>NC_091457.1:102420632-103703132 GCF_027789765.1 Dendropsophus ebraccatus | reverse complement strand
TTTACATCAGCCCATAGATACAGCCCTGAGTATCCCTCTAAATCTTTGTGTATACCATGTATCTTATGTAGTTATAGGTATCTCCTTCCTCAATGATTTGCATGCATTCTGTGGTTTTAGTACATTCTATTTATCTTGTGTATCTCTGTATGTCACATGTATTTCTGTGTATCTCTATGTATCTTGGGAATCTTTATGTGTACCATGTATCTCTATCTACTGTGAAACCTCTGTAAAAAGACCACTTGCATATAAAACTGGTCATCTATGGGGTGGTCTTCTTGGTAAAAATGGTCACTTTGCATAATATATAGTGCATTAAAATCTATCAGACAAAATCTGATCTTCTCAAAGAAGCAGTCTTATATAGAGATTATACTGTAGCCTGTATATCTCATGTACATCTGTATGTATTCCAAGTATTTCTATGTATCCCTTGATAACCCATGTATCTCTATGCATAGTCTATATCTCTATGTAGCCTGTGTATCATTTACATATCTGTTTCTTGTTATTCAATGGTTGGGTAACATTAAATGGGTATTCCCATCTCTTAACATGATGGGATATCACTTGGGTATGCTATTTATGGTCTCTGAGGGTCTGACCTCAGGGCCTCCACCATTCTTGAAAAAGATGGTGTAAAATCAGCGCTGTGGTTCGACCCTGGTCATTATGCCGAATCAGCATTGAAGAGCCTTCTTTCTTGGTGAGGTGGCAGAAAATAGGTAGAAGATAGATCTGTATCTTATGAATACACCATCACTTTATGAGATGGGAATTATGCTTTAATTTGTTCTCTGCATCAGACATTTTATCCCATGCTTTCATTCTCCCCTAAAGCTGCAGAGAATATGTATTGCTTCTTTTGGTTCCTCCATCATGGTGTCTACGGGAAGTCCTTGGACTGTTGCACAATATTCCCTGTCCTGATATTCCTCAGGGGAACGATCGCGAGTGATCACTGTATTATTTGCGGAGCTCAGCATGCCTCCGATATGCGGTAATGGTTCACCCTCCATTAGAGGCGTAATTGATTTTAGGGACATTATGGTTGACAAAAACGGATAAACACTAAGTACAAGGCAAATCTGGAATATGTATCTGTTATAATCGCATTGCAGCACATTTACCATGACTCAAGAAGTATTTCTGCTGTCACATATGTGGCCACGAAGTGAGCACGGGTTATTCATTAGCCAATACTACATAGAATTAGGGCCACTTGCTGCAGTTTTCAGGTTTTCAGGGATTTGGTAGCATTTGGTCTTTATTAGTAAATAAGACCACATTGGTGGGTTTCCAGTGTAAGCCTTGGGTCAATCATCTGATCAGAGCTTTGTACAAGAATAATGAGTTTGTCTTGGAAACGTGCACTATTTATATCCCCACTATTATGCGAGGCCTCTTAACCAGTGTGTGACCAGAGTTGACAGAATGTTGCATGTGCATTTTTATCTCTGTAATTAACATAAATGCATAGTAATTAGGCTGCCAGTTAATGAGTTACTTGCTAAGTTATTGCTAAAAGATGAGAAGCTGCAGATTAATCAAGCCCTATTCATCCTCTATAGACAGATTAATAAAGTGTTTGTGATGAAACAACGTACTTGGGAAAATCTTTCACATGATCTTATCAAAAATGCTTTAAGTCACCTGCAAAGAAGTAATAGAGATAGGTTTGTGTCTAGAGAGAAGTAATAGAGAGCTGGTGAGATAGGTTTGTATACAGAGAGAAGTAATTCCTAGTGAGATAGGTTTGTGCCTATAGAGAAGTAATAGAGAGCTGGTAAGATAGGTTTGTATCTAGAGAGCAGTAATACCTAGTGCAGTAATGGGCAACCTTTTGAGCTTGGTGTGTCAGCATTCGGCAAAAAAACTCGGATGGTGTGTCACTTTGAGAAAAAACACCATAATTTTGTGATATTTATAGTTTAAATTTACACACACACACACACACACACATTACCCCACCTGACCCCCATCCCTCCCCATACACTACCCTACCTGACCCTTCCACACACCCTACCCCACCTGACCCCCCATCCCTCCCTATACACTACCCTACCTGAGCCTTCCTGACACACACTACCCCACCTGACCCCCATCCCTCCTCATACACCACCCTACCTGACCCTTCCACACACACAATCCCACCTGACCCCCATCCCTCCCCATACACTACCCCACCTGACCCTTCCACACAAACACACACTACCCCATCTGACCCCCATTCCCCCACACTACCTTACTTGACCCCCATCCTCACACACACTACCCAACCTGACCCCCTTACCCACATACACAACCCCACCTGACCCCCTTACCCACATACACACTACCCACCTGACCCAATCCCCACATACACACTACCCCACCTGACCCAATCCCCACATACACACTACCCCACCTGACCCTATCCCTCCCCCCACACACACACACTACCCCACCTGACCCTATCCCTCCCCCCACACACACACGCTACCCCACCTGACTCTTCCCCTGACCCCCATCCCTCCCCACACACTTACAATACTGCTGCAGTCCAGGATGCAGGCTGTGGCCACTGGAGACAGGAGCAAGACGGGGCTAGAGAAAGGAGCAAGACGGGGATGGAGCACAGCAACGCTGCAGCCTGCCGCAGGCAGCTACTGTTCCGGGTGACCTCACAGTAGCTGCGTCTGGGCGGTACGTGGGGCCGGGAATACGTGGTGGAGTCAGACCGCACTGTAAGGCCATGTTCACATGGCATATGAGACCGGCCATTCCATGACCGGGCCGGGTCACGGAGCGGCCAGTCTCTGAAAAGATCATGCCGGCCGGTACTGCTGTACCGGCCAGATGATCTTTCCTGCCGTAGAGTTCTGATGCAGGCTCATCTGTGTGCGCCTGCATCAGAACTTGCCACTGCACACTAAGAAGCAAGTGGCTGGAGCCGCTCGCTTCATTGTGTAAACTGACATGGTTTCCTACTCCTGCTCCTCACTAAATAGCGGCCGCAGAAAACCGTCAGTTCTTTGCGGCGCCACGAGGGATCTCGGCCGATTGCAACAACGGCTGTACTTTTACATAGTGTGGACATAGCCTAAGGCCGCAAGGCTGGTTTGGAGGCTTGCATATGGCCGCATACTCTTTTTTTTTTTTTTGCGTCCGCATGGCAGCATCTATGGCTGCACGTGTCAGTGCTGACACTCGTGTCATAGGTTCGCCATCCCGGACCTAGTAAGGTTTGTATCTAGAGAGAAGTAATAGAGAGCTGGTGAGATAGGTTTGTATATTGAGAGAAGTAATAGCTAGTGAGATAGGTTTGTATCTAGAGAGAAGTAATACCTAATGAGATGAGCGGAATAATAGAAACCTGGAGAGATAGGTTAATACCTAGAGAAAAGTAATAGAAAGAAGAGAGGTCCATAGCTATACGAAATTAATAAAGCTCTAGTGAGATAGATATATAGAAAGAAGTAATAGAGAGCTAGAAAGTTTTATAGCTAAAGAGATGTAATAGAGAGACAGGATGATAACCAGAAAGGAGGAATAGAGAGCCAGAGGTACAAGCTGACATCTAAAGAGAAGTAATAGAGACGGCCCAAGGCTGTCCATACAGGAGCGCCAATCTGAGTGATTGTTGCTAATGTATAGAGCCTTTTCAAAGCAGAATTATTCATTGGATCATGCAGCGCTTATTACACAGGGATATGCGCAGCTTGTGTTATTTTTTGTAATCTCAGAATGGCTGATTACTAGTGCTGTTACACAGGGTGATGATCTTCCAGTGTAGAAGGGCCCAAAGAGAGATAGAAAGATCCATTTATATCTACCGTGTTTCCCCGAAAATAAGACGCCCTCCTAAAATAAGACACCCCACTACTCTACCCTGTAGCATAAAGTAAGGCACCCCAGAAAACAAGGCTCCCCTAGGGCACCCTGCGAAAGTAATGCACCCCCCCCCAAAGTAAGGCCGCTCGCCGCCACCCACCGTCACCCAGGACTCACCTAATCCCCTTGTAGAGCTTCACTGCTGGCGCAGCAGGCAGCTTGGTCCATGGCCCCCCAATGTCTGACAGGCGTCTTTATGCATAACACCGTTGCATGTCCCGACGCACAATGCTGCCACACGTCCTGTCAGGACATCCTGCTGCGTGCCGCCACCCATCCCACATGGATGTGAGTATTCCAGGGAGGTCTGGTGGATGTCTTATTTCTCTCCCCTGGCTGGGAGATGACTCCAGCACTCACGAGCATCAATAAAAACTTTTATTTCATCATACATTCAAAAGAAAGTACATATATATTTACAGAGAAATGGTAGACAGCTATTAAGATAGGTTTATATCTAGAGAGAAGTAATAGAGAGCCAAAGAAATGGGTTCATATCTAGAGAGAACTAATGCAGAGTAGGAAACACAGGTTCATATCTAGAGAAAAGTAAAGGAGAGCAATTGCTATAGGTTCATATCTAGAGTAATACAGAGCTAATGAGATTTATATCTAGAGGGAAGTAAGAGAGAGGTTCTTATCCAGAGAGGAGGAGTAGAGAGACAGAAATATGAGTTTATATCTAGAGAGAGGTAATAGAGAACTGGAGAGACAGCTTCATATTTATAAAGTAACAGCTAGATAGACACGTTCATTTCTGTGAAGGAGTACTAGGGAGCTACATAGACAGGTTCAATCTAGAGAGCATAGAGCACTAGAGAAACAGCTTTGGATCTAGAGAGAAGTAATAAAGTGCTAGAGAGCTTGAAACATATCTAGAGAGAAGTAATGGATGAGTTTATTTATGAAGGATAGAAAGGTAAAGTTTTGTGTTGATATCTGGAGTACAAGGTTAATATCTAAAAAAAAGGTATAATGGCTAAAGAGACCAGTTTATATATAGCAACAAGTAACAGAAATACAGATTCATATCTAGAAAAGAATAATAGAGAGTTGAAGGGGAACTATCAGCAGATTAGACAACTCTAACCTGCCGATAGCCCCCTATTGCACACGTATTCGTCTAACCTGCTGTTAGTACCCCTTTAAAGGTATGCAGGTATGTAAAAGAGTAATACAAAGATGGAGACAGCAGAGTAATAGGGAGCTGGAAGCCATATTCATTTCTAGAGATGAGTAATCTACAGACAGAGAGACAGGTTTATATCTAGAGATGAGTAAGGGTCCTTTTACACAGAGCGATATGGGGCCGTGCAAGGGTATAAGCGAGCGCCAATCTGTAAGATCGCTGCTCTTTTGCAGTTCCTTCAGGAGGTGCAAACAATCACTGTACTGTTTGTGCAGCCATTTAAATAGATTGCTATAGCGATGAATTTTGAAGCCACACAAAAGATGCGATCAGTTGAGCATCGGGCATTTTGGGGGTTAATAGGGAAGTAGAAAGAAGTAATACAGAGTCAGTGAACAACAGTGACCATGTTGTGGCAATGCACCTGCCAAGAGCTGGTATATTTTAAGCTGCAGTCAGTTCTTAAAGTTGAGTTTGGTAGCAGGAAAAATTGTCAAAGGTAAGGATCTAAGCGTCTGTGACAAGGAACCAATTGTGATGGTTAGAAAACTGGGTAAGACTGTCACAGCAGGTCTTCTGAGATGTTCCTAGTATGCAGTTATTAGTGCACTGCCATGTGCCTCAGAACCGGACCTTGGAACAATGGAAGAATGCACTGTGGGAAGAAGGCAAGCTGGCAGAGGCATTGTCATGCTCTAGACCAGGGGTGTCAAACTCAAATATACAGTGGGCCAAAATTAAAAAATTAGACAAAGTCGCAGGCCAACCATGATATTTATTGAAGAGGGCATTCGGCGCTCCTGGCACTGTCAGATTTGCGTGCTGTGTTCCTGGTACTGTCAGTGGTGTCCAGCCAGCCCTCCCAATGGTGACCCAATAGTGTCTTATATAGTAGCCAGCCTTCCCCCATACCATGTTATATAGTATCCAGCCCTCCCCAAGTCTCTAATATAGTAGCCAGCCCTCCCCCATAGTCTTATATAGTAGCCAGCCCTCCTCAAGTCTCTAATATAGTAGCCAGCCCTCCCTCATAGTATGTTATATAGTAGCCAGCCCTCCCCCATAGTCTTACATAGTAGCCAGCCCTTCCCTATAGTCTCATATATAGTAGCCAGTCCTCCCCCATAGTCTCTTATAAAGTAGCCAGTCCTCCCCCATAGTCTCTTATATAGTAACCAGCCCTCCCTCATAGTCTCTTATATAGTAGCCAGCCCTCCCCATAGTCTCTTATATAGTAGCCAGCCCTCCCCATAGTCTCTTATATAGTAGCCAGCCCTCCCCCATAGTCTCATATATAGTAGCCAGTCCTCCCCCACAGTCTCTCTTATATAGTAGCCAGCCCTTCCCATAGTCTCTTATATAGTAGCCAGCCCTCCCCATAGTCTCATATATAGTAACCAGTCCTCCCCACAGTCTCTTATATAGTAGCCAGCCCTCCCCCATAGTCTCTTATATAGTAGCCAGCTCTCCCGCATAGTCTCTTATATAGAAGCCAGCCCTCCCTCATAGTCTCTTATATAGTAACCAGCCCTCCCCCATAGTCTCTTATATAGTAGTCAGCCCCCCCCATAGTCTCATATAGTAGCCAGCCCTCCCCCATAGTCTCTTATATAGTAGCCAGCCCTCCCTCATAGTATGCTACATAGTAGCCAGCTCTCCCCAAGTCTCTTATACAGCAGCCAGCCCTCCCCCATAGTATGCTATATAGTAGCCAGCCCTCCCTAATAGTATCTTATATAGTAACCAGCCCTCCCCCATAGTCTCATATAGTAGCCAGCCCTCCCTAATAGTGTCTTATATAGTAGCCAGCCCTCACCCATAGTATGCTATATAGTAGGCAGGCCTCCCCATATTCTCTTATATAGTAGCCAGCCCTCCCCCTTAGTATGTTATATAGTAGCCAGCCCTCCCCATAGTCTCTTATATAGTAGCCAGCCCTCCCCCATAGTCTCTTATATAGTAGCCAGCGCTCTCCCATAGTATGCTATATAGTAGCCAGCCCTCCCCAAGTCTCTTATATAGTAACCAGCCCTCCCCATAGTCTTATATAGTAGCCAGCCCTCCCCCATAGTCTTATATAGTAGCCAGCCCTCCCCAAGTCTCTTATATAGTAGCCAGACCTCCCCAATAGTCTCTTATATAGTAGCCAGCCCTCCCCAACTCATTTTTACAGCAGCCAGCCCTCCCCCACAGTATGTGATACAGCAGCCAGCCCTCCCCAAGTCTTTTATACAGCAGCCAGCCCTCCCACACAGTATGTAATACAGTAGCCAGCCCTCCCCAAGTCTTTTATACAGCAGCCAGCCCTCCCACATAGTATGTGACATAGCAGCCAGCCCTCCCCCACAGTATGTGATATAGCAGCCAGCCCTCCCCCACAGTATGTGATATAGCAGCCAGCCCTCCCCCACAGTATGCGGATCACATACTGCAAGGCCGCAGGCAATTTTTAGCTTGCGGCCTAGAAGTATGTGATCCGCATCCAGACGCCGGAAACGTGTTGAAGTCACCGTGCGTGCGTCCGGCGCCTCCCGCGAGCTCTGGAGCTGTAAAATTATAATATGGGAGATCTGAGCGGCCGTTCGGACCTCCCATATTATAATCTGCAATGTTAGCGGGCCAGATTTATTGAAAAAAGGAAATAGTCTGGCGGGCCAAATATAATGGCACCTCGGGCCAGAGTTTGACATGTCTGCTCTAGACAGTGTTCTGCCAAGAAACAAGCCCCACAGCATTCATGTGCATGTTACCTTGACACATAAGACCTACCTTCACTTTGTTGCAGACCAATGGGATGAGCTGAAAAACAAATCAGATCTATAAACAGGACTGTTCTTCTTATGTCTTGTGGAGTCATGCCATGATGGGTCACAGCTGTCTTGGTAGCCCATAGGTGACCCTACACAGTGTTAGGCAAGTAGTCTTATTGTAAATCGTCACTTGAATTCAGACAACTTTGATGGTGGATTCAAGTCTATTAAAGGGGTTATTAGAAAAACTTGACAATTTTCTTCCAGAGACAACACCACTCTTGTCTCCAGATCAGGTGTGGTTTGCAATTAAGCTCCATTCACTTCAGTGGAACTGAGTTGCAAAACTGCATCCAAACTGAAGACAAGAGTGATGCTGACTCTGCAAGAAAGTGGCCATGTTTAGGGTGTATGTACATCTTCAATAGCTGTTGGATGAACTATCCCGGATTGGGCAGGGAAAATCTGTCACACCTTACTCCTTTCTCTACCCACATCGTCTGTCAGCCATGAGGCCCCCATACATGTTAAGGCCCTATTACACACAGAGATTTTTCTGACAGATCATTGAAGCCAAAGCACTGACTGTCAGTGAACCTTCTACCTGCCACATGGCATCAGAGTGAGTGTCCATTTTTGTAAATAAAGCTAAGGCTGGGTTCACACTGCATATCTGCAATGGGTTTTTTTTTTCCATTCGTTTTATGGAAAACCCGGATGTTTTTTTGTGCATCCATTTTCCTATTGACTTCCATTATAAAAAAAATGGATCAAAACGCATCCGTTTTTTTAGAGCACACAAAAACATGGTAGACCACATTTTTATGTATGCTAAAAAAAAAAGCGTTTTTACTTTATAATGTAAATCTACAAAACATCGTGATATGTGGGTAAAAAATAACAGACCAGAAAAAGGATAAAATACATGTGAAGCGATAGATGTTTTTCTATTGAATTCAATGCAATTCGATTAGAAAAACTGCCTTTTTTGACAGTTTTTGAGTGGCAAAATGGATGTTTGACATCTCAAAAGAGGTGGAAAAAGCTGTGTGTGAACATAGACTAAATGTGTGGCTGCAGAATGATTGAAGCAGGAATAAGCGCCCCATCCTGGTCAGCCTGTGTACAAGTCAGCTGAATTGTGTGAATTGTTATAGATGGTGGTCCCTGTTGCATTCTGCTTTGCCTGAGGGATGACTCCATAATAGACCCTTCCTCACAGGCTGCCTGGTTACCGCTTGCACAAGCCTTCGGTCAGCTGGATTTTATGGCCACTTCTATCAAATTACAAGCCCTGCATCCTAAATGGCTGATGAGCTGATTGTCCCACTAGTGCTGAATGCACGGTCCTATGGCGTCCCTGGGGATCAGGTCTGGGTAGAACTGGTTAAGAGCATCAGAGGAGATGCTGAGCAAGCACTGAGGTCATTATGTCGAGAACATGCAATAAAACTCCATAGGCATCTCATCAAGCCAGTAGTGGAGCAGCAGAGGGGTTGTAGGGTCACAGATAAGTAGGGGGTGCAGGAGGCAATTACATGTCATATACAGAGGGTAACAGGGTTTCTTAGCTCCAATGCCAAATCTGGACCCTCCTGTACCAACCATGCGCCATTTATAAGGCTGGGTTTAAACTGCATTTTTGTATACATGTTTATACGTACAGCAGTATCTGTTTTAAGCATCCCTATAATGTACACGCTGTTATCTAACAGTATAAAATATACATATTAAACATACGTGAAAACGCATTGTGAACCCAGTCTAATGTCTTGCAGCATAGCAGAGGTGTCTTTGGGCCTGCTCATGCCCTGGGGGTGACAATGTTACATTGCGGTTAATGGGGTGTAACACAACCGCAGCATGTGAACAGTCTAACCACGAGTCAGTAACGGCTGCACGAAAGGTCGGGATTATGTCTGTGCAGGAGACGGTGGACAACACGATTGTTATAATCAAATCAGCATTAAATAATCCTTTGGCCGAGTGGATCGCCAGCCCCTCCTGCCGCTCTCTCCGGGTTGTGTCTGACCTTAATTCACAGAGACCTCAGATATGAGCATGGGGATGAGGAAGTACAGTAGTGAGTGTGTGAATAGGGACCTGTCCTATTCATGACCAGCACTGCAGTAATATGGCCAGTTGTCCAGAAACCATTCCACTCTCTTCTGGTAGAAAATGTCAGGAAAAAAGTATATGAAGAAATCATTGGAAGGTGGAAGTATACCTTAGAGGGAGATTTTCATCCCAACTAACAAAGTTAAAGTTGTAGGGTATGCCATATTAAAGGGAATGTGTCACCAGACAATTGACCATTTTACTGTCTATGTAAAATAATCCTGAATTCTTGCAGTTTTCATTTTGGCCACTAGGCCTAAAACTAAGCTGAGACTTCCCGTTCTTTACGGATCATTTCCCAGCAGTGCCTTGCTTATCAGTACAGGCAGAAATACAATGAGAGGTGACACTATATATATAGATAACAGGTACACACAATAGCTGTTCACAACTCAGCAACCCTTTCCCTGTAGAATGAGCCCACAGAGCATGCTCACAAATGTGTCCAATACAAAGGGTCTGGAGATGACGACCTCCCCTTCCTTTAATTTACCAGGATTATATTGAGATATGAAATAAAATCTTTCTGGCAAACCTTTTTATTTCATTTTTTATAACCTAAGAATATAAGCATTTCTGTACCTTTCTTTCCTTTTACTATATTTTAGATCTCCACTGTTCTTGGAAAATAGTTATATGGCTTTAATATTTCCTTACTGACGTATTCATTCAGTTTATTCATTCAGATTATTCCTATATACCGAGTAATCTCCTATGTGTTCGGAGAAATTCTCTCCCTATATTACATTTCACTTCCCTTTTTCCATTTCCTTTTATTGTTATTTTTGAAAATTTTTCAATAAAATCTTGTTGAATCAATGTTTGCCAAAATATTTAACTTGACGAGTAGAAAAAGTTCTGTTAAAAGTTCGGTTCGGCAGGTTCGCTGAATTTTAATGTAAAGTTTGGGTTTGTGCTAAACCAAACTTTAAAGGGGTTATCCAGCGCTACAAAAACATGGCCACTTTCTTCCAGAGACAGCCCCCACTCTTGTCTCCAGCTTGGGCGGGGTTTGGTTGCTCAGTTTCATTGAAGTGAATGGAGCTTAAAGGGGTTATCCAGTGCTGCAAAAACATGGCCACTTTCTTTCAGAGACAACACGACTCTTGTCTCCAGTTCAGGTGCGGCTTGCAATTAAGCTTCATTCACTTCAATGGAACTGAGCAGCAAATCCCCGCACAAGCTGGAGACAAGAGTGGGGCTGTCTCTGGAAGAAAGAGGCCATGTTTTTGTAGCGCTGGATAACCCCTTTAATTGCAAACCACACCTGACCTGGAGATAACAGTGGTGCTGTCTCTAAAAGAAAGTGGCCATGTTTTTGTAGCACTGGATAACCCCTTTAATTGCAAACTGCACCTGAACTGGAGATAACAGTGGTGCTGTCTCTAAAAGAAAGTGGCCATGTTTTGTAGCACTGGATAACCCTTTTAAAGAGCAACTCATTATACATACATGTCCACACTCCCCGGGGTCCCTCTTCTCCGACCGAAACGGGACCGGAGAGAGCCACAAGAAGACACTGTGGGGGGTGTGGACAGGTGAGAATAACCTTTTGTTTTTTGAGATGTGCAGCCCCTCTTCCTGAACCTGTCCAAACTATGTAAAAAATTTGGTTCGGTAGTAAACCAAACTTTTAGCAAAGTTCGGAACGAGTCTGGGTTGGAGTGACTCAGTTCTCTCATCTCTATTGACGAGTCCTACAAGTTAAACTATATTAGTTGGAATGGGAATACCCATTTAAGTGATGCTTGACTTTGGAGTTACACAGAGAAAGGCATGAAAAGTAGTCCCAAAATATAATGTCATTATTGACATTGCTCCCGCTATGTATTTCATTGACCAGATTCCCTGTCAGTACCCTATAGCTGCCATATAGGAAACTATGACATTGTTTTAGGGACTTGCAGGATGTGCGATGTCCTAGTATAATCACTGAGAGATTCTGTCCAGCTTTATGGGACTACAACATAATCTATGTATATAGGAAGGTTCTGCAACTTTATAATTGACTTGTTTTTCAGTTCTAAGAGTTTGTTATAGAATATCAGTGTAGATATATACTCTGTCAGCTAAACAGGGACATAGGCATTGTTCCCTTTTACTTATGTTATTTGCTGACTATTTTTGCCTTGTTGACTGCCTGATCTCCATGTTTCTGGGCAGATCTTGATGTGTTGACAATTGCGTCATATATAGTGTAAACATTTTATAGATTGGAAGCTCTTGTGAGCAGGTTGTCTGTTTTACTGCCACTAGTGTGACATCACTTACACCTAACCGTTGCTGGATTATTAGATATTCTGGATTATCAAAATAAACCTCAGTAGTAAGAACTCTTCCTATCATGAGCACTTATCTTTCATGCCTTCCTATAATACTGGGCTCATTGCCTCTTCTTTGACTCCACATTAGACTGCAATTCTGTGTTGGATCATCAGACTTTCCGCAGGATTGGTTGCTGGATGCGTCTTGTTTAGCATTGTACAGGAATTGTATAACAATTACTAGCAACAACTATTACAGATGTAACAGGACAGGGCCATTCTGATATTCCAGGTGTTCCTCACACTTACATGTATAGAATTCTTTATGGATTTTTCCAGCTGGATGCAGAAAGTATGTGTGTATGTGTGTGTGTGTGTGTGTGTGGTGGGGGTTCACTTGCACGGATGGATGGTAGATATTCCCTTTGGCTGTATGGAGCGATGACTATGCAGACAGCACACATAATATGAGTGTACTGACATATTATATTATTATTACAGCCAGGAAGGATCATTTAACCCTTATCTGCTGGTGCAAGGCTAGTGGACTGCATTAATATTGCTGCAGCTGGTGGTCCTGTGGCGCCCCCTCCATGCCTGCTCTGGCCTGCCCCCCTGTACACTTGATTTCCCCCCGGGTTCTGTACATGTGAGCAGCCTGTGCTGCTGCAGAGCATCTGTACATCATTGCTGTGAGGGTACACAGTGCAGCAGTGTGTGGGTGTTTGTTGCGCAGAGCTGTGTGTGCAGGAGTGTGACTGCAGAGGTACAGGAAGGATGAGGTGATTCGCATCACTGTCTGAAGTGACATTCTTTTCTCAAGGACATTTTCATTGAACATCTACAAATGACATATTCGCAAATCAAATCTTGAAATCTTCTTCAATGGAAAAAAATCTGCGTCACAGTTTGACTGACAGTCATGTGGCCACTTCGTGGTAAACGTTGCGCTTACATTCATACTTTTGGCATTGGGACTTTGCACAAATCGGGAATTTTCTTAAAGAAGCATAATAGGGCCAGATTTACTAACTGCAACTCTCCAGCTGTTCCAGAACTACAACTCTCATCATGCCCCAGCAGCTACAGGCAGGGAGTTGGGGTTGTGCAGTACCCAGAGAGCGATAAGTGTGTGAGGACAAGAAGTCCTTAGGACAAGAACATATGGAACAATAACCACAACTCCAGTGAGCACTGCTGAGTATTTAGCCTCATGTGTAGTAGTGCCCCGTATCTTCATATGGGAATTCTGTACTCTGTATAGTATTTCCATGAAGCCGGGCTCAGTGTGGCGCAGATCCATCTCATCTCATTTAACCCAACAACTATGAATGACCCCACAGGCATGTTGGGATTTGTAGTTGATGATGTTAGTTATAGCTTTCGGCTCCTTTTATTTGAGAGCTGATCTATAAAATGTAGGTCGGACCAAACATGCGCTGAGTCTGTCAGGTAATTGGGTCATTAAATGGATTGTACAGACTAATAAAGACCCCCCCCCCCCCGGCTACCTGTGTGGTGGAATCTTCCAGATGTTAGTTGTGGGCCAGGGCTTTCTAGAAGTTGTAGGTTTTTTTTTTCCACAGCCACTGTATACTCTATTAGTGAAGTCCTGGTCTAGTGGGATTATTGGGCTATGACAGGATTTGTCATGTTGTGCCACTTACAGCACTGCTGTGTTATATTTCAGGGGTTCCTCTGGTTTGGGCCCCTCGTTGTGTTTCCTGCCTGTACTGAGACCTCCCTGAGGCTGTGTAGTGCTGTGATTCATCTGTTTACCCACGGCCTTAGTCGTCTTTGCATTGATCAGCCATGGCTGTTGTCTTCTATCTGTTACAGTGATTATTACTGATATGAATGGGTTACATAGTATTATAGTACAAGTCTTTGGGGGGCAGCATCTCGATACTGTATTCTGAGAGCCATCTGTCTTTGGGAGCACGGGATGATGTGACTGCCCTGGTGGGAGGCTCGGTGCGGCCTGGGAGCGGGTGTAGGGGGTGAGTAAGCCTGTTACTCATGTGCTATTTGTGACGGTCGACTCATTATTTTTGGAGATGTCTGCCTGGAGTGGGTTACACCAGCAGGTTCTTGGCAGGCGGCTTTGATGAGCAGAGCTGTGGCATTGAAAGGGTTAGTACTGCAGAAGCAGCAGCAGTGAGAGCGCTCCCCGTCAGGGTGTCACAGGGGAAGAGATATGGTGCTGACGCAGTCCATTTAGATGGCTCTACAGACTCTGAGCAGACGCCAGAATGGATCCGAGGTTATTGATGAGACTGGAGAATTGTCAGCACAGGGTCACAGCCTGATAACACGGAGTTGTCTTGTGGGGTCACAGCCTGACTGTACGGAGTTGTCTCATGGGGTCACAGCGCAGCCTCACACGTGCCAACAAACGCTCTCACAACATGCAGCTGTCATCTAGATCCCAGCCAAAGAGTGGAGCTGCCACAACATTTACAACCCCACAAGATGCAGAAGTCATATTGTTGTTACGGCCAAAATCATCACCATCTTGGATGATTGCTTCAATCCACAGTCTCTACATTGCTGTGACACACGTTGCATATCATTGCTGCATGCAAAACACCTGCTGCCACATTACATGTAAAATTACTGTGTCGCCATACATGACTATCTGACATATCACACACAGGGACCATGTAACTACACCACCCACACTGTGCACATTGCTACAAAGTTTCTGTACATCAGCCAACAATCTATTTAATGTTCCAGTTGTAAGCAATGACAATAGATACACTCCCTGCTGACTCTATTTACACTCTTACAAGGTTGTGGTACAGCATTGGTGTCACTTTATTGTTGCTCCACATGACAGTGTTGTCATACAGCGACAACGCATTGTTCTCATGCAGCGTTACAATGTATCTTGTTGGCAGGACACAGTGTTACAATCCTACACTGCTCTATATCATAGTCACTAAATGATTCCATTAATTTGCAGCTGCACAGATCACACTTGTCACACTGCAGCCGTGCACTGCATCCCTGTCATGTCACATCCCTCAGCCTGTAAGTGCTGTCACGATCTGGAGGTGCTGCACAACATCAACCCCCACGCACACACACACTCACATGTACACACACACACACTATGAGACCAGGAACCGCGGCACACAATGTACTGATGATGAGCTGTAAATGAGTTCTACACCTCTGCTAATCTGTCTTGTCTCTCTGCTTCAGTCATATCTAGTTTCCGTGGATCAGTACCTCAAGGGTTAACTCTGGAACTTGGAGAAACTGTGCATATCCTGGAGAAATGTGAAGGTGAGTGAAGAATGATAGGATGCTTATAGGGATACTAGTGTTAGATTGACAAAGCACCTGATGGTTTTTACGTGAATCGGTTGTGTTATAATCTCAGGGGTTGGGGGACTCCCAGTTATATCAATGGAGAGTGATCACCATGCACACACAACGGGAGGGACAGCAAGTTCTCAGTAGGGTTCCCAGATGCCGGACCTTGAATAAGTTTTGTAATATGTCCGGTTTGCATGTCATAAAGTCACTTATTGGGACTTTAGAACACTCTAGGAATACCAATACACTGTACCCTGCCTAGTGCAGGTTGTGTAGGGAGGGCTGCCTGTGCCCCTCCCCAGATCCTGCACTAAAATGTATTAGCATTGCCTGGAGTGTTCCTTTGGACTGTCATCAAACTTTCCGAGAATCGGTTATAACTAATGCAGATATCTGACTTCTTTATTATTGGAGGACACAGTGCTCTTTAGTTGGTAACACTTTGTACACATACAAAGCAAAAATGTACAACTAAAGGCTAGATATTCCATCTTCTTCATTACAGTCTGTTGGCTGCCTCCATATATTGACATCTCTTTGATAATTCATAATCACTTTTCCCGGCAAACCTCTTGGGTGCTGATTAGATGGATCTGCATCTCCATAGAATGACGCCACTTCCAGGCAGGTGACTATATTAGTTATTGGGAATTGTCACCCACATCCCCCTGCACTTAACAATGGCCCAGATGTACTTATGTACTTCCCCATGTACAGATAAAGATGATTCATTCTGGAGGCTGGTGAAGTCTCTGGTGAATGGCCAGAGTGAGGGATTCAACTTAATTACCGGAGTTTCCCTTTAAGTTTCCGCTTTTACTGCTTTTGTAATTTACATTATTGCAGTCGGGCCGATATCCAACCAACTGGAAAACATTAGCAGAAGAAGTGTAGATGTAATATCCTCATAATGGAATGTACAACACAGAAGAGAATCCCTCGCTTCATTTAGCTGAGATTCCTAAAAGTGCCAGAAAAACCTCTGCGCCTCTGGAGCTGTAACCAGCAGGGATCCCTATATCCTGAGGTGTGACCTAACCAATGCAGTCTCTGCAGCTAAAAGAGAACAAACCACAGAGGTTTGGGGGGTTAGGGTTATCTAGAGATTATTAGGGTCAGGTTCCTGTGTGGGGCCAACCTTTTAAGGGTGATAACTCTTCCTCACTCTGCATCTTTCCTATGTTAGAGCATTTATTGATGCATTAGTACATTATCATACTAATCTGTAATTATAATACCTAGTAAGTATGATGGTTCTATACTATGTCAATGGCTCTTCCTGTACATGCTAATT
The DNA here is from genome assembly GCF_027789765.1 of Dendropsophus ebraccatus. Lineage (NCBI taxonomy): Eukaryota > Metazoa > Chordata > Amphibia > Anura > Hylidae > Dendropsophus > Dendropsophus ebraccatus. The sequence continues at coordinate 103,686,374 of NC_091457.1, read as the reverse complement.
TTGGGGGAAATTTATCAGCTTTAATTAGTATGGATTTTTCAATAAACTTGCAATGCTTTGACCTCTGTTGGTGTTGTATGTACTTTCATTTTTTTATTTAGAGCATTTATTGTGTTCTCAGGCTCAGTTATATGACCACTCTGCCTGTGTTTTCTTACCTTCCTGTGATGGCACGCTCCCTGTCTGTTTTCTATTGCTACCAGTGAGTGGGCCCTGTCTACATGCATATGATTTCTTTACTTGACACAGTATTTTCGAGAGACAAAAACATCCATAACTAGATTTGAACCAAAGATCCCAGCATTTTAAGGGAACAGAGTATCCCCAGGGACACAGAGGAGAAAAAAAGGATGGAGGAAACAACTAAAGGCCCTATTACACCGAGCCATAATGTGCCAGATCAGGACGATTTGATAGATTATCACTCCTTGTAATAAATGATGATCAGCTGAGGAAAGGATCATTGGCTAATCGTTTTAGTTTATTCCAGCCTAAAAATGTAATAATGATGGACGGCCACTTGAGATTGCCGCTTGCTTACATTAGTGATCGGGCCATGTTGTATGGCCCTAAGGAAAAGGGACAGATTACAAGTGGTTCTCTATTCCAATAAGAAAAATTGGTCAGACAACCTTTTTAACTTTTAGAAACTTCTGATCCTTTTATACTCTATAGCCAATAGAGCATCATATAACACAGCACTGGTCATTGAAGCCTGTCTAGTTCATGCCATTAGAGTGATGGTCCAGGCTTAAACATCAGTTTATTTTTTTATTTTTTTTAGTGCTGTTGTTCTTTTTCAGTTCTGAGATGTAAGCCTTTTTGTTATTAAGTAAATGAGGCTCAAGTGCCCAGGGGGCATTTCCCTGAATTAACCAACCCATTCCCTCTTATTCACCACCTCAAGGGCTAACCCTGAGCATTTACTGTGCCGCAGAATGCCCCCTGAGCACTTGAGCTTCATTTACATATTACTAATCAGTAACACAGCACTGGAAAGGACTATGGGGGAAAAATAGATATGGCTGTAATCCTGATAAGAAGCACTCTGTAGCCATGGGCTTATTTTTACCAATGTTTAGCTGCTTTAAATTGTCTTGTCATTTAGACAAAATTTTGACATATCAGACAAATATAACCAAAGAAGTCCAACAGCATCCAAAGTAGTGCAGAATAATCTTCAAAATGATTGCATATCCAAGTACATAAAGTATGCTTGATTAAGACCCATTGGGTCGAAAACATTGCTTTATGTACTTGGATATGCAAGCCAGTGATTGGCTAAGCGGGCTGTAACTCTCGAGATGAGTTCATATCAGAAGTAGCAGAGCTACAGTCAGTGGGGGACACCGGAGAGGCCACACTGGGGGAGCACAGAGAAGTTGTTTACCAAGAGTGCAGTGATAATATAAAAACTTTTTAAATGCTAGATAACCCCTTTAATGCATGCTACATGGTACACATGGTAGGGCACTTCACTCTCCTACTCGCTGTGATCTCTGTCTAACTGGACAGGCTCCATAGACTTATGGTGCTCATTACAGTGCGTTTCTCCCAGTGATGTCCACAGATTGAACACTAACTATAAGGTGTTTGACATGACAATGTGGAGACCTATCGCCACTGGAACATGTCATTTTTAGCTTCTTGTATTCCCTATAGAAAAACAGTTCTAAGGCATCTTTTCATATAATTCTGCTTTTTTCTTTTTCTGTAAAATTCATCCTAAAAGATTAGGAACACTGGGTGTTACCAGATGGGGATGGTGTCCCTGTGCAGCCTGAGATTGTCTAGTAATGATAGTACTAGATCATTTAGGAAAATGCCCTGTTGACTTGGTAAAGAGTAATGCCCATTCGTTGATTTATTTGTAAATTTTCCAAAGAAATGACAGAACAACTCAAGAATAGTAGTTTTAATAGGAATACAGAAATGTAATAACACGTACATGCTAGGGGTGGTGAGAGGTCTTCTTTAATTATTCTAAATAGTCCCACCATTCTGATCTCATAATATCTCTATGTGGCAACCATAGCTCTTTCCAATACAGAGCTCCATATCATTTGCATAGACCTGTAACATTCCTTCTGTCTGCAGCCACCACTAGGGGGAGCTCACAGCATACTGTGTTAGTATTTAGTTTATTGTGTAACATGGTTGATAGCTGGAGATTCACTTCTATATAAAATACCATACCATGTGAGGGATGTATAGAAAAATAATACAATAATAATACATTTCCAGATCATTATCTTGGACTTCACACTGAAATTTGCATTGATACATTGTAACAACACTCAGCTGTGTGAATTGGTCTGGGTCTTTTGTTACAACTGGATAAGACTAGAGATGAGTAGAACCCAGTGTATTATTAGTGTAGAGATGAGGATGGCGTGCATCAGTCACTCTGATAAGAGGCTGCCACTAAATGCGCCTGTCACATTCTATCATAAACGCAGGCAGAGATGCTGAAGGCTGTGTTCTCTGGAGGTAGCCGTTCACTCCTCTGTGTGCCCTGCCGCCTTCCCTCCTGCACACACACCTTGGTGACATCTCAGTGTCACCGGCATCCTACTTGGCTCGCTGATGCTTGTTTATAGGACCTGACACCCGCAGAGGGGACTTTACAGAGAGTTCATTCACCGCTGGAAGGATTGCTGCATTTTTGAAGAGTCTTGGTATTATTAAACCTTAAATATCTTAACCTAAGTAGGTTAAATAATCTGTATATTAAAGATACCCCCACTATATAAGCCCATATAGATCGCAGCCTGGAGAAACATTGTTACAGGTGATAATCACAAGGTTATATATGACGGATTCTTCTTATCCTCCCACTATGTCCTGCTGCTCTGTTAACCTTATTCATGAACAGAAAGCCAAAACTACAGTAAAGACTGACAGGCAAGGCAAGCTAGAGTGCAGGCATGACTGAAAACTGGATGCCACTGTCTCTATTATTAGGAGTCTTTAGTGACTACTGTATTTACAAGCCATATTATCTCAGGAATGTCCCTTGATCACACAACTGTAGAAGTATTAGGTGTTGATGCTGTCCCAAGTAACTTCATTTTAGCACTCCATCAGTTACGGAGTATACCGACAGGGTGACCCAGTGCTGATCTGGCTCTAGCTGTCTGAAGACCCTTCTAGGATTTGTAGTTCATTAGTAGCGCTGCGGAATGTGTTGGCGCTATACAAATAAATATTAGTAGTAGTAGACTGAGCTTTCCTGCTGCTGCCTTTATATTTTATGGTTCTGTATGCTGGGTTGGTCCTAATAGATGTTCTTGTCTTTTAGGTTGGTACCGAGGATCCTCTATCAAAAACCCAAATGCAAAGGTAAGATAAACTTGGGAAAAATACACTAAAGGAATAACAAATATCAGTATAGTCAGGGGTCACAAGGAGGTGGGTCAGTAAATGTCTTTGGCTTTTTTTTTTTTTTCAAATGATTTAGGGGGTGAGACCCCTACAAATAGCAGAAATGAGCGGCGGTGCTGCTGCACCACATACAGTGTTACCACAGTAGATTCTCTATCTACAGAGGGGTTTTTCAGGCCACTGATGCCATTGAGTGGGGCCTCAGGTCCTAGACCTCCACCAGTAAAGAAAAAAGGGTCAACTGTGTAAATTGTATGCAGTTTTGGGGTGCAGATCCTGCTGCCCATTCTGAAGGTCAGTTGTAGATGACCAGGTGACTAGTTCACATGTTTTGCGTTATTCTATGTCCAATAATTTTTTCTTTATGACCAATAATTTTCAGTGTTTACCGTCCTTTAGCCTTTCTTATATATCTGTTCAAGAACCACAGCCTTGAAATGTGTTACATTTGGATATTATTACTATACTGGAATACCAATGTTAAACATCCCAGCGAGATTACACCTCCATCCCAGGGTATTTCTCCTCTCTTCCGCTGCCCTTTAGTGCCTTTTTCTGCTACATTTGTTACTTATAACGTCGTTGTCCTTGCAGACAATCACTGCCCGGAGCAGATCCAGAGCGTTGGGACGATGACTTACTGACGTGATTGTATTTATTGTAGTGAGTGAGAGTGGCCGGAGCTGTGCTGACAGTCTACTGTACTGTGGTGAGCTGTCTATGGTGCTGATCTGCAGGGGGGAGGGAAGGACATCCCAGGACATTGACTGTTCTCAGTGACACAAAAATAACAGCAGTGCAGGGTAAAGCTGATTATTCTGTGCGTTAGAGGCTGCTCCATGTATCATGAGGGTGAGCAGCTTTATCTCAGCCATCGGGTATAATGTGTACATGTGTCCCTACCGAGGAACCCGCATCTTATGTTGTGAAAGGAACAGGGTCTCCCTTCATACAACGTATGTTTTCTATTGATCACAGCCGTTGTTGCCGATTTGCAACAATGGCCGTGAATAATAGAAAATATACGTTGTACAGTGTCAATGGGATCCCGGCCAGAGTGTATACACATAGTATACACTCTGGCCGGGATCCCTAGCGGCCGCAGCGAATACTAACATTTCATTGAAACTGACTAATTGTATAGTGGCCGAACAGAACTGTCAGTTCACTTAATGTAAAGTGTAGCACTTTCCATTGTGTGCTATGGTGAATTGGGATGTGGGCACACACGGATGCGCCTGCATGCCAATTCAACATAAATAAAGTTCATCCATGCAGTACTGCAGAACGGCCAGTGTCTTATGTTGTGTGAAAGCAGCCTTAATAAGAGGTCTTTTTACCCCACATCAAATTAATCAAAATGGTGCACACACATCATAAATTTGGCACAGATTCGTGGCTGCGCCATTTTACTCATTTACATGATTTTATTTACTTACATGATCCCGCCTAACTTACTACAATACAGCAAGATGGGGAAACACTGTGAAAAGAAGGGGCAGAAAAGCTTTGCAGATTCTCTGGAACCTTTGAGTGAAATTTTTGCCCAATTTATCCAGAAAAAAGGCCATCAAGCGGCACATTACGGGAAATTACTTCAGCTTTTCCAAGTACTTACCAAAATTTTGAATGCAGCTCTGGATTTCTGCAGAATTGTGAATGCAGCTCTGGATTCTAGCAGAATTGTAAATGCAGCTCTGGCTTTTGTAGGCAGCATGATCGGACGCAAGTACGTAAGTGTGGTCTGGACTGGAGTGGCTTGGCGACAGTTTAAAAAAGTCACATTTGTTTAATAAGACATGGCACTGAAAAAGTACTTACCAATAGAACTATTCTGAGGATAGGTGTGAGCGGTGTAAACTTCGGAAAAGTTATTGCGCAATGAAGCAATTGTACAAAAAGTTGCGACTTTTGTGCTGATATGGTCAAGTGCAGGTCTAGACCTTTGCTGGACTTAAGTTTACTGCAAAAGGTTGGGGATCCCTGTGGTTTCTGGTATTCCTCTCTGTCCTTCTGAAAGAAGCTGACTTAGTTTGTGATATTTTTACTGTACAGCTGTTCTAGCTGATGAATAGAATGCCAGAAGTAAAGTGAAGACTGACAGTAGAAATCGGTGAACTACAGTGGTGAATGCAACAATGTCAGGCAATACAGATTTATATCCAGGTTCACGCTTAGGGCCCTATTACACAGAAAGCTTTTTGTGCGAAAAATCATTAAATTGTTTGAATTTAACCAATAATCTTTCCGTGTGTATGAAGGCAAACGATCAAGCAACTAACGAAAACTTGTTCGCATGTCGCAAATCATCGTTAATTGTTCGGAAATCTGTCAACTGTGGTGCCTTAAGGTGCTATTGAGGGTATGGCCTCCTCTCTCATTGCATGACTTTGCTGGTTACAAGCCTCCTCACCACACACATCTCCTTCTCCCTCTCGGCTATGGGCCCCAGCCCCTGATTGCCTGTTCTGTCCTCCGCAGCCCCTGGGTGCCCCCTGTTATGTAGTAGTCTTTGCCATGTTCTGCCCCCCCCCCCCCATGTCACTGAGACATGAGTCACCAGGCCACGCCTGCCTCCAGCTGTACATTTGCATAAGTAATTGCATGCTTGTTAACAGTTCATTAGTGTTGGAGAAAGCTGCAATCTATAAAAAGGAGTCAGGAAGAGCCCTGTGGAGCGGATTGTGCCGCAGCCCCTTCCCTTATGTAATGTCAGGTCTATGGCGTCTGTCTCTTCCTGGAGATCTTTCCATCGCTCGCTCGTTCTCCTCTGTTTCTCTCCTTCCATTGACCTCACCTCCCTCCCCTCTTTTGCTCCGTCTGTCTTATTTGCTCCAGTCTGATATTTTTTCACCATGTCTGGCTCCACATATATTTGGAAGTCTCTGTTCCATCAATAGTCATTGACTTCCATGTTTTATAGTGTAATATGGATGCAGCTTTCGATGTTCCAGGAGTAGGAGGCATGATGTTACTCGGGATCAATTCAAGGTTTCTCTAAAGTCACTCAGCATTACAATTACTGTACATAATGCTCACAAGATGCCATGCTTAACGGGAAGCTCCACTCATCCATAAGTCCTGTCATATAGTATCTGGATTATTTTTGCACCCTTTAGGGTCCATTCACACGTACAGGATCTGCAGTGGAATTGAAGCTGAAGGTTTAATGATGTGTTCAATTATTTAGATACATGGATATCCACAACATCAAATCCAGTGTCGGACTGGTACACCGGCAGTTCTGACCGCTGTGCAGCTTTGCTGCAGGGACTTCCAGCTGGGGCAGCGTCTTTAAAGGGGTACTCCACTTAAGAAAGATTTAACCATGTTCAATCCCCACCCATAATCTAAGCTTTCTTGTAATAGGTTTCTGTTACATGAATTGGGCCGTTTGTCTGCAGCACATCCTGATATACACCCTGAGGCCATGTTCACATGGCGTAAGACACCAGCCGTTGTTACTAGAGATCATCCCGGGGGTGCATCCGTGCCCACATCCCAATTCTCTGCTGCACACAATGGAGAGTGCGTCTGGGAGCCGCACGCTCCATTGTGTGAACAGACATGTTCTGGGCAGCCGCTATTCAATGAATAGTAGCCGCAGAAAACTTACATGTCAGCTTTTAGTCTGCCGGATGGAATCACGACTGGAGCGTATACTATGGGCCACATGTATCATCCTGCGAACGGATGATTTTCGGCGGAAAGTGCCGATTTGCGTATTTTTTATACGCAAATGGCCGATTTGCGAATAAAATATTCGCAAATCTGCACTTTCCGCCGAGTACGCCAGGGGGGGCGGAAAGGGGGCGTGTAGTGGGCGGAACGGAGGGCGCGGACTCAGAGTCCGCGCGATTTACCATCCGTTCCACCCAAATATACGCCGAAAACCTACTCCAGTCCTCAGCTGGCGTAGGTTTTCGGCGGTGCGCACCGGCGCGCACGGGATTTATGTAGAGGAAGTCCGCCTCTACATAAATCTCCGTAGCGCCGGAGCTGCGGGAGCATTTTTAAGTCCGGCGTAAAAACGCCGGACTTAATAAATGCCCCCCTTTGTGTATATGCTCCGGCTGAGATTCCATTCATTCAAATGCAACATATGTTTGCAAAAACATACGTTATGTGAACAAGATGAAGTGGATACTTGGCAGAGGTGCAATGCATGCTGGGAAATGTAGCTTCCAGGCCGGCACCATCTTGGACATAGACCAGCTTTTAGAAATACATATAACTCAGGAACAGCGGTAGCTAGAAAGATGGGAGATGTTCAGAATAATCAGGGGGATTTTAGGAGAATTAAATTTTTAGTTCCTGGGTACAATACACCATTAACACACTATCTGTCTAATAAGAGAGGAGAAGGCATGCCTGGAGAATCAGCAGCAGTATCGGGAGAGTGTGTGAAAGTGGAGAGTTTGTTTGTTTTTATTTTCATTTTGCCTATACATGGGGCCTTCTACTATAGGGTAGTTATCTACTATAGGGGACTGCAAAGAGGGGGCCACTTACTACAGGGGACTGCATAGAGGTGCACAAGCAATAACTGGATGGTTCGTGTAGCCGTATAAATGCATTGTTTTTGGCTACATATCACCCTGTCTAAAGGGCATGCGCAGCCAATAACAATGCATATAACAAACGATCCAGCTTTTGTTTGTGCCGCCCGCTCATGTGATTCATCTTACCTTGTAGAGGATCTGCAAATGAGTGCCGATCTTGCCTATCACTCATTTGATGCCTACCATTGGACCATGTAAAAGGGCCCTAAGTCATGTGACCTCTAGTAGCTTTTTCCACCACTCCAGTTGGGTTATTTTAATTTTCAGAAGCCCAGATGTAATAAGTCACCATATTCCAGTGTAACTGAGGCTTACAAATCCAAAGGCGAACACCTGAGACCTTGAAATGGTTCCATGTTTGTCATCCAGGGATGTAATTATTGACATTTACACTTGGTGACCTGCCTAGTCCTTATAGTAGTCCTGGAGTCTTCCTGTTTTGTGTAGTACTCTTAGGGTCTGACTAGTTTGCATAGAATTGCTAGGGCCTGCTTAGTTTCAGTAGCAGTTCTGGGACCTGTCTTGTTTGCATAGTAATCATGGATCCAGCCTAGTCTGCATTTTAATCCTGAATTATAATTATTATTATTATAATATAGTGTAGGGTTAGGGTTGGTCATGTTATGTCAAAGATTAAAAAAAAAAAAAAGTTGTAGTAAGTTGTACAGACTGACCACATTCAGAATATAGAAGCATAAACCTTTGGTATATTACACAAGTTTTCCTTTTATTGATGGATGTGATAAATATGAAGAGCTCTATGTGAGTACTTGCAGAAGAGATTTTCTGTTTTTTCATGTTCTCATGTTTTTCTCTAAAAGCAGCCACTTAGCGTCACATAGCTAAGAGCGCAGGAATCTTGTTAATGTGTTAAACCAAGTGAACAGAGTTATAGTGGGGTACCTCCTGGGCTGAATTCACCCTTCAACCTCTGACGCATTTGGAATTTAGTATCTCTTACACAGAAGCAAGAATATTACCTTATCTTTCTCCATTTCTGCATTTTCTGTAGTGCTACATACCTTATTACTCTTTGTTCTTTATATTATCTAAATTATTACCATCCACGCCTGGTTTTGGCTTAAAAACTGCAACAAAACTGCACAGTGTAAGAGCACCTTTACCATCTGCCTCCTGATTATCCCAGGACAGAGTATTATCCAACCTCCTCCTCATCCTCTTTATCCTCCTTATCCTCCACCCCATTGTACTCCACTCTTTATTGTGGTCCACCTCTTCATTACCTTTTACCTTCTCTTTACCCTCATCTTCCTCGTTACTCTGTTAATCCTTTAGGCTATGTTCACAGTCACACATAGCATTTAATGCATGCTCAATTAGCATTAATTTGCCCTATTTTGCCACAAATTTGCAATTTCATAGTAAAATAGCAGTATTTTTGCCACAATTGCGTCAAATTTTTTTTTTATTGCGAACTGAGCAACTCGCTGCAAAATATCACTAATTAACGCATTAAATGCTATGTGTAAACATAACCTTACCCTCTACCTCATTGCTCTCCCTTCTCATTACCCTCCACCTCCTCCTCATCCTCTCCTGCTCATTACCCTCCAGCTCTTTATTACCCTGAACCTCTTCATTACCGTCCATTTCCTCATTATCCTTCTCTTCATTATCCTTCATCTCATCATTGCCCTATGCCTCCTCACAGTGGCAAAGCGTGGTTTGCCAGCACCAGGGGGCAAGACAAGTATTGCGCCCCTAACCCACTCGAGTAATTGTAAAGTGAACAGTTATGAATACAGTGTAGGCATCACTGCTTACCAGGGGTATATGCAGGTTTTTTTTTTTTTAAATAAAAAATACCCCACACTAGAACCATGTATTACCACTGCAGTCTAAATAATACCTTCAATCTGTTGTTAAATATAAACCACTATATACAGATCAATATTACAAATAATATGACTATATAAGGGACAAAGCCACTCCACATATGACCACTGTGTAATGATTGAATAATACACCATACCATTAGTGAACAGATGCCAGTATATCAAGAATAATATTACCAATTATAGGTAATTATAAGAATATCAAATAATATCACTGTAACGTGGCCACATATTGCTATAACTTAATGACTGGATAATATCACTGTACTGTTTCTGAATAAAAACACTATACAAAGATTAGTGTTCTCCCTATACATTGACCATGTAGTAGTAGATAGAAGCTCTATGCAGGCTTGTATAACTTAATAAATACAGAGCTTATATAAGAATACATACTGATACTATATAGACACTCTACAGACTGTAAGTCATTACAGTACAGTTATATCCAGTGACTCACGGGTTATTATTATTATTATTTATTTATAAAGCGCCCCTTAATTCCAGAGCCCTATACAATAGATAGGGGTAACAAGCAGGAACAATACAACATCAGGACACATTACATGAAGGCAAAAGACAGGCTGGCACATGGGGGAAAAGGACCCTGCCGACGAGGGCTTACAATCTCTCATTGGATTAACTTTCTTTTGTTTTTTTCTCTTTCCGGCCCAGGCCGTCATGATGAATTCTTTTCATAAAGACTTGTCTTATTAAGTAGGGTCCCCCCAGTAAGCAGGTAATTCCTCCTTTTAAGTAGGTGCCCTCAGTAGGCAAGTAATTCCTCCTATTACGTTGGTGCCCTTAGAAGACAGGCATTAGATGCTACCAATTAGATACATTCCCTTGCCAACGTAAGAAAACTGAAACATACTCATCCACTACTTTTCTTCACTCCCACACAGTTGTTTGGCATTATTCTTCTTCCTCCTCTCTTCTGCCCTGGTGCAGGCTGCAACAAAATCCTGTTATCCTGCCTGCGTGCTTACAGTTTAAATCAGCAATGCTATACAGAAGCAGGGAAGCCTGGTGTTTGGCTTCTGTATATACTGTCAGCTGTATAATACCCTATTGGCATAGTGTGCCATATCATGTAGGTAGAGGAGTAGGGATTCCTGTCTACAGTCCTGTACAGTGCTGAGCAATGATGCATATGATTTATGCATTGCTGTTCTCTGTACATTTATAGGGGATCAAAATGTGATGCCTCTCATGCCTCCTTATGGTACACCACTACCTCCAAATTACCCCACATTCTCATTACCCACCACCTCCTCATTACCCTCCACTTCATTACCAACCCCATCCTATTTACATTCTATCTTCTTATTACCCTTCCCCTCCTCATAACATATCACCCCCTCATTGCCAACCACATCCTTATTACCCTCCATCTTTTTATTAATATCCTCATTTAGCCTCATACTCATCCTCTCCCTCCTCCTAATGCCCTGTCCTCTTCATTATCCACTTTCTTTTAATTACTAACAGGGTCTTGTATAGTGTGTAGCAGTGGGTGTTGTAGTTCTTGTAAGGAAGAAAGGCACGCCAGGAATTTCAGTTCCCCTTAGATCAGTACTGGTAAATGTTAGGGAACTGCATTTTGAGCAATGAGAAGTTTATAGACTCTCTTGTGCACTTTAAGTGTTGTCCTTTGGGATTCTACCCCTGTTATATAGCGATTGGGTTCCTCCCACAGACAGGAGATGATAGATTCAGTGTGATCATTATTTATATAATAACCAGTGTGAGAAAAACAGGAAGGAGAAAAATCCATAGTGATGGGCGATAGACATGAAGGACAGGCGGGGGGCGGGTGAGGGCCAGCACAATGGCAGCATTATACCCGCTCATTGCAGACTCTCTCTTCACATCTCCATAGAAACCTTTAAAGGATGCCGGGTCCCTGAGCACAGCGCCAAAGGTAACCATCATGTAGGGACCAGTAAGTCTGGAGACAGCTTCCCAGCTCATCAGTGTCACTGCTGTGACCTATCCACAGCCAGAGCGTTGCGGAGAAGAGGACACCATCAGATCCACGTGCCAGGAGCATATAATGCCAGTGAACACCCCCAATAGTGGATAATGTGGCTGCCGACACAACACTAGTAATGTGGTCTGTTCACAGGGAGCATACTGGCATCAGCTTTCAGACACTTCCCTTACATTAAGGTTAATAGAAGACAAACTGGCAAACAAATACAAGAACTGCATATAATCTTTAATTCATTACCAAAAATTGTAAAGCCCTGGTTCAGTGCTAAGCCACTTGTTACAGGCAGCATAAAGAATAACGGCCAGGAAAAAGTAGAATCACTGAGTACATACATACCTGTACTTATTCCATACCAATTGTACTATACTCCAGAGCTGCGCTCACTACTTAAAAGGAATCTACCACCAGTTTGGGTGAATTTAAACTGCCAGTACTGCTAAATAGAGGACGTTATGGTGTAATGAATTCCACCTTCAGTATGTTGATTTTCTGCTTTGTTGGCCCTGAAAACGTCTGTTATTTGATATGTATATGACCTCTTTAGTGCACTGGTGGCATTACTGTATCTATAGAAGAACTGTTATTCCCACCCAGACTCCTCCTAACTCTTTATATAGACTCGCTTGAGCATGCACAGTAACAGGACATGACTGTAGAGCATACATAGTTAATGCATATATGTTCTAGGTCAGGTGTGGCTATGGAAGGACATGAGAGGGTTCTGGAGGGAATAGGTGTGCTTCTACAGATACACTTACATACCCAGTGCACCAAAGAGCTGATATGCAGAGTAAAGAAAAAACATTTTCCTGGACAAAAACATAGCACATCAACATACTACAGGTAGAGTTTATTAAAGTGTACCTGTCGTTATAACTTACAAAATCTAAATCAACAGTAGATGAAATATAAAGCAAGTTTACAATTTATATTCTTTTTTTTATCATGCTTTAAAACAAAGCAACTTATTAGTCTTGTGCTTGGTAAAAAAACAAAAGAGTACAGGAAGTCGCGGCCAGTAGAGAGTGTCATGGCTCAATTTATACATCAGTCAAATGATTGATGCCTTCTCTGCGCTCAGATGACAGGACTTCCTGTGTTTAGTCTCTTTTTTTAAACTTGCAACCCTTTGTCAAACTGGCATGGCCTAGAGTGTCTGTGCCTTAGGCTTACAATGCCTTTCCGTCCCTCCATTTTCACCACCCTCTTCTTCATTAGGAATGCCCTTGAGCAAGAGTTATCCTATTCATCACTTGTCTAAACACTGCACATGGGCCTTAACGATCCAGCACATGTGCAGTGTTCAGACAAGTGATGATTAGGAGAAATTCTGCCTAAGCGCATTCCTAATGAAGAAGAGGGCAGTAAGGGGGCGTTGCAGGCCTAGGGCACAGACACTCTAGACCACGTCAATTGAACACAGGGCTGCAAGTTTAAAAGTTGTTTTTTAGGACAATAACTGCATCCTCTGCCGAACGGACCCCAGGACAGATCTTGGATTAAAAGTAGCTATCCAATGGTACAAGTGTTTGGGGAAGGGGGGCAGATTGTGGGTACAGAGTCGCTTTAAAATAAAGTAGTTTAATTATTCTAAAACTGTTGGTAGACTCCCTTTTTAAAGAGATGGGTGCAGGTCGTCTTCTCGCTAGGGTAGAGGCTGTATTGTGGATGGATGCAGGGCATCTTCTTAAAGGGGTGCAGTTGCTTTGAAAGTGTTCATGGCATGTTCTCGAAGGGGTTTCAAGTTGTAGATACAGGGAATTCTCTCAAAGGGTGCAGGGCATTTCTTTGGTGGGTGTGTGTCACTCTTTTCCCTGATGCTGGGTGTCTTCTCATTGAGAGCAGGTTCACTGGTTGCAGCATTCCTTTTTGCTGCATGCAGGGTGTCAACTTAAGTGCAGACCCACTGAGTGCAGGGGAACCCCTTGCTGGCTGCAGGGCATCTACTTGCTGGGGGAAAGGTGTCCCCCCACTTGTTGTTGGGCACCTCCTTGCTGGGTGCAAGGTTCTGTATGTCTTTGCAGGGTGCAGGACAGTTTGTCTGTGGGCACAGGACATCTCTTTGCTGGGCCTGGCTGCTGATTCCTATATTTTTTCATATTGACTTTGAAGCAATGAAATTCCACTAAACATTTCATTTACATCTTCCGTCTTCTCTTTGCAGGGAATCTTCCCAGTCAATATCATCCACCTGAAGAAAGCCACATGTAGCAACAGAGGGTGAGTAAGGTGACAGACACCACAGGGTTTGCATATGTGATTCATGGGGGAACGTCATCTTGTCTTATCTGTTTTTGGGAAAGTTGGGTTATGACTAGGTAGTGTTTAAGAGTGTTAGTGTGTTAGTATGTATCACTGTATTTCAATCAAAAAACATGTGAGGATCAGTAAGTCAGGATGAAGAGTTTTATCACTGTGACTGACTCTGAAAGTTGGTTCCTAGATAGCCTGGAGACAGAAATAGCAGTCCCACGAGTGCAAATATGGCGGAGACTGGTAGTAAGATAGTTAGTTATTTTTGATTCTATAAAATCAAAGCAAGAGAAGCCTGGAGGAGAAAAGCAGAGTCCATGTGAGACTGCCCACAGAGACTGCAGGGTGGGGGGCAGTATGTGGTTAGAGGTGATTAATCTCTTATTTATCAGTTAACATATAGACATGTGCAGGGGCGTAACCGGAAATGGCTGGGCCCTATAGCAAACTTTGGATTGCCCCCTCACCCCTCGACAGATCACTAAGGCTGCATTCACACATCCGTAGATTTTGTGGACGTACGTACGGTGAATGCATGCAATGGATTGTTTCCCCGCCCAGTATGATGTATCAATATCATGCCGGTAGAGGGGAAACTCTTTCGCCACTTCACTCTAACGACAGAACCGATGAGATTCAAAGAGTTTCCCCGCTGCCGACATGATATTGATAGATCATGCCGGGCGGGGAAACAATCCATTGCACGCATTTACCATCTGTAGGTCCGTAAAATCTATGGCCGTGTGAATGCAGCCTTTGGACATGTTCATACAATGTATCAGCGCGCTTCATAGTGTTCACTGACAGGGCTTTCTGCGGCCGTTATTCAGTGAACATGTCAGTTTTCTACGGTGCCGTGAGAGATCCCAGCGGGAGCATATACTATGTGTATACACTCCAGACGGGATCCCATAGAAGATAAGGCAGCGTCTCCTTTCGTACAAAGTACGTCCATTGTTGCCGATTGCAACAACGGCCGTACTTTTACGAAAAGATACGCTGTGGGAACATGGCCTAAGTTGTCAAGTGTAGTCTTAACTGCAAGTGCTTGTCAGGAGGCCACCAGGTGCTGCAAATGATGATGGACACTTGTCAGAGATATGAAATGGTGTTAGGGTCCATTTACACTGAAAGATTATCTGACAGATTATCTGCCAAAGATTTGAAGCCAAAGCCAGAAACAGACTGGTCAACAGAGGTCAGGTCATAAAGGAAAGCCTGAGATTTCTCCTCTTTTTGAATCGATTCCTGGCTTTGGCTTTAAATCTTTGGCAGATAATCTGACAGATAATCTTTCTGTGTGAATGAACCCTAATGGTGCGTTTACACAGACAGATTTATCTGACAGATCTTTGAAGCCAAAACCAGGAACAGACTATAAACAGGGATCAGGTCAGAAAGGAAAGACTGAGATTTCTCCTCTTTTCAAATCCATTTCTGGCTTTGGCTTTCAAAATCTGTCAGATAAATCTTTCTGTGTAAATGCACCATTATTACATGGGACAACTCTGTCAATTCTCCAGCCATTAAAGACAATCACTGGTAGCTCTCAATGTGTTTGTGCTGCTGTCCCATCATCTCTGCGATATCTTCATCTGTGTGACAGGAAACTTGCTGCAGAATGTGAGAATATGGAGATTTATTATAGACAGAAAAGAGCCGGTGGAGTGGTCATGGGGGGCTCCCTACATGTAGTATCAGTACCCACATTAGAAAAAAAAATGCACAAACATCATGGAATCTGCCAGAACTGAACAATGGATCATGATATGTGCACAAGGATTTTGTCCAAATGTGATAAAACAAATGACAGGAAAAGTATGGAAGTTTCTGATCTGGTGTTCAGATCCAGAGCTGAACTCACAGTCCTGCTATTAGATCATATCTTTTACTTCCGTGTTAGGTAAAGCTACCTTTACTATATTACTGTCATGTCTAATCTTCTACTTCAGTCACATCCAAATCTGCCCTCCAAATTCTGCTTGCATGTCTTATATTCCAGTCACATCCAAAGCAGCAGTCACAATTGCTTACACTCCAGTGACCTCAGATGCTGCATTTATAATTCTGCTGCTTCTCTGTTCTTACTCATGATGCCCCAAATATTGTTACTGCATCTGCCAGCTCAGTGTCTGCAGAGAGCATGATCTAGAGTGGTCCATCAAGGGAGATATATAAAATATTAAAACCAATCGCCTAACATAAGTGTACTTCCCCCTCGTGCAGCCAAAGCAGCTCTGATGCACTGAGGCATTGAGACCTTTCAAGGTGTTCTGTGCTGTCTGACATGAAGACAATAGCAGCAGATTCTTCAAAATGAATGTGTCATCAGAAAATGACCCATTGT
This sequence comes from Dendropsophus ebraccatus, assembly GCF_027789765.1. Lineage (NCBI taxonomy): Eukaryota > Metazoa > Chordata > Amphibia > Anura > Hylidae > Dendropsophus > Dendropsophus ebraccatus. Next base: position 103,669,976 of record NC_091457.1, on the reverse strand, counting down.
TTAAATCAAGTACTTTTTATTTTAAACATATTTTTTAAAATCCCGCCGTGCTCAGTGTGCTGCTGTAAGTGAATGGAGAGGGCGCGCTTTCGTCCGCTCCCTCTCCTCTCCACTCAAAGAAGTAACATGTTAGTTCCCCGAGCGGAGAGCGGCGGCAGCGGACGAGTCCGCCCCTCTCCATTCACTTTCAGCAGCACATCCGTGGGCGCCCGCATCAGAATTTTACACTGCACGCTATGGAGCGAGCGTCCGGATCCTCTCGCTCCACAGTTTGCACTGACATGGTTTTCTGCGGCTGCTATTCAATGAATAGCGGATGCAGAAAACTGACATGTCAGTTGTTTGCGGTGCTGCTAGGGATCCCGGTCGGAGCGTATACTATGTGTATACACTCCGTCCGGGATCCCATAGACAGCAATGCTACGTATATTCTCATAATAATCACGGCCGTTGTACAACGGCCGTGATTTTACGAAAGAATACATTGTGTGAACATAGCCTTAAAGTGTGACACCAGTATATAGGGATGACAATAGATGGAGCTCACAGCTCAGCCTCCCCACCTTCAATGGTCACATAGTATGCCTAGTAACCTCTCCCATTCATGTCAGTAGAACAGCTTCTGAGGCTTGCTGTATAGCATATCTCAAAATCTTGTTACAAACAGCTCACACAAGAGCCTCCATAATATTGTACAAAAAGCAGCCTCCATAATATTGTACAAAAAAATTTAATAAATAAATTACAATAAGATTGGAATAGGAGATGTTTATGCATCCGGCTCTAATCAATAAAAAATCTACGCAACACTTCTCTTTCCATCAAGTTGCAAAATGGGTTCTCAATGGATCAGACTTGTTTTTCCAGCACATTCCACAGATGATAAATTGGATTGACATCTAGGAAATATGAAAGACAATTCAAAATATTTGTCATCATCCTCAATCCATTCCTGAACATTTTTTTGCAGTGTGGCAGGGCACACTGCTCATACAGGCTACTGCTATTAGAGAATACTGCTGCCAAGAAGAGCCGGATTTGGTCTGCAACAGTGTTTAGGTAATTGGTATATGTAACATCCACATGAATGCCAGGACATAAGGTCTCCCAGCAGAACGTTGCCCAAAGCATCATACTTTCTCTGTCAGTGTGCATTCTTCCCATAGTATATCCTGCTGCCATTTATGCCCCAGTTAGTGGGGTATGTAAATCAATTGTTGGCCCAAAGTTATACAGATTTGTAAATTATTTCTGTTTTGAAAAATCTTAAGTGTTCCTGTACTTATCAGCTGCTGTATGCTCAACAAGGCACATGATATCATTCATATATCTGTCTGTGATCCAGAACGTAGAAAAATTATTTTATTATATGGTAAGAAGAGTCATGGTGCCCCCACACACACTTTTTTGTATGGCATTCTACAGGCCAAAAAAAAATGCCAGAACAATGCGGAACATAGGGTTTTTTTTTCATGCATTTGCATTTTTTGGCATTTTTTTCTAGCATTTTTTACTTTATGTGTGAATGATCTTTTTGTGGGAGTTTTTGTGTGGTGAACTTTTTTTTCTCTGCCATCACATGATCAAGCTCAGGGGTATCCCAAACTCATGCCTTCCAGCTGTTACAAAACTATTATTCCCTTCATGCCTTGACAGCCCAAGCTTAAGTTTTGGCTGTCCAGGCATGATGGGAATTGTACTCTTGTAACAGCTGGAGGGCCACAGTTTGACACCTAAGATCTATCTGCAGCACACCAATGGCGTTTTTAAAGTCACTGTTACAGAATGCATGATTAAAATTTTTATTAAAGATATGCATGTGCATGATTAAAATTTTTATTAAAGATATTAAAACTGAAATTTCTACAAATACCAAAAACAAGGTAGGAACACCTCAAAAACAACTACCTGTCAGTTGATAGGTTAATCAGTAACTTGATTTCTTAAAGGCCCAGTTCACACTGAGCAAGAACGTCGGAATTTTGCTGTGCTCAGTGTCTCACTGTGAGTGAAGGAGAGAGTGCACAAGTGTCCGCCTTCTCCCCTCTCCGCTCAAAGAAATGACATGCCCTCTCCTTCACTCAAAGCAGGACACTGAGCACAGCGGGATTCCGGGGTGGAGCTCTCCGACGTTCTTGCTCAGTGTGAACAGGCCCATTCTGCCAGAGCTGAATAGGCGAGGAATTTCACGCAGAAAACTTTCCTCTACAATTCCTCGAGATTTCCTCAGTGTAAACCAGCCTTGACCGGAAGAAACCGAGCCCTGGTGATATGTATAGAATAAATATGTCTCAACGCTTTTCACCCAGTCTTTTGGCTGGGATCCTCAGAAGACTATTTCTGCAAGTTCTGATATACATAAAATATACAAAGATGAGGTAAGTAGTCATTTAGGGAGGGGGGAGGAGTCGTGGTCAACAAAACACTAGAGATAAGAACATATGGGGGTCATCCCTGAGATGTGATCTCCGATAAAGCACTTGAAGCATCACAAACAGGGTTGAACGATATCCCCATATTCTTTTCTCAAACGCTAGTATGATGCATACTCCCGACTCCGACTCCTGCTCCTTCATAACTGGCCGGTCATATACCAAGGGAGTTATTTATCACACTGGCTCAGCAGCTTCTCCCTAATGTCCTACATGATCCTGGGGCGACTTCTGAGTGAATAAAGGAATACTGTATATAAAGCAGATTCTCCTGTGTGTGCAGTGGATGCAGCCAGTCTCCAGCCTCCATGTCCTGAACAACTCACAAATAGACTAGATGGAGCAGGTAGTCTTTTCCTGATGATAGTCTTCTATGTTTCTAACTTAATATTCACCATACTTAAAGAAACACTGCTAACAATGACAGATACCTGTAATATAGAGGTCAGCCATAGTGATATAGAGGGGGTCACACATAGTGATATAGAGAGGGGTCACACATAATGATATAGAGAGGGGTCACACATAGTGATATAGAGAGGGGTCACACTTAGGGCCCTATTCCACCGGACGATTATTGTTCAGATTATCGTTAAATCGTTCGAATCTAAACAATAATCGTTCGGTTGAAATGCAGTTAACGATTAACAACCGAACAAGAAATCGTTGATCACTTTATAAGACCTGGACCTATTTTTAATCGTTGCTCGTTCGCAAAACGTTCGCAAATCGTTCGCATTGAATAAGACATCGCTCGGTGGTTCGCAATAGATACGAACGCAATAGCGAATAAATAGCCAAGAAAAAAAGATTGCAATTACGATCATAAGTAACGATTATCGTTCCGTGGAAATGAGTGAACGTTTTCAGGTCTTTCGCAATAGCGGTCGTTTGAAATCTTTAACGATTATGCAAACGATAATCGTCCGGTGGAATAGGGCCCATAGTGATATAGAGAGGGGTCACACAGTGATATAGAAGGAAAAAAAATGACTGGTTACCTCATCTTTGTATATTTTTGTATATTTTATGTATATCAGAACTTGCTGAAATAGTCTCCTGAGGATACCAGCCAAAAGAATGGGTGAAACGCATTGAAACGTATTTGTCCTTTGCTGATTCTGATTCTGAAACAAATTTATTGATTCTAGCTGATTCTATCTTTTCTGCTGCACAAGGCAAAAACTGAAATGGTACCCCAACCCCACCCTTGTAACTCAAAATAATAAGAAAGGTTTGAGTATATGCATTTGTGCTGTCAGTTTCCATGAGCGCACGAATGATAGAAGGATTGTTCATGCACTCTGCCGCTCGATTAATCGCGCTCATTTGCGGCCGCCCACGGCCAAGAAATCTTTTACTGTAAAAAAGACCCTAAATTTCAGGACCTGTGGATCATGTGACTCAAGCCCTTCACCACTCTACCTCTGTGAAAGACTAGTGAATGAAGGCTGAATTGTCGCTTCCCTTTCAGTTGCTGCAGAGCACTGCCCGAGGCAGGGACTTCACCATGGCTCATGGATGAAGCGGCCCTGCCTGTACAGTAGTCAGTGGTCATGCATACATTGTGTGCATAGCTGCTCACTTTACATTCTTGAGGGGGGGGGGGGGCAAAATTGCACCCCCAAGAATTTTGCGCCTGAGGCAACTGCTCCCCATGTTTTCTGCTTAGAAAAATCAACAACAAAACACATGTGGATTTCTGTCTAGATTTGGGGTGCAGATTCTGGGCCCATTTTGTCTCCTGGAATGAGCCCAAGACCTACATGAAAGTCTGCCACCTACGACATGACGTTACAGGGGTATATGCAAGTGGGGGGGGGGGGGGGTTATATGATTATCATTTTTTTTAAAAGCCCAGCTAAGTTGTCAAGCTGAGGTGTCAACTATATGTCCCTAGATCCCTGGAGAAGCACTGCTTTAGTGTGACAGGAAGGAGAGCTTTTAACTCCCACTTTGTCAACCTCCCTTGTAGCTGCAGGCAGCTTTAGGCCTGCGGCCTACAAGGGATCAGATGCAACTGCGGACCTGCACTGTCTATGTTAGACATGTACAGTAAAGTAGGCAGCGGAGCTGCATCATGGAAGTTTGTCAGGGGAGGCGAGTTTCATTTTCTTTTTTTTATGTGGAGGACAGTGGACACTTCTTGGGAGCTATCTGCTCTGAGGGGACATTATTGGAGCCTGTCTGCAGCGATGGGATATTATTGAGGGTTTTCTACTGTGAGAGGGGGCACTATTGGGAGCTGTCTACTGTGTGGGGGCATTATTGTAAGGGGACCTACTGTGTGTGTGCAATATTAATCAGTCTAATTACTGTTTGAGAAGCACTGTCTGTTAGGCTATGTTTACACAATGTATCTTTTGCATCAATTATGGCTGTTGTTGCTATTTTCAAGAATGGCCATGGTTAATGCAAAACATACATTGTAATTGAATTAATGGAATCCTGGCCGGAGTGTATACACATAGGAGGGGGTTTACAAAGCTTACGCCAGAGGCGTATGCCAGGGAGAAGGTGTAGATTCGCCCCTTCTCCCTGGTGTACGCCTCCCGTGCGCCCGCTCGCCTGATGGGCGGGCTTGCGGAGCTTGCAGGTGTGTGAAGAGGCAGGGAGGAGGCATGGCCTCCTCCCGCGCCTTATTTATCATGATTTACACCTGCTCGCAGGCGCAAATCATGACACAAATTTACACCTGCTGGAACCAGGTGTAGATTTGGTATGCCGGCTGCAGATTTGGCGCCCAGTCAGCCGGCCGGATTCACTAAGAGGCGTACGCGAATCCCGCCGTGAAAAAGGGGCAGGGCTTATTATAAGTATGCCAGTCTTCATAAATCCCCCCCATAGTATACACTCCGGCCAGGATTCCAACCGGCCGCACAAAAAACTGACATCAGGCAAGTGGGGCGTATGGGAAGCGTATGCCAGGGAGAAGGGGCGAATCTGCACCTTCTCCCTGGCGTATGGCTCGGGCGTATCATAAATGTCCCCCATAATGTTAATGCTCTATACACACAAAAGTGTGAATGCAGCTCCAGTTCTAACTGGAGTATAAGAAATGACATACAGTATAATGAGAATTGTGAATGCAGTTTTGGTGGTGACTACAATATAGGACATGATGCAACTCAAGACCAGCAAAGTGTTTACAAAGTTAGGTAAGACAGTATAGATGGATTTTGGACTTTCTTGCCTCTTTGGTAACTGATAGAGAAGTGCCCAGGTCTTGACATATCCTCATGTGACAAGTGGAATGTCAAAGACTTCTTGTAGGTTGATCTAGTCTTTGACATTTTCAGCCCCTGCAGGGTAAGCGGCTGCCACAGAAAGAGGTCATGACAGAGATCAGTCTGACACTTTGGTGCCTGTGGAGGTGGAAAGACTTGGAGAAGGTGTCACCACCGCCCCTTTTATTAATATAAAACTTTTCCTAGAGAGCAGACTCCAGGCAGTCCTATGTAGCTGCACATGGCCCTGACGATTTTCACCAAGGTGAACACTGTGCAGGATATATATGCAATATTCATGTTCGTTTGGCCACACGGTTAGTTATGCGGCCCTGTAACATGCATATTTTATGAGGGCCAGGCATTAGCACTCTTGTCAGGATGCCAACCACATTTATAGGACATTCACCTTGATTTGGTGAGTCTTGCCAGGTGAAAGACGTAAAATTCAGATTCTCCACCATACTAAGAACCTTCAGTGTACAATCTGATGCCAGAATGCCTTTATTTAGCTGTAGCCACTTATTTTGTCTTGATGATATCTGAAATCTATATCTGAAAAGCTAGGAAACAACCAGTATGGTTGCCATTGCAAATCTTTTAGCTGTGATGCATGATTATAAAACAAGTCATGTCTGTCTCTGACTTTGTGGATGTGTTGACAGATCTGTCATTCAGGACAACAGAAAAGCTGGGTGACTATCTTTGCCAGCCTTGCACATACCCTGTAAGGTGCAGGTAATAAGTAATCATGTTTGGTGTTAGGTGCACTCATCCATCCCCAGGAGTCTCTGTCCACAATCCGACAATGGCCCCTTCATTGGATCACATCAAGGGTCTGGTAGAATTTCAGTTTAGTTTGTCTATGAAGCTCAGATCTCACTGTTTCCCTTCTCTTCAGGGAACAGTGTAAGAGGCCTATTACACGGGACGATTATCGTGCGAAAAAAAAGATAATCGTTCTGTGTAATTGCAGGCAATGATCGAAAAATCGTTCGTATGTCGTTGATCGTTGATTAAGGGCCCTATTCCACCGGACGAATATTGTTCAGATTATCGTTAAATCGTTTGAATCTAAACGATAATCGTTTGGTTGAATAGCAGTTAACGACTAACGACCGAACGAGAAATCGGTGATCCTTTAATAAGACCTGGACCTATTTTTATCGTTGCTCGTTCGCAAATCGTTCGCATTGAATAAGAAGTCGTTCGGTCGTTCACAGTAGTGACGAACGCAATAGCAACGACAAGACGACCGCAAGAACGATTATAAGTAACGGTTATCTTTCCATGTAGATGGGTGAACGATTTCAGGTCTTTCGTAATAGTGGTCATTTGGATCGTTTACCGTTAACGTTTATGCGAACGATAATCGTCCCGTGGAAGAGGGCCCTTAGATCTGAACCTAAAATTGGACCCTAGGACCCTAAAGTTTATAATGTTCTGAAAAAGGGACTCTACAATCTGATTGTTAAGATCCTGCCCCCATTAACTCTTCCCCATAGATGATAGGTGCAACGTTGTTACTTTTGCCCCCTTGCTCCTATATAATACCATATGCTGCAGCAATCCCCTGTATGGTATCAAACTACAACTTTGTTCATGCTGAGCTGCCTGGTGCATGCTCAGCACCCTTATTTCTGATATTGCTGCTTGTCCTCCAGAACAGACAATATCATTCAGTAATTCAGTGAGGTTTTTCTGGTTGTCTATAAAGTCTTGGGTCTAAATGGCTGGCACACAGAGATTCCAGTCCAGCACAGGAGATTAGGTTATAAACTTGATGCAACCAGCTCTCTTCTTCTGTTGCACACAGAGCTGCTCCACAGTATAGTGCTAAACAGAAGTAAACACCTAGGGCACCTAGCTTCTTATACATGCTGGCACAGATTTATCAGACTTCATTTTTCTCCCTATGGGTGCGTTCACACTACGGAATACTGTGGATTCCGCCACCGAGCACTGTGTCAGATGGAAAAGAAAACAACACTTTCTGCAGGACAAGTATAGGAAGACTTGAGATTTTTAAATAAAAGTAAATTACAAATCTATATAACTTTCTGAAACCAGTTGATCTGAAAGAAAAAGATTTTCGCCAGAGTACCCCTTTAAGTTGGCCCAAAAGGCAGGTATTTAACAGGTATAACATATAGTAGTCAGAGCAACTATGTTAAATTTGCCTCATGCTTCCAGTTTATGCAGTGTAACTTTTACAGTATTCATAAATCTGGGCTAATGTATGTGCCCTTCACTGATCAGAGCCTTGGCTTACTACCCAGTACCTTGTACCTCATACATTTCTCCATACCATCATCATGGTCTTGGCTCCCACAGACCTTGGCACAACCTCTCCCAGGACATGAAGAAAGAGGTATTTCTGAGAGTTAAAAAAAATACTTTGTTTAATAAAGGTATATACTTTATAATATAACTTCATTAATATAAATGTAGAATCTTTAATTTACACATCATTTCATGTTGCCTGGCAGCAATAAGGGACGACATGTTCCCCACTGCTGCCACCAACGTTCATGTTGGGAACTGCAGGTCTGTCTAAGCCCTGCAGTTCCTTGTCCTCTGCTCTGATCTAGCATTGCCGCACAGCGCTGTTGATACAAAGCAGGGACTTCCCTCATGTACAGTAATTCTTATTAGAATATACAATACCCGGGTGGAAGCTGCCAGTCAGGAAAGCTGTGTGCACAGCAGCCTCTGTACAGCGAGCGGTGATTACCGTTACAGAACCACTCTTCTGTATAAATAATGCTGTGCAGCAGTGCTGGATCAGATCAGAGGACCGGTACCTGCAGGGCTTAGATAGTACCCCTTTAACACAGTTACATTTCTAATGGATTCCATCACAGAATCTATCACATGAATACTGCTCCCACAGGTTATACGGCGAGAATCTTTCCAATATGGATTTGTAAATCTGCATCTGAAGAAAAAAAGAAGCTAGGTTTTCACATAAAATGAAGATCAGTCCAAAACCGTGGCAAAATCTGCTGCGTACAGTGTGAAAATTCATACTTTCATGGGCATGGGATCTAAAGGAGGTCTCCCAGATTACTCTAAATGAACCTAAAAGGTTCAGGGCACAGATTATACCAAGATCTCCCTACTACCGGTGTAGCAGGCCAGATTAACTCCGGTCCAGATTATACCCGGGTACAGGTCAGAGTATACCCCGGGGTATAAAATAGCCTAGGCGGGAGTATACCCTGGGGTATAAAATAGCTTAGGCCAAACTGTACTCCTCCAGGCCAGAATATACCCTGGGTTAAAAAATAGCCTAGGCCAGAGTATACCCGGGGTACAAAATGGCTTAGGCCAAAGTATACCCCGGGGTATAAAATAGCCTAGGTAAAATTATACCCAGTTTGTAAAATAGCCTAGGCCAAACTATACCCCGGAGTATAAAATAGCCTAGATCAAACCATAACCCAGGTTGTAGCATAGCCTAGGCCAGAGTATACCCATCCAGGCCAGAATATATTAAAGGGGTAGTGCGGCGCTAAACAATTATTCACTAAATAACACATATTACAAAGTTATGGTGCGTTTACACAGAGAGATTTATCTGACAGATTTTGGAAGCCAAAGCCAGGAATGGATTTAAAAAGAGGATAGATCCCAGTCTTTTCTTTATGACCTGATCCCGGATTATAGTCTTTTCCTGGCTTTGGCTTCAAAGATCTATCAGATAAATCTGTCTGTGTAAACGCACCATTATACAACTTTGTAACGTATGTTATGTTAGTGAATGGCCCCCTTCCCTGTGTTTTCCCCCACCCACGCCAGACCCGGAAGTGTAGTGCTCTATACTCACCTGATCCGTATCGACCCCCGTCCGCCATCTTGTGACAATGATGTAATCTTCGGGCGGCCAGCCGGACCGCTCCGACCGTCCCTCGTGCCGGCCGCCCTCTGCCGCGTCATCAGCTGCTCAGCCGCGATTGGCTGAGCACAGTTATGCTCATGTGTGTGATACTAAATATGTGTGTGATACTATTAGTTATGTATATGTTTGTATATGTGTGTTTGCATTTTATTGCTGGTTGTGTTTATGTATGTGCGCTGCTGTTGGCCGTGTATATGTGTGTGCATTTAGCTGTTGGCTGTGTGTATGTGCGCTGCTGTTGGCTGTGTATATGTGTGTACATTTTGTTGCTTGTTGTGTGAATGTATGTGCATGGCTGTTGGTTCTCATATATGTGTGTACATTTTGTTGCTGTTGTTTGTGCGTTGAGGTAGGTTATAGTATATATGTGTGTGCATGTGTTGCTACTATTTGTGTATTTGTGCGTGTGTTGCTGCTGGTTGTGTGTGTGTTTAGGCAGGTTATGCATGTTTGTTTGTTGCTGTGTTGATGATTGCTGTACGCCTGTGGCTGTGCTATGACGCTGGTTCTTATAGTCTGGGGGAAAAATCTATCAAGCTGTCTTATAGTAAGAATGTCTTTTGTTGCTAATAGCAACCAATCACAGCTCACCTTCCATTTTATCACAGCTCATTAATATTTAAAAGATGAGTTGTGACTGGTTGCTATGGGCAACAGAGGAAATTATTACAGCTTGATAAATCTCCCTTAGAGTATGGAGGAAAGAAGGAATATTTATTGATATAATGGCTAAATAAGTTTCAGGAGGGAATTGTTGTATAAGGAATGCTTTTCGATCTAGGTGGAAGCCATGCCACCATTTCTCCCCCAATAGCCATGCAATGTTGCCAATAATTCTGAGGTTGAGAAAATATTACCAATAGAGTAGTAGATGCTTGGAGCAAACTTCCAGCAGATATGGTAGGTAAATCTTTAATAACTGATTATAAACCTTCCTGGGAAATAATATAAGAGCAGACTAGATGGACCAGGTGGGCTTTTTCCTGTTGACAATCTCTGTTTCTGTATATGGATTATTGAACATTACGGATAACTTCCAGCGGATTTCATCATGCTTGAAGTTTCGTCTGTCCTATAGGCTCCATTCTATGCTCAGGCAGATTCCGCTGACTGCCCAAAGCTTTGTCATGCCAATTCTTTGGAGGATGTCGGAATCTGCATGTGCGTAGAATGGAGCCCATAGGACAGGCGGAACTTCAAGCGGGAGCTGTGCACAGAATCCGCTGTGTAGACATACCCTTTATATGTAATGCTGTTGGTTGTCTGTGTTAGTTGATGCTTGGTTGTGTGTTTTACTGCTGGTTTTATGTTTGTGTCCATGACTGCTTATTGATGTATATTTGTGTTGCTGGTTGTGTATATGTGTGTGTTGCTGGTTGTGTATATGTATGTGTTGTTGGTTGTATATATGTGTGTGTTGTTGGTTGAATATATGTGTGTGTTGCTGGTTGTGTATATGTATGTGTGTTGTTGGTTGTATATATGTGTGTGTTGTTGGTTGAATATATGTGTGTGTTGCTGGTTGCGTATATAAGTGTGTTGCTGGTTGTGTATATGTGTGTGCTGTTGCTGGTTGTGTATGTGTGTCTGTGTTAGTGCTGGGTGTGCATATGTACATATGTGTGCCTCTCTGCTGTCTGTGTATATGTGTGTGTGTTGCTGCTGGATGTTTATATGTGTATATGTATGTGTTGCTTCTGGCTGTATGGGTATATGTGTATGAATTGTTGCTGGCTGTGTATTTGTGTATGTGTGGCTGCTGCTTGTGTATATCTATATGCATAGAGGCTGGTTGTGAATATATATCTGTGTGTGAGTGTATGGCTGCTGGTTGTGTGTGCTCTAGGGATCTGTGCAGGGTACGTGGGAGGTTTATTTTTCGTTCCTTTTTGGATGCCTCATTACTGCATAGATCGGAGAGGAGGCAGCGATAGCCGGAGAGGTAGGATCCTTCCATTCTTCTGTGTGTTCTCCCTGCATCTAGGTGATATGCTTTCAACCTGTTCAGGGATCCAGACAGCCCTGACCCCCCAGGATGTGCCCTGCAAACCATGCATGTATGACGTTAGGGGGATAGAGCAGACGTCTGCACAGAGGGGGCATGCTGTGTGTGTGGCATTGGCAATAGTGGGGGAGCCTCTTGTCCTTTAACCCATTTATTGCATCATGACTGTCCACAAGACTGCACAGCTGTATGATCTGCCAGGATGTGCCAGACTGTGTCACAGTATGAGATATGTGACTGTATCTTTGATATGTCAGGTAGTGCAGTCATATGCGATTGTATTTATGATATGTCAGGATATACCAGCCTGTGCCATTATATAGAGCATGTATGTTATGGCAGATAGTGCCATTGTATGGAATTGTACTTATGTAAGTTACAATATACCAGCATGCACCATCATATAGAGTATGTATGATATGCCAGGCTGTGCCATAGAATGAGATATGATTGAATGCGTGATATGCCAGGCAGTTGCATTGTATGGGATTGTATTTATGATATGTTAGGATATGCCAGCTTGTACCATCATATTAGTTTAGGTATAATATGCCAAGATATGTGACTGTATATATGATTTGTCCGGACATATTGGGGTGTGTCGATGTATGTCTCATATGTCTAGATATTCCAGCCTGTACTTTGTTATGTGACGTGAGATTTGTATATTTCAGATATGTGATTGTACCATATGCATGATATTTCAGGATAAGTATTGTATGATATATTAGAATATGCCAGCCTGTGTCATAGGCAATGTATGTGATGTAGGAGATAAATAAAGTAAAATGAGGAGATGACATAACCACCTATACACAGGTGCATAGATGTATACTGGGATGCTAATATCTGACAGGTTGTATGCTTGGCTTTTGTAGCTTTTTAGTAGGTTGTCATAAGATATATGTGCAGGGGCAGGGATGGGTGTATAGCCCCATTATAGGCTATCATACCAAATGTAGAATGCAGGTTAACACATCGATCAGAATATGATGCTCACCACCGTCACTAGATAATATAATGATTTAATGCTATAATGAAGGTGAGAAATGTGGAGACCTGGGATAACCATGTGCCACAGGCCACATTTAATGGCCTGAAGTGAAAGCAAAATGAGAACCAGTGAAGCCGGACCATTTGGTGCTGAACTAGAAGAATGCTGACTCTCCAAGCACCACAAATTCTCCATTTACCCATATATCAGCATAACCAGTAGTCTAGCCTTTATACTTTTCTATTACTGTGCAGAGAAGATTGTATATTCCTTCACTACCGTTACTGCCCCAGTAAAATCACAGTCCTCCACATGGCACACATTAGGGGGTTAATTCACCATGAGCCTGGTCTCTGTAGTGTGGGAGGAAGATGGAGCTATAAAGAAAACACTGTGGACCCCAAGTACCTAGCAGTGTACGCCTGTTTTTGCATATATTGCACCTTAAAAGGTCTCAGTGTGCACCACGTTTACAGCAGGGTACTTTTCTCACCATTCCTGAGAGACACCATTGCCTACCCAAGACTTTAGGACTCCAGTAGACAATGCACGTACAATGCTAAAGACAATGATTAGAGATGAGCGAACCTCAAGCATGCTCGAGTTGATCCGAACCTGAACTTTCGGCATTTGATTAGCGGTGTCTGCTGAACTTGGATAAAGCCCTAAGGCTATGTGGAAAACATGGATATAGTCATTGGCTGTATCCATGTTTTCCAGACAACCTTAGAGCTTTATCCAAGTTCAGCAGCCCCCGCTAATCAAATACCGAACGTTTGGGTTCGGATCGACTCGAACCCGAACCTGGTTTGCTCATCTCTAACAATGATTAACTTTGCCTCAATGGAGCAACACTGTAGCATAAAGCATGAATAGCAGCAGCCTGAGCCTCTGATCAGTCATACTAAAGTGGATTTCAGACCTTCTGAAGCTTCTAAAGGCAATGCAACTGCATTGGATTCACTGATCATAGTTGGGCCCTTAAGCTACATTGCCACATTTGTGTTCACCACATGTGGCTTAATCCATGCCATAAGGGCATTTTTTCAGACCCATTTTTAATTGCAGATGTGATTGTCCGCGACTACCTAGGGCCGTTTGAGGCAAGTAAGTAGGGACAGTGGGTGAGCTTAGCATTAGGGCTCACTGTCGTGTCTTGATGCAGCCCCTAGTATAGACGTATACTCAATGGTATCCTGAAATCCGTCCATGCTGACCAGGTACTAGTAAAGTGAAAGTTTAAATTGTGGAAGTAGGAGATCATGTCCTCCATCCTTGATTACCCTGGTGATCCATAGGAAAACAGGTGGGGGTCAGTCCTCTTTTAGTAGAGGGGGATACAAGCTCTTGCTGCCATAACCAGAAAGCGTAACAATGAGTGTCTGTATTCCTTAACGGAGATCTTGCTGTGATGAAGGAGAAACAGAGCCAGTGTCTAGGGTATCGTGAGTCCTTTGACCTTACGTGACGCATCCTTCACTGACTCCCAAAAGGATGCCAAGGGTGGACAGGACCAAACGATATGCATGAAAGTGCCTTCCGAGGCACCACATCTCCAACAGGGTTGGTCTGCCTTGGGCCAAATGGGGTGCAATTTGACTGGGACCCAGTACCACCAAGACAAAATTTTATATGTGGCCTCTTCGAAAAGAGGACTCAGGGTACTCTTATGGGCCAGTTCCATGAGGTTAATCTGCCGATTTGTGGTCAGGGCCAAGCTTAAGTCCTCCTCCCATTTCAGCAGGTATGTTGGTGGGGCAGGCTCTGGCACAGACATCAAGTCAGAGTATATCAATGACAAAGAGTGCCGCAGTCAACCCTCCCAGTCACAGAGGCACTTGAAATAGGTTTTTGAAGACAAGTATTGAGGAGGAGCTGGGAGTGGTTGTAAAAAATGGGTTAACTGGGTTATTCTCCATGAGCCCAACAGAGCCGGGTCTATCATGGACTCCAGGTCAGAAGCTGGTTTCCACGTTGAGGAGCTGGAGAAGTGTGAAGCTCAAAACCTCCTAGCCTAGGATTAGGGTCATAGGCGAGGATTAGGGGAGAAACCATGCACGGATCTTCGCAAGCCTGCAGCGTGGCCCCCAAGATCTGAGGCCTTTGTTTGGGAAACCATGGTAGCCAGCTCAGGGGGATGTCAGAAAAAGACTGCTCAATGGTTACCCATTGTTTAAACGGGCCATAGCATGTCCAGTCAACAGCCCTAGTCAATAGTGAGGCCAGGTGATATCCCTGCATGTCCAGGAGTGCCTCCCTTGATTTGGGCCTACAACAGCCATTTGAGTGCCAAATTATGGCTGTTATTTATACGTTATTCCCACACTTTTAGCTTTGCCATGTTTCTTTGTTTTTAGATTATTTATATATTTATTATATTTATTTATATATTTTCGATTATGTGAACTCTGAAATTGCATCCAGATCAACTGTCTGGATTTTGCCATATGATTGGCATTGCCAGGCTTAATCAGATTGTTTATGTCAGAAAAACCATGCAATTAAGCCTGATAATGCTAATCATAGAACCCAGATAATCAAACTGATTATGACCATTTGGTTTGCTCAAAAATGTGCAACTTTTTGACTTCTAGAAACACAGGACACAGACAGCTGAAAATGTAGGTTTCAGTATTGTTGGTGGTTTCACATTCATCACATCAAATTTTTTTCCCACAAAGGCCAGCCCAGACCACACATAAATACTGTCAAGACAATCACTATACCTTGCATGGAGGCTTGCAACCCAGTTATGAAGCCACGTGTGACTTCATGATAGCAAGGGTGCAACTTCTTGACAGAAAAGTATAGTGTAAATGAAATAGGACTAGCATGATAAATGGCATGGATGATAAATCCCCTCACAGCCTTATAGGACAGAAGTGCAGCGCTTAGAGGAAGGACAGAACAGTAGCTTGAAGGGGTTACCTAGGATTTACGCAAAACACCTAAACAGCTCTACCCTTGTCCTCAGGTTGTGTGTGGTTTTACAACTCAGTACTATTTATTTATTCTAATCGCGGATAACCCTTTAAGCCTTGGATGAAACAGGCATTTCAGACTACTCTAGACTCTAATGGACAGTGCAGTTGAACTGAAGTCAATGATGACAGCTGTAATGAAGCAGGAATGAAAAACAGTGGGTGCTGAAGACAATAAATGACTAAGGAGGTGTAACATAAATGTTCTGATACACTCGAACACTATGTATGATTCCACTCCCACTGTGTTCTTGGATCTCAGTAACTGATTGTTCATGACAGATCCGATAACTTCTATCATTATATAATCCTATTACCTGAGGCGGGCAATCAGACTTTTTATTTTGTACGTGAGGGGTTGGGGTCTGCCACTGAGTTGCTGGTGTGGGAAAATACTAATCATATGAACTGCAGGAGCTGCTACAATGTAGAATCCATATAGCAACACTATCTGCATACCTCCATCATTGCAGCTCTGTGTGAGAGGTCCAGGCCCTGGAAGATGGCACCACAGTAGTGAAGGCAAAGTGGTTGGTACTAAGGAGCTGAGGGCCACAGAGCTCTGCAGGGTGACTCACAGCTGCTTGTCTCTCCATGTCACAGTGACTGCAGCATAGGATGTGACTGGCCTCATGCGACTCTTGTCTTCTTCCTCTGCAGGCAGTATGAGACCGTGGTTCCTGTGGAAGACCCTATCGTCACAGAGGTGACATCCACGCTGCAAGAATGGGCTTCTTTGTGGAAGCAGCTGTACGTGGTAAGTCCCCGACATTGAAGGATCCTTGACTGTGTGACAAGTTAACTAGCATGCTGACAATGCGGAGGAGGATGTGCACCACTGTACTAATCACACTGCGTGCTGGGGATTGGGAGGGGGGCTGTCAACTAGCTGGGCCCTGGCAGTGAAAGGGTTTTATGTCTGACGTTTTACTGTCTCTTTAAAGCAATTCAGCTGTTGCTGTAGTAACGCATATTCTATTCAGTGATGGAGGCACAGGAAACCCACACTGAATGTTATATAGTCATATTGATACACAGCAGTGTATTGTCATAGAGCTAAACAGTGGTGTATAGTTATAGAGGTAGACAGCAGTGTATTGCACCATAGTGCACAGCAGTAGATAGTCATAGAGGTGCACAGCAATGTATAGGTATAATGCTGCACAGTGGTATATTATGATAAAGGTAAACAGTAGTGTATAGTCACAGTGGTATACAGCCGTGTATAATCATAGTGGTACACAAAGGTGTACAGCCATAGCAGAACACAGCGGTAAATAGTCATGCTAGTGCACAATGGTGTATAGTCATAGTGCACAGTAGATAGTCAGAGAGGTACACAGAAATGTATAGGTATAGTGGTGTACAGCAGTATATTATCATAAAAGTATATAATGGTGTATGGTTAGATTGGTACATAGCTCTGTATAATCATAGTGGTACACTATGTACCACTGAGTACAGGCATGGTAGAGCCCAGTGGTGGATAGACTGGCGTACACAGCAGTAGATAGTCAGCTGCACGTCTGTGTCAGTACTTTAGCGCAAACTTTTAGACTATGTTCACACTATGTATCTGTGCGGCTGTATTTTTTATGCGGCTGGAAATGTGCGGCTGAAACTACGGCCGTGGGAAAAAATAGACATGCGGCTGAAAACATACGGTCATTTACTTGGAAATCTGGTTCACCTAAAAATAACAAATAAAATCTTTAGAAAGTGATGCAAACACCTCTGGATGCATCTGGGAAAGCAGGGAAACAGTTTACAGGAATTGCTATTACCGGGGTTTGCAATCCTCTGCACTAATGCCGATGTCTCTCATGGTTAATATATTTAATTAATAAAACACATTTCGTTGTAATAAAGTCCCTTTCGTTGTTCAATAATTAAATTTAAACAAATCCATCATTTTGCAATTAAATATACTGTTAAAATAAATATATATATAAATAAATGTATATTTATATATACAGGTATATTTATTTTTTGACAGTATATTTAATTGCACAATGATGGATTCGTTTAAATTAAATTATTGAACAACGAAAGGGACTTTATTACAACAAAAATGTTTTTTATTAATTTAATATATTAACTATTAGAGGCATCGGCATTCGGCATTATTGCCGGCTATTTTTTAAGTACTCCGTACGGACCGCCTGTCAATCCACGGCCGTGAATTTGCACAGTTCCAGACGCAAACAATGGTCTTGTTAATTTTTTACGGGTCCGTTTACGATCGGGCCGTAGGCTCATACATAGTGTGCACTGTACAGCCGTATATCGTATACTGATATACGCAATACAGCCGCACAGATACATAGTGTGAACCTAGCCTTAAACTTTTTAGGAGATCCTGACAGCATGATGCTGGGAGCTCCTGGGTCCAGTCCACAGAACACCATCCGTGTACAAACGGAATTCTACGGATGTGTGAATGACCACTAACCCAGAGGCACTTTGTGACTAAGGGCCCTATTGCACCAAAAGATTGTCTGCCTTAGGGTCCATTTACACACAAAGATTATCTGACAGATTATCTGTGAAAGATTTGAAGCCAAAGCCAGAAGCAGACTATAAACAGAGATCAAATCATGAAGGAAAGCCTGAGATTTCTCCTCTTTTTAAATCCATTCCTGGCTTTGGCTTCAAATCTTTGGCAGATAATCTGTCAGATAATCTTGGCTAATTACAGGCAATTCCAGCCGATAATCGTTTGGTATAATAGGTCATGTTAAATAAAGCAGCGAACAGCAGACATGCACAATGATGGCCAATCCTTGTCTTTCAACAAGTCCTATCAAAACGATAACAATTGTGAAGTTCTGCTGCCTGTTGCTCCACGCAATAGGAGCGGTGGCAGCAGCCTGCCGCTCTCTTCAATGGGTCATTTTTATATCCTCCCTGCGCCTCCCCCCACTCGCTGTCTGTGCATGTAATAGAACAGGCAGCGAGTGGGTAACACTCTTTTAATCACGCCGTGTAATACGGCTCTAAGGGTCCTTTTACACACACAGATATCTGACAGATTTTGAAGCCAAGGCCAAGAACAGACTATAAACAGAGAACAGGACATAAAGCAAATACTAAAATTTCTTCTCTTTCTAAATCCATTCCTGGCTTTGGCTTTGAAATCTGTCAGATATCTGTGAGTGTAAAAGGACCCTTAGAGCTCACTGGGCCTATTTCACAGCGGTGCCTGTAGTGGATAAACCAGTGTTTCCCAACTTTATCCACTTCAGGGCACCCCTTAGTCAACGGTGATGTCTTCTTTGACCTCACTTTCCTGTTTCTTCTCCATCTGGCCCAGACCACCATGATGATTTTCTCCAGCTACAATTAATCTCTTTAAGACCTGCAACACAAATGTCTTAGGTTTTGCACTTTTCCAGAAGCTTCCTTCTCTTTTTCCCACCTATAGGGTCCCAAGCAGTCCCATTCCACTGTTCTATGTCATGCGCAGTAAAGTGAGTAGGTATGTAGGGTGCCCCATGTATGTAGAATCCCCTGCAGTTCCCCCCATATAGTAATAAAGCCCCCTGCTGTTCCCCATAGTGATAATGTCCCTTGTGTGAACCTCCACATAGTAAAAATGCACCCTGCTGTGCCCCCTATATAGTAATAACGCCCCCCTGCTGTGCCTCCCAAAGTAATAATGCTCTTTGCTGTGCCCTCCCACATAGAAAATTCCCCTTGCTGTGCCCTCCATTTTCTAATATTGCCCTCTGTTGTACACGCACACATAGTAAAATGTCATAGTGAAACACCCCCATAGTAATAATGCGGGGGGCTTCGCATCCCTCCATATGTGCATTTCTACATAGAAAAATGGCCCAATGCTGTGCTCCCATAGTAATAATGACCCCTGCTTTGCATCTCTCCATACAGTAATAATGACCCTTGCAGTGCATCCCCGACATAGTAAAATGGTCCCTGGTGTGCCCACATAGCAATAATGCTCTCTTCTGTGCCCCCCCACATAGTAAAATGCCCCCTGCTGTGCCCCTATATAGTACAATGCCCCCTGCTGTGCCTCCCCTGTAATAATGACCCCTCAAGTGCAAACCCACATAGTCAAGCATCATTCATTGACTCACAATCGATGTCTTCTTTTACCTGAGGTGTCCACTTTTCCTTTTCTTCTCCATCTGGCCCAGATCAGCATGACAATTTCTTTCAGATTAAATTCATCAATTTTCAGATACAATTTTTAATTAAATTCATCAATTCAGAACCTGCCAGACAAACATCTTAGGCTCTGTGCTTTTCCAGCAACTTCCTTCCCATTTTCCCTTTTATAGGGTCCCAAACAGAAGTAATTCTGCTGTTTAGTGTCATGTGCAGTAAAGTGAGTAGGTATTTAAGTTGCCTCCTGTCGGATCCCCTGCTGTGCCTCCCTCATACAGTAATAATTCCCCCATAGTAATAATGCCCCCTGCTGTGCATCCCCACATAGTAATAATGTCCCCTGCTGTGCACCCCTCAGTAATATGCCCTTTGCTGTGCACCCCCATATAGTAAAATTTCCCCTCTGCCCCCCCCCCCCCATATAGTAATAATGTGCACCTCTCTGTGCTCCTGTTTTGCCAAGTTTTATTTTTTTTAATCAGATATTTTTTATTAAACAATTTTTTCAGTGTTACAACAAAACCCATCCCCCCCCCTCCCTCCCTCTCCCTCCCACAACTTATACCTCCCCCCCCCCCACAGGACAACATGTCCGAACATCATCTCTTTATGACGCATCAAGAGAACAACACTAACATATATAAAAAAATATATATATCTTGTATACAGATAGCCATATGTTCTAGTGCTCATCCAACTATCATTGAATAGTTTTCCACAGGCAGGGGGTCCCATTCATACAATCCACGCACACCAACACACACTCTAGCACATTCCCAGTATGTATCACCAATCATACGGTCACTCTAGCAGCCCCACGTCCACTCTCCATATTTTGGTCAGCCAGCAGCAGAAAAGCTTCCATAGGGTTGCGTTTCAGAAAGTGGGACGGCAGAACAGGAGTGTCCACCCACGGGCCCCATATGGCCTCATATTTTTTCATGGCTTTTCTTTTTTTATATATCCCTTTCTCCAATCTTATCACATGGTTTATTTTATTGGCCAATTCAACCACAGTAGGGGGTTCAGCTTGTAACCAGTGCTGGGCGATCAATTTGCGGGCCTGATACAGTATCCTGCATATTGCCAACTCAGCTCCAACAGGTTCAGCTGATTCATTCACCAAACCCAAAACGCACTGCAGAGGCTCAAGGGGTATCGTAATATGGTATACCCTTCTAATTAAGGCAAGGACTTCTCTCCAGTATCTTTCCAATTCTGTACAGCTCCACATAATATGGATTATGTGTGCTCCTTCCATTTGGCATCTGGGGCATCTAGAGTCAGCCCTCAGGCCTACATCATATAAAAATTTTGGAGTGCGATAAACTCTATGAAGAAGAAATAGCTGTGATTTCCTATGTGTTTCAGACAGAGCCAACTTAGGAGTCAGGGCCAGAATTGCAGACCACTGCTCCTCTGTAACAGTCCCCACATCTGCCTCCCACTTAGCCCTCACCGTTAGGGGCTTGGTACCATGGAATGCAGACAGTAAACGTTGATAGATAAACGATATAAGACCCCTTGAGTCCTCTGCAGTCAGCACAGAGCGGATATCAGCACAAGTTGCAATCAGCGGTGGTGTGACAAATTGGGCCTCAAGTGCATGTCGCAACTGCAAATATATATAAAACATTACTTGCGGTATCTGATATTCTTCCTGCAACATCACAAACGACTTAAGGACACTTTCCCTATATAGCTGTGACACTCTACACACACCTTTGCTTTCCCACTCCCCTCTCCCTTCTAGCAGATACAGATGTTGTAAGTCAGGATTGCTCCACAAAGGTGTATATTCCGTACAGCCCTCATATCCAAGAAGCTGTTTCACCTTCCTCCATACTGTACACAACATTGGAGTGATAATCGGGACATCTGGTGGCCTGGTCTGCGCCGCTATTTCCAAAAGATGAATGGGCAACATTCCCCCAGACACACATTGGAGTAACCTCCCATTCGGTCCCAGTCTGTCCAGCGCATCCCATCCCCTCATCTGCTGAAACTGTGCGGCCAAATAATATAAATACGGGTTAGGTGCTGCTAATCCTCCGTCCTCCTTCCCCCTTTGCAACGTGTCCAGCCTGATCCTTGCACCCCGACCATCCCAGATTAGCTCTCTAAAGAGTGATTGGATTTTCTTAAAGTGAATATTAGGTACCCATACAGGTGCATTATGGAGGATATATAGAAATTGTGGCATAAGGATCATCTTGGCAAGGTTTGCCCTGCCAACCAAGGAAAGAGGCAGTTTTCTCCATACTTTTACCTTCACCTGTGCCCTGGTCAGTAGAGGAGTCAGATTCAGCGCCAAATACTTAGAAAGATTGGGATGTATTTGAATCCCTAGGTATTTAAATTGGTGCACTACCGGAATACAATGCGTTTGTAGCAAAGGCAGATCAGGAAGAGGGTCCAATGGCAAGAGTACTGATTTATTCCAGTTAATGAGGAGCCCGGAATATCTCCCAAAGCCCCCAAGCATATCCATTACAACTGGCAGGGATGCCGCCAAGTTACCAACAAACAACAGCATGTCGTCTGCATATAGTGCAATACGATCTTCAAGTGGCCCATGTTTAAATCCCACTATAGCAGAGGAGGCCCTAACCATTACCGCCAACGGCTCAATGGCCAGGGCAAACAGAAAAGGCGACAAAGGACAGCCCTGTCTGGTCCCCCTGGCCAACGGGAAAGCTTCAGAAAGTAGGCCGTTGACCCTGAGTCGGGCCGTAGGCATAGTATAAAGAAGGCGAATCCACCCAAGATACTTAGGGCCAAACCCCATTTGTGAAAGCACACACCACAGATATCTCCACTCGACGCTGTCAAAAGCCTTGGCAGCGTCGAGTGAGAGAATAGCCTTAGCCCCCTCCCCCCCCTCCCCAGGAGCCTGTAGATTAAGATATAACCTTCTAATGTTATCAGCTGTAGATTTTCCAGGCATAAACCCAGTTTGGTCGGGGTGAATTAGATGAGAGATAACAGTAAGAAGTCTGTTCGCCAGTACCTTAGCTATCAGTTTAATATCAGTACATAACAACGAGATGGTTCTATATGATCCCCTCAGCGTGTTATCCTGCCCTGGTTTGGGAATAAGGACCACTACAGCCTCTGCCATGGACCCCGGTAATCTGCCCTCATCACACGCCGCACCAAATGCAGACAATAGTGTCGGCAAGAGGATCTCACCGTACTGTTTAAAGAACTCAGCCGGTAACCCATCAACACCAGGAGATTTTTCATTCGGGAAATCTTTTAGCGCCTCCTCCAACTCCTCCACTGCCAGGGGACGATCCAGCTCCTCTCTCTGTGCTTCTGTTAACCTACGAAGTGGAATAGAAGAAACATAGGCAGTCAGCTCATCCTCTCCACAATCAAGTTTAGACTCGTATGTGTCTTTATAAAAAGAGACCATTTCCGCCAAGATATCTTCATCTGCTGTCACTATCTGTCCCGCACCCGTTTGTAGCTGGGCTATGAAAGAAGGTCCTCTCTGGGCAAGGGCAACCCTCGCCAACAACCTCCCAGTACTCTCCCCACTCTCAAAATACCTAAGCTGCTGAAAGAACCGCTTATCATCAGCAGTATGCTCCAAATGATCATTATACATATCCTGAGCATCTAGCTTGCCAAGTTTTATTAAACAGCTTCAGGTGGGTACTTAAAAAGCTACAAGTTCAGTAATAGGTCCACTGGATGGTTGGTTAGACCCCATCAGTAGGTCTAGCAATAAGTAGACCGCTTGTGCCATATATCTTGTGTAGAGGCCTGAATAGGCAGTTGAAATATATATATATATATATATATATATATATATATATATCATGTAGTGTGCATTTCTCCCACTCTGACAGTCAGGCGAATTTCTTAGGCTACTCACTCTACCTTCATTTATTAGCTGTCTTTTTTCACATCTTCTGACGAAACATTGTTGCACTGGATGAAATGTTTACTTTTACTGTTGATTTTCTATGTTTTTATTTGTTGCTTTGTAAGGAAAACGACTGAAAAAATAAACAGTTAAAAAAAAAAGCCAAAATTAAGATACAGCAAAACTTTATTAAAGCTGATCATCACAATGCATGTATAGTTACATAAAATTGTATGTGAAACCCACAATGCCCTATGTCCCTCAATACAAATGACCAGTTTAGGGGGGGGGGAGGTACAGATATTTGGTATCACCAAATATGGAACAACTCTGGCAATAAAATTCTCTCCTGATTTTTTTTTGTAAAATTAAAAGTTTTTGAGCTAAACTACATATTATTGAAAAAAAATGTAATTTTTCATTTTTGTGGCCCAGTGCAAAAACCTTTCCTCAAACACTTTTGGGGTCTAAATGCTCACTATACCCATAGATGAGATCTTAAATTTAGATGATTTGTGGGGTTGTCTAACATACAGTTCTTTCAAATCAGAACGGAACTGGTCGCCAATAAAATTGATTTTGGAAATTTTCATTAAAACTTGACTATTTGCTGCTAAAGTTCTGTGCCTTCTGATGTCCTACAAAAGTATTTATATGTTTATCAAATGTTGCTAACATAAAGTAGACAAATTGTAAATATGAATTTCTCAAAAATTTGTGTGGCGTCCCTTTGTTTTAATAAATGCAAATTTTTCCAATTTTTCGTGAAAATTTTGATTTTTTTTTCACAATTAAAGGTTGAATGTATCAATCAAAATTTACCATTATTATAAAGTACAATATGTCAGGAAAAAATAATCTCAAAATCACTTGGATAAGTTAAAGCATCCAGAAGTTTTGACAAAATAAAGTGAGATAGGTCACACTTGCACAATGGCCTTTGGTCCTTAAGGGGGAACTCCAGCGAAAATTATTTTCTTTCAAATCAACTTGTGTCAGGAAATCATATAGATTTGTAGTTTACTTCTGTTTAAAGATTTCAAGCCTTCCAGTACTTAGCAGCTGCTGTATGTCTGCAGGAAATGGTGTAGTTTTTCCAGCCCGACACAGTGCTCTCTGCTGCCACCACTGTTTGTGACTCTTTGTATAGAACTTTGTATAGAACAGTGACATATCCTAACCTTCCAGCAGCCTGTAGCCTCCTCTCCCTGCAGCCTCTGTGTAATAAAGGTTATTATAGGACAGTGACATCTCCTCACCTTGCAGCAGCCTGTAGCCTCCTCTGCCTGCAGCCTCTGTGTAATATATATTATTATAGGACAGTGACATCTCCTCACCTTCCAGCAGCCTGTAGCCTCCTCTGCCTGCAGCCTCTGTGTAATATGTTATTATAGGACAGTGATATCTCCTCACCTTCCAGCAGCCTGTAGCCTCCTCTCCCTGCAGTCTCTGTGTAATATATGTTATTATAGGACATTGACAGCTCCTCACCTTCCAGCAGCCTCCAGTCCCTGCAGCCTCTGTGTAATATATGTTATTATAGGACAGTGACATCTCCTCACCTTCCAGCAGCCTGTAACCTCCTCTCCCTGCAGCCTCTGTGTAATATATGTTATTATAGGACAGTGACATCTCCTCACCTTCCAGCAGCCTGTAGCCTCCTCTCCCTGCAGCCTCTGTGTAATATATGTTATAAGGGTACGTTCACACTTACCGGATCTGCAGCTGATTTTCTGCTGCGGATCCGCAGCAGATCCGCAGCAGATTTCATTTGAATAACTGAACATAGCATCAAATCTGCACCATCAAATCTGCTGCAGATCTGCTGCGGATCCTGTAGGTGTGAATGCACCCTTATAGGACAGTGACATCTCCTCACCTTCCAGCAGCCTGCAGCCTCCTCTCCCTGCAGACTCTGTGTAATATATGTTATTATAGGACAGTGACATCTTCTCACCTTCCAGCAGCCTCCTCTCGCTGCAGCCTCTGTGTAATGTGTTATTATAGGACAGTGACATCCCCTCACCTTCCAGCAGCCTGTAGCCTCCTCTCCCTGCAGCCTCTGTATAATATGTTATTATAGGACAGTGGCAGCTCCTCACCTTCCAGCAGCCTGTAGCCTCCTCTCCTTGCAGCCTCTGTGTAATATATGTTATTATAGGACAGTGACATCTCCTCACCTTCCAGCAGCCTGTAGCCCCCTCTCCCTGAAGACTCTGTGTAATATATCTTATTATAGGACAGTGACATCTCCTCACCTTCCAGCAGCCTGTAGCCTCCTCTGCCTGCAGCCTCTGTGTAACATATGTTATTATAGGACAGTGACATATCTTCACCTTCCAGCAGCCTGTAGCCTCCTCTCCCTGCAGCCTCTCTGTAATATATGTTATTATAGAACAGTGACATATCCTCACCTTCCAGCAGCCTGTAGCCTCCTCTCCCTGCAGCCTCTGTGTAATATATGTTATTATAGGACAATGACATCTCCTCACCTTCCAGCAGCCTGTAGCCTCCTCTCCTGGCAGCCTCTGTGTAATATGTTATTATAGGACAGTGGCATCTCCCCACCTTCCAGCAGCCTGTAGCCTCTTCTCCCTGCAGCCTCTGTGTAATATGTTATTATAGGACAGTGACATCTCCTCACCTTCCAGCAGCCTGTAGCCTCCTCTCCCTGCATCCTCTGTGTAATATGTTATTATAGGACAGTGACATCTCCTCACCTTCCAGCAGCCTGTACCCTCCTCTCCCTGCAACCTCTGTGTAATATATGTTATTATAGGACAGTGACATCTCCTCACCTTCCAGCACCCTGTAGCCTCCTCTCCCTGCAGCCTCTGTGTAATTTATGTTATTATAGGACAATGACATCTCCTCACCCTTATGCAGCCTGTAGCCTCCTCTCCTGGCAGCCTCTGTGTAATATATGTTATTATAGGACAATGACATCTCCTCACCTTCCAGCAGCCTGTAGCCTCCTCTTCCTGCAGCCTCTGTGTAATATACAGGGCCTGATTAAAGGGAGGGCACCCGGGGCACTTGCCCCGGGGCCTCCACCCACGGGGGCCCCCACTAGCCTGAACCCGGAAGCAGGGTTCTGGGTTCAGGCTGGTGGATCTATAACAACCCCCAGCAGAACCCAAACGGTGGGGGCCATAGGGCTGGTGGTCAGGTAGGGGCCGGGAGGGGGAGGAATTAACGATCGCGGAGCCCAGCATCCATGCTGTGCCACACAGGAAAGCCCGAGAGATTAGAGCTCCCTCACCTGCTTCTCCAGGATATTGCTGAACTCGTCCCTCCAAAAGAAACTTGCTCTAATTCTTTTGGAGGGACAAGTTTAGCCACATCCAGGAGAAGCACATGCAGGAGGCTCTGATCTCTGGGGCTCTCCTGTGTGGCAGAACAGTGCACATTGTCTCCTGCGGGCTGTGCGACTACATCATTTCATCGTGCCCCGCCTGAAGGAGAAGACCTGCACACTCCTTAGACCTGAAGGAGAAGACCTGCACCTGAGCCTTACAGCCAGGAACGAGGAGGGGTATGTGCTCAACAGTCCTTAACAGTAAGCAGCCATCTGTATAGTTTATTTTTGGAGGGAAAAATTGGAGGACCCCCAACAAAATTGTCGCACAGGGCCTCCACCAACCTTAATCCGGCCCTGGTAATATATGTTATTATAGGACAGTGACATCTCCTCACCTTCCAGCAGCCTGTAGCCTCCTCTCCCTGCAGCCTCTGTGTAATATGTTATTATAGGACAGTGACATCTCCTCACCTTCCAGCAGCCTGTAGCCTCCTCTCCCTGCAGCCTCTGTGTAATATATGTTATTATAGGACAGTGACATCTCCTCACCTTCCAGCAGCCTGTAGCCTCCTCTCCCTGCAGCCTCACCTTCCAGCAGCCTGTAGCCACCTCTCCCTG
Source organism: Dendropsophus ebraccatus (assembly GCF_027789765.1). Classification (NCBI taxonomy): domain Eukaryota; kingdom Metazoa; phylum Chordata; class Amphibia; order Anura; family Hylidae; genus Dendropsophus; species Dendropsophus ebraccatus. Next base: position 103,642,512 of record NC_091457.1, on the reverse strand, counting down.
CAGTCTCTGTGTAATATGTGTTATTATAGGACAGTAACATCTCCTCACCTTCCAGCAGCCTGTAGCCTCCTCTCCCTGCAGCCTTTGTGTAATATATGTTATTATAGGACAGTGACATCTCCTCACCTTCCAGCAGCCTGTAGCCTCCTTTCCCTGCAGCCTCTGTGTAATATGTTATTATAGGACAGTGACATCTCCTCACCTTCCAGCAGCCTGTACCCTCCTCTCCCTGCAACCTCTGTGTAATATATGTTATTATAGGACAGTGACATCTCCTCACCTTCCAGCACCCTGTAGCCTCCTCTCCCTGCAGCCTCTGTGTAATTTATGTTATTATAGGACAATGACATCTCCTCACCCTTATGCAGCCTGTAGCCTCCTCTCCTGGCAGCCTCTGTGTAATATATGTTATTATAGGACAATGACATCTCCTCACCTTCCAGCAGCCTGTAGCCTCCTCTTCCTGCAGCCTCTGTGTAATATACAGGGCCTGATTAAAGGGAGGGCACCCGGGGCACTTGCCCCGGGGCCTCCACCCACGGGGGCCCCCACTAGCCTGAACCCGGAAGCAGGGTTCTGGGTTCAGGCTGGTGGATCTATAACAACCCCCAGCAGAACCCAAACGGTGGGGGCCATAGGGCTGGTGGTCAGGTAGGGGCCGGGAGGGGGAGGAATTAACGATCGCGGAGCCCAGCATCCATGCTGTGCCACACAGGAAAGCCCGAGAGATTAGAGCTCCCTCACCTGCTTCTCCAGGATATTGCTGAACTCGTCCCTCCAAAAGAAACTTGCTCTAATTCTTTTGGAGGGACAAGTTTAGCCACATCCAGGAGAAGCACATGCAGGAGGCTCTGATCTCTGGGGCTCTCCTGTGTGGCAGAACAGTGCACATTGTCTCCTGCGGGCTGTGCGACTACATCATTTCATCGTGCCCCGCCTGAAGGAGAAGACCTGCACACTCCTTAGACCTGAAGGAGAAGACCTGCACCTGAGCCTTACAGCCAGGAACGAGGAGGGGTATGTGCTCAACAGTCCTTAACAGTAAGCAGCCATCTGTATAGTTTATTTTTGGAGGGAAAAATTGGAGGACCCCCAACAAAATTGTCGCACAGGGCCTCCACCAACCTTAATCCGGCCCTGGTAATATATGTTATTATAGGACAGTGACATCTCCTCACCTTCCAGCAGCCTGTAGCCTCCTCTCCCTGCAGCCTCTGTGTAATATGTTATTATAGGACAGTGACATCTCCTCACCTTCCAGCAGCCTGTAGCCTCCTCTCCCTGCAGCCTCTGTGTAATATATGTTATTATAGGACAGTGACATCTCCTCACCTTCCAGCAGCCTGTAGCCTCCTCTCCCTGCAGCCTCACCTTCCAGCAGCCTGTAGCCACCTCTCCCTGCAGTCTCTGTGTAATATGTGTTATTATAGGACAGTAACATCTCCTCACCTTCCAGCAGCCTGTAGCCTCCTCTCCCTGCAGCCTTTGTGTAATATATGTTATTATAGGACAGTGACATCTCCTCACCTTCCAGCAGCCTGTAGCCTCCTTTCCCTGCAGCCTCTGTGTAATATGTTATTATAGGACAGTGACAGCTCCTCACCTTCCAGCAGCCTGTAGCCTCCTCTCCCTGCAGCCTCTGTGTAATATATGTTGTTATAGGACAGTGACATCTCCTCAACTTCCAGCAGCCTTTAGACTCCTCTCATTGCAGCTTCTGTGTAATATATGTTATTATAGGACAGTGACATCTCCTCACCTTCCAGCAGCCTGTAGCCTCCTCTCCCTGCAGCCTCTGTGTAATATATGTTATTATAGGACAGTGACCTCTCCTCACCTTCCAGCAGCCTGTAGCCTCCTCTCCCTGCAGCCTCTGTGTAATATGTTATTATAGGACAGTGACATCTCCTCACCTTCCAGCAGCCTGTAGCCTCCTCTCCCTGCAGCCTCTGTGTAATATATGTTATTATTGGACAGTGACATCTCCTCACCTTCCAGCAGCCTGTAGCCTCCTCTCCCTGCATCCTCTGTGTAATATGTTATTATAGGACAGTGACATCTCCTCACCTTCCAGCAGCCTGTAGCCTCCTCTCCCTGCAGCCTCTGTGTAATATATGTTATTATAGGACAGTGACATCTCCTCACCTTCCAGCAGCCTGTAGCCTCCTCTCCCTGCAGCCTCTGTGTAATATATGTTATTATACGACAGTGACATCTCCTCACCTTCCAGCAAGCTGTAGCCTCCTCTCCCTGCAGCCTCTGTGTAATATATGTTATTATAGGACAGTGACAGCTCCTCACCTTCCAGCAGCCTGTAGCCTCCTCTCCCGGCAGCCTCTCTGTAATGTGTGTTTCTGTAGATGTTCACATACTTACTAAGCTAGTAACTGAAGACCTAGGGACATTTTTGTCATTGCATTTAAACAGATATTTTTGTGTGAATTTGTTGCACATTTTTACCAGGGATTCATGCAAAAATTTTGAGTAATTTTTGCCTCCATGCTGCTTAAATAATTTTGTGAAAACATCTAAGGATAAAGTCGTAGGATAAAGACCTGCGACGATTTGAGAACATGCTAACAGACCACGTTGAAAAATTTCTTGCTGGTCTCTGGTCAGCTGATCGCTCACTGTGTTTACACAAGCAGATTATTGCTCAAATGCGATTGTTATCGAAATCGTTATCAAAATCGTTATCTAAATGCGGATGATAATCGCTCTGTGTAAACAAACCAGTAGTCTCTGTATCTAATCTTTCATGTGTGATACTCTCTGCTGAACCATTGAATCTAATCCCATCAGGTGTGGTACTGCTTGCTGGGCTGCTGCATCTATTCCTATGATGTGTGATATCTCCTGCACAGCCATGTTACCTAATCCCATCATGTGTGATACACTTTTCCAAGATGCTGTATCTAATCCTGTCATGTGTTGCGGTCTGATGGGCTTCTGTATCTAATCCTCTTGTGTGATACTGTCTGCGCAGAGAATTTATTTAATCCTCTCAAGTGTGGTACTGTCTGCAGAGCCACTTTATCTAATCCTATCATGAACGATACACTCTTTTGAGGAGCTGTATCTAATCCTGTCATATGATACTATCTTCCGAGCTTCTGTATCTAATTTTCGAGTGATTGTCTCCCCTGAGGGACTTTATTGAGTCCTATTAAGTGTGGTAGTGTCTGCTAAGCTGCGGTATCTAAATCCATCATTTGTGATACATTCTGCTGAGTCTTCTGTATCTGAGCCATGTGTGGTACTGTGTGCTGAGTATCTGTGTGTTAATATTGTTCCAGAAAAGCATACAGGACTACATCCCATGTCATGTAATGTGACAATACAAGTATAATTACTCCTCTCCCGCTCTTGATATGATGTATGTCTATAGAATCCTCAGCCGCCCGTGTGCTGATGTGACCTTAATACAGTGACCCAGTTTCTGTGGGACTGGTGCCCCCAAGCGGCTTCGTCATTTACAATGACATTATTCCCGTATGTCCCTCCCCCACCTACTTAGTAAGCCTGACCCTTCCCAATGTGTAAATCCCCTCATCATATTATCCGTGTGCTCTCCCCGTTACTGTCCTACTGCCAGGACTGGATACAGGACTTTTAGGCACTAATCCTCAGCTGCCCCCCTCCCCCATGTGGTGGGCGGCCATGTGGGGTGTACACTGCTGGCTACTCTCATAGGATTTAAATGCATTAGTCTCCAGATTTGTAACTGGGTGAGGCGCAATAACAAAAGGTTATAATACACCAGGTATAATACACTCTCGCTTAGGATCCTATAGTATGCAGGGGAAGGCCTTCTATCCTAAATAGAATTTGCTCAGTCAGCATTAATGGTAAATAAATTATGTAATATTGCTTCTTGCTTATATACTTATAAGCAAGAAGCCCTAGAAGCAGCCACCCTCCTGGATACAGATCGGACTTAAAATTCCAGAGTGTGCAGACTAGTGACCAGAGAGACGCAGTTCATACTGTGTGGGAGAATCACAGGCCTATGTTTCGCCTTTTCCATTGCAGAAGATTCATTGCACAGATGCTAGATCCTTAAATGACCAATCCAATGACTGGAAACAAAATGCAATGAGAACAGCTGTTTGCAATAGCACTAATCTCTCTCCCATCTTGGTTACAATGTGATCAGTTTGGACCCCAGGAGGCTAAGGACTGGGGACCCTCAGCTGCACTATGTGTGGTTTTAGCACCAGGATGTAAACAATGAATGTTTCATTTACTGACATCAGAGATCTTTAAAAGGGAATTTCCAGCGGAAAAAAAAAATCTTTCAAATCAACTGGTTTCAGAAAGTTATATGGATTTGTAATTCACTTTTATTTAAAAATCTCAAGTCTTCCCATGCTTATCAACTGCTGTATGTCCTGCAGGAAATGGTGTTTTCTGGCGGTGCTCTCTGGTGGAGACAGGAACTGTCCAGAGCAGCAGCTGATTCCCATTTGATGTACCATATTCTTGCTTATTACGGTTCTTTCACTACTTCTTTCTTAATTTAATTTGATCTGAAACCCCTTTATATCAGTGAGAAATTGACTCAAAGTTTCATTGTTGCATTGTACTGTATAATGATGAAGATTTAGTTCCATTAACGTGCCTGTGACCGATCACTGAAGATCGTCTCACATGTGGCAGTCTTATCAGTAGTAGCAGTCTTCTTAATTATTAGAGATGAGCGAACCTGGAGCATGCTCGAGTCCATCCGAACCCGAACGTTCGGCATTTGATTAGCGGTGGCTGCTGAAGTTGGATAAAGCCCTAAGGCTATGTGGAAATCATGGATATAGTCATTGGCTGTATACATGTTTTCCAGACAACCTTAGAGCTTTATCCAAGTTTAGCAGCCCCAGCTAATCAAATGCCGAACGATCGGGTTCGGATCGACTGAAACCCAAACCCGGTTCGCTCATCTCTATTAATTATGATTGGGTCTCTGAGTAAGCCAGAGGAGCCTGAATATAGCCCTAAATATTACATGTAGAGCATCCACCTATCTCTGGTCATCTTCTCGGCCAATCAGCAGAGCCAAAACTGACACTCTGTTGGAGAGAGTTCCTACTTGTTTGTTTACGTAGTTGGGAAGCTGTGGACGTGTTGTGCTGTGTTGCATTGTGGGAGATGCAGTGTATTCTACTTCCCGTTATAAGATGTTGGCTAAAATGTGTCTGTCAGTGTTGATGTAAGTGTCGCCATGACTGTAGCTCTGGATGTAAATAGATTATAAATCATGATACTATTCTACATTAGTACTAGACACTAGGGGAATTATTTACATACTTGTCACCAATTCTGTAGGATACATTTAATAACATGGTGTTCTACTTAGTAGTTACAAATCTTATTCTTGGACTTTGTTTGTTCTCCCTCCTTGGGTCTTTGCATTTATTATCTTAGTCTGAAGTTGCACATCTGCAGTTCTGCGTTTTCAACCCATTTCTAGAAGGGAGGAGTGCGAGTGATGGCATCCGGGCCCTGTGCTGTGCGTTTCCATGGAGACCCAGCAAACTGCGCTTCCTACGCAACCTCTTCTCTCTGTCTGTGCCCACTCACATCTCACCTCCTTCTGCTCAGTACCCCTACTGTGTCTGAGAACAGGAGGCCAAAAGGACCCCCGAAATGATTGCTCAGAGCTCAATTCATGGCATTCATCATCAAGATTTCCTATCATTTGTTGCTTCTTTTTCCAGCTATAATCTTCCTGACATATTCCATATATATGGCATTGATTTGAGACCAGGGAAATGTATATACAATCATCCCTCAGTTACAGGGGCCTCGGGTTACAATATTTTTGACATACAGTGGTCTTTTCTGGACCATTGTAACTTGAGACCATACTCAACAAACTATGCAGTCTGGATCTGCAGCGTGTGAAAGGCCAGATGACCCTACCAATAAAAGTAGACATTTCTTGGGTAAAAAAAAAATGTGTATTACAAAATAATAAAGAAGTCATACTTACCCATCCCAGTGCCCCTGCAGCACAGAGTCACTGCTCATGGACCCTCGCCCCTCTCCTCTAGCTCAAAGTCCTGTGATGTTAGGATCTGCAGTTAGGGCCACTGCAGTTTCTGCCAGGAGTGGATTCACGTGGGATGGAAAATATAAAGAACTGACTTGTACTTCTCTTTTCTGTTGGAGCCACTGTAGGTGCAGTTTTCCAAAAATCTGCCATGTCTGAAACCAGCATAAGGCTAGGGTCACATCACATTTTTGCCCCTGCCAAGCTATAAGTCGGTAATCTATGAAAAAAATTTAAAAAATTTAGCTCAAGTTAACCCAACATGGAGCTCGTTGTGAGGGCAATGGCCCCATTGGGCCTGGCGTGGACAAGGTATAGTCATTTTGTGACTATGTTTTGTCCATCTCCTGGACATATACTCTTTTGTGCAGGAATCAAAAGCATGGGAGACTATGCTTTTGAGTCCTGCACAAAAAAGAATGACTTCATTATTATGTCCCCACTAACGCCTGCCCGCCCTGGATTCTTTTAAGGGGTTATCCAAATTTTTAACACGTTGCTACCATTAGTAAATATAATAAATGTTATACTTACCTATCTTCGCTCCCCCAGTGTCGCCGGTGTAATCTACTATCTGTAACCACCGTTACAAACGCCCCCCAGCGGGAGGAACCCCCCGCCCCTCTATGATGTGGCTCCATTAGAATCAATGAAGCTGCATTATAGAGGGGCAGGGATTTCCTCCCACTGGAGTGCTTCACCCCTGGCTGGTGCCTGGGAATAAGGTGGTGCTATATGCAGGAATCGGACCGTGGTTCAGAAAAGGGTGCGGCACCGGCTTCCCTGCATCAGCGCTGTTCTATCCATGTGCAAAACTAAATGTGTGTGGAGGCAAAACCACATCCCCATGCATTTACCATTAGCTGTGCAATATTGCGGGGATTGATTGTTGAACTCATGTGGATGTGGTTTGAGCCGATAGATTCCCTTTTTAAGACAACTCACAGCTGAGGGTTTGCTACACTGTCTAGTCCAGACAGCCATCTGTTAGCTAAACAGCTGGGACTGACTTTGTCCTGTGCACACAGCTGGTAACAATGTAAGATGAGCTTTTAGCCTGATTGACAAGATGCGTTCATCCTGAGGATGAGCGCAGACATCTCCCTACTTCAATCTGTATGGAGTTGTTAGCAGGCTTTGTGTATCCAGGCCTCGTATATTCCTGACAGCCCTGGATGTCTCCAGCACTGCAGGGGCGATCCAACAAATAAACTATTTTCACTCACAGGTGCAGTAGAATTTTAATTCTTAAATTGTTTTGAAAGATGGGTCACCTTTTCCGACAGGATCCTAGCACCGGCTGCCAGGGGGATGAGCAGGCATTTACAACATTTTGGCCGCATTAATATTGTAGTAAGGATTTCTTCCACATGGCTGATCACATGATTGTTTCAGACAGGTTCATCGCTTCTCTTTCTATGGGAGATGTCTGCTGTTGTCTATAAACATATCGCTAAGAGTTACCTACCATGTGTCAGGCTACAATATAATACATCTTAGTCCTGACGTCCTGCCATTAGCTTGCCTGTGATTATCATACATCAGGGCATTGTGCGGATGATTTTAATACCACTATGCCATTACTTATGTATATAATTTGAAGTATTACATTTTTTAGGTATTGCATATAATCTTTTACAATCATTTTTTTCAATTTTTATATTTTCCTTTTTAATTAAAATTTTTCCTTTTTTATTTATTAATACGATGTCATAATGCATCTTTTTAGCATGTATTTATCCCTGTAATATACAAGTTTTAATATATATTTTCTCTGTCTCAATAATACTTTACCAATACTTATCAGCCTGGAGCACCATGTGTACATGTTTTAGTTCTCTTTCCTGCTTTCTAGGGTATAAGGAAGTGTTTACCTTGGCAGATACACCTATTTCCCTAGCAGTTGGACACTACCCTCTGTATTTTTTATCATGGGGCTGTGATGCCACTGAGCAATTTTCAATTTCAATTCTCTTTGTATAATACAGGCTGAAACTCAGTACAATATTATTATTATTAACAGCTCATGGTCAGAAGAAGATAAGTAATATCATGTGTGGTGACTCTCCCAGTATTTGTGATGTAGTTTGTCGTAGTGCACAGGTATGGTGTTGATACCTGTTTTGTGACCGGTTTATGTCTCTTCATGGTCAGTAACCTCCAGGCTTGTTGTGGGTCCCTTGGGCACTTGTCATAGCAACCTGAAGTGGTAGTAGACCCACCCGGGATGATGGTACCGCCACCCACAGTGAGGGGGAATATAACCCAAGGTACATGGTGGTGTGTGTGAGTGCAGGAAGAAAAGACAGAGTCCCGTGCGTGTAGTATAAAAAATAGGACACTTTACTGGATAATATAGATAAGCCGAAGCGCTCACCAAAGTGAATCGCTTCATTTGATTGGCACTCCGCTCCATGCCACACCTCCCAGGATGCGTGAAAAAGCAGGATTCAATCCTGGGAAACTTCTCCCAGTTTCCCAGGAATGGATCCAGCATTTTCCTGTCACCCGGAGTGGTGCGGCATGGAGCGGAGCAGTGCGGGACGCCCGGCAGGGTGATGAGCGGAGCACTGATCCAGCGAAGGTGCTTCACTTCGATGAGCGCTTCGCTCATCTCTACTGGATAACGTCATAGGTGAACGGTACACTTAATACAGGTAGTGCACATCTTGTTAAACGTAGCTGCTGACAACAGAGTAAGAGCCAGTGCTTTCAGAAGTAGGTACTTGTAGAAATAAGTTATTGTAGAAGCAAGTGCTTTTGTAGAAGTAGGAAGTGCTTTTGCAGGAAAGAAAGAGGAAAGGAATTTCCAGAGTAGCCCTGCCAAATGTAGACTTTGTACTCTGCTGGGACTGCAGTGTATTAATAAGTGTAAGTATAAGAAGTACTGTAAGTGATACTCATACTAATGTATAGTCTAAGTCTTACTGGCTTCTGCCCCCTAGTTGCGTGGAACCCATCTAAGGTGGATAGCACGAGCCCCAGTCATTGGTTATCTGGGTGTAGCAGGCTCCCAAGGTTACCCAGTTGTCTTGCACTGCGCAGTAGGATACACAGACCTATTCCAGTAGCTTTGTCCTACTTGAGTCAGCTCCACTTTTTTCAGGAGTCTGCCCTGCACATTTTTGAGAGGTTCCTGGCGTGAGCTAGGGTGATCTTAGGTGGCTTCTCTCCCATAAGGGTAGTTTAGCACTGCATAACTGTAGTGGTTGCTTGTGTAAAGAAAGTCCCTCTGGGAGCTAACTTCAGCAGGAACTGGTTTTGTTGTGTCCTCTCCCACTGAAAACTAGTACTTAAAGTGACTGTACCACCAGGCCCAGGCAGAAGCACTGGAGGCGGGCCGACCCACCCTTAGTGGGAAGAAACTCCAGCCCCTCCATGACGTGACTCCATTAGAATCAATTGGAACCCTATGATAGAGGGGCTGGGGTTTCCTCTCACTAAGGGTGGGTCGGCCCGCCTCCAGTGCTTCTGCCTGGGCCTGGTGGTTCAGTCACTTTAACTGAACTACTTCCTCCACCAGGTTAACTCCTCCTAGAGGGGCTATATCTAAACCCTCCTGTGAGTGGTGGGGGTGAGTGTGTGTAAGAGAGAAAGGAGATAGGAGCGGACAGAAGGAAAGAGCACCTGCAACTGGTCAGCGTACATGACACAAAACAATTAACCCATTACTCCTCATCTGTGTATAAGAGACATTAAAAAAGTACTGACACCTAGTGGGGAAAACAAGGTACTTCATCTCCCACTGGTTTAACCTGAGTGAACGACTTACTGGGGTGCATATACAACACCCATGGTGGGACACCACAATGTATGATTTATCAAGAACCACAGTCAGTGCAGCTCTTGAGTATAATATATGCTGTTCTGTTTAACTTTCAGGTATTTACTGGAATGGTCCTGTAATGGAGATAGAGGGATTAGTTTAGCCATTATCATTCTGAAGACAGTGGAATCCCAGTAGACTCCTTTATGAGTGTCTCATGTCTGATGGGTGCTGTTGAGTGCCATGTTATAATAGATGTAGCAATGCGTTGTGGTTTCTGTTATGAGCAAGCTGTAGATTGATTCATCTCCATGCCTTATCTGTTCTATGGATAGAAATTAATATTATTAATGTTTTATGCTGTCAATGTAAGCACCACCAGCACGAAGATGAACCGCAGCTTAGAGCTCTGCCATGTGGCTGAAAATTCATTTAGCTGAATGTACTGGTTCATCTAGGAAGGATCCCAGTTGCAACTCTCAGAGGAGATGGAAACTTATAGATTAAGTAGAGATCAAGAGTTAGTAGGTGGTCAGCGTGGTCCTGAGCGGCTTTTTGTGACTGGTAAATCCCACCCGGTCCTAAATGTTGTTAATGTGAAATTCTCTGGGAGGGTCCATTCACACATACAGGATCCACAGCAGATTTGATGTTGTGTTCAGTTATTTAGTTAGATTGCTATTAGCAGCATCAAGTCTGTGACATCAGATCTGCTGCAGATCCTGGATGTGTGAATGGACCTGTAATGTAATTCCAGGGTCATGTAAAGCTTCAGTGTCTGCACACTCTGCTTGTTGCTCTCCACATAAGGGCTATGTTCCCATTACATCTTTTTCTTTTCATAAAGATGGACATTTTTAATTATCATGATCATTAAAAAAAATGTACGTATTTATCAAAAGTTTTTCACATAAAGTTGTTGTGGGAACATAGCCTAGCAATGAAAGTGACAGTGATATGGCACAGTGTTAGGAGGCATGACAAATATCATCTGTTAACTGTTTGGATAATCAGAGTTCTGCTGTATTCTCTAGCATTGAAAACTGCACTCCTAATCTTCCAGTTACATTGTGCCCTAAGGGTACAAACCCACTTGACGTATTTGCTGCGTGAATCAGTTTTAAAAATAAGCAGGCAAAACGCAGGTTGGCTTTATACACTTGTTCTGCGTTAAAATACGCAGTTGCGTATTTTTGAAGCGTGAAGCTACATGAGTTTTTCGCACAGGTTGTTAACAACTGATGCTTTGCTAACAACAAGCTTCACGCTTCAAAAATACGCAATTGCGTATTTTAACGCAGAACAATTGTATAAAGCCAACCTGCGTTTTGCCAGCTTATTTTTAAGACTGATTCACGCAGCAAATACGTCAAGTGGGTTTGTACCCTAACAGATGATTTGGGGGGAAAGTATGGTGAATGACAGCAGCCTATCCCCCCCATTAAAAATACATGCACAAAGTTCTAGTGCACATCCAGGGGCTGAAAACCTATCCAGACCTAGTCCTGCTCTAACCACTGAAGCTTTGTTACCGTGAGTCTCTGTAGGTTGGAGCTATCAGCATGATGTCCAGGACAGCAAAGACAGGATGCTGCTATGTTTCCCCTATAGAAGACTGGATCTACAGATATAGGGACATTTTTTTGTGCACTAATTTGAAATTTTCACGGTTTCCCGCTACTGGATTTATCAAAAGGCGCAGGGTTTTACCCTTTTTTGGCTAATCTGGCTAATATTGCTAAATTTTGTGCTCACTGAGGACACACCTCCCCCCACGCAATGACTTTTCCCCTCTCCAGCCGTATGGTGCACAAGCAGGCTCGGACTGGGCCACCGGGGAGCCGGGGGATTCCCCGGTGGGCCCCGCCCCCTCCTCCCTCTTGCTGGGCCCTGCCCCTGAGCCGGAGAGGGGCCTCCTGTTTAGATCCCGTTTAGTATGGGGAGCTCAAGGGGGCCCCCTGCTGGCTCCCACACTGCTGTGGGGAGTAAAGATCGGCATCAGCACCGCCCGGTGAGCTAATCATGGGCCCTCCCCCTGCACTCAGTCAGTGTGGCCCAGCTCCCGGCACTGCTCTCTTCCTGCTTGTTATCAGGAAGATGCAGAGAGAAGGAGTAGCTGGAGGGGCCCTCCATCCCCCTCCCCTCTGCAGTGACATCTCTTCTCTTCTGCCACTGTGTGTGCTGTCGGTGCAGAAGGGAAGGGGGAGGGGCTGCAGGCTGCCGGGTCTGGCTGGGAGAAGAGGAAGTGAAGATGGAGACCAGAGGACTCCATGGAGCTTCCTGCCCTGCTGTACATGTGAGATTTGTTTACTGTATATTTGTCTGTCTTTGTCATCTGTGTGTGTTTGTACATCTGTGTCATGTGTTTATGCATGTAAGTGTTATATCTATGTAATGTGCCTGTGTGTGTGTGCATCTACCATGTATATAGTGTATATTATGTAATGTAGTTCTATAGATATTTTATTGTATATATGTAATCTGCATGCTTTTGTATCTGTCTGTCCTGTGTGTGTGTGTGTTAGTATGATTAGATGTATGTATATAGGTAAGGTGTGTTGTGTCTGCATGTTTGTGTATCTCTGCAGTATGTCATTTTGTGTGTATGTATGTATGTATGTATGTATGTATGTGTATGTATGTATGTATGTGTATGTATGTATGTATGTATGTATGTGTATGTGTATGTGATGAGAAGACGTTCGCCTTTTGGAGGTCCCAGTTGTGCAGGAGATCTGTGAGGCTTAGGCGCCGATCAGCTGATTGAGGATTCTCACATCAAAGATGATAGGAGTTGTAGTAGACGTAACAGTAAGACTTTAATCAATGGATAATGTGTTTTGTAGAAAACCCTCAATAGATCTGACGAAGAAGGTTCCCCTCAAAACATCCATTGATTAAAGTCTTACTGTTACGTCTACTACAACTCCTATCATCTTTGATGTGAGAATCCTCAATCAGCTGATCGGCGCCTAAGCCTCACGGATCTCCTGCACAACTGGGACCTCCAAAAGGCGAACGTCTTTTCAATTATTGCACCGACTCAAAAAATAAATATATAAGCAGCATCAGCTGCCGCAGTAGACGCAGGTAGGATAATGCACTCCATCTGAACAGAGTTTTAAAAAAAGCAGCAGAGACAGCACCGAAGTAGTAAAAAAATGTTGTGACTTTATTCAAACCCTCTAGTGTGATGTTTTAATTTTAGTCGCACAAGAGGGAGTGAATAAAGTCACTTTGGTGCTGTCTCTCCTGCGGAATGATTGTACCGAGTCTCCTGGTTGTGTTGAAAGGGCTGCAGATGGCGTCAAGGTGTATAAACCACCACTAAAGTGACTGGCAGTGTTGGGCTTGTAGCCCCCATGGTGAGCAGCAAGTTTAGCTACTGGCACAAATCTGTTCTGCAGTAATACGCCATGTGCGCCTTATGGTGATCTCTGCCATTTCCTTGTACATGTATACAATGGCAGATCACACCTTGATAAGGCTAGATTCACACTATGTAAAAGTACTGCCGTTGTTGCCATTTGCAACAACGGCTGTACTCTGTACGGTGTAGGACACTGCCTTTACTGCTATGGGATCCCGGCCGGAGAGTACACACATGGTATACGCTTCGGCCGGGATCCCATACTGCGCCGCAAAGAACATGTCAGTTTTCGCCCGCCGCAATTCAGTGAATTGGGGCCGAATCCTCTGGTGCACTCCCATCTGCTTCTTCCGGTCCTAACTAAAAATCTCCAGTCTTCCAGTACTTATCAGCAGCTGTATGTCCTACAGGAAGTGGTGTATTCTCTCTAGTCTGACACAGTGCTCTCTGCTGCCACCTCTGTCCATGTCAGGAACGGTCCAGAGCAGGAGAGGTTTTCTATGGGAATTTGCTGCTGTTCTGAGACAGTTCTGGACAGTCTCACTGTGTCAGACTGGAGAGAATACACCAAGTAAAGCAATTTACTGATCTGTAACTTCTGACATCAGAGTTGAAAATTGTTTTTTCTTTACCGGATAACCCCTTTAACGCTTTAATGACCACTGATATGCCATTCATGAAGGTCCTTAAAAGTCTTATTCTAGCCCAACAGCTTGTGGTGAGGCTAGAATGAACCGTCGTGGGTCTCCTCTGCTGGAAATTGTAATAGAAGAGAAGACTAGATGGTCATTTTCTCCTTCATCTTCTGAGGCTGTGTTCACACATGACATTTTTCATATGTTTTTGCAGCAATATTCTTGAAATTTCATTTAGGTTTCTACATAAATAATCCTGTTTTACCGTAACTGCATAAACCAGTAACAACTGTACAAGTGACTGGCAGTGCACTAGCATTGCTGCTCACATACACAGCTCAATGCAAAGTCACTGTAGTAACGTGAAAGGTTTGCCGCTGATTATGGCTATGTTCACACTACGTAAATCTACGGCCGTAGTTCTCGCCGCAGAACTACAGCCGTAGATGTGCGGCGTGGAACATAGCGTTGTTTGCTATGGGTCCGCAGAAGGACCTGGCAGTTCACACAGTGAAGCGAGCGGCTCCGGCCGCTTGCTTCACTCTGTGCTATGGGAAGCTCTGATGCGGGCGCGCGCTGATGCGCCCGCATCAGAGCTCCACGGAGGAAAGATCATCCGGCCGGTACTTAAGTACCGGACGTGATGATCTGGGCTGAGACCGGCCGTTCCGTGACCCGGACGGAGTCACGGAACAGCCGGTCTCCTCCATAGTGTGAACATTGCCTTTGTCTGTGTATGTCGGGTGGGCCCCAAGAATCAATTTCCCTGGTGGGCCAAGGTACCCCAGTCCGACACTGTGCACAAGACACAAACTTGAAAAAAACATAGTTATTCCTAGGCACAGACTTTGATAGATGTACCCCAAAGTGTCATTTATATCTAAATAAACACCTATAAACCCATCCTGTACTAATATATAAAAAGATGAGATGAGTATTCACTTCATATATACAAAGAACTTTATTGGAAATCATTGCAAATAAAAAAAGGGGAAGGGGAAAAAAGGAGAATAAAAACCAAGACCTGGGAGGTGGGAGACCATACAAGAGGACAGGTATATGTTACAAATAAAGTGCAGGTGCGGATGTTAGGTACAGATAACATAGCTCATTGCAGCCAGGTTGTAAACAGTAATATAAAGTGCAAATACTAAAATATATTCCAAACCACAGGCTGTATAGCTGAATCTTAACCAAAATATTAGCAAGTGCACACAAACAAAGTTACCCGGGAGTAAAATTCCCAAAGCCTCAGGCCTCCCACCTCACACTTCTCCAACGTAGAAGAAGCCAATAGCGAAACGACGTTGGAGGAGTGTGAGGTGGGAGGCCTGAGGCTTTGGGAATTTTACTCCCGGGTAACTTTGTTTGTGTGCACTTGCTAATATTTTGGTTAAGATTCAGCTATACAGCTTGTGGTTTGGAATATATTTTAGTATTTGCACTTTATATTACTGTTTACAACCTGGCTGCAATGAGCTATGTTATCTGTACCTAATGGCCCTATTCCACGGAACGATTATCGTTCATTTTCGGACGATATCGACCGCTACGGACGATAATCGTTCCGTGGAATAGAGTGCAACGATCAGCCGACATCGTTCATGTCGGCTGATCGTTGCAGTCGCTTGTTTTTCAACATGTTGAAAAACAAGCGACTGATATAGCAGCGATCTGCTGCCGTCGCTCCGCTGAATAGGAGCATCGGCAGCAGACGCTGCTATATCCTATGGGCTGCCCGGACGATCAGCGATCCTCCGAGCAGCCCCCCCGCAGCTCCCCGCCGCCCCTCCCGCACTCACCCGCTCGCTGCAGCCGCGTTGAATAGCGGCGGCAGCGAGCGGCGAACGAGGAGCAAACGAGCGCTAATAGCGCTCGTTTGCTCCTCTAAAACGGCCCGTGGAATAGGGCCATAACATCCGCACCTGCACTTTATTTGTAACATATACCTGTCCTCTTGTATGGTCTCCCACCTACCAGGTCTTGGTTTTTATTCTCCTTTTTTCCCCCTTCCCCTTTTTTTTATTTGCAATGATTTCCAATAAAGTTCTTTGTATATATAAGTGAATTCTCATCTTATCTTTTTATATATTAGTACCGGATGGGTTTATAGGTGTTTATTTTGAATAGTAGGGACCATTCGGGGATCCCCTTTTCTTTTTGGCTACTGTTTCTTTACCGTAGAATTCAGAATCTATAGGTGTATCCCATGTCATTTATATCTGTCTAGAGAAGATCTTATACTTTGCCTGATCCTGTTCTGTGGACTCTGAAAACTACTTGCCAAATATCACTGCAGACAATAAAATGATTAATCCTTGTTCTTTCTTCTCTCTTCCATGCTTCTTTTCTCTCCTCTCGTCTCTATCCTGGATGTTTCTTCCCTTGTAGAAGCACAAAGTCGACCTCTTCTACAAGTTGCGGCATGTAATGAACGAAGTGATTGACCTGCGCAGGCAGTTGTTGTCAGGTCACCTTACCCAGGATCAGGTTCGAGAAGTCAAGAGACATCTGACCGTGCGTCTCGACTGGGGCAATGAGTGAGTATTAATTCAGATTATATAGTCTTAGAGGGGCATGGTGGGGCGTGGTATGTGGTGAATTAGTTGGACCAGTTCTGCCCCTTCTTTACTCTGATCCCATTCTTCTCTTTTCTCTGTTTCCAGACACCTGGGTTTGGACTTAGTTCCCCGCAAAGAGTTTGAAGCTGTAGATTCTGACCACATCAGCGTCTCTGACTTATACAAGATGGTGAGACACATAAAATTCTTACCTTTAATCAAGATAGTAAAACAGTGGTCAGCTGAGACGTCAAAAGTTTTGATCAGTTGGAGTCTTCTAAGACACCCACCCATCACCAGAACGAGCGGGGAAAAGTGCTTCTCTCCTTGATGCAGGAGAGGGATTCTATAGAAAATCTTAAGCAGTGAGGAGAGACAGGGAGAGCTGTACTCAGCTGAGAGCTTCTTCCTGTTTGTTCTAGAGATTGGTAGATGTCTCAGAATCCAGCTCATGACCAATCAAAACTTTGAAATGTTTTAATTTCGAGACTAGGAGGGCATAGAAGTTGATCTTGGCAGAACTTCTAGGAGAGACAGTGAGAGTCCTGCTTACCCTGCCCACACCTACTGATCGGCAACCTCCTGAGTAATCAGGACTCTCACTGTCTCTCCTTGGAGTCCTGCCAGGATTTACCCAAAAATCCTTCTTTGGATCAAATCAAACGATATTAATATTCCAGAGCAATACACTTGAATAGGGTTTTGAACTCCCCATCCACATGTATTAGAAATATCTTACATCGATAAACAAGCATGCTACTGTATGTAAAAGTGGTTGAGTCCTCAGTCCAGCTTTATACAATTGCTACAGTTGTGTGATGTCAGGCTTCTTAGCTCTTTGCTTGTATTCTCGCACTTTTTTCTGGGATTGGCAGTGAAGTGTGCAGTTCTGACAATGTATTATTTTCTCTGCAGCATCTGTCAAGTCGACACAGTGTTCAGCAGAGCACAAACCAGGTAGGAGGGGGACTGCAAGAAATGGGGCAACAGAGAGGGGAGTCTCCCCAATCCAAAGTGGAATGATGTAGACAAAAGGATTAGTGTGTGTCAGGTTTAGAACAATGCATAATCACTGAATATGTTAAAAGGTCTCTAGTAACCATCATAATGACAGCTCCATGGGTTGCATTTTACCTTTCCTGGCAGTTCTGTGTTGTTATATGCTGATATTGCCCCCAACACAATATCGCTGTAGAACAAGGCAGATTCAGGACTTCGGGACAGCTAAGCAATAATCAATATATACATCTATATTATAGAACACACTTTTCCTAATAACAGATTCATTTTTGGTTTGCATGCAGATCCAGAGAGTCTCCATGTCTATTGTTTATTACTGTTGATTTTAGACCTTCTTTATTCATCTGTATTAAACATAGTATAGCTGGAGACTCTCAGGGATTTCATGCAAACTAAATAGTGATTTTCATTAGGATAGGTATGATCTTTAGGCCTCCAGGGCAAACTGAGGATTATGATAATATGGCGCATTTGCTATATGTACAGTATTTACTAATGTGGATCAGGTGTCTGAAATTAGGGTAGCAGAAGATTTAGGTTCTAGATCACTAGTGTTTGACCTTCAAACTGACTGACCCTAAGCTCTTCATAGTCTTAGCGGTGAAGTTACTTATTATCTGTATGTCACCCTATATCCTTAGGAGAACAGTTGGGGTCATATTGGAGAATTATGGGTGGCATTGGAATGATTGGCAGGACAAATGCAGAATTGGGATCCAGACTAATGATCCAATTTGCTGTCACAGGCGGATACCCTCAGGCAGAGACACAAGGAACCTCGTGCCCCGGTCCCTCACCACCTGCTCCTCAATCTGAAGAGCTTTACACACAGCAACATCGGGGAAGATGTAGATCTCTTCTTCTCACTATACGACATGCGAGAAGCTCGGCAGATCAGGTGATTCACAGCCCATAAACTCTATTCACTCTGCTACTGTTTGCCCCTGTGATCCATGGAGCCCTGCCCGGTGCCTGTGTCTGCCACCATCTATAAGAATCTCCTATTTTGTTTCCTGACTTTTCTCCCCTCTTAGTGAGAGGTTCATGGTTCGACTGAACAAGAATGGAGGCCCCAGGAATCCAGAGAAACTGGAGCGACTCTGCGCTTTATTCACTGTACGTGATATATAGACACATTATGTACTTGTATCTGCAATACACAGGGCTTTCTGTGCCCCCCAGAATCCTATGAAACCACACAGGCTGGAAGCAGCTGTCAGGAGTCATAAGATTCCTACATTACTTCAGATTTCTGATATTTTTTATTTTAAATATGTTCATAATATATTTTTTTTTACAATTTGAATAATAGTACTTTATACTTTATTACCTGATATAAGGCTGCACGATATGCATAGTACATTCTGCCCTTGAAGTCACACTTTTCTGTTCCATTTTCCTCACAGCTATCATGACTGTATGTGAAGATTCATGGGGCTTGTCAGTGAGGTTGTGTTCTCTAGGTGATGTGTGACCTGTTTATGCTTTTTAACAGGATTTGAGCAGTAAGGACGTGAAGCGCGACCTCCACCTCATCGTCCATGTCATCAGGATAGGTAGGAGACTACTGCACTGCAAGTCTGACATGTTAGAATCTTCACTCATGTAAGGAAAACCTTACGTCTCACTGTATTTTAGGACGAATGCTTCTAAATGACTCCCGGAAAGGGCCACCACACATCCATTACCGGAGACCTTATGGGTGCGCTGTGCTGAGTCTGGGGGAAGTGCTGCCAGCACTGTGTGAACATCGAGATGAGAAGGACTTTGTCATGAAGGTGTATATGTGAGTACAGACCTGATAATGGTATATGAATACATGGACACAATATAACAGTTTTTATGTAAGTATTCAGACCTGAAGAAAGTATACATAAATACAGCATAAGTGTATGTGTAACATAGTAGCATAGTTAAAGGTTGAAGAAATACAAGCGTCCAACAAGTTCAATCTACAGAAACCCTACTGCATTGATCTAGAGGAAGGCAAAAACCTTTATGAGGGTTGCCCCATCAACCCTCATTACAGGAAGAAAAATTCCTTCCCGACTCCAAAATGGCAATTAGAATAAATACCTGGATCAACGTCCTATCACATAAAATCTAATGCCCATAACTTGTAATTTTATATTTTCAAGAAAAGCATCCAGACCTCCCTTAAACGTATTTAATGAATTAGCCAACAGCATCACGTGGCAGAGAGTTCCACAGTCTCATTGCTCTTATAGTAAAGAATCCGCGTCTGTGCTGATGGTGAAACCTTCTTTCCTCTAGACATAAAAGATGCCCCCTTGTCTTGGTTACAGGCTTAGGAATATAAACATCACTACAAAGATCTCTGTACTGTCTATTCATAGGGATGGGCGATTAATTCAATTTGCCCAGAATTTGAGAATCGATTAGATTTTTTGTGAAAATCGTAAATTTGATTTTCACAAACAATCATTGCAGGCGGTGCGATGCGGTGATGTGGGCGGCCTCCAGCTGCTGAAACTAGCAGAGCCGCCACTGACCTGTCCTGGAGTTCCCTGGTCTCTGGAGAAGGCTGCAGGGACAGTTGGGGTCAGGTGATTGGGGCAGAGGTGGTAGCCTCGCTGCAGGTGCTGGAGCTGTACAGCAGGATTGGGGGTTTGCACTGTGTCCCCCGATCCCACTTACAGCTCCAGCACCTGCAGCTACACTATCACCCTATCCAGCAGTCCCTGTGGCCTTGTCCCCCAGAGATCAGGGACCTCTGTGTGCAGCCGGGAGGGGAACATGTGTGCCCGGGTGAGAGGAGGAGGAGGGGTATACTGGGTATGAGCCCTCCTGCCCCAGTCTTCCCCAGTCACCGCCATCTGCCCCAGGCACCTGCAGTCTGCCTCAGTCACCCCCAGTTTGCCCCTCTGCCTCAGTCACCCCTAGTCTGCCCCTCTGCCTCAGTCACCCCCACCTGCCCTCCTGCCCCAGCCACCCTCAGCTTCCCAGTTGCCCCGATCACCAACAGCTGCCCCAAGTTGCTCCTGTTCCCCTCTCTTTTGCGCTGCCAGAGATTGTAAAAGGGGAGGGGGGGGATCATTCAAAGTTTCTGGTCTTGCACTGCTTCCTCTGCTGCTACTACACCCCTAATCTGTTGCTGTACTACTACTACTACACCCCTTATATGTTCCTGTGCTACTTCTACACCCTACTACTACTACACTGTCATTATAATGCAGATGCAAAAAGTCATATTGCACAAGACTGCATTT
The DNA here is from genome assembly GCF_027789765.1 of Dendropsophus ebraccatus. NCBI lineage: Eukaryota > Metazoa > Chordata > Amphibia > Anura > Hylidae > Dendropsophus > Dendropsophus ebraccatus. The sequence goes on along the minus strand of NC_091457.1, from coordinate 103,621,884 downwards.
AATTTTAAACTAACCTTTTCTTTAGTCATCACTAACTACACCTTGCGCCTTACACCTTTATCTCTACTTCAGCCTGGCACAAATCCACTGAACTGTACAAGGATTAAGTCCAATATTCACTATATTTTTATTAGCTCTTTTTGGGGAACTGTATCAAAGGCTTTGTTGAAGTCCAGATAGGTGATATCCACAGAGCCACCTTCATCCAGCCCTTTTGTGTCAAAGAAATCAAGTCAGATATTAGTCTAACATGATCTGCCCTCAGTAACGCCATGCTGGTTTGAATCCATCAAGTTGTTGATTTTTGGGCAATCAGTTTTCTTCTTTTCAGAAGAGTTTATTTTTTTACTACTAAAGATCCGTCAGGGGGGCAGCAATCCCAGATCTAAGTTCTTTAAAGTGATATTGTCACCCCCCCCCCCCTTTCCATATATTAAGTTCTCAGCATCGCTCTGAAGCTTACATTCTGCACATTTCATATCTACTTGTATAAACCATGTCTATGTTCTCTCTCCTGCCTAAAATGCATTTTATTATTGGCAGACAGTGTCATCTAGGCTGGGCTTCACGGCTGTCGTGCCCTATCTCCCCACCTACATCGGCGCTGCACTTCCCACCCGCTCCATGACGACATCGTAATGACCTGCTCTGGAGGCTGGGATCCATCTTCTGGGGTGCAGGCGGGATAAGAGCAGATAGCGATACGGCAATGTCACTGCCCGACTGTGCCTGTGCCACAGAGGATGAATTATGGTCTCCAGAGTGACCCATTATGATGACCTCACAGAGGGACAGGGACTACAGCACCAATGTAGGTGGGGAGATGGGAGATCACACTGGCCGCCAATGATGAAATGCAGTTTTGAACAAAGAGAGGTTTATTCAGGTATATATGAAGTGTACAGAATGTTGGCTTCAGAAAGGTGCAGAGAACTCCATATATAGAAAGGGAGGTGAAAATATCACTTTAAGAACTCATCAACAATCGCCTTTCTCCTTAAACATCAGCCTCTGGTGCTAAACCAATACAACTAGAGACAATGCTATGTCCAACCTGTGTCCAACAATGCTTTATGATTCTGAAAGCCTTCTTCTGAAAACGCTGAGCAGAAGTACCTGTTCCAATCTGTAACAAATTTGTAGAAATTCACAATGTAAATGAGCAACCAGTAAAATTTAAATCTTTACTGCAGTTAAACGTCTGTGCAGATTTTTTGTGCAGTGTACTTAGTAATATCTCATCCGCTTCACTACTACAGTAACATACTGCATGGATGCACCCCTTTAGCCCCCGCAGGGGATGTCACACAGCTTTCCCAGACCTCTGTACAGCAAATCAGCCTATTTATATAGAAATAAAGCGGCAGATCACAAACCCAATTACGATCACAGATATGCAGCAGTGTATGTCCTTTGTAAAGTTCATTTTGTTCACTTCTCATTACTGCGCACGTATCTGAGATTGAGGTAAGCATTTTGATGGCCCCTTTAAGTGCTGCAAATGCTGCTGGTTTGGATGTGGCACAGATTTCTCCAAGAAAGAGAACAAAGAAGTGGCTGAATAGGACATTGAATGAATAACACTATTTGGGGATTGTAGTAGGAGGCAAGCTATTACTATAACTGTCCATCCACAATGGATTATCAGCAGCAGCTATTGATCAGAACTGCCAGCAGTGTCAGGGTTAATGGTCTGCATGGTGGGGAAAGGAGAGAGCTGACCTCTACTAATGGGGAATGCACAAGAGATGGCTTAGCCCCGACATTTACACAGAATCTGAGGTTGTGCACTACACAGTGACACAGCAGCCACAATCTGAGCCCTTATTCTTCCCCATAACCCTGGCACTCACTGTCCTTGCTGCTTCCTGAACTCATTATTCAAGTTCCTCAGCAGCAGCATCTATGTCTCAGGCATCCATTAGCAGTGCCTGACCTTAGTTGTGTGACTAGTGACCCAGACACTGCCTTACAAACCCTCTGGCTTCTCCCCATCAGCTTGGTGAGAACCCTGATGAGGGCCAAGGTTGCAGCCCTGACAGTTACACTCACAGCTGACAATTGTGCACTAACAGCTCTTCTTGTGGCTGCTCCACATCCAGACCCCTGTCGCTGACAGTCCTGTCAGTCACTGCACACTCCTGTCACTTGTGAGTAACTGCGAGTGAGTGACTGTGGTGTTCGTTCGGCGGCGAGATCAGGATAAGTAACACTAGTGTGCTGTACTGGACAAAGGGTGCAGGTGGCAGGGATAACCAGGCAGCATGGATGGGGCGGCATAATTAAATAGAGCATGATTTTTTTAACCCATTCAAAGTGCATTGCCCCCTGCATGTAGCAAGGTTGTGTCCTAAACGATCACCTACCTTTTTCTACTCTTGGGCCATCTAATACTGCCCTTAGCACCATCCTATAGTAAAACCTAAGCTAGAAAGTCATTAGTTATTTACATGTATATGGATAGCATAAAGGGGTTATCCAGTGCTTTAAGAGCGTGGTGGGCAGAAGCAAATTATGTATTTAGTCGAGGTGCAAACAACAAATCCAACTGTAATATTATGCACAAACAGGAAAAAGTAAGTCTGAACATCAAATGCATCTGAATTATTTTATTCTAAATTCATTGTGGTAATGTACAGAACAAAAATTAGAAAAATACTGTCTCTGTCCAACTATTTATAGACCTAACTGTATGCCCTTGTTAAAAGCATTGAGCATGAGGTGCTGGGTGCAGAATGGAGATGTCATCCATCTTTTATACAGCTTCATTGTGATGTTATCTCTTTCAGGTGTAATAATGAGAATGAATGGTACCAGATCCACGAGAACATCATCCGAAAGACCAGCACCAAGTACTCTACACCCAGCTCCAACTACGGTACCAATCTGAGTATGGTAACCTACCCAGAGCAGTAGATTTCAGCAGATATATAGAGTGTTCCATTAGACACTTCTAACATTTTACAATAAAACTCCTGTGTCATGTCCCCATGACATTAATGCCACATGTCATGGGTAAAAAAACTTGATTCAGCACCATGGACAGCTCCCCCCATCTACAGACTGCTCTTTTAGAAAGGAAATATGTGGTGTTTCTTGAAATACAGTCCCCGCAGTGTTAGTTCCCATTGATGATACCTTCAGGTTATCTGCAGCAGTTACCAGATACTTAGGTTGTATTCATCTTTTCTTTCATCCAGGTCTTATTGTGTCTTTACAACTCCTGCGAGGTGACATGGAACAGATACGTAGAGAAAACCAGCTGTTGTTCAACAGGGGTGCAGCTGTTACCCGCAAACTGGGGTTCCCTGATGTCATCATGCCAGGTATAAATGATAAAGCGAAAATAGGTATAAAGACAAACCATTTTTTCATGATACAGTGGTCCTTCAACTAGCAGTATCCACAGGTTACAATATGTTCAACATACAATGGTCCTTTCTGGACCAGACTCAACATACAATGCTATGGACAGTCAGGATCTGTAGTACTTGTGAATATCTAGATGATCGACCATTAAAAGTAGCTGTTTTACTAGTAAACCCCCAGTATTCTTGCAGTGATTGTACTGTAAAGAGGCGCTACTAGACATCCAGTGTGGTACTATATGTCCTGTACTGCTCTTTACCTCTGCCAGGATTAGCTGCTTCTTAGGCCACAAGTAAGGGCAGCTTCATTTTACATTTCTGGGACCCTGTAAGATCTGTACAGGACTGTAAAAATGCTCCAGCCCTCTACATACAAAGTAATTTACAGCTTCCAGTAGCTCTTTCTGACTGCTGTATGTAAGGACTTGCTTTATCTATATTAATTATATGCTTATTTTCCTTTGAGTGCTATAAGTTTTCCATAGCGTTTTGCTCTCAACATACAATATTTTCAGTATACAATGGTTGTCCTGGAACCAATTAAGGGCCAGTTCACACTGAGCAAGGTCATCTGAATTCCGCAGAGGAGATTTACGCCAAGGAATCCCGCCTTGCTCAGTGTGCTGCTGTAAGTGAATGGAGAGGGCGCGCGCTCGCCCGCTTCCTAGTTAGTTAGTTAGTTTGTCCTCCGAGCGGAGAGCAGCGGACGAGCGTGCGCCCTCTCCATTCACTTACAGCAGCACACTGCTGTATATTACCTGCCACATCTGTCGTATCTGAGTTTCACTCATCACTTGATGCCATGTTCTACAGAGATTCATTTTACATACAGATACCATATATGTCCTTGAAATCTGCTGGTCTGTAAAGAGTATACAGCAATTCTGGGGTTCTACTGAACCACTGTGAGCATTATTATATTCCCTTAAAGTGTCACTGTCGTGAATTTTTTTTTTGCAGAAATCAATAGTCCAGGCGATTTTAAGAAACTTTGTAATTGGGTTTATTATCCGAAAAATGCATTTTTATCATGAAAAAGCAGTTTGAAGCTCTCCCCCCTGTCTTCATTGTTCTCCTATGGAGAGAGCTAAAGAAAAGACCAAAACAGGACAACAAAGAGTTAATCTACAAATCCCTCACGGGATATCTCCTGTGACAGTCACCAGTGACCTGTCTGAGCTCGGATTACAGCTGTCACCCAGCTCCGTACCTGTAATCCTCTGTTATCTGCTTTCTGCTGCCGGCTAACTCCCTCCTTCCTCCTCCCCCCTCCCCTCTCCCTAGAACAGACAGGGTACGTCTCCTGCAACAAGTCACAATTTTCAGATTTTTTGGAGTGGATGAAAAAGAGGAAGGAGGGGGGGACCTGGGAAAAGGCTTTTTACATGCAGATAATGGCAGATTTGGCTAATAAACCCAATTACAAAGTTTCTTAAAATCGCCTGGACTATTGATTTCTGCAAAAAAAAAAAAAATACGACAGTGACTCTTTAAGTTTCACCATGAGCTCATCAACAACTCATGAAGGAGTTACAGAGAACCCAGATGAACATTTAAACAACTTCAGGTCTCCCTCAGTTAAATTCACAGTTCCATAATAAGTAAGACACTAGGCAGTAATGGCATCCATGAGAGTGTTGCAAGGGTTTGTCAGACCCAAGACTTTTTAGACAATATTAGTGTTTCACTACTAAGACTTGCTGCAATCAAGAGATACAGCTGAGGAGAGAGCACAGCGTCCCTGTGATCCACTCCCTGGCCTCTCACTAATTCCACTATTTTAGCCTCAATGATTATAATGTAGTTAAAGTGTCGAATTTGGCGAGTGGATCACACTGCTGTTTACGCTTTCTCTCCGGCTGTATCTTTGTATTGCAGCGGGTCTCTGCAGTAAGACACACTGTGATCAATAACTTTTGACATATCTCATGACATGTTAAAAGTTATTTATAATCACAGGTATTCTTTATTTGTGGATTTGTTCTTGAAACCATCAGTTGTGTTGTGTAGAGGCGAGATTGGTGCACAGTTCTATACAGTGTTTAGCCTTTTTCTAATCCATAATATGGCAAGAATTACTTAGCTAAGTAAAGTGAAATGACAGTCCATCATTATTTTAAGACATCGAGGTCAGTCAGTCCGGACGCAGAAACCACAAATGAACAAAACCTTAGATTAAAGCCAACATAAATGCTTCACAGAGATGAAATACTGGACATGTCTCAACATCAACTGGATAGAGGAGACTGCGAGAGTCAGCCCTTTAAGGTTGGATTGCTGCAAAGAAGCCACAACTGGAAAACATGAAGAAGAGAATTGGGCAAAGAAAACACAAGAAATTGACATTAGACCAGTGGAAATCTGTAGTTTGGTCTGATGAGCTAAAATTTGGGATTCTTGGTTACAGCAACTCATGAGACACAGAAAAGTATTGAGAAGAGGTGATGGTGTAAGGGTGCTTCGCTAGTGACACGGTTGGTACTTTATTAAAACTTCAAGGCTACCACAGCATTCTGCATCTGGTTTGCATTTGTGGGACCATCATTTGTTTTTGAACAAGACAATGGCCTCACATTTCCAGGCTATGTAAGGGATATATGATTATAAAGAGAAGGGTGATGGAGTGCTGTATTAGATGGCTTACCTCCACAATCACCTGACATAAACACATTTAAGACAGTTTGGGATGAAAGAAAATCAGCCAACAAGTGCTCAGCATTTCTGGGAATTCCTTCAAGACTGTTTGAAAATCATGTCACGTGACTACCTCATGAAGCTGAGAGAATGCCAAGATGCAAAGTTGTCAAAGCCGTCAAGGCAAAAGAATCTAAAAAAATGTGTTTTGTTTACCTTTTTTGTTTAAGGGGTTATCCAGCATTTAGGTAAAAAGCATTTAGGCCTGTTGGTAAACATAAACATGTTATGCTTACCTCTCCATGTCCCCCTGGTGTCCCAATGCTGTGTCGCTGATGTCCTTTGCTGACTGCAGCTCCACTACTTTCGAGATGACTAGCTGAGATAGGACAGCCCCATGGCCAGTTATTGACTGAGCTGGCTATCACTCCCCAGACGAGTTTGTCCCGGTAGTAGTGGAGCATCTTCAAGAAGGCGGACACCGAAGAGGCCGCAACGAGAAATCGGGAGAGCGCAGAGAGGTAAGCATAAGATGTTTATTATGTTTACCCATAAGCCAGCAATATATAAACAATTTTAAATGCTGGATAACCCCTTTAACTACCTTATTCATTATATGTTCATAGTTTGCAAAATCGGACCCTTCCAGGGTGTGTATACTATGGCGACAGCTTCTTCATCAGTTTATGGCTGTAACAACTGACAAATGCCACAAACTTGTTCTTGTACTAAAAATACTAAATGGTCAGCACCACCAAAAAACAGAGCAAATTGCGCATGTGGCTGCAGAGAAAATGCAAAAAAACAACCTGTACTAGCTGCAGGGTCAGTTTCTTGTCCAGTCTTTATATTCATTTCTTTATATTTATGTCTTTCACTTTATTCTTTTCCTCTGTTGACATTGATTTACTATAAAACTTGTACCTCAGAAAGACAAATAAAAGAGTGTAAGTCTCCCATCATACTTGGCTGTCTGAGAAGGGTGCTGCTTTCACGTGATGACATCAACAACATCACATGATGCCTTCTTAGCGCTACACATTTAAGCTCTGCCACTGGTCAGTGTATGGCACAGTGCAGGGGTGGGGGGAGGGTCATGTCAATTTCTGCCACGCCATGCACAAATTACAGCGCAGGAGTAATGTTCTGCAGTTTGTCAGGTTCTGCAAAGTATGCTTTGGCCAGCCGATTGATGAGGCTTTACTTTGGGTGTCTTGGTCTGCATAGTTGTCTTATGCATTGTGTGTATCTTCATCCCAGGGGACGTGCGCAATGACCTCTATGTGACTCTGGAGAAGGGTGATTTTGAGAGAGGAGGGAAGAGTGTGCAGAAGAATATCGAGGTCACCATGCACGTATTGTATGCTGATGGAGAGAATCTGAGGGTAAGAGGCTAATAACCACTACATTTTTTAGTAGAATGTGCTATGAAAGATCAGAAACTTACAATTAGGCTTTTAGCATTGCATCATGTATTAAACTGTAGTCACACCTAATGCTGCCGCTTTCATCTGATCTCACATATTACAGCCTTCCATTGCTGTTTCATCGTCTAAACAGATCATGCTCTGTTGTGGTGCATTGCAAGAGATCTAGGGGAAAAATTATCAAGCGGCCTTAGAGTAGGAATGTTCTTTATTGCCAACCAATCAGAGCTGAGCTTTCAAATGTTCATGAGCTCTGGTAAAATGAAAGCTAAGCTGTGATTGGTTGTTACGGTTAGACCGCTTGATAAATGTTCCATCTAGTATTTAAACCATGGGTCTCCAAACTGCGGCCCTCCAGCTGTTGCGAAACCACAACTCCCATCATGCCTGGACAGCTAAAGCTTTGGATTTGCCTGTCCAGGCATGATGGGAAATGTAGTTTTGCAACAGCTGGAGGGCCGCAGTTTGGAGACCCATGATTTAAACTAAGCATAGCACAGTTGTCTTATGTGAAAAATCTACAGCTTGCCCAGGATAGTTTCAGGTATGAACAGATACATGGTGTTATAAGTTGGTTAGTAGAAAATTATCTGTAAAATGACTATATTGTATCTATAAATACAATGAACCTGGCCTGTGACACATATTATAATGTATTTTTATCTAATGAAGAGTCCAAGCTGAGAGAAACAAAGTTTAGTTTTCCACTCCATGATATATGAGGGCCTGGAGTGGCCCGTATGTGCTTTATTCTGAAGAGCTGCACCTGTACATACAAGTGTTACCTTGTTAGGGTGCTCTTACACAATACAGTTTTAGGCCACGTTCACACAGTGTATTTTTTGATTAAACAATAGCTGGGATTTCATGAGGCTGTATAGAAAACTTACACATTTATTTTGTGCGTCCGGTAGTCACTGAACAGCGGGCTTACAAAATGGACTGTGCAGACAATGTAAAGTACGGCTCCAGTGGGCACACCCAAATGTGCCTGAATTCCAAATTAAGGGTGCCTTCACACCTACCGGATCTGCAGCGGATTTTCTGCTGCGGATCCGCAGTGGATTTGAATAAATGAATGAACACAGCATTAAATCCGCACTGTAAAATCCGCTGCGGATCCGCTGCGGATACAGTGTGTGTGAAAGCACCCTAAAAAGAAGTCATGTTAACCCGGCCGGTACTGCAGTACGGCGCAGTTATGGGGTGCAGTTATGAAGTCAAAATCAGGTGGGGAACATATGAAATTAGAAAAAAAACAGATGCTATTTAGACTCCCCACCAGGAATGGATTAATAAAAGACTGCACCTCTCTGCAAAACTGCATCAATACTTCACTGTGTCAGAGCACCCTAAGTGACACCATCTGTATGGAACATCATGTTTGGTCCAGTGAAGGACACAGGGGGAGTGGTTTTACATTTTTATCTTTGCTGTGTACCATGTAAGTAATAGAATAGTAGCATTGTTCCTTCAGGTATTATGATTGTTTATAATGTAAATGTGTGACTTGTGTTTTTCAGGACTGTGTCAGCCTAGGAACTGGGGAGCCTCCCCGCACCCAGTACCACTCATTTGTTCTTTACCACAACAACAGTCCCCGGTGGGGGGAGCTCATAAAACTGCCAATCCCTATTGACAGATTCCGGGGATCCCATCTACGCTTTGAGTTCCGGCATTGCTCCAGTATGTAATAGCAGATTGTTATACCCAAGGTAGCTAATAACAAAAGGGGTGTGGGATATAGTAATAGGTGACCTACAAATGGGGTGCACCCTGAAAGGGCTTGTCCAGTCTGAGATATACAGTCTGAGAAATTATGTCCTGTAGACTGGGACCTGCAGTATTGCACCCCTTCCTTCCATAGTAGGTAGAACACAGAACTTCTCTGTGTGGCAGGCTCAGAGGTATAACACCTTACAAATGACCTCTGTGGTAGAGCCCTTTAATAGTCGAGTCTTTCTCATGGTCTGACTATGCTGTGACTTTTACTGTTTCAGCAAAGGATAAGGGAGAAAAGAAGCTCTTTGGGTTTTCCTTCACCCCGCTGATGAGAGACGATGGGACGACACTGTCTGATGACATCCATGAGCTTTACGTCTACAAGGTATATACTTATTCTAAAACATATTAGCACTGCTCTCATATTGCATACTCTAACTGCACGTCTGAACTCCACAGTGTGATGAGAACAGCACCTTCAATAACCACGCTCTCTACCTGGGTCTTCCCTGCTGCAAAGATGATCTGAGTGGCTGCCCCAATATCCCATCCAGCCTTATCTTTCAGCGCAGTCCAAAGGAGACGTTCTGCATATCTACACAGCTCTCCTCAACGAAGCTTACACAAAACGGTACCAACATCAGCAACAGTCTATGCAGACCACACCTAGTTAATCCACAACAGGTTGTTCCACAGCCCTCATCTATTTATATCAAACACAATAAGCACACCACAGCACACACCTATTTAAGCAAGCATAGTGCATACTTATCCATATTAAACACAATAAGCACACTACAGCACACACCTATCCAAGCAAGCATAGTACACACCCATCCATATTAAACACAATGAGCACGCCACAGCACAGCCCAAACCTGTCCCTACCAAACACAACAAGCCACAGGACAGTCCACACTCCAAACACATCAAGCAGATCTCAGTACGGCCTACACCTATCCAAACCAAACACAAGCTTAGCACAACAAACACCTATCCATACACACAGTAGGTAAAGCAAATTAGCTATAATTGTCAGCTCACCCTATTTCTCTGTGTAATTCTTTGTTGCACAGATAAGCTCAGAGAAGTAGCTCTTTCAAGAATCCATACACACCAATAGGTTGTATCCAGCAAGGCAGGGAATGGCAGCTAAAACGTCCTTCATTATTGTATCAAAAAAGGGAAAACATAATTTACACAGAACACCAACAACCATGTTGACGCATTTTAGAATTAATCCTTATTGTTAGCAATAATGATTGACATTTTAGCTGCCAATTCCTGCTCTGCTGGGTAAAACTTGCTTGTGTATGTCTATTCTTAAAAGAAATACAAGTAGCTGCGCCACAGCCCACAACCTTCCATGCCTAGCATAAAAAGCAGGCACAGTCCATACTTATCCATATAAAACAAAAACAGCAATAGCTGCATAGGCCCACACTTATACACATCCAGTATAAAGAACAGCATGTGGCCACTTATCTCATTGATGACCAGACAAAATACTTTGTTACTTTCTCCATTCTTCTTTCTTCCTACAGTTGACCTTCTGGCTCTTTTGAAGTGGAAAGCTTACCCAGATCGGATTCTAGACATTCTTGGCCGCCTGCGGCATGTGAGCGGGGAAGAGATAGTGAAGGTATGAAGTCTGCAGTCATCTTGACCCTGTCACTTGGTATGTCCTCAAGATGCCACTGCGTTCTTTGACTTGTCCAGTCAACCGTGAAGTGGCAGTTTGTATTTTGCTGATGGGTGGCAGGACAGATGTGGGGATATCAATACCCTGCAGCCTTACTGCTGCGTTATTTGTGGGAGTAAGTATACACTTAATGGCCACTTTATTAGAGACATTTGACATGAATTCAAGTGAGCCAGTTTACTGTGAAGCAGTTTCAGTGTAAATCTGATTGATGACTAGGTCTGGTCATTGGCGCTAGAATAGTCCAGGCCAGGATTTCAAAGCCAAACCTAAAAGGGTGTGCACTTGTGTTAAGTGTATTAAAAACTGTGTAACCAGGAAGGAACATCCATTAAAAAGGGTATTTTATCGCTGTAAACAACTCAGTGATAAAAGCGGTCAGAGAACAATGTCATGAATAATTTTGATGAACAGACGGTGCACAGTCAAGCTGAACACAAAGCTGGAGCTTTAACCATATCTAAACACAAGATTCATTCAAATACTAGATTCCAGTGAGCAAAAGAGAACAAAAATTGCATCATTGAGCAGTGGAGAAGCATTGCCTGGCCAAATTAATCCAGATCCCTGTTGCACCATGCTGGTGGAAGGGTTAGAATTTGGCACAAGCAACATGAATCAATGAACCCTTCTTGTCAGATGTTGGCAGTTCACGTTTTCCTGGTATTTCCTGGTTTTCTGATATTTTTGGATGGGTGTTTGGACAGTAGGGCTTATGTAAGCATTTTGATTTTCCATGTTCATCCCTTTACGGCAGCTTTTTACCCTATGGCATAAATATACTGTCAGCAAAACAGTGCACCATGCCACAAGGGTCGGATAGTTATAGATTGGTTTCAGGAACATGAGTTTTTTCTTGATTCCTTGGCCTCCATAGACCTTAGATCTTCATGCTACATCTCATCTTAAGGATAAGGTAGAATAGGCTGTTTAAGGCATGTCAGCACCTCCATCTAATTTATGTGAGAAGGGCTGATCTTCTTGTGAAACAATAACAATTTCTGAAATTCAGAAGGCCAGAGAAGGTATTGTAATTATGTGGCCATTCAGTGTTTCCTGACAGGCTTTTAAGTTACAAACCACTATGTTTTATGCTTCAGCTATTCATAGAAAACAGGTTAGAAGCTGAAGCCTAAACACAGATAGAAAGAGGCTTATCAATTATGCTGAGCTGGGTGTGGAGATTGCCTCCTAGACCAGTGATGGATAACCTTGACACTTCAGCTGTTGCAAACTACAATACCCATCATGCCTGAACAACCAAAGATGTCGCTTTGGATGTCGAGGTATGATGGGAATTGTAGTCTTGCAACAACTGGAGTCTCAAGGTTAGCCATCACTGTCCTAGACATATCAAATGGTGCTGAAGCTCAGTTTTAAATTGTGTTTTCTCTGAAACATCACAGTGTTTTCATGCTGCTCATGGTTCACGCACACTCCCATTAGGGAAAGAACGTCACTAGTGTCTGCACATTGAAACCTGTGCTTTGTTAAAACCAGCAAATATTGATAAAATGTCTGTATCTGTTTCAGTTTTTGCAGGACATACTGGACACCCTCTTTGTCATTCTAGACGATAACACAGAGAAATATGGTCTACTCGTCTTCCAGTCTCTGGTAAGGACATAGCCTACCAATCACTACAGTCCGCTCCTCTCCAATGACTAGTAACAGAGAGCACTAGATTGTCTTCACTTCTACAGTCAGCCTAATCCCAGGAGTTGTACTCACCCATCCCACAGTCAGCCTTTGCCTAGTTCTGCAGTGATTGATAACAGGTCCCTGTTAATAGAAATGAAAGACCAAGAGAGGTTCTTTATTTATCATTTCCTCAAATGGTGCTGTTTCTCGCGTTGCCGCTAGGGATCCCAGTCAGAGTGTATACTATGTGTATACACTCCGGCCGGGATTCCCTCAGCCTTCAGCACAACGTAAGTTCCGTACTAATTACTGCAGAACTTTTGTTGTGTGAACATGGCCTTGGTCTGTTTTGTTCATAAAGCAATGATCTACACTTATCCTGCTTATACCTGGTATTATAATCCTCCTCCTATTTAGGTATTTATCATTAATCTGCTGCGGGATAGTAAATATTACCATTTCCGGCCAGTGTTGGACACCTACATACAAAAGCATTTTGCTGGAGCCCTGGCCTATAGGTGAGTAGTGGTCTACAGGAAAAGAAACTGTCTGGCTCTATTGGACCTATGTCACACTTACACAGCACTAGGCATGTTCCAGACTTCTTGCTCTTCCTTTTGCAGAGAACTGATCCGGTGCTTGAAGTGGTACATGGAGCGATCAGCAGATCTCGTAAGGCAGGACCACATTCAGGAGGCTATGAGGGTAAGAGATGTTGTAGATTTACAGGGGGTGTAACATTTCAGTTTGTGACTGCAGCTCTGGGCTTTGTGAACATTGTGGTACTGTGAAACATAGAAAGTCTAGTGTTAATACATTTTCCTACACTGTAGAAAATCAGAAAAGAGATAAACTGGTTATAAACAAGATATATTTACTATTGCATTAAGTGCTACACTAACTGATCGGGCATCCCTGACGAAGGCAATAGTGGTTGCAGAACCGCGTAGGATCAGCTTTCTGACCCACACAAACCTCTGTAGCCCAATTTAGTGACATCACTAACTATTCACAACGGACATTGTGTGCTGGTAGAAGCGGCGCGCTCCCAGTGAACCCATTGGACTATACACCAAACAGATCCCTGAAACATCATGGAATATCATCTTCATAAGGATTAATCGCAACAGAATCTGAATACTTAAGAAGATCTCCCATAGTGAGTACTGACATCTTTCATTCTGACACTATCGCAACTCAATCTGCATGCATACATATGACATCTAGAGGCCAGATTGTTAAACACACTTTATAGTACACAGTGGGGTGCTTAATGCAATATTAAATATATCTATATTTCCCTTATATTGCAAGCACTAGACTGGAAAATGGCATTTTCTGGCACAGAGGGCCCACTTGCGAATAAATTTGTTTGCAACCACTTGTTTTGCGAATAATTTATTTGCAAGTGGGCTCTCTGTGCCAGTTGTGCCAGAGAGGTGGGGAGGGGGTTGTTCCATTAAGTTACAATGGCCTCAGTATTACAGTATTTAATTTTTTTGGCCCACTGTAGCTTTAAATTGCATTCTTACACTTATGCAAAAAAGAGCCAGTGGAGCATCATTTAAGAGTCTCAAAACACAGGACTAGCCAGATATCCCTCTGGGAAGGACCCAGCCAAAGCGTGGCTCCTGTAAGAAAACCACCATATTAAGTGGCCCTATAAGGCAATTTAATGACAAGGGAAAAACCAAGGCCAGGTATCCATCCACAGACAGCTGTTTCGGGGTGTTGCCCCTCATCATTGAGGCTCCATGGGCTCTTTTTTGCATGTTCGTATTTCCCATGGAGAAATGCTTCTAGGATTTCACTGTATTGAGCGCTTTATCCTGCAGCCTACAGTGTTAACCTATTGAGGCCCAAACTGACCCAGTGGACCGCGCAAATTTTGATCTTCGCGCTTTCGTTTTTCCCTCCTCCCCTTCTAAGAGCTGTAGCACTTTCAGTTTTCTATCTACAAGGCCATGTAAGTGCTTGTTTGTTACAGGAATAGTTGTTCTTTGTAATGGCGTCTTTCATTTTACCATAACATGTATGACAGAATCCCAAATATATTATTTATGAAGATATAAATAGGTGAAATCGTAAAAAGAATGCAATATGGTAATGTTTGGGGGGTTCCTGTGTCTACGTAATGCACTATATGGTAAAAGTGACATGATACCATTACTCTATAGGTCAGTACGAACACAACCACATGCAGGTTTACACAGATTCTCTAATGTTATATATATTTTTTTAATGAAATCCTTTTTTTTGGCAATTAATTATTAATAAAATGGGCCTATTGTGATGCTTATAACAGTTTTATTTTTTCACCTACGGGGCTGTATGGGGTGTATACCCATACTAGTAAAGCCCTTGTATTACTGAGGTGCATGCACTGATTGGCTGTCTAGTAGCCCCTCTGTACAGTATAGTGTGGGACTGTACTCTCTACTGCTCTGCTCATGTGCCACGATGAAGTGCTCTGGGTACCGGGTGAGGGTGGCTCCATATTATTTCTTTGGGACTCTTTGGGGGACATTTATCAAGACTGGTGTACACCAGTCTTAAATAAAGCCTCACCTCCATTTTCCTCAGATGGATTTACTAAAAGGCGTACGTTTCTTAGTAAAGCCGGCCAGCCTTGCGCCTGGCACAGGCATTGTGGAACAAATCTAAACCTGCTCGGGAGCAGGTGTAGATTTGTATCATGATTTACGCCTGTGAGCAGTAAATCTGTCATAATGACATATCAAAAGTTTTGATCACTTAGGGACTGAGTGTTCAGACCCTGTGTGATCTGGAGAAGGAGCCAGAAGTGCACTCTTACAGGAGCCAGAGCACATGTTCTGCTGTGTGATAGAGATGGTCGCACAATTTCCATGGGGCTGCCTTGCTCACACTTAGTGTGCCTCTCTCCCTGCTTGTACTGCTGATTAGTCTTGATATGAACACTCTAACAGATCTAGGCTTCTGAATATGTCAGGACATGTTAAAAGTTTTTTTTTTTTAAACGGCAGGTATGGTTTAAATAATATGTCTAACAACCATTAAAGAGGTTGCCAAGGAAAAAATAATTGTTAGCCTGCCCAGGCTATTAATAGTCGCTTGGTGTCGTGCTGACACCTGGCACTCCCACCAGTCATGTGTTTTGGCACCTGCACTACAAGGAGAATAAAGCCAGAAGCAGTTGGAGTGGCGGTGCTGGGTTACTGCAGCCATGGCCACCTGCTATTAGACCTGTTCTAAGGCCTCATTCACACGTTCTGTAGTGTGTCAGTAATTATACACCCACAATTACAAACAGCACTACCGACCCATTCATTTGATCCCATTTGGTCCCATTGAATGGGTCTGTGAATTGTGGGTCACTACGGGACGTGTGGTGAACAATTGATAGGGTGTCAGCACCCCAACAATTAAATATTACTAGGCTATCTTGTAGACTAGCAATTATTCTTTCCTGGACAACCTCTTTATGTCTGCTAATTTTGACATGTTTGCATTTTGTCCAGGATCCCAATGATTTCTTGGTTGCCCTGGAGCTTTTCCTTAGAACAGTACAATGGTTTTTCATTTTTCAGTAAATACCCCATCCTGCTCATTGTACTGGGTCTTCATTTGCACTCTTATGTCTTCACAATATTTGCACTGGGTCTCTCTTTAGGCTCTGGAGAATCTCTTTAAGTTCATTGTCCAGTCTCGCTTGCTGTTTGCCCGCTCCACTGGCGGCCTGGAGGAAGAACAGTTCCGCTGCAGCATCCATGAGTTGTTCCAGTCGATGCGGTTTGTGCTTAGTTTGGACACCCGAAGCTCTGATACTTTGCTGTTTACCCAGGTAAGTGGGAAGGCTCCTCTCAGTGTACTGAGCCTCAGGAACGGGAGGTCCGGAACTATCTGTAGGCAAGGCAGAATAAATTCACCATGTTTTTTTTTTAAAGCTCAGCACACCCATAGAAGACCATTTTAAATATCTGTAAAATCTACATATAATGTCGAGTAACATTTTAAATCCTTTGTTTTGCTTGTACTAATCCTGAAATACATTGACTATTAGTCTAGTCTAGTCCAGAGCTGCAATCACAGTTCTACTATTATATAGCCTCATTTATACAACTGCCAGTCGTATCAATGCCTCTGCTAGGCGTCTGTCAGTGCTGTGCTGATAAATGTAAGACAGCTAACCCAAAACAATGCAGAGTAAATGCGGCTATGGATGTGTCTGGACTATAAGGGTGGATTCAGACTACGGAATTCTCGCGGATAAATTCCGCCAAATTCCGTTGCCTGTACGCGCTCACAGCCGTGCGCCTTTCCACCGGCTCCATAGACACCATTCTATGAGCCTGCTGATTCCGCTATCCGCAGGAAGAATTGACGTGTCAATTCTTTCTGTGAATTGCGGAATCCGCCCGTGCATAGAATGGTGTCTATGGCACGGGTGAAGAGGCGCGCGGCCGTGAGCGCGTACAGACAACGGAATTCGGCGGAATTTATCCGCGAGAATTCCGTAGTCTGAATCTGCCCTAAGACATGATTAGTACACATAGAGGATTTACAAAGTTGCTCATCATTATATGGTGATCGAGATAATACGAGGAGCTCGAGTTTCATCTTTTTCATCTTTCTCTCTATTCTGCGGTAACTGCTTATTTGCTTGTGCTTCAAATCTGCTCTCCCCTCCCTTTCCTTCTGCTTCTCCTTCTACACCCTCTCTGCTCCTCATCATCCCCAATACATTTGAAGCAGCCAGCAGCTGGAGGACAGGTGAGCGGAACGGGGGAGTCTGATTCCAAAAAGACTGCGGGCTCTACAAGCCCACCAACAGTCTGCTGTGTAAGTAAAGCCCCCCCAAATATCCTGCCGAACACCCCACCAGGACCCAGTATGTGGAATGGACTGTCACACTTTGTTCCCCTTCACTCTCTTCTACCTACACCTCAAGCTTTAAAGTGAACCTACAGTTCGTG
Organism: Dendropsophus ebraccatus; assembly: GCF_027789765.1. Taxonomy (NCBI): domain Eukaryota; kingdom Metazoa; phylum Chordata; class Amphibia; order Anura; family Hylidae; genus Dendropsophus; species Dendropsophus ebraccatus. The sequence goes on along the minus strand of NC_091457.1, from coordinate 103,604,435 downwards.
GCTGCTTTCATGAGTATATTGGAGCATTGCATAAATAGCATTTCCTAGTGTAATGTGATTGTCTGTGCCGTTCTGTCTGAGGCCGTCTAAAAGATTATTATCTGGAAGCTTTTGGATGGAGTCATTCTAGTAGTAATATGACATATTTATGCAAATATATCACTGGAAGTTGCCCCAAGATCCTTTCTTATCCCTCTCATATCACATGACCGCTGTCCCAGACACCCCACTTCTGAGCACTGATCTTGCTCCCCTGTATAGTGCATTCCATATGTCATTCACTCCTCTTTCTCATGGAGTTTTGCAATGTTATATTCAGTGTCTAAATTGATTTAAAAGATGCATTTATGTGGCTTGAGGTAGACATGCATAATCAAACCCTGGTATCTCACTTGTGTGTCTGCTGCAGAGCCAGGAACTATTTAGCTTTGCGTTTCTAAGTTTGGAAGGCAGTCATTGATTTCTACATGTACGGTCAGCTTCAAACTACTGAACCATCTGGTGACACAAGGAAAGTTTTACACCCTAGGGGTATGTGCACACTGAGGGAAAGGTGAGGAATTAGTTGAGGAATCCGCTCTAAGGCTACGTTCACACAGAGCAAAAGGAGCGGATTACGCAAGGAAATATTTCCGCCTGAAATCAACTGAAGCTGAATTCCGAGCAGAATATAAGCAGAATGCAAGCAGAATCCCTGCGTATTCTGCTAGGAAAGTGTTCAGCTCGTAATCAGCTCTTGACAAATTCAGCGCGGAATACTCGAGGAATCCGCGCTGAATCCGCATGCATTCAGCGCTGAAATTCAGCGAGTATTTGGTGAGTAAACTAGACTATACCAGAACATATACTAGAATCCTCTTCCCCCCCCTTTTCCCCATTTCCGCGCTGATTCAGCGAGTAATTTCCGCTTGTATTACGCTTGTATTCCGCGCTGAATCCGCGCTGAAACAGAAAATCAGAGCCCCATTGATTTGTATAGGCTTCCGCTAGCGGAAGAATGAACATGTTCATTCTTCCGGCGGAAAGCGGATTAGTTCAGTGCGGAAATTCCACTGTGTGAACTGCAGAGCAGAATTTCCATTCAACACAATGGAAATTAGCTCTGCACCTATTTTAACGGCTGAAATTTCAGCGCTGATTCAGCGCAGAAATTCAGCTGCTTTTGCTCAGTGGGAACGAGCCCTTATTTCAGCTTGAAATTCCTCCCGTAAAATATGTACAGAGCAATGTCCCATTGTGTTCAATGGGATTTCAGCTCTGTTGTTCACACTGCAGAATTTCAGAACAGAATTTTCTGCCGCAGATCTGCTAGAGGAATCCTATAGGAGTCAATGGGGCCTTAAATTGTACTTGCTTTCTGCTCAAATTCCGCTCCTATTCTGCCAGAGCTGAATAGGTGAGGAATTTTGCAGAAAACTTTCCTCTACAATTCCTTGAGAATTCCTCAGTGTGCACATACCCTAATACAAGTAACAAATTCTGGGTTACTATAACAGTATAAACTATATAACAGTATAAATACTGCAGTGCTGCCGTGCAGAATGACTGAATCCTTGGTATAACAGAAACATTATCATCAGTAGCAATTCTGCATCTGTGGATTGGATCTGGGGGTTTTATTGTTGTTGTGATGTAGATGTGGGGTTAATGTAGAAATTGATACAGGGGATAAGTGGTTGCAGATTTACATTGATTTCTGTCTGTGCAGTGATACAATGGATACTGCTCGCTGTTCTGAAGAGTGATCTTGTTTCACGTTACATTATTCCATTGCTTTGGTCTGTGATACATTGTTGCTTTTTGCAGGCTGCCCTCCTCAGTTCATTTCCTGCCATTTTCGAGGAATTGCTGGCCATGTTCACAGTGACAGAGGTGGCAGAGTTTGTACGTGGAACGCTCAGTAGTCTACCCAGCACCCTGCACCTGGGCCAGTCCATGGATGTGGTGAAGTTACAGTCAATTGGCCGAACTGTGGATTGCCGTCTCTTCTCATACCCAGGTGCAGCGCTAACTGAACCGGATAATTATGGTTGTCATGCTGTGATTACATGTGTGGCATCAGGCCATGATATTGCATTACATGATATAAACATAGTTAGTAACCATAGATGCATGCTGATGGGGTATATTCTGCGGGTATGGGACACCGGTAAGAATCAGTGGATAGATGAATTGAATTTTTAACTACTTGGCAGGTGAAGAATCTTATGCCTGTTTGTATGCCATCTAATGCTTCCTGCATGTTCTTTGTCTTCTCATAGAGGCTCGTCGTATTCTCTTGCCAGTTGTTCTTCACCACATCCACCTCCACCTGCGACAGCAAAAAGAGCTCCTTGTCTGTTCTGGGATTCTCAGCAGTATTTTTTCCATCATCAAAAGCAGCTCCACGGTAAGGGGGCCTGAGAATCCATTGATGAGTTAAAAATGAGGCATTTCCCTGATGCCTGACTAGACCTGCGTGTTCATCTATAGGATTTCTCGCATTGACACTTACCTATATCTTCCTGACTGTTGACATAATATAAAGTTAGGCCATAATAAAACACTAAAATTTTTACAATTTTACAATAGGGTTAAATCTACTGGCCAGGTATACTCAGTAGGGCTTCCCTTGTTTTCTTCAGTGTCAGTGCCCCCTTTAAACTGCAGGTTAAAAACTACTGCCACTCTGGGAAATTCTGCTGCGGCACAGATTCCCTGAGCGCTCTCCTTTTCAAAGCTCTCTGACCGATCATGGAGAGACAGTCCACTCTATATTCTCCTTGTCTTATGTTACAGACTAAAGTAGTCTATGAAGAAGGGTAGCCGTAGCCTTGTATCAAAGAGGGGCCATTAGCATCTGTGAGTAGCTGTGAGAGGGGCAGCTTAAAGAGCAGTCTCTAAGAAAGGGGACATCAAAAACAGCCAATAAAATAGAGGGGGCATAATTAGCTGTTTGCGAGAGATAAGGAAATAGGTGACAGTCTGTGAAAAAGAGGGGGCATAACGAGTTGTCTGTGAATGAGAGGGGGCATAAGGGGCACTGTATTCTAGATTGGCATATTCAACAGCTTCTGAGGGTGGTGGTCTGAGAGAGGGGGAAATAAGGGGCCATCTGTGAGAAAGGAGCATAAGGAGCAGCCTGTCAGAGGGGTACATATAAAGCACTCTGTGGGGGAAGTGCAACCATGAAGCCATTAACTACCCTATCAGTTAAGGCAAATATTTTAGTGTATTCAGAAATATTTGTTTGCGCCCCAGTCCCTGACTTCTCCACTTACCAGCTATAAAGATGTTGAAGGAAAATTGCCCAGAAGTATATCCCTCCATCTTTTTTTCACATTGTTCTCTTCCGACAGGAGGTGGATGTTGGGGAAGAGGTCCAGATGTTGCAAGAGAGTCTGCTGGACGTTCTGCTACAGACTCTGCTCATTATAATGAGTAAATCTCAGTCCCAGGAGGCGGTAAGAGGCCAGCGCTGCCCACAGTGTACAGCAGAGATCACTGTTAGTATTTAACTCATTTTTCTTCTTTCTAATCCATTGCAAACCTCATTTTCCATATCACCTTCAGCATCTTCATTCTCCTTATTACCCTCGACATGCTCATCATGACCCTCACTGCACCCGTATAGGACTGACTGGTCTGCAGCCGTGGGACTAAATAGAGGAAGACCTTGTGCTGCAGAAATCCTAACAGCAGGGGGCTCTGTAACTAGATGCAGACATGAATGTAAATTGTCATCACCTGCATAGATGCTGTACACAAGAAGGAGGCCCTTCTATATACACCAATCAGCCATAACATTAAAGCCAGGTGAAGTGTATATATGACAGTGGCACGTGTCAAGAAGTGGAAATATTAAAGCGGCTCTGTACCCACAATCTTGTCTCCCCCAAACCACCTGTATCTTTGGATAGCTGCTTTTAATCCAAGATCTGTCCTGGGGTTTGTTCGGCAGGTGATGCAGTTATTGTCTTTAAAAACAACTTTTAAACTTGCAGCCCTGTGTCTTATTGGCGTGGCCTAGAGTGTCTATGCCCTAGGCTTGCACCGTTTCTCCATCCCTCCTCCTTGCCCTCTTTACCATTAGGAACACCACTGGGCAGCATTTCTCCTATTCATCACCTGTGTGAACACTGCACAGGTGCCTTAACGATCCAACACATGTGCAGTGTTCACACAGGTGATGAATAGGAGAAATCCTGCGTGGGTCATTTCTTATGGAGAAGAGGGCGGGGAGGAAGAACGGAGGGGCGGTGCAGGCCTAGGGCATACACACTCTAGGCCACACCATTTTGACACAGGGCTGCAAGTTTAACCCCTTAGTGACCGCCGTGCTGCCTTTTCACGGCGGTCACTAATGGGCTTTATTCCGATGCGTACGCCTTTTAACGGCATACGCTTTGGAATGAATTGCCGCCCGGCGGCGGCACTGCGGGGGATCAGCTGTCAGTGTGACAGCTGACCCCCTTCCTGTAACTGCCCAGAGTGGAGGATTCTCCGCTCTGGGCAGTTTAACCCGTTAAATGCCGCTGTCAAAGCATGACAGCGGCATCTAACGGGTTCCGGTTGGCGCCGCGGGTATACTGACCTGCTCAAAATTCCCGCGGCGAAGTGTGGTCCCCCGACGGTCTCCATGGTGATCCCTGGGTCCTAATGAAGGCCCCCGGGGTCACCATGGAGATGTAATGTACACTAGTGTAATGTACACTAGTGTAAAAGTGAAAAAAAAACGTGCACCAAACACACAAAACACCCCCCAGCCCCCCCCCCCAATAATAAAAATGAATTACATTCCCCATACACTATAAAACGTTACATAAAAGTGATCAAAAACACAAATCCTATACATATTTGGTATTGCCACGTCCGTAACGACCCAATCTATAAAACTATATCAATAATTATACCGCACAGCACACGCTGTAAAAAATAAATAAAAAACAGTGCCAGAATAGCTGTATTTTATCAATCCACTTTAGAATATACGTCATAAAAGAGATCAAAAAGTCATGTACATAAAAAACTTGGTATCATTAGAAACTACAGATCTTGCCGCAAAAAATAAGCCCAAAACCAGCTCTGTCGCGCAAAAGATAAGAACGCTATGGATCTCGCAATGTGGCAACAGTTTTTGTGGGTTTTGGCTAGGAAGATAGTTTCTATTGCGTCAAAGCGGTAATAGTTAAAAAAAACCTACACAAATGTGGTATCGCCGTAACCGTAGTGACCCAGAGAATACATGTATTATGTTATTAGTGACCGCCGATACGGATTTTTACGGCGATCACTAATGGGCTCTATTCTGCTGCCATCAGCTCTTTATGGTGATGGTGCAGAATAGTGCAGTGGCGCCGGTAAAGCCTGCAGCCCCCTCCTCTCAGCTATTGGAGGTAGCTGAGGGGTTGGGGCAGAGTGTGGGCTCAGTCCCGGCAAGTCCCCTCACTGGCGATCGCCGTTATTATCAGTATAACGGCGGCCACCGGTAATGGACATTGCCAGCGCAGCTGAACGCTTTCATTTCTTCTCACCGTGAATCCAGGATGAGAGGAGATGAAAACATGTCCCCCCCTGTCCCCAGAATTAACCCAAGTGACCTGGTCACTGACCCTCCCCTCCCTAGGAGGCCATCTGATCCAAGATGGCCGCCGCCATCACTGTGAACAGACTCTGTTCACAGTGATGGATTCCTAAAAATGATCAAAGCTCCATTCTCTCCACCACCGGAGGTGGCGGAGAGCATGGGGCAATGATCGGGTCCCAGTACAAGTGATCAGCGGTATATACTATATACGGCTGATCGCTTGTTCCAAATGGTGCCGGCACTTTTTTACGCCTGTGACCAAAGTCAAGTGCCCTGTATTACCCATAACCACCCTGGATTACCTGTAACCACCCTGGATTACCTGTAACCACCCCAGATTACCTGTACCCACCCCAGATTGCCCGTCACCACCCCAGATTGCCTGTCACTACCCCAGATTGCCCGTAACCACCCCAGATTGCCCGTAATCTCCCCAGATTGCCCGTATCCACCCCAGATAGCCCATAACCATCCCAGACAGCCCGTCACCACCCCAGATTGCCTGTCACTACCCCAGATTGCCCTATTCTCCCCAGATTGCCCGTAATCTCCCCAGATTGCCCGTATCCCCCCCCAGATAGCCTGTAACCACCCCAGATAGCCCATAACCATTCCAGAAAGCCCGTCACCACCCCAGATTTCCCGTCACCACCCCAGATTGCCCGTTGCAACCCCAGATAGTCAGTGAACACCACCAGATTGCCCGTCACCACCCCAGATAACCAGTGAACACCCCAGATTGGCACAGACTGCTCGTAACCACCCCAGATTGCCCATAACCACACCAGATTGCCTGTCGCCACCTCAGATAGCCAGTAAACACCCCGATATTGTCTATTACCACCCCAGATAACCAGTAAAAACCCACATATTGCCTGTAACTAAAATGACACTCCTTCTCTTCTGAGCCCTGCTGTGTGCCCATACAGTGGTTTATGCCCACATATGGGGTACCATTGTACTCAGGAGAACCTCCGTTACAAATGTTGGGGTGCTTTTTCTCCCCTGTTCCTAGTGAAATTGAGAAATTTCAAACTAAATTATTGGAAAAATTCTATTTTTTTCATTTTTACGGTCTAGTTTTGAATACTTTCCTCCAATACCTGTGGGGTCAAAATGCTCACCACACCCCAAGATGAATTCCTTGAGGGGTGTACTTTCCAAAATGGGGTGACTTTTGGAGGGGGTTCTATTCTGCTGACACTACAGGGGCACTGCAAACGCACCTGGCGCTCAGAAACTTCTTCAGAAAAATCTGCACTGAAAATACTAATTGGCGCTCCGTCCGTTCTGCGCCCTGCTGTGTGCCCATACAGTGGTTTATGCCCACATATGGGGTACCGTTCTACTCAGGAGAACCTGCCTTACATATATTGGGGTGAGTTTTCTCCCCCTTTCCTCGTGTAATTGAGAAATTTCAAACTAAACAAACATATTATTGGAAAAATTCTATTTTTCATTTTTACTGTCTTCTTTTGAATACTTTCCTCTAATACCTGTGGGGTCAAAATGGTCACCACACCCCATGATGTATTCTTTGAGGGGTTTACTTTCCAAAATGGGCTGACTTTTGGGGGGGTTCTATTCTGCTGACACTACAGGGGCTCTGCAAACGCACCTGGCGCTCAGAAACTTCTTCAGCAAAATCTGAACTGGAAATGCTCCTTCTCTTCTGAGCCCCGCTGTGTGCCCATACAGTGGTTTATGCCCACATATGGGGTAACGTTGTACTCAGGAGAACCTGCGATACAAAATTTGAGGTGCATTTTCTCTCATGTTTATTATAAAAATGAGATACTTTAATCTTAACAAATATATTATTGGAATATTTCTATTTTCCATTTTTTCCCGGCCTAATTGTGAATACTTTCCTCCAGCCCCTGTAGGGTTAAAATGCTCATTATACCCCTAGATTAATTCTTTAAGGTGTCTAGTTTACAAAATGGGGTCACTTATGGGGGGTTCTAGTATACAAGCCTCCTAAATCAACTTAAAAAAAGAACTGGTCCCTAAAAAAATCTGTTTTGGAAATTTCATGAAAATTTGATAATTTGCTGATACATTTCTAAGCCCCGTAACAGCCTAAAAAAGTGAAATATGTTTACGAAATAAAGCCAGAATAAAGAGGACATATTGATAATGTAACTTACTAACTAATTTTTGTCATGTGTCTTTCTTTTTTTAGAAGCAAAGAATTTCAAAGTTCGTAAAGTGCTAATTTTTCAAATTTTTCAGGATATTTTGATGTTTTTCACAAAAAACAAAAGACAGTGAACAAATTTTGCTACTAACATAAGGTACCATGTGTTACGAAAAAACAATCTCAGAATCGCTAGCATATGTTAAAGCATCACTAAGCTATAAGCGCACAAAGTGGGACAGGTCAGATTTTAAAAAATGAGCCTGGTCATTAAGGCCCAAATAGGCTTGGTCCCTAAGGGGTTAAAAGTAGTTTTTTAGGACAATAACTGCATCACCTGCCAAACGGACCCCAGGACAGATCTTGGATTAAAAGCAGCTATCTGAAGGTACAAGCGGTTTGGGGGGGCAGATTGTGGGTACATTTTAAGCAGCAAGTGAACACTCTGTTGATGTGTTGGCCTCAGGTAATATGGGCCAAAGTAAGGATCAGGACAACTTTGACAGTAACAAAACTGTGATGGAAGAGTGTGTCCAGAACATAGTCTTGTGGGATGTTCCCAGTAAGTTGCAGTTAATGCCTACCAAAAGTTGTCCAAGGGAGGACAACCAGTGAACCAGAAGAAGGGTCGTGGGGCAACCAAGCCCCTTTATTGTATGTGGTAATGAAATATAGCACCGGTTGCTGAAAAGGGCAATGCTTGCTGTCATAGAAAGGTATGAGAACACAGAGTGCATCATTGCTTGCAATGCATGGGGCTCCATAGTTGTATACCCGTCATTGTTGGCTACACCAAGGCCACATCAGGAGGCCTAACAGGACTTAAAGGTTCATTTGCTGAAATATTCAGATGTCTTATGAAGTCCATTCTTTGAGAGGTCAGATCTGTTTTGACAGATACCTACAGGACAGGACCTACATTATATTAGGCAGGTTGCTTTCATATTATGGCTGATAAGTGTATATGATGGTAAGGCTTATAGTGTTACCCCAACCCTCCTATCACCTTACACCCACTTCTGCTTTCCACCACTGTGCTGACTCTTGTCCCCCATTAGGGGGAGTATGTTTCCTGTCTCCTTTCTCTGCTCCGTCTGATGTCTGACACTCACTACCAGCATCTGCTGCACAATTTCCAGAGCAAAGAGGAACTCAAGGTGAGCAGAAATAAAGAACTGAACAATGGGCACCTACTTGGGGGCTTGGGGTAAATGCCTTTTAGATGTAGGGACTTTTGATATGGGATAAAGCAACAGAACTAGAGCTAATCTTTTAGAAAACCTTTAATCCAAAAAATCTTTGTTTAAATTTGTTGATTTAATAACGTTGGCCACCATGACAGTTCCTACTGTGGCCACTAGTTATACAGCAATATGGGAGAATGGGAATTAGGCTGTGAGGCAATGATTGAATACAAAGCCAGGAATGGATCTGAAAAGAGGAGAAGCCCCAGTCTTTCCTTCATATGTCCATTTGTGATCAAAAACTTATCCTTAGGCTATGTTCACACATTCAGTACTTTTTAAGGACCATATAGGACGTCTGCAATCATCCGCCATCCGTAAAAAATCCATCTGTAATGTATCTGTAATCCGTATTTTTTTAAGTGTTAAATAGTTGGGAATTACTCATCTGTATTTTTTACGGATTTGCAGACATTCCTTCCGCAAAAGTTATGGATGTTCCTATTGACTTCTATGGGACAATCTGTGGAGCAATTATGGTCTGTAATAGAACTTGCCAGTAATTTTTGCAGATCCTAAAAACATAGATTATATACAGTGTGAAAAGCCCAATAGAAGACAGTGGGCCCTAAATTTGTCCGTAATTGCAGATCTGCAATTACGGACAAACTTAAAGCGCAACTATAATTTCAGTAGCCAAAAAATGAAATTCCTTAAATAAAAAGCCCTCGTGTTACCTTTTAAAAAGAGCCCTAAACTGTGTTGATAGCATGTACGCTCGCTGAGATATCCCCAGTTGTTTGGCTCAGAGCAATAAATGAATTTTTCTTCTGGCTGACTGGAAGTGGGCGTGGCCTATCCCTCATCTCCCTGGCTGCGTCCCTCCATTCACTGAGCAGCACCTTAGCAGATGTATCACACATAGCAGGATCAGAGACAGCCCCAGCATACAGTATCACAATGTAAGATTAGATACAGAGCCCCAGCAGATGGTATCACACACAGTGGGATTAGATACAGTCATCTGCTCTCATAACACTGTAGGATAATGTCAGCCATGGAGGTGGGGGCACCTGCTGCAGACATCTGATAGTGAATGTTCTATGTACTATGGAAGGACTACAGCTGTGTTGTGCTGGGACTTGTAGTCCTCCCCTCAGTGACTCGCCCACTCTCCCTCATGCAGTACATTGGAGTGATGGTGGCACTGGATACACTTGTGCCTCCATCCAGCTCTTCCCCTGCGCTGCTCCTCACACACAACACCCTCAGCTCTGCTTAGTCACCTCTGTGAGGGGAGAGGGGAGAGAACGCTGCTAGGAGGTGAGGGGAGGGGGGAGGAGGTTTTGTTTATGTCTGTGTCAGGGCTGTTACCTGATCCTCCTGTCAGAGTCTGTACACTCAGGACGGATCTGCAGGGAGGGGGCGTGTCCAGCAGGAATGCAGAAATAAGTCAGAGCCAGACAGAGCTGTAAGGGGATAGTCAGCCTTATGTATTTAAAAAACTGTTCATTTTAGGTTATTAATGTGTATTGCAAAAGGTCTTATCATGACCTAAGCTAACTAAAACTGAATGGTCAAAATATTTTATAGTTGCGCTTTAAGGAACCTGTGAATGTAGCCTAAGGGTCCATTTACACAGAAAGATTATCTGACAGATTATTTGCCAGAGATTTGAAGCCAAAGTCAGAAACAGACTATAAACAGAGATCAGGTCATAAAGGAAAGCCTAAGATTTCTCCTCTTTTCAAATGGACCCTAACACATTGTAATCACTGGAAAGCTGGGTGGTAACTCCTGGGGGATGGCCTTTTGGCTGTCACTCCTCATTCCTGTAACAGATATAGCTAAGCAATTGATTAATGGGATTTCAAAGAGAAGAACAACTGAGGGATGGATTTGCTTCACAATATTTTTTTTTGGTTTCCCAACACTTCAGGAATTCCTGCTCAAAATTTTCTGTGTTTTTCGGAACTTGCTGAAGCTAAGCGTCTTTCCTCCAGACTGGACGGTGATGCGACTTCTGGCCAGCAAGTAAGAGTCTTTCCTGCAGATTGATATCATAAGATTTAATGAATAGTGGTGTACAGGGCAACACAGAGGTATATACTGCTCCTTTTGCAGTATATATACAGGCATCAGGCAGATATCCATCATCATTATTCATATGTTGGTAATTAAAGGGTTGATAGAGAGACATGTAGTGCTTTAACCCTTCCATGCAGAATTACCACAGGAGCAGCAATCATGAGCCACGTTTGGTTGCTAGGGCAGCCAGGGGTCTGCAAGAAGCATGGCCTAATAGTCTCAATAACGCATTGATTTACTGAGCATTATATCTGTGATCATTAAGAAGGTGTACATAAGGAAAAAAAAATTCCATAAAAAGTGGTTTTGTAAAAAAAAAAAAAATAATTATAATAACAAATATATATATTTTTTATTTTTTGCCATGATTGTTGTAATGACCTGACCATTGATGTTTAAACCTTACTGAAACTAAACATTAGAAAATTTAAGGAACAGCAGCAGAATAGAAAAAAAAGCTACATAAGAAATCCCAACTACACCAAATGTTATCAACTACTTCATGTCCACAATAAAGAAACTAACTACATGACATGCATGAAATGTAGTGACAGAAAAACTATTTTTTTAAATTGTTTTTATTATGCAAACAACCTGTATATGCTACATATCTACTTGCTGTCAGAGATTTTAGTTATATAATAATTAAGTATATTTACAAAAAAAAAAAAGAAAAGGCCCTTTAATTTTGAAGTTGAAAGATAAGGTATCACAAGTCCATATTCTCTGCATAAACTTACCCCCTTGTCTTCTCCTAGCATCATTGTGACGACTGTTCAGTACGTGTCTCCCGCCGTGCACAAGAACTTCTGTGAAGAGGATTTTGACTTTAAGGTATATCTCTCCCTCATATATAATATTTTACAGGGGATACTAACAGTCCTTTTTGCCCAAAAGATTTCTCGGCCATGGGTGGCCGCAAACGATTGCTGGTCAGCAAAGTCAGCACTCATTTGCAGTGCCCTTTCATGGCATGGAAAACTGAGATGCCAGGCTGCACAAACAGTCCTTGTGCCGTTTGTGCAGCCCTGGAAACTGACAGCACAAATGTGTATATATCTGTGCCGTCAGTTTCCAGACCACAAGTAGTTTCCAGACAACAAGCATACTTGCCATCCATGCTGCTTGTGATCCGGCACCTGGCTCTCCTGTCCATAGTAAGATGTGTGGTCGATAGCGATAAATTTAAAAGCCTGCTCTAAAAACACAATCAGCCATAGAGCAGGCGTTTTCCCGATACTCAGATGATCGCTGTCACTTTTACACGGGACGATTGTTGCTCCTGGCTGATAATTGGCCTGTGTAAAAGTCCCTTTAATCTTACAAGAAGGAAAGTGCTCCTCACGGGTTTGTCTGTCATTTGCATTCTAGGTCTGGAACTCCTATTTTAGTCTGGCAGTACTGTTTATTAACCAGCCCAGTCTGCAGCTGGAGAACTTTGCAGCAGGAAAGAGAAGGCGGATTCTGGATAAGTAAGTATCATTGCCACGTAACCCTTGCCATCCCCTATCATTACGGCAGGTTTATAAGGGACACGCTTAGGTCCCCTTCACATGCCCATATCAGTTTTTACTCTAAGGAAATTCTGTTTAGGAGGCCAGCATTAGACTTCAGGAAACCATCAGTACTTTCAGGATCAGGAAAAAAAAATGTATTGTACCATCCATAATTCTGAATGTGCATCAGAAACATTTCAGAATTTCAGATGCTCCTATAGACCTATAGGGGCATCCGTGACAGAATTCCAAGTGAAAATATGACACCTACATGTAGCAAAGCAAGGCCAACAGCCAATAATTTTTAAGAAAGTTTAAACGACAACGATCTGCCAGTGATCAGCTTATCGGCTGATCGTTGCTTTATTACATGGATCGGTAATCTTCCAAATCGCTTGATTTGGCAGATTATCGCTTTATGTGATGAGGCCCTTAGGCTTAGAGGATCTTTTTATTGTTACATTGTAACAAACCCTCTTCTGGGTTAGCAGGACTAGGTAAGGATGTGTTGGTGATATTACTGATACATTAGCAACCTGTATCCTTTCCTGCTGTCCAGGTATGGTGACATGCGAGTCATGATGACATACGAGTTGTTTAACATGTGGCAGAACCTGGGTAAGTGACTTTGAGTGTCATCTACTCTTCTTGGCTGCTGCCCATTTCTTGCTCTTTGTTTTATGCCCTTCTTGCTTTCCAGGAGAGCACAAATACCACTTCATACCTGGCATGATTGGACCCTTCCTGGGGGTGTCTCTAGTTCCACAACCTGAGGTGCGAAATATCATGATCCCCATTTTTCATGACATGATGGACTGTGAACAGCGGCGCAACGGGAACTTCAAGCAGGTGAGAGGCAGACACTTATCATTTACCAGTTATTTAGCCTTTCTCTACATAGATGCCTTTTTACCACCTTCACCACATGTAATCAGTTGATGCAAGTCTGGCAACTGTTTACTGACACAACCATCTATAAAACAGAGTGACGACCTGAATGTTGCCTGTATGCAATGTAATTGTATAATTATTGTGACCCGGCATTTCCTCAGGTGGAGGCTGAGCTCATCGATAAACTGGACTCCCTTGTGTCCGAGGGGAAAGGCGATGAAAATTACAGAGAACTCTTCGGTCTCCTGTAAGTCAGAGTCTTCTCATCTGCACAGAACAGAGGGTTATATGCAAGAAGGAGCTTTATATGGTTATCCCTAACTCAGAAAGTTAGAGAATAGAATATAGCACTTGCTGCACACCCGCTGTACTCCATGTGTACTCCATTTGTTTGGGGGACACGAACACTTTTTTTTAATCTACAATCATCTGGGTACAAGTATGAGAAGATTGGTTACAGACCACCACAGCAGCTGTTAGCAGTTGCTGCCCCCTGTCATTTAGGTGCTGCTGGGACTAGTAGGGCTGTATTCTCTAAGAGGTCAGCACTTATTACAGAACATTAGAAACATAGAAGATTGTTGGCAGAAAAAGACCACCTGGTCCATCTAGTTCACCCTTTATTTTATTTTTATCTTATGATAGATATATGTTTATCCCAGGCAGGTTTAAATTCACTTACTGTAAATTTACCTACCTCATCTTCTGGATGTTTGTTCTAAGCATCTACTACTCTTTCAGTAAATTCATATTTTCTCATGTTGGTTCTGATCTTTCCCCTAACTAACCTCAGATTGTGTCCCCTTGTTTTGTGTTCAGTGTCGTATATGAAAACACTTCCCTCCTGAACCTTATGTAGGCTTTTATATTAAAAGTTGTCAATCATGCCCCCCCCCCCCCACACACACACACTCTTTTCTTCAGACTATACAGATTTAGTTTTTTAAGTCCTTCCTGATATGGTTTACACTTAAGGCCTCCCACCAGTCTCGTAGCCTGTCTTTGCACCCTTTCTCTTTTATCAATATCAAGGGCATGTGAATTATGGCATATTGTGATGTATTTGTATTTGTACCCCACCCCCGCTGCCGGAGCAGCTCTCAGCTGTTTGGTCCATATCCCAGGTAAGTGCCCATCATTATACATCATTGCATGTAGATACTTTATAGTGCTTGTCTGTGATGTGCTCAGTAGAATTCCTTTAATCCGATAGTGATGCTGTTTCTGTGGCTGCTTCTCTGCTTTGTCTTCTGAACTCTGATCTGGAGATTCTACATTATACTGCAGTTCTGTGCCAGAATGTCTCGACTATTGAATGTCAGATTTCCTGAATTTCTTTGTATTCACATATCTGGAGTGTCTCCATCAGTTCCTGTCTGCGTTTCTCTCCAATCTCACTGTTAATGTTCCCCGTTTTTATTTTTCTTGGGTTCCAGGTTTTGGTGGCATGATTATTTTATTCTTTTCTCTTTTTCATCCAGTTTGTTGGAAAAGATTGAGCAGGAGACATGGAGAGAGCCAGGGGCTTCCTTTGTGACATCAGTGACACGTCTCATGGAGAGACTGTTGGATTACAGGTGCGATACTATAGTGCAGGTGTTCATGGAATATGTTTGCTGATACTTTCCATGTCCTTACATGTGTGATACTCCATTCACATCCAGAGCTGCAGTCACTATTCTGCAGGTGTCCTGTTAGTGCTTTAGCTGCACTCCCTCCTTCTACCATTTCAGCATCCATACAGTGCACACACTCTGGTTTTATGGTTTTTATGGTTACTATGAGATGTTGTATTTACACCAGGCAGTATCTTTCTGTTAGGGACCGAATTACAGGGTAGCTTCACACACACCGTATTGCAGCGGATTTTATGCTGCGGATCCTATATGTGTGAATGCACCCTTAGGGTAGCTTTACACGTACCGGATCCGCAGCAGATTTCACGCAGCACTGATTGGCTGATGAGGAGTGAGGGAAGCTGGGAGCTTCACACAGCCACGGCGCCGAGCAGGTAATGTATGCTCCAGGCGGCCGGGGGTTAAAGGGGCCGGGTCACATATTCACTGCGGAATGAAAATTCCTCTGCGGGTATGTGACCCCATAGACCTTTACTATACCAGGATCCGCAGCTTATTTCACTGCAAACTTGCAGCGTGAAATCCGCTGCGGATCTGGTACGTGTGAAGGCACCCTCAGGGTGGTTTCACAAATGTTTTTTTCTTTAATTTTTTTTTACATAAAAACACCATTAAAACACATTATGTATTTTTTGTGAGAAAAACACAGTGTGTAGATTATAGCGGAAGGCAGTATATGAATATAAACCACTATACCTACAATACTTTTTTGTAACATATTTTACCCAGTCTGTGGCATTTTTGCCTGCTTAGAAAAAACACATATATACATTTTTGTTTAGTGCGTTCTGTCTTTCTTTACCATCCTTTATTAGAAATCCCTAACACACATGATCAATGTATAACAAACATGTATCAGAATGAGAAAAATACAACAAAAAGAATATTTACTAAAATACACTATTTTAAGAAATAAATTGTAGCGTTCTACAAGCCAAAAAAAGTGAAGGAAAATGCCCTCAGTCAGCTGAATGCAGCTCTGGATGTGACTAAAGTATAAAGCCTGATATAAGATAATTACAGTATTGCATTCTCCTCTGTTATACATTCACATGTGCTTTACATTGTCTTTCAGGGACTGTATGAAAGGTGAAGAGACTGAGAATAAGAAGATTGGCTGCACAGTAAATTTGATGGTGAGCAGATTAGACTTTCCCTCTAATGGCAGCACCCCCTGAGTGGGCTTAAGGTGATGATGGGCAATCTAACGCTGTGATCTTCTTACATCCTCACAGAATTTCTACAAATCAGAAATCAATAAGGAAGAGATGTACATAAGATACATCCATAAGCTCTGTGACTTACATCTACAGGCCGAGAGCTATACAGGTATGAGGGATGCATCACTTCCACAAGGGAAGAGATCAGTACAGAAGCGCCCACTGCATCGATTTGTTGTATTACAGATCAATTTAAACTATTGATTGACAACTGTGATCGACAGGATTGCATACAACTCACTCTATTGTTACAGACTGTTGCTGTAATTTGATAGTTAAAGTCAATTTGTAGCACTTCTAAAAAATTGTAGTGTACCTCTAGCCTTAAAACTGGTATTGTTTGCTACTACAACCCTTATTGCTCAGCCACTGTGCAGTCTATAACATCCAAATACACTCATTGTTGTGTCTTTCTTCTTCCAGAAGCTGCATTCACTCTGCTCCTGTACTGGGAGACACTGCAGTGGGAAGACCGCTCCCTACGGGAGTTCCTTCATTATCCCGCCCAAAGCGAGTGGCAGCGGAAAGAAAGTTTGACCCGCAAAATCATCCATTACTTTAACAAGGGCAAGGTAAAAGAAAGTAATATTGATAATCATATAATGGTTAAAAGATCTAATTATTAGGTAACCTCAAGGTTTTTCTGTAACTATTCTCCCAAGTTATTGAGGTGCGGTACCTTCTGTCATACTGCAGTCCTCACTTTAACAGTGTATGTCTATGAAGGGAAAGTGATCATCAGTGGAAACAGTGCCACCTTCTGGTGGTGACATGAAGAAAATTGTTTGTTTTTAAACGTACAGGTCTTGCATCGCACGTCAGTATTATGTACATACAGTGTGTACATAGAGATGCAGCTTCATTCTCATGATGCTAAAACACATGCGAAGATATACATGATCTACATGTTAGTTCTATGCTCTTTCCTTCCTGTTTCTGTATTATTATGACTGTCTTTTCTTTTTGTAAATCTGCACCCTTAGTGCTGGGAGTACGGTATTCCTCTGTGCAGGGAGCTGGCCGCTCAGTACGAGAAGCTATATGACTACCAGAGCTTGAGCTGGATACTGGTGAGTCCAATGATACTGGTGAGTCTGCCCTGTCTTTGCACTATGGGAAAGCTTTATAGGTTGTGTGGAGCTTGTGGGATGCGCGTGGTACCGCCATTGTTAGAGAAATTGTATGTGCATGAACTCCAGTGGTGCAGTATAAATTATCTATTCTTCGGCATCATTGTATGGGATGTTTACTTCCTAGCTGCTGCCTGTACCATGTTTTCTATTTTCTAACTTGTTCTTGTTAATCTGTTTACTGTAGAAAATGGAGGCCTCTTATTATGATCACATTATGGACCAACAGAGAATGGAGCCTGAGTTTTTCAGAGTGGGATTTTATGGAAAGAAGTTTCCATTTTTCTTGCGTGTAAGTTCACCATAGACTCCCCATCCCCAGACAAACACACTTGTCATTGTTGACAGGTCCACTGCACTGCCCCCCATATACCCCCTTTTATTATGTTATTGTAAGATCTGCTCCTCACTTCATCATGAGTAATCTTCACAGATGTCTTTGTTTTCAATCAAGGTCTGAACCTTACTCTATATGTTCTCCTTATCTTATTTGCAGAATAAAGAGTTTGTGTGCCGGGGTCATGATTACGAGCGACTGGAGGCCTTCCAGCAAAGGATGCTGAGCGAGTTCCCACAGGCTATTGCAATGCAACATCTCAACCATCCTGATGACACAATCCTACAGAGTGACTCTCAGTGTATCCTCCATTGTGGCTATATACTATGTATTGGGTGAAACATGACCTCCTGTAGCTCTGAGCTCTGATGGATGCTTCACAATGTATTAATGTGGGTCATTACGTAGTTGCTGTTTTGGGGTCCTTGTTACTTCATGATTCTGTGTTTCTTCCTTGACGCTTGCTCTCAGACCTGCAGATTTATGCAGTCACCCCTCTACCTGACACCCCAAGAGTATTAAACATGGACCAGGTACCTGACAGGATAAAGAGCTTCTACAGAGTAAACAACGTCCGCAGATTTCGGTATGACCGGCCATTCCACCGTGGAGCCCGTGACAAAGACAATGAGTTTAAGGTGGGTGATGCCATAAACCTGTAGAAGGTTGTCAGTGTCTGATCATGTACCTGACAGTCCGTAATTTCTCCCCATCAGAGCCTATGGATAGAGCGCAGTACGCTCACATTGTCTCACAGCCTCCCGGGAATCTCCTGCTGGTTTGAAGTACAGAAAAGAGAGCTGGTAAAGTATTACTGCAGATGGGAGGAGGGAGGGGGGTAAATTATCAAACATCAGATGTGTACAGACTTCATGACGTGGTCATATAATATTTACCACAGGTGGAGGTCAGCCCCTTGGAGAATGCTCTGCAGGTCCTGGGGAACAAGACTCAAGAACTCCGAGCACTGATCACTCAGTATCAACACCACAATCTCCACGGGAACATCAACCTCCTCAGCATGTGTCTGAATGGAGTCATTGATGCTGCTGTGAATGGAGGAATCACCCGATACCAAGAGGTGAGAGATGAGAATTATCCCTATTTTTCTTCTCTATAAGCCTCTTTATGTGCCCCTTTAAGTATCCATCTCTCCCCCATTCCTAGCATTATCTCCATGCCTCCCTCACTGTCTCACTTCCCTCCTGACAGGCATTCTTTGATAAGGATTACATCACGCAGCACCCTGAGGATGCAGACAAGATCAGCCAGCTGAAGGAACTCATGCTGGAACAGGTACTCAATATCTTCTGCAGCCAGTGCTCATGTAATAGATCAGTTCCGATTTTACCATGCAGTTTTCAGTAAGATTATTTTTTTCCATTCAGACTTGGTAAAATCCAATCGCAATGGACTCCAACTTGTGGCTTTCCAACTTTTGGGGAACTACATCTCTCAGTATGCCTTGACAGCTCCAGTAAAGAGCTTAGGAGTCACATGTTGGAAACCACAGGTCTACTGTATCCATCTTGCAATGAAGGACAGTGCTAAGCCCTAAGGGGACATTTATTAGGATTGGCGAAATCTGCGCACACCAAAAAGGCACAGATTTTTGCTCAATCCACCAGTTTTTTATGTGGCATACACCAGGGATGAAGTTGATAAATCAGTAGTCAGCAGAACACATTCTTCTCGTTTTTAGGGTGATGTCAGTAATATCATTCTATAGGATAGCATTGTATATATATGTGATGAAGAGACTTTTGTTATCTATCCTAAAGGTGCATGTCCTGGGAGTGGGTCTCGCAGTACACGAGCGCTGTGTCCACCCAGAGATGAGGCCTCTTCACAAGAAGCTGGTTGACCAGTTTCAGGTCATGCGCTCCAGCCTGTACCAGGTAAAGAGCTGTCAGAATCATATTATAGTTATAATAATCCCCTGTATTATAATCCCCATTATAAATGTATTCATAAAGCTCACTCACCTCAGCACTCTCCATATGCAGCTAAATGGCAATGGAGTGTTTAGGATGAATCAGCAGAGGTTTACCAGATGCTAGCTGTGTGTTATGTAGTTTAGATGTTATGTTTTTATTATAGATTATAATACATAGTATAGTAAGTAGCATGTGATATTTACTTTATTGTGTATAACCTGTAATATGACACTATAATAAGACCATTATGATACATTTTTGTTTGTTTCTGCAGGAGTTCCCCATGCTGGAGAAAATGAATCCCTCCTGTGCTCCATTACCACGCAGCAATGTTGTATTATCTCATGGCGCTCTCAATAATGACAGTATGAGAATGCTGCACAGGCACAGGTAACCCCAGGAGAGAAACCTGGAGGATTATAACGCAAAGTGACTTCACAGGAGAATGGGCCTGCACACAAGAAAGAGAGTGCACACAGGGACTGCATAGAGAGGAGAGACTGCACACAGAGACTGTATAGGAGTTAGAGACTGTACACAGTGACTGCGTAGGGAGGAGAGACTGTACACAGTGACTGCATAGGAGGGAGAGACTGCAAACAGTGACTGCTGATAAGGCTAGGTGATGTGATCTTACCTGCTTGCACTGTTCCTGTATGACTACACACATATATACAGGCCTTTGAATTAGAAGCACCAGCACATAAAAGTAGAGAGTCCCTGTTCGGGCGCCAAATTGTTAAGGTTACACTTTGATGTTGATCTGACTCTATGGAGCCAGATCCTCCCTGGATGGATGGTTCCCAATTCTGTACACAGTGACTGCGTAGGAGGAAGAGACTGTACACGGCGACTGCATAGGAGGGAGTGACTGCACACAGTGATGGTACAAGGGAAAAAGAATGCACAGAGTCACTGCACAGGAGGAAAATAATGCACACAGTCACTGCACAGGAGGAAAAGAATGCACACAGTCACTGCACAGGAGGAAAAGAATGCACACAGTCACTACACAGGAGGAAAAGAATGCACACAGTCACTGCACAGGAGGAAAAGAATGCACACAGTCACTGCACAGGAGGAAAAGAATGCACACAGTCACTGCACAGGAGGAAAAGAATGCACACAGTCACTACACAGGAGGAAAAGAATGCACACAGTCACTGCACAGGAGGAAAAGAATGCACACAGTCACTGCACAGGAGGAAAAGAATGCACACAGTCACTGCACAGGAGGAAAAGAATGCACACAGCCACTGCACAGGAGAAAAACTGCACACAGTCACTGCACAGGAGAAAAACTGCACACAGTTATGGTACAGGAATGAGGGACTGCACAAAGTGAATGTATAGAAAGAAAAGACTGCAAAAAGTGACCGTATAGGAGGAAGAGATTACATATAGTGACTGTGGGAGGGAATGACTGCACAGAAGGAAGAGATTGCACACAGTAACTGGACAAGATTGCACAAACAGAAAAGAGTGCAAACGGCAACTGGACAGGACTGCACAGGAGGAAAAGACTGTTTAGAGTAACTGGACAGGACTGCACAGACAGAAGAGAGTGCAAACAGTAACTGGACAGCACTGCACAGGAGGGAGATATTGCACACAATAACTGTATGGGAGGAAGAGACTACACAGAGTGACTGCACACTATATCATTTTAATATGACAAGTGCCCCCTTCCCCCTTGTTGCTTCATGTCTCTTCAGCCCTCTAGTTGTCCTGAGTTCGGTCCGTCATTCCTCATCATCTCTTTCTTCACACGCCTCCAGCGACACTGGAACCACACCCACTGCTGTGGACAGCGAGACAGAGGATCCTTACAGCATGCAGGTGATTGTCCTGTGCATTGATCATCAACAGGGGACACCCCCCCCCCCCAATCAGTCTATAAGTAATAATCTCTGGTTTATTACAGATGCTGCTACCACACTCTATCCACGCTGGGTCCATCACCAATGTTTCTGCATTATCCTCATCATACACAAGCCCTTCCTCCTCCAGCCTCAGCTCCACACACTCTGCACCATCACAGCTCATCAACTCTGCTCCCTCCAGCACACGAGGTAATTTCAATGGCCGTGTCTGTGAAAAGGTCATCCTGTCACCCAACATAAGCAACTTTCACTACAGCATGCTTATCCGTATCATATCAGATATAAGGTTTGGTAATTGAACTGCAGTATTTTCCCCCAGGTTCCCCCTCCCTTCCAGATAAATACAGACATTCACGTGACTTGGTAATGCTGCTTCCTGCTTCACGGGACCGGCCCAGCAGCGCCATGTACCAGACAGGCACAGAGAGTGGACAGGTAAGGGTTAATGCTATCATATAGTATTCACTGTGATTCTTTCCTCATGCACCACTACTCTACTTCGGAGTGCCGTCTAATATTCTATCAGTGCCATCATATAGGCATTACTTTATCACTTACATCTAGCTATAATATAGTATGTTCTAGGATTCATCCCTTCTCATCCTGTTTCACAGACCTCCGTCCTATACAGAGCTATACCAATAGTTCTTAGAGTTCTGCTGGTTTTGTTAGCTGTTGTCTGTCAACACTTAATATCTCTCTTCTGTCACCTTCTAGATTAGTGTCTGTACGGTGCTAGCTCTGCTGCAGTGCATTGTTGGAGATGCAGTGTTTAGGCAAATATATATATATATATCTCTGAAAATGCAATGCAGAGATGTGGGTGGCAGAACCTCTCCTGTTGGCTGTGTTCCCTTTTTCATCTTTTTCTTTTCTCTCTTTGCTGGTGGTCTTTCAGCGCTGCGTCTACCCCAGAGCACTGTTCCAGCAGGTCCTTGGACCATGCAAGCCGTGCAGTGACCCCAATCTCTCTGTAGCGGAAAAAGGTGAAGACCTTACCCACCATAAACAATATAAACTTGTACAAAGGAAAAAAGTATGAAGAACCAGGAGCTATACACTGTATACACGTTCCCTCATATGGCTGACAAGTTATGTGACTGTACATATATTACATGGACCTTTTATAACTAGTGGGAGGTATCATAGCTGTCAACAAAGATTAATGGGGGAAGTTATCTGTCCAATAATTTCTATTGTCCTGTATACTATGTAGATATTACAGCTGCGGGTATATTTGCTTTGTATTTTCCAGTCTTGCCATAGTCTCTAATCCTATCTTTTCTGCCTGCATGTGCTTCCTGCTTTCCTGGATGTGACATTGCTGTCTCCTCTGGTCATTCTGATGCCCCGATCACAGTCTTGGCAGCTCCCAGTAGTTGGAGTTTGGACAGTGGAACAAAGGAGTCTCTTCCATTCCTCACTTCTCATGTTGGGAGCGTCCTGACACCAACAGGGACCACCAGAGGCCTGACACAAGGTATGTACAGCAAGAAGTAGATCATACAGGGTAAGTTATGTCATGTATGTACAAAGGGACTCCACCAGTAGATAATATACACTTAACATTTAAGAGTACCCAGGGTGCCAGTCTAATAATAAATAATTGTACTTACTTGTCGCAGATCCAACACTGTCAGTCTTCACTGTCAGTGCTTTTTCTTCTCCATCCAGACACATGCTTTTTATGTTAGACTGACACCCCGGGCACTTTTACTTCTTTTAACATTTTCCTGGAGGAGTCACTATGTACATACAGATTCATGCTTAATGGGGCTTTCCAACTTTCTTCTTGCTATAAACTCCCATAGTACCCTGGTCTGTCAATATACTGTTTTTGAAGTTCCCTACTGTTTTGGCACTGCAGAAACCATTCATGGTTCTACTCTAAACGTTTACTATGCCAGCCCCATTGTCACCGTCTTCTTACCTGTTAGCCGAGCCACTGCCTTCTATGGTCCTCCCATAGCCTTGACACTGGTCTGCAGCCTCGCTCTTTCATGTCTCCCCACCCAAAGTCCTTCTTATTACAGTCCATGCGCTGTTATGAAGTAGACAGTGATGTAGGCTCCCTGAGTTGTGCTTGTGCTGCACTGAATAAACCACCCGCCACCCACTGCTTTACAGCATATACTGTTGTGGTACTGTCACATTTATTACAAAACATTTAGCAAAATCTCAGGAAAATTTATCCTTTTTTGAACACAATTTGCGTGATTGCTGTAGAAGTGCTCACAGTGATTTCATAAAACTGCATTAAAAGAAATGCAACAGTATGTGCTGTTATGCAGAGGGCTGTGGGCGGGTATTTAGATAGGCAGCTCGGGTGGCCTGCAAAACTGACTGTTTCAAAGAGGCCTGTCGACAGGGAGACATAGAAGAGTGTGAACACAGCCTAAAGCCTGTAAGGCGCAACACATGATATTTTTAGTGAGGGATCCAGACTACTAGAGGTGCTAAGGAGGGATCTACTGACACTCCTCCAACCAGAAAGTGGGAGTAATGTGGATATGAAAGAAAGCACCAAATCATATCAAGGTACTAAAATCTTTATTTATGCTTGTACCCACATTTAGTAGTACTATTATGACCTCTTAATGTCCCGGATAACCCCTTTCAACCTCAGATTTATGTCCATTGACACTTAGGGTGCCTTTACACAGAGATATTTATCTGACAGATTTTTGAAACCAAAGCCAGGAACAGACTATAAACAGAGAACAGGCCTTGTGAAAGAATGTTAGGACCAAATACATTTGGCTATTAGGGAAAAGACATAGGGGGAGATTTATCAAACTAATGTAAAGTAGAATTGTCTTAGTTGCTCCTAGCGACCAATCAGATTCCACCTTTAATTCCTCACAGACTCTTTGAAAAATGAAAGGTGGAATCTGATTGGTTGCCAGGGGGAACTAAGACAATTCTACTTTACACCAGTTTGATAAATCTCCCCCATAGATTTGTGGCCATATAGTAAAATCCCTATATCTCATGACCATACGGCGTAGAAAGATAATGTAAAGCATTGTTGGAAATAGGGAACCCAGCGCTACACACTAATAGAAATAACCTGATTTTTTTTCAAACTGGCCTCAGGTTTCCTTTAATATGTGTCCTTTTGCTTCTTTGCAGGCCATTACTCTCTGCACTTTGATGCATTTCACCCTTCTGTGGGGGATGGGGGTCCAGCGTTACCCAGCCGGTCCTTACGCAAGGTACTATACAGTTACTTTCCTAATAGAGAGAGGGAGATAGAAAGATGCATTGTTATTTAGGATCACCCCCATTTTCCTCTTTCCTGCTTTAATGGCTGCATCAGTGTCAATCTATTTATGAACCAGGAGGTGTGTGTGAGCTAGGTTTTGCCCAGATAGTACAATGAACTGCAGAATCCCTGCTGAGTGTGGAAAACTTATTATAATTGTTGCATTGCATCATTGTACCTCCTTTTTTTTACAGAGCCCCCTGCACACAATTCCAGCCTCACCCACCAGCCCCCAGTCTTGTCTTAACGGCAGTAACTCTCCACTCTCAGGCAGCGCCAGCAGTGGAGTTTCTTCCTTGAGTGAAGGCACCTTCCCAGGCTGCTCTGATGTGACTCCCAGCACAGACTCCCGGACTGAGGATCAGCAGAGTGGATGCTTCCAGCACTACCCCCCAGTGCGGTACAGTCTATCTGACCCCAATGGCTTGGAAGCTCCCAAGATCCAACCTTGTCGAAGCCACTCAGCTCCCAGTGGGGTCACTCCACCCCGATCACCTATTGGTGAACATGATGAGGGAATTACAGAGCAAGACCGGCTACGGAGATCTAGGAGGAACTGCCACATGGCCAAAGAACAGGCAGCACGGGTCGGATGGGATCACAACATGGGCAAACCGTAGTCATGGACTAAAGTGGAGGGGTCTGGGGAGTGAGAGGAGGGGGGTCTGCGAGGAGCGTGCATGGGTCAGAAGGGAAAGGTGTGGCCAAATGTTTGTGTATCAGGAAAAGAAGCGAGGTCAGTGCATCCTGAGCTGTATGTGAAGTGGTCAGGGTGTATGGAGGTAGTGTCAGGAGGAGGGGTTAGTGTCCTTAGTCAGTGGGGCACATTTATCAAGGTGCAGATATTTGCCTTTTTCATGGCGTATGCCAGGCCCCATAAGCTTTGCTTGTCTGATGGGTGGACAGGGGGTGCGGCTAGGCAAGGAGGAGGCATGGCCTGGAAACAGGCATAAACCATGGTAGAAATCAAAACCCGCAGTAAATTTCTGCACCCACTGTAGTGCAGAAAGGTCCCGCCACATTTACTAGCGGGTTGAATGGTGGCATAGCTTGATTTAAGACTGGCGTACGAGTATACCAGTCTCAATAAATGTCCCCCATTGTGCGTATGCCTGTATATTAGGTGTATTGGTGAAAGATCACTTGCTGTATGGGGGGCCGAGAGTATGGGTGAGTGTCTGTTTTCATTATGTGAGGTGTTGAGGTTTGTGTGTTTGTTTATTAAGAGTATTAGGGTGCTGTATGGGTTGGAGATCACTGTATGGGGGTGGTGGAGGGTTTAAGGGGTCAGTGTCCTTACAAGTGAGGATGACTTCTATGTGCCTAAGTCTGTGTATTAGATGTCAGGAGATCAGTAAGCGCTGGATTTATTAAGTATTTTGGGATCCTGAATATATGACAGTGATGATGAAGCATGAGTCCCTCTGCTCCTCTTGCCCCTGGACCTCCTTCAAGTCATCTCTGTTATTTACAGCTTGTCTCTTGCTCTTACCCCAGACCCTGGGAACATCCTGGCCTGTCTGCCCTGTCACCGCTCGGTGATCCCCGCCCTGGGTTTCACCTCTTGATGTCTACGAGGGTATCGAGGAATAGTAACCCTGCACCTGCACCGCCATCATCAGATGGGACTAGGCGCGCCCTCGTTATTTGTCTTCATATTGTAGGCCTCCGGCGGTGCTGTGTTGTGTCTTTTGATGCTCCGCTTCATGCAGGGTGTGTGTTTGTATATACGGTGTCCGCATGTCCCTCGCACACCCCGTGCCGTCCGGTTTATGTGTAAATACGATTCACTGTTTCTGTTGTGATATTTTTTTCCTTCAGATGGTTGTTATATGAAAATAAAGTTTACCACCCTGGAGAACACTGCCTAAGATTACTACACAACCAATACATAACTCTCTTATTTCACTTAGTCGCCCTCTAGTGGCCCTTTGTGGATATAACATGACATGCACACCCCCTCCTGATATTTATTGTTATAGCAACAACATATTCCGCAGCACTTTGCAATACTGAGGGTACATGTACAGACAAAATAAGACATTACTAACTACCAGTTCAAGCAATTGAGGTAAGGGCTCTTTAAAGAAGTAGAGGCGCTTTTTACTTTTATATAATTGTCGAGCCATCTGTTACAAAAATAGGGCAGTGTACATAAAATAGCTAAAAACATCAGCCCTATAGGTTATAATAGAGGGTAACAAATTTATTCACTAAAGTATACCATCAGATAGAGTTAATAGCGCAAGACTTATAGAACAATTTCTGCTCCATTTTTCATAGAAACATAGAAGATTGTTGGCAGAAATAGACCATCTGGTCTTTACTGATAGATTTTATGCTTCAGACCCTCCACCATTTTTGTAGCCTGTTTTTGGACCCGTTCTATTTTATCAATATCTTTTTAGGTGAGGTCTCCAGAACTGGACACAGTATTCCAGATGTGGTGTCACTAGAGCTCTATACAGCGGGATCACAAAATACAGCCCAGCATAAAATTTACTTTCCCTATCACCTGGCTTTACTGGTGACTCATTTTAAGGCTATGGAAATCACTACCCCTAATTACTTCTCCCGTCTTCCTGCTATTTTGCCATGAATTGCACATTTGCAGTAACCAGTTTTGCTGTGATTTAGGTGAAATTGCAAGTAATGAGGCCATGTGTAAACACAGTCATATGGTCTACGTGTAATGTGTATAGATACAAATATACATGAAACATAAATGAAAATATAGAAAGAAATAAAAATACTTGATAGAAGTGTGCACTTACATGCATATAGGGGTTATATAGCTAAAATCTTTTTCTTTCAAATCAACTAGTGTGTGAAAGTTATATAGAATTGTAATTTACTTCTATTTAAAAATCTTGAGTCTTCTCATACTTATTAGCTGCTGTGTGTCCTGTAGGAAATGTTGTGTTCTTTGCAGTCTGACACAGTGCTCTCTGCTGACATCTCTGGCTGAGACAGGAACTGTCCAGAGCAGGAGAGGATTTCTATGGGGATTTGCTGCAGCTCTAAATTACAAATCTATATAACTTTCTGAAACCAGTTGATTTTAAAGAAAAAGATTTTCACTAGATGTAGCAGTTAAGGGTATTTATGCATTAAAATAAATGGATGTATGCAAAATATGTTGCAGAAAATCTGCAGCAAAAAAACAGGAAGATGATAGAGGCTGCTTCTGCATGTCGGTTAGACTAGAGAGGGGAGAGAGGAAGAGTGAGGAAAAGATGGATTATTAAAAAGTAATCAATATTCAAGTAATCAAGGTTATTATCATGGAGCAGGTAGGCTGGATGACTCTGTGGGGGTGGGGCAGTACTCCTAACAGTGCTACCGGTCGAAGATTACGCCGACTAACAGCGAGGGACCAGCCCCAAGGTGGAAGGTAAGACACATACCTTCCTCCTCAGTGTCCTGGCCGCTAAAGGGGACTATCAGCAGGTTAGATTTGTCTAACCTGCTGACAGTTGTTTTAGTAAAGTGCCAGGGGAGGCAGAAGTGTAACCCACAGCATTGCTCAAACTGGTAATCTCAGAATTGGCAGCCAGTGTGACCAGCAGGTTGCTGGAAGTCATCACATGGGGAGCCCCAGGGATGCAGGTAGGTAAATATGTTACAAAAAACAACCGATTTAACAGCAAGGGGAAGAGGAGGCATAGAGCTTCTAGTGGTCTGGTTATATATGACATGCTCCCATAAAGCATGCCTTTATCATGCACTGTGTGTTTGCAAATAAAATACGCTTGATTAAAATATACATACATTTTATTTCATTTACTTAAAATGCCTGACATTTTAAGCATATGAAATAAAATGTATGGATTTTTAATCAAAGCAGAAGAGATTTGTGGAGTTGATCCATTCATTAGTGAACTTACCTTCATGCTAATTGATGCATTGTGAGAAGGTTATCCAAATAACTATCTATCAAGATGATGTGAAGACAACACTAATCACTCAAGAAAACTGTGCAGAAACTAAACAAACTGGGAGTGCTTGGAGAACTCTGGAATCATGGCCATACAATGCTACTTATTCTCAGATATTTCTCCTGCATAGAATGTCTCCATATCATTGGTAGAGCGAGTGTCATATGAAATATTTTGATTTGTCAGGGTCTCAGTGCTGACGCCCACCAATAGATAAAGCTGTGAGAAGCGTGGGGCTGTACATTTAATTCCCTGGCTTTCCGCTTAATCCAACTTGTATTAAGACACGAGCTACATAGTCTTTAAATGGAGTCCGTTTCCTGCAAAAAAACTATCTGATTTCGGAGGTCTGACTTCTGGGGCCCCACCGTTCTTGAGAACAGATAACTAAGTCCATACCTCCCAACATTTCCACACAGCCCCCGTATGTCCCACTACCCTGCCAGGTGCTGCAAGTTGGCTCCCCACACTGCCAACACTCTTGTGGCCCCAGGCATGCCTACTTATGGCGTTAACTACCTGGGACAATTCCTACATGGAGAGGCTAACTGGGAATGCCTACATATGCCAATAGGGGGATGCCTGAATTGTGGGATATGTACTAGGGGGTGGGGGCTAAAAGAAAGGGGGATTACCAACAAAGGGACGCTTATATTAGGGGGTGGGGGCTAACTACCAGAGTGATTACCTATAGGGGGATGCCTACATCTCAAACACTACAATACTTCCTACAGGAAGATGCCCAACTACAGCCAGTGGGGGAGGTGGAATAGCTACAGAGGGGATACTACCTACTAGTGGGCCAACCAGTGCAGGGAGGCTAAGCTACTATCTGGATGCACAGAGGGTCCTGACTACTATATAGAGGCACAGAGAGAGAGATAATCTGATTTATGAGACCACGGATGAGTCCTTTCTACTATGTGAGGACATAGAGATGACCTAAGATTTATTTGAGGGTCCAAACTGGGCCAAAACACTACATGGGGCAGTGGGTATTGTTATGGTGTGGAGCAATACAGATTGTGACTTCAAGGGGTAGTGCGGCGCTAAACAATTATTCACTAAATAACACACATTACAAAGTTATACAACTTTGTAATGTATGTTATGTTAGTGAATGGCCCCCTTCCCCGTGTTTCCCCCCACCCACGCTAGACCCGGAAGTGTAGTGCTCTATACTCACCTGATCCGTGTCGACCCCCGTCCGCCATCTTCCACAGTTATGCTCAGCCAATCGGGGCTGAGCAGCTGATGACGCGGCAGAGGGCGGCCGGCACGAGGGACAGTCGGAGCGGTTCGGCCGCCCGCCCGCCCGAAGATGACATCATTGTTACAAGATGGCGGACGGGGGTCGACACGGATCAGGTGAGTATAGAGCACTACAGTTCCAGGTCTGGTGTGGGTGGGGGGAAACACGGGGAAGGGGGCCATTCACTAACATAACATACATTACAAAGTTGTATAACTTTGTAATGTGTGTTATTTAGTGAATAATTGTTTAGCGCCGCACTACCCCTTTAATGATTGCGTGTCAAGATGGAGGAGAAAAGGAAAAGTAACTGATCAGAGAAGATGCCCCCTCCGAGTTGCTGGATGTAACTGCACTGTTATTTGTACCATTGGTATCTACCTGTGGTCAGTGTATGGGGGATATACTGGTCTTGGTATAGTGGATGTTATTTAGTAATGGTATGGTCATACAGTATTAGTCAGTGCGTGGTGGTGAAGGTGCAGTGATATTTGTTTCTTATATAATGGTACTATTGGTCTTGGTTCACTCTTTATGGTCGGTAACAGGCTGATGGTGTGGTATAAATTTAATTCTGGCTTTTGCCACATGTTCTGCTGCAAAACATGAGCAGCCTATAGTGCCAGCCTATTGTGTAAACAGCCGGGAGATTAGGTGTGCCACCTTGCTGAGAGCAAATGTCCCTCTTTGGGGTATGCCCGAATCTTCAGTCACAATAGCCGATTATAGCTCCCATGAACAGCAGTGATACCCATGCACAACCTTCCACCATAGTCTAATGGGAGACTTGGGTCCCTGCACTCTACCTATCCCCTGTCCGGTGCAAGTTGGGAAAAACCCTTTAAGAGACAGTAATGTTTACTTGTACGCGATGTACATTGTCAATGGTGAATTTACGCCCAAATCTGTCCTGTGCTGAAGTTAACAGTGTGGTGAAGGCGGCAGCTGCAGGAACCGACTGTATGTAGACGTAGTCTTATATGATTGACAAGTGTACAGCCACCTGCCCTCATTAAAGATGTCTTCCTCACTTCCGCGTTTACGGCATACATTCCGCTCTATGAATGGACACGTCACAGCCAATCAGTAGTGGACAACTATCCAGCATCCTCGCTTGACGTGTCCTGATTTTCCACCAATAGGATGTCAGGACGTGTTACGGGCAGGGACATTCGGCCAATCAGTGTGTGCGGCGTGGAAACGACCTGCTTTGGCTGGCGAATGGGGAGTGAGCGGAGGCGGGAGGGGGTTGCTAGGAGAAGCGGGGCTAGAGTTGCCGGTAAGCGCAGTGTGAGGAGGATACGGTGGTTGATCCGCAATGAGGTCTCTGTGCGCTTTGGCTGTTACCGGCATCCTGCTTGTTCTGCCCGCCCAGGATCAAGCCCTGAAAGCGGGGGAATGTGAGGGTAAGTGTGAGGGTGACTCAGGGGGAAATACGGGGCCTGGAAGGCAGAGGGTTGTAGGGGTGTCTGTAGTGGTGAGCGGCTCACACTGTTAGGGGGTGTCTGTAATGTAGAGGGGCTCGCACTGCTAGGGGGGTGTCCGTAATGTAGAGGGTCTCGCACTGTTAGGGGGGTGTCTGTAATGTAGAGGGGCTCACACTGTTAGGGGGGTGTCTGTAATGTAGAGGGGCTCGCACTGTTAGGGGGTTGTCTGTAATGATGAAGGGCTCGCACTGTTAGGGGGTGTCTGTAATGTAGAGGGGCTCACACTGTTAGGGGGGTGTCTGTAATGATGAGGGGCTCACACTGTTAGGGGGGTGTCTGTAATGATGAAGGGCTCACACTGTTAGGGGGGTGTCTGTAATGTAGAGGGGCTCACACTGTTAGGGGGTGTCTGTAATGATGAGGGGCTCACACTGTTAGGGGGGTGTCTGTAATGATGAAGGGCTCACACTGTTAGGGGGTTGTCTGTAATGATGAGGGGCTCACACTGTTAGGGGATGTCTGTAATGATGAGGGGCTCACACTGTTAGGGGGGTGTCTGTAATGATGAGGGGCTCACACTGTTAGGGGGGTGTCTGTAATGATGAGGGGCTCACACTGTTAGGGGGGTGTCTGTAATGATGAAGGGCTCACACTGTTAGGGGGGTGTCTGTAATGTAGAGGGGCTCACACTGTTAGGGGGTGTCTGTAATGATGAGGGGCTCACACTGTTAGGGGGGTGTCTGTAATGATGAGGGGCTCACACTGTTAGGGGGGTGTCTGTAATGATGAAGGGCTCACACTGTTAGGGGGGTGTCTAATGATGAAGGGCTCACATTGTTAGGGGGGTGTCTGTAATGATGAAGGGCTCACACTGTTAGGGGGGTGTCTGTAATGTAGAGGGGCTCACACTGTTAGGGGGTGTCTGTAATGATGAAGGGGTTACACGGTTAGGGGGTTATCTGTAATGATGAGGGGCTCACACTGTTAGGGGGGTCTTGTGGTCAGGGGCTCGCACTGTTGGGTAGTGTCTGTAATAATGAGGGGCTCACAATGTTAGGGGGTGTCTGTAATGATGAGGGGCTTACACTGTTTGGGGGGGTGTCAGATCAGTGATCTGTTTCTCTTATGGCTCTACTAGGCATTGCTCCCACCTAGCTAGAATCCTGCTCCACACTGATGAGGAGCAACACCCCGAAACAGCTGTATGTAGATGGTTACCTGACCTTGGTTTATCCCTTGTCATTACATTGACTTATAGAGCCACTTAATATGGTGGTTTTGGTGGTTTCCTTATAGGAGCTGCCCCTTGGCTGGGCCCTTCCCGGAGGGATATACGGCTAGTCCTGTGTTTTGAGACTCCTAAATGAGGCTCCACAGGCTCTTCTTTTGCATTACTGTTAGAGGGAGTGTCTAGTCATGAGGGGTTCACACTGTTGGAAGGGGATTGTAATGATGAGGGGCTCACAGTGTTGGGGTGTGTCTAGTGATGAGAGGCTCACTTTGTTTGGGGGTGTCTGTACTTCTGTACTGGGGATCTACAGTACTATTACTAACCCCCCCCCCCCCCCCCCCCCCCCCCAGTTGTATCTTCCTCACTGCCCCCGTTGAGCTTTGAATTGTCATGTACTGTATGCGGGCCCTGACTCCATCTTTGCTTCTTGCAGTGTGTGTATTGTTTCTCAGCCGCTTCTATCAGTCAATTAAAGAAAAGAATGTGGAGTTCACACCAACTGTGGTGGAGAAGGAGCTGCATAAGACATGTGATGCTGCCAAAGGGAAAGAGAACAGATTTGTAAGTACTGTGTCAGCGGTGTTCAGTGGATGTGTTGTTGTCTTTCAGTAAGGGTCCCTTTACACACACATTATCAGGCAGATTTTTGCAGCCAAAGCCAGGAACAGACCATAAACAGAGATCAGGTCATATAGGAAAGATTGAGATTTCTCTTCTTTTCAAATCCATTCCTGGTTTTGGCTGCAAAAATGTGCTAGATATCTGTCAGATAATCTGTGTGTGTAAAGGAAACAGTGAGCAGGCAATACACAGGCCTAGGGGTCGCCCCACGACACAATTTCTCTTTAATGCTTCCTCCAGGCAATGAAAGGATTTATCCGGATCATTTGAAAATGTTCTTTCAGTCTGTTACTGTAATAAAATAAAAGTGCTATAGTGTGTAATCCCCTGCAGCTTTGTTTTCATGGCGGCTATAGCATGCTTCTATATCCAGGTGCCCACTGCAGTCAGTCACTGGCATCAGTGTATACAGCATGAGATCACCAAGTCCTGTGATTGACTGACTGCAGTGGTGACATGGATATGAAGGCATGTGTTCACTGCACCCATGTAAACAAATTTTTGCGGAGGATTGTAATGGTGGTGATGGACACAGTTGGAGTTAGCCTGATATTGTACTAAAATAATGCCTAATTGCTAAACTGTTTATGTTCACACTGCGTAAAACTACAGCCGTAGTTCTCGCTGCAGAACTACAGCCGTAGTTTTGCGGGGTGGGACATAGCTTTATTTTTAATGGGATCCCGGCCAGAGCGTACACACATCGTATACACTCCAGCCGGGATCCCTTGCGGTGACGGAAAAAACTGACAGGTCACTTTTCTGCGGCCGGAATTCTGTGAATTCCGGACGCAGAAAGCCCTGTCAGTTCACACAGTGAAGCGAGCGGCTCCGGCCACTTGTTTCACTGTGTGCTATGGGAAGCTCTGATGCGGGGGCGCGCTGATGTACTTAAGTACCAGCCGAGATGATCCGGCCAGAGACCATCCGTTCCGTGACCCGGCCGGTCTCATACAGAGTGTGCACATACAAATTCCACAGAGACCCTTATGTATACTGGAGGAGGTCACATCCTACGTACTTGATACAATTCTTCCAGTGCTCCTTACAAAAACCAACACGAAATTTCCAAAAGGGGGCAAAGCACTTAGGAATAAAATATAACTTTTATTTAAATACTAATTAAAAACTGATACAATGCCACAAAAACAAACACATGGTCTACAATACCGTCTTAGAAATGATAATGCGATATGAGAGGGAACGAACTAAATGGCGGGGTATATAGAGGGACACAGTGCACACTGTCCACTCCTAATCAGTTACTTCTGCCCCTGCCTTTTGAGGTGACCCACCTCCTTAACAGGGTGGCCCCAACCACGGTGACGTTCCCTTCTCTGTTCTAAGTGCAGAACACATAAACGTACAAACATAAACCAGGTTTGTACGTTTATGTGTTCTGCACTTAGAACAGAGAAGGGAACGTCACCGTGGTTGGGGCCACCCTGTTAAGGAGGTGGGTCACCCCAAAAGGCAGGGGCAGAAGTAGCTGATTAGGAGTGGACAGTGTGCACTGTGTCCCTCTATATACCCCGCCATTTAGTTCGTTCCCTCCCATATCGCATTATCATTTCTAAGACGGTATTGTAGACCATGTGTTTGTTTTTGTGGCATTGTATCAGTTTTTAATTAGTATTTAAATAAAAGTTATATTTTATTCCTAAGTGCTTTGCCCCCTTTTGGAAATTTAGAGTGTGCACATAGCCTCAAGCTGTAAAATCACTTTTTAAATACATTAAGATTCCTATAAACGGATGAAATCGGGCAATTGCAACCAAAATCCTTTTAGGCGACACTGATCAGGGTATGAAATAAAGTTGGGCTCAGTTGCGTGTGAAGTGCCCCTTACACAGTGTTTCACACTTCTAGTTGGCAGATTTGCATAGTTATGTATCAATAATACAGTGGAGGCCATTTAACGTTCGGAAGCACAGGCCTTTTTTTCTTTTCTTTTTTTTTTTTTAACAACCACCCAGTTCCCACGCCTGCGCTGGTTTATTACCGGCATGAAGTACTGTGGGCAGGCCCGCCAGCCCCCAGTGTGACGAAACCCCCTCCCCTCTGTGACGCAGCTTCATTAGAGTCAGTGTAGCTGCGTCACAGAGGGGAAGAGGGATCGTCACACTGGGAGTCAGCAGGCCTGTCTCCAATGCTTTATGCCCCTCCGGTGCCCAGGAACAGACCGGCACCGTGCATGGGAATCGGACAGGGGTATAAAAAAAAAAAAGGGCCGCGCCGCCGGCACCCCCACGTCGGTCTGTTCATGTAAAAAAAACAAAAGCCGTGTACCTGGTGGTACATTTGCTTTAATAAAACCTATTATAGAGTTTCTTACAATCATTTGAATTATTAATATTTATTGATTTCTGAAAAATGACATTTAAACAGTTACTCTTTAATTATGCAGATTTCAGCTATTTATATTGATCAGATCCACAGCAGGTTCAGTGCATGTGAACATAGTCTTGTCTTTTTATTCCTTAATCTTATTGACCATTGTAACAGAAGTTGCTTGGTGAATCGAGTGGCAGCACACACACTTAACCACAAATCCATTCACTTTAAAGGGGTTATCCAGTGCTACAAAAACATGGCCACTTTTCCCCCTCTCTTGTCTCCAGATTGGGTGGGGTTTGGAACTCAGTTCCATTGAAGTAAATGGAGCTTAATTGCAAACCACACCTGAACTGGAGACAAGAGAGGGGGAAAGTGGGCATGTTTTCGTAGCGCTGGATAAGGGTGGGTTCATACTGAGGAATTCTAACGGATAATGTCCGCGGAATTCCGTAGTATGGCCGAGCGCCTTTCTGGCAGATGGCGGAATACGCCGGCCCATAGAATGGTGTCTATGGAGCCAGCAGAAAGGCGCGCTGACAGCCGACGGAATTCTGCAGAGTTTATCAGTGATAATTCCGTAGTGTGAACTCACCCTAACCCCTTTAATGCTGTAATTATGGCTGTGTGAAGGAAAGGAGAGGATTTGGAGAATTTTAGATAAAAACAAAAAGATGTTCAAGGGTAGCCATTCATGAAGGTTCATAGTCACAGACCTTGCTATAATGTTTTATAAGGGGGAGAATCTGCAGCCACTTGGAGGCTATGACCTCTAACCTTCATCTTCTGCCTCTTTAGTGTTATTATATCGGAGCCACCAGTGATGCAGCCACAAAGATCACCAATGAGGTTTCCAAGCCACTAAGTCACCACATCCCTGCTGAGAAGATCTGCGAGAAACTAAAGAAGAAGGACAGTCAGATCTGTGAGCTGAAATATGGTGAGTACAGCATGGAGGTAGTTCCATAGGGCCCTATTACACCAATTGATTATCGGCTATACTTGACCGTTGCGGACGGTAATCATTTAGTATAATAGCGCCTAGTATAAGACCATGATTGGTTGACATGCACGATGTCGCCTGATCGTGGTCTTTCAACAGGTTGAAAAATAATGACGATAATGACAGTGATGGTGTGCTGCATGCTGATCCGTGTAATGGGAGCGGCAGCAGCACAATGTAAGGATTGTCCGGGCAGCTCCCCGTGGTCACCCCCCCACCTCCTTCACCTTCTCTATCTGTGCGTGTAATGTCACATGCAGCGAGCGGGGTGTGGGGATGAGAAGGAAGCGAACACTGATCTGACAGGTCAGCGCACGCTTTCTCCTCTTAATCGTGTCCTGTAGAATGCAGGAGTTTAGGTCATATTATAACTTCTCCCTTTTTTCCTCAGACAAGCAGATTGACCTGAGCACAGTGGATCTGAAGAAGCTGCGAGTAAAGGAACTGAAGAAGATTCTGGACGACTGGGGTGAGACCTGCAAGGGATGCGCAGAAAAATCCGACTACATCCGCAAGATCAATGAGCTGATGCCCAAGTATGCACCCAATGCAGCAAATGCACGGACGGACCTCTGATCCAAAGGACTCCCATCATGGACTCCTACACTGACCCCTGTGCCAGTGCTCAGACTGAAACTGAATTCTAGTCTAATTTACTTTTTTTTTTTTTAATATATATAGATTTTTTTTCCCTCTCTTTTCTCTTATACTGGAGGATCCCTGGGCACCTGAAGATTGTGGAGGATGCAGTTCACTGTATATTAGTCCTATCTGAGTGGCATTTTTTCTATGAA
Source organism: Dendropsophus ebraccatus (assembly GCF_027789765.1). Taxonomy (NCBI): domain Eukaryota; kingdom Metazoa; phylum Chordata; class Amphibia; order Anura; family Hylidae; genus Dendropsophus; species Dendropsophus ebraccatus. The sequence goes on along the minus strand of NC_091457.1, from coordinate 103,567,061 downwards.
AATAAAAGAATCCACTCTGTTTGCTGCTGAGTGTGTTATGCCCCCCCAGACTAGTGGAGAGTAGCAGCAACTGTGTTGCACTGTTCTGCTTGTCTCTTCTCTGTTCCTGATCAGAAGACAATGGGGACAGACATACTGCCGATAGTTCTCACTGCTATGCTTTATCCAACAGTTACCAGCTGAACGTCACCATCAGTATTTCATCAGACAGCAGCAACTGAGATGGAGTGGGAAATGGGGGAAGGACTCAGCTCAGTTATCGCAGGCGAGTTCTGTGTTTATCTGAAGGCTCGTCCGCATTCATCTCTACCGTATTACTGATGCCTGCACAGCAATATTCTTATAGAAACAAAGATAAAAATGTATTTAAGAAATTCATGGACTGCTGATCAATGTTATCGGCCAAACAGTGGTAGAAACAAAGCACTCTGCTACATCCGTTCATTGTGCAGTGAGAGCGCAGCAGAGCACACCCCGACACTGCCCCGAGTGCAGCTTGACTGAATCGTGTACTTTGCTAATCATGTGCTAGTATCCTACGCTCCAGATACATCCAGAGCTACATTGACTATTTTGTTAGTGTCTGATTATCCGCCTTCTGCTTACATGCATAATCCTAAAAACTGAGGAGATCCCATAATGCACTGTTCCTGTTCCGGAGTCTACACCTGTAGAGTTTAGGGCCCTATTACACAGGATGATTACTGTGTGGAAAATAGTTATAGCCTCCCAATTTCAGCCATGATCTTTCTGTGTGTATGCAGGCAACGATCAAACAACTGCCGAGAATTTGTTCGTATATCATTGATTGGATCTTTTGATCTCACTATAAAATCATTGATAATCATTCGCTAATCTTTCGGCTAATTAAGCACTTCAATGCAGCTGTCAAACCTGACAGCTGCATTGAAGTGCTTCATGTACAACATCCCTGGTGTCTAGTGGGTCGGATCTCCCCCCCCCCCCCCGCGATGCGATCGCGGGGGGAGATCCGTTCTTCTGGCCGGGCCGGCACTCAGCGTCACACTGACGCTGATCCCGGCTCGGCAATAGATTGCTATGGCCTGCAGCAGGCATAGCAATCTATGACCGATCTAATCGATCTTTGCTGTGTATATACACAGCATTGATCTCTATGAGAGATCAGTGCTGTCTATATACAATTCCCCCAGGGGGACTTCTAGTTGATGTAAAAAAAAAAAAGGAAAAAAGTGTTTTTATTACTAAAAAATCCCCTCCCCTATTAAAAGTCCAAATCACCCCCCTTTTCCCATTTTATAAATATAAATTAATAAATAAACAAATAAACATATTTGCTATCGCCGCGCACATAATCGCCCGAACTATTAAATTATCCCATTCCTGATCGCGCACGGTAAACGGCGTCAGCGCAAAAAAATTCCAAAGTGCAAAATTGTGCATTTTTGGTCGCATCAAATCCAGAAAAAATGTAATAAAAAGTGATCAAAAAATCGTATGCGCGCAATCAAGGTACCGATAGAAAGAACGGAAAAAATGACACCTCACACAGCCCCATAGACCAAAGGATAAAAGCGCTATAAGCCTGGGAATGGAGCGATTTTAAGGAACGTACCATAGGGCGAACGGCGTAAATGCAAAACTCCCCGAAATCAAAACAAATTGGGGTTTTTTTTCAATTTGACAGCGCAAATGATTTTTTTCCGGTTTCGCAGCATATTTTATGGAAAAATAATGCCTGTCATTGCAAAGTACAATTGGTTTCGCAACAAATAAGTGCTCATATACGTCTCTAGGTGAAAAAATGCAAGCGCTGTGGACTTTTAAACATAAAATTGGAAAAGCAAAAGCGCAAAAACAAAAATTGGCTTTTACCTTAAGGGGTTAATATACTACATTGCTTTGTCTAAAAGCGCCCTTATGGTGCGTTTACGTGCAACGATTATCTTTGGAATTTTTGCTATAACGATCACATTTGAGCGATAATCGGCTCGTATAAACACGGCGAACAATCAAGCGACAAGCGAGAAATCGTTCATTGTGATCTTTCAACATGTTCTCAAATTGTTGTTGGTAGTTCGCTAAATGTTCGCAGATCGCTTTGTGTAAACAGTCTTTCAAAGATTCACCCTATGTGTGAAATGGGCTTAAGTTTTCTTAAAAACGATCGCAATAACGATTTTTCTAACAATTTATTCGCCTGATAGCTGATCGTTATGAAAACCAAATCGTTGCTTCAAAATCGTTAAATGATCAATTGGGCGAATTATCGCTTCGTGTAAATGGACCATTAGTCTTATTCACCTGTGGAACCAGCAGGTGGCAGCAGTGAGGTGTTTAGACCTGTAGGCTGACCAGCAAAATTTTGAATTCAGCTCTGGATGGAACTTAGGAAAATGTTTTTTTAGGTAACTTAGGATCTGTGTGGATTTCATTGTAAGTGATTCTAAGCCAAGCTGCGCTCTCATCTGCCGACTATTTATTGTAAGCCACAGTTTGTTTTATATTCTGGTTTCTGTGTGGAGTTGCTAACATTAAATTTCACACAATCTGTCTATGCTATTTAATATTAGCTTGTGTTCTATTTCCCTTTGCAGTCACATGCAGTAGCTTCTTGTTTCCAGTGTTTAGGCTGCATTCACATTTTTCTATTCTTTACCTATAAACCACAATTAGGAATGTGCCCACAGCGTGGAAGAGCTGCTAAATCTGCTACAAATTCCATTGCACAATACTGCGATGTGTAATGTGTCCTACACAGAGCTTCTCCATGATTTCTGTCCTCAGTTTTGGTGTTGTATTGCAGCTCAGTTCCATTAAGGTAAATAGAGCTACAGTATATTCTAATACCACACACAATCTTCGGATGGGTGGTTCTGTTTTCCCAAGAAAGTAGCTGTATTTTTTCTAATTCTGGACAACCCCTTTAAATGGTCACCTCTATTAAACCATTTGCCTCCATTTGATTTTTACCTCTTCTACATAAAAAGAGCTCTAAAGTTTTAGCCCCTAGGTGTCTCACATCTTACTGTCCACTCCCTGTTTAACCCCTTTTAAGACCGAGCCCATTGATGCACGGATGGCCGGGTCAGATAGATGCAATGTTCCTCCTCGCCTTCTAAGAGCTATAGCGCTTTTATTTTTCCACCTACAGGGCTGGTTGGGGTGTCATTTTTTTGTGCCATGATGTCTAGTTTATAGTAATATCATATTGGTGTTACAGATCGCTTTTAAAATTTTTTAAAGTGTTTCCCCCCCCCCCCCTTCGTTTACGCCATTCACCGTGCGGGAACAATAATGTTATTTTAATAGATCGGACAATTCCGAATGCTATGATTTATAATAGGTCTATGTATTTTTAAAAAAATATTTTTATAAGCACAGAGGTATATTAAACTTTTATTTGGGGGGGGGGGGGTTATGAGGGTTTTTTTTTAAGTACTTTTTATTACACTTTTTTTTTTAACACTTGTTTCACTTTAAAACATGCAATCAATAGATTGCATATACAGTGGTGCCTTGGACTACGAGCATAATTCGTTCCGGGATCGCGTTTGTAATCCAAATCTCTTAAACCAAAGCAAATTTTCCCATAAGAAATCATAGAAATGCAGACAATTGGTTCCACACCCCAAAAATAATGATTATTCTGAATAACATGTAAAACAGATAAAACATTCAGAAACAGCAGAATATGTGATATTATAAGTTACTGTACAGTTATGGAGAGGATGGGAAACACAAAGGCTGACAGAGACTGCAGGGAGCATGAAGGAATGGGCAGGGCAGATGTGGGCACATACATGCAGCACTCTCTGTCTGGGGAGAGAGGGGTTACAGCTATAGCTATGAAGAGATTACCTCCACAGTCCTGTCCCCTGAAGTAAGCCCCAGCCTAAAGTGCATCTGCTATGATTTGGAAGGTAAGGGAGACTTCCTGGGTCAGAGTACAGTGCTGTAGACCCCACTATGCAGACCATGCCCCTCTCCCACCCAGTACAGGGAGCTCTTAAACCAAGTCACAATTTTGAAAAACTGTGAGCTCTTAAACCAAGGTACCACTGTACTAATCTATGCAATGCCATAGCATAGATCAGTGTTATCCGCGATCTATGCATAGAACCTGCCTGAGAGCAGACTATATCATACATGGAATGGTGATCCGACAGGTTCGAGGTAAATGACTTATACCTGCCGTCGGTACAATCGATTAGGACCATGCTGCGTTTTTTCCAATCACTCAGTGACAGGAGCTTGTCCTGTCACTGAGTACCTTAAATTTCACGATCGCTATCTATTGCTGCAGTTAAGGGGTTAATGACAGGCAGCTGCGGGATCGCAGTATCCTGTCATTATGCTGGACTCCCAGGACACTAATGTGTACGGGGCCTCTCTCAATGCAGCAGTCCTGCACACATCAAACTCCTCTCACAGTCAGTCTACGTATTACTGACGTGAAGGGGTTAAAGGGAAAATCTGTGTCTAGCAATAGAGACAGCAAGACAGAACATAGCCAGTTGGAGTGTGGCTTATCATGTGCTCTGTGCTAGAGGGGGACCCTGAGTTGTTTGTATACCAACTGAGGCTTTCTCTATCTTTCAGAGGATTTGCACTGTCCATGAAAGGAATATCAAGGCTTTCCTTTCAGCTAAGCAGTGACAATAAAATCCATGGTGTAACCCCTTTCTTGCTGTGCTGTTTATTTCATTTCTGTTCAGGAAGCACCATGAAAAGCCAGTGCATCAATAACCTCTTTTCTCTAGTTAGTAGTACTGGGTAAATCATCCTCTAGCACAGCGCTTCTTAAACTTTTTTTTACTGGAGCCTCACCCAACAGTCCAAGGCAATGACTGGGCCTCATTATCTGTGGTGCATTTAAAAGCTGAAAATAATGCTAGGGCTGCCTTTCACCCGTCTCCCAAGTTCTAGATACAGTGGTACCTTGGTTTAAGAGCGTTTTGGTTTAAGAGCTCACAGTTTTTCAAAATTGTGACTTGGTTTAAGAGCATTGCTTTGGTTTAAGAGCTCCCTGTACTGGGTGGAATGGAAAGTTGGGGAGAGGCATAGTCTGCATAGCGGGGTCTACAGCACTGTACTCTGACCCAGGAAGTCTCCCTCACTTTCCAAACCATAGCAGATCCACTTCAGGCTGGGGCTCACATCAGGGGACAGGACTGTGGAGGTCTCCCTGCAGTTTCTGTCAGTCCTGATTCGTCCATGCTGAACACACCCCTTTCCCCATTGCTGTCATGTGACCACACAGACCTCTGACAGCGGCCCTGCTTCTCTCTTCTAGCCTGTTGTACTACGCTACTGCATTATGGGGATCTGCAGTTCCATCCTGTATCTACAAACCGCTGATGTGTTATCAGGTTTATGCAGTTAATAAACATTATACTCCACATGCTGATTGCTATACTGTACAGTAACTTACAATATCACATATTTAGCTGTTTCTCATTGTTTGTTTAATCTGTTTTAGGGTGCGTTCACACCTACCGCATCCGCAGCTTATTTTTCCGCGGAAATCCGCAGGTCTGGTAGTGCAGATTTCAACCTGCGAGAAATCCGCGTATGTGTGCGTTTTGCGGTTTTTCCGCAGCAAGTTTATCGCAACTGAAATGTCCGTTTAAAATGTCTCTCATTCTAAACGGACATTTTAGTTGCGATAAACTTGCTGCAGAAAAATCGCAAAACGCACACATACGAGGATTTCTCGCAGGTTGAAATCTGCACTACCAGACCTGCGGATTTCCGCGGAAAAATAAGCTGCGGATGCGGTAGGTGTGAACGCACCCTAAAATGTTATTTAAAATATAAAATCATTATTTTTGGGCTGTGGAACCAATTGTCTGCATATCAGTGATTTGATATGGGAAAATTTGCTTTGGTATAAGAGTGGATTTGGATTACAAGCACGCTCCCGGAACGAATTATACTCGTAATCCAAGGCACCACTGTACTAATAAAGCAAGTACAAAATAAATAAATGTTGCTAAAATGAAGATTTTTGCAAACAGCAAAATGACTGTGCAGCTTATGGTCACTTTTGTGAAAACTGGCTCCTCAGCTGGGCCTCACCAACAACTAGGGGGCGCCTCACAGTTTGAGAAGCACTGCCCTAGCACAATGCAAGCTGTTCAGTCCAATGCTGTTCACCAGCCCTGGGTCATGCCATAGTAGCCAGTGCACTACTGGAAGACAGCCCAGCCCAGATCCACCCTCTGCAATGGAGAAACTAAGGAATAGCTGTATGAGCGCATTTATAGTATTAAAGCAAAGTGCTTTGTTATCTCTGAAATCCACTCAACAGCCGGCTGTCTTATAACTCACTGCCGCTCCTCCCCAGGTGCTGGGAAAAGCTGGATCCAGACCTGGGAAACTTCTCCCAGTTAATTATTAATATAAGCATTTTGTATCTGGTTTTATGAAAAGTACCCTTTTTCCAATATTGAAAGAAAAGCCATACACCATACAAAAATGTGGTGTGAACTTGGCCTAAGACCAGAGATCCCACAGCATCTTTAATCCTGCAACACAGTGATTGCAAGTCATCGCTCCTAATGGTGTTGTGTGGCGACAATTTCGATGCAACAATTGCAAAGAATCCATCTATGGTGGATGTTTGGTCATAGGTCGCATGCAACATTGCTACTGTAAAACTCAATGCAAGTTGATCAAAATATTTTAGTCATGCAACTTGGTTGAGACTTGCTGTCACATGACCAAAGTCATTGTGTAGCCCCAGCCTCAGGTTGTTTAGTATCAGATATGTGCACTTCTGTTTATAGAGACTCTATCAGTAGGTTTATGCTGCACAGAATGATCTATCACTTACATTGTTCTGTGCAGTTGATTTGGAGATATCCTCTTGAATAATAATGACTCTGAGCACTGCTTACTAGTCCTCTCATTGCTTTATACACTCACCGGCCACTTTATTAGGTACACCATGCTAGTAACGGGTTGGACCCCCTTTTGCCTTCAGAACTGCCTCAATTCTTCGTGGCATAGATTCAACAAGGTGCTGGAAGCATTCCTCAGAGATTTTGGTCCATATTGAAATGATGGCATCACACAGTTGCCGCAGATTTGTCGGCTGCACATCCATGATGCGAATCTCCCGTTCCACCACATCCCAAAGATGCTCTATTGGATTGAGATCTGGTGACTGTGGAGGCCATTTGAGTACAGTGAACTCATTGTCATTTTCAAGAAACCAGTCTGAGATGATTCTAGCTTTATGACATGGCGCATTATCCTGCTGAAAGTAACCATCAAATGTTGGGTACATTGTGGTCATAAAGGGATGGACATGGTCAGCAACAATACTCAGGTAGGCTGTGGCGTTGCAACGATGCTCAATTGGTAGCAAGGGGCCCAAAGAGTGCCAAGAAAATATTCCCCACACCATGACACCACCACCACCAGCCTGAACCGTTGATACAAGGCAGGATGGATCCATGCTTTCATGTTGTTGACGCCAAAATTCTTTTTTCTTTTTCGGACCATTCTCTGTAAACACACAAAAACACAGAAAAATGCAACAGCTCACCGCAACAGCAAGATACAGACCCACCATAGACATGAAAATAATTAAAAGCAGCCCCCCCAACTGCCCAAAAAATTCCCACAAAAATAATGAGTCTCTTGGTTACTATTTGCAAACAGCGTAAACTGCCTCACCACGATAAGGTGGACTCATATCGAGGCAGACCCTACACTGTATGTACACTATGGCCTCTCCATGGCGTATAATACGCCTATGCTCTGGGCATGCAAGATCCGTCTAATACCTGCAAAAATAATTGCATCACCTGGGTGAGACAGGTGGAGTGCACGACCAAATAGAGGCAGCCACTCCCCCAACTGGAAAACAGAAAAAAAAAAAAGGAAAAAATTGGTCAGCTCTCCTAGAACACTGTTCACACTAGGCAGGAGCACGTTGCCATGGCTGAAATTGCAAACACACAAAAACACAGAAAAATGCAACAGCTCACCGCAACAGCAAGATACAGACCCTGCTTTTAAGGGCTGCTTTTAATTATTTTCATGTCTATGGTGGGTCTGTATCTTGCTGTTGCGGTGAGCTGTTGCATTTTTCTGTGTTTTTGTGTGTTTGCAATTTCAGCCATGGCAACGTGCTCCTGCCTAGTGTGAACAGTGTTCTAGGCGAGCTGACCAATTTTTTCCTTTTTTTTTTTTCTGTGTTCCAGTTGGGGGAGTGGCTGCCTCTATTTGGTCGTGCACTCCACCTGTCTCACCCAGGTGATGCAATTATTTTTGCAGGTATTAGACGGATCTTGCATGCCCAGAGCATAGGCGTATTATACGCCATGGAGAGGCCATAGTGTACATACAGTGTAGGGTCTGCCTCGATATGAGTCCACCTTATCGTGGTGAGGCAGTTTACGCTGTTTGCAAATAGTAACCAAGAGACTCATTATTTTTGTAGGAATTTTTTGTGCAGTTGGGGGGGCTGCTTTTAATTATTTTCATGTCTATGGTGGGTCTGTATCTTGCTGTTGCGGTGAGCTGTTGCATTTTGCTGTGTTTTTGTGTGTTTGCAATTTCAGCCATGGCAACGTGCTCCTGCCTAGTGTGAACAGTGTTCTAGAAGAGCTGACCAATTTTTTTTTTTCTTTTTTTTTCTGCATTCTCTGTAAACCCTAGAGATGGTTGTGCGTGAAAATCCCAGTAGATCAGCAGTTTCTGAAATACTCAGACCAGCCCTTCTGGCACCAACAACCATGCCACGTTCAGAGGCACTCAAATCACCTTTCTTCCCCTTACTGATGCTCGGTTTGAACTGCAGGAGATTGTCTTGACCATGTCTACATGCCTAAATGCACTGAGTTGCCGCCATGTGATTGGCTGATTAGAAATTAAGTGGTAACGTGCAGTTGGACAGGTGTACCTAATAAAGTGGCCGGTGAGTGTATATGTTTTCCAGGACTCCCCAGGGCAGAATCCAACATCTCCAGATTCCGGGAGTTTAAAGCTGAACGTTTGGGTTCGGAGAAGGTTTCCGAACCCAAATAGTTTGGCAAATCTGATCAACACTATCATTACTTCTCATTATTCACATTGTGATCTATGTAGCAATGTTAGTCATTCAGAGGCTGTTTGAAATGTGACAAGTTCATTTTTAGGGGTTCAGCGAAAAATGTTTTCTTTAAAATCAACTGGTGGCAGAGATTTGTAATTTCCTTATATTAAAAAATCTAAACCCTTCCGGTACTTATCAGCTGCTGTATGCCCTGCATGAAGTGGTGTATTCTTTCCACTCTGACATAGTGCTTTCTGCTGCCTACTTTTTTTTGCTGAACTACCCCTTTAACACAAACAACAGTCCAGTCATCTAAATAGGGAAGTGCATGTAGGTGAATATACCAGTCACCAGCCAATATGTGCATATGCACGGATATGAAATGGATTAGAGAGCAGAGTGTGGACAGTGGGACCAACTAAGGAAAGAAGACCGGCACCGGTAAAATGTGGTACACTGCTGCAAGGTGCTGTCAGCAGGTACGTTTGCACAAATCAAAGACATATATGATGTATGTCTGTATTTGCTTTGAACGTATACTACAATATATGAGGTATATGTTTTAACCATATACCTTTTTAAAATCAGTATGTACTGCATCTGTATGATACAGAGATTGCTCTTCGACACACCTCAGACGAACAATGGTTAGTTTGTAGAGAAGTCCAGTCCAATGTCTCCCCAGCATATAGAAACAGGAAGATGAGAAAGTAGAGAGATATAGAAAGATAGAGAGCGATGGAAAAATGGAGAATAAATAGCTGATTATAAACAACTAGCTCCACCACCTACTGGACTTCTCACAGGGCAAAATACTTTGATTGGGTTTGCAGCAAAATCTGCTGCAATTCCCATGATGTCAGTTGTTTAAATAGAATTACTTTCATCCCGCTGCAAGTATGTAAACGCTGCCTCCTTAACCTGCTGCGGCCTGGTGAATACTTTACCGGTCCACGCTCCGGCCTGCTTCTGGAGCCCCGGCATCCTGATGTCCCGCTCAGCCAATCAGTGGCTGCGGTGGGACAACGCACTAATTGTGATCCCACTGTATCCCGCAGTGGTGCTGAGGATATCACCGATCTGGACTTCAGCAAAGCCTTTGAAACAGTTCCCCATAAAGAGCTGAGAAGTTAGAGTAAATTAGACTTAGGGCTCGTTCACACTGAGCAAAAGAGCCCCTGCTGCTTGAAATTCCACTTGTCATATTGTTTCATTGTGATTTCTCCAGCGCATATCAATTAACATGTCAATTCATTGGGCAGAGAGCAGAGCTCTGCGTGCCAGAAATCCCACTGAATTAATGGGACATGCGGAATGGTTGGCTGAAGGATAGATATCAGAGGGTTGTGTTACTAATGGTGTATATTCTGAGCACAGACTGGTTACAAGTGATGTGCCACAAGGGTCTGTTCTGGGTCCTGTTCTTTTAATATGTTTATAAGTGACATAGGAGAAGGTTTGGTAGGTAAGGTTTGATTACTGATAACACAAAAGTGTGAAATAGGGTTAATATTCCTGGAGGTGTCAGTAATATGGAAAATGATTTAGCTTTACTAGATCAGTGGTCCAAACAATGGAAACTGCAGTTCAATGTTTTCAGATGTAAAACAATGCACTTGGGGATGATGTACTAACAGCATTTCTGTGTTAAAAAATACTGCAGACTCTGTACCCACAATCTGACCCCCCCCCCCCCCCCAACTGCTTGTACCTTCGGATAGCTGCTTTTAATCTAAGATCTGTCCTGGGGTCCGTTTGGCAGCTGATGTGGTTATTGTCCTAAAAAAACTACTTTTAAACTTGCAGCCCCGTGCCCAATGGGAGTATCTGTGCCCTAACTTTGCACCACCCCTCCGTCCCTCCTCCCCACCCTCTTAATCATTAGGAATTTCACTGGAACATTTTTTCCTGTCTCACACTGCACAGCTGATTAACTATCCAGCCCATGTGCTGGGCTGACACAGGTGGGGAATAGGAGACAATCTGCCTGGAGCATTCCTAATGATGAGGAGAGCGGGGAGGAGGGGAGAGGTTGTGCCAGCCTAATGCATAGACATTCTAAACCCCGGCCATTGGGCACAGGGCTGCAAGTGTAAAAGTTGTTTTTTAGGACAATAACTGCATCACCTGCTGAACGGACATCAGGACAGACCTTGGATTTAAAGCAGTTATCTGAAGGTACAAGCAGTTTGTTGGGGTCAGCTTGAGGGTACAGAGTCGCTTTAAAGAGGATGTACCACCTGGTACATCCTCTTTAACATGAACCCACCTATCGAACGGCGCCGGCACGGGGAAGCAGGTTCCGCGGTCCGTTTTTTGGAGCCGCATCGGAGCCGCATCATAGGTGGGTTCAGGTTAAAGAGGATGTACCAGGTGGTACATCCTGTTTAAAGAGAAACAATCACACAGATTTTCCAGGTAACACTATTAGCACTGCCCAGAAGATCTGCTAAAACGCTGCCTTACCATGTCTCCCGTGTGTTCTGTAGAACTTTTAGCTGCTGAAACTAAGTATTTTATTCCAGCGTGCGAGACACGCAGGGAGCCGAGAACTAACCATCTGGGCCGTGACTAGTCTGTCAACGTGCTCTGCAGGACCATTGACAATAAAAAAAGGCCAATTAGAAGCCGGTTTTCCTGTCAATCATCCTGCAGAGAGCCATGACTAGTCACGGCCCAGATGACTAGTTCCCGACTCTCTGCATGTCTCGTGTGCCGGAATAAAAGACTTTGTTTCAGCAGCTAAAGGTTCTACAGAACACACGGGACACATGGTGAGGCAGCATTTTAGCAGATCTTCCGGGTGCTGCTAATAGCTAGTTACCCGGAAAATCTGGGTGATTGGTTCTCTTTAAGAATCTGAATCGGTATAGTCTGGAGGAAAGAAAGGAAAAAGGAGACATGATTAAAACATTTTAATATGTTAAAAGTCTAAATAAGGTTAAGTGGGAAGTTTTTTAATGAATAACTTAACACAAGAACAAGGGGGCACAATCTGAGGTTAGTTGGGGGAAAGATCAGAAACAACACAAGAAAATATTACTTTACAGAAAGAGCAGTAGATGCTTGAAACATACTTCCAGCAGATGTGGTTGGTAAATCTACAATAACTAAATGTAAACCTTCCTGGGATAAACATATATCTATACTAAGAGAATAAGAAAGGAAATAATATAAGAGCAGACTGGATGGACCAAGTGGTCTTTTTCTGCCGACAATCTTCTATGTTTCTATGTACAGCGAGCATATTTATCTAGAAGCAAAGTATTATAACCCTTATTATGCTGCTGAAGCTGAGCCTCACCAGTGGAAGCAGGACCTGTTTGTGGCCTCTAGGTGGAGCTGTTACACCGCCTCTGCCTTTTATCTGATAAAGACTGAATACCATTATTAGAGATGAACAAATTTACTGTAGTAACTAAGTGAAGCGCTTCATTCCTATCAGCATTCTCCATATCAGGCTGCTGGCTTTAAAGACTGCTCTGTTCCCTGACGCTCCTTCCCGGTTGCTGGACAAAGATGAATCCAGTCCTGGGAAACTGCGAGAAGTTTCCCAGGACTGAATCCATCTTTTCCCAGCACCCAGGGAGGAGCGGAGCAGACTTCAAAGCCTGCAGCCTGATGAGCAGAATGCTAATGAGAACTAAGCAATTTGCTTTGTTCCTACTGTAAATTTGATACCCCATCGGTAGCTTTGTGTAGGGGTGCTCATGTGCAGTATACAAGTATACTGTGGTGCCTTTAATTACCAGCATTACATTCCAGGAGCGTGCTTGTAATCCAAATCCACTCTTAAACCAAAGCAAATTTTTCCATAAGAAATCATAGAAATGCAGACAATTGGTTCCACAACCCCAAAATAATGATCTGTTATTCTGAATAACATGTAAAACAAATGAAACAAACATTCGGAAACAGCAGAATATGTGATATTATAAGTTACTGTACAGTAATGGAGAGAAATTAATTAAATTAAGAAATTACTGATATGCAGACAATTGGTTCCACACCCCAAAAATGATTTATTATTCTTAACAACATGTAAAACAGATGAAACAAACATTCAGAAACAGCAGAATATGTGATAATATAAGTTACTGTACAGTAATGGAGAGGATGGGAAACACAAGGGCTGACAGAGACTGCAGGGAGCATGACGGAATGAGCAGTACAGATGTGGGCACATACACGCAGCAATCTCTGTCCGGGAGAGAGGGGTTACAGCTATGGAGAGATTACCTCCACAGTCCTGTCCCCTGATGTAAGCCCCAGCCTGAAGTGGATCTGATATGATATGGAAGGTGAGGGAGACTTCCTGGGTCAGAGTACAGTGCTGTAGACCCCGCTATACAGACCATGACCCTCCCCCACTCCCACCCAGTACAGGGAGCTCTTAAACCAAAGCAATGCTCTCAATCCAAGTCACAATTTTGAAAAACTGTGAGCTCTTCAAGCAAAACTGTCTTAAACCAAGTTACTCTTTAACCAAGGTACCACTGTATTGGGATGTGCTCATATCTTTGTTATATTTTAAAGTGAATGTACCATCAGGTAGTCAGGAAAGCCGGTGCCGTGGTCCATTTTTTGAACCGCAGATCGTTGATTCTAATGGAGCCGCATCATAGAGGGGCAGGGAATTCCTCCCACTGGGAGCGGCCCGGCCCGCCTCCATACCCCGGCCTGATACCTGTGGATAGAATAGCGCTCTACACGGGAACCGGTTCAAAAAATGGACTGCGGCAACGGCTTCCCTGCACCGATCTATCTGTAGGTCCATGTTAAAGCAAATGTACCTGATGGTACATTCGCTTTAAAGAGGACCTGTCACCCCCCGTGCCGGGGTGACAGGCTCCCGACCCCCCATTACAGCCCCCTATATTCATCTGATCCCGCCGGGTCCCGCTTCCTGATGCGGTCGGGTCACGGAGATATGAGCGCCCGAAGCCCGGCGCGCGCGCTCACAGGAGAGTCCGATGCCCATAGAGAATGACGGAGCATCGGACTCCCCATTCATTCTCTATGAGCGTCGGACTCTCCTGTGAGCGCGCGCGCGCCGGGCTTCGGGCGCTCATATCTCCGTGACCCGACCGGATCAGGAAGCGGGACCCGGCGGGATCAGGTGAGTATAGGGGGCTGTAACGGGGGGTTGGGAGACAGGTCTCCTTTAAGGAACTTCTGATTCATCATAGTGGCATATGAGGCGTTTAGATCTTAGGCACAATTCACACCACTGTAACGCTCTTCAGCAGCAAGAAACAGGATTACAGCTGTGCATCCACAACTGCAAAGGGTCTGCAGTTGCACGGCCCCCTTCATTAACCATTGGTGATGTCACAAATATGGGCAGCACATTGGCTTGCCAGCTTCTTTTGCTGCACAGATCATGGCCGCAGAATACATCTGTAAAACGTATGGATGTGTGTATGGCCCCATAGAAATGAATGGGTCTGCAAAACAGAAAAGACCTTTGTGTGAAAGGGGCCTTGCTGGTGTTCAGGTCAGCCCTGAGCTTCTTCCCATGTATTATTTATTATGGGATCTTGGGGTCTCTTCCCCTGAACCCCCCTCTGATATAGACATCAAACATGTCACTATGACTGCAAAGGTTTCTTATAGCGATAGCCACCCTTTATTAAAGGGGTTATCCAGGGCTACAAAAACATGGCCACTTTCCTCCTACTGTTGTCTCCAGTTTGGGTGGGGTTGTGAAACTCAGTTCCATTAAAGTAAATGGAGCTTAATTACAAACTGCACCTGAACTGCAGACAACAGTAGGGGGAAAAGTGGCCATGTTTTTGTAGCGCTGAATAACCCCTTTAAGCGCTGCCGTATATAAAGTGACAGGCATACAACAAAAACGTGCCTTACGTACTCTTCCTCGCTATAATGGGATGAGACAGGTGAAGCAGGACACAGGAGCTCAGAGGCTGCACAGCGCTGTTACTCTGGGGACCTGACGCCATTTTGCTGTAGCCTCGCACTCCGCCTGTTATTTTCAGTGCAATATCAGGATCCAATAAGAGTCCGCGGCCGTTTCCATAGTGATGAAGGGATCCGGTCGTTGACTTCACCCCGGCCACGCCTCTTCTCGAAGGTCAAATTCGAAGCAAAGCTTTGGCGCGTAGATCACATGACATTGTCGGACCACGCCTAGTTCCCGGCGCCCCCTGATGACGTCAGGCGTTCTCCCTCACGACTCATTGTGGAAGATGGCGGCCGTAGAGTGAGCGCGTTTTTCCCGCACGGCGAGTCCGGTTGCAGCATGAAGCGGCAAAGCGAGCGAGGGGAGTCCAGTCCCGGCCGCGCTAAGCGGGCTCGGGAGCGGCGAGAGGAGGCCGGCAGCGGACACCACAAGAGTTCTGGGAGGCGGGAGAGGCCCAACCAGGCCGGGGCCTCCTCGTCATCGTCCTCCCGGCGGCCCCGCGACAATCCGCCTCCCCGGCCGCTGCTCCTTCCCAGCCAGGCGGATGTCCCGGAGTACAAGACGCTGCTGATCAGTAACCTGGGCTCTGCGCTGCCGGAGCCGCTGCTGGAAGACTGGCTCTTCCGGCACTTCCAGCGCTTCGGGGAGATCAGCGTCAAATTGTCGCACACCCCAGACCTGGGCCGGGTGGCCTACATCAACTTCCGGCGGCCGGCGGAGGCCAGACAAGCCCGTCACGCCAAGCTGCGGCCCCTGCTCTACGACCGGCCCCTGCGGGTGGAGCCCGTATTCACCCAGCAGCCCAGCCGGCCCCTGCCGCTCAGCAGCGCCGCCCTGCCGGCCCCCCGCCACCTGCTGCTGCCCCCAGCCCTGAGCTCGTCCAGCAGCACCAGCACCTCAGCCGAGGCCTACTACCAGAGCCTGTATGAGGAGCGGGCCCGGGGGGCCACAGCCAACGATGACAGCGAGCAGCTAGCCCCAGAGGACGACCACCGGGCCACCCGCAACCTGTTCATTGGTAACCTGGACCACAACGTGTCTGAGGCCGACCTGCGCCGAGCCTTCGACAAGTATGGCCCCATCGAGGAGGTGGTCATCAAACGTCCGGCCCGGGGCCAGGGAGCCGCCTACGCCTTTCTCAAGTTCCAAAACCTAGACATGGCGCATCGCGCTAAGCTGGCAATGAGCGGCCGTCTGCTGGGGAGAAATGCTATGAAAATCGGATACGGCAAAGCAAACCCCAGCACCCGGCTCTGGGTAGGGGGTCTGGGCCCCAACACGTCCCTGGCCGCCCTCGCCCGGGAGTTTGACCGCTTTGGGAGTATCCGCACAGTAGACTATGTGAAGGGTGACAGCTTTGCCTATATTCAGTATGAGAGCTTGGATGCTGCTCAGGCCGCCTGCACCCAGATGAGGGGATTCCCACTTGGGGACCGCCGGCTACGCGTGGACTTTGCAAAGGTGACTCCAGAGGAAGCTGCAGCTGCTGCTGCATCCCGCTATGTGCCCATCCAGCCCACCCCTTACCCACTTCCCCTCTCCTATGAACTGTTGCAGTCTGAGGCCTACAGCCGCCACCGGGCAGCACTCGAACCTGATCTACGGGTCAGAGACAGGACTCCCCCACATCTTCTGTACTCTGACCGGGAGAGGCCGTTTGTGGAGGCAGGCTGGCTGAACTCAGAGCGGCGCAGTGCTGGCCAGGGTGCACGGAGCCGCAGCGGAGACCGAGGAGGAGGAGGAAGCAGCAGCTCTAAGAGCAGAGAGGAGAGGAGGCGACGGCGCAGTTTGTCTGGTGACAGAGGGAGGAGCAGAGTGGAGCGCAGTCCAGACCGTCCCAGGAGGGACCTGTCAGACCGAGAACCGAGCACCCCTCCATCACCACCTCACAACCACCGTACCCCAGCACAGGACAAGCCCCGACCCCCAACTCCTGAGCCACCCCAACCTAGGAGGAATCACCACCCGAGACCCCCAGAACCCCCCGCAGAGAGACCATCATCACCAGTGGTGGAGAAAGGACGGACGCTGCCGCCTGTCTGGTGTGGTCACCTGGTGCTGAAGAACAGCTGTTTTCCTACCTACCTTCACTTCTTGGAAGGTGATCGTGATGTGCCTGCTGCCCTCCTCAGAGACCGCACTGCCCCTGGAACAGGGAGCCTGGCACAACTCAAAATTGCTCAGAGACTCCGGCTTGACCAGCCCAAACTGGAGGAGGTGACCCGCCGAGTGAGGCAGGGCACCACAGGTGGCTATGCCGTACTGGTTGCCATTCAGGCCCCTCAGAATGAAGGGGTGATCCTCGGGGAACCCGGATTACAGCGGCGCCTGCTCAGGAACTTGGTCTCCTACCTAAAGCAGAAGCAGGCGGCAGGGGTTATCAGCCTCCCCGTGGGGGCGAGCAGCAAAGGCAGGGACCCCAGTGGCATGCTCTACGCCTTCCCCCCCTGTGACTTCCACCAGCTCTACCAGCAGAGCGCCCAGCGAGTTGTGGGCAAACTAGAGGAGAACATGATTATTGTGCTGGTAAAGGACAATGCCTGACCTTTCCCCCTGCAGGACTACTGCCCCCATCATCCCAAGGTCTCCCCCTCTGTTACAAGGTTCATGGTGGCTGTATTAACACTTTAAATGCTGGTGGTGTCCTCTCTGCAGATCATTGGTGTAGTCTAGGGCTCTTCCAGCATTTCCAGAGTTAAAGCCAAGTATCTGCCGTGTATATATGGGTGGCGGGCAGAGCAGCCGCCACGTCAGGTCTGTTTTATATGAACTGAACTCTCCCAGTCGTTGCTGCTGGACAGATTATGATGATAATGATGATGATGATGATGATGAATTTGTCCTTTTTATCCTTGTTAATTTTACCCTGTCTAGTGTTTTCTGCTCCTTGGTTCTTCCCCTGGGCCCCTCACCAGTTATGTTTTCAGATTTGGGGGTAGTATATTAGTTTCTTGGAGGGGGCATATACTGTTTTTAGGTTTGTGTGTTCTGGAGTCTTGATTAGTGGGGGTCCCCTGAGTGCCTTATTGTCTATGTGATGTGTGTGTGTGTGTGTGCGCAGGTGGGGGTGGGGAGCGGACATTCCCCTGGGCTCTTATTAGCTACTCACAGTCTCCCTGTTTATAACCAGTAAAAGCCCCTGGGGTTCGGAGCCACTTGTTATCTTCTAATGAGGCCTCATACGTATTGCACCCTGAGACTGCACAGCCCGGGTAACTTTAGCTACAGTTGCTATTAACCCTGTCACTGCCAAGCAGCGTAGACCAGTGTAGACTGATCTGTGGGACAGTCAGATGCGGGAGGGGTAACGTGTTATAAATGTGCGCCACGTGGTGCAGCTGTCGATGTCTACTGGTTTACGTGTAATCTTTGCCAGTTTAGTTTGCTTGCAATTCAGTATATTTTCATTTGGTTATCATCCATACAGATGTACCTAATGTACTTGCCATGTGGGTGTGGTCTACTATACTGGATTTTACATTAAGACATCTGTATGGTAGGGGTTCAGATGGGATTCAGTCTCAAAAGTGCTCAAAATGGTAGTATATGAGTAAGAGTCAGGAGAAGATGGCGGTAAAAGGTGATGATGCAGATCAGGTGTCGGAGTCTGCTGATTTGTCTGTGTGTGTGTGTCACATTTCAGGTGAAAAACAATCTAAGATAAGTCATGCAAATCAGGGCAAAGTAATAGCAGGTGCCCCGGGTCGGTGCTGTATGTGGACAGCTAGCATTTTCACAATGCTTTCAGAATACCTATTATTACCAGGGATCTGTTCTGCCATTTGACAATAATTATGAAACATTTTCTGTCTTACCCTACCCACACAAGCCTGAATGACTGGGGGGTATCTGAACCCCCTGATTTTGTTTGGATTAGCCCCGGGAGGGAAGGCTTCCTGTTGTACTCAGTGACTCTGAACTGAACTATCGCTCTAACAGTTCTAGACTGTATCGGATGCCCCAGATATGATCACCACTATTAGGGGGGCAACTCCACAGTACTCTGGACTCCATGACTTTCTGCAGGATTGATTAGCCATGTCTAGGCTGTTCAGTGTTTTCATTGATATACCATCAGTACAATCAGCAGACATGACCAATCAATCCTGCAGCAGTCCCTCAGATCAACAGCCAAAATCTAGGGGGAGATAGATAAACTTTAATCCTTCCAGAGTGTAAACTTTGACTTCATAGTCTACAAATTCTCCAGATTTATGGCATTGACTGCCACTATTTGAAAATCTGGCGCTGTTTATTCCAAGTTTTCCCGTTTATTAAGCAGTGTGAAATGTCAAACACATTATGGCGCAAGGCGCGTAAGATGCAAATAGCACAAGATTTATTTATCTCTCCTCACAATGTTTTGTTACTCTGAAGGAAATGATATAGTTCTGGCCCACATGGATGCAGAGAAGTGTGCAGGAAGAAAGGCTCCCCCTTGTGATCTTATTCAGCCTGTTTTGAGGGTTTGTTTTTCCCCTTCCTCATTGATCTGGAGGTACCTGTCAAGCAGGGTTGTGTCTGTGCAATTCACGCTCTATCACCCGTCATCGCACGGAGCTTCTCAGTTTTCAGTTTTACATTACTCCTGTTCTAATAGCTCTGCGGGGGTCCCATTATACTTATATTTCTGGGTCTTGTAGTTCACCATGCACAATGCCAGCAATTCTTTGGCACAGCTAAGCTGAGGATCACGCTGGTCTGTTTTTTGTTTTTTTGTGAATGGCTGGACGGGTCTTGAATGTGTTTAGTAAAACTCCCAGAATGGACAAGTTTCTTGTGTGTTCATTTCAGTGATGTATCTGCTAAGGGCAGGGTTATATGATGGCTGTAAAATGTGGGTCCTAATCGGGGAACTAGGGTTGTATAAAGACATTCTCAGGGGTACTGGGGTGATTTCACATGTTCTATCTATAGAAGACGGGGGGAAATTTATCAGACTGGTGTAAAGTAGATTCCACTTTTCATTCCTCACAGATTCTTTGAAGGTGGAATCTGATTGGTTGCTAGGGGCAACTGAGCCAATTCTACTTTACACCAGTTTGATAAATTTCCCCCAGGGTGTTTACAGGCACTAGTTCCTGTATACTCTGAAAACCCCTTATGAATTCTAAAGCCCCGTATATACACATTTCAGCGGATACCTCTATACATCTGTTATGTACAAGGGGCTGCCAGATGCTCCTGGGTATCCGAGGGTGAGATCAGCCGGGTTTTTTTTTTTGTTTTAATTCCTTGCCGTGGCCACCATTACGATTCAGTGTCAGCCATTTGACTCTGCCCTTATTTCTGTTGCTGAGGGGTCTGGCTTTCTGGTGAGTGTGGAAGCCAATTGTGCAGAATACCAGAATAGAAAAAATGGGTAATAAAGACTGCTGCACTGAAACACCATGACAGCCTCTTGTCTGCAGAAATGCAATAAAGCCTTTACAGCGGTTTCCCTGTCACATGGCCTGTCTGCAGTTTCACTTTTGGGGTTATGTGCTCCCTCAGGTCCTAGAGTAGATCTATATATAAATTATGTATGTGGGCATGTCAGACGTCGGGTACCTGTTGCCTGTTCTATTGTAATCATCATTACCATTAGTCACAATGACTTCCATCATTTGTCATAAGGCAGATCCAAACTGTATTTCCCCTTCTAGGGGACCCATATTTAAAGTGTAACTATCATCATTAGTTTGCAGCAGAAAACTCTGTCAAAGTCCTGCCGCCATGCTACCGATGCACGCCAGAGTTGGAATTGTTTTGGAAGCCAAGTTGATTGCAATGTATACAATGGTGCTTCCAGAAGAAATCTGTCTTCGATACACGCCTGCATCGGGAGCGTGGTGGCAGGATTTTGAGTGTATCCTGCTGCCCGCAAAAGATGATAGTTACACTTTGTGTCAGTTGCATCTAAGTTTTGCAGTCTAGTATTGCAGATAAACGTTTCTTTTTTGTTGTTTTTCTTCAGGTATCACTTCTAAGACAACATAAGCCAGATGAC
This sequence comes from Dendropsophus ebraccatus, assembly GCF_027789765.1. Classification (NCBI taxonomy): domain Eukaryota; kingdom Metazoa; phylum Chordata; class Amphibia; order Anura; family Hylidae; genus Dendropsophus; species Dendropsophus ebraccatus. Next base: position 103,546,121 of record NC_091457.1, on the reverse strand, counting down.
TGCTCATGATCTGTAGTCCAAAACTGAGATCCAATATTTTTTTTGTCAACACTTGGTACAGTATTCAGGTCTGTGCAGTGGTCTCATGATTTTTCTACTAGTTTGGACAAATGAATTAAAGTTGGATCCTTGTTTTGTACTCTGAATATTTGATTCACATGGAGCAAAACTGCATGCATTTTATCATAAGCTTTTTTTGCTCCGTGGCCATAGAACCATGTGGGTAACAGGTAAAACGTTGCAGTGTTTCACATTTAAAAACATGGCAGTTCATAGTAAAACGCCTGCGGATTTACTGTGCAGCACTGTGTGAACCCAAACTTATCCTGTCTTAAAGGTGATTCCTGGAAATGGATCCATGATTGGGGAGAGCTTTCACACGTCCACAAGAAAACCTGTCTGTGCACGGACAGTATTCTGTGAAACGGACCTCTGAGCTCTCAGGATCATGATTATGATGTTGGGAGCTCTGAAATACTTTAAAACTTTGCACTTCTGTAATGACTCTGCTGTAGAGATAAGCGAAACCTGGAGCATGCTTGAGTCGACCCGAACTTTCGGCATTTGATTAGCGGTGGCTGCTGAAGTTGGATAAAGCCCTAAGGCTATGTGGAAAACTTGGATATAGTCATTGGCTGTATCCATGTTTTCCAGACAACCTTAGAGCTTTATCCAAGTGTTCGGGTTCGGATCGACCCGAACCCGGTTCGCTCATCTGTACTCTGTGTTGCCGTGCACAGGCAGTTTCTGGCAGACGTGTGAATGCCCCCTTCCTTGCAATATACTATATTGCCAAACTTGATGATTTAAAGCGAAGTGCACTTTGGCAGGATGGAATCAGAGATTCAATGTAAAAGCAAGGCAACAACAGTAAATATATGAAATGTGTCAAAGGGCACGGCCTTTTCTTCCAAAAAATAGCACCACCCCTTTCCTCAGGTTGTGCGTGGTGTTACAATACAGCTCCATTCACTTCAGTGTAACTGAGCAAAACCACACCCAACCTGAAGACAAGATTTATGCAGTTATGCCTGGATAAGCCCTTTTAAATTTCAAGGCTTGTTTGGAGCAGCTGTGCATAGGTTGAGATGAGTTCACCATTCATAGGCCAGAAGTGTCAGCTACTTTTCAGGGATTCCTGAGGTGGAACCTTTGTAATAGACCAATAGATGCCCAATACCACGTTACCCCTTCCTTCCCTCCAACTTGGTCATTTTATATTAAGTTTAAATATTTTGAATGGATGCCAGCCCATGTTCTATAGACTGCGTAGAGCTGCATAGAGGCAGCTGATGCTTGTATCTGGTAGTGGGTGACCTTTGCACATAGGACCCAAACACACACACACACAGCCCCTGTGGATTTGCACCTGGTTTATTTTTCCTGCAGTTCTTGAGTGCAGCTGATGTATCCCTTGTATGTGTGTAACAGCCACTATTGATCTTGTCCAGTAGCACGGCACAGAGTGGGGCATGTACCACCTCCTCTTCCAGGACTGATCTATTATTCTGTGATTCCCATGTAGAGTGTTGCAGACTATAGTGTACCAGGCCTGTTTGTATTGAGCACTTACTCGTATAGAGCAGACGCCTCAGAATATATTAAATGCTCCTCTCCACTGTGTCGTGTGTGTATATTCATCAAGAGCAGCGCTGGGAAAGAGGTCACATGACTCGATCATCTCATCAATTACATCCATATTTATTGTAGCAACAAACACAAGAGATGAAGGTGGACCAATGATTTGGACTGCAGCTGGGGACAGTGCCTGCATTTAGATAAGGAAGCAGTCCCACACTGAAGAGAGTAATATGTTGGCCAATAGAACTTAATCACTGTACAATAAAAAGTTAAGCAACTTCCTAATATACTGTTTTAATTCCTCACTATTTAAGCTCCCTGCTTACTGTTAGTGAATGAGAACAGCTTGTTGACAGCCAGAGCATGAAATCCAATCTTGAGCTAATGGTGTGTTTACACAGATTTATCTGACATGTGTGAAGCCTAAGCCAGGAATGGATTTGAGAAGAGGAGAAATCTCAGTCCTTTATGATCTGTTCTCTGTTTATAGTTTGTTCCTGGCTTTGGCTTCAAAAATCTGTCAGATAAATCTGTGTAAACACACCATAAGTGTGTGTTACAATTGTATACAGTCTAAATTGTGTTCTGTGTGTTTAAGGGGGCATTTAAATGTTTTATGATTGTGGTCAGTGCATGGAAGATGTGCTACGGACCAGAATCATGGAACTCCCAGCATCATGATTGATGATCATTCCAGGAGCTCCGAAACACTTCAGAGCCACATGGTTGTATCTGTACAGTAGCATGAAAATTCAAACACTGGTCCATAGCACATCATCCATATTTACAGACCGTGCATAGAACGTGTGAATGTCCGCTAATGCTGCAGCATTGTAATAAGTAAAAAGACAAGTTACTGGAAGTGTCTATCCACATTGACAACAAGCAGTCATTAACAACATTCTAAATCCTCACCATAACATTTTTTGTGACACTATAAATGTGGCCTCACTTACATGAGACTGAACTGATTCTTGTAGGAACAGGAACTGGGAACCTTTGGTCCTCCAGCTGTAGCAAAACTACAATTCCCATCATGCATAGACAACCATGAGGACTAGAAGAGATGGGCGAAGCGCTTCATTTTCTTGGAAATCTGCTCATCGTCCTGCTACCTTTTAACTTGCTGCCACTCCGGGTGCTGGGAAAAGCTGGATCCAGTTCTGGAAGAAGTCATCTCTAATGACTAGGTATGATGGGAAGTGTAGTTATGCAACAGCTGGAGGTTCCCGATGCCTGTTCTAATATATATTTATATGCAGATTTTGTTGCAAACATTTCTGCAACTTGAAATTTGATTCATACAGATGAATAGTTGTGTTTTAGGGTCAAGCGTGTATGCATTTCTGCAAGCCTTATTCATAAGTAGAGATGAGCAAATTCACATTATTATCTTATTATCTCTGCAATCCAGTCATCAGCCCGCTGCCTTATAACTCACTGCCGCTCCTCCCCAGGTGCTGGGAAAAGCTGGATCCAGTCCAGGACTGGATACAGCTTTTCCCAGCACCCGGGGAGTAGCGGCAGTGAGTTATAAGGCAGCAGAGATAAGGAAGCGCTTTGTTAATCTGTATTCATCAGTGTGTCATGTTTGGCTACACCCATGGGGGAGTTTATAATTCTCTTCGTGCATACAGTGAACTAAAGTCACTAAATCTTTGCACATGCTGTCTTGTGCAAACATTTAAAAGGCACAGATTTATCAAACTTTAAAACAAACAGATGTATACTGCCCACAGCAACCAATCGCAGATCAGCTTTTTGCTGTGGTAAAATGTAAGTTGAGATGTGATTGGTTGCTGTGGGCAGTTTACACCAGTTTCTATTTCACATAGTTTGATAAATCTGGGCCTTTGTGACTTGCACTTTATGCCTTGCTGACCAAATGGATGGAGCTGGTTTAAAGTTGGCATGACAGGAGAATGTGGCCTCCTCTAATACCAGGCTTACCACAGTTTACACTGCAGAGGTAAATTGTTGCTTAAAATCCATGTTGGCTTGGAGCTTTCCCGAGACACAGCTTCTTTCTCTTGCTGACTTTTTTTTTTTTTTAAAGAGGTGTGCATTTCTCTTTAAAAAAAAAAAATGCGGGGAAAAAAAAGGTGCATGTTCAAATTAAAGGGGCACTCTTGACATCAGGGGGGGGATACTACAGAAGCCTATAACATTAATTCCCTGTTTGCACCTGTTCTGAAACTGCCTAAATCCATATGTGTTTGGCATTTTAGCTCTGTGCTTCCTGGTTCAGCAGTTACTTAATACTACAATTCCCAGAATGCATTGCTTTCTCACAGCTTTTCATCACTACTCCCCTCATATAGCACTCCTGCCAGTTCCCCACCAAGAGGTGTTGCAGAACATCTCTTTTCACTGCAAACTATTGCACAATAAGTGAGGTTGCAGCACCTGCTGTGGTCACTTCCTACTGTAGCAGCATCCATCTCAGTGGTGCAGGCACTGTAAGGCAGTGAATCAAGGGGGTCACATAATAGGCAGTGCGACATAGTGGTTCTTGGTTGTGGGACCAAAAATCGCTGTGTAGCCCCTGCCCTAAAAAAAACAATGACGTAATTTTTTTAAAGGGTTACTCCTGAGGGCAATTTTTATCCTAATGCATAGCTTTAATAAAGTTATGTTACTGTGTAATATAACTTTATTAATAAAAACGTATATTGTTTTTTATATACGCATGCACCTCCGTTTAGTGGTAGCAGCAAGGAGCGACAGGGCCCCTCTGCTGCCACCAATGTTTGTGTTGAGAACCGCAAGGCTCTAAGTGAGAGAGAGGCTGCCCAACACGATCACAGTGTCTTGCAGCCTCTGCAGAGAAAGCGGTCACTGCTATCACCACTCGCTCTGCTTCTAGCACAAAGTGGGTGATGGCAATCACCAATCTGCAGAGGCTGCGGGCACCATGATCGTGTCGGGCAGCTTCTCTCACCATCACCCCCCTGTAGCCATGGATATTACAATAAAAAGTATACTGAGGAACAACTCCCATGATCTGTATATAGAAATAGTGCCATTCGGCAGTGCTAGATGAGAGCTCTGCAGTTGGAGACTGCATGCATATAAAATATACATATATATATATATATATTATTTTTTTTAATAGTTATATTGCAAAGTAATATAACTTAATTAAAGCAATACATTTAACATAAGTTTTTAATCTCCGGAGCTTAGCTCTGTATCACGGTGGACTGAAAAGTAGCAGAACTTTGAATGCAGCTCTGGGTAAGGGTGGGTTCATAATACGGAATCTACGCGGATTCCGTTGCTAGTACGTGCTCACGGCCATGCGCCCTTTTTCCAGCTCCTTAGACACGATTCTATGGGCAGGCCGATTACGCTATCCGCCGAAAGAATTGACATGTCAAATCCTTCATCGGAATGCGGAATCCGTCCGCCCATAGAATGGTGTCTATGGCACGGGCAGAGAGGTGTGTGGCCTTGAGCACGTACTAGCAATAGAATCCACCAAAATTTATCCGCGCTGATTCCGTAGTGTGAACCCACCCTATGACTGCAGTATAAGAAACAATGTAACTTAGCTTAAGAAAACTGGAGAGTTGATAAGCATTGTATGGAGATTGTACTTGGATATATGTTGATGCTGTTTTTCTTTAACACAATGTAGTCTGGCCTTTACTTATGACTTCTCCAAAAATTACTATGCAGGCGATGCTGAGAACATAATTGTTTTGTTTTTTTTTACTTCGGTTCTATATATAAAAGCCTTTGCAAGCTTTTATTCCCCTATAAGTGTACAGTATGTAGCTACTATGCAAATCTGTCTGCATAGTATCTGCCTTCTAATGAGTAACATGGCTGCAGGATCAAACTACAAAGTGTGTTATATTTAGTAACTACGGGGAGTCACCAGTCTGCATCGCAGCTGTATATGCAAAACCAAAGGTGTTTTTTTTTTTAGAGCGGTTGATACAACAGAAAAGCAATGCTATAGCTAGACCTAGCCTTTATGGTAAATGCACACTAGATGGATTTGCTGCAAACATTTTCAGGAAAAACTCCATAGACGAATCTGTACAAAGTAGCTTAGTCATACCTTCAGTTTGGAAAATCCACAACAAATTTATGAAGAACCAACATGTGGCAGACCAAAATTAACCTGAACTGGTCTGGGATGTTTTCGCAATGTTCACCTCTAGGTGATTGACAGCCTTCACTTCAGAAGTCCAGTATTCAGATTTAAAGTCCAGATTGTGCAGGAATTTAAGTGAATAGAATTGAGTTATGCCAAACCATAAAACTATCTAAGAATCTGCACAGCTTCTGCTCTAAAAGGTGGCACTAGTAGATAGATGGGAACAAGCATATTTGCAAAAGGTGATTAACCCTTTCAGGACCAGGCTAATTTTCGTTTTTTTCCTCCTGGTGCTTAAAAGGCCATAGCACTTGCATTGTTACACCTACAGACCCACATGAGCCCTTATTTTTTGCGTCACTAATTGTACTTTGCAATGACAGGCTGAATTTTTTTGCATAAAATATGCTGCAAAACCAGAAAAAAAAATTATATGTGCAGTGAAATTGAAAAAAAAAAACAATTATTTTTCTTGGGGGGGGGGGGGCTTAGTTTTTACACCATGTGTCCTATGGAAAAACTAAATGTTAAATATGTTCCTCAAGTCGTTACGATTACAACGATATGTAACATGTATAACTTTTATTGTATCTGATGGCTTGTAAAAAATTCAAACCATTGTTAAATATATGTTCCTTAAAATCGCTCCATTCCGATGCTTATAACGCTTTTATCCTTTGGTCTATGGGGCTGTGTCAGGTGTCATTTTTTTGCGCCATGATGTTTTCTTTCTATCGGTACCTTGATTGCGCATATGCAACTTTTTGATCGCTTTTTATTACAATTTTTCTGGATTTGATGCGCAATGTGCATGTGGATTTTTTTGCGCTTACCGTACAAGATCTGGAATGTGATATATTAATATTTTGGGCGATTGCGCAGGCGGCGATACTAACCATGTTTATTTATTTATTTTATTTATAAAGTGGGGTAGTTCTGACTTTTATTAGGGGAGGGGGCTTTTTATTAAATAATGACACTTTATTTTTAACTTTTACACTTATACTAGAAGCCACCCTGGGGGACTTCTAGTATAAGTACTCTGATCTCTCATACAGATCTATGCTACATAGATATGCAGCATAGATCGATGAGATAGGCACTCAATTGCTTCCGGCTGCTGCAGCCGGAAGCAACCGAATGCAGAGTCGGGATCAGCGCCATTACAGACCCAGTGACGGAGATCGCTCCTCCGTGACATTGTCAACTTTGACAGCTGCATCTGAAGACTTAATTAGCGGGCACGGCGATCGGACCGTGTCCGCTAATAGCCACGGCCCTGGGCTACATGCAGCACCCGGGACCGCGGCGGTTCAGAGGGGGGTCGCCACGCGGCCCAGCTCTGAATGCCCCCAACCCCGCAAGGACGTACAGTTACGTTCTTGTGCGGGAAAGGGTTAAAGGGGTACTCCACTTTTTACCCTGTTAAATCCCCACCCATAATATAATCTTTATTTTAATGGTGCGTTTACACAGACAGATTTATTTGACAGATCTTTGAGGCCAAAGCCAGGAATGGATTTGAAGAGAGGAGATATCTAAGTCTTTCCTTTGTGACATGTTCTCTGTCTATAGTCTGTTCCTGGCTTTGGCTTCAAAAATCTGTCAGATAAATCTGTGTAAACACACCCTTATAGGTTTCTATCACATGAAATAGACAGTTAATCTGCAGCACATCCCAACTTCCTGAAGCTGCACTTCCTGGTCCACATAGTCTCGACTCCTCTGAGACCAGAGTCACATGAACTCAGTCTCATCTGTTGTCAGGCAAGCTGTAACAACTTATCTATAACCCCGCCCACCACTGACATCACACCAATCAGTGAGCACCTGATTTAGGGGCAGGAAAACAACAGAACAGTGACAGCTTTCTGAGCAGTATAGGGAAAACAGTTTTTCATCACTGTCAAGGATTAATTATCTCTGTCTGGCAATTAGAGAATGCTAGAAGTGCCAGCACACAACATTGCTAGTTGTCCAGCAGTGAGGGAGTTAACAGTAATCAGGAAGGGAGTCCAGTAAGTGTTCTGTGAGGTAAAAGGAAGCACACCTGTGTGTGAGGCAGAGTGAGAGAGAAAGCCACATATATGTGAAAACAGCAGCCAGAACTCACAGCACAAGAGCTGAATTTTCCACAAGGGGAGAGAATTTAGCCCAGTGGGAATCAGATGGACTACAGGATAGGACTGGTGAGACTCAGTTACCTGTAACGTATCTCCCTGTGAAAAGCAGCCAGACTATGTGGGTGCTATGAAGCATTTCATCAGTCACCAATGCTGTTTCTTTCTGTGGGAGTTTACTGTATATGCCTGAATAAATCATGTAAAACTGCACTACAATGGAGCCTGTTTAAATTTATGAGGTGTGCTATAGAGAGGATACACTTAAAAGGACCTGACCCAAGGCCCTCCAATTCCTTCAGAATCTCAAAGAACTCACAATTAGAGATGATTGAACATCGTAAAATCTTAAGTTCTATAGAACTCGAACCTTGTCATACCTTCTACATTTGATTGCTGATGCCTTCCTGCTGCATGGGGAAGGAGGAGACAGCCTGGGTACCGTCTGGAATTCTAGGATTCAGTCTAGATAATAGGCTGTATCCCAGAATTCCAGGCGATACCCGGGCTGTCTCCTCCTTCCCCACGGACCGGGAAGGAATCGGGAATCAAATACGGAAGATTCAACAAGGTTCGAGTTATAGATTTTCCGATGTTCGGTCGTCTCTACTCACAATACCCAACGCTGCCATACCATAAGAGTGGCTGTGGATAACAGATATTTTGTTTACAGTGTAAAACAGAAGCAGATTGAGCCAGCGATGAGCAGATACTTGGAAGTTGGTTCTGAGGTGCATGCTGGGAAATGCAGTTTCCTGGTCGGTGCCATCTTGGATATAGACTGGCTTTTGGAAAAACTTGTAGCTCAGGACCAGCAGCAGCTAGAAAGATGAGATATGTCTTAAATTATTTAGGGGGACTTGGCGAGTTAGACCAGCTAGTTTTGGGAGCAATTTATTTTTTAGCTCTTTAGTGGAAATACCCCTTTAAAACTCACCAACTCCTCTCATGGAATTCAATGGGCCAGTTCCAGTCTTGTTTCCTATGTCATTGGGGCTGCTGTAAAGTATCTCTCTAAATGCTTTTAAAGGAGAAGTCCCACACAATTTAAAAAAGTCAGGAAGTGCAGGAAAATTATCCTCGTGTCCCATAGTGCTGCTCTCGGGTCTGGTGTCCTGCAGCTCTTCTAGCTGCAATGACACGTAACGGCAGAGTAATAGTAAGGACAGCAACTGCAGCTTAGATCATAATTCACCAATGAATAGGTCTGTGCATTACAGGCGACTACAGCTGTGCGTTCGTAGTGCTGGCTGTAGCTAATGATCTATGGCTACAGACAGCACTATGGACGTGTGCTCAGGGTGCTCTTATACACATTTCTTAAAATTCCACTAAATGCAGACAGGATCTAGACGAGGCAGGCTAGCAATTGCACCTGGACTGTTTAAAGGGGTTATCCAGTTCTACAAAAACATGGCCACTTTCTTTCAGAGACAACACGACTCTTGTCTCCAGTTCAGGTGCGGTTTGCAATTAGGCTCCATTCACTTCAATGGAACTGAGCAGCAAAGCCCCGCCCAAGCTGGAGAGAAGAATGAGGCTGTCTCTGGAAGGAAGTGGCCATGTTTTTGTAGAACTGGATAACCCCTTTAAAGCCAAAAAATCCAGGTCCTGCCTGTAGTGTTGTGCAACAGCAACCTGCAAGTGCAAAGACTTTAGCGCACAATTCCTCCAGTGGACACACAATAAAAACCCGATCTAAAGGTTTTTTGTTTTTAAATGAGATTTTTCGCAAACGTGTACAAATCGCATGTAAAAATCGCACCAAACACGCAGCAATAAAAACGCATAGTTAAATACACAACAATTCGGTACGTGTGAACCCTTAAGGGCGGGTTCACACTACGGAATTCTCGCGGACAATGTGCACGGAATTCCGTCAGCTGTCCGCCCGCACATCTGGGCGCCTTTCCACCGGCCCCATAGACACCATTCTATGGGCCGGCGTATTCCGCTATACGCTGAAAGAAGTGTCATGGTGTCTATGGAGCCGGCGGAAAAGCCTGTGCCCGTGCGGGCGGGCAGCTGACAGAATTTCGCGGACATTGTCCGCGAGAATTCCGTAGTGTCAACCCGCCCTAAGAGTTATATGTGAGGGGCATGGATGCCTCCTGTTGGGTTGCACTCCACACAGCTCCTGTGGGTGTTTTAAACAGATTAGTTAGGATCCTTTATGCCCAGTTTTATAAATTTATAGTCACAGGCCATTTAGGAACCATCTCTCTGAGGTCACCTTACAGTGGTGAGATGGTACCCTCTGATTACATAGTTTGCCAAGAACCTTTTTTTTTTTTTTTTTTTTTAATCTTCAGAACAGGTTTTTATTGTGTGTATGCTGGGGGGAGTATGTACTGGCACTTGCAGTTTTTCGTCTGTATTTTAGCCACAGCAGCATGCAATTTGTTCACACTATGCAGAGTGCAGGCCATTTTCTTTTTGGCTTTTACAACCTTCAGTTTTGTCTGTAAGAGTGCTCTCAATATAGCATCAGAGGATTTTTTTTTCCAGCTACGGATATAACTAATAGATGAAAAGTAGAGGACAACACAGGATGTTTTTTATAGGGAAATCTGGTACAGTGGCCAAATTTATTTCCATCGGCATTATAGTTTGCATGAGTTTAAAACACAGAAAATGCACCTGTCAGAGAGGGGGGGGGGTGAAGAGTTATCCGAGAGGCTATCAATCAGGTGAGATGCAAATGCTAAGTGAAAACCTACTTTAGGGCTTGAGGTCTCTTCTCCAATAGCATCTGACAGAAATAAAGCTAAACTAAAAAACTGCAGATCTCTGCTCCTCAATGAAATGGAGACTCACAAGACGGCAAGAAACGTACAATTGCTTGATATTTGTCTGGAAATGTGTTTAGTCTGAGGCTCCACAGCACATCAACTGCAATCTATGACAGGTGGTAATTACTGGCAATATAAGGCTATGGGTGGGGTCAGCCACAAATAACCATTGTCCTCCATGATGGACAATTGTTAGAAAAGGGAGAGAATTATAAATGCATACATTTAGCCAACATAAACCAGATGGGACAGGAAGATGCTGTAGAAAAATTTATCATGGTGCATACTGCGGGACAGATTTTTTTGTTAAAGGTACAGTAGACTCTTTAGTCTACCTTTACAGCAAAAAAAAAAAACAGCACATTTATTGATAAAGCTTGCCCATTTTAAAGATCCCACTTGTGTAAAACACAATTTTGGCACACCAGATGTCCACTAATGGTTGCACAATTAAAACCAGATTCTGGCACTTTTTGCCTAGTTATGGTGCGTTTACACTAGATTTATCTGACAGATTTTTGAAGCCAAAGCCAGGAACAGACTATAAACAAAGAACAGGTCATAAAGAAAGACTGAGATTTCTCCTCTTTTCAAATCCATTTCTGGCTTTGGCTTCCAAAACCTGTCTGTGTAAACGCACCATTAATTTTCCCAATGTATCCAATTGATTGTTATGGAAAACATTATGGGCACAAAACCTCTTACATGATCTTTGATGGGTTTTGGAGACAATAATGGTATGATCTGCTAAGTAGTGCTGAAGTCAACTTTCAGACTTTTTGATACAGAGATCAGGAAAGACAATGGACACAAAGGAATGCTACAATCTCTACAGAAGCAGCACACCTAATACAACACGTATCTGTATGGGTTTCCCCAACACAAAATCGTCTTGTTGGCTGACAACAGTAAACAGCGACAGACAGTGACTTTTCCATTTATTTTTTAAATAAATACACTTTACAGAAAAGAAACAATTTCTGGTTTTGTGATTCACAGGAAACTAACACATCAGATGAGAATTTGATATGATCAATCATCATCAGGCGAGGGTCCAGAAATTATGAAAGTCACTTTACATGATGCTATCCAGGGTGGGGATCAACCTCACCCTAAACCCTCCCCGAGCCTATCACTGTAATACTGCTGAATGATCCTCTGATCTGTTCAACGAAGATGACGAGCAGGAAACATGATAACTCCACCTGCTTCTCCTTAAACCCAGAAACGATGCAGGATTCCCATTAAAATTAATTCATAGGATAAATTGATCTCTATTCATCACTGCGCACAAATTGCCTGGTCTCTCCACTCTGCCGCTTTCCAAAAATACACACAATTTAAAAGAAAAAAAAATACACATTTCCTATGGAATATATTACAATTCTGTCATAAAAATACTTTGCTGCCCAAAGTTAAGGAAAAAAAACCCTCCTCCCCCTTAAATAATCCTGTGCAAAGAAAAAAAGAAAAACAGAACACTTGATGCCCGCGGGGGGAGGGGACACCGTCCAGCGCGGGAGATTTTTTTTTTTTGGTTAGAATTTTTTTTTCTTTTTCTATAAAACTATTCTTTTAAGAGCTCTGTTTTACAAAATAAAAAAAAAAAAGTCCATCTTGGAGTCTGTGGGAACAGAGGTGGGAAGTGAGAGTTGCTGGACAACAAGGAGAACGGGTTTATTACAAGTGCAGAAGTCAATACTCCATCCTACAACCTGACAAGTGCGTCACAGCGAACTGCAGCTCTGCTCTTCTGTCTCCAGGAGGGAAAAGACCCTGTGTACACAGCATACACCTCCAACTCCTCACTCATTCAATGCTAGAATAATGTCGTCTTCAAGATCAGAGTTATCTGAACTATCAGCTGTGGAAGAAAACAGAATATCAGCAGAGTGGTCATACCACTGAAAATGCAGCATATCTATTCACCAGCAAGCAAAATCGATATAGCTTACAATGGTGCCTATCCATTCATAGAAAGCAGCAGTAACATCCTGGAGAATGGTGACATGAGAGTGCAGCCTATACATTCACTAGAGACAAGTGACGCTAGACACAAGTGAGCTTGTAGCCTATCCATTGCCTAGCAATCAGTAGTGACATCAGTGAGAAAACTGGCTATCCTTTCACTAGACAAGCAGTAAATGCAGCATTTCCTGTTGGTAACATTGTGGTTAAAGACTTTCCCACTATTTTGCACAACAGACGGTACTCACAGTCTCCCAGTATCATCTCCACTTCTGAATCTTCATCGTGACCATCATCATCTCCATCATCACCATCATCTTCCTCATCGTCCAGCAAATTTGCAAGTTCTTCGTCATCAGAGGGGGAAAAGTCATTCTCTCCATCCTCTCCAGCCTGCTCCCCTGCCTCCTCCTCTTCCTCCAGCTCAGCATCCAGCAGGGGGCCGAGATCATCAGAATCATCGTCGTCATCGTCATCCTCTTCATCCTCTTGTTCTTCCTCCTCCTGAAAGGTACCATGAATTAGCTCTTGAGATGAAAAACCAAACATCTCCAGTAACCCCTACTCCCTTATGTAGGAGAGCGAAGTCTGTATATACAAATCGGAATATAGAGCCATAGATGATCTGTGGAAAAGACATTCCCTAACCTGATCCTCCTCCTCATCTTCATCCTCTGCTAGCCGCTGCCTTCCAACCTCATAAAGCCGACAGACAGTGTCCATATTTAGAGAATCCATCGTTCCTTGGTTCTGGGAGAAGAAATTACATATAAAGTCAGGACACAATGATGGAAAAAGGACAAATAAACCCCATGTCTCCTCACATCTAAAAACATCCAGATACCTCAATGACAGCCAGGTAGCAGTCTTTAGTGTCTGTGCACAGGTCAAAAATGTTCCGCTTTACGTCAATGGTGGCTGTAGAGTAAATGACAATACAGTTATCATACAGGATTACCATAATAAAAAATTTAAAAAGTATTTAGCACATGGGTCAAAGAGATAATCAGTTCTAGAAGATCAAGGAGCTGTAGGAACTAAAGCAACACTTTACTTTGTCTATATGCCCATATAATGCACACTCACCACCGCTATTCATACAGTGCAATCTGTTTTATTCCTGCACAACAGTAACCACTTAGGCACTGCTCAATTGGTAATAAATGGTTTTTTCTATAATAGCCTTTAGATACTTTTGTGCCTGGAAAATTGCCTTTGTTTGACTGACACTCACCAATGGGCTTGTAATCTGTGGCATTAAATGTGCGGAATGAGGAGCCAAATGGACTCTTCATCCTCTCTTCTAGAAGATCATCCTCATCATCAGCCTGTAGCATGGCTGCAACAACAAAAAGAAAACCACATTATAATACAGAAAAAAAGCTAAGAGGGGAAGCAGATGCAACAAAGCATAGAAAGACTACACAACAGACACAGGACACTGACCTCCATACATCACAGTCCCAGTGTTATTGAAGACGACACGGCACTGGTCTAGGTCTGGCACTGTGTGGAGAAGGTGGAAAGTTCGCAAGTCCCACTGAGCAGATGATTAAGGAAACAGTCATAGTAAAAGGAACCAAATCACTGTATGGTGAAATTCACTTTCATTTTGGCTTCCACTCATCACAATTTTCAGCATTTATGCATGCAGTACAGCAACAGTTTACATTCAGTCTGAAAACCGATACTAACAGACTAGGACACCTTTAAAGAGACCAAAATTCCAAAATTTGGGAAAAAAAATGCTGCTGTCCACAGCTTGTATGTGGTATTGCAGTTTAGAACTATTGTAGTGAATGGAGCTCAACTGCAATACTTCACACAAACTGCAGACAGGTGTGGCTCTGTTTTTGGAACAAAGAAACCATATTTTTGAAAACCCGGACAAACCGTTTTACTTATTGCAAAAAAAAAAAAAATAGTTTTTAATAAAGGGGCACTCCAGCTAAAAGCTTTTTCTCCTTTCAACTGGTTTCAGAAAATTATATAAATTTGTAATTTACTTCTATTGTTAAGTCTTCCCATACTTATCAGCTTCTGTATATGCTGCAAAAAGTGGTGTACTCTTTTCCGTCTGACACAGTGCTCTCTGCTCTCATGTCTGTCCGTGACAGAGATGGCAGCAGAGAGCATTGTGTCAGACAGAAAAAAAAAACACCACTTCCTGCAGGACATACAGCAGCTGATAAGTATGGGAAGACTTAACAATAGAAGTAATTTACAAATCTATATAACTTTCTGACACCAGTTGATTTGAAAGAAAAGGATTTTTACTGGAGTGCCCCATTAACAGTGTTTGCTTACATTTGCAGACTGACATTTGAGCATTTAGCTTTCTCTCCACCCTGAGTGAGCTTTGCTCCAGAGTCCCCCCCCCATCCATTTAATAAGCTTCAACCCCCCCCCCCCCCCCCCCCCAGCATTACAGGGGAACTCCACATAAGGAAAATTTGTTTTCTATCAAAAGTACATTAAAAGTTTATATATATATATATATATATATATATATATATATATATATATATATATATATATATATATATATATATATATATATATAGTGCTTTTCTGCCAGCTGATTGAAATCCAGGAATTGAAAAAAATGGCCTCTGTGCCAATTCACATTGTCTCCTGCTCCCTCTGCCCTCCCCCCTTAGGAGACAGAGATTCCATGCCTGTGTCTCACAATGTGTGTGTTTGCGGAGATCAGGCTGATGATGCAGACAGGGGGCAGGGTGTGATGTCCCAGGAGGCTTGGCTGGATCCCCCAATCCCCTGAGTGATTCACCATCTCTGACCAGCCAGAAGCAGGTGCAGCAACTTCTCTGGGACTGTGATGAACAGCTGAGGGAAAGCATTGCATTCTGGAACCAGTACTGCATTCTGGGAACTGCTCAACCAGGAAGTACAGAAGCACAATACAGAACAAAACCCCCCCATACAAATGGATTTTTGGTAGTTTCAAAACTGGGATAGATATGTAAGTAATGCGTTATGCTTCTGCAGAAGTTTCATTGTTTTAAACCTCTACATGGAGTTCCCCTTTAACAGAAAGTAATCATATTGAATATAAAATGAAAATGTAACTGAATGTTGCAAACATTTTACAGCCTTACAACCAATCCAAAATAAAGATTCATGGGCCACCAAAAGACTAAAGAGACATTTTGATAACATTTGTATGCATAAAATCCTCCTTTCTCTCCATCACATTCTGGTTAAAAGTAGAGGTTCCTTTCAAGGACTGTATCGTATATTATTTTTCTGTATTCGGCTCCGTAAGGGTATGTTTACAGGGGACACATTCACTGCATATTACAGTAGCAGCCAAGGAAATGGGATTTGCAGAACTCTAGTCCACACACACACACACACACACACACACACATACACAATGCTGAAGAAACACTGTGGATTACAAATACATTGGCCAAATTTGATAGAGCTATCTGATTTATCCACAGCAACCAAAGGTCAGCCTCCACTTGGCCCACAGCAATTTGAGAAATAAAAGCTGAGCTGTGGTTGGCTGCATTGGTCTCAGAGTGATAAAACTTAGCCACACTTTTTTTTTTGTTTAATACAATAATATAGTCTACACTAAAATTCACAGCAGCAAATCTGCAACAAAAAAGTGGGCACAATGCTGCAGATTCTCTACTGCAGAAAAGCTGTAGTGTATCCACACTGTGTAAACATACCCTAACAGCCCATAATGAGCTCCATGCTATGAGGATACAATCTCTGTGTTGACTATGACCTCCAGGCCATTCGGATGGAACACACCACTGATGTTCATGTTGAATTTGTCAAATTTGTGAATAGCTTGGGCAGACCGCACATCCCACAGCACCCCGTCATTTAGCACCAGATCATCCGTGGGGTTGAAGGTGGCACAGTTACGCTTGTAGTTATTAGCCAGATCTGGGTTATATAAGGTCAGCAACTTCTGTCCTGTCTGGATGTCATAAATCTGCAAGACAATGAGAGTGAGAGAGGTATATTATAAAGTCATCAACATCAATTGTCCACTTCCAGACCCCCGATGGAGAGTGATTTGGATCTGTGATTGGAGATTAATCACTGTACAGTTTAAGCTTGTGTAACTTTCTAACAGACTACAATGTAAAATGATTCACTTGTTTTAAAATCTCTGCTTATTGATAGCCTTAAAGCATTACTGTCATTTGGAGTAACTTTTGACATTTCATCAGACATGTCAAAAGTTACTGATCACATTGTGATCCCAAGATACAGCCGGGGATAATGTGAAGCAGTATTCTCCACTCCCTGTCCCACAGGATATCTGACTATTTCACTTCTTTGTCATTTATTTTCATTTTATAAGACCAACAAAAAACTGCGCAAAACAAAGTGTTATTCATACAATATAGAATAAGTAACACTCTCATGAGGATAATGTACAAATGTATCAAAATGTTGTATTGTCAGACACATGAAACAACCGTTCCAAGTATACCTAACAGATAGATGGATAGGAAGTGAGAAAGGAGGAAAGAAGGGGGAGGTGGTGACCTATTTCACTCCATAGACTGTAATGATGTGAATGAGTTGGAGTTCATTGACAGCTGGGCAGAGAAGCAAGCTGCTGTACACTCCCCTTGGCAGTATCAGGGGGTTGAAGCAAGTCTGAGGAGTGGGACCTGCTGTGATAAGTAACTTCTGACATGTCTGCTAACATGCCAAACAACGAGTATCCATTAGCACCAGAATATCTGTATACTGAGACATAGCTAAAACAACAACAAAAGGTCTTCAGGAATAGCATACCCATCTTGCTTCTTCTCCTATTCTCTTATCCGATGACTAATATTGCCCAACAGATGGCAGAGATTGGTGCAGCTACAGTTCCTTTGATGATCAGCACATCACCCGACCATTAGGGAAACACTTTGGGTGACCTGACATTGTTGAACTGCCCAGACTGCAGACTGTAAGATACAGGCACTGAAGTTTTCCTTTGTATTGCAGTCCCAAAATACAGTACTTTTCTATTTATAACGGTAGTGTCAGCTAACACATTAGTATTTCTTTAGCATTATCCAGACTGGATAATTGCAACTACAGCAAACCTTTATCTGGGAAAGGTATTGGGACATAAAACTTTCTGCCATAACTATGCCATCACATGCAGGGAGCAATGTCTCACACATTAGCCAGAAGTAGTCATTACTGATCCAGCCCACCACAGTCACCATAGTTTGACATAAATCAGTTTAACTTGGCCTTTGTTGTGTTGCTGCCATCTCTCATCTAATAACTCACATGAGCGATGTCTTCCTTTGTGCCTATGACACGGTCCTGGGATAGTTTGCTGAACTCCACATAATGATCCTCTGTAAATGAATGTCTGTAAATACAATAAAACACAAAGTGAGTCTGTGAGGACTTCCCCTGTCCCTTTGAGTCCATTATCTACCTCCACTCACTTCATGTCAAAGACTGACTTCATTCCCCATAATGCAGAGAGTGGCTGACTCCAAGTGGCTGCAGTCAAAAGAAGAGATCCATCCTGTGGAGAAAGACAAGGTATGTAACTTAAGATGCAAGTATGGATCTGGAAAAGCAAGTCCAAGAACCAGACATGTCATGGGTAACAAATCAAAAAACTAGAGGCAGGAGAGGACACATGTGTCATGCATAAGGGCAGGTACTTACTCGTGATGGCTCTAGGTGTGTGATGGCAGAGTTGTGGCAATTGTAACTGGCTTCTTCCTGACCGCTAAAGACATTATACAGCTTGAGTTGTCCTGTGCAGGTGCCCAACATTAAGAAACGTTCTCGAGCTGAAAATGCACAACAGGTAAACCCACTTTCATCCTCATTGGCTTCTCTGAAAACAGAGATTGGACGGAACCTGAAAGAAGAGACATTTGTAGTAAACAAGCATGGTAATCTCTATATAACTGCAGTACTGTCCCAACATAAATCTTTTTTTTTTTTTTGATCAAATAGTTTTTATTAAAGATTTTGCATTTTTTAAAGTACACAGAACCACAGGGAGGCTAGTACAGTAGCCCAAACCCTGCGCAGAACAGTATAGAACAGAAAACAAAAAAGAAACACAACAAATTGGCAACAACCAACATAGTCCAAAGAGGCAACCCTTCAGAAGAGGAGAGATACGCAGCAGTATAGACAGTAAACAGTAGATAGGCTCTATAACCTCCATTATAAGCAGAAACTCCTAGATATATTAGGTAGCCGGTGAGGGAGAAAGCCTGCCTCTAGTAAGTGACGGCGGTGCCATACCGAGGGTATCTAGCCAAGGCGCACAGATCTTCTCAAATTTTTTCATCGCCTCCCGCTTTTCATAGGCATATTTATCATTGGCAATGAGCCAGTTGACTTTAGCTACAAAGACAGTACTCGTCGGAGGGTCCTGGTCAAGCCAGGATTGAGCTATCAGCTTTCTAGCCATATATAAGATCCTAGCAACAGCTACTTTACCAGGATTAGGTAAGGCTATGTCCTCTACGTAGCCTAAAATGCAAACTAAGGGAGACTGTTCAAGGTGAACAGAATAGACTTTGTGGATAATTGAAGCAACCTCCTGCCAATACCTCGTTAATTTTGGTCACCGCCAGAACATGTGCAGGATCCCTCCCTCGTCTCTCCGGCACCGAGGACACAGGGCATCGGGACGAAGTCCCACTCTAAATAAGAACTCCGGAGTTCTGTAGACACGGTGTAATAGGTACAAATGGGACAGTCGGTGCTGCTCCCCCACGGACAACTGGGGCGTCATCTCCAAAATTACCCTCCACAACTCATCCTCTAGGAGACCCAAGTCAGCCTCCCACTTCTCCTTTATGGTCAACGGATGTTTTTCAAAAAAATTTGTCGTGCAAGTGGATATATAGCAAGGAAATGAGACCCAACATAAATCTTACCGACTGAATATAAGGTGTCTGTCAAAGCAGCCTCCATCCACACCCCCATATTTTGGGAAGGCGGCGCGGCGAGTCAGTCGTGAAGTGCAATTGGTTGGTGCCTGTCTGCGTTGCTTGGGTTCTGGACACTGGTGGGGAGTAAAGAGGGAAAAGGGAGGGCAAATGGCAACTGGGTTCTTACAACGGGCATGCTGTTCTCGTAAGTATTCTGTCATGATACTGTCTAAAGTCGGTGGGGAAGGCACATGTCGATCCAGCTGTTTTCTGAATGCGGGGCTCTGGCTGTAGGCACCGTGGTCTGACTTTTGTCTCAGAACACGTGACCTCTTTCCATTGCAGGGCGACTGGCGTTCTCGCACAAAGCTGATGCGACCAATTAGAGGGGAACCTGTAGAAGCAGGGAGAGGTGATGACAACTGAGGAGGCAACTGGCTACGAGATGGCGGGTGAGGGCACATGGAGCTGGTGGACAAGCGGGCTGGGATGCGTGGTGTCCTTGGCAGGGAAACAGGTGAAGAGGCTGCTGGTGGCTGAGTGGTGGCTGCTGGCAGGAAAGTTGAGGAGTGTGATGCAGCAGTCATAGGCAGGTCAGCCTCTCGAGTCAAAGCTGTTGCAGTTTCCTGTAGCCCCTTGGAAATTAGATGGTTGCGAATTAACAGCAACAACTCCTTCTCTGGGAAGGAGATACGGGATTGTGCCACCACATCTGCTTTCTGTAGTCGTGCCAATGATACATCACTGCCCATGAGCAGAGGCTTCCCCGAGACCCTTTCAATAAGCTCTGCTGCAAACTTGCAAAAGCGGACATGTTCACTGCGCTTATCTTGGAGAATCGGCTCCTTCATTAATTGCTGGATTTGACCACTGCTGAATAAGGGAAGCTTGCTGATGATCTGCCTTACAGAACTACTACGGCTGAGACCAACCAATGCTTTACATGACAAAGCCCGAATCTGGTCAGCATCGGTTATGGGCATCTTCACTGACAACAAAGAGAGCAGCACTTTAATGCCATTGTTAGACTGAACCACATTCCACATCTTGGCAAGTGTCGGTTCTCCACTCCCCCCACGTCCATGTGGTTGGAAACTTTGGGAGATGGGTGTCCTTCTCCGTGGGGTCCCAGAGACATATTTGCCAATGCTGGAGATACGAGTTTCTGGGGCGCATACACAATTGATGATGATTTGTAAAGCTGATTTCTGGATCTCTGCATCATGGGTGAAAAACTCTCCCTCAGCCACATCCAAGACAATGCTCATGCCTATGGAAAAGAGAAGGAGGTGAACCGTAAAAGCCATTCTTTTAACACTGCAGTGAAGATGATCACTCACAACTACATAATTTTCCTCTTCTTACCTACAGTGGAGACTGTGGAACCTGCCTCATCCAAAACATCAACTGGCTCCGCCAACTGTAGCTGGATTTTCGGCACCACAGTGAGGATAGCGAGAACATCCAGAGCATAGCGGACTGTGTCATTTCTGTGAGGAGGGAATGAGATAAAATTGTTATGTCTATGGTGCCACAGTTCATGGAACATGAATGGGGCTAAACTCCCCTACAAGACAGCCATACATACAGCTGCTGAACCTAAATAGGCTGTATTGGGGCACTACAGCCTCTTTGTTCTGATAATTACTTTGAACAGTTGGTACTCAACCTGTCATACTTAGTTCATATGGTAAAATCACAGTCGGCTTTAAAGGGGTTGTCTAGATCCCAACCCCCTCAAATCTATGTTAGAGATGTTTTGCGAAGTGGGCACACTCCTTCACATAAGGTATTGTCCCAACATAAACTCCTCTGAGTCCATCTTCCGGTTATATGGGACATTGTCAGGCAGATCTCTCTCTGATAACCGACAGGTAGCTCTGTTATCAAGGATACCGGGTTCCATATTGCGTATCGTAAAGTACTTTTGAGGTATAACCTGACAGCAGCCTCTATTACGATACCACAACATTGGAAGATAACCAATACGCCCTTGATATTGGAGTGGTAAAAGGAAGATTAATATAAGAATGATGAAGCATGGTCGTTTTGATGGGTTTGTCACTATAAAAGGTTTTCTTAGAAACAGTATATGAAATCGTGAGGGAAAACAGGTGGGTGTGTACTCGAGCACTGTCTGTGTGAACCAACTGCTAGTAAGGACAGATGGCATCACCTGAATATCCCAATGCATTTTATCCATAACAGTAGTACCAACAAAAAACAAAGTATTTGTACCTGTTCCGTGCAAATTTATATATAGAATGTGAAATAGACTGTTGAAAAAGACCTACACTATGGCGGTATAACCAGTACTAACCTCCAGGTAGACGTTCTATCCAGGTTGAGGTTTGTCAAGTAATCCACTGCCTGTATCCCCTCTGGGATAGTGTGAAAAGATCCCTACCCCAGGTGGTGGTGTAGTCATTGTTGAAGAGAGTTGCAGTCTGTTTGCTCCAATTGAAAATTGGTAGCGTGTGCAACACTTGCAATGTAAAAGTCTTTTGCTGGGTAGTGCGACGTCACAAAACTACTGTACTGCAACTCTCTTCAACAATCACTACACCACCATCTTGGGTGGGGATTGCTAGCTTCTTTTCACACTATCCCAGAGGGGATACAGGCAGTGGACTACTTGACAAACCTCAACCTGGATAGAACGTCTACTTGGAGGTCAGTACTGGTTATACGGCCATAGTTTAGGGCTTTTTCAACAGTCTATTTTACGTTCTATATATCATATGCGCGGAACGGGTACAAATACTTTGTTTTTTGTTAGTACATGTAATCTTCTTACCTCTAATAAATTTTGAATGGAGGTATTAATTTGTGGTATTATTAGGCTCTGCGATGGACGCCCCAAATAGAGCCTCAGACACACATGTGAACTTGGCATAAATTGTAGATGGCAAAGTAGTGACTATGGTAGGTGATTTAACGGGCACCTAGCAGTGGATCTGTATTATCTTTATCAAAAGTGGAATATTACAGGTCACAAATGGCTATAATTAGATTAGGAAGCAGTGTGAGAGTTTTGTGAGGGTGATCATCAAAGTAGTATACAAGCCACTCATTGGGGGAGATTTATCAAGCATGATGTAAAGTGAAACTGGCTCAGTTGCCCCTAGCAACCAATCAGATTCCACTTTTCATTCCTCACAGGCTCTATGGAAAATGAAAGGTGGAATCTGATTGGTTGCTAGGGGCAACTGAGCCAGTTTCACTTTACACCTTATTTAATAAATCTCCCCCATTGTGTCCAAAATACAGAATAAATTGTGTTTTATATGTAGAGGCAACAAATCAAAATCAAAGAAAATCCTCCTTGATAAATCTGGCCCCAGTTTCATTCTTTCAATGCATTTAACTCCAAATGCCAAAAAGACCTCATCCTTTACACTCACCTCGCATAATATGTCTTCCAGCTACAGGCAATTGAAATGAGCTGAAGCAGCAGCTGGACACATGAAAGCTTAAGGAAAACTTCAGCAGGTTCCCAGTACAGCTGAGAAGGACCAAATGCTATCAAGTATTCCATCATCTCCACTATTTGCTCTCGGGTGTATGTACAAGCCTAAGAAAAACAGAAGTTTATACTGGTAACCAAAAAAAATAAAGTAAAGCTTTAAGGAGCAGGGGCATCTGACTCTCCCCTGACAGCTATTTAATAAGCATGGCCAGCTTTATACTGGTCAAAAGCTGTATACAAATAAGACATGATCTGCTCACCTTGTAAGGTGGAGGAGGATGGATCGGCAGCCCGCCTTCTGTGCGCTGCAATGACTGCTTTACTTGTTCTACCTTAATGGCAAGATGAGCTTCAAAATATCTACGCAAGGCCATGCACGTATGTTTTCCTGTTTGCCGACTTGCAAAAATCTCATCATCACTTAGCAAAGCTCCCTGATCTTCTAAGTTTAGGATCTCCAGAGTGCTGATCTGTGCAGAGAAAATAGATGACACAATGAGGGGGTCCTACTTTCTCAAAGTTCTAACAAAATATCTATTTCTAGACTGTGTCCCATTCTTTCCAACACAGACAGCTCCCTACTTATCATACAGGTAAGGAGATTTATTTCCTTGTGATTCCACCCTGGCCTCTCTTACCAGATTAACCAGCCGCCGCAGTCCATCTTGGTTGTCAAACAGCTCAAGAACAGCTCGGAACGAAAAGCAGATGGAAAAAAACATGGTTGCATGGCAGCAGCCTGATGCATGGGAGCACTCCATAAGCCATAGTGTGTAGTTCACCACATCCGCAAGCACTTTGTGAGGATGCATGCAGACCTTAAGGAAAGGAAAAAAAGGTAAATATTGCAAAGAAATATCACCGCAGAACTCTTACTTAGGGTCCTATTACACTAAAAGATCATGCGAAAAATAATCCTATTGTTCAAATTCAAGCCATAATATTTCTATGTGTAAGCAGGTAACGACGAGATGATGCGGATAATTCGTAAATCGTTCGTATATGAATCGTAAATGAACGTTCGTAACTGCGACCGTAACGACTATCGTTCTGTGTAATATTGTGAACGATTTCAGGTCATTTGTAAAAGCACTAATTTGCAACTGTTTATCATAAATCGGAGAAAATTAAAAATCGCTTAGTCTAATAGGCCCCTTAGAAATGTGAAGTTTTTACAAATGACACTAACACTTTGAGGAGATGCATTACACATTATCCAATTACATGAATTCTAAACATATTTCCTATTTTCACTCCTCCAATATCCAATGGGTATCCATTAGGCCAATGTTAATAGGCCTGCTAAAATGTTAAAAGACCTTTCAATTTAACATAACTTTAGTATCACTGCTTGCCATAACCAACTTTGAACATACAATGTGTACTTTCAGAGGCTTAAAGCGTAACTGTCATGTTGTGTTTTATTGCAGAAATCAGTAGTATAAGCGATTTTAAGAAACTCTGTAATAGGTTTCATCAGCCAAAAAAGCCTCCTTCTGTACTCAAGAAGCAATCTCCCAGCCTCCCCCCCTGACTTCTTATCTGTGCATTATCAGGCAAACACGTCTTCATTACAGAGAAGCCAGTGAAGACGGGTTCTGCTCTCTCCATTGTAAGCCTATGAAGGGGGGAGGGGCTGAGGGAGATGAGGGAGCAGGAAGAGGTGACATGAAGGTCAGCTGTTTGTAGATTGTCTGGGCACCTAAAACGCTAAATTCAGGTGTCAGAAAGGTCAGTGCTTATCTATGAACTTACTGAGAGAAGATTGCAGGGTGTTGTGCTTTGCAGAAATCCTCCGTGCTTAGTCACTCCTAACAGCCCCTCCCCTCTCCATAGCCACATAATGGAGACAGAAATCCTGCTTCATCTGATGTGAGGGGGGAGGCTGGGAGATTGCTTTTTCAGTACAGAAGGAAACTCTTTTAGTACATAAAACCTATTACAGAGTTTCTTAAAATCGCTTGTACTGTTGATTTTTAATGTTTTCAGAAAAATGGCCCTGAAATAGGGCTGGGCGGTATACCGCAAAAATACAGATACCATCACTGGCGTCGGTTAACCGACTTCAACTTAGCCAGGATGGTAATTGCGGTATTTTTGTATTTTTATGTCCCCGCGCCCGTCCTGTCAGAGCCCCACGCGCGCACACACACAAGCGGCCCGGCACGAGCGCTGCACGTCATGTGCAGGGACGCCGGCATCGGTGCGGGAGCTGAAGGAGCAGCAGGGCCCAGGTGACCGCCCGCACCGCCCCGTCTGGTCCAAGCAACCATCTCTCCGCCCCCCTATGCGCGCACCTGTCCGCCCTCTCCGAGGCCCCGTCCTGCCGCACCGTCCATGAGCCCACCACCCGTCCGGTCTGGCGTCCCTGCTCACTGAGGGGAGTACAGGACAGCCGCCCTCACGTGCTGCTGCTCCTCCAGCTCTGACACAGCCGCGTCCCTGCACACACAGAACAACGTGTGCAGCGCTCGCCGGCCGGGTGGGGGGGGGGTGCGCTTGGACGGGACTGTGCTGGTCCCCCCTCCCGGACCAGTCCTGTCCGAGCGCCCCCCCCCGCCCGGCCGGCGAGCGCTGCACACGTTGTTCTGTGTGTGCAGGGAGGCGGCCATGTCAGAGCTGGAGATAGAGGAGCAGCACTTGGGAGCAGCTGACCTGTCATCTCATCCCCTCAGTAAGAGTACAGGAGTGTAACATAGGAGGAATAATGTGCTGCAGCAGGCAGGATAACTTATAGCTGTGTGTGGTATCCTGCCAGCTGCAGCCCATCCATTCCTCCTATGTTACAGTCCTGTACTGTTACTGGGGGGACTGCAGTCATACACCCCTGTCCGCCCCCCCTATACAGTCATACACCCGCTGTCTGCGCCCCCCCCCCCCATACAGTCATACACCCCTGTCCTCCTCCCCATACAGTCATACACCCCTGTCCTCCCCATACAGTCATACACCCCTGTCCTCCTCCCCATACAGTCATACACCCCTGTACTCCCCATACAGTCATACATCCCTGTCCTCCCCATACAGTCATACACCCCTGTCCTCCCCATACAGTCATACACCCCTGTCCTCCCCATACAGTCATACACCCCTGTCCTCCCCATACAGTCATACACCCCTGTCCTCCCCATACAGTCATACACCCCTGTCCTCCCCATACAGTCATACACCCCTGTCCTCCCCATACAGTCATACACCCCTGTCCTCCCCATACAGTCATACACCCCTGTCCTCCCCATACAGTCATACACCCGTCTCCCCCCCCCCTGTATAGTCATACACCCCTGTCTCCCCCCCCGTATAGTCATACACCCCTGTCTCCCCCCCCTGTATAGTCATACACCCCTGTCTCCCCCCTGTATAGTCATACACCCGTCTCCCCCCCCGTATAGTCATACACCCCTGTATAGTAACACACCCCTATCTTGCCCCCCCGGTATAGTCATACACCCCTGTCCGCCATCCCTGTATAGTCATACACCCCTATCCCCCCCTGTATAGTCATACACCCCTATCCCCCCGTATAGTCATACACCCCTATCCCCCCGTATAGTCATACACCCCTATCCCCCTGTATAGTCATACACCCCTATCCCCCCCCTGTATAGTCATACACCCCTATCTGCCCTGCCCCCTGTATAGTGATACACCCCTATCCCTATGTGCCCCCTGTATAGTCATACACTCCTATCTGCCCCTCCCCCTATGTGCCCCCTGTATAGTCATACACCCCTATCCCTATGTGCCCCCTGTATAGTCATACACCCCTATCCCTATGTACTCCCATGTATAGTTCTGTACCCCCATCCCTATGTACCTCCTGTATAGTCATACACCCCTATCCCTATGTACTCCCATGTATAGTTCTGTACCCCCATCCCTATGTACCTCCTGTATAGTAATACACCCCGATCCACCTCCCCCCATATAGTCATACACTTCTATCCCTATGTACCTCCTGTACAGTAATGCACCCCAATCCATCCCCCCCATATATTCATATACACCTATCCACCCCCCATATAGTCATACACTTCTATCCCTATGTACCTCCTGTACAGTAATGCACCCCAATCCATCCCCCCCATATATTCATATACACCTATCCACCCCCCATATAGTTATACACATGTATTCCTATATGACCCCCTGTGTATACACATCCTGTAGAGGCTGTATACCTGTATATACACATCCAGGTCTCTGCTGAGACCCCTAATAATGACAAATAGTAATAATGATAATAGACTAACCATGGGTTGCTGTTCAGTTCTTTTTCACTTTTTCTAATCAAAATATCGCCAGTTTGGCACGGCAAGTGGGTGTGGTTTGCTAAAAGGGGTGTGTCATAATTATCGTTGAATTATCGTTACCGCGGCTACATGTGCGATAAACCGCGATATTGATTTAGGCCAATATCGCCCAGCCCTACCCTGAAATGACAGTTACGCTTTAAAATTGTTCATGTCACGTACAACTGATTGAGCTGCAGTAGAGCTACATTCTGGAACTAAAATCTAGTTCTATCCATGAAAGCACATTACTACTTACCCGTTCCATAGCATCCTGATTGTAAGACAAGTAGTATAGACACATTGACACTCCAGTAGCTGCCATAGAGGGACGGGGAATCTCAAGCAGTTTTTGCACTCCACCGTGAGCAACAAACTCTGCGGCAAACTTGTTGTGAAGAAGAAGAGATGCCAAATGCTGTACACAGAAAAGAACAGGAGTAAGACAAGTAAAACAATGGAAGACTCAACTACAGACAACTAGCTGTCATCATCTGTGTTTTTTTAACTCATTTTATTGAAAAACTGTGGCAGATGTACAAATACATGACATATAAAATGACATTTCCATAAATCGAACACAGTAAATTATAATAAAGTAATTTCCAAATAATGAAAAACACAACAACAATAAACCTTTAACAGTACAACTAGTAACTTTCAGTACACGGGTACAAGTACAGTTTCTTCCTTCCAAATACCGTTTCCCTTCAGTAAGTAACTGCATCCTCCCCGGGTACATTGGTTGGTCGGCATGTATGAGCTTACTAGAGGAGTCTTAAGAGGCAGAGGAAATCACCATAAGACGAATTCCATTCCCCCCATATATTTGAAAATTTATTTGGCCAACCCCTATTTTGATAGACCACTTTTTCAACTGGTATAAAGGAGTTAAAGGGGTACTCCCCCAAGAGCTAAAAAAATGAAATGCTCCCCAACCTAGCTAGCCTTACTCACCAAGTCCCCCTGAGTATTTTGAGCCATCGCCTGTCTTTCTAGCTGCTGCCGTTCCTGAGTTACAAGTTTTTCTAAAAGCCGATCTATATCCAAGATAGGAAACTACATTTCCCATCATGCAATGCTTCTGCCTGATGACGGCGTAGCAGAGCCGAGTTGGGGCTGACGGCGTAGCAGAGCCGAGTTGGGGCTGACGGCGTAGCAGAGCCGAGTTGGGGCTGACGGCGTAGCAGAGCCGAGTTGGGGCTGACGGCGTAGCAGAGCCGAGTTGGGGCTGACGGCGTAGCAGAGCCGAGTTGGGGCTGACGGCGTAGCAGAGCCGAGTTGGGGCTGACGGCGTAGCAGAGCCGAGTTGGGGCTGACGGCGTAGCAGAGCCGAGTTGGGGCTGAACGGCGTAGCAGAGCCGAGTTGGGGCTGACGGCGTAGCAGAGCCGAGTTGGGGCTGACGGCGTAGCAGAGCCGAGTTGGGGCTGACGGCGTAGCAGAGCCGAGTTGGGGCTGACGGCGTAGCAGAGCCGAGTTGGGGCTGACGGCGTAGCAGAGCCGAGTTGGGGCTGACGGCGTAGCAGAGCCGAGTTGGGGCTGACGGCGTAGCAGAGCCGAGTTGGGGCTGACGGCGTAGCAGAGCCGAGTTGGGGCTGACGGCGTAGCAGAGCCGAGTTGGGGCTGACGGCGTAGCAGAGCCGAGTTGGGGCTGACGGCGTAGCAGAGCCGAGTTGGGGCTGACGGCGTAGCAGAGCCGAGTTGGGGCTGACGGCGTAGCAGAGCCGAGTTGGGGCTGACGGCGTAGCAGAGCCGAGTTGGGGCTGACGGCGTAGCAGAGCCGAGTTGGGGCTGACGGCGTAGCAGAGCCGAGTTGGGGCTGACGGCGTAGCAGAGCCGAGTTGGGGCTGACGGCGTAGCAGAGCCGAGTTGGGGCTGACGGCGTAGCAGAGCCGAGTTGGGGCTGACGGCGTAGCAGAGCCGAGTTGGGGCTGACGGCGTAGCAGAGCCGAGTTGGGGCTGACGGCGTAGCAGAGCCGAGTTGGGGCTGACGGCGTAGCAGAGCCGAGTTGGGGCTGACGGCGTAGCAGAGCCGAGTTGGGGCTGACGGCGTAGCAGAGCCGAGTTGGGGCTGACGGCGTAGCAGAGCCGAGTTGGGGCTGACGGCGTAGCAGAGCCGAGTTGGGGCTGACGGCGTAGCAGAGCCGAGTTGGGGCTGACGGCGTAGCAGAGCCGAGTTGGGGCTGACGGCGTAGCAGAGCCGAGTTGGGGCTGACGGCGTAGCAGAGCCGAGTTGGGGCTGACGGCGTAGCAGAGCCGAGTTGGGGCTGACGGCGTAGCAGAGCCGAGTTGGGGCTGACGGCGTAGCAGAGCCGAGTTGGGGCTGACGGCGTAGCAGAGCCGAGTTGGGGCTGACGGCGTAGCAGAGCCGAGTTGGGGCTGACGGCGTAGCAGAGCCGAGTTGGGGCTGACGGCGTAGCAGAGCCGAGTTGGGGCTGACGGCGTAGCAGAGCCGAGTTGGGGCTGACGGCGTAGCAGAGCCGAGTTGGGGCTGACGGCGTAGCAGAGCCGAGTTGGGGCTGACGGCGTAGCAGAGCCGAGTTGGGGCTGACGGCGTAGCAGAGCCGAGTTGGGGCTGACGGCGTAGCAGAGCCGAGTTGGGGCTGACGGCGTAGCAGAGCCGAGTTGGGGCTGACGGCGTAGCAGAGCCGAGTTGGGGCTGACGGCGTAGCAGAGCCGAGTTGGGGCTGACGGCGTAGCAGAGCCGAGTTGGGGCTGACGGCGTAGCAGAGCCGAGTTGGGGCTGACGGCGTAGCAGAGCCGAGTTGGGGCTGACGGCGTAGCAGAGCCGAGTTGGGGCTGACGGCGTAGCAGAGCCGAGTTGGGGCTGACGGCGTAGCAGAGCCGAGTTGGGGCTGACGGCGTAGCAGAGCCGAGTTGGGGCTGACGGCGTAGCAGAGCCGAGTTGGGGCTGACGGCGTAGCAGAGCCGAGTTGGGGCTGACGGCGTAGCAGAGCCGAGTTGGGGCTGACGGCGTAGCAGAGCCGAGTTGGGGGCTGACGGCGTAGCAGAGCCGAGTTGGGGCTGACGGCGTAGCAGAGCCGAGTTGGGGCTGACGGCGTAGCAGAGCCGAGTTGGGGCTGACGGCGTAGCAGAGCCGAGTTGGGGCTGACGGCGTAGCAGAGCCGAGTTGGGGCTGACGGCGTAGCAGAGCCGAGTTGGGGCTGACGGCGTAGCAGAGCCGAGTTGGGGCTGACGGCGTAGCAGAGCCGAGTTGGGGCTGACGGCGTAGCAGAGCCGAGTTGGGGCTGACGGCGTAGCAGAGCCGAGTTGGGGCTGACGGCGTAGCAGAGCCGAGTTGGGGCTGACGGCGTAGCAGAGCCGAGTTGGGGCTGACGGCGTAGCAGAGCCGAGTTGGGGCTGACGGCGTAGCAGAGCCGAGTTGGGGCTGACGGCGTAGCAGAGCCGAGTTTGGGGCTGACGGCGTAGCAGAGCCGAGTTGGGGCTGACGGCGTAGCAGAGCCGAGTTGGGGCTGACGGCGTAGCAGAGCCGAGTTGGGGCTGACGGCGTAGCAGAGCCGAGTTGGGGCTGACGGCGTAGCAGAGCCGAGTTGGGGCTGACGGCGTAGCAGAGCCGAGTTGGGGCTGACGGCGTAGCAGAGCCGAGTTGGGGCTGACGGCGTAGCAGAGCCGAGTTGGGGCTGACGGCGTAGCAGAGCCGAGTTGGGGCTGACGGCGTAGCAGAGCCGAGTTGGGGCTGACGGCGTAGCAGAGCCGAGTTGGGGCTGACGGCGTAGCAGAGCCGAGTTGGGGCTGACGCCGTAGCAGAGCCGAGTTGGGGCTGACGGCGTAGCAGAGCCGAGTTGGGGCTGACGGCGTAGCAGAGCCGAGTTGGGGCTGACGGCGTAGCAGAGCCGAGTTGGGGCTGACGGCGTAGCAGAGCCGAGTTGGGGCTGACGGCGTAGCAGAGCCGAGTTGGGGCTGACGGCGTAGCAGAGCCGAGTTGGGGCTGACGGCGTAGCAGAGCCGAGTTGGGGCTGACGGCGTAGCAGAGCCGAGTTGGGGCTGACGGCGTAGCAGAGCCGAGTTGGGGCTGACGGCGTAGCAGAGCCGAGTTGGGGCTGACGGCGTAGCAGAGCCGAGTTGGGGCTGACGGCGTAGCAGAGCCGAGTTGGGGCGGACGGCGTAGCAGAGCCGAGTTGGGGCGGACGGCGTAGCAGAGCCGAGTTGGGGGGGGACGGCGTAGCAGAGCCGAGTTGGGGCGGACGGCGTAGCAGAGCCGAGTTGGGGGGGACGGCGTAGCAGAGCCGAGTTGGGGGGGACGGCGTAGCAGAGCCGAGTTGGGGCGGACGGCGTAGCAGAGCCGAGTTGGGGGGGACGGCGTAGCAGAGCCGAGTTGGGGGGGACGGCGTAGCAGAGCCGAGTTGGGGGGGACGGCGTAGCAGAGCCGAGTTGGGGGGGACGGCGTAGCAGAGCCGAGTTGGGGGGGACGGCGTAGCAGAGCCGAGTTGGGGGGGACGGCGTAGCAGAGCCGAGTTGGGGGGGACGGCGTAGCAGAGCCGAGTTGGGGGGGGACGGCGTAGCAGAGCCGAGTTGGGGGGGACGGCGTAGCAGAGCCGAGTTGGGGGGGGACGGCGTAGCAGAGCCGAGTTGGGGGGGGACGGCGTAGCAGAGCCGAGTTGGGGGGACGGCGTAGCAGAGCCGAGTTGGGGGGGACGGCGTAGCAGAGCCGAGTTGGGGGGGACGGCGTAGCAGAGCTGAGTTGGGGGGGACGGCGTAGCAGAGCTGAGTTGGGGGGGACGGCGTAGCAGAGCTGCGTACGATTGGGGGGGGCGTAGCTTGCCGCGGGCGATCGCGGGGGGCGGAGCTTGCCGCGGCCGGTGGGGGCGGAGCTTGCCGCGGTCGGTGGGGGGCGGAGCTTGCCGTGGGCGATCGCGGGGGGGCGGAGCTTGTCGCGGGCGATCGCGGGGGGCGGAGCTTGCCGCGCCCAATGGGGGGCGGAGCTTGCCGTGGGCGATCGCGGGGGGCGGAGCTTGACGCGGGGGGGTGCCGCGGGTGAGTGCAGCGGCTATGCCTCGGGTGAGTGAGGGATGCCACGGGTGATGGGGGGGGTCGGTTGTGGGGCGGGGGGGCTGTGTGCTCCGGGTGAGTGCTGCTCGGAGGCTCTGGACACAGGGGGTGAGCTCTGGGCTGGGGGTGACCGGGTGGCTGCTGTTAGAGAGGGAGATAGTCACAGCTGCGCTGATCACTGTCTCCCTCTGTAACAGCAGCCGCCCCATCAGTGTTCTCAGTCACTTCACTGTGCTGGGACTGAGGACACGTGATGCCGACACGGAGGGTGGGGGCCAGGAGCAGAGAGCGTGTCGGTGTGGACTGAGGTCTGATGATTCTATGCAATCCCTGGGGCTGAATGCAGCTGGATAACAGCAAAACTGTGCAGAATCCGTTATAACTTTATATTGGAAAGATGGAAAGCTACGGGTGGGCAGCGTATCAATGCAAAAATAATTTTGGGGGGAATACCCCTTTAACTAGCCATTTCCACATTTGTAATGTAACTACTTGGTTGTCCATCCATTTTAATACAATAGCGCTTCTCTTAAAATGTATACTCCTCCAACAGCAATCTAAATAGATTGTAAGGCTTAATGGAACTGGAACCCCAATTAAAGTGATTAGGAAGTCCACCTCCTCTTGTCAGTAGGCGTGTATGGGTGGACAAGACCAACTTAAAGACCATTAGGTACATCCTCTTGAATTTAACACACCGATAGAACAGCGCCGTCATGGGGAAGCCGGTACAGCTGAAGCACTGGAGGTCGGCCTCTAATGCTAATGGCTAATTGATTCTAATGGAGCCGCGTCATAGAGGGGAGGGAATTCCCTCCCACTGGGGGCGGGACGTCCGACCACCAGTGCTTTACCATGGCCCGTGGCCCGGTACTGCTGGATAGAACGGCGTTGTACATGGGAACCGGGCCGCGGATCAGAAACCGGACCGCGGCACCGGCTTCCTCAAGGCGGTGCCGTTCTATCGGTGTGTTAAATTGAAGAGGCTGTACCTGGTGGTACATCGTCTTTAAATGGAGGAAGTCTGCATCTGCTGCATGGCAATGTAAGCATTCAGATGTTGGAAGATGGTTCACATGGAGCAGTCTTAATGGAGTTACATACAATTGATGAATAATATGTAACTGTATAAATTTGTTATTGGCAGCTGGTGAGACATGTAAATGGGTTTCCATAATTTCCTTCCAGTCATCACTATCGAATGCAAACAGGGCTTGTGCCCATTTGTTATCATCATCTGTTTGATTATCGTCACCACATGCCACATTTTCACATTAAAGGGATTGTCCTGCGAAAATCTTTTTTCTTTTAAATTAACTGGTGTCAGAAAGTTATATAGATTTGTAATTTACTTTTATTAAAAAAAAAAAAATCTAAAGTCTTCTCATACTTATTAGCTGCCGTATGTTCTGCAGGAAATGTTTTATTTTCAGTCTGACACAGTGCTCTCTGCTGACATCTCTGGCCGAGACAGGAACTGTCCAGAGCAGGAGAGGTTTTCTATGTCAATCCCTGTGTGCATGGATTTATGTAGAGACATAGGCCTCTACATTAATCCTGTGTAACAGATGCCAGTCTTGATAGATTCACTCTTAGCAGCAGATCCGCAGCAGATTTGATGGTGCAGATTTGATGCTGTGTTCAGTTATTTAAATGAAATCTGCTGCGGATCCGGTAAGTGTGAACATACCCTTAATGTACTGTATATTTTTACCTTAATGTACTGTATATTTTTACCTATCAATAAAAAAAATTTATGAAAACATAACTAAAGATGGTTGAAGCATCAATCAGGTTTCACAATGGGAAAACTAATATCACAAATTAATGGAGAAGTTTGGCGAATTGAAAAATTTCACAAACCAGCAGGGGCGAATATAATTATCACTACTTACCTCTCCCCCTACCCGCCAGGTCACAGGCCCTGGGACTTACGCCAGAAGGCATTCTCCCTTGAGTCACGACTGATGGATTGCTCAAATCAGTAATTGCAGCGGTGTCCCGCCCCAGTCACTGACTGGGTGAGCAGGCAGTCCATCAACTGGGTCGTGATGTCGGCTGCGCAGGAGGTCCAGGAGCAGCAATCTAGCGCTGCAGCCGCACAGGAAGATGTGATTTGTGATTGTTTGTTATGTTTCCCCCGCCCGATGAAAAAAAAATGCTCAAATCACTGGACTTCTCCTTTAAAGGGTCACTGTTGTTAACATTTTTTTTTTTGCAGAAACCAATAGTACAGGCGATTTTAAGAAACTTTGTAATTGGGTTTATTAGCCGAAAAATTTATTTTTATCATGAAAAAGCAGTTTGAAGCTCTCCCCCCTGTCTTCATGGTTTTCCTATGGAGAGAGGGAAATGAGGCACCATGCAGATAATGGCATATTTGGCTAATAAACCCAATTACAAAGTTTCTTAAAATCGCCTGGACTATTAATTTCTGCCCCCCAAAAAAATTTAACGACAGTGAATTTTTAAACTTTGACAACAACCGCGAGGGGGACAATCCACAAAATAAGCAGCAAAAATTACCTTCAGAGCCTCAAACGTGAGAAGAACGTCATTTGTTCGTTTCAGATCAATGTAATACATCATGAGCTCTCGAGATCCCATCTGCATGAATATTGGGAGCAGCTGTAGGGAAAAAAAATTGCAAGATTGTTAACTGTACAAGAACAGATCATGGCAGGAAAAGATGTGCCTGAGAACTTCATGCTAAGTTACTAGATTCCATTCCCCAGGGTAAAATATCTGCTGCTTATGGTCCAAGAAGTGATAAAATTGACCGATGTAAACAGGTTCATGTCCTTAGAATTCAGTGCAAAGAGCTGATTCTCTAATCTGCCTCATAAAACTCATCTAAATCAGCAGCCTCAAAAACCTCAAACACAGAAAATAGTTTTGCCCAATGTTTATTATAATGACAGCATTTAGCAATGTAATGATTTCAGTTCATCATAAAGAAAGGCACTCACACTAAACACAGTACTTGTTAAGACCGGATTACACGCTACCTGTGTGTGTAGTAAGAGACACCAGGCTCGCTTAAAAGATTTACAAGTGTTTTCTGGTCAGCAGCCAGACACCATATTTTGCTGTGTGCCTAGATGCAAGACAGTGAGCATAATGCGCTCCATGCCCTACCTCTGAACAGTAAGTCAATAAAGGGGTTAGTCCAGCCTTATCCAATATTGATGGCCTATCCTAAGAAAAAACTGTCAACAATGGATAGGCAAGGGTCTGATCCTCAGCTCTCCCATCAATCAAATGTTTGGAGGAAATGCATTCATTTTTCTAAGGCTAGATAATCCTATAAAAAGTTTCTTGAGCGTGAACAATTTTTTTGCATAACACATAAGGTGATCTGGGGAATGTTGCTTTAATTTAACATAATTTACTAAAGGGGCTGTCTGGACAGAACTATCCACTCCCTCAGAATATACACAAAGAAACATTAGGTCAAGAGAACCCCTTTAACCCCAACGCTAACCCTTTAATACAAAAAATGCCAATGTATCATTTATTCAATTGACACATAGGATCTGCCTGGGAGAGAGATTCACCCTCTGCTCTGGCAAACTGAGGGCATCCCCAATGAACAATCTCCAACAGATCTCTAGACAGTGGGAGGATAAATATACGATTTTACACTGTGATTCTTACTTTTGTATGCAGCTTTGTCACTCTCTGTTCAGATAACCCATAGGCGCTTCTTACCTCTTGGTATTCTCCAAGCGGTGTGAGGTATTGCAGGATTAGCCGCTGTTCAATGGATGGGGTCAGGGGAGACAAGCTGTAGTTGGTGCCAATAACCCAGACAGACATCTCTGACCAGCTGCTGTTGGAAAGTTCGCTTGGTGCTCTCTCAGACTCTGAGAAGCTCAGTTTCTGTTTCACCTTGCGATGGGTTTCCATATCTGGTTTTGTTCTCCGGGGCGGTCCAGTGCCATCAGAATTAATCATTACTCCAAGACCTGGAGATGTCTCTTGCTGAAAAGAAAGGTCAAGATTTTCTGGCTTTGTTCTTGTACCAAGAGCATTCTCCCCATAGTCCATATCTACAGCCTCTTCATCCAGTGGGAGTAAGGGCTCACCAAGAGGCTTACGTGGACTTGGACGCTTGCTTTCCTGCTTGTTCAATGCTTCCCGGGTCTGAAGTTCTCGAAGTCTGCGCAAAACAAGCGCAACCTTTGGGAAGAAGGCAGAGACTGAAGTCAGGGCATAACACAAAGAATATGTTATAAGTAAACAAAAGAGGAGTGTCAGCTGAAAGTAATGCAACAGGCAAAGTCTGAACGTTAAACTTACAATAAATAATGAGTTAACTTTAAAGGGGTTATCCAGCGCTACAAAAACATGGCCACTTTTCCCCTGTTGTCTCCAGTTCTGGGGTGGTTTGCAATTAATCTCCATTTACTTTAATGGAACTGAGTTTCAAAACCTGCATCCAAACTGGAGACAACAGTAGGGGGAAAGTGGCCATGTTTTTGTAGCGCTGGATAACCCCTTTCAGGGTAAATTCAAACGGGCGGATCTGCCGCGAGTCTCACGCTCAAAATCCGCAGCTAATCCGCAATACACGTAAGTGCGTGATTGACTGGGGGTAAATCGCGTGTAGGTAGATTTAGAATTACATGTAGATTTACCTGCAAACACGCACTTACGTGTATAGCGGATTAGCTGCAGATTTTGATCGTGAGACTCGCGGCAGATCCGCCCATGTAAATTTACCCTAAGGCTAGACTTTTAGATGCTACTAATAGTAGTGGATAAAACCAATGCCAACGGTCACAAGATTTTTCCAGAAAAGCTTTTCCAGCTATTGGCTACCACATGTGGGCATGGTTTTGAGAATTCATTCCTGATTTATTTATTTATTAATTATAAGTCACAGCTTTCTACTCCTGATAGCTGAATATAATGCAGCGTTACATGATAAAATTGATTTTAAAGGGGTATTCCACCCCAAATATCATTACATTATGTAATAGCCCAATCACAGCTTCACATATTGGTTAAAGCAATTAATGTGTTCTGCACCCTTTTGGCGCTTTTTCTGCAGACTCAACCCCTCTGGATGCAAAAAAGTTAGATAAACGGAGTACACTCTGTCTTGCTCCTTCATCCTGGACCCCACCTTCCGAGAAGTGGATCACGTGTCCCCTTCTCTTAAATGGGATGGGTTAGCGATTGTAACTATGCCCACTGAACAGACACCTGACCCACTGACATCACTTTCAGTGGGCCGTGCACCAGTAAGCTGAGCTCCGCCCCCCCCCCTTCTCCTTCCACCTCTGTCCCCGTTATCCCCTACCACACCCCCCGTCAACCATGAGCACCCTGTGTGGACACCATCTGTCTCCTTCTTTCCTTCCACCTCTGTCCTATTCCCCCTCATCTAATTTCCCCTTTGTCCCACAAATCGAAGGACAAATCTGACAGTACTTGTCCTCAGGCACACTGCTAAATCAGTTATATCCTGTATGGCACTCTTGTATAATCAGAGCAGCTCTGAAATAAAGAATGTATCTCAGGTTCACTACAGGATAAGTAAAGTAAGCTATATACAGATCCTCTGTTTATGTAGACTGCTCTCCAAAGGGGACCAGATTGCTATAGGACATTTCATAGAGTGCTCGGCTAATCCAAACAATAACTGATCTTACCATTTGTGAGTTCTCATCACGATAATTTGCAGCTATATCTTGATTCTCCATGGCTCCGCCCAGTAATCCGATGGCATAAGTACGGAGGGGTTGCTCTGCTTCACGTGCCCACTTAAAAAGGTTTTCCACAATCCCCTCCTAATAATGGATCAAACACTAATCAGTATCAGTAATATAAACATTGGAAAATAGTAAAGTTGGAAGTGGAATTCTGGACAAAACAGCACCGGGGGTGCATCTCTCTCTTATCAATTAAAGAGTCATTACCAAAGCAAATGGGTTTCAGCAGCACCAGTAGATCTTTAGGCTGTAGTAGATGGTAAGGATGCACACTGGTGCCCACAATCCCAGAAATGTGGAACCAAATATCCAAGAAAAGCAAAGTCCAACAGCATCCAAGACAGTAGAATAATCAAGTAGATTATTTGCAAAGTGCTAATACAACATTTTGACCGACACAGTCGAAACATTGTATTAGCACTTGGCAAATAACCTACTTGATTAGTCTAC
Organism: Dendropsophus ebraccatus; assembly: GCF_027789765.1. Lineage (NCBI taxonomy): Eukaryota > Metazoa > Chordata > Amphibia > Anura > Hylidae > Dendropsophus > Dendropsophus ebraccatus. The sequence goes on along the minus strand of NC_091457.1, from coordinate 103,507,699 downwards.
TACCTTGGAGGGGGGAGTGGACCACACTCGTCTCTCCGCTCATTCTATTGATCAGTCCAGGTCTGAACAGTTAAACCCTGAACGATAAAAACTTTTAAACATGTCTCCCTGAGAGGTACACTTTAACACAGTGGCTTTGAATCAAAAAGGATTTGTAGTTTATTAAATGATTACAATAATACAAATTTTGCAGTGTAAAGATGAAAGAAGAATAGCACACACCTTCTCCTGGAACACCACGGCAGTCTCAAGCCCTGGCATTATGTCCAGTAATAGTCGGCAGGCGGCCGTGTTGAGTGGAGGCTCGCGACTTGTCATAACATAGGCGTTAACCAGCTGGTGAGAAAACAATGATGTGTCATGAAATGTAACAGAAGTGGAGAGAAAAAAAAAATATATATATATTCCTAATAAACTTCTCCCTTCCACCACACATGTAGGAACAGACACTCACTGCATTCATGAAGTCATCATTCTTAAAAAGAATACGCAGGAGATGTCCCAGCATGCATTCCGGGTTTGCTCGCCCTGAAAAAAAATACAAAAAAAAATACAAAAATATACAATAAAAAATACAATAGTATCACACAAAGATTTAAAACCTGATCCAGCCAAAGGAGGATTTTTTTACTTACTGTAAAACCTCTCACAGTACATGTATCAGAAGTATAGGCTGCTACAATTAGGAGGCTTACACTAAAAATAAATAAGTAACCCCCCCCCCCCAGCAGGCCATACCAGCACACTGGCACTGCCATATGTCCCGTTCCATGTTATTTATCTATAGTATATAAACCACAATATGGCTCTAGGATGAACGCACATGTGCCCGCTAACTTTTTTCTCTAATATGGCTCCATAATGTGCGCCCTCTATATTCTCTGTTATTTCATATGCTGTGCTTGCGTGGAGGGGTGAAGCGGAGACAGCTGGAGGCATTGTATTTAAGCATTTTGCATCGTAGGCACACCATTGTACATACATATGTAATATGCAGTGAACGGGTGTTGGTATCACCATCATACCACATAAAGTGAACTAATAGGAGGCATATATAAAGGTCGCCCTGACCTCAACCCCATTACCCCCTGAAAATAACTAGGGTGGAGCTCGTGGTCACAGATCATTGATTGGTGCCTGTCTGGTGAGACTTCTTGCATTTACATTAGTTGTTCATTCAGACCTGACTATATTGGTTCCCGCTGTTACAGGTGAAAAGATTGCATGGTACAGCACAGTAATTTTTCTACCTCAATACTAAATATTCTTATATAAGATATAGTGGGGTCCCCTCTATGCACTAGTCAATCTACTATATAGGCATATTTATTGTTATTTATCAGGAATTATGTTCTGTGACCATAACCACTCACTCCCCACATCATGTTTTTAAATGATTTTAAAGCGACTGTACCATCAGTACATTCACTTTAAATTTCTCAAATGGATAGAACGGTGCCAACGCCGCTGTCCTTTTTAGAACAGTGCCATTCTATTCCAGTGCACCAGCCGAGGGTGAAGCACTGGAACTGGGCCGTGGTTCACGGCACCGGCTTCCCCACGCCAGCACCGTTCTATCCATGTGCAAAGCTTAAAGCAAATGTATCAATGGTGAGCAAGCGACATTGCTGGTTAGATATTAACAACAGTATTCCAAATATAGCTTTGTTGCCTGTGGCTGTATTTATTTTAAAAACCAACAAAACAAAACACCTTTATCAAGGCTGTGAACAGTGTCAAAGAGGAGGGCCTATAGTTCCCTGGGTCCTAGCGCTATGCCTGTATGCCCACACGTTTGAATATCAGCAAGCGCATTGTGCATAGAGATGCTTGGGCCCAGTGAACATTAAGCCCCACCTCCTTGACACTATTCACAGCCCGAATAAAGTTTTTTTTATTTGTGAAAATAAAAACACAGACACAGGCAACAAAGGTGTATTCTGAAAGCTATTATTAATAGCTATACAGCAGTGCCACTAGCTCAGTAAGTGTTCAGGGGATGACAGATTTACTTAAGAATTTGTAGAAACCAGAGAGAGGCAGTATGCGGCCACCAGCGCTGAAGCGGGGGAGGTAAGAGCACCTTATTTGTTTTATCCTCCCCAACACTTGCTAAAAAAATAGCTTTGTCTGGATTTATCCTTTAAAGGGGTTATCCAGCGCTACAAAAACATGGCCACTTTTCCCACTACTGTTGTCTCCAGTTCAGGTGTGGTTTGCAATTAAGCTCCATTTACTTTAATGGAACTGAGTTTCAAAACCCCACCCAAACTGGAGACAACAGTAGGGGGAAAGTGGCCATATTTTTGTAGCATTGGAAAAACCCTTTAAGGACTGTTCCCTGGACATGTTGTTGTGGGGAGGGGGGTCAGGTGGAGTCTATAGTGACCCACCATGCCCTTTCCTAGCAACATGTATAGCCAACTTCACTTTTAATTTTTAGTGCCAACCTCCTAGTGGCACCAGCCTTTACCCACTGTGCCTATGATGCCTAATGAAAAGCCTGAGAAATTATGTTTTACTGGTGAACATACACTGACCTGGGTGTCTGTCATCAAAGGGGTCAGGGTCCCCCTTGCGATATTCTTCTGTCTCCTTCTCAATCAGTTCTGACATCCTAGGGTTAAAACAGTGAATGGCTCAATTAAATGTTTCACCACAGCTCAGTTTACTATTCCTATAATATTAAGGACACAGAAAAGTCTTCAACTGTGACTTATTTGAAATCCATCACGTCACTTGCAGCACATTCTCTCACCTGGTTAATATAGGCACCATGTCCTGCCCGCTGCCATGGCCCGTCTCCCACTGTTCCAACAGGGAGGTCAGCTCTGCTTTGGAGTCAACATGAGTCCCCGTGGACGCCATGTCTGTAATGATCAAAACAACGGTGATAAATTCAGATATTAGAATGCAGATTCAGATGATCTTCTTAAACTTACGAAGACCACAAGGCCCTTAATACATATAAATAGGGCTGGGCGATATGGGCCAAAATCAATATCGCGATTAATCGCACATGTAGCCGCGGTAACGATAATTATGACACGCCCCTTTTTGCAAACCACACCCACTTGCTATGAAAAACTGTCAATATCAAAAAAGTAAAAAACTCACTGAGCATGACTATACAGGGGTGGCGGACAGGGGTTTATAACTATACAGGGGTGGCGGACAGGGGTGTATAACTATACAGGGGACGGATAGGGGTGTATGACTATACGGGGGGGGTGGACAGGGGTGTATGACTATACAGGCGGAGGGTGGACAGGGGTCTATGACTATACAGGAGGGATAGGGGTATATGACTATACAGGGGGGATAGGGGTGTATGACTATACAGTGGGGGGGGGGGATGGGGGTGTATGACTATACAGGGGAGGTAGGGGTGTATGACTATACAGGGGGGATAGGGGTGTATGACTATACAGGCGGGGTGGGCGGACAGGGGTGTATGACTATACAGGCGGGGTGGGTGGGCAGGGGTGTATGACTATACAGGCGGGGTGGGCGGGCAGGGGTGTATGACTATACAGGCGGGGTGGGCGGGCAGGGGTGTATGACTATACAGGGGGGGGACAGGGGTGTATGACTATACAGGGGGGACGGACAGGGGTGTATGACTATACAGGCGGGGTGGGCGGGCAGGGGTGTATGACTATACAGGGGGGGGACAGGGGTGTATGACTATACAGGGGGGGGACAGGGGTGTATGACTATACAGGGGGGGGACAGGGGTGTATGACTATACAGGGGGGGGACAGGGGTGTATGACTATACAGGGGGGGGGACAGGGGTGTATTACTATACAGGGGGGGGGGACAGGGGTGTATTACTATACAGGGGGGGGGACAGGGGTGTATTACTATACAGGGGGGGGGCAGACAGGGGTATATGACTATACAAGGCGGCGGATAGGGGTGTTTTACTATACAGGGAAATGTAGTTCCCTTAGTAACAGTACAGGGCTGTAGCATAGGAGGAATGAATGGGCTGCAGCAGGATGTCTCCTATAACTTATCCTGCCTGCTGCAGCCCATTCATTCCTCCTATGCTACACTCCTGTACTGTTACTTAGGGAAGTACAGGACAGCCGCCCCCAAATGCTGCTCCTCCAGCTCTGACACGCCGGCGTCCCTGCACACACAGGAAAACATGGGCAGTGTTCGCCGGCCGGGTGTGTGGGGGAGGAGCCTCGGAGGGGAGAGGTGGGGGGCCTCGGACAGGACGGGACCAGTGGGGGGCATCGGACGGGACGGGACGGGACTGGACCGCTGGGGGTGGGGTGGTATCTGACAGGTGAGGAGCCTCAGACGGGACCGGACGGGTAAGGAGGGCGGGCGCTTGGACGGGACTTGCGGGGGGCGGGGCCTTCTTACACTGCTGCTCCTCCACCACCTCCCGCTCTGATATTAGCGCCCCTGCACATAATGTACAGCGCTAATGCCAGGCGGCGTGCGTGTGTGCGGGGGGCGCTCTCACAGGATGGGCGCAGTGAGGGGGCACTCTAACAGGGAGATAGAAAGCAAAAATACCGCAGATACCGTCCTGGCTAAGTTGAGGTCGGTTAACCGACGCCAGTGACGGTATCGGTATTTTTGCGGTATACCGCCCAGCCCTACATATAAATTATGTTCCTGTTACCATTTCCATCTATATACACCATGGGCGGCATTTACTATCGGTACACTAGTGAGAAAGCGCAGATTCGCCCCTTCATCCTGGCATATGCCTGCCATATCCCCTGCTCACCTGATAGGTGAGCGAGGGCGGCAGGGTGGGGAGGAGGCATGGCCTGCTCGTAAATTATGATGCAAATCTACACCTGCAGGTCACTCATTCCAATGAAGGACAGTGCATTGTTCAGTACAGTATTCACAAGTCCTACAGTTACCTCTTCCCAGTCTCAAATGGCTGATAAAAGGGAGTAAGGGTGCGCTTACACAGACAGATTTATGTGACAGGTCTTTGAAGCCAAAGCCAGAAACAGACTATAAACATGGAACAGGTCATAAAGGAAAAAGATTTAAATTTTTTTTCATATCCATTTCCTGGCTTTGGCTTCAAAAATCTGTCAGATAAATATATCTGAAAACGCACCATAAGGCCGGATTCTCCCTACGTAAGACACCGGCCGTGTCACAGAACGCCCTGTGTCAGTGAAGTTTATCCTGGTCAGTACTGCAGTACCGGCCGGGATAAACTTAATTTTTCTATTGAATTGGGATGCGGGCACATCTGAGTGTGCCTGCATCCCAATTCACCATTGAACACAATGGAAAGTATTGCCAGAGCCGCACTCTTCATTGTGTGACTCGTCAGGCTTGTGCGGCTGCTATTCAATGAATAGCAGCTGCACAAAACTGACATGTCCGGCCGGGATTCCATTCAATAAAATTTCTACAACGGCCGTGATTTATGCAAAAGATACGTTGTGTGAACATTGCCTAAGACTGTAGGACAAACGAATACAGGCAGCCTCTCCCCAGCCCAAAACATCTGATAGCAAGCAATAAGTTGTGTCCACCCATCCTAGTCAAACAGATGACAACAGACGGTATTCAAAATGGTGAGGCTTGTACAGGAATAACGCAACATCGGTTTTCTATATAACCCTACAGACATCTCTTGAGGCTGTAGAGAAGACAGCGGAGCACCGTGAGGGAGCCAGGTGGTTAGTTGAGAACAGGGGAGGGACCTCACTATTTGGGTAGCTACCAACAGGGGGACCCAGCTAATATGAGAAACTACATATGGGGGAAGGACCTACTTTATAAGAGAAAATACCTACAGGGGGCATCTATCTAATGGGGGTGACTAGCCACTGGGGACACCTACCTAATGGGGGGGGGGGGGGGGGGGGGAGTTACCAACTAGGGACAGCAACCTCTCCACCTAATGGGGGATGAGAACCTACTGCCTTTCGCCAACCCACTTATATTCCTAGTTTACTTTACTTTATTTTATTTTACTGTGTGAGACACCAAGGAAGGCATTCTCCACGTTTTGGGTACTCTATGCAGGGAAAGGTAAGTAAGGAGGGGAAAGAAAGCAGAACCTAAGATGTTTGTCGTTTGTCTGGAGAGATGAAAGAAATAAAAGAAGAAATTATCTGGGCCAGATGGAGAAGAAAGGGAATATAAGAAGCTCATCACTTGTGAGTCACTAGACTGTACTGTAATCTCTCAGAGGGTGCATAGTGGTAATGACAGTAGTCATTAGTGCAGTCATGTCAAACTCTGGCCCGCGGTGCCATTATTTTTGGCCCGACAGGCAATTCAGAGTTTCAAATACATCTGGCCCACCATAGCATTAGATTACAATATGGGTGTTCCGGACAGCCCATATTATAATATTGTAGGCCACAGGCAGTCCAGGGTGACAGGTTCCCTTTAACAACTGTTCTAGGGGCTGGCTACTATATAAGAGTCTATTGGGGTCTCGCCATTATGCTGGAGAAATTGCGGTGAGGAGGGAACCCTCATACACATTTTCTGGAGTTATCCAAAATTGGTACCCTTCTGGAACAAAGTATGGCGTATCTCTTCTACCTTTACTGACCGCCTGCTCCCCTTCTCTCCGTCGCTCTTTCTCCTACATATTTCCGACATCTCCCTGAAATCCTACCAACGCTCTGTCCTCCGACATCTGATCAATGCAGCGCAAGCGTGTATCCGGGCCCTATGGCGCCGCCCTGAACCCCCCAGTATCGCCATGTGGTTTTGCAAAATAGAGGACATCAAACACATGGAGGACCTCACTGCACAGTTACATGGACGGAACTGTGTTCTTTCGGACATGGTTCTATTGGGACCAATTCATAGAGACGACCGAGTACAGGACTCTTCTGGCTCAGTGAGTCGTGGCCCCTGGGTTCCCCCTCTCCCTCCCCCCCCCCCCCTTCTTCCCCCTCCTGCTGCCCCTTTGCTTGTCCCCCTCGTTTTCTTTCCCCTGTTCTTTATCTCTTTCAACAACTATTCCTCGGTCATGGTCCGAGTGGTAGTCCTCTCTCTTATTCTTCATACCCTTTAAAAGGTTGCCCCCAGTTGTGGGTTGTGTAATGCACTTTGTATATGTACCACAAACAACTGTTGTTGCTGTTTGTTTTCTCATGTTTTTCCATGAGTGTTTTCATGGTTGTACCGTTCTCTCCTTTGAGAGTGTGTGCACTGTGGGTTGTTTTTTTTCCAAAAATTGAAAATTAAAAAAAAAAAAAAAAAAAGTCTATTGGGGGAGGGTGGCTACTATATAAGTGATTATGGGGATGGGCTGGCTACTATATGAGCCTATGGGGGAGGGCTGGCTACTATATGAGACTATGGGGGAAGGCTGGCTACTATATGAGACTACTGGGGAGGGCTGGCTACTATAGGAGACTACTGAGGGAGGGCTGGCTACTATATCAGACTATGGGGGAAGGCTGGCTCCTATATGAGACTACTGGGGAGGGCTGGCTACTATATGTGACTACTGAGGGAGGGCTGGCTACTATTTGGGCACTATTGGGGAGGGCTGACTATTAATGAGAGACTACAGGGGAGGGCTGGCTATAATATGAGACTATTGGGGAGGGCTGACTACTATTTGGGCACTATTGGGAAGGCTGGCTAATATGTGGGGCAATTTTGGTTGGGTTGGCTACTACATGGGGCAATGTTAGGGAGGGGGGGTTGGCTATTAATCTAAATAATCTTTAGTAGCAGGTGAATGTAGGAATAAATTTGCTATTAATGCATAAAAGAGTTATAATGCTACAGCGACCCTTTACCATTAGGTATGCCTATTCATTGGTTATTTGCATTAGCACATTTGCAAAAGCTCCCGGTGCTGCCTTGACATGAGATACATCATATACAATCTAATTCTTACACTCTGCTCACTTCTCCATAACCCAGTGCCCCCAATACTTGTGAATTACGGAGTGAGAATTCCGGGCTTGTACATGCTAGCATCTCAGATGTCCATATACTGGCCCTTATTACACAATAACCATTAGTGATGGAGAAATATAAGTACATTCTATGCATTGTCCAAGATATTGCAATGGATGGATTTTTCTGCTGGTAATAGGGGTCTACAAGATGATCTGTGAATATGAGCCACAAAGTAGGGGGCAGAAACAGGTGGGGGGAGGGGAGAATAGCAGCTGTCAACGCAGTGTCCCAGCATGTCCAATGCCCACCAGACATCCTCTAGGTGGCGCCAACTACGCTGCACATACAGGGGGAGAGAACCTGTGAGCACATGGCTCTGTGACACAGAAACAAAAAAAAGAGGAGTCAGTTGTGTCAGTTCACAAAACTTTTGACATGACATAGAAAAGTGTCAGAAGTTACACCGCACAAGTGGAAACGATTTTTTTGCTGTAGAAGGAAGACTTGCTGTATTTATTGCACCAATACCATAAAATAGCAGTCACTTACTGAAAATTCACTGCATTTTATTCCCTGGGAATCAATCACCTCTAGTTACAGATAAAACAGACGACTACAGAAATATTTCTGCCTCTACGAGGATTGTAGATCGGGCGGGTTTTTTCTTTTTAGCAGTAAAGAATATGAGAAAGCAGCACATCCTTCCTGGCTGGAGCTCCCCAGTCTCCTGTATAATGACTGTCTCTTCCTGACAGCCTGCCTCTTCTCCTGTATAATGACTGTCTCTTCCTGACAGCCTGCCTCTTCTCCTGTATAATGACTGTCTCTTCCTGACAGCCTGCCTCTTCTCCTGTATAATGACTGTCTCTTCCTGACAGCCTGCCTCTTCTCCTGTATAATGACTGTCTCTTCCTGACAGCCTGCCTCCTCTTCTGTATAATGACTGTCTCTTCCTGACAGCCTGCCTCTTCTCCTGTATAATGACTGTCTCTTCCTGACAGCCTGCCTCCTCTTCTGTATAATGACTGTCTCTTCCTCACAACCTGTCTCTTCTCCTGTATAATGACTGTCTCTTCCTCACAACCTGTCTCTTTTCCTGTATTATGACTGTCTCTTCCTGACAGCCTGCCTCTTCTCCTGTATAATGACTGTCTCTTCCTGACAGCCTGCCTCCTCTTCTGTATAATGACTGTCTCTTCCTCACAACCTGTCTCTTCTCCTGTATAATGACTGTCTCTTCCTGACAGCCTGTCTTCTCCTGTATAATGACTGTCTCTTCCTGACAGCCTGCCTCTTCTCCTGTATAATGACTGTCTCTTCCTGACAGCCTGCCTCTTCTCCTGTATAATGACTGTCTCTTCCTGACAGCCTGCCTCTTCTCCTGTATAATGACTGTCTCTTCCTGACAGCCTGCCTCTTCTCCTGTATAATGACTGTCTCTTCCTGACAGCCTGCCTCTTCTCCTGTATAATGACTGTCTCTTCCTGACAGCCTGCCTCTTCTCCTGTATAATGACTGTCTCTTCCTGACAGCCTGCCTCTTCTCCTGTATAATGACTGTCTCTTCCTGACAGCCTGCCTCTTCTCCTGTATAATGACTGTCTCTTCCTCACAACCTGTCTCTTTTCCTGTATAATGACTGTCTCTTCCTGACAGCCTGCCTCTTCTCCTGTATAATGACTGTCTCTTCCTGACAGCCTGCCTCCTCTTCTGTATAATGACTGTCTCTTCCTGACAGCCTGCCTCTTCTCCTGTATAATGACTGTCTCTTCCTGACAGCCTGCCTCCTCTTCTGTATAATGACTGTCTCTTCCTCACAACCTGTCTCTTCTCCTGTATAATGACTGTCTCTTCCTGACAGCCTGTCTCTTTTCCTGTATAATGACTGTCTCTTCCTCACAACCTGTCTCTTTTCCTGTATAATGACTGTCTCTTCCTGACAGCCTGCCTCTTCTCCTGTATAATGACTGTCTCTTCCTGACAGCCTGCCTCTTCTCCTGTATGACTGTCTCTTCCTGACAGCCTGCCTCTTCTCCTGTATAATGACTGTCTCTTCCTCACAACCTGTCTCTTTTCCTGTATAATGACTGTCTCTTCCTGACAGCCTGCCTCTTCTCCTGTATAATGACTGTCTCTTCCTGACAGCCTGCCTCTTCTCCTGTATAATGACTGTCTCTTCCTGACAGCCTGCCTCTTCTCCTGTATAATGACTGTCTCTTCCTGACAGCCTGCCTCTTCTCCTGTATAATGACTGTCTCTTCCTGACAGCCTGCCTCTTCTCCTGTATAATGACTGTCTCTTCTTGACAGCCTGCCTCTTCTCCTGTATAATGACTGTCTCTTCCTCACAACCTGTCTCTTTTCCTGTATAATGACTGTCTCTTCCTGACAGCCTGCCTCTTCTCCTGTATAATGACTGTCTCTTCCTGACAGCCTGCCTCCTCTTCTGTATAATGACTGTCTCTTCCTGACAGCCTGCCTCTTCTCCTGTATAATGACTGTCTCTTCCTGACAGCCTGCCTCCTCTTCTGTATAATGACTGTCTCTTCCTCACAACCTGTCTCTTCTCCTGTATAATGACTGTCTCTTCCTGACAGCCTGTCTCTTTTCCTGTATAATGACTGTCTCTTCCTCACAACCTGTCTCTTTTCCTGTATAATGACTGTCTCTTCCTGACAGCCTGCCTCTTCTCCTGTATAATGACTGTCTCTTCCTGACAGCCTGCCTCTTCTCCTGTATAATGACTGTCTCTTCCTGACAGCCTGCCTCTTCTCCTGTATAATGACTGTCTCTTCCTCACAACCTGTCTCTTTTCCTGTATAATGACTGTCTCTTCCTGACAGCCTGCCTCTTCTCCTGTATAATGACTGTCTCTTCCTGACAGCCTGCCTCTTCTCCTGTATAATGACTGTCTCTTCCTGACAGCCTGCCTCTTCTCCTGTATAATGACTGTCTCTTCCTCACAACCTGTCTCTTCTCCTGTATAATGACTGTCTCTTCCTGACAGCCTGCCTCTTCTCCTGTATAATGACTGTCTCTTCCTGACAGCCTGCCTCTTCTCCTGTATAATGACTGTCTCTTCCTCACAACCTGTCTCTTTTCCTGTATAATGACTGTCTCTTCCTGACAGCCTGCCTCCTCTTCTGTATAATGACTGTCTCTTCCTCACAACCTGTCTCTTCTCCTGTATAATGACTGTCTCTTCCTGACAGCCTGTCTTCTCCTGTATAATGACTGTCTCTTCCTGACAGCCTGTCTTCTCCTGTATAATGACTGTCTCTTCCTGACAGCCTGCCTCTTCTCCTGTATAATGACTGTCTTCCTGACAGCCTGCCTCTTCTCCTGTATAATGACTGTCTCTTCCTGACAGCCTGCCTCTTCTCCTGTATAATGACTGTCTCCTCTTCACAACCTGTCTCTTCTCCTGTATAATGACTGTCTCTTCCTCACAACCTGCCTCTTCTCCTGTATAATGACTGTCTCTTCCTCACAGCCTGCCTCTTCTCCTGTATAATGACTGTCTCTTCTCCTGTACTATGACTGTCTCTTCTTTACAACCCATCTTCTCGTGTATGGCTGTCTCTTCCTGACAGCCTGCCTCTTCTCCTGTATAATGACTGTCTCTTCCTGACAGCCTGCCTCTTCTCCTGTATAATGACTGTCTCTTCCTGACAGCCTGCCTCTTCTCCTGTATAATGACTGTCTCTTCCTGACAGCCTGCCTCTTCTCCTGTATAATGACTGTCTCTTCCTCACAACCTGCCTCTTCTCCTGTATAATGACTGTCTCTTCCTGACAGCCTGCCTCTTCTCCTGTACTATGACTGTCTCTTCTCCTGTATAATGACTGTCTCTTCCTCACAACCTGCCTCTTCTCCTGTATAATGACTGTCTCTTCCTCACAACCTGCCTCTTCTCCTGTATAATGACTGTCTCTTCCTCACAACCTGCCTCTTCTCCTGTATAATGACTGTCTCTTCCTGACAGCCTGCCTCTTCTCCTGTATAATGACTGTCTCTTCCTGACAACCTGCCTCCTCTTCTGTATAATGACTGTCTCTTCTTTACAACCCATCTTCTCGTGTATGGCTGTCTCTTGCTCAGGACCCATCTTTTCCTCAGTATTGTTATTGTCTCTGAGAGCCTGTCTGTTCTGTATAGTGGCTGTCTCTTGTGTATGGAGTCTGTTCCCCTGGATTGTGACTGCCGCTGCCTGCACCTTCCCGCTCGGTTATCCCGTCCCCCGTCGCTGTATCTCGGTCTCTCTCCGCTCCCCGCCCGTTAGTTATCTGTACCCCCGGCCCCGGTGTCTCTCACCTCTCGGCCTGTGTCTCTCACGCTCTCGGCTCTTGTGTCGCACACTCACACGTCACCGTCCTGCGCGCCTTCTCTTTCCCTCCACAGACCAAAGAGCGCAGGGCATTGTGGGGAGTGTAGTCTTAGTGTGACGTAAAAGGGGTGGGCCTGGGAGAATACGTGCGGCCATGTTATGACTGGCAGATGGTTACGTACCGTATCCCTGTTTTCTAAAACATAGGTATCAAACTCGCCCCCCCCCCCCCCCCCCCCCCAAACCTATTTAAAGCTACAATGCCCGAATGTCTGGGAAGTCAAAGCCTTAGCTGTCAAGGCACGATGGGAATTGTAGTTTTCCAACAGCTGGAGGGCCACAACTTGACAGCTGTGACCTAGCACCTACCTCCAGGGTGTTTCCATGACTACAGTGCACCTGACAGAACTGAGCAAGTGCTGTGAACCTCTCAGTAGTGGCCCTAGGCTGGGGCCTATGCCTACAGCTGGTCAGGTTGTAGTATATGCCTGTGCTCCAGGCCTCACACTATTATTATATTGATCAGGCAGGTGATGAGCAGATCAATAATCCAGCCTTGTTGTGGAATGCTGGAGATCACTGGCAAGATTTACAAATGTACATTTCTAATTAATTTATATAGTAATCTGCTCCAATTTGCTGCTGCCAAATAACATGTCTGCAGCACATCCACCCTGTGTATTCTGATATCATTTTTTTTTATGATACTTACCTATCCCAGTGCCCCTGCAGCTCCTACTCGGCACCTTCCTGTCTCCCTCCTCATCACTACTAGTAGATAAGTCAGACTTCTTAGGAGGGCCTGTCTGCTATGTTTGGAGACCTTGCTGCCTCAGGCCTAGACATCAAAGGCATATCAAAGCATTTTACAAGAAAACCTACAGGAAAGAGATATTGAGTGATACAACAAGACAAAGCCCCCGAGTAGGGATAAATGAATTTACAGTAAAAAAGTGAAGCGCTTTGTTACCTCTCAAATCCGGTCATTAGCCAGCTGACTCCTTTTTTCTTTTTTTTAATCAAACCAGTTTTTTTGTTAAGAGTTAGCATGGAACAACAGATAAAATAGCATCATACAGTAATTATGAGCCAGCTGACTTTTAACTCCTCCCCGGGTGCTGGGAAAAGCTGGATCCAGTCCTAGGAAACTTCTCCCAGTTTCCCAGGACTGGATCAAGCTTTTTCCAGCACCCATGGGGAAATGGCATAGAGCAGAAGGGAGTTAGAATATTACTATTTTATAAATACTTCATTGGTTTTCATAAAGTTCATAAAAAACAAAACAAATGTGGAAAATGAAAACTTCTTGCTGAAACAAGTGAAAGTTATTTACAGTGTATAGTACTGCGTAGATAAATGTGCACGTTTTGGTGCTGCACTGTACCCTTGCGTGAAATAATGACATGACCCGTAGGGCTGGTATATATATATAGTCTCTCACAGTGACAGGACTACAGGTCCCATAATGCTCATACCTAGGCCGATAACAGTAAGTCCGATGCCAGCAGGTAAATGATGCAGGGTTTTACCGTGATTCAGTAGTCCTTCAGCAGCAGTTATTACCAGTCCTTAGGCAAGTCCAAGACTCCTTACGCTCAACGCGTTTCCTGCGGTTCGCATTCATCAGGAACGATGTAGATGGAGTATAGTCTTATTGTATCTTTATGGCTCTGATAACGGCCGCAGATACATGCCCGCGGCACAGATTTAAATGCTTTGCACGCCTCAACCCCGCCCCGCTCGTACGTCACAGACTTCCGGGTTACCCCGGTCACGTGTTCGTGACGTCATAGTATGCAGAGTGAGAAGGCGTGCTCAAGCTGGTAATGTGTGATAGGGATCGTGGGGAACTCCGCCCCGTTCCCGGCTATATTGATACAGCATAGTGAATAGTATGTTCTAGTGAAGGTTAGTGATGTGCATACTCAGACCATAGCAACACACGGAGAGTACAATGCCCTGTTCGGCACGTCCATGTCAGCATATTGTCAACTAGAGAGGAATATTGTCAACTAGAGAGGCACTCAGACTCACCACTAGTGAGTGACCTCGAAAACAGGATCAGGAGAAACTATGTCCAATATGTATCAGCCTAAGATAGTGTTAATGGTTCTCCTTCGGGCAGCACGGCAGCTGCATATATACTGCATACAGGTAGCACAGCGGCCACCATCTTTACTGATGCAGATGCCCAACTATAGAACAACACGGCGGTTGACCACACATAGAGCGCTTGGTGCCAGACCATGGCGCAGCACGGCGGCTGCCACAAACGGTGAGTGGCACCATGCGCCCAGGCTGCACGGCGGCTGCTATAGCATACAAGCATAGATGGTGCCAAGCATTAAGACAGTACGGCGGCTGTCAACGTTAGAATGCTGGCTCCAACTTACAGGGCAGCACGGCGGCTGCTATAATAGACTCAGATGGTATCAAGCATTAGGACAGTACGGCGACTGTCCAAGTTAGCATGCTGGCTCCACCTGACAGAACAGCACGGCGGCTGCTATAGCATACACAGATGGTGCCAAGCATTAAAACAGTACGGCGACTGTCAACGTTAAAAATGCTGGCTCCACCTGATAGGACAGCACAGCGTCTGTCAGATCATGCATTTCCTAGGACCGGGTAGTGAGACAGTATGCCAGCTACCCCCCAAATAGTATCCTGGGCCCAGCTGAGGGGCAGCGTGACGACTGCCATCCACGGGACTGTTGGGCAGGTAGTAAGCATCCACCCTGGCCCACATTGTCGTGAACGAGTCAGTGCTAAATATATCAGCAGGCACATAGTCTCGGATGCCATCCGATCAGTCAAATCATATGTTCATCTGGTGAGTGTCCAATTCAGCCTATATGAAGCTGCTGTATTGGATGTAATCATTGAGTCCTTGTGGTTTGAGAGCATGGAATTTGTAAGTCCATTCTGCTTCTTTCCGCAGGATGAGGTTCTCCCAGTCACCGCCTCTCACATTTGTTTTCACCACTTCAAGGACCTAGAAAGAGATTTGTCTCGGGTCACAATTATGCATCTCTTTACAGTGTAGCCCTACCGGGGTATCCCTGCCATGCGTGACGTCACCTACATGTTCCCTCATCCTCTCTCTCAGGGGTCTGATCATTTTGCCAACGTAGTTACGTGGACATGAACAGGTAAGTACATAGATCACCCCCTTCTTGGAGCAGTTAGTGAATTCATTGATGGGGTAGGAGATCCCTGTGACAGCACTCTTGACTTCCTTGCTTTGATTGATATATCTACACATGGAGCAGTGACCACATTTGAACATCCCGGGTGTCTGTCTATCTAGCCATGTCCCCGCCCTTTTAATGGGGGCTAAGTAGCTGGTGGTGAGTCTATCTTTCAGACTACGTCCCTTTCTGTATGTTATCTGTGGTGTAGCGGCTACCATTGTGGATATGTCAGGGTCTTTCAGTAGTATGTGCCAGTATCTGGATATGATGTTTCTGACTTCTTGTGATTGGCCGTCATATGTGCCTATTATTCTGCTGTGGCTCTCATCTTCCCTTTTAGGTTTCGGGGTAAGTAGTGTCTGTCTCTCAGTGGTAAGTGCCCTGTTATATGCTTTTCTAAGTGCTTTGTTCGGATACCCTTTATTTTGAAGTCTCTGACGAAGATCTAGCGCTTGTACTTTAAAGTCCTCAAGTGATGTACAGTTGCGCCTAATCCACAGGTATTGACCTGTCGGTATGCCTCTCTTGAGGGGATTAGGATGGCAGCTGTCCCACATCAAAAGTGTATTGGTGGCCGTCGTTTTTCTGTAGACCTTAGTTGCTAGTGCCCCATCTTGTTGTTTCCATATGCTCAGGTCAAGGAATGTAAGTTCCCTCTCGTCTATGGAGTATGTGAAATGAAGGCCTAGGTCATTGTTGTTAAGGGTCTTGATGAAATCCCTGAAGAGGTCCACCGATGACGTCCATAAAATCAGGATGTCATCGATGTATCTCAGCCAGAGGGGTATGTGTGTAGTATATAGGGCCATACTCTCATTAAATACTACTTGGTCCTCCCACCAGCTGAGATACAGGTTAGCGTACGTGGGGGCACAGGGGCTCCCCATCGCTGTACCCCGTTGCTGGTGGAAGGACCTCCCCTCAAATATGAAAAAGTTAGAGGTCAATGTGAATTCGAGTAACTGTAAGAGGAATTCATTGTGAGGTTCAAACTGTGTACCTCGTGTGCTGAGGAAGTGTCTGACAGCCTGGAGTCCCTTATCGTGTGGTATAGACGAGTACAGGGCTTCCACATCCAGGCTGATCAGAAGTGTGTTTTTGTCCAATGTGACCCCCTCTATCCTTTTTAGGACGTCCATGGTGTCCCTTAAGTATGATGGAAGGCTCACTACAAATGGGCGTAATATTTGATCAATATAAATGCTTGCATTTTGAGTCAAGTTGTCAATGCCCGATACTATGGGGCGCCCCTTGAGTGGTTGTAGGCCTTTATGTACTTTGGGGGTACAGTAGAAGACAGATGTACGAGGGTGTTTGGGGTTCATGTAGAGAAATTCATTGTTGCTGATGAGTTTGTGTCTATATGCATTAGTGAGTATTTTCTCTAGCTGTAACTGGTATTTGCGTTTGGGATCAGTGGTCAGTGGGGCATAGCATTCTCTATTCTCTAAGATGTCTAGGCACATTTTCATGACAACTATGTTGCCCCCTTTATCAGAGGTTTTAATCACAATAGATTTATCCATTTCTAGGGTGTGCAGGGCTTGTGACATCAGTAAAGATGGTGGCCGCTGTGCTACCTGTATGCAGTATATATGCAGCCACCGTGCTGCCCGAAGGAGAACCATTAACACTATCTTAGGCTGATACATATTGGACATAGTTTCTCCTGATCCTGTTTTCGAGGTCACTCACTAGTGGTGAGTGAGTGCCTCTCTAGTTGACAATATGCCTCTCTAGTTGACAATATGCTGACATGGACGTGCCGAACAGGGCATTGTACTCTCCGTGTGTTGCTATGGTCTGAGTATGCACATCACTAACCTTCACTAGAACATACTATTCACTATGCTGTATCAATATAGCCGGGAACGGGGCGGAGTTCCCCACGATCCCTATCACACATCACCAGCTTGAGCACGCCTTCTAACTCTGCATACTATGACGTCACGAACACGTGACCGGGGTAACCCGGAAGTCTGTGACGTACGAGCGGGGCGGGGTTGAGGCGTGCAGAGCATTTAAATCTGTGCCGCGGGCATGTATCTGCGGCCGTTATCAGAGCCATAGAGATACAATAAGACTATACTCCATCTACATCGTTCCTGATGAATGCGAACCGCAGGAGACGCGTTGAGCATAAGGAGTCTTGGACTTGCCTAAGGACTGGTAATAACTGCTGCTGAAGGACTACTGAATCACGGTGAAACCCTGCATCATTTACCTGCTGGCATCGGACTTACTGTTATCGGCCTAGGTATGAGCATTATGGGACCTGTAGTCCTGTCACTGTGAGAGACTATATATATACCAGCCCTACGGGTCATGTCATTATTTCACACAAGGGTACAGTGCAGCACCAAAACGTGCACATTTATCTACGCAGTACTATACACTGTAAATAACTTTCACTTGTTTCAGCAAGAAGTTTTCATTTTCCACATTTGTTTTGTTTCAGAAGGGATTAGAAGGCAGCCGGCTGATGAGCGGACTTCAGAGATAACAAAGCACTTTACTTTGTTATTACTGTAAATTCGCTCATCTCTACCCCCAGGTTAATCAATTTTCTAGCATGACTTGAAAAAAGTTGTGCACCATACATATAGACACTAAACCAGGTTCACACCAGCATATACCCTCCGCCACAATTCAGTTTCTCTTTTCCATTTGGTTATTAGAGAAACGGAATCTAGAAGACCCGTCAGTTTATTTCTGCTTATTCGTTCATTTAGGGTCCGTTCACACATACAGGATCTGCAGCAAATTTGATGACGCTGCTTTGAAGCTGCAGCTTCAAATCAGCGCCATCAAATCTGCTGCAGATCCTGTACATGTGAACGCACCCTTAAAGTATGTGCACACTGAGTAAATAGGACGGAAAGTCCGTTGCGTAACCCGACGCTCGCACCCGCTCGTGGACAGCGGTGGGCGCACGCGTCTCTGTCCGTGCTTTAGACTCCATTCTATGCACGGGCAGATTCCTTCCTCTGCCCAAAGAATGATCGAGTTCATTCTTTGGGCGGAGTAAGGAATTCGCCCGTGCATAGAATGCAGTCTATTACGTCGGATTGCCCGACGGACTTTCTGGCCTATTTATTCAGTGTGCACATACCCTTAATATGGATGGAAGGATCCATTCATGAATGACACAAACAGTGGTGTGAAAAAAGCCTCAATGTCTAGGTTCACATAGCATTTGTCTGTTTAATGGATCCATTTTTAAATGTTCAGTTTTAAAGTACAGAAAAACATAGTTAATCTCGTTTTTATGTACGCTAAAAAAAAGGGGGGGGGGGAGATCTGTTTCAATATATTATTTTATTTTATTTTTTTTATATTTTAATATAAGTTAATGGAAAACAAATCCTGATGGATGGTATACAACATGATCCTTTTTTTAATCATAAAATGGATACATTAAACAGAGAGCAAAGTTCGAGTTATATATCAGTCACAGACGATTAACATGCTAGAGTCCCTCTTTTCTGGGAACATGTGGTTCATAATGCATTGTTGGCGATATGTGATATGTGACTAATGTTTGAGTTGATTTTCTGTCATTACTTCATGCCTATATGTTATGTGATTGGAAAATGGTAAAATTTTTTGAAAATAAACAGTTTAAAAAAAAAAAAAACAGAGAGCAAAAACACAGTGTAAACCTAGCCTTACTTACTTTTTCTCCCTGCACCGTGTAGGTTTACCTGAGATGGGCAATACTATTATTTGCGTGTTACTAGTCTACTTTGATTGTGTTTGTCTATAATTAACACTTGGATAACTATTAGACCATATTTTATTACATAGTTCAGCAATGGGTGATTTTAAAGGGTTCACTTACTTTTCATCAAGTTCAGTATGTCCATCAAGTCCAACCAAGGAAGGGGATGTGGATAACCTTAGATTTGAATTTTATACTACTAGGTTAGCATTAGCTGCACACAAGCATACTAAACAGTCTGTTTACTGTCTGCAATTCTGTATAGTATAATATCCATTCTATTGGGAGTGCATTTGCTTGGAGCCCTGGATTTGCAGTCTGTGCTCCTATAGTTCATGTGTGCAAGGTCCATGACTCCCACTGTTGGCTGTGTGCTGGAGGTCTAAGCCTGTTGTGAAGCCCTCCACTGTTTTTGCCATGACCAGCTTCTGAGGTTAGGGCTTATTTCCACGTTGTGTGAAAGACTGAACTCACGGAGAGGTAAGCGCTGTAGTGGACTCTATACCTGCACTGTATCGTGTACCAATACAATGCTGGGAGTGGGGAAAGTGTTTAAGTCTTTGCAGCACTGTAATGAAACAACGGTGTGGCTGTGTCACTACAGTGCCACGAAGATTCAAACACAGATTCACTTCCTATAGAGAAGACTTGTCGCCTCTGGATACTGGACCTTTTCTTTTGCCAGGCGGAGGCAGTGTCCTCTTGTCTTTTCTAAAGAGTAAACAGACATAACTCTTTTCATCATTCCTCATAAAGTAAGATCATCCAAGTCCCTTATTCATTTAGTTGCAGTCTTTGTACCTTTTCCAGCTTTGGGACATCCTTTCTCTAAATCGGAGCACAAAACCCAAACAGCATTCTCCAGATGAAGTCTACATAGTCCCCCATAGTCTACAGATACTTCTCTAAAGGGATTCTTTTGGTTTTACTTTCCCATAGGGCATATGTATTCAGGTTATTTGTACCCAGATGCAAAACTTTACATTCATTATATTTATTAGTTGAGCCTTATTACATAGATTATATATTCAGTATTGATTTGGGAGTTACATCCTGTAACTACACTCACTGGGGGGGATTTATCAAACATGGTGTAAAGTGAAACTATCTCAGTTGCCCCTAGCAACCAGATTCCACCTTTCATTCCTCACAGACTCTTTGGAAAGTGAAAGGTGGAATCTGATTGGTTGCTAGGGGCAACTGGGCCAGTTTCACTTTACACCGTGTTTGATAAATCTCCCCCACTATCCTGCTGGTGAAATTACTGTGTATGGAACTGCCTGTAATATGAAGTAGAGCTATCATCACAGTATACATATGGTGGTCGAGTTGCACTTACTAATCTACCAGTATTCTCTGCTTATCCAATGTCTGCACCAAGGCTTTGTACAGTCTTCTTGGGAAAACCAAACACCTGCCCCTTGTATTGTACAGGCTATAAGCTGGTAGGGAGTGTCTGATGACAAGCTTTCTGACTGTTTCCAATAACATCTAGGGAAACACAATTTATAAAAACACTAAAAATAACAACATGGTACATTTTTTTTTTAAGATTTAACATTTATTTTACAAAAAAGAAAACAAGGCAGGTAGTCATTAACCTCACCAACATGACAGCCTTGAGTAACTGGTCAATTTATTTTTTTCCCATATATATATGTTTAAAAAAATGACATGGGGCACAAGACCATAGAAATAAATAGATATCTATAAACAAATAGGTGAGCGGCTGTATAATAACCGTCCTGACACTGCGCAGAGCTCTGCAGATGCTCTCTATTCCTGACACAAGGGAGCACACCTGTCACATCTGCACAGGGAAGAGCAGACGAGGCCTAGTACCTCACCAGGAACTGGTGACATTACTGAGGAATGAGGTACACCCTAAGCATTGTCACCAAGCTCTGAGTGATTTTCCTGTGCAGACATAATAGGAGCAAACATTGAATTTGGCAAATTTGTTATGTCACAACGGAGAGAAGCTTGGGCCTTATAACAACTGATACCTCGCTTTGGGATAATCCTGAGCATCTATCTACCTTCTGAACTGGTGCAGCAGTAAGGGGGTTAAATAAAGGTAGTTAGTCAATTGATCACATGGCACCACAGCATAACGCATGTACTACTGCCACGATTCAGACTCTGAACCCCAGAGACTGTTTTCACTGCATTGTGTATTTTAAGATAAGAAATAATTTACATCCATTTTGATCTTTAGTAGAGATGAGCGTAAGTCCAACATGCTCGAGTCTGTCCAAACCCGGAAGTCTTGTCATTTGATTACCAGTGGCTGAAGAAGATGGATGAAGCCTTTATGCTCCCTAGGGCTTCTCCAACCACTGGTAATCGAATGACGAGACTTCCGGGTTAGGACAGACTTCAGCATGCTGGAGGTACGATCATCTCTAATCTTTAGCAATTCACCCTTTTAAAAGTTAAGTAGTAGTGGTGGACACTGGAAAAACATGCAAATAATTGTGTGAAATAGAATAAAATCCTGTAAGTATGAAGCAGCATCACAGAACACTCCTATTTCCCATGTCCCTGAATCATCTTCCTATTTTTGTTTGGCCATTACTTGGTTCTATCTGGGAAAGCTGGGTGAATAGTATAGCAACCTACAACTACAATAACACAGACTTTCCCACACGCATGTATAGAAAGTCATGAGGCCACAGATCCCTCACATTTCTGACATACAGGAAAGCTGGGTTAGAAGGCCTGTTGATGCATTTTTTTTTAATCTTGCTTTGTTTGTTGTGGGTTTTTTTTTTTTTGCATTATAAAAGTAGACTTACTCTATCTCTTAATTTAAAAAATTGCATTGTTCAGGGCAGGAGAAAAAAGGGCTAGAGCCTGATCCATCAAGTATCTTCTTTGATAGATATCACTATGAATGAAGCACAGTAGCCCGCGCTATATATGTAAAAGCAGGAGCTACTATAAAAAGTTTGGGGGGTTTTTTGCACCATAAAAAGTACAAAACAAGAATTTAAAAAAAATGCAGTCAAAAGATGTCCTTATTGTGGCCATAGCCCATTAAACTTCTTCCAGTCCCCTGCAGCTCATCTCATAACCCTGTTTCCCAGACGGGAGCTCTGAGCATGACCTGCCCCACTAAGCCAATCACGGCTGAGACAGAAGACCACTACAGCCGGAGGTCATGGTAAATGGGAGTAGCAAGGGCCAGCCAGGAGCTGGGGGTAGGGGTAAGTATTGCTTTTTATTTATGTCACCACAGCCCCAACACTATATAACTTTTTGGCCTACACTTTAAAGCGACTCTGTACCCACAATCTGACTCCCCCAAACCGCTTGTACCTTCAGATAGCTGCTTTTAATCCAAGATCTGTCCTGGGGTCCGTTCGGCAGGTGATGCAGTTATTGTTCTAAAAAACAACTTTTAAACTGGCAGCCCGTGCCCTAGGCACATGGCCTGGATCGTTAAGACACCTGTGCAAATGTTCAGCATGGAGAAAATGTTCCAGTGGCATTCCTAATGATGAAGAGGGTGGGGAGGAGGGACGGAGGGGTGGTGCAAAGTTAGGGCACAGATATTCTAAGCCATGCCCGTAGGGCACGGGGCTGTAAGTTTAAAAGTTGTTTTTTAAGACAATAACTGCATCACTTGCCGAACGGACCGCAGGACAGACCTTGGATTAAAAGCAGCTATCCGACGGCACAAGTGGTTTGGGGGGGTCAGATTGTGGGTACAGAGTTACTTTAATTCTCCTTTTAACAGCAGACATGTTGGCTGGCATCCTGCTTTCCCAGCAGCAGATATAACAGAGAATCTGAACTGAATCGATTAACAACTTGAGAGAAAAGACAAATGCAAAGGATTTAACTTTTTCCTTCCTTGGAGAAAATATTTTTCAACACTCCAGTGAACGGTGCACTGAGGGTGTATATACTGACTGGATGAGCAACACATACATCTTACCCAACATCCCCCCACCCCCACCCCAAACATTAAATTCTAATATTAATAAAAAAAATACATTTAAACTCAGGGACAGTTTGCCAAGGAATCTCAATGTCTCTTCATACTTGTATAGATTTGTCCCTTGCCCATCCCACCCAATTTTAAAGTTGCAACCAAACTTGAACTGAGATTCTGAGGGAATATGTATAATTAAAAAAAAGAATACATGTAAAAGAAATACAGTAAAATACCGGAAGGCCCAGAACGATTTTACCCATTCACTGCCAAGGAACTACAGTGGAAAGCATTTCACTACCTGTCGGATAAGTTTAATCTGCAACTAATTTTAATGCAACTTTTTCACAAAACTTCCCTAGAAGCAGCTTCCTGTGAACGTCCAACTATCTGACTACATGCACGTAACTGGCATGTACGCAGCACAATGACCTGATCTTTGGGTAACGTTCTAGCCCCAACGGACATATCAGGAGACTTCCTAAAGCTGCACATCAGAAATTGTACCCCCCCCCCCTCTTAACATAGACTACACCCCGCATAGGAGGACAATAATGCTGTTTTGATTAAATCTTCCACTCTGTGATGGTGGACATGGGACAAACATGAGCTCTCCCTGCGCAGGTCATCAACGGAGACAATCGCACATGTTGTTCGGCTGTAAGAAAGTGTTTAGGAAGGAAAGTTTGTCTGGAAGTCCACAACTGACACTCATTTTATCAGGGAAGTTGCCAGAAGTTCTTGGGAGAGAGGAAGTGAGCCCTCTGTCCTGTCCTCTCCCTGTGGAATGACAAGAATGATGAAACTGTGCTTGTTACCCCAGCAGCGCTTGCTCAGGGCGCTGTAGCATTTAACCCCACAACTGAAGATCCAGCACTGTGGGGAGTGAGGGGGAGGCACAGTCCTGTGCCAACACCTGGTGGCAACATGTCCTCACTTCCCCGTTACCTCCACCACATCATCATCATCTTTCCCATCTTCCTCACTAGACTCTGGCTGTCCCTCACCAAGTGGAAGGGAGTGGGATGCAGTTCCAGCTGCAGAAGGTTGGTAGCTGGGCTGCGAGGTGAGGTAGCCAGGGAAAGTCGATGCTGCACTGTTAGTAGGCAGTCCTCGGTTCAGCATTGAAGATGGAAATGGGGCAAACATTCGTGTCTGAGCTGGCAATGGCTGTGTGAAGGGCAGAGAGAACGAAGGAGGCAGAAGGTAAGGGGGCACACTTGAAGGGGCTGAGGAGGTGCCCGAGGTGGGGGGCAATAGAGGGTCAGGAACCATCGGAAGGCCTAACTGTGGGTCCGACAGCAAAGAGGGAAGCTGGAAGTGGGCAGCACCACCCCCAGCCCCCATATACACAGAGTTCGCCG
This sequence comes from Dendropsophus ebraccatus, assembly GCF_027789765.1. Lineage (NCBI taxonomy): Eukaryota > Metazoa > Chordata > Amphibia > Anura > Hylidae > Dendropsophus > Dendropsophus ebraccatus. The sequence continues at coordinate 103,483,281 of NC_091457.1, read as the reverse complement.
CCCTGTTTAAGCTGTGGTTCAGTGAGGAGGGGGTGATGCCAAAACCTGCCAAACCAGGGTAAGGCAGCTGGCTGAAGGGGTGCCTCTTATTGGATGACCACTGGCTGGATTGGTCTGGTGGCTCCTTGCGCTTTCTGGACTGTGTTTTGGGAACCTGAATCAGACCTTGAGGCTGAAGGTTAGGGTTCGGAAGTTGAGGGGTACTGTGAGAGCTGCGAGAAACTGCCGCCTGTGCATACTGCTGCAGCTCACTCAGAATCTCTGGGCTGTCTGGAGACAGTGGTCGTGAAGGCTCCTCGTTGTCTTGGGAAGGGGGACTAGACGTATGACGCCCATTACTCATATAAGGTCCAGGCTGACTTTGACCAAGGCTCTGTCCCTGGGCACCTATTAAAAAAAAACAAAACTAAAAGTTAAATCAAGCAAAACCTTAAAGCGTAACTGTCATGTTTTTTTTTTTATTGCAGAAATCAGTAGTATAAGCGATTTTAAGAAACTCTGTAATAGGTTTTATCAGCCAAAAAAGCCTCCTTCTGTACTCAAGAAGCAATCTCCCAGCCTCCCCCCCTGATTTCTTATCTGTGCATTATCAGGCAAACACGTCTTCATTACAAAGAAGCCAGTGAAGACGGGTTCTGCTCTCTCCATTGTAAGCCTATGAAGGGGGGAGGGGCTGAGGGAGATGAGGGAGCAGGAAGAGGTGACGTGAAGGTCAGCTGTTTGTAGACTCTCTGGGCACCTAAAACTCTAAATTCAGGTGTCAGAAAGGTCAGTGCTTATCTATGAACTTACTGAGAGAAGATTGCAGGGTGTTGTGCTGTGCAGAAATCCTCCGTGCTCAGGCACTCCTAACAGCCCCTCCCCTCTCCATAGCCACATAATGGAGACAGAAATCCTGCTTCATTTGATGTGAGGGGGGAGGCTGGGAGATTGCTTTTTCAGTACAGAAGGAAACTCTTTTAGTACATAAAACCTATTACAGAGTTTCTTAAAATCGCTTGTACTATTGATATTTAATGTTTTCAGAAAAATGGCCCTGAAATGACAGTTCCGCTTTAATGTAGAAGAGGCGTAATATAAAAGTTGGAGCATGGGCAGGTTTGTTTTCAATATAAAAATGAAATTTCTAAATAGACAATATTAGGATGAGAGCACATTACCTATCTGTGCAGAGCGCCGCGATTCGGAACTCTTCTGTTTGCTGCTCGACCTGATGGCAAATATCCGCCCATCACTGGTACGGATATACGTTCCTGTAATCACAAGCAATGTAAGTTAAAAGGTACTACAGCCATGAAGGATTACAAGGACCAATGCACTGTTATGGTAATAACTGTGTAATGATGAGTTCAGTAACTTTCTATTGTACTATGGAATAAAATATTACATTATCAAGATCTCCGCTTGCTGTAAGTATATGGGAACACATGGGGGAAATTCATCATTCCCTGCACCAGCGCAAGGTGGCCAAATTGGCGCTCCAGGGTCTTGTGCCAAAATTTTGAGCAATTTTGCCAATCAGCGCTAAGGGGCGGAATAATAAATTAACCCCCCCCCCTTAATGTTACCTTCCAGATGATAAAAATCAGCCTTGACCCAGTCCTGCTAGCTAAAGGTTTGTTACAGTACATCAGGGCCGTTTCTAGCGCCGGGCGGGCCGGGCCACCGCACGGGGCGCAAAGGGCAAGGGGGCGCCCGGCGGTGCCCGACAACACCCGGCCCCTGCACACTCCCCACATCATTGTCGCCCCCTGCCCCCGCCAAAAGCCCCAACGGGAGCTGAGAGGGCACATTAAGATGGACACTGACAGGCCCCGTCTCCCTGCAGCCCCCGCCCCCAGACACTGAAGTGCCGCGTCGCAGCTCCGGTGATGTAAATACAGAGCCTCCCGGTGCAGGCTTCCTGCATCCGAAGTTCACTGTATCTGCCTCGCAGCGCCCTCACTCCTCTCCTGCTTGGCTCAGATGTGACGTCATGTCCAGAGCCAAGGAGAGAGTGCAGACGCCGCAGGGCTGGAACAGGGGACTTCTGATGACAGGAAGCCTGCACCAGAAGTCTCTGTACTTGGAAATAGCGGCTCCAGGAGGAGAGACTGCGGGGGAGCGTTGTGATAGGTAAGTTTGCTTTGTGTTTTTTTTTTTTTTTTTACATCGAAGCTACTACACAGGGGGAGGGGAGGGGTATACTATATGGGGACATACAATGTGGGGGCTACAAAGGGAGCTATACTGTGTGGGTGACAATGCTGGGGACATTATAAATATATGGGGGCAATGCAGAAGGACTTTATTATTACATTAGGGGCAATGCAGGGGGACATTATAAGTATATGGGGGACAGTGCAGGGGACATTATAAGTATATGGGGGACAGTGCAGGGGGACATTATAAGTATATGGGGACAATGCAGGGGACATTATAAGTCTATGGGGGACAGTGCAGGGGACATTATAAGTATATGGGGGACAGTGCAGGGGGACATTATTATAAGTATATGGGGGACAGTGCAGGGGACATTATTATAAGTATATGGGGGACAGTGCAGGGGAGATTATAAGTATATGGGTGACAATGCAGGGGAGATTATAAGTATATGGGTGACAATGCAGGGGACATTATTATAAGTATATGGGGGACAGTGCAGGGGACATTAATATAAGTATATGGGGACAGTGCAGGGGACATTATTATTATACGTATATGGGGGACAGTGCAGGGGACATTATTATTACTATATGGGGGCAATGCAGGGGACATTATTACTATATGGGGGACGGTGCAGGTGACATTATTATTACTATATGGGGGACAGTTCAGGGGGACATTATTATTAGTATTTATGGGGCAATGCAGAGGACATTATTATTAGTATATGGGGGACAATGAAGGGGACATTATTATAAGTATATGGGGGACAATGAAGGGGACATTATTATAAGTATATGGGACAATGCAGGGGACATTATTATAAGTATACGGGGGACAATGCAGGGGGACATTATTATAAGTATATGGCGGACAGTGCAGGGGACATAATTATACGTATATGGGGGACAGTGCAGGGGGACATTATAAGTCTATGGGGGACAGTGCAGGGGACATTATTATACGTATATGGGGGACAGTGCAGGGGACATTATTATTACTATATGGGGGCAATGCAGGGGACATTACTACTATATGGGGGACGGTGCAGGTGACATTATTATAACTATATGGGGGACAGTGCAGGGGGACATTATTATTAGTATTTATGGGGCAATGCAGAGGACATTATTATAAGTATATGGGGACAATGAAGGGGACATTATTATAAGTATATGGGGGACAATGCAGGGGGACATTATTATAAGTATATGGGGGACAATGCAGGGGGACATTATTATAAGTATATGGCGGACAGTGCAGGGGACATTATTATAAGTATATGGGGGACAGTGCAGGGGACATTATTATAACTATATGGGGGACAGTGCAGGGGACATTATTATAAGTCTATGTGGGACAGTGCAGGGGACATTATTATAAGTCTATGTGGGACAGTGCAGGGGACATTATTATAAGTCTATGGGGGACAGTGCAGGGGACATTATTATAACTATATGGGGGACAGTGCAGGGGACATTATAAGTATATGGGGGACAATGCAGGGGGACATTATTATAAGTATATGGCGGACAGTGCAGGGGACATTATTATAAGTCTATGGGGGACAGTGCAGGGGACATTATTATAACTATATGGGGGACAGTGCAGGGGACATTATTATAAGTGTATGTGGGACAGTGCAGGGGACATTATTATACGTATATGGGGGACAGTGCAGGGGGACATTATAAGTATATGGGGGACAGTGCAGGGGGACATTATTATAAGTATATGGGGGACAGTGCAGGGGACATTATAAGTATATGGGGGACAGTGCAGGGGGACATTATTATAAGTATATGGGGGACAATGCAGGGGACATTATTATAAGTATATGGCGGACAGTGCAGGGGACATTATTATAAGTCTATGGGGGACAGTGCAGGGGACATTATTATAACTATATGGGGGACAGTGCAGGGGACATTATTATAAGTCTATGTGGGACAGTGCAGGGGACATTATTATACGTATATGGGGGACAGTGCAGGGGGACATTATAAGTATATGGGGGACAGTGCAGGGGGACATTATTATAAGTATATGGGGGACAGTGCAGGGGGACATTATAAGTATATGGGGGACAGTGCAGGGGGACATTATTATAAGTATATGGGGGACAGTGCAGGGGACATTATTATAAGTATATGGGGGACAGTGCAGGGGACATTATAAGTATATGGGGGACAGTGCAGGGGGACATTATTATAAGTATATGGGGGACAATGCAGGGGACATTATTATAAGTATATGGGGGACAGTGCAGGGGACATTATAAGTATATGGGGGACAGTGCAAATGACATTATTACTATATGGGGGACAGTGCAGGGGACATTATTACTATATGGGGGACAGTGCAGGGGACATTATTATTATTATTACTATATGGGGGACAGTGCAGGGGGAATTATTATTACTAAATGGGGGACAGTGCAGGGGGGATTATTATTACTGTATGGGGACAATGCAGGAGGCACATTACTATATGGGGGACAATGCGGGGGACATTATAAATATATGGGGGCAATGCAGGGAGACTTTATTACTACCTGTGGGGCAATTCAGGGGGTCATTATAAGTATATGGGGCAATGAAGGGGGACTTTATTAGTATATGAGGACATAGCAGGGTACATTATTACTATAAGGAGGTACAGCAGGAGACATTATTACTGTTAGGTACAGCGGGGACATTATTACTATATGGAGGTACAGCAGGGGGCATTATTACTATAGGGAGGTACAGGAGGGGATCCTACATACAGGGGGCAATCCACAGACCTACTGACTTTTGCGCACCAAACAGTGCAATTATTACAGTTTGGGAGCTTATAGGTGGGAAAAGGGAAGAAAGATGCTGGATATGTGCGGAGCCTAAGATGTTTGTCTGGCAGGTTCTGAAGAGATGAATTGTAGCTGCAAGAAGTCGTCATGGTAGTCCAGGCCAGATGGAGAGGAAAGGGGAAAGTGACGCCTCAGATCAAAGAAGACGTCACCTGTGAGTCACTGAATGGTTCTTGTATTCAGTAGAGCTGGTAGGGGTGCAACACTGCTTCTTCTTAGTAACCCGAATTATGATAACGGGGCCCCTTACTTCCCCAGGACCGAACCGTGTGTGTGTGTGTGGGGGGGGGGGGGGGGGGGCGCTTTTATCAACATTCGCCCTGTTGCCAAGATGCCCTAGAAACTGCCCTGCAGTACATCAGAGAGCAATAGTTTATGACCTAAAAGTAACAGTAGCAAAAATCTCTTTCATGTACATTGGAAAGTTTCTAACAGATAGTAGCATCTCCTCACCTTTTGTGCCCCGGATAACATGGATGCTCTCGCCTGCACTAATTCTTGCTTGAACGTCTGTGGATGTTGTCATTCCAGGTATAACAATATCTACATAGAAGACATTATTAAAAACTAAATAAACAAACAATTTCTAAGATGATTAGATCATACAAGGGACCAATCTCAAGAGTCTGAGAAACACACCACTGAGAACATATAGGACTTCAGGTTAATGTACTTGCCTGTGGTCGTGACCACCTTCTGAACGAGAACCCCCGCCCTCTGCAGGTAGTTTACTGGGAAGTTAAAGGGAACCGATCCAGAGGCAGAACCCGCATGGCCTACAGGGATGTGTCGGGGCATCATGGGGATTGGTGTTGACTGCAAAGGTCGGACACTAGCCACAGGCCTCTCATCAGTCTTTAGCAATGGCCGCCTGAGATCAAATAAAAGAATGTAAGACTGAGCGGAATAACCTATAGACCTCGAATAAGACCTGCTGCTCGCCTGGTCAGCTCCTGTTTCCTCACCAGTTCCTTTGAGTAAAAGCTGGGATGTTTGCCAGGCTGTGGTCTGGTGCAGGGTAGTACTGGGTATAGGACGGTCGTGTGTAGGGCACAGAAGCCCTCTTCTCCTCCTCATAACCACGCTTTGCAGCTTTCTTCTCAGCCAGAGTGAGTTTTTGTTCCTTACGATCCAGAAGAAGAGATTCATGTTGGAAAGGATCCTGCAGGATGGAAAATAAAACTATAATGGAATATTGTATATCATGATATACAGCAGCCAGAGTGACCACAAATCCAATGGGCTCTACACACACACCAAAAAGGTTAATGTAAAACAATAAATAATAAAAATATAAATCAGCAAGAACTCCAAGGCAGTGGAATACCTGCAGTGTTAAAAAGCTGCTAACAAGTTACCTTGGTGATGAGGTGGGGGTATAATAAACAAGCTTTCTGTAACACAGTCTCATTGAATTTAGTGGGCTCCAGATGCTGGCGGGACAGATCCGGCTCCTCCTCCACAAAATGCAGCAGGTTCTCAACTTCTCGCCGAGTGAAATTTACTACTGGGTTAAGATCATCTACTACACGATCTGTGAAGAGACGCCATGGGAGTTACTCGACTATGAACATGTTAGAAGGCATTACATCACAGCTGCAGTCCGCCCGGCCACATGCTCACCTGACATTCCCTGCTTTGTGATCTGGCGATCATATATCTTCCTCTCTAAGGTGAAGTCAGACACTAGACGATAAATGTGACAAGGCTTCCTCTGACCATATCTATACACACGACACACAGCCTGGGCATCATGACATGGGTTCCATGAAGCATCGAACACAACCACTCTGTTAGCACCTATCAGGTTGACACCAAGGCAGCCGGCACTGGAAGAAAACTGCTGTTGTTAGCTACTGACTGATGAAAAAAAATCATAAGCCAAGAACATTTGAACTTCCGCCAAGCCCGAAACCCCCCCCCCCCCAACACACACACACACACTTACCGGGTGGATAGCAGGAACAGCCAGACATTCTCATTGCTAGGGTCATTGAACTGGTTTATTAATCGCTCTCTTTCTGAGGCTGAAGTGCTTCCATCCAACCCTTATAAATAAATTACAAAAAACAAACAAACCATGAGGCAAAGAATAAAGTGTAATGAATGCAATGGGGAATACAAATGGGCAGATGGGTCATTTTGTTTCTGTTACAGTACATTTCATTGGCTGTATAAAAAAACAAAAAAACAAAAAAACAAACAAACTGTCAACTATGCTACTATATACGGCAAAAAAGCTTTCCCGTTTTTAAGTGTGTAAATTAAAACATATGGACTAAGGGGGACATTTATTAAGTCCGGCTTTTTTTTACGCCGGACTTAAAAATGTCCCCGCATCTCTAGCGCTACAGGGATTTATGTAGAGGCGGACTGCCTCTACATAAATCCCGTGTGCTCCGGTGCGCACGGCCAAAAACCTACGCCAGCTGAGGACTGGAGTAGGTTTTCGGCGTATCTTTTGGCGGAACGGATGGTGAATCGCGCGGACTCTGAGTCCGCGCCCTCTGTTCCGCTCCCTTCACACCCCCTCCCCGCCCCCCGGCAAACTCGGCGGAAAGTGCCGATTTGCGAATATTTTATTCGCAAATCGGCCATTTGCGAATAAAATAATGCGCAAATCGGCACTTTCCGCCGAAAATCATCCGTATGCCGGATGATACATATCCCCCTAAGTGTGAACCCAGCTTTATTTTCAGAATTCAATGACACCATTGTTCTCGCTTTTAACTTCTGACGGTGGATCCGTTCTCTATACACTGGTAGTACTCACTGTAATAGTTAATATTCCTGACCCAGGTGTTCCTGTCTTGACTTTCTTTTCCAGGTGTAACTGGCATTGGTCTCTTTGATAAAAAATCTTCAATGATGGAAAGTGTAGACAAGCTCTGACTGCAAGATAAGAGCGTATTACAATTATCTGTGAACACTGCACAAGCCCATATGTCACCCAGTTGCACTACATCCTCCCCCTAGGATCAATGCACTGCCCTGATGTGTCACCTAGTCAAACTGCATTCCTCCTCTCACAATCGCTGTACAAGTTCGATGTATTAGTCATCAGCACTGCAAATTCTCCCCAGAATCACTATACATCATCATCTACCCTCCAGTCAGTCTACACTTCACTGGCCAAAATCACTATACAGCTCTCATGTATGAGAGAGCAGCACTGCATCCCACCTTCTCAAATTACTTCATAGCCACCATGTGCCACCCCATTCACACTGCACCCATTCCACTCCAAAAATCAATGTACAAAATGTCATGTTATAGCCAGCAGCACTGCACCCTACAATGTTACTCCTCTATACATTACCCATTACAAAGCACTCCACTTCTATCACTATATGGCCTCCGTGTATTGCCCAACCATCCCACACTATACTCCTTACCCCCACCACCACCACCACCAAAACACTCTACAGTCTCCAGCACCATCCAGTTACATTTCACCTAGCCCTCAGAATCACTATACAGCCCCATGCATTACGCAGCCACACCACCCCTTCCCTCCCCTTCAAAATCACTGTTACAGCCACAATCTGGCAGCACTCACCTGAACACCAGGGTTTTGTCACCCAGTTTCATGCTTTCTTCAATCAGGTGAAACAGAAGAACCATCTTTGGGGAATTTTGCAGTACACCAGTTTGGTAATCACACAGAATCTCCTTGGCCTGAAAAAGCAGAAGAACAAATTGTAAGCTCTCCAACTGGCTAACAGAATGTTGCCAACACAGAGGTTGGAGGAAGCAACATACAGATCATGTTCTAAAGTAGAATAAAAAAAAATTATATATATATTTATTTAGCCTCTCACCCACTCATATGTAACCACTTGATTGGCTTTCTCCTGGCTGGGGTTAAAGCCCATGCCTTGCAAGAGCTTGCTATTGGCAGCTTCTCCCATAAGGGCCCCTAAGGCCCCAGTTTCCACTTTGCCTTTTGAACCCTGGGACTGGCATCGTGTATTTGTTCCGAGATCATCAACATCCAGATCCTGCTCATTTGCCAAGTTTTCTTTCTGGAGAGCCTCGTACAAAACATCTGGATGATTCCAAATCTGTAAGAAAGGCAGAAATAGTCATGTGTAAATATTGCAGATGCAGCATTACCTGGCGATGCTAGAGGTTTAGTGTGGGGTCAGGGGCATCACATTACACTTCAGGAGCCTCAGAATCACATAATGCTCACCTTGCAGCACACACAAAAAGCTTTCAGAGGATTAAGACCTAGCCATCCACTATTCCCAGCATCCCGAAATCTGTTCATGAACTCTGTATACAAGGCCCTCTGTATCGGGGACAGACGAACCAAGATCACATGTTCTTCCTTAGAGGGGAGCTGAGCCCTTAAAACAGTGTGTCCACGTCTAAAAAAAAAAAGAGGTGAGAATGGAACACTAGCCTCAAAAGACACAATATGACAATAGAAGCAGGTCAGCCATTAAAATAGTTCACCAGTTTCAGCATTGATTAACATGCAATATATGGCTATCTTCAGACACGGCTGGGTCACGGAACGGCCGGTCTCAGAAAAGATCATCCCAGCTGGCACTGCAGTAACGTGCGCCTGCATCAGAACTCCCCACTGCACACTATGGACCATAGTGTGCACTGACAGGGTTTTCTGCGGCCGCTATTTACAGAATAGCGGCCGCAGAAAACTGACATGTCCGTTTTCTACGGCGCCGCGAGAGATCCTGGCCGGAGCGTATACTATGTGTATACACTACGGCCGGGATCCCATAGAGGCCAGGAAAGGTATATTTTCGTATTATTCACAACCGTTGTTGCAATCAGCAACAACGGGCGTACTTAAACGAAAATATACGTTGTGCAAATGCATTTATACCAGCACGTGCCATGGACCTCACCATCGTCTTTAGTAAATGACACAGATCTGACACAATTGTGTGCATCAAATAAATAAATCTGATGGTTGAGAGTATGCTGTAATCCACAGTTTAGATGGCCCACGCATGAAGGATAAGATTTCCGTCATCCTTACCTCTGCACAAAGCCTTCCAGCAAGCTGTGGAGCACATGGCTGCGATACCTCATGAGGCGTCTGTCCTGTGGCGTACTGTCCGTACATTGTCCATTGAGGATGGGCCTCTCAAACATGTTACTGAACTCTTGCCTTGTGCCCAGAAAGTCTGGACGCACAAAGTCCACCATGCACCAGTACTCAATGAGGTTGTTCTGCAGAGGGTATCCTGTCAAGACCACCCTCCGCCGAGACCGAATGTTCTTTAGGGCTTGAGACGTGCTGGCGTGACAGTTCTTTATCCGATGACCCTCGTCACAGATGACCACGTCAGGGCCCGGCCGAGACAAAGCCTTTTCAATCCCTATGACAGAAAATAGTAAGAAATTAGGCACACAAAGTAACATGGTCATTCTGCAACATTCTGATACTAATATGAGTAATGATTTTCCTTACAATTTCCTTACGGTTTTTGGAACTGTTTCTCTAAAAAGTACCAAGTTTTCAACAAATGTGACATACTGAGATGTCAAAAGTTTTAATCAGTAGGGGTCTGGTTGCTAAGACCCTGCTGATCTCTAAAACAAAGGGACAAAAGTGCTTGGCTAAGCTGTGTGCTCCCTTGTTTCTGCCTGTCTCTCTTTGGAATGTGTTATATCGATTTAGTGAAGGTGTATGAGACTTCTGCAAGTAGCTAATTTTTCCAAGGAACGCAAAGTAAAAACTAAGTGGCACAGTAAGCAACCAAGCATTAAAGAAACATGGAGGAAGACATGATCTGCAGGCTTCCAATTGATTAGCAGGGGGTCCAAACCACCCAGGCACCCTCAGATCACAATATCTATACACACTTTAACTTGATACAATTCTTGCCGTGTGGCTTTCTGCTGCTCTACTATGAGCACTGGGAACATCCCCAACCTTTAAGCATCTCTTGTTGCCGATCCTCTTCATCCAGATCAATAATCACAGGCCCAGCTGCCTTTTTGCTCCTTTTCTTTCTACCAACAGTGAAGGATTTCTTGAGGGACAGGAGTCGGTACATTTCATACCCCATTAAGAGGACACCACCATCTGTTATCCAGTCATTCACAATCTTGGCTCGAGCAGCTGTTGTTCTACAGGGAAAAACAAATATTAAAACAGATTTACCTAATAAACTGAATGTCTGATCGGTCGGGTCCAACCCTGAAGTACCCACATTCTCAGGATCAGCGAGATTCCCAGTAGATCCAGTCAATATGTAATAAATGAAAATAGTGGAAAAACATGCAACCCCAAACAGACTGGAGACACTTACTTGTGCTCATCATTCAGTGTATGAATCTTAAAGGAACGTGGCCGAAGAAACTCAGGGTCGTGGTCAGGAGGTAACGTTTCAGGAGCAGGAAGCCACATATTAAACTCCGCCAACCAGTTCTGCAGAGTATTTACCTAAAGAGAGAAAGTACCAGATGAGATAGCAACATCAAGGAGACTTAAAAGGGTACTACAGCAGAAAAAAATCTCATGACAGATTTTTCTTTATGTAACCTATTATTTACTATGGTATTGTATATACTATTGTTCTTCTAATTTCTCCCTGTCAAGATACCATGAAATGTCAATAAATTGTTTGTTAAAAAAGAAAAAAAAAAAAAAAGTCTGTGTAACCATCTTCAGCAGGTATCATGAGGTCTGTATTTTAAGTGGCCCGCTATAAGTTACAAAATCTAAATCAACAGGGGATGTGAAATAAAGCCTGTTGGCAATTTGCATATTTTTTTTTGTTGTTGTCATGCTTTAAAGCAAATGTAACATCAGGTACTTTTTTTTTTAAACCTTCTTTTACAGTCTTTTCCTGAGCACCAACCCAGCTTGGAGCACTGGGGGCAGGACCAACACCCCCCCCCCCCTCACCTGTGACACTGCTTTATTGATTCTAATGGAGCCATGTCACAGAGGGGAGGGGGGTTTCATCACCACCCCCCCATGTGATGAAACCCCCCTTCCCTCTGCGACGTGGTTCCATTAGAATAAATAGAGCAGCGTCACAGGTTGGGGGGGGGTTGGACCTGCCCCTAGTGCTCCAAGCTGGGTTGGTGCTCAAGAAAAGATTGTTGATGCCAAACGGCTAAGTTAAAAAACAAAAAAGCAAAAAACACAATATACCTGATGGTACATTCGCCTTAAAATAAAGCTAGACTTACTTGAAATCCAGGTCCAGTCTCCTGAGGGCAGCTTTTTAGTCTTGTGCCAGTTGGAAAAAAAAAAAAAAAAAGACTAAATGCAGGAATTCCGGCCAGTACAGAGAGTCCCAGCTCAATGTGTCCATCAATCATATGACTGCCTTCTCTCTGCGAGAGCTGATGACCAGGACTTCCTGCGATTGGTCTCTTTTTCAACCAGCACAAGACTAAAAAGCTGCCTTTAGTAGACTGGACTTGGATACAAGTATAACTTTGTTTTACTGCATAATAACTAAAAATAATACAAAATAATGTAAATTACAAACACGTTTTATGTCACATCCCTGTTGATCTTAATTTTGCATTTAAAGCAAATGCTGTTGAAGAGGACACAAATTTTTTTTATCTGTCCACAGAATTACAACTTGCACCTATCCATATGTTTATTAATAACAACAACAACAACAACAACAAAAAGGCCCTTACTGGTACAATCGCAAGCACAGTCTTTGCCGGGGTATGCTGGAAGAGAATGTCCAGGAATGAGATGACCTGCAAGGTCTTGCCCAATCCCATGCTGTGTGCCAGGATACAACCAAAGCCGCTGCTGCTGGAAAATCTCTCAAGAGATTCCACAAGGTTATCATACAGAAACCGGATTCCACCAATCTAATAAGGAGAGAGGAACAGGATGTTTGGAGTTACATTATGAGCAGAAGATTGAGGGGTGTAGGGAGATCAGGAGCAGATTTGAGACTGTGCACGCACCTGATGTGGTTTGACCGCTCGTGCCAGTTGTGGCGCCAAGAAAAGGTCCTTTTCATTAGGGGGGTGATTAATATTAACCAAGACCAGTCCAAAAGCATCTGGCAGATTCAAAGTGTCATTGACATGGGAGCCGCTGTTCTCACCACCAAGATCAGAATCATCAACTTCATTTGTCGAATCTCCACTGTCCACAATCTGCAAAGACTCCTCCTCCCCCGAGCTTAGCTCAATCACCTCTGTAATAAGATATAGGGAGATAGGGATGATGAGAAACAAATAACAAAAGCAGGAAGAAAGAAGAATAATGAAGATGAGAAGCAGCTGCAGGATATATTACATGATATCTCATGTCCTTACCATCCTTTGCACCCAGAAGGTTCCTCTGTGACTCATCCTCACTGTCCCCGCTGCTGCTGTCCAGGCAAATGATCTCCTGGTTTCCCACAAGTTGTGACACATCTGCCGTCCTCAGCTCTATCTCTTCTACAAAGAACATTGCATTTCAGCAAAATGATAGTGTCCTGGCTTTACCTGCTCCCTCACATCCCATGATGAGCCCCATTATCTGTTACCTGTACCATTAAGGAAGTCTAGAGAACCAGCAGGCAAGGTTGGGATAAGGGGTACAGGATAATCCTTCCTCTGCTGTTCCAGACGTTTACGTCTTTCCAGCTCCTCCTGTTGTGCAGTCTTAGTCACAGCCTCCAATTGATCTTCGCGGAGGAGCTTCCTGTAAAGCAATTAGACAAGTGGCACTAATAAGAGCTTGTTACAGCGGAAGTGCACACACAGAAGTAGTAGCGCAGCACAAAACCCCACTGATGCTCATTAAAAGGGGTAACTATTTTTCTTTCAAATGAACTGATGTCAGAAAGATATAAAAGATTTGTAATTCACTTCTTTTTAAAAATCTCAAATCTTCCGGTACGTATCAGCTGCTGTATGTCCTGCAGGAAGTGGTGTATTCTTTCCATTCTGACAGAGTGCTCTCCGCACCACCTCTGTCCATGTCAGGAACTGTCCAGAGCAGAAGAGGTTTTCTATGGGGATTTGCTTCTACTCGGGGGGATTCCTGTCACGGACAGAGGTGGCAGCAGAGAGCACTGTGTCAGACTGGAAAGAAAACACCACCAAGTACTGGAAGACTTTAAATTTTTAAATAGAAGTACACATCTATAGTCAAAATCTATAGTCCAGGCAATGGGAGTAACGCTGTCTTCCGCTTTACTCCTCAGGTGTCACTCCTGGGAGACATGCATCAAAAAATCAGGCCATAAAATTCTGGACAAGATATCTGACAGCTTACACTTAGCAGCCAGTAATCCACCACACTACTGGCTAGTCAACCACAAAGTAGACCTTCTAGAAGAGGACAAAGGGGTGGTTGGTGTGGGGGACCCGCCCCCATATCAGGATGAATATCCCCTCCCGGCCGCACATGGAGTTCCCCGGAGGAGGCTGCAGGGACTGAAGGGTGATAGGGATCGGGTGATAGTGTCGCTGCGGTTGCCGGAGCTGTACAGCAGGATCGGGGGGGCGCAGTAAAGACCCCTGATCCCACTGTACAGCTCCAGCACCCACAGTGACACTATCACCCGATGCTTCAGTCCCTGCAGCCTCCTCCGGGAAACTCCATGTGTGGCCGGGAGAGGAGCGTGTGTATTCGTCCGGCTATGGGTGCGGGTCAGCGACGGAGACACAGAGGACTCTGCTGGGAGCTCTTCCTCCTCATGATATGTTTCATTAGCTGGAGGCGGCGACCAACGCGCCTCCCACTAAGCCAGCCGCCCGCATTTATTGATTTTTTTGGAAAATCGATTTTCGATTTTCAAAAGAAAAATTAAGTCAATTCTCAAATTCTGGACGAATTAATCAAATTAATTCAATTAATAGCCCAGCCCTAGTCTGAATTAGTGGTCATTAACATGTTCTCTGGTGCTGTACAGACTATAAATGGCAGACTATAAATGTTTCTGCTTTGGTAACGGATGATCTTTTATCAGTGGTGACTTTACACAACTCCTCCTGCTCTTTATATCTATTATCATAACATCTACACTAGGGCTGGCGATATGGCCAAAAAATAAAATCGATTCTCGATTTAAATCTCGATTTTTTTTTCGCTAAATAAACAGGACATTTTTCTCCCTGCAGCATAGATACTATTTTATTAACGTTTCAGCAATGGAGCAATGTAACAGTGCTCCTCCTGTGCCCCCATGTAGTAGACAAGCCCCCTCTGTGTCCCAAATAAGTAGTTTTCCCAAATATGTGCCCTATGTACTCTGTGCCCCCATACTGTATAGTATAGGAGATCTTCTATGTGCCTCCATCTAGGTAGGGTGTAATAGTGGGGGTATAGTGGATAAAGGGTGTCGTAGTACAGGTAAAGATGAGGGGTGTGTTAGTACAGGAATAGATTAGGGGGACTGGGGCAGCTGAGGCAGCTAAGGGGAACTGAGGCAGACTAGGGGTCACTGAGGGGGTATGGGGCAGGCTGGGGGTAACTAAGTGGGTATGGGGCAGCTGAAGGGGAGTAAGGCAGGCGCGGTGAGGTGCAGGGCTGGCAGTCAGGAGAGATGCGACACCGGCGGCTCCAGCCTCTCCACAGAGCCGCGGCTGACCTGTCCCCGCCCCTTACACGGCAGAGCCGCACTGAGCTGCGTCCCGCTCTCTTCCTGGCACACGTGCAGGTCCCCAGTCTGTGGAGGAGGCGGCAGGGATTGCAGCAAAAGGAGATAGTGTTGCTGCCCGCTGTACAGCTCCAGGACCCGTAGCGGCACCATCTCCTTTTGCTGCAGTCCGTGCCGCCTCCTCCTCAGACCGGGGAACTGTACATGTGACAGGAAGGGAACTGGACGCAGCTCAGCGCGGCTCTGCCGTGTAAGGGGCGGAGACAGGTCAGCCGCGGCTCTGTGGAGAGTCTGGAGCCGCCGTTGTCGCATCTCTCCTGACTGCCGGCCCTGCACCTCACAGCGCTGCCCTGACACTTTACCGCTCCGCCAATCCCTGCACCGCTCCGCCCGCAATAATTTATGAAAATCGAATTTACGATTTTCAGAAAAAATCAAATCGATTCTAACTTTCTGGGCGAATTAATCGAATTAATTTGATTAATCGCCCAGCCCTAATCTACACTGTGGCTGTAGAGAAGGAAGTGGAGTGGACAATGTGCTATTAAATTAGACACTGCCTGCGTAGCCTTACCTGATGTTCCTCCTCAGGTTGGCAGGCTTCTGTGAGCGCTTCTTCTTAGCCTCCTCATTTGTCGTTGCCTTTCCCTCTTTATCATTCTCCCCTGAGGTAGATGAGCATTTCCATTCGTCCTCCCCACCAGTGCCATGTTCAGAATTTTCTGCACCAATTGCGGCGCTTTGAGACTTTTCTGAAACAAGAAGAAAAAAAAATACTTTCATCACACAAGTGACGTTGTGTACGGCAAAGGGGGCTGGAGATATGCATATATGCAGAATATACTAGCTATATACAGGGCAAATAAAAGAAAATATCCCAATGATCCAAAACTCTACACTCATTCATTGCTTAAAGGAGTCATACGGGGTTTGTAAAACATATCTGCTTATTTCCTCAAAAAACAGCGATGCATCTGTCCTCAGGTTGGGTGTGGTATTACAACTTGGCTCTTTTCACATTAATAGAAACTAAGCAGCAATACCACAAACAAACTGAGGACCAGAATTGTGCTGTTTCTGAAAGAAGACAGCTATGTTTTTCTAATCCTGAATAACTTGAAAACATTTGTGATTCCGATACACAATAAAATTATGGCTGCCTGCAGCCACCACAAGGGGGAGCTTAGGAGTTATTTGAAGACATTTATTATTTAGATTAATGGGGGCTGTGTAACTCTGTAAGCAGTGAGCTCCTGGAAGAACATACTTCAGAATCATCATAAATAACGGTAAGGGACATTTATTGATTTGGTCATAGCATTCACCTCTAAATATAGGTCACCAGCTGTATCTACCAAACCTATCGCCATCCTAAAAAAGATCCTTCGTCGATGCCGCTAAAAAGGCAGTGCACATGAGGACAGAATGTTCTCCATGTCCAGCCTCAGTATTACATACTGACTGACTACTGATTTTACAATTGGATTGTTTTTTGTTTTTGTCTTATTTATAGGTCGCAAACACTGACATCTGCTATGTCCCCTAGGTGGGTAAGGGGCGCTATGTCACAGAAAAAGGTTCTGTAATATAATGAGTTATACAGCTGAATATTTGGCAACATAAATCTTATTTTGCTTCTTATGTTATGCAAGCAGGTTTATCTGCTGGGTGTTACATAAAGTGTCAGGGACATTATGTAACGCTCTCAAAAGCTGCCTGAATGATGCGAAGAGCAGAGAGCTCAGGATCCCAGGTTATGGGAGGGTGGTAATAATAAAAACAGGACTAGCTAAAGATACCTGGCCCTCCCTACCCCACAGTTTGAAAGAACTACAAGTTGCAGCATGCTCTGATACTTGTCAATGACCATCTTGTTACACACTAGAAGCCCCAGCATGCCTTGTCATTATTGAAGCAGTTAAGAAGAGGCAAATGCTACCAGTCATGTGGGACAACACCATCCAGCATGGCCTTTAAAGCAGTGTTTCCACATTTGCAGTCACTAACACGTAATGAAAAAATTTTTTCTTCTAGACTGTGCTTCATGAGCAGCAGCTGGCCAAACCTGATTTACACCAGACTTTCCTTATAAACCATCTGACGCGCCTGGTAATACTGATCACATTGCGGAGCCCAGACAGTTTAGGTTCTAATTTTGAAAACAAAGAAACGCAACACAAACAGTAACGTGGAAACACAGCCATAGAAGAGGTAAATTTCCAGACACATTCATGACACCTGTTGCTTCCTCCATTAACCTGTAAATGGAAGAAGGGAAGCATTGTGGGACTAGTTATCAGGCTGTGTTCACAAAGGACGCATTTTGTGAACCCAGTCTTATAGTCGAGAGTCATTACATTCAGGAACCTGCAGCATAGCATACCTGAAAGGAAGAAGAAGCCTGAGACAGACCCTCAGAAGATGGTGAACTACAAGCTCCAGCATGCTCAGCAGAATACATGCTACCAGGAGAACTAAAAGCTCCATCAGCATATTATCAGCCTTATTTCTGCCTCATTTCTATGTAACTGGGTCAAAACATGGAAGAAACAAATTAAACCGCTCGAACAGCGCAGAAAGTTTGACTCTTTTCCTCAACTTATGCCTGTTCTTGAGATGACCTGACTGACTCCTACATGTGGTATTGGCTTATATATGGCGTAATCTGCTCTTTTATCTTACAGTCATCGCAAACAATCACCAAACTAGTAATAAGCAATATACAAAGCAGCTGTACAAACGTCTATGTATCAGAGAACAGTGTGGAGGGGAGATACCTGTGGGCAGCAAGGTCTCGTCCAGTAGACGCATGGCTGCTAGGAGATGTGCCGGGGTCTGGATGGTGGCAGAGTAATAATACACAGGCAGTCTGCTCCTAGCACTTATGTAAGAATCACCACGCTGCTTAGAGGGGGGGTGCCAGGGAGGATCACAAAGGACAACACAGCCCATTCATCCCCACAGCACACAAGCAGCCAACGACCTAACACTGCACCTGGCGGAGCCCCGAGCAATACACACCCACAACTCTTACCTAACACAGAGAAGGATCCCTCACACTAGCCCAGAGCAATGCAAGAGGAGCTTCTGACACCAAACACAGATGTAGCAGAGACGATTATGTTTAAGGGTAGCTTCACACATACCGACTAGTCGGCTAGGTCCTGGCAGGTCACTTTCATTAAATACACCCAGCGGTCTGAACGACCGCTGCGTGTATGTAATTCTGCCGGCCTCTTAACCCCTTCAGCTGCGCCCGACGCCCGCTCTGTATACATTACCTGTCCGCGTTGCACGGGGTCCCGGCGTACTGTTCTCCCGCCCGGCCAATCAGTGGCTGCGGCAGGGCAACACACTGATTGGCCAGGCGGGAGAGCAGTGCGCCGGGACCCCCCACAGCGCGGACAGGTAATGTATACAGAGCGGGCGCAGCTGAAGGGGTTAAGCGGCCGGCAGAATTACATACACGCAGCGGTCGTTCAGACCGCTGGGTGTATGTAATGAAAGTGATCTGCCAGAACCTAGCCGACTCGCAGCGTTAACAACACTGCGAGTCGGTATGTGTGAAGCTACCCTTAGGCTGCGTTCACACTACGTATATTTCAGTCAGTATTGCAACCAAAACCAGGAGTGGATTAAAAACACAGAAAGGATCTGTTCACACAATGGTGAAATTGAGTGGATGGCTGCCATATAACAGTAAATAACGGACATTATTTCAATATAACAGCCGTTGTTCTAAAATAACAGCAAATATTTGCCATTAAATGGCGGCCATCCACTCAATTTCAACATTGTGTGAACAGATCCTGTGTTTTTAATCCACTCCTGGTTTTGGTTGCAACACTGACTGAAATATACATATACTGACTGAAATATACGTAGTGTGAACGCAGCCTCAAACTGTTCAGTGCAAAAACTCAATAGAATTACTTGAAGCACATATAACACACATGTATTAACACCCCATACACATTAGGGAAAACTAGTTAAGCTAATATTTTCAGTAGGACCACTGACCATGTAACATGCAGGGAGGCCTCTCAATTTTAGGGTACAAACACACACAGCAGATACGCAGCAGATTTGATACTGTGTTCAGTTATTTTGATCTAATCTGCTGCGTATCTGCTGCGTATCGCAGCAGTAAATACGCAGCGTATATGCCGTGTGTGTTTGTACCCTTATAGGATTTTATAGGAGAGGTGGATCAGTTATGTTGGATTTCACCTGCCCTTATTGTTTTCTGAAGCATTAGGCTGCATTCACACGTTCCTTGTTCCACACGGAACGCGGACGTGGAATGCCTGTAACGGACTTCTACCCCTGCACGGGCAGCATCTGTGATAAGATGCTGGGAACGGGGGAACTGTACAGATATGCGCCGCTCTGTAATGAATCAGCCGTGCAGCTCTGTGATTACAGCGCAGCGCATATCTGTACAGTTTGCCAGCTCACAGATGCTGCCCGGGCAGGGGAGAGTCCGTTACAGGCATTCCACGTCCGTGTTGTGAGCTGAACACGGAACGTGTAAATGCAGCCTAAATCACCATCAGAGCTGTTGGTCTCCCTACAAACAGTTCTAAATTAAAACTGGCCGCTGCTATATATAAACTGATATCGTTTTCTTGTTGTTTTCAAGCTTTAGAAACATGTGAAAGTATGGAAATAGGAAAAGAAACTTTTACACTTCCAGTAAGTTATCCCATTAAAAAATACTACACTTGCCCTCTCCCTGATAAGAGGAAGAGAATAGTAAAGGGTATAAACTTGTCCTATAATTTACCTCTCCCTGGCCTGAAATGGCTGATGATCGAGAGCAATGGGGGGGGGGGGGGGGGGGGGTATGATTTTGTCCTATAATTAGCTTCTCCCTAGCCTGAAATGGCTGATAACAGAAAGCAATAGTTTGAATGCACCTGCAGAGTACACAGGGAAATGGCAGACTGGAGGTAAGTCTTCCTTAGGGTAGCTTTACACGTACCATATCGCAGCGGATTTTCTGCTGCAAATCCACAGCAGATCCGCAGCAGATTTGATCAAATCTGCTGCAGATCCTGAAGGTGTGCATGCACCCTTAGGATCGCAGCGGATTTCATGCTGCAAGTTCCTCAGCGATCCTGTATCCTGTCATTTTGTATGGGTTTACATACAGCGGATTTTTCATTCCGCTGCGAGTATGTAAAGCCCCAGACAGATTTTGTAAGCCAAAGCCAGGAATGGATCTGAGAAGAGGAGAAATCTCAGTCTTTCCTTTATGACATGTTCTCTGTTTATAGTCTGTTCCTGGTTTCGGCTTCAATAATCTGTCAGATACGTTTGTCTGTGTAAAGGCACTATTAGGAAAAAAAACATCCAGGACAATGAAGAAAAAAAAACATATGGGCAGTGTGCACTGCCTATAGAACACAAGACGAACAGAACAGTCTATAAATAAGGTATTTACTGGCATCATTTTTGCAGCACAACTTTATGCAGCCTTCTGTACTATGATGATAAACGTACAAATCCTGCTCCTCACATCATGTAACATGTAGATCAAGAACCAAACATATCACTTAATAATGTACAAATGCCAAATATTCCAAATGTAACCACCGCGTATTAGATTCAGCTCACACTCTGCTGGAGACCATGCAGCTATAGAACTCCCAGCAGAATCCTCGGCCATAATACAATGCAATCATTTGTAACTAGCTCTATGTGGCCTTTTATTAGGCACTGTATACATTTGTCCCCATATATACATCACACTGGGTGGTGTTTGCTCCTGTACTCACCTTTTTTATCATGTGCTTCATCTTCATCATCTCCATCATTCTCATCATCCAATTCATCCTCTTCATCAGCTTCATCTTCTTCATCCTCATCTTCCTCATCCTCATCATCCTCCTCTTCTTCCTCCTCCTCCTCCTCTTCCTGTGGGTCCAGTTCTGGCTCGCTTGGTGAGACGGAGGCGTCAGACATTGCTAATCGTTCTGGAGAGAAACACGTTACCTGCACATTCTGCTCACACAGACAGGGAGCTGTGGATTCAAACAGGAGATCACCATCACCAACAACATATGTGGTAAAAACCTTATCCAGCCCAGTATAAATAGTCATTATATCAGGAAAAGTCCTGCTACTTTCTTATAAAACTGGAGTTTTGAAGAAGACTTTTTTTTAAGCAGTACTTTATTTATATAAGCTTTCAATAAACATTTGGTCAACGAGAAATGGTAAGCTGCAGGCAGCTCTAGTGGCAGCTTGTCTCTCCAGGAACAGTGGGGTCGGGCAGCAAAATTCCAAGACACCCGACCCTTCTGTCCACTGACATTATCTTTCGGAGGGTGGACAGTCAGGAGGCCGCCATACAGTTTAGACAGTCATCTAAAGTTTGTGAGTTTGGCCAATTTTATTTAAAGGTGTATGGGCACCTTTAATTTACCTTGAATGTCATTATATGAGCAGAGTTGTGTTTGCTATGAGGCTCGAGGAGGATGGTCATAGAAGTAAAGGTGACCATACACCTTCAATAACTGTCATCTGAATGATTATTTTGCCCACAGTTCTCTCTCCCGTACTCCCCATACACAGGAGCGTTCAGCATGGCCCAAGATTCTATTGTTCTCTAATGGGGAGGGTAAAAGTTATGTCACTCCAGTTTTCCACTGTGCTCTTAAAGGGGAACTCCAGATAAGAAAAACATGTTTTCTATTAAAAGTACATTAAAAGTTATATAGATGTGTCTATACAATGTATTACTGTATCTGTTCGGTTCTGCCACACTGGTAGCTGATAGAAATCCAGGAAGTGAAAAAATGGCCTCTGTGCCAATTCACATAGTCTCCTGCTCCTGCTGCTATCCCCCCCTAGGAGACAAATATTCCATGCCTCTGTCTCACATTGTGTGTGTTTGCTGATGATGCAGAAAGGGGGCAGGGGGGTGATCTCACAGGAGGCTTGGCTGGATCCCCCAGTGATCCACCATCCCTGAATGGCCAGAAGCAGATGCAGCACTAATTTTACTGATTGTGATGGGTGGGGGGCTGTGATGATCAGCTGAGGGAAAGCATTGCATTCTGGGAACTGCTCAACCAGGAAGGACAGAAACACAATAGAGAACCCCCCCCCTCCCCCAAACAAATGGATTTTTAATAATTTCAAAACTGGGATAGACAGGTAAGTAATGCTATATGCTTATGCAGAAATTTAAATTTTTTTTAACCTCTACCTGGAGTTCCTCCTTAATGACACAAGTAGTCACAGACAGTGTCACTAGTGCGGGGCTTAGCGTCTGTTGAATCCACGCTCCCTGCCTCATTACAGGTGGAACATGGATAATAGCACTGGACCGAGGTAGGGAGAGGGGGTTCAATGGATGCTAGGCCCTGCCTTAGTGACAATGTCTGTAACTGATGGAGTCAATAACAGCACACAGAAATCCTGGGTTTCATTTTAAGCCACAACCAGAATGCTCTCTCCAAGAACAAAGGAATCGGGCAATGATTTACCATCACACCCAACCCCCTATCTCCACCAACATAATCTTTCAGTGGACTGAGCTTTCCTATTAGCGTGGTATTTCTCCCTCTTATACTGTTTTTAGGTTAATTTTGCTTTTCAGCACTCTTTATCCCTTTTTTTTGTTTGTTTTTGTAGCTGATTTTCGACTGTATTCTTAGCCATTATTTGGGCTATAGCAAAAGCTATAGGGCAAAAAAGTCAATTGTTCCAACTGTAAAGCATTTTTGGGCATTTAGGCTGGGTTCACACACAGTATATTTCAGGCAGTATTTGGTCCTAATGTCAGGGCCTCATAGCAACCAAAACCAGGAGTGGATTGAAAACACAGAAAGGCTCTGTTCACACAATGTTGAAATTGTGGATGAGTGGATGGCCGCCATATAACAGTAAATAACTGCCATTATTTCAATACAACGGCCATTGTTTTAAAATAACAGCAAATATTTGCCATGAAATGACGGCCATTCACTTAATTACAACATTATGTGAACAGAGCCTTTCTGTGTTTTCAATCCACTCCTGGTTTTGGTTGCTATGAGGCCCTGACAAGAGGACCAAATACTGCCTGAAATATACTGTGTGTGAACCCAGCCTTAGGGTATATTCACACGGGCGGGCTCGCAGCGAGATTCTCGCTGTGAGCCCGGCAGGTCCTGTCAGTTCCCATAAACTACATACTTGCTGCGGTCTAAACGACCGCAGCGAGTATGTAATTATACCGCGCTTAACCCCTTCTGCTCCCGCCGGCTCCCCCGCTGTAAGCAGCATACATTACCTGTCCTTGCTGCACGGGTCCGGCGTCCTGCTCTCCCGTCCGGCCAATTAGTGTGTTGCCCAGCCGCAGCCACTGATTGGCCGGGCGGGAGAGCAGGACGCCGGACCCGTGCAGCAAGGACAGGTAATGTATGCTGCTTACAGCGGGGGAGCCGGCGGGAGCAGAAGGGGTTAAGCGCGGTATAATTACATACTCGCTGCGGTCGTTTAGACCGCAGCAAGTATGTAGTTTATGGGAACTGACAGGACCTGCCGGGCTCGCAGCGAGAATCTCGCTGCGAGCCCGCCCGTGTGAATATACCCATAAAGTGTATCCGTCATTATAATTTTCATAATGTAAACCAAAAGTAGATGTGATATAAAGCAAGTTTGCAATTTAGATTAATTTTTTTTTTTTAGTTATCGTGGAAAACACGGCACTTCCTGTTTTTCACATTTACTGTTGATTTAGGAAGTTATAACTACAGTGAGACTTTAAGGTGAAAGGATGGCTGTATTTTGCCATTTAAATGACTGAAAACAGAGCAAGATGCTTAATTTTGCATGCATAAAACTTACAATAGGTGTGGAAACTAGGGGAAGTCTATGGCTGTTATGTGAAATGTAAAATGGGTGAAGAAAAGATAAAGCTAGTGGAAATATAGTTAGAGAAAACCGATTATCCCTTCGCAAGCAGCTATGTCCAGGTCTAGCTGGTTAACCCCTTACAAGAAGCTGTAGCCTTCCCCTTTGGCTGGGCTGCACAACACACAGGAAATTCTTATTACCTTGATCTGCTGCCCATTGGGGTCCACCGATGTAGTAATTTACCAGGTTTGGGATTCGCTTTCTGCAAATGTATAAGAAAAAGAGATAAATTGGTTCTCCCAATGTATTCTAAGGGCTAGTGAAAGTAGAACAAGTGAATTGTTTTGCTGAATCCAAATCCAGTAATACTAAAGGAAATCAGGAGACTTACTGTCAACTATTAAAAAGTCTTATAAATCATGTATTGTCATTTATTGTGTTTTTCTCCGAACTGTTAGGTCCCCTTTAATTCCCCACCATTTTATGATCTCTACTTCCTGCCAGAGAACTAAAACATTAGGGGGAAATTTACCAATGTTTTCACCAGAAAACTAGTTTAAAAACGGGACAAGTATTTGAGCAACACTGTTCATTTTTGCCCAAAACACATAAGTTTTGCACAAAGCGCAGATGAGAGACTGCTCAATGCGACTCTGTACTGGTACCTTGCCGTCCCCAAACCTGCAACCTACACCTGCCGTTCCTCTCTCCCTGCCTCTATCCAGCCCAGAGGCGTTCTGAAAGTGAAGGGAGGCGGGGAGAGAGGAGCTGCAGGCCTAGGGCACTGATGCTCTTGACCATGCCAGTTTGATTGCCCGCTTCGCCGCATTGAGACAGGCTGACCGGCAAGGTGCTGGCACAGAGGCACTTTGTAACCATTTTAAATTAAAAACCATTGATAAATTCCCCCTTAATGTTTACATTCAGGAGCTGAAAGCATCTCCTGACTTCTCAGAGCTGAGGATTTGCAATAATGTATCAGTGCAGACTATTCTTTGTAAGCAAATCCAGAAGCAGAGCTGTGGAGTCGGTAGGCCGCAGCTCCAACTCTGACTCCTGAATTTCATCAGTCACCTTTATAAATGGCCAATCAGACACCACGGGACTTATTTATCATATTGGTGTAGATCTGGCTCAGCAGCTTCTTCCTAATGTCCTATGTGATCCTGGGGCGACTTCTGAATAAGTAAGGCAAAAATACAAAGCAGAATCCACTGTGTGTGCAGTGGGTGCAGCTAGTTTCTGCGCGTGTGCAGTGGATGCAGCCAGTCACCATATCCTGAAAAACTCAGACCTAGACTAGATGGAGCAGGTGGTCTTTTTCTGCAGACAATCTTCTATATTTCTAACTAAATATTCACCATAAACAACGAAAAACCCGTAGAGCCTCATTTAAAGGAGGTCTGGCGATAATTATTTTAGTAAAGTATTGTATTGCCCCCCAAAAGATATACAAATCACCAATATACACTTATTACAGGAAATGTTTATAAAGTGCTTTTTCCCTGCACTTACTACTGCATCAAGGCTTCACTTCCTGGATAACATGGTGATGTCACGACCCGACTCCCGGGCTGTGGCTGCTGGAGAGGATGATGGCAGGGGGATGCTCAGTGTCCCTTCAGTATCCTGTGTCCCTCAGTGTCCCCCTGCCATCATCCTCTCCAGCCCGCACAGCTCTGGGAGTCGGGTCGTGACATCACCATGTTATCCAGGAAGTGAAGCCTTGATGCAGTAGTAAGTGCAGGGAAAAAAGCACTTTATGTGCATTTCCCCTAATAAGTGTATATTGGTAATTTGTATAACTTTTGGAAGGCAATACAATACTTTAAAGGGAACCATTCACCCCGTGGCCCCCGGCAGAAACTGACATACAGTGACATAAAGGTCAATATACTTACCACATCGCTCCCGGTCCCGTCCCGGATCCCGTTGTTGACACGGACAAATCGACGATTCTTCTTCTCGTGCCCATTATGGTAATGAGCGCCGCCGGGTCCGAAGTCCAGCCTTCTCCCCGCCTCCGACACTTGATTGACGCCGGGTCCTCTTCCTCCTCGTCTTCTTTCTTCTCGCCGGATCCCGCGCAGGCGCCGTGAAAGTCGTTTTCGGCGCATGCGCAGTTCACAATTGAAGCCGCTCCGCAGCTTCACTGTTTAATGCGCGTGCGCCGATTGTCTCGAACACGTATCCTGTTTACCGCGCAGGCGCAGAAGAGGTGACAAGACCATCACAACGGCGCCTGCGCGGGAATTCGTCAGAAGACTGAAGACGTCAATCAAGTTCCAGGAGGCGTGGATGGGCGGCGACGAGAAGAGGACCTCATGAATAAGTTGGACTCGTCCGTCGTTTCCTATGGACGTTGGACTCATTTCAGCTCATTACCATAATGGGCGGGAGAAGAAGAATCAGCGATTTCTCCGTGTCAACAACGAGATCCGGGATGGGACCGGGAGCGATGTGGTAAGTATATTGACCTTTATGTCACTGTATGTCAGTTTCTGCCGGGGGCCACGGGGTGAATGGTTTCCTTTAATAAAAATTTTCGCCGGATTCTCCTTTAAGAGTCTCAAAACACAGGACTAGCCAGATATCCAGGGAAGGGCCCAATGCCATATATCGGTGATATAGATGTGAGCCACAGTGATATCGAGGTCAGCCATAGGCCCAGATTTATCAGCTCACACACACAGCCTGCTGCAGCCATAGCTACATTACTTATGGCTTCTCTTCCTCCTTCCCTATATTACACAGGATATACATAGACAATCAACCAGCATCCAGTAAGAGAACAGCACAGATCTCCTCCCACACAATGGACTCCTCCAGCTCAGAAACAAACTGCCAGATAGTGACCGACAACATTTTCCCGCCCCCCCCCCCCCCCCTTTATCTAATAGGGCCAGTGCTTTATTACTGATATATGGAGGAAACTAAATGTGTGTGAGAAAGGGTTTTTCTTGTTTTTGTAAATAAGCTCCTTAGACTGATAGAATATAAACTATATTAATTATATTCCATTTATAAAATTCATAAGAAAATTCAATGAGAAATTTATGAAATAGCTGCAGTCGGAGACGGTGCATGTTTTCCGATACCTACTAAAAATATCTCTCCTGTCCTGGTACTGTAGTTTGTTGCGACAAATTCCTGTAAACTAAAAATCAGAGTGAAATAGAAAGTTGAAGAACTTAGGGGGGGGGGGGCCCGGTGGGGGGGTAGGAAATAAAGCTGGAAGGGAAGAATTTTCAGGGTGCACATCTTTCTGCTCCAATCACACACTAATTGCTTCTTGTAATTGGTGGTAATGATCAGATGTGAGGAACATCATCATGTGACCTGACATTGTCTCTATATAATCAGTTTGTAAATCAGACAGAGGTCCGACTATGTCGCCAGTGTTTCCTTTTCCATTCTCATTGTAGGACAGCCTTATGTAAGATGAGAATATTCTGAGAAATGTGCTGAATAGAGGCGGCTGATAACAGAGCAATCCCCAAATGAAGTTGGCAGAATATTGAACCAGTCAGATCAGCACCATGAGGGTCAGACCTGGTATGGGCTTCGTAACTGCTGGGTTATGGATCAAAACGGATGCGTTTTTTTTTTACGTACACCAAAAAGTGTTGACTATGTTTTTCTGTCCGTTAAAAGTAACCAATTAAAAACGGATACGTTGAACGGATAGGAAAGACGCAGGGTGAAACCTGCCTTACTAAGGTGGGGGTGAGGCCTTCATTTACATGGAAAGATAAAAGCAAGGAAGACCACTATAGTAATAATAACCCTACCTCTGTCCAATTACATAATTCTTATAGACAGCAACCACAGGGATATCAGTGAGCAGCTAAGATAATGGATGGATCGGATGCTGGGCTTGTGTACATGGTCCCATCTTCCACACTAAATAACTGCCACATAACTGTCACATATGGTCCCATCGTGTGCAGGAGATGTTTTTCTGCAACTGCCAAACTGGGTGACAGCTATGATGGCAGCCAGAGTGGTTGTCATCCACATAGATTAGGGTACAAACACACACACCATATACGCAGCGTATTTTCTGCTGCGATACGCAGCAGATTAGATCTAGATAACTGAACACAGCATCAAATCTGCACCATCAAATCTGCTGCGTATACGGTGTGTGTTTGTACCCTAAAACTGACAGGTTACGTCTGCTAAAGATCCTTTGATAGTAAGACAGGTGATCTATGTCAGTTTGCCTGCTGATGGCCACTATAAGTGCACTAGTTTATAATCACACAACACCGAGTGGACCGGTCAATAACCTCACCTGACCAAC
Source organism: Dendropsophus ebraccatus (assembly GCF_027789765.1). Classification (NCBI taxonomy): domain Eukaryota; kingdom Metazoa; phylum Chordata; class Amphibia; order Anura; family Hylidae; genus Dendropsophus; species Dendropsophus ebraccatus. The sequence goes on along the minus strand of NC_091457.1, from coordinate 103,454,573 downwards.
ATGAGAGGTCAGAGAGTGCAAGCCGCCATCCTCAGGAAGCAGAAGTTCCATACACCAATCCCTCATCCACTGTATAACCAGGGTCCCATACACCAATCCCCCATCCACTGTATAACCAGGGTCCCATACACCAATCCCCCATCCACTGTATAACCAGGGTCCCATACACTATATACCCAGGGTCCCATACACCAATCCCCCATCCACTGTATAACCAGGGTCCCATACACTATATACCCAGGGTCCCATACATCAATCCCTTATCTACTGTATAAACAGGGTCCCATACACCAATCCCCCATCCACTGTATAACCAGGGTCCCATACACTATATACCCAGGGTCCCATACACCAATCCCCCATTCACTGTATAACCAGGGTCCCATACACCAATCCCTCATCCCCGGTATAACCAGGGTCCCATACACTGATCCCTCATCCACTGTATAACCAGGGTCCCATACACCAATCCCCCATCCACTGTATAACCAGGGTCCCATACACCAATCCCCCATCCACTGTATAACCAGGGTCCCATACACCAATCCCCCATACACTGTATAACCAGGGTCCCATACACCGATCCCTCATCCCCGGTATAACCAGGGTCCCATACACCGATCCCTCATCCACTGTATAACCAGGGTCCCATACACCCATCCCTCATCCCCGGTATAACCAGGGTCCCATACACCAATCCCCCATACACTATATAACCAGGGTCCCATACACCAATCCCCCATACACTGTATAACCAGGGTCCCATACACCAATCCCCCATCCCCGGTATAACCAGGGTCCCATACACCAATCCTTCATCCACTGTATAACCAGGGTCCATCCCCCATCCACTGTATAACCAGGGTCCCATACACCAATCCTTCATCCACTGTATAACCAGGGTCCCATACACCAATCCCCCATCCACTGTATAACCAGGGTCCCATACACCAATCCCCCATACACTGTATAACCAGGGTCCCATACACCGATCCCTCATCCCCGGTATAACCAGGGTCCCATACACCGATCCCTCATCCACTGTATAACCAGGGTCCCATACACCAATCCCTCATCCCCGGTATAACCAGGGTCCCATACACCAATCCCCCATACACTATATAACCAGGGTCCCATACACCAATCCCCCATACACTGTATAACCAGGGTCCCATACACCAATCCCCCATCCCCGGTATAACCAGGGTCCCATACACCAATCCTTCATCCACTGTATAACCAGGGTCCATCCCCCATCCACTGTATAACCAGGGTCCCATACACCAATCCCTCATCCACTGTATAACCAGGGTCCCATACACCAATCCTTCATCCACTGTATAACCAGGGTCCCATACACCAATCCTTCATCCACTGTATAACCAGGGTCCCATACACCAATCCCCCATCCACTGTATAACCAGGGTCTCATACACCAATCCCCCATCCCCGGTACAACCAGGGTCCCATACACCAATCCTTCATCCACTGTATAACCAGGGGCCCATACACCAATCCCCCATCCACTGTATAACCAGGGTCCCATACACCAATCCCCCATCCCCGGTATAACCAGGGTCCCATACACCAATCCCCCATCCACTGTATAACCAGGGTCTCATACACCAATCCCCCATCCACTGTATAACCAGGGTCCCATACACCAATCCTTCATGCACTGTATAACCAGGGTCCATCCCCCATCCACTGTATAACCAGGGTCCCATACACCAATCCCTCATCCACTGTATAACCAGGGTCCCATACACCAATCCCTCATCCACTGTATAACCAGGGTCCCATACACCAATCCCTCATCCACTGTATAACCAGGGTCCCATACACCAATCCCCCATCCACTGTATAACCAGGGTCTCATACACCAATCCCCCATCCCCGGTATAACCAGGGTCCCATACACCAATCCTTCATCCACTGTATAACCAGGGTCCCGTACACCAATCCCCCATCCCCGGTATAACCAGGGTACAATACACCAATCCCCCATTCACTATATAACCAGGGTCCCATACACGAATCCCCCATCCACTGTATAACCAGGGTCCATCCCCCATCCACTGTATAACCAGGGTCCCATACACCAATCCCCCATTCACTATATAACCAGGGTCCCATACACCAATCCCCCATCCACTGTATAACCAGGGTCCCATACACCAATCCCCCATCCACTGTATAACCAGGGTCCCATACACCAATCCCCCGTCCCCAGTATAACCAGGGGCCCATACACCAATCCCCATCCCCAGTATAACCAGGGTCCCATACACCAATCCCCCATACACTGTATACGCAGGGTCCCATACACCAATCCCCCATCCACTGTATAACCAGGGTCCCATACACCAATCCCCCATCCACTGTATAACCAGGGTCCCATACACCAATCCCTCATCCCCGGTATAAGCAGTCTGTGATACATATATTCGGGGTCTCATACACACTATTCTGGGGGCGGAGCTTTGCCGTGCCCCCTATATAAGCACACGTGTATATAATAACACATCCCCTATAGAGCCGCCGTGGGCGGTGGTGTGTACGGTGTGCGGGAGAGGCAGCCTCATACACTCACCTCACACTTGTACGGCCCGGCGTTTGCCTCGGCCCGGAATCTTCCCCGGCTCCGGTGCTCCCCGTTCCCTGACTCCTGTTCCGGCCTCTCAGAGTCTCCCCCGCCTCCGCTCAGTCCCTACAGGCCTGTCCGCTGAGCGCCGCCCCGCCGGGAACATAGGACGCGGCACACATCGTTCCGAGCTGGAAGAAAGGTTCCGCCTCAGGGGACTGACACTGGAAGTTGGCGGCAGCCCGGAAATCCATTGCCATCTCTCTATGGACAGAATTATCATTACTTAAATCGTCTCATCCTTCCCTAGGTGTTGGTTATGTCATTGATCTCCCGGTACTGGTCACCTGATCCATCTCCAGGTACTGGTCATCTGATCCATCTCCAGGTACTGGTCATCTGATCCATCCCCAGATACTGGTCATCTGATCCATCTCCAGGTACTGGTCATCTGATCCATATTCTGGTTCAGGTCATCTGGTCCATCTCCCGGTACTGGTCATCTGATCAATCTCCCGATCCAGGTCATCTGGTCCATCTCCTGGTCCAGGTCACCTGATCCATCCCCAGATACTGGTCATCTGATCCATCTCCTGGTCCAGGTCATCTGATCCATATTCTGGTTCAGGTCATCTGGTCCATCTCCCGGTACTGGTCATCTGGTCCATCTCCCGGTACTGGTCATCTGATCCATCACCCGGTACTGGTCACCTGATCCATCTCCTGGTCCAGGTCACCTGATCCATCTCCTGGTCCAGGTCACCTGATCCATCTCCTGGTCCAGGTCACCTGATCCATCTCCTGGTCCAGGTCACCTGATCCATCCCCAGATACTGGTCATCTGATCCATCTCCTGGTCCAGGTCATCTGATCCATCTCCCGGTACTGGTCATCTGATCCATCACCCGGTACTGGTCACCCGATCCATCTCCTGGTCCAGGTCACCTGATCCATCTCCTGGTCCAGGTCACCTGATCCATCTCCTGGTCCAGGTCACCTGATCCATCTCCTGGTCCAGGTCACCTGATCCATATTCTTGTTCAGGTCATCTGGTCCATCTCCCGGTACTGGTCATCTGGTCCATCTCCTGGTCGAGGTCACCTGATCCATCTCCTGGTCCAGGTCACCTGATCCATCTCCAGGTACTGGTCATCTGATCCATCTCCAGGTACTGGTCATCTGATCCATCTCCAGGTACTGGTCATCTGATCCATATTTTGGTCCTGGTCATCTGGTCCATCTCCCGGTACTGGTCATCTGATCCATATCCTGGTCCAGGTCACCTGATCCATATCCTGGTCCTCTGATCCATCCCCAGGTACTGGTCATCTGATCCATATCCTGGTCCTCTGATCCATCTCTAGGTACTGGTCATCTGATCCATATCCTGGTCCTCTGATCCATCTCTAGATACTGGTCATCTGATCCATATCCTGGTCATCTGATCCATCTCTAGGTACTGGTCATCTGATCCACCTCTAGGTACTGGTCATCTGATCCACCTCTAGGTACTGGTCATCTGATCCATCTCTAGGTGCTGTTCATTTGATCCACCTCTAGGTACTGGTCATCTGATCCACCTCTAGGTACTGGTCATCTGATCCATCTCTAGGTACTGGTCATCTGATTCATCTCTAGGTGCTGTTCATTTGATCCACCTCTAGGTACTGGTCAGCTGATCCATCTCTAGGTACTGGTCATCTGATCCATACCCTGGTCCTGATCATCTGATCCATCTCTAGGTACTGGTCATCTGATCCATACCCTGGTCCTGATCATCTGATCCATCTCTAGATACTGGTCATCTGATTTATATCCTGGTCCTGGTAATCTGATCAATTGCCAAGTACTGGTGACCTGATCCATATCCTGGCCATCCCATCCATTGCCAGGTACTGGTCACCTGGTCCATTAACAGGTATTGGTCATTTGATCCATTTCAAAGTACCAGTCATTTGATCCATCACCAGGTACTGGTCAACTAATCCATATCTGGTATTTGACATCTGATTCACCACATCCACCTCCACGTACCTGTCATCTCCAAGTACCTATCACCTCATCCACCTCCAGGTATCATCAGATCATATCCCTCTCCATCTCTCCGCACTGGTCATTACCGCCACTACCTTTCAACCGATCTATGTCCCGAAAGGGCCAAATTTGCCATATGAAGGCAGTGAGGCCATCTCAGGGCAGTGAAGGAAACAAGGAAGATAATTATATGTTTTTGTATGTTTTCCCAAAGCCTGTGCAAAAAAAAAAAAAACTCAGAATACTCTTAATACATTTCATCTAATCCATCTCCTGTACTGGTTAGCTGTACAGATCATTTTATTAATCCATCTCCTGCTTCTGGCAATGTCATCTGATCCATCTCCAGGTACCAGTCATCATCTCACTTGTCTACTAAGGTCTAATTTTGTTCCATGTCCCTGCTGTGGTCTTCACTTTACTTGATCCATCTCCAGATGCTGGTAATCATATTTTAGCTATCTCATGGTGCTGATAATCTTATGTGATTGATTCTAGTACTGGTCCTAATCTTATCTGATCCATTTTCTAGTACTAATCATAATTGCATCTGACCTATCACTTGTTTATGAAATCTGAGCCATCTCCTGGTACTGGAGGCAAAGGTGTGTACCATGTACACATGGATATGCTTGATGCAGTGCAAAAGGAGTCGGTCTCTCTGCATTAGGGTCTATTTACACAGAAAGATTATCTGACAGATTATCTGACAAAGATTTGAAGCCAAAGCCAGAAACAGACTATAAACAGAGATCAGGTCATAAAGGAAAGCCTGAGATTTCTCCTCTTTTCAAATCCATTTCTGGCTTTGGCTTCAGATCTTTGGCAAATAATCTGTCCGATAATATTTCTGTGTAAATGGACCCTTAGTCAACCCATTTCACCCATGTCCCTGAGCTGATCATCTTATCTCATGTGTCTCCTGGGGATGGTCATCTCATGTAATCTATCCTTGTACTGGTCATCATCTTATCCAGTCATCTTGTCAGATCCATCTTCCAGTACTAGCTATCTTTTGCGCTGACGTAAAAATCATTGATAATCTTTCAGTGTTCACAAACGGCGTTTGGTCATTTGCAGGGATCAGTGGGAGTACACTTTACGATATACAAAACGGTAATAAAAAGATTGGATTTACAACATTTTGTAGTGATATATTTTTTGTGTAAATGTGTATCATCACTCATTGTTGACTAACCTATGGTCTTAGCCATAAAAGTACATGTAAGAGAAGCCTCTTCCATCTCTTGGTGCTGCTGATCTCATCCATCTCCCAGTACTGGTCACCTTATCACATAGCTCTCATCACATATACCGGCCCCTAAGTGGCTGAATGGATAATGGAGAAATGGTTCTGTGAGACTGTATCACCCATAACGCTTAGATACAGCAGTGTAGCATACTATAAGCCACATGGACTTAGGGCCCTATTCCACCGGACGATTATCGTTCGCATAATCGTTAACGATCTCAAACGACCGCTATTGCGAAAGAACTGAAAACGTTCACTCATTTCCATGGAACGATAATCGTTACTTATGATCGTATTTGCGATCGCTATTGCGTTCGTATCTATTGCGAACAACCGAACGACGTCTTATTCAATGCGAACGATTTACGAACGTTTTGCGAACGAGTAACGATAAAAATAGGTCCAGATCTTATAAAGCGATCAATGATTTCTCGTTCGGTCGTTAATCGTTAACTGCATTGCAACCGAACAATTATCGTTTAGATTCGAATTATTTAACAATAATCGTCCAGTGGAATGGGGCCCTTAAATACAGCATCTTAGCATAATAAGTGACACATAACAGGATTAGATACAGTGGATCTCATATCATCAGCTAATAAGACTAAATAATGTAATAACTATAAGTCCTTATTTATCAGGAAGACAAGTTATTCAGCCCAACCAAGCTCACAACCGTTCTATTGTTAAAAGCCATAACAAAGCAATGGGTGTGCCAAGATGGCTTCGACGGCCCTTCCGGTGGTTACACAACAGCCGGGACAGAAAGAAGAGTGGGAACTTCCGTTCACGTTACAAATCACGGATCTCGCTCAAGAAAACGCCTCCGCGCACGCGCAAACCAGCGAACAAAGAGCCGCCTACTGCGCCTGCGGACAGGAAGTAGCCGTTGCTGTAGCGACTAAGATGCTGCGCATGCTCAAAAGTGGTGCGTTTTGTTTCTATGGTAACACACTAACGCAGTTGGAGCATAGCGTGAGGTGATGGAGGCGAGCCCGGTGCTGCTGTACGGAGAAGCTGAGGGAATGGTGCGTAGTCTGCAAAGGTTTCCACTAAGAGAGACGGGCTCAGGAGGGTAAGATACCGGGCGAGTGACTTAATACAGCAACACACTAGTCACTGACTAACACCGAACACGAAAGCTGCCCCTGCCAGGAATAACAACCTAGAAAATGTAATGTCATGTATATAATAGCATAAGAGTGAGTGCAGGATGAGTACAGGGTATGTAATAGGAGTATAGGACCAGTACAGGGTATGTAATGTCATGTATGTAATAGCATAAGAGTGAGTGCAGCTCTGGAGTATAGGATGAGTACAGGGTATGTAATGTCATATATGTATACAGTGACCCCCCACCAGCATAAGAGTGAGCGCAGCTCTGGAGTATAATCCAGGATCAGTACAGGGTATGTAATGTCATGTATGTATACAGTGACCCCCCACCAGAATAAGAGTGAGTGCAGCTCTGGAGTATAGGATGAGTACAGGGTATGTAATGTCATGTATGTACACAGTGACCCCACCAGCATAAGAGTGAGTGCAGCTCTGGAGTATAGGATCAGTACAGGGTATGTAATGTCATATATGTATACAGTGACCCCCCCACCAGCATAAGAGTGAGTGCAGCTCTGGAGTATAGGATCAGTACAGGGTATGTAATGTCATGTATGTACACAGTGACTCCACCAGCATAAGAGTGAGTGCAGCTCTGGAGTATAGGATCAGTACAGGGTATATAATGTCATGTATGTACACAGTGACCCCACCAGCATAAGAGTGAGTGCAGCTCTGGAGTATAGGATGAGTACAGGGTATGTAATGTCATATATGTATACAGTGACCCCACCAGCATAAGAGTGAGTGCAGCTCTGGAGTATAGGATCAGTACAGGGTATGTAATGTCATGTATGTACACAGTGACCCCACCAGCATAAGAGTGAGTGCAGCTCTGGAGTATAATCCAGGATGAGTACAGGGTATGTAATGTCATGTATGTACACAGTGACCCCACCAGCATAAGAGTGAGTGCAGCTCTGGAGTATAATCCAGGATCAGTACAGGGTATATAATGTCATGTATGTACACAGTGACCCCCCCACCAACATAAGAGTGAGCGCAGCTCTGGAGTATAGGATGAGTACAGGGTATATAATGTCATGTATGTACACAGTGACCCCACCAGCATAAGAGTGAGCGCAGCTACGGAGTATAGGATCAGTACAGGGTATATAATGTCATGTATGTATACAGTGACCCCACCAGCATAAGAGTGAGTGCAGCTCTAAAGTATAATCCAGGATCAGGAACTCAGGATCAGTACAGGCTATGTAATGTAACGTATAGTAGGAAAAATAACTATTTGACATACTGCCGATATACTTTTTGCAAGATTTCCTACCCACAAAAAAATGGAGGGGTTTGTAATTTATATCGTAGGTACACTTTGTGAGAGACAGAATCTATGAAAAAAAAATCCAGGAAATCACAATGTATGATTTATAAATAATTATTTTGCAACCTTTGTTTGCAATTACAGAGTTCAGATGTCTTCTGTAGTTTGCAGACATTATAGCAGGGAGTTTGTCCCCACCAGCATAAGAGTGAGTGCAGCTCTGGAGTATAATCCAGGATCAGTACAGGGTATATAATGTCATGTATGTACACAGTGACCCCCCACCAACATAAGAGTGAGCGCAGCTCTGGAGTATAGGATGAGTACAGGGTATGTAATTTCATGTATGGACACAGAGACCCCACCAGCATAAGAGTGAGTGCCGCTCTGGAGTATAGGATGAGTACAGGGTATCTAATGTCATGTATGTATACAGTGACTCCACCAGCATAAGAGTGAGTGCAGCTCTGGAGTATAGGATGAGTACAGGGTATGTAATGTCATGTAAGTACACAGTGACCCCACCAGCATAAAAGTGAGCGCAGCTCTGGAGTATAATCCAGGATCAGTACAGGGTATGTAATGTCATGTATGTACACAGTGACCCCACCAGCATAACAGTGAGTGCAGCTCTGGAGTATAATCCAGGATGAGTACAGGGTATATAATGTCATGTATGTACACAGTGACCCCTCACCAGCATAAGAGTGAGCGCAGCTCTGGAGTATAGGATCAGTACAGGGTATATAATGTCATGTATGTACACAGTGACCCCACCAGCATAAGAGTGAGTGCAGCTCTGGAGTATAGGATCAGTACAGGGTATATAATGTCATGTATGTACACAGTGACCCCACCAGCATAAGAGTGAGCGCAGCTCTGGAGTATAGGATCAGTACATTGTATGTAATGTCATGTATGTACACAGTGACCCCACCAGCATAAGAGTGAGTGCAGCTCTGGAGTATAGGATCAGTACAGGGTATATAATGTCATGTATGTATACAGTGACCCCACCAGCATAAGAGTGAGCGCAGCTCTGGAGTATAGGATCAGTACATTGTATGTAATGTCATGTATGTACACAGTGACCCCACCAGCATAAGAGTGAGTGCAGCTCTGGAGTATAGGATCAGTACAGGGTATATAATGTCATGTATGTATACAGTGACCCCACCAGCATAAGAGTAAGTGCAGCTCTAAAGTATAATCCAGGATCAGGAACTCAGGATCAGTACAGGCTATGTAATGTAACGTATAGTAGGAAAAATAACTATCTGATATACTGCCGATATACTTTTTGCAACACAAAAAATGGAGGGGTGTGTAATTTATATCGTAGGTACACTTTGTGAGAGACAGAATCTATGGAAAAAAAAATCCAGGAAATCACAATGTATGATTTATAAATAATTATTTTGCAACCTTTGTTTGCAATTACAGAGTTCAGATGTCTTCTGTAGTTTGCAGACACTATAGCAGGGAGTTTGTCCCACACCTTTATACAGATCTCCAGATCTTTCAGGTTTCGGGACTGTCGCTGGGCAACATTGTATTTTAGCTCCCTCCAAAGATTTTCTATTGAGTTCTGGTCTGAAGACCTAGTTAGGCCACTCCAGGACCATGAAATGCTTTTCACAGAGCTACTTCTTAATAGCCGTGGCTGTGTGTTTCGGGTCATTATCATGCTGGAAGACCCAGCCCCCAACTGTCTTCAAGGGTTTTAATGAGGAAAGGAAGTTGTGTACAAAAATCTCACGACACATGGCCCCATCCATCGTCCCTAGAATATAGTGAAGATGTCCTGTCCCTTTTGCAGAAAAAGTGTGATGTTTCCACCACCATGCTTCATAGATACGCGAGTTCTTGGGTTACTTCTTCTTCCTCCAAAAACTGTGGGGTTCAATGTAAAAAGCTCTATTTTGGTCTTATCTCACCACATGACCTTCTCCCATGCCTCCTCTGGATCATTCAGATGGGCATTGGCAAACTTCAAATGGGCCTGGATATGTGTTGGTGGGAGCAGGGGAACCTTGCGTGCCCTGCAGGATTTTAATTAATTAAGGCATAGTGTGTTATTACTAATGGTACTATATAAGACTGTGGTCCCAGCTCCCTTCAGGTCATTTTCTAGGTCCTCCTGTGTAGTTCTTGGCTGATTCCTAAGATTTTTTTTTTTTCATTATCCTTACCCCACAAGGCGAGATCTTTCATGGAGCCCCAGGCCGAGGAAGATTGACAGTCATCTTGTGTTTTTGCCATTTTCTAATAATTGCACCAACAGTTGTTGCCTTCTCACCAAGCTGCTTGCCTATTGACCTGTAGCCCATCCCAGCTTTGTGCAGGTGTATAATTTTGTGTCTGGTGTCCTTACACAGCTCTTTGTTCTTGGCCATGGTGGAGAGGTTGGAGTGTGATTGATTGTGTGGACAGTTGTTTTTTATACAGGCAACGAGTTCAATCAGGGGCAATAAATACAGGTAATGAGTGCAGGGTAGGAGGAGCTTCTTATAGAGAAACTATCAGGTCTGTGAGAGATACAAAATTACACATCTCTCCATTCTTTGTAGGTGGGAAAATGTGCAAAATTGCCAGTGTATCAAATACTTATTTTCCACATTGTATGTTAGCAGTGACTTCCTCAGGATAAGTAATGTTATGTATGTATGCAGAATAGTAAGTCCAGCTCCAGACTGCATGCAACCCAGGATGAGCACAGGACTTGCAAGTAATGTAATATATGTACACAGAGACTCAGCATTTAATGTAGTTTTCTGTATACTGGTAACATGAGGGGAGTGTATAAAAAAAATAAGAAGGAAAAAAAATAAGATAAAGAACTGTCATTCTTTTTTTCTTTATCTTTTTTTATCTTTATTAAATAGTTTTTTCTAATAATGATAATAATACAAAACAAACAGTCATAGACAAGTTGGCTGCATATTTTAGAGATTACAAGGCACAATAAAGTAAATGTGAACTGCAACAAATGTCCATAATTCGTAGCCGAGTGTTCCATGTAATAATTCGTAATGTCTATATCAACAAACAGCAAGTAAATAACTAAAATATAGCAAATAGGTCATATGCAAATAGTCAAATATCAGATCATATTTCTCCCTATATTCATGACTATAATCAAAGAAAGAAACATTGGCCATAGGAGACCAGCAGACCAATAAAGAATGGTATGACAGACAGAAAGTAAGGGCCCTATTCCACCGGACGATTATCGTTCAGATTATCGTTAAATCGTTCGAATCTAAGCGATAATCGTTCGGTTGAAATGCAGTAACGATTAACGACCGAACGAGAAATCGTTGATCGCTTTATAAGACCTGGACCTATTTTTATCGTTGCTCGTTCGCAAAACGTTCGCAAATCGTTCGCATTGAATAAGACATCGTTCGGTCGTTCGCAATAGATACGAACGCAATAGCGAAGAAATACGGAAGAAGAAACGATCGCAATTACGATCATAAGTAACGATTATCGTTCCATGGAAATGAGTGAACGTTTTCAGGTCTTTCGCAATAGCGGTCGTTTGAGATCGTTAATCGTTAACGATTATGCTAACGATAATCGTCCGGTGGAATAGGGCCCTAAGTAAAGAGAAGGGAAAAGGGGAACACAAAAAGGTGGTAGTGTGTGTGTGTGTGTGTGTGTGTGTGTGTGTGTGTGGGGGGGGTTAATGGTAGGTACTGAGGAGAGGACAAATGAGGAATCTCTGGGATTGTAGAACTTCCAGAAGCTGATTTTCATGGCTAAGTCTGAGAAGAGGCCAACCAGGAGGTCATATCAGGGCTATCACAGAATAATAATAACCAAGTTGTCCAAGTCCAGGTAAACCTATTAATGAGATTATACACCTACTATTCTTATTATCAGATGGTTCAAGCAGCATGAGTACATAGAGAAGCTGAACATGCAGGCCATCCTTAATGCCTCTGCTGGCCAGGAGGAAATGATCAAGGATCTACTGGTGACACATGGACAGGTAATATTTGCATGGACAGTATATATAAGAAATGGCTTATCCGTCTATCTAGCTATCATATTAGGGCATGACCAGTATTCATCCATTTTCCTGTCCTCTTTCCATCCATGATTCCTCCTTCCCCTCTCTCCTCTCTGGCCTCTCTATAGCCACACATCTTGCTGCTTTTCTCTCTCTCTCTTAGGTTCCCACGCTGATTCACCAGTTGATCACTGTTGAGATCTGGAAGCAAAAAGTCTTCCCTGTGATCTGTCAGCTACAGGATTTCCAGCCGAAAAGCACATTCCCCCTGTACATGGTGGTAAGTTAAGCCACAAGATTTTGTGGCTTATGAGTATCCCCTCACAGCAGGCAGCAGGTAAGCAGTGCCATATACTGAGCAATGTCTCTTTCCTGCAGGTTCATCATGAGGCCACCATTATTAATCTTCTGGAAACAATATTCTACCACAAGGTGAGACTCATGGAAGCTTGTGTAACACTGTACAGTAGACATAGTGGTTTAGTACTAGGGTTCTAGGTAAAGATGAAAGAATCTACAGTATTAACAAAGCAAATCGTTAGGCCATCGACTTGTCAGCCAGCTGCCTTTGAACTTCGATTTAGGTAACCAGGGCAAAATTCAAAGGCAGCTGACTGACAAGCCGACGTCTGAGCATAACAAAGCAATTTGCTTCCTTAATACTGTAGATTCGCTCATCTTTAGTTCTAGGACCTGGATATTTGCATTCATGATTACCCCTGGGCCATAGAGGTGGTGGCCATGTGATTTTAGTATACTTTCAAACAAAAAGAAGTATGTAAAACATACAAGGCTGGCACACCAGATAATCAGTCAATTGTATAAACTTTGTTCACAAAAATAGACAAAATCACACTGTATATACACAGGAGTGTTTACGCCACAAGTATAAAAACAATTAAAACCATAGCTCCATGGGAATAAATGGTGTTACAAATCCCCAGAGGTAAACCTCAATGCAGTAACACTTCCCCCCTTGCAAATGAGTAAAAAATAATATTTAATTGAAAGGGGGGGGGGGGGGGCGCACAAGCCTAAACTGGGTGCTTTCTATTACAGACCAATAACCAATTGTAGTTCAACAGAAAAGAACAGATGTGTGTTATAAAAAGGAGCACTATGAAAATATTTATTACAAGTTCCATAAAGCGAAAAATCTATACAATGGCATAGGAACAAAACAGAATCCCTATACACTATTTAAAAGCACTTAAACTATCCACAACCTTGAGGGAACCATACAATAAAAGGACCCCCCGGGCCTGCAACACGGCAAACGGTACAACCCACATACAAAAATATGGTGGATAATGTCAGCTCACCTGTCTTTGTCCCGAATCTATTAGTTGGATTGAAGGGGGGTGTGCGGATCCCGGGTAGCCAGCCCGCTTGTTACAGAGAATATTCCACAGGAAAAAGGTAGGTGGATCCAGCACTTCCAAAAGGAAAAAAAAGATATACTGCTAAAACTTGAAACTTTATTCCATCTTGATTAAAAGCTGTGATTCACTCCTAGGAGTGCAGTGGCTGAACGACGCGTTTCGCGCATGCACGCTTAGTCATGTTTATTATACCACATACCATCTGAAAAAATATAATATATGAGTAAATAAACAAAATAAGCTAGAGCACTCTGCTCTCTGCACCTCTCTGCTTAAAGAATTGACATGTCCACGCGGGGGGGGGGAGGTGTTCCACACGGAATCTCAGCACCGATTCCGTAGTGTGAACAGGGCCTAAGATATAAAAAGTGCAAGTGCTTAAGTATATACACAAACAATACCTGGCCCAGATATAAAGTCCAGTGCATAAACAAATGGTCCTGTCTAGTAACTTGAAACAACAACAGAGCATCAGAGATAAAATGCAATTCAAAAAATCTCAAAAATCTGACCAGTGTCCAAATAGCAGTCACGGCTATAAGAAAGCCATTCTCAGTCCGACAACAGATGGAGCATGTGGGACTCAGCGGATATAACCCTCCTTTCTCCCCCCTCAATACTTACTTATTTTTCCCGTCTTTGGTTACAAATTTTCCTTGTGCTTTTCATGGCTTTCATTCCTATAGCTGTGACTGCTATTTGTACACTGGTCAGATTTTTTAGATTTTTTTTGCATTGCATTTTATCTCTGATGCTCTATTGTTGTTGCAGGTTACTAGACAGGACCATTTGTTTATGAACTTTATGTCTAGGAATTGTTTGTGTATATACTTTAGCACTTGCACTTTTTACACCTTACTTGACGGATATTATTTATTGCTTATTTACAAGGAGGGAAGTGTTACTGCATTGAGGTTTACATCTGGGGATCTGTAACACTATTCATTCCCATGGAACTATAGTTTGTATTGTTTTTAAGTTTGTGGAGTGTATGTACAGTGTGATTTTGTCTAGTTTTGTGATCTAATAAAGTTTATACAATTGACTGATTATCTGGTGGGCCAGCTTTTTGTGTTTTACATACTTCTTTTTGTTTGGATGCATACATGATTTATTGGTATGTGCAGGCTGTCCACCCATTTATGACTTTTATTACATATTTAGCTGTGCATGTCTGTTCCTCATTTGAAACATGTGTTTTAGTAGTTTCACTGCTGTTATTGAGCCTTTGATTGTTCCATCCATAGCGTACAGATATTTCTCATTTTCTGTATTTTAGGGGCAGGACTAGAGGTAGATTGTGTGCCAGTAATACTCACACAGACACTTTCTTTTCTGTACTTGTCTGGCTAACTACAGAACCACTTTTCTTCCCCTCTGCTGTGTGATGACACAATGCTGATGAAAGTGCACTGGACTAAACACACTGGCACTGTACTAAGTGATAATTTACAGTACAGGGGTTAGTGATGCACTGGGGGTGCAAGGTGCTATGTAAGCAGAAATAAACAGTAATGCCACAGCAAAGAAGGGGTTATACCAAGCACCCTGCTGCTGCATTATGAAAACCTGCAGATTAAAGGAAAGGGGAGTTTACAGAAGGCTGCACTCTGTACATACAGTAGTACGGACACTAGTATTCACACAAAAAACAGCTGCCCTGAGCTTTGTTGGGGTAAGGGATGAGAGGGAAGCCATGTCGCTCCATTTGCCTTTCAGGCACAGTATGGACCCTCTGAAAGAGACAGACAGACTGAAAGATTGCAGCTTTACAGCCCAGGCTCTCTTCTGCTCTTTTGTGCATACAACTAGCTAAGCCCCACCACTACTTCCCATTTTTTGCCTTGGTGTCCTTGTTATCAGAGATGAACAGAGCCTAATAACAGGTAGTGGACAGCAGGCTAATACTTTTAGGGCTGTTTTTTTCTAGAGTAAGGAGTCATTTTTGGTAAATTTACAAATATTTTAGGAATCACATAGGCGATCACATGGAGGGAAGTTGGTTAAATGGGCACTGTCACACAAAAAAAAACCTTTTTGATATGTCATAAAGAATAAGCCAGGAAAAGTCCATGCTCAGTGCATTCGCTCCCAACTCTGTAACATGATCGAGCCGGCTGCATAATGTAAGTTTATGGTGTTGTCTCACTCACATAGACTTAATGCCAAGCATCTCCCTGCTGATTCCCTTGAACATTCAGACCTTGGATGATAAAAAAAAAAAAATTTGACATGTCTCCGTAAGATAACAAAAGTTCTTGGGTCCAAGAGCATTGTGGAAATGGTTCCAATTTGGCAGGTAGAGGTGAGGATGCACGCTAGAATGTCAGCTATCCCAAAAGTGACCAGTAGAACATAGAAGATAAAAAAAGTCCAACAGCATCCAATATTCAGAAATATTCTTCAAGCTTTACTGTATTCCGAGGACATAACAGCAATGTTTCGATCCTATTGGTTTTCATAAAATGCCTGATAAAGGCCCATAGGGTTGAAACGTCGTTCTTATGTACTCAGAATACTAATAAAACCTAAAGAATATTTCTGAACATCGGAAGCTGTTGGAACACAATGGCAACCACTTAAACTGCAAATTGTCAGAACCCTTAAAAATCTCAGCAGTCAATCTGCACAGGTGACAGGTGTATAACACAGCATAGTGATAAAGCTGTGTGCATTTCCTGTTTCTTCCCAATGTCCAGGCATGTCAAGTGTCATTGTGATATAAACCACTGTAAGGCAATAACTGCAGGTGCTGGGAGTAGGAAGTGTCCATCTCCGGAGTCTGGATTCTATCTGGTCTCATTTTCTTCTTGATGAAGGACAGAGCATTCTGGGATATTAATAGTAACAGGACAGTGAACAAATTGAAATGATTGAAGGAAAATCCTAAAAATCTACTGATGCTAAAATTCCATAAGTATCTTTGTGAATAGTGATGATGAGTTCATAGCAGATTATGTGCGTGTTGTGTTGCATTGTCACTTTCTGTCTTTACCAGGACGTATGTGAATCTGCAGAGGACCTAGTATTGGATCTCATTGATTATTGTCATCGAAAGCTGACATTGCTGCTGTCAAGTTCTTCTGAAGGGCCGATACCAGGCCAGGACAGATTGCTGCCAAGTTCTGGCAGTGAGACCTCATCACTGGAGGTACAGTAAATGATTCATCGCCGGATTCTGAGTCGGGCTGGGGGGGGGGGGGGTGCACAGCAAGACAAAGACTTCATTTTACTGCAAAACATTTCTACAGCCTCCTCCTTAGGGAAAGAACTTTACAATGTATCCTGGACATGTCTGCACATAGAACAGGCATACAAATACAGTTAGTTCTGTATACAGACTTACACCCCCATATCCTGCAACATTTCTATCTATTTAGTCTGTGCAGTACAGGTATTAAAGTCTCACATTCTGGAGTATATAACAGTACAGGAATGTTTTAAGAGGGGCGACATATGGAAGTAAATGTCTGTGAAGATTTTTGGCACTGGAGATATGTAACATAAAGTAGTGATCATGGGAGGGGGGGGGGTTCCTTCACTTCCTGTCACTCATCTCATTAGAAAACAGTAAAGTCATCCTATCAAGCTTAAAGATTGTGTCACTTAGTAATGGCTGATAACATAGACCAATAACCTATCAGTCAGCCTCTCCCCAGCCAGAAATGACAGGTTACAGGAAGCAATAGATCCAGATAAAGAGACTGTAATGTCCCTTTAAGAGGAATTTTCTGATTTTAATTGACGCTTCATCCACTGTATATTCCACAACCTTCTACTAGATCGTATGTAAGCAATAAATGTTTCTATCCACTGAGATCAGATATCATGTTGAGAAATAAAACAAAGTCTATCACAGCATATAAACCACATAAGACTAGACAGGACATGCAGTACATCTAATAGACAGCAGAAGCACTAACCCCAAATCACACAACAGAGATGATCCACACTATGCAGCCACAACACTCAAGTACTATCATCTACCAGAATGAAAAAAAAAACGGTTGTGGTAGAGATATTCTGCCTAGGATTCTATACATTATATGCACCACTTTAAAATACACCATGTGAAATACACCACCCAGGCACACCACCAACAGCTTGGTTCATATCTCACAATATATTGCATATTGCTGCAAATATCTGTGGGGTTTGAGGTTTTTTGTAGTAATGCACAGCACCTAGTGTCTCGTTGGATAAGCAGGTTGTATCAGTACACTACAGAAGAAGGAAAGCAGAGATACTTGAAATACTTGTGTACAGTTTTCCAATAATATTGTATCCTTTGTAATCCCATTCTTCTACACCAGGAACTGAAACAGCAGGCTGAGGCCCTGGACTTTGAAATTGCCATGAAGTGTCTTTCTGTTCTGCGGTACATTACTGACCACACAGACAGGTGAGGAGCAGGGTTAATGGACATGGTGGTGATGTGGTGTATTGTGCCAAGACTAACATATATTATGTATATACAGTCTCATGCTAAGTGTTACCACACGACTTCTCAATACTCATAACATTCCCTGTGTCCTGGTGGAACTGCTGCACAGATGCCCCTGGAGTCGGCGCAGTAAAGGTACGGACAGTGTGTATCCCTCAAAACTATTCATTCTCTTTTATCTCTGCCATTACACGAGAAGAGAAGGCATATGTAGAATTCACTATGCATGTCATCCTCTACATTCTGCAGGTCAGCTGCAAAAATATGAGAGTGGCCGCTGGTTGTCAGTGCCAGCTGAGGACCAGCAGAAGATGACAAAGCTGGACGGTCAGGTGTGGATATCTCTGTACAACCTGCTGCTGAGGCCAGATTGCCAGCAGAAGTACAACCTCAACAACTTCACCAGGGGACAGCTTCTCAAGGTGGTGCCCCGTACTGATTTTTTTTTATTGCACTTTAAAGTTTCCAATTTGTCTATCTACCTATCTCAAGAGAAAGGAAAGGATCATGGAAAGGATCATGTGTTAATGCCTTAATTTTATCTTCTAATCTTTTTTTTGTTAGCTTCGCAGTTATCTTACAGAAGTCCTCATTGATCAACTGCCCAACTTAGTGGACCTGCAGCGATTTCTCAGTCATCTGTCTGTGAGCGAACCAGCGCCGGCAAAGAAGGAACTCATCCTAGAGCAGGTATAATAGTATGGATTTCAATAGACATACAATTAAGTTGTCATGCTAATGGTGCGTTTATACGAAACGATAATTGGCCCGATCGTACGATTAACGATGTCGGAGTAACAATTTTTTTTTCATAACGATCAGCGTTTAGACGGTACGATATATTGCGATCGCGCGCCCGCAGCCTGGCCCGTCTGCAGACCGCATTCCCCCCCCGCCCGCCGCGGCCCCCCGCTCGCTGCCCGGCCCCCTGCGCCGGCTCGATCGCCACCCCCGCCGCCGCTCTGATCCCCCAGCTCGCAGCCCGGCCCCCTGCTCATCCGCAGCCCCCTGCACCGGCTCGATCGCCACCCCCGCTCTGATCGCCGCCGCTCCGATCGCCCCCTGCCCCCACTCCAATCGCCCCCCCCCCCCCCCCCCGCCACCGCCACTCCGATCGCCCCCGCAGGCCCGTGGGCATACGTTACCTGCTCCACGCAGCAGGTCTTCCGACATCCCCGACTCCGCTCTTCAGTGCACTGATTGGCTGAAGAGGGGAGTCGGGAATTTCAAACGCCTCCTCTTCAGCCAATCAGTGCTCCTCTTCAGCACTGATTGGCTGAAGGGGAGCCGTTTGAAATTCCTTCAATGCTGCCTTGCATTGATTGGCTGAAGAGGGGAGTCGGGAATTTCAAACGGCTCCTCTTCAGCCAATCAGTGCTGCCTTGCATTGATTGACTGAAGAGGGGAGCCGGGAATTTCAAACGGCTCCCCTTCAGCCGATCAGTGCTGAAGAGGAGCACTGATTGGCTGAAGAGGAGCCGTTTGAAATTCCCGGCTCCCCTCTTCAGCCAATCGGTGCACTGAAGAGGGGAGTCGGGGATGTCGGAAGACCTGCTGAGCGGAGCAGGTAACATATGGTCGCGGCAGGGGCGATCGGAGAGGCGGCGGCGGGGGGGGGTCGACTGGAGCGGCGGCGGGGGGGCGTTCAGAGCGGCGGCAACAGCGGGGGTGGCGATCGAGCCGGCGCAGGGGGCTGCGGATGAGCGGGGGGCCGGGCGGCAGGCGGCCGGACTATCGCGCGACGACTGTTTACATGGAACGATCGTCGAATTTTTTCCGAACGACGAACGACGATTTAATGACATGTTGAAAGATCAAAACGAACGATTTCTCGTTCGTCGTTTGATCGTTCGCTGCATTTACACGTACGATTATCGTCCGAATTCGATCATTATCGCGCAAATTCGCGCGATAATCGTTATGTGTAAACGCAGCATAATGCTAAGTTTACACGGAGCGATTATCGGGCGAATTTTCGCGATAACGATCGAATTCGAACGATAATCGTACGTGTAAACGCGGCGAACGATCGAAAAATCGTTCATTTTGATCTTTTAACATGTTTATAAATCGTCGTTCGTAGTTCGCAAAAAATTCGCCGATCGTTCCGTGTAAACAGTCGTCGGGCGATAGTCCGGCCGCCCAAAGCCCCGCCCGGCCCCCCGCTCGCAGCCCGGCCCCCCGCTCATCCGCAGCCCCCTGCGCCAGCTCAATCGCCACCCCGCCGCTCTGATCGCCACCCCCGCCGCCGCTTCAATCGCCACCCCCGGCGCTCCGATCGCCCCCCGCTCCAATCGCCCCCACCGCCGCAGCCAAGAGCATATGTTACCTGCTCCGCGCAGCAGGTCTTCCGACATCCCCGGCTCCCCTCTTCAGCGCATTGATTGGCTGAAGAGATGAGCCGGGAATTTCAAACGGCTCCTCTTCAGCCAATCAGTGCTCCTCTTCAGCACTGATTAGCTGAAGGGGAGCCGTTTGAAATTCCCGGCTCCCCACTTCAGCCAATCAATGCACGGCAGCACTGATTGACTGAAGGGGAGCCGTTTGAAATTCCCGGCTCCCCTCTTCAGCCAATCAATGCACGGCAGCACTGATTGGCTGAAGGGGAGCCGTTTGAAATTCCCGGCTCCCCTCTTCAGCCAATCAATGCACGGCAGCACTGATTGGCTGAAGGGGAGCCGTTTGAAATTCCTGGCTCATCTCTTCAGCCAATCAATGCGCTGAAGAGGGGAGCCGGAGATGTCGGAAGACCTGCTGCGCGGAGCAGGTGACATATGCTCTTGGCCGCGGCGGTGGGAGCGATCGGAGCGGCCGCGATTTATATGCCAGAGTCTCTATTCACCGCTTCATGTGAAGGGAATAACACTGACCCACAGAATAAAGATTAAACAAGTGACATTTTTGGAAGGGTTTTCTCCAAATTTAATTCCACTGTTATGTGGTTAAAGGGGGTTTCTGTTCTAAATATATCAGCTATGGACAGGATGGGCTCATAACTGATCAGCAGGGTGCAGGCTCCAGTAGGGTGCAGCTCGCCAGTCTATTTTGCCCAGAAAACCCCTTTAAGTGTAAACTGGTCAGTTTACTGCTGTGTAGTGGAGTGCACAAAATGCATCATGTTGTTTTTGCGCAGACTAATAATTTGCGCTTGCTTTCCCTGGTGGGAAGATGTGAAGGAGTTGTAAATTTTCATCTGTGCAGTAGCTTTCGTGCAGTTTAATACCTGTGTTTTTTGTGTGGGGGTTTTGCGCAAATGTTTACACAACACTTCAGTGCATTTTTTTTCAATGTGTTTTCTCAGAATTTCTTAAAAGCAAATATGAAACCACTATGTTTGGAACGCAGTGCAGACCACACCCCGATTTCTCCCAACATTGCTGCTTAATGATGCTGAAAATCCCAGCAGCATTTTGAGGCTATTGAGGGAGTAACTGGAGTATGAGGCTGGTTTCCATTGCGTTCCAAACGCATATCTGGAAACACTGCTTAAAGGGGTAGTGCGGCGCTAAACAATTACAGTGGTACCTTGGTTTAAGAGTAACTTGGTTTAAGAGCGTTTTGGTTTAAGAGCTCACAGTTTTTCCAAAATTGTGACTTGGTTTAAGAGCATTGCTTTGGTTTAAGAGCTCCCTGTATTGGGTGGGAGGGGAGTGGAGGAGGGGCATGGTCTACATAGCGGGGTCTACAGCACTGTACTCTGACCCAGGAAGTCTCCCTCACCTTCCAAATCATAGCAGATCCACTTCAGGCTGGGGCTTACATCAGGGGACAGGACTGTGGAGGTAATCTCTTCATAGCTGTAACCCCTCTCTCCCCGGACAGAGAGTGCTGCATGTATGTGCCCACATCTGCCCTGCTCACGCCTTCATGCTCCCTGCAGTCTCTGTCCGCCCTTGTGTTTCCCATCCTCTTCATTACTGTACAGTAACTTATAATATCACATATTCTGCTGTTTCTGAATGTTTGTTTCATCTGTTTTACATGTTATTCAGAATAATAAATCATTATTTTTGGGGTGTGGAACCAATTGTCTGCATTTCTAGGATTTCTTATGGGAAAATTTGCTTTGGTTTAAGAGTGGATTTGGATTACAAGCACGGTCTCGGAACGAATTATGCTCATAATCCAAGGCACCACTGTATTCACAAAATAACACACAATACAAAGTTATACAACTTTGTAATGTGTGTTATGTATGTGAATGGCCCCCTTCCCCGTGTTCCCCCCACCCACACTAGACCCGAAGTGTGGTGCATTATACTCACCGCATCTTGTGTCGACCCCCGTCCGCCATCTTGAGTCAATGACGTAGCCTTCGTGAGGCTGTCCAAATCGCTCCATCCGTCCCTCATGCTGGCCCCTCTCTGCCGCGTCATCAGCAGCTCAGCCGCGATTGGCTGAGCATAACTGTGCTCAGCCAATCGCGGCTGAGCACAGTTATGATGCGGCAGAGGGGGACCGGCGTGAGTATTGGATGGAGCGGTTCGGACGGCCTCCCGAAGACTACGTCATTGTCCCAAGATGGCGGACGGGGGTCGACACGAGTTGCGGTGAGTATAATGCATCACACTTCGGGTCTAGTGTGGGTGGGGGGAACACGGGGAAGGGGGCCATTCACTAACATAACATACATTACAAAGTTGTATAACTTTGTAATGTGTGTTATTTTGTGAATAATTGTTTAGCGCCGCACTACCCCTTTAAGAAGATATGAGAAAAGAAACACTTTATTTGAAAACCCTAAACACTCATTTTTCTGAAAACCTACATATATTTTACATGCATAATAATTTAGACCAGTTGTATGTAAGAAAAAAATCTGAAGAATTTGTCATTTATTCACTTACATCTCTGTTCATTCTGGGCTTAGGAGTCCTGTGGGTGGCACTAATCATTGGTTGGACAGCTTTCTATATGCACACTCATACACAGAAGGGGGAGGCTTTCATAATTGACTACGCCCACTGAATAGGAACTCTTTCAGTAGGTCATTTGAGGGTAGCATAAACTAGCAAGAAGCTGAACAGAATAATGTATCAATTGTATCTGTGCAGCTGATATCTAAGACTCAGAGCACTGCACTCTAGTCCTCTCCATTGTGTGTGTGCTCAGTAGTCCTTGATATTCATGAGTACCAGCTCCCTCTGCCCACCATCCGCTAATATGCAGTTGTCTCTCTATACTTTATGTATACTGTGCATAGGCCTACAGCTGTCAATCAGCAGCCGGAGCGCAGAGGAAGTGGTGCAGCATGAAGCTAATTCTCGTGCATACTAGGAGAATAGCTAAACCAAATGTTGTATGTAATAGATTGTTCTGTTCAGCATATCTGTCACTAGTGTCTGTATAAGTCAGAATATCTTTAAGTCAGAAATTTCAATAAGTCACAAGTTATAGTGAATGTTTCCCCAACAAAACTATATTAATCTGATCAGCTCCTCCCGCTCAATTGTGTGATGCTGGTGCATTAGACAGCTTAGTCATGGTGATGGGTTTCCTTCAAATCTGCACACAGCTTTCTAGAATATATGAAGTGGAGAAAAGGAAAGATTTGTGCTTCTGTTTTATTTAGGTCTCAAGATTGTCCTAAATAGATACAATTGTAAAACAAAAAGTATGAGAACAGGTTTGCAGTGCCTGGCTAAAAGTAAATAACCATTCCATTCTGTTGTTTTATCTTCTTCCCACCTCCCTGCCTGTTTCAGGTTCCAGAAGTCTTGGACTCCATAATAAGAGAGAATTCTGGCAAATGGAAGGCAATAGCAAAGCACCAGGTGAAACATGCCTTCTCTCCTAGTGACAGTGACCTGCGTCACCAGGCCCAGAGGTCAGTGTGAAAGATCTGAGTATATATAAATGCCCCAGTCTGTAGAAAAACACAATGTTCTGATGTCATTATAATCATACACAGGTGGGCGCAGACCTATAACATGGATGTAATGGAAACTCTAGCGCCAGATAAGCCCAAGTGTGGATCCTGTGGGGCAGAGGCTGTCAAACGCTGCTCCCGCTGCCAGAATGAATGGTACTGCAACAGGTAGGTCCCAAGAGATGCACCTAACATTACGAGTACCTGGACAGGTATCATATTCTGGGGAATTGTAATTAAGGACCAGTAAAGGATATGTAATGTATCAACACAGATACTGCACCAGCAGAAGAGTAAAAATCCAGAATGCATATTTATATTTTTGACATCCTTAACAATTGTAATTGATGTAGCTGAATTAAAATAATTCTGCCATGTAGATTGGGCCAAAATTACATCACAGATAATATAGGTTTGTAATAACTCTAAATAATTCTTAGATTGATTGTTTAAGAGCTGAATTTTGTGTTTTTTTGTGTTGTTATTATCTTATCTAGAAATTACTTGATTGATCTGAAACAGTTATTTGTGACATTATAGCAAAAATAGAAGAAATTATATTTTCTTACCAAGGTAACTTGCTTGTTCTCCATATAAACGTTTACCGTATTTCTTTTCTGTCACAGGCAGTGTCAGGTCAGTCACTGGCAGAAACATAAGAAAGCCTGTGACCTAGTGAGTGAGGCCATGAAGAAGATAAAGGAGGAGATGAAAACTCAGATGTAAAACTGTTACCATGAGAATTGCTTTTCTGCCAACAAAGCCCTAAAGCCTTAAAGGAAAGCTGCACTGACACATTCAATCTAGGGCTACACAGACACTTTGGTTAGAGGACACAAAAGATCACCTAGCATCACACTTAAAGGGGTTATCCAGCGCTACAAAAACATGGCCACTTTTCCCCCTACTATTGTCTCCAGTTCAGGTGCAGTTTGCAATTAAGCTCCATTTACTTCAATAGAATTGAGTTTGAAAACCCCACCCAAACTGGAGACAACAGTAGGGGGAAAGTGGCCATGTTTTTGTAGTGCTGGATAACCCCTTTAATGCTAGTAAATGTGACAAAGTTTTGGTCACAAGTCGCATGCAACATTGTTACTATTGCCTTCAATGCAGGTTACTTGCGACTTCTCTTCAATTTGGCTATTTTGTTAACAGCCCAAGTTGGGCAAAAACAAGTCACAAAACATTATGGTCGCACGGCTTGATTTGCTGTAGCCCCAGCCTTATGGGTAGAGTGTTCCTTTAAATTGTTTAAGATGACTCTTTATCATGGCAGAGCTCTGCCCATACCATTGACCAGTATACTTTCTTATTAATATTATTATTTATTAAGTCTGTAGGTATTTTGTCTTGTCTTGGTGAGTTCTGAATAGTCTTTGTTCTGTGTTCACTTTATTAAATGCCTATGTATCATACATTTCATTTTCTGTTCAGTTTGCACCTGAAGTTTGTTGCAAAAATAAATGCATTCATTGTTCTTATATATAAATCTGAGTGTGGCATAATAATTGCAAAAACATATCCAAAAATATGGCACTGGATACCTGCTCAATATGTATTACTTTGGGGCCATTTCCCATGATACATTGCCAGAACTGCAGATTGGACAGCAGGTACATGTAAGTATGAACACTCAAGTGTCTTGTATAGAAAGCTGAACACAATAGGCTGATAAATTTAGAGCTCACTCTGACCACTACTGTATCCAATATATCTGTTCCACTTTCTATTGTATGTGGGTGAATACAGAAGTAGCAGGCTGTGAAACTAGTACTCTCAGCATGCAATAGAAGCTGCAGACTGTTGGTATAATGGAACTTTTGACAACTGAAGAGCACTGGTGTGAAAGCTTAGAGATGTAATTTCGTGAGACCAGGTTATAAATGCTGCGTAGTATCAGCGTGCTAGTGAACACCTCATTGTGGCTTCCTGCTTGCGTAGTGTCAGGAGCGAGATGATAGGATGTGGTGGCCAGTGGACTGCATGGAACTGACGTCTGCAGCTTCTATACATCACACCCAGAACCCATGATGAGGCAGCACATGAGCTGAGCCCGGTCTTATCAGTAACCCCACTGCCAGCAGCAAGAAAAACTCACTAAAGATCCAGAATAATATTCAATTACAAGTAAAGAATCAGTGCAACTCAGCTTTCTCAGGCTGCTGAATATAATGGCATATGAACCAAGAACAGATAAGTGAAGGATAAATGAATAACAATCTAAACTGAGTAAAAGTAACTGCACCTTATGACAAAGATTAAAACGGGACATAAAGCAATAGAGACTCAATAATAAAAAAAAGTTTTTTTTTCCTGTGAACTTGGACAGTTATAAAACAAGCCTATGATAAAGAAAAAAATTGAAAGGTGACAAAAGTGCAATAAATATAAAAGAGATGGACTTGGTCCTCTTATATTAGTAATGTGAATAAGTGCATATACACATGGTGAGGACTATTTTTTTGTGTGATATGTTTTTTCTTTAAAGAGAATAAAAATAAAGATACATATTTTTTAGAAAATCACTCATATTTTTTCAGATTATGTACTTAAATGGGTATTCCAGCAAAAAACTATTTTTCCCAGTCATTGAAACACATTACAAAGTTATAAAACTTTGTAATATGCATCAATCACCTATCTGCCCCCTTCCCTATCTCCCCCCCCCCCAACCACCCACCAGGAAGTGAAGTAAACTCATTCTTACCTAATGACTGTTGACCCCAGGCTGCTCTGTGGCAGCCATTTTGTGACAATAACATCATCAAGAGGGAGGCGGATCTAAGCCCTGTTAAGCCAGCCTCTCTTTGTCAGATGACTCAGGTTGCTCAGCTCTGATTGGCTGAGCAAGCAGTAAGCCATCTAACAGTTTTATAGAGTCAGTTAGACATCACAGGAGACAAAGTGCATCATGGGAAAGCCCAAACCAGGAAGTAAAGAAAAAATGAAGACACCAACTGGAGCTTCAGGGACCTGCAAACAGCCAGAAATTCAAACAGAAACAGACTCAGGAGGGATGGTAAATCTGAAAACTATGTCTATAATTGATTGATTGTTTTTTTATCAGTGCAGAAGTACCCTTTTAAGAACATAAGAGAATCAAATTTATACAAATTCAGTGCTATATAGGCATACATATCTAGATTTGACATTAAAGTGTAATTTAAAATATTTTTGCAGAAATTAATAGTACAAGCGATTTTAAGACACGCTGTAATAGCCTTTTTCTGTACTCAAAAAGCTGTCTTGCAGTTGCAGCCTGCCCCCCCCCCTCACTTCTTATCTGTGCATTATTAGGCAAAGCCGTCTACGTTACAGAGGAGCAAAGTGAAGTGTCCATTATAACCCATGGAGGGGGGGGGAGGGGGATGAGTGAGAAAGAAGAAGAGACAAGCAGCAATACAGTTGGCAGACTGTCTGGGCACCTAAAATGCTGGATTCACAAGTCAGAAAGGTCAGTGTTCATCTGGGAACTTGGTGAGATGAGATTGCAGGATGATATGTTGTGCAGGGCTGCCTTTTCTCCTCTCATTTATTCCCCTCGACCCCTCCCTCTCCTGCTTCTTCTGAAGTGAGGGGGGAGGCTGCAAAACAGCATTTTGACTACAGAAGGAAACTCTTTTGCTTAATAAAACCTATTACAGAGTTTCTTAAAATCGCGTGTACTATTGGCATTTATAAATTTTAGAAAAATGATATTTAAATGACAGTTACGCTTTATGTTGTCTGCGAGAGTAGACTGACAATCTCTGTTATAAGATATTTTGACTTTATTGGTCATTACATAGCTTTCCCCACATCAGCTATAACTAAGGTGGCATGTTGTTGCTAAGATGACATATGAGTGACTTATATTTTCTTGTGAATTCTTGAACCTTGGTAAGTAAATATGGAGCATCCACTCACCCATGAAGACTTGAGCTTTTGTGGGCACAGACACAGTATCCTCCAGTACATATAAGTGGATACTGCTCTCATTAGATAAAGTGACAGGAAGTTCAGTTCAAAGACAAGGAAAAAGGTCAGAGAGAGAGAATGGGGGGTGTTTCCTGATATTAATGGATGGGTGGAGGTAGACAAGAATGGCAGGATGATGCTCTGGAGACCTGGTAAGGAAGGCTGATGAATGTTCATATGAACAACTGGAGACTATTTATCATTTCAGACTGAATCGTGTCCTCCATTCACATTACTACCCTACAGACCAGACCCAAGACTCCCCATGTTAATAAATTGCCCTCAATACTACAGTCATCATGTTGATGAATTGTTCCCCATATGCCAGGACCCATTTTGAGGAATTATTCCCTATAATCCAGGCCCCATGTTGATGAATTACTCCCAGTACTTGGTTGAACAATTGCTCCCAGTCCTCTTGTTGGACTGTTTCCCACAATTTTGCTCCCAGGTTAATGAATTGTTCCCCATACCCTAGTCTCAATGTTATTGAATTCCTTTCCAGTTCCCATGTTGATGTACTGCTTCCCATAATTCAGAACCTATGTTAATGAACTGCTACCCATACAGCAGTATAAATCAGTCCCAATACACAGCCTTTATATTGTTGAATTGCTCCTTTTACCCAGCTTCAGGCTGTTTATTTCCTCTCCATGCCCTAGCTCTGTTGTTGAACTGCTCTATAAAACTGATCCGTGTACCCCAGCTCCTATATTAGAGTATTGCCCTCCATACTTCAGTTCCCATGTTGATAGCCAAGAGTGCATTGTGTATTGTGCTTAGTGTAGAGACCTGGACACTGGAGCTTTTTCATATTTTTCTCTTCATTCTAGATATATGACTCACTGTTCTCATGTCCCGAACCTTCCCAAATCTATTTAGTATTTTTCTTTTGCTTCTTTTTCTATGGAAACTCAGATTGCTGAGCAGTGGCCGGGATCTCCTCCTCTCCCCCCTTTATCTCCTGAAGCCGCCCGCTGCTGACGTTATCCTCTTTAAGATCATTTTCCATCCTGCAAAGCATTTTCCTTGGTCACTTTGGCGCTGGGAAACATCTTCGAGTTGACTTTTGGTTTTCTTTGTCCTGAGTTTGCAGGATCTTTGGAGACTTCTCTGGAGTCGCCAGGTTCCCACTTCAGCCCAATGCACCCCCCCCCCCCTCAGATCCCAGCAGCAGCTGTTGGCAATGCTTCCTTAACCCTTCTATTGCCAGATTAGATTACAGTTTGATCTTCTTTTCATTCTGCTGAACATCACCAGACGGCAGTGACCAGGACACTGAACTTCAAGGGGAGGTCTGTAAATTCCAGGAGACTCCCATAGCTGAGTCCCCACTCCTCACAACCCCCTCCCCAACACAGGAACTCAGGGACCCAGATAAAGTTTTCTTCTACTGATGATGAGAAATTCAAACTGCAAGAAAGCAAAGAAGGAGAGACGGAAGAGTGCAACCAAGGGGAGGGGGGAAGGAAGCCAGAACGAACTGAGAGAGACGGGTGAGAAGCGGGCATGAGGAAGGGAGGAGAGACCATAGCTGAGAAGACTTACACCCAGGGAAAAGTTATTCAGAGTGGGAGGTCACGTCACTCTTGACCCCTGGTGACTTTAGGCTTCAGCTTGAAGTATATGGGATGTCCTCACAGGAAACATCTTATGAAATGATTGAACTGAAAACCTTAAGTCCATGTGATGAGCTAGATGGGCTGGATCTGACCAGGAGTACAAAAGGAGGTCACCGGTTGGAGCGGACGAATGCAGTGAGGATCCCCCCGGGCAGAGCTCCCCTTATTCTACAGCGGAGTCTGAGAAGAAGGGTCGTGTCAGGGCAGGATGACACTCTGCCACCGGGAAAAGTAGGGAAGGGGCATTACTTCCAGCCCACATCCCACACCCAGTATACCTGGTGCGACCTCTGTGGGGACTTCATCTGGGGCATCTACAGAAAGAGCCTACGCTGTGCCTGTGAGTACAAACTCTACTTCTGTACACTTATAACACGTGGGGGTGGGGTGGGGTGGGGGGGGGGGGGGGTAAATGGTATCAAAACCTAACCCGGGTTATGCTACAACACTAAACTGCAGATTTACCCTGCATCACACCACATAAGGTTCAACCAAAGGAGGGGGAATGTCACAGGAGCTTTTCAAACGGCATAACATTTTTTAAAAAGTCACATAACTATACGACTGTTTCAGCGGGGCACACCTATCAAAATATAATGCACCAGAAAAGTGGCAACACACACTAACTAAAAGACTAGTGACAAGTGCCATATTTATGAGAGTCAAGCACCAATAGTAATCTTGTTCTGCAAAAGATTTCCTAAATTATATATCCAGGAGGCAAGGCCAAACACCTCGACATGACTACTAGATAGCATCATACCTGTGGCATAGAAAACAGATTCATGTGTAAGATGACCACAGTGTCACTAGCGTATTTTTAACTGCACTAAATGTTTCATTAAATGGGGTGCCCAGGCAAAACCTAAATATGTTGTACAAAAATAATAACCATACTATTCCTCTGTAGCTGCCACCCCAACACTCATGGTCCCTAATTCTTCTAGGTCTGTTCCAACCTCACAGGTCCTGTAGGCTCAGCCAGTCAGGTAGGCCGGACACTGCTGCGCCCACTGATTGGCTGAGCATACATTACCTGTAGGGTTGGGGTGGCATGGAACCCATAAGAAGCAGAGTCCAGTAGGGGTCCAGGAGCATTTAAGCAGCAGTTGTTGGGATGAGAGGAGGAGGGTGTAGAATGTTTGCTTATTATTTTAAAACCACCCCTAGCCCTGCAGCAAATTTTTGCCCAAACAACCACTTCTTATTCTATCATTCAAGTTTGCAGATATGATCTGCATATACAATTTTACTGTTACACCTTATATGTCAATACTTACTCATACCCCTCAGTCCACATATTCTCTTCACCCTTGGTTGAACTTGATGGGCATGCCTCTTTTCAACTGTATATATGGATATATGTGGTTAACCCCACAAAGAACAACAACAACAACACACACAATGAATACTCAATGGCCCAGATTTACTAAAACTATTTCTCAGAGCAAACCTAGATAGACACTCCTAGGCTATATTCACATACTGTAATACAACGGCCGTTGTTTAACACCAACCATGTATTACATTGCAGTACTGCCAATATTTTCACATGTTCCCGCAGCCGATACTGCCATATCTGCCTCAGGAACATTACTGAATGGTTATTTGAATATCGACCACCTTTTGGTGTGCCAGCAATCCAATTAACCATTGGTCTCAATATAGTGTACGGCTGTGAGAACAGCCATACGTTGTGTGAACGAACTGTACGTTAAGCAGAAAACGAAAAAAAATATATAAATAAATAAATAATTTTTTTAAACCCCTGACAAATATGGTACAAGTCATGTAACACAGTTATTTTTACAAACTTCCCCAAAGTTCTGGTACAATTGTAATATTAAATATTAAGTAATATTTATAGCATTGACCACAAGATTGCTTATGATAGCTGACTTCAGTCTTATGGACACCTCACTGGGGTAGGCTGGTTGCAATTGCTTCACTAATAGTGGTGGTTTTGATAAATACCCTTATTCCAATTAAAAGGGAGCTTTATCTTAAGTTTAAATCTCAAATTTGATAGAATCATAGCCTAAGTTAAAGTCCATGAGCTGTAACTCCTAGCTGCTTAGCTCCTACCTCAAATACCCCTGTAGCTCTGTATCACCAATGATATCAATAATGCATCAATAGGAAAACACTGTACAGAGGCAAAATGGCAGAACTATCCTATCTGCTTTGGGGGAGGGGGGGTTGAACAATCTGTGGAGAGGTGGGACCCCTTAACTCTTGGAAATAGCTTATAGACCTTCTCCAACAACATGAACAGCTAAAGGTGGAGTTCCCCTTTAGGAACTATATATAATAAGAATTCCGGCACATTTGTAGGTGTTATCTTTTCCTCTTTCTAAAACACAAAACACTAAAGAAATTCTGAGGTCAAGATTCTGGGGTTTCTTTTTAGAAGGAAACAGAGGCAGAAATACGTCAAGGAAAAAAAATAGCTGAAATGTAAGTACAGCATGACTGATAGCAGTCCTATTTTACAGGACGATTATCATTCAGATTATCGTTAAATCGTTTGAATCTAAGCAATAATCTTTCGGTTGAATAGCGGTTAACGATTAAAAACCGAACGAGAAATCATTGATCGTTTAATAAGACCTGGACCTATTTGTATCGTTGCTCGTTCGCAAATCGTTCGCATTGAATAAGAAGTCGTTCGGTCGTTCGCAGTAGTGACGAACGCAATAGCGACAACAAGACGACCGCAAGAACGATCATAAGTAACGATTATCGTTCCATGTAAATGGGTGAAAGATTTCAGGTCTTTTGTAATAGCGGTCGTTTGGATCATTTATCGTTAACAATTATGTGAACGATAATTGTCCCGTGGAATAGGGCCCTTACAAACGAGTTCTTGTACTTAAGCCCCTATTCCACGGGCCTCGTTCCCTGCTCGCTGCTGCCGCTATTCCAAGCAGCAAGCGGTTGAGTCGAGGGGGATGGGGGGGCGCGGAGAGCTGGGGGGGGGGTGCCCGGGGGATCGCTGATGGTCTGGGCAGCCTATAGGATACAGCAGCGTCTGCTACCAATACTCCTATTCCACGAAGCGACGGCAGCAGTCGTTTGTCTCTTAACATGTTTGAAAGACAAATGAAGCAACGATCAGCCGACATGAACGATGTCGGCTGATCGTTGCTGTCAATGCCGCTGAACGATTATCGGCCGTAACAGCCGATATTGGCCAAATACGGCCGATAATCGTTCCGTGGAATAGGGCCTTTACTTCTACAGTAACACTTCACACAGCTCAAGCTTCGCTAAAACTGATAAGCATCTTTGAAATTAACTGATACACAGTGCCTGCACCGAATGGCCACAACCACACGTCTTTTTTGAGGCGTTTAAAGGCCTTTTTTTGGATGGTCGTCATTTAGTGCCCAAATAATTGCCATTTTTTTAAAAACACAATGGCCTTTATTCCAGAAACAACGGCTGATGTTTTGGAGTAACAGGCTTTATTTGGGCACTAAATGACGGCCATCCAAAAAAACAACAGCCAAACGTCCAAAAAAAAGATGTGCGGTCGTGGCCATGCACTGTAAGAACCTGTTAGGAGAGGTGAGAGAAATATGGCCCTGCTCTTTTTTTTTTCTTAAGAAACCAACAGGGATTGTGATCACATGCAGTTTTTGCAATATACAGATTCACTATGTTTAAATCATCATTATACACTGCCAAAATGGGGTCCATGCTCCCTCCATGCCGATATTTGGTCTTTTCTTTGTTCAAAAAAAGATACCAAAGACAGTCCCACTCCTTTGCAAACTCACGCAAGGGAAATTAGCATATGGATGTAATGCCTAATACCACGGAAATGGCTCAGAGGAGGAAGGTAAAAAAAATTACCTTTATCCTCAGTACTCTGTGTGCTATAAAGAGATATAAGATACTTCTGTACTTTCCCTTTAAAGTGATACTCTAACCCCCTTTACTCCCGCTTTACTTTGGTTAACTGTGTCAACTAGGCGGGACTTCACGGCAGTTGGGCCCCATCTCCTGGCTGGGTAAAGGTCCCAACTGTCATGAAGCTCCGCCTAGGTGACACTGTCCACCAATGAAGACAAGATTTATACAGGTATATATCAAATGTGCAACATCTAAGCGTGTGGATAGTGGGAAGAAACATACATAGAGTAAGGGTGTAACTATCACTTTAAGGTTATGTCTTGTTTTTTGGCCATTTAAAATACCTGCTGTAACTTTATCTCTAAATAATGACTGCACAAAAAAATGGCTGTCAAATGGCCAAAAAGAAAGACAGTGTGTGAACATAGCCTAAAGGAGTATTCTGCTTATTTATGTGTATTGGCTGCCAGTGAAAGCCAGTACTATGTAGGCAACAACATAATATCTTTCCTGGCTCTCAGCTAAGTAGATACAATTGTATCTAATTCAGACAATGACCCCCGACAGATACATTGTAGTAAATGTCAGAGTTGTATGCAACTGCTGTCTGTGGTGGATACCACTGTATAGGTTTGAGTCCAGTAAAAGCAGAATGGTAAATGTAAAAGATAGGGATAACAAGGCTGAGAGCGACACCTGGAGGACACTGTACAAATGGTGGAAATGTATGCCATCGGTGACTCTTTGCAAGTGATGGTTACTGAAACAAGCTGCGATAAGATAAAACAATATTTTACCCTAACCAATAAGGAAAACAGCCAATTATTCCCACAACCAGGTGTATATGTATAGTGATTTAAACTGTATGTATCTGGAAGAGTATATACGTATCATGGTGTATATGTGTGTCCAACATAGAGAACATGAATGATAAAGTATATATGTATACATGTTTGGGGGTGTTTATATATATGTATATCTATGATGTTGAACATGTCTTTTGTAATGGTGTGTTTTGTAATGACAGTAAATACTATAGGTTGTATGTATGTATATGTATGCTGGTGTATATTTGTATGTTAATGTCAATGTATTTATGTATGTATGTACACAGTCAAGCAAACTGTAGGATACAACACTAGTGCTTTAACATGAGTCCAACTAATTGTTCCTTAGCAGGGATGGGCTATATTAGCAGACAACCATTTTAAGTTGCCATTACTGTATAGGGAAAACAGAAAGACAAGACTCCAGTAGGCAAACAAGTGCAAAGACAGCACCATGGACAGGAGAATTCAAATCCCTGATGCCCCATGATGATGGGCGGATCTGACATAAGAATGGATCTATGAAGCCTTCCTTTCAGATGTCAGCAGTTCAGTTTGGTGAATATAGTGAAATGGTGTGGGGAATATTTTCATGGCACCCTCTGGGTCCTATGATACCTGTGCATGGATGCTTGGACAGAAGAGCTATCTAAACATTGTGGCTGACGTATTAGACTGCACGATGCCTCCTGTGAGTGCCGATCTGCTAGATTAGAGCTCTCTTACTGAGCCTATTACGAGGTTTGATAGTCGTTCAGCAAGGGCTGTATAAATATATCATTAGCGATGTCCACGCAGTCCTTGCCCTTATCTCTCCACGGTCCCCGGTGTTCTTCTGCCCTCTGCTTGGTTCCCAGAGCCGCAGCTGTAGCTTCAAAGCAGGTCTCTGAACTGACAGACCGCTCAGCCAATCACTGGTTAAGACAGACAACACCGTGGTCAGTGATTGGCTGAGCGGCAGGTCCTACTGCAATTTCTCATCTTGGAAGCAGGCAGGAGAGAGAGCAGCAAAGAAATGGAGGGAGACACACTGGGAGCTGCTGCAACAACAGCCATCAATATTTCTTTTCCTTTATTTACCTGCCCAAACAATATTTAAATGAGAAGTCCAGTGAAATTTTTTATTAAGGTATTGTATTGGCCCCCAAAAGTTACACAAATCCCCAATATACACTTATTATGGGAAATGCTTATAAAGTGCTTTTTTCCCTGCACTTACTACTGCATCAAGGCTTCACTTCCTGGATAAAATGGTGATGTCACGACCCGACTCCCAGAGCTGTGTGGGCTGTGGCTGCTGGAGAGGATAATGGCAGGGGGATGCTCAGTGTCCCTCCTGTGCCCTGTGTCCCTCGGTGTCCCTCTGCCATCATCCTCTCCAGCAGCCACAGCCCGCACAGCTCTGGGAGTCGGGTCGTGACATCACCATGTTATCCAGGAAGTGAAGCCTTGATGCAGTAGTGTAGTATTACTATTCACCTCCATTCATTTTAATGGAAATAACCCCTTTAAATTGGCCTATTATGATTTAGGTAAATGAAGGTGGGACCTTTAGGCATTTTTAAATTGCCTCTAAGCATGTGGAAGTTCACATTTCTCTTTCTGAAGTCTTGGCCAATTCAAGTAGGCCTTGAAAGTTTGCCTTAAAATCCGGCCCCAGATCACATCCAATTATATTGTCAATTTTCCTATCATAAGCTTATCATATCATTCACACTAACAACCAATAGTATTACAACCCATTATACATTTATACGGTTGAATATTGTAACCTGGTTATGTAATCGCCAGTCTGACCCACATAAAATCACAGTGTTTAATGGGTTAGAGGAAGTTGTCTGTCTGGTGTCACCTGACTTCCTGTGAACTACAGGATGGCATCACCTGTCAGACCCCTCCTCACCCAGATTTGTTTGCTGCTGCTGCTACCTATACGTCACAGAGGGGGAACCTATGGCCTCCAACTGCAAAACTAAACACCTAAATTGTAGTTTTGAAACCACTGGAGGGTCAAAGGTTCCCCTTCCCTGCAATATGGAATTCGAATATAGAGTAGTTATATACTCCCTTTGAGGTTGTGTCTATATGTTTTTGCCATAATTCCCCCAAAATCGCAGAAATATTTGATTTATTTTACACCAATTCTGTGCAAATCACAGTTAGGCTATGTTCACACAACGTATATTATTGCGAAAATATACATGCCTTTGCTGCCTATGGGATCCCGGCCGTAGTGTATACACATAGTATACGCTAGGGCCGGGATCCCTAGCGGCGCCGCAAACAACTGACATGTCAGTTTTCTGCGGCCATTATTCACTGAATAGCGGTCGCAGAAACCCATGTCAGTGCACACTCCATAGTGCGCTGTGGGGAGTTCTGATGCGGGCGCGCATGGACTCTGCGGGGGCTAAAGATCATCCAGCCGGTACTGCAGTACCGGCCGGGATGATCTTTTCAGAGACCGGCTGTTCCATGACCCGCCCGGGTCACAGAACGGCCGGTCTCTTACAGCGTGTGCACATAGTCTAAAAATGTATAATTTACTACCTTGCCCTACGTATGTATAATTTATAAACATATGAAATGCCCCGCTAAATTTGGAACGGTATGGGACGTTTGGTGCTGCCCCCAATGACTATTTCAGGGTCAGATTTGCCCTGCCTGGGTTGACTCCTGAGTGATAGATCCATTTTTCGCATGTTACGTGTCTCACCACTTCCCTTGTTGTTTCTATTTGCATATTGCGCTGTTGTACTGAACTGGTACTAATATCTGAATTACTTATCTTGTGCTCTTAATTTGTCATGTAATAACTGTCTGACAATTTTCATTCTGGTGATTGTACTTTACTCATGAGGCAAGTTTTCTGTATATGACAGAGATACCTTTTAATAAAACTGAGTTAAAATAATGTATAATTTTCAAAGCAATTTTACCGCAAAAACACAGTAAGGCCTCGTTTACACGCTGTAAGACAGCGGACGTTCTGTGAACCTGCTGAGTCACCGAACGGCCGGTGTCAGTGAAGTTCATCCCGACCGGTACTGCAGTACCGGACGGATGAACTTCATTTCTGTTGAATTCACCATAGCACACAATGAAAACTGCGTCTGAAGTGGCACTTTCCATTGTGTGAACTGATACTTATGTGCAGCCGCTATTGGATGTCAGTTTTTCCTGCGGCCGCTTTGAATCCCGGCGGGAGTGTATACAGAGTGTATACACTCCATCCGGCATTCCATTGACTTCAATGCAACGTACATTTTCTATTAATCATGGCCGGTGTTGCAATTTCCAACAACGAAGGTGAATAATAGAAAATATATGTTGTGTGAACATTGCCTCAAACTGCAAGGTGAACTGACACCAACCCACTTAAAAGTCTCAGCAAATTACTTAGCTGAATTCAGGTTATGTTCACACATAGAATTTAATGCATGTTTAGTTAAAGTTAATCTTGGCATGAATTGTGGAATTTGCGATAAAATATTGTTATTTTTGCTGCAATTCCGTCATAATTATGGCAAAATAGCACTAATTTACGCTTATTAAACATGCATTAAATGTTATGTGTAAACATAGCCTCAAGCAAAAGCAGTCTTATTAGATATGAGATAAAGTAATGAGACTAAGGCTATGTTCACACTACGTAAAAGTACTGCCGTTGTTGCCATCGGCAACAACGACCATACTTTGTACGGATGAACAATACCTATTGTTCTATGGGATCCCGTCCGGAGCGTACACACATCGTATACACTCCAGCCGGGGTCCCGTGCGGTGCCGCAAATAACTGACATGTCAGTTTTCTGCAGCCGCAATTTAATTAATTCAATTCACAGTGCGTTTACACAGACAGATTTATCTGACAGATTTTGGAAGCCAAAGCCAGAAATCGATTTGAAAAGAGGAGAAATCCCAGTCTTTCCTTTATGACCTGATCCCTGTTTATAGTATGTTCCTGGCTTTGGCTTCAAAGATGTGTCAGATAAATCTGTCTGCGTAAACGCACCATAACCCCCTGTCACTGCAAAGTACTTATGGTAAATGTACTTATTACATTACTTACAGTACTTATTAGGAAATCATTTATGTGCTGGAATTATTAAAAAAAACAGTATGACTGTCAACCCATGGCCGCTAAAGCAGGGAAGCACCTGGCATACCCAAGAATACATTGTTATCTAATAATAGCCAATGCTGCAACACATAAGCAAAAATTGAATCCCAGAATGCCCTCTAAATAATAACACACAGAAGTCGCCAGTGTCTCGGGATCTGATCCTAATGCTGGTTTCACACATGACAGTTTTTTGGGAGCATGCCACTGCAGTTTCTGTGCCAAAACCAGGAAAGAGAAGAACAAGCCCTCCCTTTATATTCTCCATCCCATTTGAATCCACTTTTGGCTTTAGTACACAAACTGCAGTGGCGGTTTTCCCAAAAAATGCCACGTGTGATTCCAGCATAAAGACAAGAGAAGTAGACTGGAGAGGTGTATATGGTATTTCTATGTTCTCAGCATCCAAACTGCCGCATAACTGGGCCAACTCATCATTTAGGATCCTAGGAAAGACGGAGCTCTTGTGGGCCTTGGAATAGCGGCTGCAGTTATTATTTGTCTTTTACTTAAAACCCAGACATTAAGGTTCGCACTAAAGACTTTGCAGCCATCACCAGAGGGGGCTCAATACTGTAATGACCGCATATGTGCAACATGTGTTTGTTACAAAGCAAAGATCTGTGGCTGATCTTGTAGGATTCAGCTGCTCTTTCTGTCATGTGTAAGGCAGCTGCACCAGAGACAGAATTTGTCAGGGTGAGTTACCCGGTTGGACATTCTTGGGTGCTGTCTCACTTCCCGCTGAGCGAGACCCTCTCTACTTGAGTCCTTTAAATGACAGACAGTGCCACCTAGTGGTTGCTGAAATAAAGAGTATACTGTACCTCTGAACATCAGCTTCTGCTAGGAATGTGCTGGGTGATGGGGGGCCTTGCACCTCACTATACACATTTATTATTTTGTGTCTTGTAGATTGCAGCTTCACCTGTCACTATAGATGCAGAGCCCTGATACGACTAGACTGCAGCAAAGGAGAAGATGCAGACAGTGACAGCGACTTATCACAAGACACAGCCTGGGAGAAAGACACTAATGTGGTAAGATGATGGTGGCTGTAATATTACCTTAATTTAGGGTACACAGAAAGATTATTTGACAGATTATCTGCCAAAAATTTGAAGCCAAAGCCAGAAACAGACTATAAACAGAGATCAGGTCATAAAGGAAAGCCTGAGATTTTTCCTCTTTTCAAATCCATTCCTGGCTTTGGCTTCAAATCTTTGGCAGATAATTTGCCAGATAATCTTTCTGTGTAAATGGACCCATAGACTATCCATTATTAACCTGGAGGGGACTTAAAAGAATTTTGGCCCCATAGGCTGTATCCATAATTTCATGACAGCTCTAGGGCGGCATCCAGCCTCTTCAGATGCCGGGAGTTGAATGCACATTGTTTGCTAAGCGGCTGTGTCAGTACACTAACATGATTTTTTTAAACAGTTTAGAAACTCCCGACATCATAATTAATCATAATGCTGGGAGCTCCGAGGTCCAGTCCGCACAACACCGTCTGTGCACAGACAGAATTCTTCGGACATATGAATGCCCCCTAAGGGTCCTATTAGATGGTCTAAAGGCCCTATGACGCCTAACAATTATCGGCCGTACTTGCCTGCTTACTGGATGTTCTGGGCAATAATCGTTTGATGTAATAGCGCATGTTAAAGACCCCGATCAGCCTACATGCACAATGTCATCTGATCGTGGTCTTTCAACATGTTGAAATGACCTGACCATGACAGTGACGGTTTGTTGCTTGCCGCTCAATGTAATAGGATCGTTGGCAGCAGACTGACGTTGACTTTTATAGGCCACCTAGCAATCTAAGGATCGTCGGAACAGCCCCTACTGCAGCTCAGTCACCAAGTGGGGAATGAGGGGGAAGCGAGCGCTAACATGACAGGTTGCACTTGTTTCCCCCAGCAAATCATGCTGTATAATACTGTGTAAATAAGTGCTGATCTTGTAGATTAAAATGCATGTATGTGAAACCATACCCCCTCGCAGTCTACAATGGCCATGTGATGTCACCTGCATTACTGGCAATACTGCTCGCCCATTGAAAAATGCAAGGAGGCATGCTTGTGGGAACACAGCCTAAATGAACTATTAATTAAACTAATTAAATCATCCTGACCTTCCCAGATGTCTGCAGCTTCAGAGATCTTTCCCTTTAAAACAATGACAATTATTGTTCTAACCCTATAATGTCTGTGTTCATGTGAACCTTGGATTTTGGCGTATAATTGCCTGACTTTATTATAATGGTCACCCCAGGCTGTGGTCACACATTGCGTTTTTGATGTGTTCTTTGCATTTGAGCTCAATTAGCAAAAAAATGGCAATGTGTTACTGAAATTATGCAAATCATGGTAAAGTGCTGCCGTTTGTGCAGCAAATTCCCCCCAATTGTGTCAAAAACACATAACAAACCAGACTAGGCATTAAAAAAAAAAAACATGGCATGGCATTTTTTGGCTCAAAAATATTGCGGCCAGATGTTATCAGAGAGTCTGCAGGGAAAAATGAAATACAATTCCCACATGACTATTTTGGTTTGGCGTTTTTCAGGTCATTTGCGGTTTTGTTAAATCGCAGGAGGCTATGCTTTCGGGTGTTTTTTTCTAGAAACATTGGCTTTTTTCCCCATACACTTCTATAGGGGTTAATCAGTTAGCATCTGGGTGTTCAGACCATGACTAGTTGTCAGATCAAGGCATGAGAACTAACTGCATGCTCTCCAAGCTCTGTGCCATCTTGGTCACATGCACAGAAAGCAGGGAGAGAAGCGCTCAGCTGCACGCTTCTCTCCCTGCTCATTGCAGCTATTGGTCAGGAACCCTGACTAATTAAAAAAGTTTTAAAAAAGTAGTCTGTTTTCTTTCTTTCTGTAGAACACTAAAACTTTGTACTCCACTTAAACTCAAGATGGATCTAGATGTAAGGCAACGCAGCGAACAGGAACGAGCAACGGAATCTTCCAGAACTTATCCACGAGGATTCCTTAGGGCAGTGCTTCTCAATTCCAGTCCTCAGGCCTCACCAACAGGTCATGTTTTGAGGATTTCCTTAGTATTTCACAGGTGATATAATTATACTCAGTGCATCAGGTATTATCACAGCTGCTCTTTGTATAGGAAATCCTCAAAACATGACCTGTTGGTGAGGCCTGAGGACTGGAATTGAGAAGCACTGCCTTAGGGTATGTGCACACTGAGGAATTCTCAAGGAATTGTAGAGGGAAGTTTTCTTCTGGAAATTCCTCGCCTATTCAGCTCTGGCAGAATAAGAGCAGAGTTTGAGCAGAATTCGAGCAGAATTTAAGCAGAATTCAAGCAGAATTTAAGCCTCCATTGACTTCTATAGGAGTCCTCTAAAGGAATCCGCTCAAAGAATTGACAAGTCAATACTTTGGGCAGAAAGCAGATCAGCGGCAGAAAATTCTGCTCAGAAATTGTGCAGTGTGAACAACAGAGTGGAAATCCCATTTAACACAATGGGACATTGCTCTGTTCATATTTTACGGGAGGAATTTCAAGCTGAAATGAGGGTAGGTTCTCTACTGATTCTGCGTGTATTCCTCATTGTGAACATACCTTTACTGGTCTCCTGGTCAGAGATCCTATCTAGGGATGGTCCGAACCTGCCGAGGTTCGGGTTTGGATGAACCCGAACGCTCGGCAGCAGATTCCCATTGTCTGCCCGCTCCGTGGAGCTGGTGGATACAGCGGGAGTAATGCCTGGAAGACTGGGATACAGCCCGGAGAGGGCTCCGCACCGAGCGGGCAGACAGCGGGAATCATTACCGAGGGTTCGGGTTCGTATGAACCCAAACCAAACTCGGTTCGGACCATCTCTAATCCTATCACTTGTATGATCTATTGTTTTCACATGAAGTCCAGTGAAATGTCCATGTACAGTCCCATCACCCAACTGGTCAGACAGGCGTGGTCCTCATCATTTTCTGACACTGAGAGATTTTCTAATCAATCACGTCAACATATCACAAATATTTAACTGAAAGGCTGGTTTTACACTAC
The DNA here is from genome assembly GCF_027789765.1 of Dendropsophus ebraccatus. NCBI lineage: Eukaryota > Metazoa > Chordata > Amphibia > Anura > Hylidae > Dendropsophus > Dendropsophus ebraccatus. The sequence goes on along the minus strand of NC_091457.1, from coordinate 103,412,162 downwards.
GTTTTTGCAGTTCATTTATTGTATCCATTTTATGGGGGGGGGGGGGGGGATGCAGTTGTATGCCATCCGTTACGCTCTGTTTTCTATTAGCTTACATTATTTAAAAAAAAATGGATCAAAAATTAGGTTACAAGTAACCAAAACTGATCCATTAAACGGACTGCAAAAACGCAGCGTGAACCTAGCCTATTACATAGAAATTTCTGTGAAGAGACACTAAGTGGTCACAGCTTTCCTTTTTCACCTCTTCCCCTCAGACTACCCCCACCTTAGTTTACAGGAATTTTCGTGACACACAATTTCTTTCTGAAACTGTTTAAATTTGACTCCCATTTAAATATTTTGTGGTCACAAATAGCGCCATAGCTATACAGAAGCAGACCATGTGTCTAATATAGAACAATGGTCATAATACAATATGTGAAATATTATATGCCCCCTAGCAAGAAGCTGGCTGCGTCATACATAAATAGGTAAAGGAAGCAGCATCTAGTAAAGCTGAGTAATGGCCATGGATTGGGTTGCAATCGAATTTTACAGCACAGCAGGGTGATGACCCTGGAGGGAACCAGTAACTATTAAAAGCAGGATGTTCCCACATCTGGCAGGAGACCCCCCCCTCCCACACCCTCAGGATATAAGATCATATGACCTGTACTTGCTGCCAAAATTGCATTAAACACAAAGACCAGAGATTAGAACAACAGCAAGAACAACCGGGATCAGATCAAAGCATTGGAGGAGGAGGAAGGGCAGAGACTGGAGCTGGGGGCATAGGATGTCATGTGCAGAATCATAGGATCCATTTTATACCATGGATCAGGGGCGTAACTAGAAATGGCTGGGCCCCATAGCAAACTTTTGATTGGGGCCCCCCTCCTCTGACCGACCACTATGCCATCAACACACTCAGCTCTACACAGGTTCTGTACACCATAAAAATTACAGTACAGTTACATCAGGTGACTTACAGGAGACGTCTTCTCTGATCGGAGTTCTTCCCTTTTCATTTTCTTTTCCATCTGTCCTGGGCCGTTATGAGAACCTTTCCGGGCCACGAATCCACAGAATCTGCCAGACAGACATATTAGGCTCCACACTCACCATCACCATCTCTACCAACTGCACATCTGTATTGGCCCCTTTACACCCACATTTAGTGGGCAGGCTGACTCTATGTGATCCCATTTTAGTATATGGCCTCCTCTCTGTCGCCCCTCCTTATAGATAGCTTCCTTATGTTGCCCCCCCCGCTGTCCCCCTTATAGATGCCCCCATGTTGTCCCCTTATAGATGGTCCCCTATGTTGCCCCCCCTATAGATGGCCCCCTCTTCCCCTATATTGTCCCCTTATAGATGGCCCCCTTTCCCCCTTTATTGTCCCCTTATAGATGTTCCCCTCTCCCCCAATGTTGTACGTTTATATCCCCCTCTCCCCCTATGTTGTCCCCCTCTCCCCCTATGTTCTCCCCTTATAGATGGCCTGCTCTCCCCCTATGGTGTCCCCCCCTTATAGATGGCCCTCTCTCCCCCCCCTTATAGATGTCCCCCTCCCCCCCTTCCTTATAGACGGTCCCCCTCTCCCCCCTCCCTTATAGATGCCCCCCTCTCCCCCCTTCCTTATAGATGTCCCCCTCCCCCCTTCCTTATAGACGCCCCCTTCTCCCCCCATTCCTTATAGATGCCCCCTTCTCTTCCCCCGCTTCCTTATAGATGCCCCCTTCTCTTGCCCCCCCTTCCTTATAGATGCCCCCTTCTCTCCCCCCGTTTCCTTATAGATGCCCCCTTCTCTTCTCCCCCCCTTCATTATAGATGCCCCCTTCTCTTCCCCCCCTTCCATATAGATGCCCCCTTCTCTCCCCCCCTTCCTTATAGATGCCCCCTCTATTCCCCCCCCCTTCCTTATAGATGCCCCCTTCTCTTCTCCCCCCTTCCTTATAGATGCCCCCTCCTCTTCCCCCCCTTCCTTATAGATGCCCCCTTCTCTTCTCCCCCCCCTTACTTATAGATGCCCCCTTCTCTCCCCCCCCTTCCTTATAGATGCCCCCTTCTCTCCCCCCCCCTTCTTTATAGATGCCCCCTCCTCTTCTCCCCCCCTTCCTTATAGATGCCCCCTTCCTTATAGATGCCCCCTTCTCTCCCCCCCCTTCCTTATAGATGCCCCCTTCTCTCCCCCCCCTTCCTTATAGATGCCCCCTCCTCTTCTCCCCCCCCTTCCTTATAGATGCCCCCTTCCCTTCTCCCCCCTTCCTTATAGATGCCCCCTCCTCTTCTCCCCCCTTCCTTATAGATGCCCCCTTAGTTATAGATCTCCCCCCCTTCCTTATAGATGCCCCCTCCTCTTCTCCCCCCCTTCCTTATAGATGCCCCCTTAGTTATAGATGCCCCCTTCTCTCCCCCCCTTCCTTATAGATGCCCCCTTAGTTATAGATGCCCCCTTCTCTCCCCCCCTTCCTTATAGATGCCCCCTCCTCTTCTCCCCCCCTTCCTTATAGATGCCCCCTTAGTTATAGATGCCCCCTTCTCTCCCCCCCTTCCTTATAGATGCCCCCTTAGTTATAGATGCCCCCTTCTCCCCCCCCCCCTTCCTTATAGATGCCCCCTCCTCTTCCCCCCCCTTCCTTATATATGCCCCCTTCTCTCCCCCCCCCTTCCTTATAGATGCCCCCTTCCTTATAGATGCCCCCCTCTTCCTTATAGATGCCCCCTTCCGAGGAAAGCAAGTTTAAAAAAAAAAAGAAAAAAACTCACCTAACAACACGCTCCCCCGTCGAGCCTTTTTCCTGTCACCCCGTCTGATGCGCGGCTGCCGTCTCATGCGCGGCTGTCGTCTGATGCCGCGTCCTAGCCCCGGCAGCGCGCGTATCATAGAGTTCTGTGTGGGCCTGTGGCCGCGACTTCCGGCACACGTCTCTGTGCCGGAAGTCGAACCGCAGCACAAGCCCACACAGAACTCTATGATACGCGCGCTGCCGGGGCTAGGACGCGGCATCAGACGGCAGCCGCGCATCAGACAGGGGGTGACAGGAGCGCTGTGGACCGGTCCCGTGCTCCTCCTGGCCCAGTGACTCCTTTTCCCTATGGTTGGGGAAAGGAGTCTCCGGGTCGGGAGGAGCACGGGACCGGCCCCCGGCTACAGCACCCGGGAGGCATGCTCAGACGCCGGGTGCTGCAGGATATGTATGCTCCAGGGGCCCGCGTCACGGGCCCCTGATGCGGCGGGGCCCCGTAGCAGCCACTACGGCGGTAGTTCCGCCAGTGCCATGGATTCATGTTAAAATTCGGTGTCCTCCTATAATTCCTTGCTCTTCAGCACTGCCCTAACTGGGTCTATGAAAGGCCTATGAGAGGTTTCCTGGTTCATGAGCAGAATGTGAGGATTTCAGTGAAGACTGACACAGGCAATGCCATTGAATCAGATTTGATAACAGATTTACCCACTATCCAGGCATCGAGAATCAACTGCTATATAATGAAAAGTTTTGACGCTTGCTAAGGCTATGATCCTACCATATTTCTGGGGAGCATTCAGTCCCATAATATCCTGTAAACATGTTTAAGGCAAATAGAAGGAGCATCTGGTGTGAATATTCCCTAATATATTCTATACATAGGTTTGTGGCAACCTGTTAGATACATAATATGGACCAAAGTATTGGGACAGCTACATATTGTACTAACAGAAGCTATTTGGACACCCAAATCCACAGCCATCATTGTGCAGTTGGTCCCATCTGTACAGTTATAACAGCTTCTAATATTCTGGAAAGACATTCTACACAATTTTGGAGGTGTCTGGGGAAACTTTTGCCTATTCGTCCAAAAGAGCATTTATGGGACAGACACTAATGTTGGATGAGAGGGTCAGAGTCACGGTCCCTGTTCTAGTTCATTCAAAGATGTTTGATGGGGTTGAGATCAGTGCTCTGTGCAGCCAGTTGAGAACTTCCACACTGGACTCACCCACCTGTGACTAAACTGTTCCCACAATGCTGGAAGCATACAACTGTCCAAAATGACTTGGTATGCCCTTCCCTGACTTTTACTAAGCCCAGACTGGTCCATCACACTGCCAGAAAGAGAAGTGTGATTTGTTATGCCACAGAACACGTTGCCACTGCTTCAGAGTCCAGTGGCAATGTGCTTTACACTACTCCATCCAATATTTGGCATTGTGCTTGGTCTTATAAAGTTTGCATGCAGCTGCTCAGACATGGAAACCCACAAAGTTCCCAGTGCACAGTCTTTGTGCTGGTTTTGCCACATGAGGCTTGTAGCTCTGTGGTATTATGTCAGCAGAATGTTGGTGACTTGTATGCACTTTTATGCACCTGAGCACTTAGTCACCCCACTCTGTAACTTAACAGGGCCTCCACTTCATGGCTGAGTTTCTGTGGTTCCAAAACGTTTCCAATTCTAATATCATTCACAGTTATTTGTGGAAGATCTAGGAAGGAATACATTTCACAAAGTGATGGCTCCTAGTACAGTGTCACGCTGGAATTCAGTGAGCTCTTTAGAACAACCCATACATGTTTGTAAAGGCAGATTGCATTGGTAGGGACTATATTTTATAATCCCTGTAGCAGGGAGACTGCATGGAACACCTGAATTTAGTGACTGAGATCTGGGGCCCATTACTTTTGTATGAAACTTTCATCCTCCTTATGCCACCTGTTGGTTAGCTTATTTTACTCCAATATTTCGCACAACGTCGATAGACCTCTCACTAGCCAGCCAACACCCTGCTCTGCACTGATGAGGGGCAAAACCCCCAAAACAGCTGTTTGCAGATGGGAAATCTTTCCTTTTGGAGAGATTGCTTGGCTTGGCATAAAATCCCCAGTCAATGTTCTAAGGCTCCTTGATTAATTGAGTGAGACTTGATTTAAAGGAACATCTCTTTGCTCAAGAAGTGTAGGAGCTATTTTGCATATCCTTTCGCACCAAAAGAACATAACACATAAAAATTCCTGACTCTGCGCCCTCTTCAATAGTGTCTGGGGGAACTCAAAATGTGTCAAAACCCATAAGAATTTGCAGAGGGGCATGCAGACCAGTTTTCTTTTTGAACTGGAACCAGAATTCTGGTGCATTTTGCTCAGAAATTCTCCATTTTGTTAGACAATCGATTTTTTAAAAAATGCACAAAATGCAGTGAACAGCTCAGAAATGAGCTGTAATCCTGGGAGCACATGGTTACAGATTAGCAGAGCTAACCCCCTCCTACAAAGCTGAACATTGTGATGAAATCCCTGTGACCGGATGTGGGTGTGGAGAGGAGGGGGATGAAGTCATCGCTTCACCCTCCCTATCGTAGCTCTTCCCCATCCCAATCACAGTAGAGTTTGCAGAGTCTGTATACATTTAACTTGAGAGTCGAGAGGACGCTGCAGCAATCTGCTTCTGTGTCAATTACCTGCATTCATTCCACAATGGGTAAAGGCGATAAAGACAGCGAAACCTTTGAGCGGACCTGGAACAGCACCACCAGCAGTGGTTACTGCAGCCAGGAGGAGTCTGATCCAGAGCTGGAGCTGTTCTATACAGCAAAAACCTCAATACTACCCCGGAGATCCCCGGCCAAGATTCAGGTTAGACATTGTACTAAAACAGGGGGAAGGGGGCGGCTAACATAAAATTGCAACCCTAGTGGAAAAAAAGTTCTTATGCCAAATGTTCAGCCCAAACCCGCAGCAGCCACAGCCCCATTCTATAATGTATTTATATAGCACCAACACATTCTGCAGCCCTGTACAATCAAGAGAGGCAACTAATTCTACAAAAAAGGGGCTTTTACAAACTGATGGTCACCAAACTGGGGATTGAGCCAGTGTGTTAGTGGATTAAGAACTGTGAGGGAACAAGAACAGTATCAGACATGACAGGAGGATCATATGTAAAGGCAAGAGGGGTATAAAAGGATACTATGTGTGTGTAAGCAGGACAAGTATAAGGGGCAGTGTGCCACGTGGATGTAAGAGGGGCTGGAGGAGAGTAGGAGGGTACTGGTTGTGTGTGAAAGACTGCTAGGCTGCTGCTATAAGAAGGACTGACTGTGCTTCATACTGGGAGTTAATCTGCATGGATCCTTGGGCCGTGCTGTGGGGATGGGCAGGCGTGACCGCATCCATTATCAGGCACTGACGTTATTCTATGACTAATTTCTGAGAGATTCATTATTAGGCAAAATAACTTACATCACATTCACCTCAATTTCCAAGAACCCAATTCCTCCCCTGACCTGCTGGAGCTTCATAATCTTCACTAAATGAATGTTCCCCTAGACAGTTCCATCGGGAGTGTAATTTATAAGGGATGGCGGGACGGAGAGAGATGTCATATAAAACATATCCCCCCACACACACTCTATATTTTTGCATTCAAAAGCACACTGGATCCCATGTATGATGAGGAGTGATGGTACTGTGTAAGAACACTATGGAGAAAACATATCAATTAATCTTTGCCATTTTTGTGGCATAAAGAAGTCTATAGCTTACGTCGTATTTGCGCAACGATCTGCTTTTTCCACCACCTCTAAATTGGGCATTTGAAACCAAGGAGGGCAGACCAGTAAGTTTCTGATAGGTTTATGACTATAAGAGACAGAATGGGTAATTTTTTATTATAGATTTCAGTTTTTGCCCTTGGGAAAGTCCAATAGGCTTTGGGAAGTTGCATTTAGAGTATGTTCAGGACTGATGTATGAAAAGCCAGTCTTAAAAAAAAGTCTCCCTCTGTATGCGGCTCCATACACCTCTTTATACAGGGCTGGGTGTGTTCAAGGGTTTCCTTCCTCTCAGGTTTCCGGAGTTTGAGGTTCTCAGGACTCATAATACAAACTTCTATCTCAGCCAACTTCCAGCCGGGGCATAAAGAGTCAGGGAGGGGGTTTCCAGTGACTATTTCAGCTGTCTTAAAGCTCCCTACCCCCACCATCCCCACCAGAGGCTGTACAAAGACTGATGCAACTGTGAGCAAGAAGGGAAGGAGGAGGAGGGGCGAGTGTGGACCCTAGGGAGAGGGACATGAGAGTCAGGAGAGAAGTCCAGGACATTGGGCAGAGAGGAGATGTCACAATGGAACATGCGTGTGACCTACAATTTTAAAACTGTGGAGCTGGAGCCTAGGAGACATTGTAGTCAGAACCTTTCAGGTTGTTCTTAATTCATGTCTTTAAACATATGTTATTACTGCAAATAACAACATCCAATTAGCTTCTGGGACAATCTGGCCTGTCGGATTTTGTCAACATTAATGTCAATGCCCAATACAATGCATAAGGGACATCACCCATGTCCTTTGTCTAATAAAGAAAAAGGATTCTTTAGAGAAACAGCAGCTAAGCATCAGAATACCTTGCCACAGGGGGAAAAATGGCAAATGAATGTAAAGTGTAATACCTACATCAATAACCCAAAAGAAATGTATTGTCCACAACCAAATAAATTGAATAATTCATATATTTTATTTAGACAAAAAAACTATTCCACCCATAAAATACACATACACCAAAGACATTTAAAAACATACTAGAAGGAGATCAGGACCATCAAATCCCAAATGAGGTAGAGTAATGGGGAATACAATAGATGAGTATCACTACACGTTGATATAAATAAATAAATATACATAAATAAATAAATAAATAATACTAGCAGTAGATTAACGTAGCACCATACAATAGGGGAGCAGCAAGGAAATTTATTGCACAATGGCCCAATTATCACAAAATAAAATATTGTAATAAAGAGTGATCTGTATACTAATCATTCATATTGCACCGTGCCCATGGGTAATATGAGTGGGCACTGTGCAATATGAGTGATTAGTATACAGATCACTCTTTATTACAATATTTTATTTTGTGATAATTGGGCCATTGTTTAATAAATTTCCTTGCTGCTCCCCTATTGTATGGTGCTACGTTAATCTACTGCTAGTATTATTTATTTATATTCATTTATTTATATCAACGTGTAGTGATACTCATCTATTGTATTCCCCATTACTCTACCTCATTTGGGATTTGATGGTCCTGATCTCCTTCTAGTATGTTTTTAAATGTCTTTGGTGTATGTGTATTTTATGGGGGGGGACTAGTTTTTTTGTCTAAATAAAATATATGAATTATTCAATTTACTTGGTTGTGGACAATACATTTCTTTGGGGGTTTTGATGTAGGTATTATATTTGAATGTAAAAATCTAATTTTGGGTTATTTTGGGAAATTTTTGATGTTCTTATGTAGGTTTAGAATGTAAAGTGTAGCGGCAGGATCTAACCAGCTATGAAAGGGTTATGTCTGCCTGCCCGCTCACACTGCTCTGCTTACTGTCAGGGACATTCCTGTCTGCTCCCAATCTGCATAGAGCCTTTTATGTGCAAAAAACTTGTGTAAAAGTCATCACTGCCCAGAACTATGTGGAATTGTTTTAAGTAGACAAGCTGCAGATAATACCATAACAAAGAACCAGTAAAACCAGTCACATCTTAGGGGATCAGCAAACAAAAGCTGTAATAAAGGTTAATGGGCCGGGTACTGCTGTCTTACAGCCAGATAATGGACAACAACCTGCTCATCTTTACACCTGACTGACAGCAGTACAATGCAAATAACCCAACCCATAATCTCTTATGTCTTTCCAGGATGAAAAACCAGAGAAGCAGCAACCAGCCCTGAGCCAGAAGGAGACGGAGCAGATGATCAAGGATTACAACTCAAAGATCAAGAGTAATCTCTTTATGAGCATGGTACGTCCAACCCAGGGGATGTCACCAACAAGACATCTCAACTGACAGGAGCGACACCATGACTGGCAATGGCTGACAAGGCCACATGGTGACTGACAGGTGCTATACAATGACTGAGACTGATGGCAAGAAGCCTAAAGATGTCTGACAAAAGACTAGTAGGGGGGCACACAGTTACTGACACTGATAGACCATAGGATGACTGCCTTCTGAGCGGTAATTGCTCAAAACATAAAGTATCAGAAGGAATCACATAAATCATTTAATGATAGTTGACATCACCTGAACTTATTTTTTAACTTTCAGAATAAAGATGGCTCCTACACCGGATTCATAAAGGTTCAGCTGAAGCTCGTCCGCCCGGTTTCGGTGCCGGCAGCTAAGAAGCCATCCTGTAATCACGAGCGAAGAGGAGCTGCACGATCCCAGCAAGTAAAGCGCAGAACCTCCTTCTACCTCCCCAAAGATGCCTCCAAACACCTGCACCTTAGCTCCCGCACCCCGGCCAGCGAGGTCATTCAGGCTCTCCTCCGCAAATTCACTGTTCTAGATAACCCTAGGAAATTTGCACTCTTCCAGAGGACGGAGAAGGAAGGTCAAGGTGAGAACCTGCATGAAGATGCCATAAACCTTTTATTCACTTAAAAAAGTGGTAACACAACATATCATTAGTGGCTGTACTTCTATAATATATGGAAACTTCCTGCAGAAGGTGGCAGCAAAACCGCCCTCTGCCACCAGGATCATTGACTGCTAGGGGAGCGACCACTTTAGTGCATTGTAAGGAGATTGTGTATCGATATTAATGTACTTCTATAACTTTTCTTGCAGTCTGCATGAGAAAAATCTCTGATGACCAGGAGCCATTAAAGCTGCGCTTGTTGTCTGGACCGTGTGAGAAGACTCTGAGCTTCATCCTGAAAGAGAACGAAACTGGGGAAGTTAATGTAAGTTACATGTTGTGCCTCTCCCCTCTACTTCCCTCTCTCACTATCACTTCCTCCATCTTGTGGTCCTCATGGACTGACCTCCCATCTCTTCCTCACAGTGGGACGCGTTCAGCATGCCTGAGCTGCAGAACTTCCTGCGCATTCTCCAGCGGGAGGAAGAAGAACATATGCGGCAGATTGTGCAACGCTATACCCGCTGCCGGCAGCAGATGCAGGAGGCTCTGGCGTCACGTACCCCTGGCTGAAATGCAGTCTGTATGTCTAAAGGAAATGAGCGCATGAAGACTGCACGACTGATCCAGAGGACACGTGTGACTGGAGACTGAATGTGGGAGAGCTACAGCCCGGGGGCGTCAGAGATCCCCTCCCCCCACAGAATACATGTGAGTGAGCGGAAGAGAGAGTGTGTCTGTATGGGACACGAGTTGCTGCATCTGTCTGGGTGACAATGCACCACGTGGTGGACAATGACACTAAAGTGACGTGATGAACCGTCCTAGTGTAATGAAAGCCTGTGCAGGAACCTTAACTTGTGGTTCTGGTGGGTACAACCTTCATGAGGCTGTACTGTGGACGTATAAGCAGCTGGAACACAGGATGTAACTGAGCCAATGAGCTACCTCACTGTGAGGGTCAGTGTCAGGTGGCCTGACTCCCTGTGCTTGCTGTCTGTTTCTTGTCTGATTCTATATGTTTATATGTGTTATATATGTTTATATGTGTTACTTTGCACTCATAAATTCTTGTGCTACTTTAACAATTTGTGTTTTAGCTGCAGGTTTTCTCTTACACTGCCAGACTGCAGTACTTTCCACTTCCTTGCAGCTTCTGCTGGTTCATAAACTGCTGCTGTGCACAATGTTTCCTCCATATAACTCTGCTGCTGTGGATGATGTGGTTTTCCTCTATATACTGTAGGCGGTGACTGCTAACAACTGCATTTCAGGAGTATGCTTGTCACCAAGTGACAACCAACAGAATTGTGAATGCAGCTCTGGAAGTGACTGAAGTATAACACTTGATGTAACATAAGATCAGTGCAGTGGAATTAGTTTATTTCTAGATGGGAGCTGAGAAATGGCTACAGGACAGATGGTGACTGGACATCCGTGAGAAATTACATTACTATTAAAAACTCACTCCCTCTAACCACTGGCAATGCTTCATTATTGCACCACAGTCTGGTTTGGATGATTCACTTCCTGCAGCCCTCATGTTTATTCAAAGGAAACGGCTTATTCAGTCTGATTCACCATCTAAAACAGAACAAATGCACACAGAATTTAAATACAATTAATTTAATTCAAACATATTAATTTTTGTTCTCATATTATTTCTTTCATTTTAATATCTAAGCACATATTCATATTACACTCATTGGGGCTGATTTACTATAATCTACCCGGCAAATAATTGTTGGATTTTGGTTGGTTTACCGTTCATATTTGGGTTACCGACATATTTACTAAAGGAGACCATTTTTCCTAAAAAACAACAAACCCATCATTTTTGTCCAAAAGCCTGCCAAGGGGGCATGTTGTGGCAGTGTCATGGTTATGTCCTTTGAAATCCGCCACAACTGACAGATTTATTAAGTAAACAGTTTTTTTTTTTTCTTACAGGTTTTTTTATACTTAAAACCAACCACTTCTAGTGTGGTGGTATGGACAGGTTTTAGGTATGTCCTGTGAAAAACCTTCCAGATTTATATACCCATGTTTATACATTTGATGCAAAGAAAACCTGGAAAACAGACTACAGCATAATGGCTTAAAATTGACATATTATTAGTAAATGAGGCCATTGACTAAAAATATATATTTGCACCCAGACAGAAATGGTGCAAGCTCATCATGCAGTTATGGTGCAAGCTCATCATTACAGTTATGTAAATTATTACAGGTGTGATCTGAGTAGACACTTGAGCCTTGCCACAAGGGGGCGTAAAAGTGCTTTCCCCACTGCTCTATAAAAGAGACTCTCAAAGGCTACTTTTGGGTAGTGTACCCCTTGATGAGAGATGGTTGACTGCTATACATGCCTGTGTAATCTACTCAAAATATATGTTGCACAGTTGACATATTGAGAGAGGCCGCAATGTTAGACTGAGAGAAACAGGACCATCCTCTTTCATGAACTGCCCGCCATCCAGGCCATTTTGACCAAGCTGTCATGAGGTATGGAAACAGTGGTTATGTGGGGGCACTCACATATAAAGAACAGGCTCCTGAAGGCTCAGACAGACCCCCAGTAGAGAAGATTGTTTAACTGGTGACATAATGCTTAACATGTGCCTAAACGCACTGCGTGGATAGAGTCCTGTACCAAGCTGCTTCACCTGGACAATACAACATGTAAGAACAGTAAGGACACAAAAAGTTTCTTCACAAAAATTGTTTCTTTTTCATGCAAATATATACTTTAATGTACAAAAATACAATAAAGAATATTACCACAGTGCGCTGGAACTGAAGAGTCCGATGTATACGCTGTAGCGCTGGTAAGCTCCTGTCCTGACTGTTCTTACATGTTGTATAATCTGCTGACAAGCATCTCTTACAAGTTCCTTATGCACCATCCAGACACAGGAGGCACTGTGCAGATGCTTAGCAGAAAGAAGATTTGTGTCATTGCGCCCATTATGTGTCCTGCCATTGACAGCTAGCCACTTACCTTGGTTTACAGTGTGTTGTAAAGGAGAACCCCAAGGTATGAAGGCCTTATGGTGAGCACCTCGATTTTGCCTTTGCAGTGGATTGACACACTGAACCAACTGCTGGTGTCATGATCTGTGGAGCCATCGCATATGATCGTTGGTCACCCCTAGTAGTGAGCAGTTTCGGACTGGGGTATCTGGGGCCCACCAGAGGAAATTTTCCTGGGGGCACATCAATGAAGAACCAGTGAGAAACAACAAGTCAATCAGTGTTTTTGCAGGTTCTAAAGCTGGGGGCCCACCAGAGGAACGGAGAATCCACTGGTGGGCCCCCAGCTTTAGAAGTCCGACACTGGTAGTGAGAGAGATAATTAGGACCCTATAACACATAAAAATGATATGCCAAATCAGGCAGATATCTCCCTGTGTAATAGAAACTGCGATCAGCCAACGAGCGGATCTTTCAACATGTCATCTTTCGTCAGCCGCACATCTCTCCATGTAATAAGGGATGTGTTGCCAATGGGAAAGGCTGCACACACATCGCTTACAATATTCATGTAGCCCTGGCCACATGATTATTGAGCCATCAAATATGTAAGCGAGCGATGCTTGCTTATCCTGTGGGTTGTGACGTTTAATACGGCCTTAATTTCTCAGAAATATATGCAAGACATCCTGCAGTCACATGTGTTGCCTCTTATGGCAGGGGTCCCAGCTGGCATTTTCCAGCAGGGTAATGCTCACCACACACAGCAAGGGTTTCTCAGGAATGTCTCCATACTGCAAAGCTTCCTTGGCCTGTAAAGTTGCAGGATTTAGTGCCAATTGAACATTCATGGGACCAGCTGGGACGCAAGCTACGGCAACCTACAAGTGTGTGGGATCTAGAGACCCAGATGCAACATCTGTGGGATATGTGCCACAGGGTGCCATACAAAACTTGTATACCTTCATGACCAACTGTATCTCATCTTGTATCCAGGAGGCACAACAGGGTCCTAGAGCCTCCTTTCAATTAGAAAGTTTTCCCCAATATACTTATCCTGTCTCTCTAATATTGTAAACACTTACATATATCATTAATACATTCACACACAACATTTCATTTGATTTCTATCAATGAGTGCATTATATATTTACCCTAAATAATATACATATATCCCAAATAAAAAAAACATAGAGAGGAAAAAGCCATGCTTAGCTATTCAGATGAAAAACACACCACCACATCACAGGCTTTAAGATGTCCTGCAGGTATGTGTACTATGTCACATAAACCTCTTACAACAGTGCCACCCAACTGTTAGCTACGGTACTGCGGGTAAGCGCAATATACAAGAGGGACAGGCTATATGAGATACTGCACACCAGCATGTAATGTCATGACCCAGAAGTGTATTACAGGTACAGAAGCGGTATATAAATAAATCTGTTTGGTGCATGATTAATAAAGTTGTTCCTGGAATCTATAGAAGGATTAGGGGGCAAAGAACAAGGGTAAACATGCCCACAACTATCATCTAAAACACATCTTGTGCAGCTGGACATCTGTGGTATGTCAGAAGGACAGAACATTTTTTTATGCATTTTCACGCATCTATAGCCGGTAACCCTTCTCCCCATGCAGGCCTCCTTCAGGGCGTATTGTACTTGCTTTTATAATAAGATGGGTTGGTTTGACAAGATGAAAGTGTTTTACTGATGTGATATGAAGGGATTACCGTAAATTCTTTTACTAGACAGGGAGGGGTTAGTTGTAGTTCTGGACACTTAGGTACTACGGTTACTACTGGTCCCTAATAAGTATATGTTATTAGAAAAAACTATTGATGTGTCGCAGAGAGATTGAGAGAAGAGAGTTCAACAGCACCCTTAGTGTGATCAAATTCCGAGCCTTTATTTACATTAGGAACAGCAGATATGAAGCCATTCAACTTCAAGAGATGCTGCTGGACTCCCTTTGCATGCCTACATTTGGGATTGTGGGCTACCCAGCGTGCATCCAACCTCTACAGTGTGGCCAGATTGGACCTCATTCCTTGGTGCTGTTGGACTTTACTTTTGTTTGGTTTTGACGCAGAGACATGTCAAAGGTTCTGATTGGTTGGGGTCTGAGCGTTCACACACACACTGATCATGGGGGTCTGAGCACTCTGACACTGACTGATCAAAACTCCTGTCTTTACGACGTCAAACGTTTTTTTTTCTAATGACAGGGACACTTTAAAAAGAGCTTATCATCATCGCTGACAAGTTTATGTTAATAAATACTTCTATTTCCCATGATAGGGGTCAATATGGAAAAGAGGAGGTGGATCCCGGCACTCTAGACGTGCAAATAAAACTTAACGTTTAATAAATATGCATTAAAACATGGTATCCAAGAGCTGACCTACGCACTTAATCATGGTCCATGGCTAAGCGCAGTCACGTGAAACACGTAGGTAAGCTCTTGGATACCATTTTTTAATGCATATTTATTAAAAGTTAAGTTTTATTTGCACGTCTAAAGTGAAATGCGCAGATGCATGAAAAGCGTAGGTCAGCTCTTAGATACCATGTTTTAATGCATATTTATTAAAAGTTACGTTTTATTTGCACGTCTAGAGTTCCAGAATCCACCTCCTCTTTTCCATATTGACCCCTGTGTGATCAGTGCCTGGCCAGCACCGGATACCCGTGCACCCTCCACCCTATGTGTTACTGCACAGAAAGGAAAATACCTAGGTGAGCTGAATCTCACTTATTATTTGTATTTCCCATGATAGATTGTCACATACAAAGAAGATGGGACAATGACTCAGACGGCTTCATGTGGCCAGAAAGCCTTAGGCTCAGGACCTGTGTAGCTTAAAAACATGGAGAAACTGTTAGGTCTTATAAGGGGTTAAGCGGTGCTCTGCAGGGATCCAGTCACTCGCTCTGTCCGTGTTGTATATAAAAGATAAAAATAACTGGGAACCATGGAGATGATGTGTGTTTATATCAGCACAAAGGGGAGCGCTGCAGGGCCTCGGATAGTGACACTTAGCGGGTCCCCATGAGGAGGAATGGAAGCACAGTTGGTCTCTGCAGGGATGTCTGCAGTCACTGTACATAACACATATAATTAAAGAGGCTACAGTCACGGAATGATCACTGTATAGAGGGGTTAACCAATACTGTCTGTTTTACACCATGATGAGGCAGGCGGGCGGCCAGTTTTCATGTGGTATTTACCATACTTTGTGGCACATGGGAATGCGCAGCAGATATTTGTCCATAAGTGTGCAAAAAAAAAAAAAAACCTTTACCAACATTTTAGCTGACAGACAGAAAAGTGCAAATCATGTTAAAATATAATTTAACCCCTTCATAATATTATATTTTTTAAAAAGACAAACAAATAGATAGATAGATAGATAGATAGATAGATAGGCAGATAAATATGTGTATATAATGTGAAGAGGTGTATGGAGAGGGCTCATGAGTTCAGCCCCTCCCATAGATAACTGTTACCAGATTCTTCAGAGAAACAAATGTGCACTTTTCTTAGTAAATCTGGGCCACTGTTCCAGTCCTGTGATGAGATTACTGCCCTGGCCCTGTAGGCTGCTGAATATTGGAGGATTATATGATTGCTGACATCTATCCTGTATGCAGCATACTGGGATAGAAACAATGGCGACCCCTATAGGACCATGGCATTGTATCACTTGTTAAAGGGGTACTCCAGTGGGGGAGGTCACTTTTTTCCTGGGAGGAGGTGGCTGAGGGAAAAGACGTCCACTAACCTCCCCGGTACCAGCGGCGGGTCCCGCATCGGCCGCTTCTTGGTGTCTGACGTGAGCCCGAGATGTGACGTCTCAAATCCACTTAGCCAGTCAGTGAAGGAAGCGGGATCCGTTTCAAGTCCGCTCAGATCCCGCCTCAGATCCCGTCTTGGGCCCGCGTCAGACCCCAGGAAGCGGCCGGGAACCGGGGACAGGAGCGCCGCGATGCGGGACCCACCGCTGGAACCGGGAAGGTGAGTGGACGTCTTTTCCCTCAGTCACCTCCTCCCCGGTCCCAGCAAAAAAGTGCCCCCCTGCTGGAGTACCCCTTTAAAGAGGACCTGTCACCCCCGGTGACAGGGTGACAGGCTCCTGACTAGGGATGCACGATGCACCGAAATATCGATACTACTATCGATATTTCGGGCAGAAAAACGGTTCGATACCAGGATTTCCTGGTATCGATACTTTATGTTAATTTGCATAATATCGCAGTTTAACATAAAGTATAGAGCACAGAACACGGCAGGCGGCTAGCTGAGCGCCCGCCGTGTTCTCTGTATGCCTCTCCCTGCTCCCGCCTGTCACTTCCTCCGCGCTCTCTCCCTCCGCTCCCGCCAATTTCAAATAGCCGGCACATTGCAATTGCATGTGCCGGCTATGTTGTGTTGATGCCGCTGTCACACTGACAGCGGCATTAACCCCTCCTGAGCCGCTCCGTATGCAGCAGGGGCGGCTACTGTGTGTAGCAGACCCCCGCTGCCGGTGTCTGTCTGATAATAGAGTCCGGCTCAGCCAGACTCTGTTATCAGAGAGATGATTTATGTGGCATGTGGATCTGCACGGAGGAGAGCGGGACGTCCGGTAGAGGAGGACAGAGAAGGCTGGAGGTGAGGAAGCTGAAGAGGGAGAGCGGGAGGACGGAGGAGAAGGCTAGAGGTGAGGAGGGAGAGCGGGGGTCGGGGAGAGGAGGACGGAGGAGAAGGCTGGAGGTCAGGAGGAGATGCGGCCACTCCATCTGGCTGCACTGTGAGGTGGGGGGCCGCAGGACTGTGACGAGGAGCGGCCGGGGCCCTCAGAACTCCCGGGCAGACATCAGTGGGGGAGGGGGGCTGTAACCTGCAAATTACCCTGCCGCCCAAATCCTGCTCACCATGCCCTGAAAGAAGGGAAAAGTGCAACTACAGCCCTCATCATCCCAATAACTGAAGTGTGTGTGTTACATGACTACAGCCCCCACTATCCTCCTGGTAGCTGAAGTGTGTGTGTTACATGACTACAGCCCCCACCATCCCTCTGGTAGCTGAAGTGTGTGTGTTACATGACTACAGCCCCCACCATCCCTCTGGTAGCTGAAGTGTGTGTGTTACATGACTACAGCCCCCAGCATTCTCCTGGTAGCTGAAGTGTGTGCTACATGACTACAGCCCCCACCATCCTCCTGGTAGCTTAAGTATGTGTGTGTTACATGACTACAGCCCCCACCATCCTCCTGGTAGCTTAAGTGTGTGTGTGTTACATGACTACAGCCCCCACCATCCTCCTGGTAGCTTAAGTGTGTGTGTTACATGACTACAGCCCCCACCATCCCCCTGGTAGCTGAAGTGTGTGCTGCATGACTACAGCCCCCACCATCCCCCTGGTAGCTGAAGTGTGTGCTACATGACTACAGCCCCCACCATTCTCCTGGTAGCTGAAGTGTGTGCTACATGACTACAGCCCCCAACATCCTCCTGGTAGCTTAAGTGTGTGTCTTACATGACTACAGCCCCCACCATCCTCCTGGTAGCTTAAGTGTGTGTCTTACATGACTACAGCCCCCACCATCCCCAGCTAGCTAGTGGTACATGACTTCAATTTCTATTCTTGTGGGGTTTTTTAATGTAATTTATTCAGTATCGAATTGGTATCGAGCATTGAAAAAAAAAAGTTGGTATTGGTATCGAACTCAAAATTCTGGTATCGTGACAACACTACTCCTGACCCCCGTTAGAGCCCCCTATACTCACGTGATCCCGCCGGGTCCCGCTTCAGGAGATGGTCGGGTCACGGAGATATCGGCGCCCTAAGCACGAGTCCAACACTCATAGAGAATGATAGGAGAGTCCAGCGCTCCGGCATTCTCTATGAGCGTTGGACTCATCTGAGGAACGTGCGCGTCGGGCTGCAGCGGCTGATATCTCCGTGACCCGACCATCTCCAGAAGCGGGACCACGTGAGTATAGGGGGCTCTAACGGGGGGTCGGGAGCCTGTCACCCCGGCACGGGGGGTGACAGGTTCCTTTAAGTATTGTGGTTAGAGTTGAGCGCAACTCAAGCATGCCATAGTCTGTAGCTATGTCTACCAGGACTCCTGATGGGCTGAATCCAACTTCTTCAGCGACCGGTATTCAAATGCTGCACAATCGGATTCAAGCATGCTCACATTGCGTGCATCTCTAATTGTGGTGCAATGTCAAATTATATGAGAACAGAAGGGGGGAATATAAGCTGCGATTTGAGATATTTCTGAAAATAAATCTAGCTATGCTGTAATTTTTGTGATTTCAATATCACAAACACATAACATTATTAACGGTAGAAATTCAATGTCATATTACCCCCCGCCCCCATAGACTTACATTACAACACATTGGCCCAGGTTTACTAATGTGTCTGCCCCACACTTTTAGCTTGTTCTTGGCTGTTTTGCTGTACACATGCTTTTCTGCTGTATCTACTATTACCATGCATCATTTGTGTGCTACATTTTTGACATTCTGACTCTTTAGAGTCTATGCTAAGTGGCCATTTCCAGTTGGAATGGCACAACAGTGGTTGCTGTGGAAACCCTGACAGTGGTGAAGAGCGTTCAGCCCTAAAAAAACCGGCAGCTGCGGCGGAGCAGGACAGGTAAGTATACCGCACTGTCATGTCCCCCACTGCCTTGGCAAAGGCAAAGCAGATTTAGGCCATGTTGACACAACATACTATTTTTTAAAAGAACAGCCACTTTTTTAATGAAAACAGCGGCCATTCTTTTCAGCCTGGGCAACATTGCATTGAAATCAATGCAATGCTGCCCGTTGTTATACTGTGCGTGAACATAGCCTAAGGTTGCATACACACATTCAGTGTTTTTCCAGGTCCGTGGATATACTCTGCTGATCCATGCAAAACTGTCCATGTTTGCATCTAGGTCTGTGATTGTCACAAACAGGTTAAAAATGTAGTGTACTTGTTTAAATAAAGTTTACAGTTAAAAAAATAATAATAAACTAGCTCACCCAACCCCTCAAAAGTAATCATGGGACCCATGATCGCTTGTCAGCCATTTTACTTTGACATTCTTGGTCTTCTTTGTTTTTCAACATCTATGCTTTCCTGCCACTTCCTGATTCCATGTTAGGAACTGTCCTGTGACAAAAAACAAAAAATGAGATCCATGTTTTTCATGATCACAGATGTCACATCCCTGTACATCTGTCAAAAACACGGATCTCATAATCCGAGTTATGACATGTCCTTATGATATGTCCAACATATCACGAAAAGGATTGGGGATCCGTAAAACACTGAACATCTGAATAGCCCAATTCAAAGCAATGGGCTATAAAATTGTCTGTGCAAACGAACAACTACATGAAACGTGTGAATGCAGCCTAAGGAACACAATTATCAAGACTGGCATATGTGTGCGCCAGTCTTAGGGCCGTATTACATGGCCCCATCACTAATGTAAACAAGCGCCAATCTGCTAGAAATGGTAGCACTACAAGTGGTATAAACAAGAACCCTTCCCAGTGGTTCATGGACTGTGGGCCTGAAGTGCCTGCTGCCTGTAAGTGAACTCATGACTCCCTGCTTTGCCGTTCTCCTTCACAGTACTTGCATCAAGAAGATACGGATGCAGTGAAGGAAGACAGTCGCTTAGTACTGCCCCAGGATAGAAATTGTGAAATAATTTCAGGAAAATGTTGGTCAACATAAAATTGCGAAGATGTTGAATATCCCATCATCTACAGGTGCACTGGACTGCACTGGAAGGGATCAGGAACAGTTTGTGTACATAGCTTGCCGTGCAATCCAAAAATGCAAGTTAAAGTGAAAATGTTTTTCTTTCAAATCAACTGGTGTCGGAGAGTTATAAAGATTTGTAATTTACTTCTATTTAAAAATCTCAAGTCTTCCCATACTTATTAGCTGTTGTATGTCCTGCAGGAAGTGTTGTTTTATTTACATTCAGACACAGTGCTCTCTGCTGACATCTTTGTCCGAGACAGGAACTGTCCACAGTAGGAAAGGTTTTCTATGGGGATTTGCTACTGCTCTGGACAGTTCCTGACATGGGCAGAAGTGTCAGCAGAGAGCACTGTTTCTGAATGTAAATATAACATTTCCTGCAGGATATATAGTAGCTACTAAGTATGGGAACATTGGAAATTTTTAAATAGAAGTAAATTACATTTCTATATAACTTTCTGACACCAGTTGATTTGAATTTTTTTTTTTTCGCTTGACAACCCCTTTAAAGTGACTGTACCACCAGGCCCAGGCTGAAGCACTGGAGGGGGGCTGCCCCACTCTTAGTGAGAGGAAACCCTAGCCCCTCTATGATAGGGTTCCATTGATTCTAATGGAGTCACGTCATGGAGGGGCTGGGGTTTCTTCCCACTGGGGGTGGGTAGGCTCGCCTCCAGTGCTTCAGCCTGGGCCTGGGGGTACAGTCAGTTTAAAGCTTAGGTTAGCCTATTTGAAGACTGTCTACTCATTTTGTACATACAAAGTTTCAGTATATCTGCCCAATGTCTCAGGGAAGACCTTGAATATTTCAGCAAGACAATGCTAAACTGCATACTGCATCCATCATTAGAGCATGGCTTCACAGAAAGAGAGTCCCGGTGCTGCACTAACCTGCCTGCAGCCCTGACCTTTTACCAAAAGAAAACATGTGGAGAATAATGAAACTAAAAATCCAGCAAAGAAGACCTAGGAATACTAGGCAGCTCGAACCCTCTAATCAGGCAAGAATGGGATAACATTCCTCAACCAAAACGTCAGCAATTTGTCTTCTCACTTCTCGGACCTTTATAGAGTGTTGGGAGGAAATGTACACAATGGTGGACATGGCCCTGTCCTTTTCTGACATGCATTGCTACCATCAAGTTCTAAATTAGTTTTTTTTTATGACCCAGTAAAATGTCTCGCTTTCACCATCTGATACAGTGTTGTACTGTGAATAAAAAATCTATTAGATTTATGAATCATTGCATGGTGGCCAAAGCTTGTTTCTGTTTTTTTTTGGAATTGGGGTTGTAATACATAATAATTAGAGATGAGCAAACCAGGTTCGGGTTCGAGTCCATCCGAACCCGATCGTTCGGCATTTGATTAGCTGGGGCTGCTGAACTTGGATAAAGCTCTAAGATTGTCTGGAAAACATGGATACAGCCAATGACTATATCCATGTTTTCCACATAGCCTTAGGGCTTTATCCAAGTTCAGCTGCCACTGCTAATCACATGCCGAAAGTTCGGGTTCGGATGGACTCGAGCATGCTCGAGGTTCGTTCATCTCTAATAATAATACAAAGTATGCAGGTTGTAATACATATTTATACAAAGTATGCAGGTTGTAATACATAATAATTAGAGATGAGCGAACCTCGATCATGCTCTAGTCGATCCGAACCCGAACTTTCGACATTTGATTAGCGGTGGCTGCTGAAGTTGGATAAAGCCCTAAGGCTATGTGGAAAACATGGATATAGTCATTGGCTGTAACTGTATGTTTTCCAGACAACCTTAGAGCTTTATCCAAGTTCAGCAGCCCCAGCTAATCAAATACGGAACGTTTGGGTTTGGATGGACTCGAACCCGAACCCGGTTCGCTCATCTCTAATAATAATACAAAATATGCAGGTTGTAATACATAATAAAGCAGTACTGGGGGTGTGATATCTAATAATACAGACTGTGAAAGGTTATTTATTATATAATAGGATGTAATATATAATAATACATAGTATGAAGGGGGCAGTGTATAATAATACAGAGCACAAGAGGTGTAATACATAATGTGGAGAATAAAGGAGTGTAATATACAGAATATGAGGTGATATAATATTTAATAAATCAGGGAAGGGGGTGTAATATACAATAATGCACAGTATGAGGAAGTGTAATATTTCACTATACAGAGAATAAGCAGAGAATATATAATACAGAGTATTTGGGGTGTAACATATAAAATAAAGCAGTTTTCCACAACAACCAATAATATCAATCTTTCTATTTTCTTACCTGTGCTAAACACATGAAAGCTGGAATGTGATTGGCTGCTAGGGCTGTTCCCAGCATCACCTGTAAGACCTGGCGGATGATAGGACACGAATCACGTGATAGACTCTGCTCTCAGGTCCACAGCAGTCACCTGTCTATCCAAGCCTCGCTTCGGATCTGCGCCACGCCCCTGTGCGGGCCGCTGATTGGATCTAGCGACAGCACGCTCCGGTCCAGTCCCGGAAGTGACGCAGTGAGATAGCGGAGTGACAGAAGGCAGCGGGCACCGGGGTTGATCCTCGGGGCTGCCCGGTGTGGAGCACGCTGCGTGACTCGGCCAGCGGGAGCCGTCATGGGCGGCAGCGGATCTAGAGCCCGGGGTCTATGGCCCTTCTCTTCCCAGGGAGCCGAGAGCCCCGGCAGCAGCACTGAGCAGACCGTGGCCCGGATTCGCAAGGCTACCCCGTTCATCTTCACCCGACGCGGGTGAGCTGAGGGCCCCGGGGGGAGAGAGGCGACCCTAATAACTACTAATAATCCGGCCCCGTGCACCGTGCCGAGCCCCCTCCTGATCAGGGCAGATGTGGAGCCCTGGTCGTGCCCCCGCCGCCGGTCCCTCCTCGCCCCTGTGATCCCCGTGTGTCTGTACCCGTATGCAGGCCGCGGGCTCCTCGTGTCCTCCAGCAGCCTTATAATCTATGGACCTAGAACTCCATATAACATACAGTATAAGACTCCGCCCCCGCGGAGCATTATTAGCCAATCAGAGAGTGTGCCCAGTTCTCTGTCATCCTTATACTGGCCATAGCTGAGATACTGTAACCCTCCATGAGACAAGGTCAGAGGCCTGCGGGGTCAGGCTGTATTATAGTGAGGACACCTGGGCCATCCTGGTTCTGCTTGATGGCACAGGGATCACTATAGAACCCTATGCTGACCTCTGGTCAAGTGAGTAGAATCGCAGAGGGTCTCTAGTCTGGACTGGAGGATCATTGGGAAGTGTGTGCGTTGAAAAGATGGGGTTCTGGTCTCATCGCAGGGCCGTGTAACTCAGAGACTTCCTAATGACCTTCAGTACGGTCACAGAGTGACTAGGGATCCTCCAGGTGTCGGACTATCTTACTCCATCAAAGATCGGTTTTCTAGCAGGATGTCAAGCTCATAAAGTGCTACACTGTGTATATATGTTTGCTTTATGAGGTCCAAGGGTTAGAGACTATTCAGTTTCCTTGTCTATGGTGTGAGCAGCAATGAAGGTGACGATCTGTCGCTGTTACTGTACGCTGTACTCCTCCCTCAGCCTGTATGGGGATCAGTTCTCCTTAGAAGAATCTTAGATTTGTAGATTTTTAAATTTTCGAGTGCCCATTTTTGTTGATATCATTGCCTCTGTTTTGTAGCTCTATGTATTTTGACGAGGATGGAGACCTGGCACATGAATTCTACGAGGAAACAATTGTAACCAAGAACGGCCGGAAACGTGCAAAACTGAAACGTATCCACAAGAACCTGCGGCCCCAGGTAAATCCATAGGTTTGAAGCGAAAACTGCAGTCAGTCATCTCCACAATTTGAAGGTGTAGTTGTAATAGAATCAATTGCTCCCTGTTGCCTGCCTTTTCAGACTAGGGCAGGTGAATATAATCAATTATACGTTGGTGTCTGCTGTTTCTGGTTGCAAAGAGGTTGACAAGTCTATTGTAAGGGTATATGCACACTGAGCAATGCTCCCGGATTCTGCTGCAAAAAGCATAAATGCAACATTGCTCCTTTCTATAGAGAACAATGGGATTTCCAACTGCCCGTGCACACAGAGGAAATTTCCGTCCGGAATTCTGCGTGGAATCTGCGTTCCGCCCAAAGAATTGACAGGTCAATTCTTTGGTCGGATTCTGTTAGAGGATTCCTAAAGTCAATTCTGCTTGAAATCCGCTTGCATTCCCTTCAAATTCAGCTCCTATTCTGCCCCTATTCTGCCAGAGCAGAATAGGCGAGGAATTTGAAGCAGAAATCTTTCAGCTACAATTCCTCGAAAATTGCTCAGTGTGCATATACCCTTATACATAATATCTTAAGTATTAACTGTTCCTCCTTCTTCTACACAGGGCACCATCAAGTTAGACCATCCAT
The DNA here is from genome assembly GCF_027789765.1 of Dendropsophus ebraccatus. NCBI lineage: Eukaryota > Metazoa > Chordata > Amphibia > Anura > Hylidae > Dendropsophus > Dendropsophus ebraccatus. The sequence continues at coordinate 103,387,655 of NC_091457.1, read as the reverse complement.
GTATCCATGTGGATTTCCCCATTGTACTATGTGAGGTCTGACACAACCATCCTCGCCTGCCAAGCTGCACCCTCCTCTACCGACCTTTGCACCCTATGCTGTGCTCCTGAGACAGGGAGCTGGAGGAGAGTGATGGGGGAGGCACAGGGAGCCCCCTCTCCAAACAGACTTCTGAGTGGTATGTGCAGAGACAGTGACTGGGCGCTGTGAATAGAGACAATTAACCTATACTCTGCAACAACTGACAAGATCACTACAGGGGTGTAACGCTCTGCGAATGCGCTGGTCTGTGGGCTGCTGGACATTTCATTTTTTTTTTCTCGCTTTAATACTTACCAGTGTCTGCACTGTCTTTCTGGGAGGTTCTGTCTTCAACCTCAATCCTCATTGGGGGACATGGCTCAGTACTGACGGTATAACAGCTCACAGCTGCCCAGTGTACCAGGCTCCAGGCACGTAGCATAGATGCCAACCTGGCACTATCTAGGGCATAAATTCTGGTTTCTGAGTCCTTTGGTACCAGCACCAGTGGTCCGAACTCCCAGCCTCTATCTCAGTGGTCTTAATTATCCAGCACATGTAGAAATGTCAGTCAACCTCGGCTACACAAAGTGTGACCCGCTGGTTCCCCTGTTAAGGGGGTGCTCTGCACTATGAAGGAGGACATTGACGCTCGTCTCTTTTATGTGATGCACTGTTGATGCAGGAAATTCCCTGGTACAATCACACTTGTATGTTAAGATGGGCACCGTAGCTCCCAGCTGCCTCTATTTATTTATTACATGTATGTTTTAGTTTTGTGTCCTATATTCCTGAGCTGTGAAGCGCCTCTAGTCCTCCCGACCAGACTGTGACAAGTACAAGGCAGCAGGAGATATTGGGGGCGCTGGGAAACTCTTCCCAATAAAACCTATGTTTGTAAGTTGGACTCCTTGTGTCATTATACATATGGCATTGTTATTCCAGATATTGGTGCTGGGTTTGTCTGCGCTGATAAACATCTGCTGGCACCAAGCGCTGATATGGAGATGGGTATAAGAAGAGAATGCGCTACATTGTAAGAGTCTTGCAGGAATGTATCACCTAGGACATTCAGCCCCGCATCTCCTCTGCTTACCCCGCAAACTTCCTGATGCATGTTATTAGCCATGATATCAGTCTGTGCTAGCAGGGGTAAACCATGGTGAAAATCTACACCAGCTGTTGTAGATTTTGGTGACTACTGTACAGTAGCCTCAGATTTATTGAGAGGCACAGGCAAGGGGTTGGGCTTTGTTAGACCAGCAAACTTCTACGCCGGCTTTGATTAATGCCCACCACTGTAGTCTAAAGACATTTAAGATTATATTTAATAAAACAAACAAAACATAGATGTGCGTCATGATTCTCTGCAGGCAGTTGTCCATGAGCATAGAGCATGGGTGCAGATTACTTATGTCCTTAAGCCACCCCAGCTGACACCAACTCAGGAAATCCTCAAATCTGCGCATTTTGAAGCATCAGCAGGACACAGACCTGCAAGAATATCTGACTCATTTCTTCCATCCCACCCAGCTTGGAAGAGGAATTAAAAAAAATATATATAAAAATCCAGTGCTGTCTATTTCTATATGTCCACACGAGGGCGCCCTTCTCCTGAGAATGCTGCAGCATGCTCTGGTCAGTTATATGTCAGTAAATCTTTTGTGTAATGAAGTTCATTAGTTACAGGAAGTTCTGGCTTCTGTTCCTGCATTAGTCTTCATGATGTCTACAGGGAGTGGAACCTCCTTTAATGTAGATTTATTGCATTATGTAAAGCCAAGCGCCTGTCGCTATCAGAGCAGCATGGTTTCCTCCTCCAGGAAAACTGAGTAACCAGTCACAAGGGAAATTTTCTTGGTGAATCTTCTATCTACATCTTCTAGAAGATACCAGCCTCTAAGAGCACATGATAAATATGTCTAGGTGTGTAATACGAATCTATAAGAAACATCGCAATAAAAAGTGAGTGGAGAAAAATTTTAAGAAAACTATTTGGACAGCAGTGAAATGGAGCATGAGGAGTGATATTTACCATATGATACAACGATCAAGCTGCTCTGATTTCGGAAGGAATTAGAGACTCTCAGCAGGTTTATGCTGCCCTATCTGCATTTACACATTCAGTGTTCTCTCTGTGAAACACGGACGACAAACGTCTGTCCTGGACTGTTTTCCATACAGCATGGTGTATTAATATCATGTCGGAGCAAGCAAACTGTTTAAATCTCTGTGGCACTGTAGAGACAGAGCCACTGAGATTCAAACAGTTTCCCTGCTCCTGGCATTATATTAATACATAACACCGTGCAGGTGAACAGTCCAGGACAGGCATTCACCGTCCGTGTTTCACGGAGAGCACACGGAACGTGTGAATGCAGCCTTAAGGTTGCATAAACTAGTGACAGAGAAGCTGAACAGAATAATGTATCACTTACATTGTTCTGTGCAGCTGATTTAGAGATTTTCTTCTAAATCACATGGATAACAAGTAGTCCTCTCCATTATGTGCATGAGCCCTGTAGTCCTCGATATTAATAAGAAGCAGTTATCTATCCATGCTGTGTATAGGCAGCTAACTGTCAATCAGCAGCTGGGGGGAGGGGTGTGGCAAGAATCCTATTCTCCTGCATATTAGGAGAACGACTGAACAGAATGATGTAAGTAATACACAGTTCTGTTCAGCATTTCTCTTTATAGTTTATGTTGCTCTCACTTAAGGCAGCATAAACCTGTGGCAGGTTCCCTTTAAACAGTTCTGATGGAAAGGAAAGGTGCATTAGTTCCTTATGATAACCATTAAGGCTGTGGCTTTCTTTTTTCAAAGGGTCACTCAATGATGTCCCTGACGTTTCTCTTTATAGAAGTGTCCTACATATGTTTCCCACTGGATTCAACTGCAACCTTGTGTGAGTACAGCTTTAACAGCACTGTTATAGGAGGCACATAACAGTATAGATAAAGGGAAGGAGGGCACAGCCTGAGTGACCCTGTGATCCAGGTTCATGCTTTGTCTTCTGCACATCCTTTTCCTCTCGACTGTCACAAGAGAGATGATGCAGTCTGAGCCAGCGCTGACGTTACAGATGACCCCAGAGGAAATCCTGAGAGAGGAGGGGAGTCCGCTGGTCACGAGCTCTTTTCCACAAAAGTGCAAGTTTTCACATTATCTCACATAACCTATGGAGGCCATAGCAAACCTCTAAATGGGTTCCTACAGTATATATCCGCATGACTTAGACATACAGCATAGACATGTCAGTTCTTTCAGTGGATTCGGCGCGGCCATAGAATGGTGTCTATGGCACGGGCGGATATGTGTGCTGCCGTGAACAGGTATGAGCCACGGAATTCGCCGGAACTTATTTGTGTGGATTCTGTAGTCTGAACTTACCCTTATGCTGCCTGATATCAGGCCATTGTGTGTCCATCAAGAACACAGGCTCTCAGTCATACGTCTTGTGTCCTACCCCCTCCAAAATTAAAATGACATTTATAATGTTTGACAGGCTTTAATACATGGCCTCAGCAAAATGCTGTCCCAGGGTATACTTTCTGCTAAAAGAAAGGACTGCAGGCTTATAAATAATTTACTACTTTAATAGCGCTCGTCTATATAAGCTAGTGTAGCACTAAACAAGGAATGGAGAACCTGCGGCCTTCCAACTATTGCAACACTACAATTCCCATCATGCCTGGACATCGAAAGATTTGGCATTTTATGCATGATGGGCATTGCTTTACAACAGCTGGGGGCCGCAGGTTCCCCTTCCCTCCTCTAAATAATAGTGCCAGATATTGACCACCTATTAACCACCACATAGTAACATAACATTACAATACTGTTACTAAAGAAATCATTTTACACACACTAACATTACCACTATCTAGACAAGACCTGCAGACCACATAAATGAGTACGGTAAAGTTATGTCCAGTGGCCACTGGTAACATCTGACTAAACTTGTTAGTGCCCCTATTATCAGTCAGGTGGAGACCATCATAAAGGTTCAAGTGTAGAATTTTCTGCTCAAGTTGCCTATTCATAGAGACTCCACACAACAATAGTGACCTGGTATCTCAGTTGTATTGCCCATGCACAGTAGTTGCTCCTTTGTGCACTGTCCCCATTAGTAGTGCCCTTCTTTTTCTTTGGACTTTGCAACCAGAGATCCATGCAGGCCACTGAATGCTGTGACACCATTAACCACTGACTTATGTTGAGACTGATAAATGCTCTCTGCTCTACATTGACACAATGACCTGGTGACCACAAGCCTCCATGGCACATTATAGAGCAGCAGAGCCATGTGTGGACAGGCCAGAGCTGCACAATGGTTTAGTCACAGAACTGGCTAAGTAATGGATATTATCTATAGGCCCTATACAATGTGGCATTGTCATATATGGCAGAACAGAGCCTCAGGGTAGCTGGGAGCTGTGGGCTACACTCATGCTTCTATGCAAAGGCTTGTTCTTCCTGTAAACCTTTTTTTTTTTAAATCTGCTTATTGATTTTTTTTTTCAATTTTAACATACAATAGTGCATGCACAACATGTCAGACACAGGATATAACAGTACAAGATCATCAGCTCTGGCCTTTATCTCATGGCCAATGCCTATATCATCAGTTCATATAGCATTTAAAAAAGTCCTATCTGAATGTTAAAAAGTTAAGGAGGGCTTGAAGATGCTCTTTTGGGTTGGATATAAAAAGTAGTGCGTCATCAGCAAAGAAGGTCAACTTGACCTCTGTCTCGCCCACTCCTATCCCAGAATACAAATCCGAACTTTCAAGGTACCTTCAAGGTTCCAGAGCCAAATCAAAGTTTTTTTTGCAAATCTTTGTGCAAGACCCATCGCACACTTCTGCATCACTCATGCCACTTTTAAAGAAAGGGCATAACTACCTGCAGTCTAGCAGATTTTCTATACACCATACTTTACTGCAACACCTGTAAACAAGAGGCACCACTAACCAGGCACCATGAAGGCCAGGAAAATCAGCAGATAAGTCACTGATAAAGTTGTTGAGAAGTACAAGTCAGGGTTTGGTTATAAAAATGTATCCATATCTCTAATGATCCCTAGGAGCAACATTAAATCCATTATCATTAAATGGAAAGTACATGGTACCACAACAAACCTGCCAAGACAGGTTAGACCGGGCAAGGAGGGCATTAATCAGAGAGGTAGCACAGAGACCAAAGGTAACCCTGAAAGAGCTGCAGAGAAAGGCTGGGGTATCTATCCATACGACCTCAATAAGCCATACACTTCATAGAGCTTGACTTTGTGGAAGAGTGGCCAGAAAAAAAAAAAAAATAAGAAGGCTTGTTTTGAGTTAGACAAAAGTCATGTGGGAGACTCCCCAAATGTATGGTTCTCTGGTCAGATGAGATCAAAACTGAACTTTTCTGCCACCAAGAAAAGCGCCATGTCTGACACAAAACCAACACATCTCATCAACCCAAGAACAGCATCATGTTGTGGGGATGTTTTTCAGCATCAGAGACTGGGAAACTGGTCCAGATCCATGGCAAGATAGATGATGCTAAATACAGGAATATTCTTACCAAAACCAGTTTCAGTGTGTCAGTGATTTGAGACTGGGATGGTGCTTCACCTACCAACAGGACAATGACCCAAAGCATACTGCTAAAGCAACACTCAAGTGGTCTAAAGCATCTAACCTACTGGTTTGTCCCTAAAGCACATGGGGCACTGAGGATAAAGATGATTTTCTTACTTTCATTCTTGGTGCTGTTTTTGGGATATTAGTTGTCTTTTGATATGCTAATGAGGCATGAGGTGCACAGGGGTGGGGCTACTAATCTACTACTAACCCGAAAACTGCGCAGAGGATGAAGGTAAAAAAGTTAAAAAAGTTCATCCTTAGCGCCCCGTATGCTATAGGGACATATTAGCTGGTTAAATTCTTCTAACCTGCTGATAGTTTGCCTTTAATGGCAAACATGTAAATGTATTAGTCAAAGCCCAGACCCTAATCCAGTTGAAAATCTGTGGTCAGAATTGAAGATTGCTGTTCACCAGTGGAAACCATCTAACTGGAAGGAGCTGGAGCAGGCTTGTCTTGAGGAATGGCAAAAATCCCATACCAGTGGCAAAATGTGACAGCTCATAGAGACTTATCTAAAGGCAAATGGCACAAAATGCAGCTCAACAAAGTACTGACGTTAGGGGGGAATAGTTACGCAAACTGAATTGTTCTGTTATTTTCTCCTATTTCTTGTTTACTTCACAATAAAAAGGATACAAAATGTTTAAATATGAAGGCATGTTATTTACCTGAAATGGTGCGAACCTTAAAAAAAATCCATTGGGGAGAAGAATACTTTTGCAAGCCACTGTACATTGGTGAAGCTTTGTCATCATTTGCTGATTCTTTTTTTTTAAAGAGTTTATTTAACATTTTGCATTAACAAGACAACAAAACACATGTTGGTGAATTGGAAATAAAAAGCAGTAGTACACCGTACAGAAGCAGCTCCATCTGAGCACATAGGACAGTAGTTGGTATCACCAAGAAGCAGGGTAAATCATGACTACCTAAAGAATGTCAGCGGTAGCAAACAAATATCCATCGACCAACAAGAACAACAAACAAGACCTAGAGACCAACCACATGCACCCGACTCATTCATACTACCATACATACCGGGCAGCCTCTCCCCTCGACACACCTCCCAAACCACTAGCATACGGACGGCCTCTACACAGGAGTCGCATCTGACAGTAACCAGTGGATCCAGATCTTTTTACATTTTTGGGGGCATTTCCTGCTTTCATATAGTGCTTGGTATAGCGGAACATATTTCTTCACAAACTGTATCCAATGGGCAAGGGATGGTGTGTCTGGGCTTTTCCATGCCATAAAAACAATCTTGCGGGTACAGAACAAGAAACCTAATGAACATACGATAGTAACGGTTCTGAGTTACGTCATTAATAATCCCCAGGAGACAGATCTCAGGAGTAAAGATTAACGGAAATTCGAACTGTTGTGCAAGGAATTCCATGACCTCTCTCCAGAATGGGGACATCCTAGGACATTCCCAAATAGAATGCATAAAGGAGCTGACTGCGGCCTGACACCAAAAGCAAGTATTGGTAGTTAGTACCCCCATCCTGCAGAGACGCTCCAGAGTGTAGTATAGCCTTAAAAGAAAACGCATTTGTATGAGTAAATCACGTGAACTAACTACCGTGGGGTAGAAAGAACCCACCACCTCTTTCCAGTGGTCTGATGACAAAGAAGGAATATCTGCCCTCCACACCCCATACTCTCGATCAAAAGGGGAGTCAATCACCGACTGAAGTAATTGATATGACTGCGTCAGCAGTTTAGGCAAGTCTGCAGCACCCAGAAGCAACTCAGTTTGTGAAAACTCCAGAGAGATAGTAAACCCTCCAAATTGAGCGTGGACTGCATGTCTCAACTGCATGTAATGGAAATAGGCAGAGTCAGGGATGTTAAATTGGAACTTAAGTTGCGGAATGAGATAAGCTCCTGACATTGAGTGAAGATCTGGCACAGGAATTTAACCCCATGCTTACCCCACATGACAGAGCCAGGAAGGGAAAGTAGATGAGAATGGTGAGGGTTCAGCCATAGGGGCATTCTGGGGGATAGAGATGCACATGGCAGCTTCTGATGCGCTACAGGCCACGCCCTCGCCACCGTCCTAACCGTCAATGGGTAGGGAGAGGACAATTTGTACCTATAGAGGGTGTTAAGGAGGCCTTCATATGACCCAAGCAATGCGCCAGCCAGATTAATGGCCGCATTACCCATATCCAGGTCTAACCACCAATTAGCATAAACTAGTTGTGAGGCCACAAAATAATGGTTTGAGGTTCGGGGCTGCCAGTCCCCCCTGACGCCTGGACGCCTGAAGCGAAGACAGCTTGAGTCTTGGGGGCTTGTCCTACCAATAAAAGGATCTCAACATTCTCTCTATGCGTCGAAAAAACTCTACAGCAGGAAAGGAGGGGGAGGCGTGGAAGAGGTATATAAACTTAGGTAGAGATATCATCTTGAATATGTTAATTCTTCCCAGTAACAGCAACGGCATCGAGGCTCATGTCCGCAGTCGTACCTCCGTTGTAGCAAGCAGCGGTTCTTAGGGTGGTATTACACGGAACGATTATCGTTCGAAAAATTGTTAAATCGTTCGGATTTGAACGATAATCATTTTGTGTAATAGCAGGCAACGATTAAACGACCAACGAGAAATCGTTGATCGTTTAATAGGATCCGTATTTATCGTTTGATCGTTCGCTCATCGTTCGCACATTGTTCGCACATAGTTCGGTGGAATAAAAATTCACAGCTGAAACGAGCGCAATAGCGACGACTAAACGACCGCAAGAACGATCATAAATAACGATCATCGTTTCGTGTACTTGGGCGAACGATTTCGGGTCGTTTGCCTTAGCGGTTGTTTAAGATCGTTTATCGTTAATCGTCGGAAAATTGCTTGGTGTAATAGTACCCTAAGTTTAAGGGAATGTAGTCTCTGATTCTGACCTGTCAACAAATGTTGTGTCACTGTAACATCACATTGATTGTAATTTTTCTGTTTGGGTGTAAATCGTCAGTACTTGGCATCAGCGGCTGGTCATGTAATCACAGGTGGGCGGCATGTTTTTGGTACAGAGACAAGCACTGGCCTGCTGCCACATTCCTCAGAACAGAGCGACAATGGCTGATAAAACAAAGATTGGGCTCAGGAATGTTTATGTCTACTTCTTATCCTATATACACATCTGTGGGTGAAGGTGGTACGGGGGTGTATTCTGCACCAGGACAGTCCCCACCCCTGGATCTAAATAAACCCCAGGCGCTGGAAGTATTTTGACAGGTGTTGCTCTGGACTCCAGATAAGACACTTAGTCATCCAGTCTGGAAATCTCAAGTGCATTATCACTTAAAGGGCTACAAACCCCGCAGTCCACTGCGGTATAAAGCCGGCCATATACTTTACCTGGCTGTCAGCCAAACGCTTGTTCAGCTTACAGGTATCTCTCCCAGACCCCCCCCAATACACATACACACAAGGCACTTGTTCTGAATGGGAAAAAAAAAGACACTCAGTGGCAGCTTATCTTCCTTGAGGAAAAAAAAAGAATGATCATATTAAAATCCAGTTACCTGATAGGACTAGATACAGTGCCTCCGCAGACAGTATTAAACATAATGACATTAGATACAGCAGAAAGTATCATAAACAATAGGATTAGATACAGAGGCAAAGTAGACAGTGTTAGACAATATAATTTGATACACCAGGACTATATCACATGATAGGCTTAAATACAGTGGCTCAGCAGATAGTATCAGACTTATGGTGTGTTTACACGAAACGATTATCGTACAAATTTGCGCGATAACGATCGAATTCGACCGATAATCGTACGTGTAAATGCAGCGAACGATCATACGACGAACGATACATCGCGCATTTTGATCTTTCAAAATTTTATCAAATCGTCGTTCGCAAAAAATTCGCAAATCGTTCCGTGTGAACAGTTGTTCGCCGATTTAACCAATGTGTGAGATAGGCTTAAGCGTTCGCAAAACGATCGCACAACGAATTTTCCGTACGATATATCGTACCGTCTAAACGCTGCTCGTTATGAAAAAAAAAACGTTACTCCGACATCGTTAATCGTACGATCGGGCCAATTATCGTTACGTGTAAACGCAGCATTAGTGCTGAGAAAAACAATGCTGTAACACAGCTGTCTCATCTGTCAGGTCTTATGGCCACAGTGTAAGGAGACCTGACAGGTTCTCTTTGCTGTATTTGCTGTAAAGTGCTGCAGACACTGTTAGATCTCGCTTAGGGTATAAAAGAAAACTGTACCTCTACAGTAGCTGAGGTGGTTGCCCACCTTCCAAAAAGTCAAGAAGGAGGAGCTGAGCTGCCCAAGTGTCATAGCCTGGCACACCTCCTCCACCACTCTCACCTCCCAGCTCTGATGTACAGAGCCCTGTATGTCAATCAAAGAGGAGCTAGGAGGTGAGGGCAAGCAAAGAGGCGTGCCAGACTGTGACACTTCAGCAGCTCAGCCCCACCTCCTTGACATTTTAGAAGGTTGGCAGCCACCATCAGCACCTGAAAAGGTACAGTTTTATACCCTACAAGATATCCAACTGTCTTATCAGCAAATACAGATTCACTTTAAACATAACTTTAGATACAACAGAAGGTAGCGTACATGATAGGAGGATTCAATTTAGCAGACAGTATCAATGGCTCAGCAGACAATTTCAGAGATGATTGGCTTAGATAGACCAATTCAGCACAGTATCACACATAATAGATTTAGATACAGCTTTGTCAATCATCTATGTTTGACTTAACAAAGAGTTAGTTGTTGATTCGCTGGAATCCGCTGTATCGTGACGGTGCGTCTCGGGTCTGCAGTTCCATTCACCCGTGGAATGGCTCGAACATTTCATAAGTGACTGGACTGATACTGCAGCCGGCTGGAGAATTCTCAGAAGTGGAGATGATCTGGATGAGAATACAGTGGGATCATTGTTATATAGAAACCACACGACCAAACTGCAGGAAGAGCCCATGTTATTCCCATTTAAGAGTGCATTTAAACGGTTCAGATTTGTTGCGCATTCACGCACCTAAAATCCCCTCAGAGTTACAATAGCGGGCAAGTGACATTTTACAGACACCATCTACATGTGAACACTAAAACACAGAAAAATGCAACAGCTCACCGCAATGGCAAGATGTAGACCCACTACAGACATGAAAATAGTTAAAAGCAGCCCCCCCAACTGCTAAAAAAATACCCACTAAAATAATAAGGCTTTAGGTTACCATTTGCAAACAGTGTAAACCACCCTACCACGATAAGGTAGCCTCATGCTCGGGGCGGACCATTGCACTGTACTATGGCCTCTCCATGGCGTACAATACGCCTATGCTCATGGCATGCAAGATCCGTCTTATACCTGCAAAAATAATTACACCACCTGGGTGGGATGGGTGGAGTGCACGACCAAGTAGAGGCAGCCAATCCCCCATCTGGAACACAGAAAAAAAGACAAATTTGGTCAGCTCTCCTAGAACACCATTCACACTATGCAGGAGCGCGTTGCTAAGGTAGCCTCATGCTCGGGGCAGACCCTACACTGTACTATGTTGCTCATTCTGTTGCAAAGATGTTCACATTAGGGGAGATTTGTCAAACTGGTGTAAAGTAGAACTGGCTCAGATTCCACTTTTCATTCCTCAAAGATTTTTTGGAAAATGAAAGGTGGTTGCTAGGGGCAACTAAGCCAATTCTACTTTCCACCATGTTTAATAAATCCCCCCTCCCCCCATTGTGTTTTAGTCAGTGTAGCGGGGTGAAATCTGCAGCAAGAGCCACATGTTACACAACAGCTCTAAACAAATGACCTTACTAATAGTCAGGCATCCAGAGGAGAGGCTGAGAAAGTTACCTTACTGTCCTCATATTCCCCCTATAATAACACAAAACTACAATCCCCCATCATCAGCTACTGGGCTGCAGTATGTAAACTTATCATCTGTTATACTGTCTGTTGCACTGATACTCTGTAGTAAATCTTCCTCTCCCATACACTCTCAGCAGTTTTTTTTCCTACTTAAAAAAAAAAGAAAAAAACAAAAACATGTAAGGCTGGGTTCACACAGCATTTTTGCAGTCTGTTTAAAGTATAAACAGGGCCATATTACCAGCTGCTGCTGCCCTAGGCACTAAACCTGAAGATGCCCCATCTTCACTCTCCAATTAGCATCATGATTTTCTAGTTTTTGAACATCATATTGATATCTAATCAGGCTTAGGCCGCGTTCCTACATTTACTGTACATCATCACATGCAGCTGAAACCAGACCCTCATGCGGTAACCAATAGGCATATGGCCAATAACCCTGGTTACAGCTCCTGACTACTGGGGAAAAAATGGGAGCATGGTTTTCGGCCACATGCATTTCTCTACATGTAGAAACATTGTCTGAATCACGTTTTTCAGGGTTTTTAACTGCTTAAAACATAAACAAATTTCCACATTGAATTAGTGATTAAAGCCGTCTGCATATTGTCTGAAGGAATTCTCACCACAGGATTGGTAGGTAATAGCTCCAGGTGTCACATTTACCACCGCCATACCAGACCTGACCAATACCACCATACTGTGACTGGATAACACCGCCATACCACACCTGACCAATACCGCCATACTGTGACTGGATAACACCGCCATACCAGACCTCACCAATACCGCCATACTGTGACTGGATAACACTGCTATACCAGACCTGACCAATACCGCCATACCGTGACTGAATAACACCGCCACACCAGACCTGACTAATACCGCCATACTGTGACTGGATAACACCGCCATACCAGACCTTATCAATACCACCATACTGTTACTGGATAACACCGCCATACCAGACCTTATCAATACCACCATACTGTGACTGAATAACACCGCCAAACCAGACCTGACTAATACCACCATACTGTGACTGGATAACACCACCACACCAGACCTGACCAATACCACCATACTGCGAGCGGATAACACCACCATACTAGACGTGACCAATACCACCATACTGTGACTGGATAACACTGCCACACCAGACCTGACCAATACAGCCACACTGTGACTGGATAACACTGCCATACCAGACCTTATCAATACCACCATACTGTGACTGGATAACACCGCCATACCAGACCTTATCAATACCACCATACTGTGACTGAATAACACCGCCACACCAGACCTGACTAATACCACCATACTGTGACTGGATAACACCACCACACCAGACCTGACCAATACCACCATATTGCGAGCGGATAACACCACCATACCAAACCTAAACAATTCGCGATTCTCCCAGCTTCTCCAGCTGCAATGTCACAGCCCAGCTAATCTCTTGCCCACACAGCCAGTCACATCAGCCAAGTATGTGATGTTGAAGCTGCAGGAGGCTGGTAGCTGTCAGCGAGACCCGGGAACAGCACTACAGGGCACAAGGATAGGTGAGTGTATACTTAATTTATTATGTTCTTGCATTCCCCTGCCGTCCTGTCATTTTTTAGTTTCATGGGACTTCTCCACAGTGTTATCCTAGCCTAAATGTGTAATACTTTTTTTTTCTTTTGTACAATGCGTATGATAATTCAGTGAGAAATCATTGAAAAACTAAGCAGCTGAAAATCTCATGCACTGAAGTGGCAAGTTTCGTTTAGCCTTTTTTGTGGTGAAAAAAACAAACAACACTTTTGTGTATGAAAGAAGCCTTTAGATCACTTGACATCCACACGTGGATTTCTTACCACTTCTTTTCTGACTGCATATTTTTTGTCATCTGACAGTCATATTACTATGTGGACTTATCCCCTTTTCCTCATTCAATACATTCAGATTTGCTAACACTGGAACACGTCTATATGTTATTTCTGTAGTTTCTGTCCAAGGTGCTCATATCTTACTGGTAACCAGCAGTGTAATAACAGATGACTCAGCTCTGATCAGGCACACACTGTGATTAGGAGTGTACCTGTACAGGTCATGTGACTCAGCAGCAGGTAATCAGGTCCGCTATTGTGTAAGTGAAGATTAATCATTGCATTGCCAAACTTTTCAGTTTCTGAATATTTTCAATGTGTTCTGTCCTAATACACTCCTCAGAACGACAGGTCCCTGGCTGTTACCCACACTAAGGGTGCCTTTACACAGTGAGATTTATCTGACAGATTTTTGAAGCCAAAGCCAGGAACAGACTATAAACAGAGAACAGGTCATAAGAGAAAGGCGGAGATTTCTCCTCTTTTCAAATCCATTCCAGGCTTTGGCTTCAAAAAATCTGTCAGATAAATCTCCCAGTGTAAAGGCACCCGAAGACATTGTAACAAAATCTTAGCTGTGTGAGCAGCACAAGGCCAGGACAAGTTCTTAGTCTTTGGATGCTCAAGGATTTATCCTTTTTTTTTTATTTCCTATATTGCACAGGGAGTGTGACTGGAGGTGTAACACAGGGCTAGCTATGTGCTGTAGTGCTTTGTATGTGTCATGTAGCTGGGCGGTGTTGTCAGTCCATTGTCCTTAATGCAATGTCTTTGTCAAGAAGCAGTTTCAGTGATGCAAAGTAAGTTTTGACACTAGGATTCCGTGGAACAACTGTAACTTTACAGAACAGTCTCTGTGTAGCAATACAGGCAAAAACTTCTGATATAACACAGGCTGTGATGTACTCCACCTGCAGTGCACAGTACAAATATGGTTCTATTTGCCTCCAGCAATTGCTTGGTGAGCAGTTTTACTGAAATACAGTATGTGGCTATGGATAGAGGCGGCCGTCTTGGAATATTATAATCATATTTTGCAGCTGTCATTATAACAAGACGGTCGTCTTCCCCCACTATGGTCCCGTGGTGGTAACATAGCCTCTGACTGCTTTTAGAGCACTAAAGTGTGTCTAGTTGAATATGCAGCTGTAATATAGTAACAGTAATATGCACATAGTAATATGATTGTCAGATTGCATTAGGCAGTCCAGTTACCTTAAAGGGGTAGTGCGGCGCTAAAAAATTATTCACAGAATAACACACATTACAAAGTTATACAACTTTGTAATGTATGTTACAGTATGTCTGTGAATTGCCCCCCTCCCGTGTCCTACCACCCCCGCCCGTGTACCCGGAAGTGTTGGTGCATTATACATTACCTGATCCGTGTTGAGCCCGTCCGCCATCTTGTGCCAAACGTCACCTTTGGACGGACGGCCGAATTGCTGCTGCCGTCCCCCCTCCGCTGCATCATAACTGTGCTCAGCCGCGATTGGCTGAGCACAGTTATGCTCAGCCAATCACTGAGCAGATGGCGTCTGGCACAAGATGGAGGACATGCGCGACACGGATCAGGTAATGTATAATGCACCAACACTTCCCGGTACACGGGCGTGGGTGGTGGGACACGGGAAGAGGGCGATTCACAGACATAACATACATTACAAAGTTGTATAACTTTGTAATGTGTGTTATTCTGTGAATAATTTTTTAGCGCCGCACTACCCCATTAAGCCCTCATTTCACAGGGCATTGTGGACAGCAAGCGAGCGCCGACCTGGTCAGCGTTCGCTTGCTTCTCGTTCCCTCGCCCGCTGCCAGCACTATTACATGCACCGACAGCAAGCGAGGAGGAGCGGGTAAAAGCCGGGAGGGGCTGCCCGGCTGATCTTCAGATTGTCCGGGCAGCCCTATTACACGGAGTGTCAGCAGCAGATCGTTAACAGGCTGATCATTGCCGTTTCAGCCTGTGAAAAAACAACGATCAGCCGACATTGTGCATGTCGGCTTATTGTTGTCTTCTATTATACAAAGCAATTATCGCCCGTAACGGTCAGGGCCTTTAGACTTCGCTGTGGAGGAGTCGCACAGAATTTGCAAACTGTAGTGCTTTAAGTTCAAGTATAGTTAACTCATGGTTGAGGTTGTAGCACAATCCCACCAGAAGGGCTTATAGTGAGGAAGGTTCCATGTACCCCCTCCTGTACCACCCCAGCCTATATACCCTGGTGATATCTCTGCTTTTTTTCTTATGTCTAGTTATACTGTCACCTTTTTATTGCATTTGTTTAAGAGTGGAGTTGCATTGTAATATTTATTTGCACATGCACTTTAATATTTGTTATCTATTTATGCAGGGATAGGTAGAGTTTACAATTCCAGTTATGTGAGTGGGGTCTGACTTGCTATACTGGGGTCAGGATGGGGCTTGGGTAACTAGTATGCTGTAGCAACCCCAGCGTGAGAGCAATTTAACTGTTTTTATGGGTTAAGGGCTGTGTGTATATATATTTACTTTTTGTATTTATTACCAATAATGGACTTAACATCTATTTAGTTGGCGTGCCCGTTACATTTCTACATATTCCTTTTTCTTTAACTTTGTGATTGTCTTCACTGTATGCTGATACTGTGCACCCAGTTTGTCACATTATAGATGTCGTGCAAAGTAACTGGAACAGATTGTAGAATAATGCTTCAGCTTATTTACTTGCTTTAGCAGGTTTGCAGGGAACTGGAAAACTATCTAGGTCTAAGGGCCCTATTACACAAAGCAATAATCGACCCGATTCAGCCGATTATCGCTCTGTGTAATAAAAACAACAATAAGCCAATGAAACCATCATCTGCCGATCGTTTCTTTAGGCCCAGACCTAAAATCATTGGCTGCTGACCAATACGTGTAATAGCGATGCGCGGCCGGGACCGCTGCGGCCAGTGATTAGCTGAGCAGCCTGTCAGCTCAGACTGGCCCTGAAGCCACAACACGTTGTACCGGGACGCATACAGATCACAGGAGAAGACCAGGAGCATAAACAGGTGGTGAAGTATTTACTGTTTGGGCACAGGCTAAACCGATATCGGGCCGTGTAATAGGCCCAGTAAACAAGCGTGGATCGAGCACATCAGCGCTCATTTACAGTATTGATCGGCCCGTGTAATAGGACCCTAAGGCTTGGTGTGAGGCCTAATAATAAAATTGAAGGAGACAGCATAGATATGTTCTCACTCCCTTGGTCACATCAGGACTAACCTGGAAAGTCCCATCCCAGTGGAGAGAGCAGCTGGACTTTGCTTTTTAGGCCTTGGATACTTCCACCTTATAGCTCATTTTACAGGAAAGTTGCATTTTACAGGAAAGCTGCAAGAATTTCACTTAACTAAGACTTTACTTACTTGCATGTGACCGATCTACTACAATATTAATTCTTACACTAACACTGTATGCTGTTTAACAGTGTTTGGCAGGGTGTTGAATAAAATGGCAGTACTGTATATAACCAAAATATACAATACCAAAGCAGGGTTTAAGACACAGTAAGATACTCCTAAGCCATACAACAACACTAAGCTGGATATGGGTACTGGGACACTGCACAGTACTTACCTACACCTTGGTAGTACCCTACAGTGGGTAGGTCCTGCTCCGAGTGCTTGTATTGGAAAAAGGAAAAGAATGGAGTGGGCGAGGGACTGGAAGACAAGAGCTTTAAGGCATTTGTTTTCTTTTTCTTTTTATTTGGTCCCAGCAATATAGGAATTTTTTTTTTAAACACTAAAAATCACGGTAACATCATGAAATCGGTGATAAACTGGGATGCAAAAGGGGAAAAGCAACTTTTCTTCTTTTTATTATACAGTTAACACCAATTGAATAAAGTGAGCTGGGCTTAGCAGGAGGGAGCTGGAGTAGATTTACAAATCTAATGCACGGGAAGGGAGAAAGATGCGGCAAAAGAGGCTTCTGCAGAATTATATAATGATGAAGCCTTACTAACAGGAGGCTGGCCCTTTAATGTTCAACTGAGCAACATTTACTACCAAATTGAAGTGAATGATATGAACTGTTTGCTGTTGTAGCCACAGGGTTCAGCATGTGCGATATCTCTATCCCTCTTAAGCTATGAATAAAGGCTTTGATACAGCCATGTGGCCGCGATCTCTCGTTTTGTGGTTTGGCTTCAATCTCTCTATTTTCACAGATAAATAATGATTCTCTAAGAGTTATGATAAATTAAATGAGTCAGCAAATTGTACATACTAATATAATGTATTCAAAGTGTTACATCACTACGTAAAAGTACGGCCGTTGTTGCCATTGGGGGCGTACTTTATGCGCCTGTGAACACTGCCTCTACTTCACACTTTACTCTACACATCGTATACGCTCCGGCCGGGAGCCCATGCGGACCCGCAAATAACTGACATGCCTGTTTTCTGCAGCCGCAATTCACTGAATTGCAGCTGTAGGAAACCCTGTCAGTTCACACAATGAAGCGAGCGGCTCCGGGCGCTTGCTTCATTGTGTGCAGTGGCAAGTTCTAATGCAGGCGCGCGCTGATGCGCCTGCATCAGAACACTACAGCCAGAAAGATTATCCTGGAATTACCCGGCCGGGTCATGGAAAGGCCGGTCTAATACAGAGTGTGAACATAGCGATCTGTGATGCCCATGCCAGCTGAGAGGTTGTCAGGTAGTGATTCCAGGCTGTGATTGGAAATGGATAACTATGGATAACAATAACATATATACCTCCTGTTCCGTGTGCAGACACAAACCGTGGTGGGCTCTAGAGGTAAATGGGTTAACCCTGTCTGCTACCTCTCCTGTATGCCAGGACATTCTGTCTGATCTTTGAATGTTGTGGATCTTTCTCCAAGCTCAGCCCAAGCTTCCTTCCTGCCCTGTTGGGTGGGGTGTCAGAGCCCGCTGGGTGCTCTGCCCTGGACATTTCCTGCTATTCCTCCAGAGCTGGCACTAAGGATTGTGGGTGTGTGACCCTAGAGCTGTGGTGCCCAGGTTTACTGTTATACTGCATTACATCTAGTGTCCACACTACTTTTTCCTCCATCCTTCTCAGTCTTTTAGTGTCTTCTGCCCGAAATCCAATTCAGCTATTTTCTTTATCTATGTTTTTTTTAGTTATTTCCTTCCCAGAATCCTTAATGGCAATTCTGCGGGGTCATTCAGTGATAGATAGGGAATGTATCACTGCATAACTCAGGAGTCTAGGGAGGCTGAGCATGCTGAGAGTGGTAGTTTCACAGCAGCTGAAGAGTTACGCATCAACACTATAAATCCTATTCATGCAAAGGCACAAGACTCTTCATCTAGTGTGATTTTATCAGTGCAGAATAATATTGTATGCTATTGCGTCCTCTTAGGCCATTCATGTTGTTAGGGCCCTGCAAGGGTTGGGATCCTATACTGCATGCATCCTATGCAACCCACAAGCAGCCCCTAGACCTGTTTGTATTTTACAGCAGTGTTATATGGCAGAACCTTAGTTGCACCCAAAATCTGCTGGTAGGAGCTCAGGTAACTTACCCCTTGGGAGGGGGCCACAGGAAGGAGATAACAAAATGTTCCTGTACACAAAATGTTCTGAGAGAGAGAATTTCACCTGTCAGCAGATTCCTTAGCGAGCACCAGCCCTTCTCCCGTCACAAGACCCACAAGGAAAAGCAGGATCCTGGCAGGGAAATGTATGGATGGTACAATAATAATGATAAGTTATCCCCACACCCATTAGAGAGGGGGGTCGGGGGACGCCTAGCCCCTCTGTCAGCACAGCTACTGGGCAGAGATGGGAAAACATCCTATTCCATTCAACAGAGGAAATAAGCTGAAGTTTGGGTGGGGGCTGCAGGGCAGAAAGGAAAGAGGGAAGCAGAACTGGACAGGGCAAGACAAGAGCACAAGTGCATAGCTGGCGGGATTATTAACAGCATCAGGAAGACCAAGAAAGTCAAAGTGAAACGCAGCAAATGGGAGACTGACAGCGGCAGACATCACCGCAAAGCAACACCTGGAAGAGTAAAAGCACCAGGCATTACCGGCAGGACCTACACTGCTAAGTATCACCTGGCGGACCCACAGTACCAGATACCACCTGCAAGACCTACACTGCTAAGCATCACCTAGGAGACTGACAGAGCAAGCATCACCTGCAGGACCTACACCTCTAAGCATCACCTGGAAGACTTACAGTACCAGATACCACCGGCATGACCTACACCACTAAGCATCACTTAAGAGACTGATAGTACCAGGCATCACCTGCAGGACCTACACCGCTAAGCATCATTTAGGAGACTGACAGTGCCAGGCATCACCTGCAGGACTGACAGCACCAGGAGTCACAGGTAACACAGTAACCATTGTAACACACCCTCACAGCACAGCATGGCCTCTAAATGTTAACAAGAATTTTTCCATTTACAGCAAACAGAAAATGTTTATAAGGTTGCAGACTTCATTATACAGTGATTAGTCTTTTGGATGTAGTCAGAATTCCTTTTCTGTGTGATTTTTCCTATTCGATGGAGGTATCCATTGAGTTGAGATGCTGGCTGGGCCTCCCATCTCCAAACTCAGCTGCAGTGCCTGACTAACAGAAAGCTGACCAAATCACTCACCTCTCATGAGTAAAAGGAGTTCATCATGTTCATACAAAATGAGGAGTGTCATAGGCTAAAAAGGCTCCCCATCAGGGCTGCAACAGCACCAAGCAAGCTTGGACTGATGCCAGGGTCCCAAAGAAGGGGTGAGAGCCCACCGCCGCTCACTGCTCTATGATTACTGTCCTGTACAGTTTCTCTCACACAGGACAGTAGAACATAGGAAAAACTATGCAGGACACTGTTATGTTCTTACATCCTTTCTAGATCTGTCTACACAGGACTTTTTCTCTAGTGTTCCCGGATGCCTTAATATATTTAAAGGGAACCTGTCACTTTGAAAATGCAGTCCAGTTTGCATGCAGCTTGTTATGGAGGGCTAAACAGATTGATAAATAGTTTCATGGGAAAGGGATAACCTTATATAAATCTCTTCTCATTCTGTGCTAGGTACTCAAGTGGAGGGTGTCACTCAGTGACAGACAGCTAACTTTATATAAGTGCGTATGTAAAGAGAGCTGTCAATCACAAAATAGGACCGCCGTAGTTTAGTTAATTTTCATGAATAATTGACAAGTTATCCTGAAACTTTCCCCCAAATCTATAGATTCCCCCAAAACTTTCCCCCAAATCAAATCAGTCTGTTCAGCTTCTGATTTATAACGTGATGCCTGCAGATCGAACTTTGCTATAACTGATAGGTGAATAAAACTACTTCTAGGTATTAACAATATAGAGGAGTGCTGCTTCTTCTATGAACATCACATTTACTGCCGCCATATTGGTCACCAATAGGACATGATTACATGGGCCCTTGGGAGATAGAGTCAAAGTGTGCCCTCTTATGCCTCAACTTCTTTCATCTAATGGTGATCAAAGACACTTGCAAAAAAAAATGGTCACTGTGAACATGCCCTAAGAAGAGGCACAGCTGTATGCTGTGAAATGTGTAACTGCAGCCTTTCGTTGCTGGGAAATGTGGGTGCTGCACTACTGTCTTCCCACAGTCATTGGTACAATAGAAAAAACATTTTCTTACCTTTATGTATGTATGTTAGATGAAAGCATGATATGTGTTGTCCGAACACAAAAAGATTCACTCATCTCTACCGTATGTATTTCTGTACAAAACTACTGTCTTGTAGTTTATACAGAAAGTCTTGATGAAATGTAGTTTTTATATCAAATTTTTTATATAAATTTCTGAATTAAAAAAAATAAATGGGGAAGTAAACCATGTGTATTATTCATCCTCTCTACCTGCTTGTAATGTACTGGCATATAAACACATATCTGACATGTAAGCAAGGTACTTCTTAATATCTGATACGTCCCCTATCTGGGGACCATATATTAAATAGATTTTTAGAACAGAGAGATGGGAAAAGAGCCTGCTCTATCCTCTCCAGGCATTGACATGGTATTGCAGTGCTTCCAGGTTCAATGCAAATAATAAAAAAAAAAAGCAAGGGACGTCACCTTTAAAAGGCAGTAAACAGAGTGAACGCAACCAAAGCATAATTTCTAGGCCTCCAAATAAGCAGAAATTATTAACAATTTGTGACCAGACTGTTCACTGGGTTCACTCATAGATTTTTTTTTACATGCTACCTTAATGTCTCTGCCATTCTTGGTGTAAATAAGGTGTGCCAACCCCCCACAATATACAGAATATAAAGCACTATTTCACCCCTGTAGTATCAATAAAGCTTCATAATATATTACATGCAGGCTTGTAGTTCACATGTAGTTTTAGCTTCATATTGATCACTGTTTTTAGCCAAAACCCACTCCTGGGTCCTAAACACAGAAAAGGGGAAAATTATTCTATTTTATTTTTTTATATTATATTATTATATTATTATATATATTATATATTATATTATATTATAGTTTTTCTCTGTGTCTGTTCCACTCCTGGTTTTAATTTAAAAAACTTTCCTAAATACTAGGTGTAGACCCAGCATTATATAGTATAGGACCACCTCAGTGTGGCTCGGGTGAGACTACAAACTCTGTCCCTTTATAGCTATGACACTGACTGTGGCCCTGACAGGACGAGGGTCGGGCGGCTGTGATCTGCCCTATGCCACAAAGCATCTATTGTTGGGGTGTCAGTTTCTTCTTTGTTTGTGCCAGCGTCCACACTCTATTATGTTGCAGTCACACTTGTCTCTGTACAACAGATAGGGCAGATGGCGGAGGGGTGACAGGTCATAGTCACTGCAAATTCTGCACATAACACAGTCGTGTAGAGGCAGAGCCTATACAGAACCAGCTGTCAGGGCGACAGACATAAACCAACTGAGCAGAGGAGGCTAAGCCTGACACACCTGAAAAACTAAAGGGGGGGGGGAGGGCAATGCTCAACTACTGTAAAATCCAGAATAGTCCCAAACCCATTGTTACTTAAGATCTTCACTAGCTATAATAGGATACATGTTCCGTAAACATTTTAGTTTCTAAGAAAGCTGGTCAACAAACAATATGGCCGCCATCACTTTACAGTTAGGATTTTCCTGTTGCTGTATGCACTGTTACATAAGAGAATGTAATGTTGTATATCTATGTGGTAACCGAGGGGTGCTAGGTGTAACTTGCAAGGGATGATGGTATGGTACTGCTCCAGCACTTATCACAGGGCTCGGAGTGGAAGTAGCCCTCCCTAGGTTCCCACAACACGCCCGTTAAAAAGTGTCCCCTGTAGTGTGATGGTACAATTAAAAAAAAAGCACAGAGTCCAGGATAACTGAAACCACTTTTACTTGACAGCTTCTTATAGTTGACATACAGTAGTTTTTTCGATAACCAAGTTTACATACGCATATAAGTGCGTTTTACACTTGAGAGTAGTTAGTGGTTGCCAGCAAGTTCCCTTTAAGTGATATAAGAAGTCCTGCAGTAGCAGATATACTGGGGTAGAGTACTTGAGAGTTGTGGAAAGACTTATAGTAGTTTAGGCTAGGGGGACAACCGGGAGGGAGGAATATAGAGGAATACCAGTACTCACGGTCAGGAGATATCCTTCATTGCTGGAAGACATAACAGAGTTCCAGATCCAGTAGTTTAGGCCCCAGGTTTGAACTACTGGGCACAGCCAGCTCCTTGACTTATGCCCAAAAGGACCCAGCGACAGGCAGCGGGGTACGTAGGCTTACAGCAACTTCTCCAACTACTGTTAGAATAGTCCCCCTGGAAGCTGAAAATACTTAAGAGATTTAAGAGAGATAATCCCCAACAGCGTGAACAGGGGGACCTCTTGCCTGCAGTACTTTACCCGTTATTTATTCTAGCATAGCCTGACTGACGGAAACTTATGAAAGAAATAGGTTACAGTCTTTTGGTTACTCAGGCACCTGGCCACAGAGCCAGGCCCTGGAAAATACTTCCTCAGGAACTCTGTTTTGTTCTGCTCTGCCCTGGAACTAAACCAAGACCAAACCGAGCCTAAGGCACCCTTACCAAACGTATAAGTAAAGGCTGGGACTAGTTTTCTATTGATCAAGCAAGCTGTTAGGTGTGGCGGGGCACTGCATCTAGACAACCAATTTTTCCAGAAACACTGGAACAGAGTACAGTGGTGCCTTGGATTACGAGCATAATTCGTTCCGGGACCGTGCTTGTAATCCAAATCCACTCTTAAACCAAAGCAAATTTTCCCATAAGAAATCATTCAAATGAAAACAATTGGTTCCACACCCCAAAAATAATGATTTATTATTCTGAATAACATGTAAAACAAATGAAACAAACATTCAGAAACAGCCGAATATGTGATATTATAAATTATTGTACAGTAATGGAGAGGATGGGGCACACAAGTACTGACAAAGACTGCAGGGAGCATGACGGAATGAGCAGGGCAGATGTGGGCACAGTATAGCAGCACTCACTGTCCGGGGAGAGAGGGGTTACAGCTATGAAGAGATTACCTCCACAGTCCTGTCCCCTGATGCAAGCCCCAGCCTGAAGTTGATCTGCTATGATTTGGAAGGTGAGGGAGACTTCCTGGGTCAGAGTACAGGGCTGTAGACCCCGCTATGCAGACCATGTCCCTCCCCCACTTGCGCTCCCACCCAGTACAGGGAACTCTTAAACCAAGGCACAATTTTGAAAAACTGTGAGCTCTTAAACCAAAACGCTCTTAAACCAAGTTACTCTTAAACCAAGGTACCACTGTATTACATAAATATAATGAATGCTCAGCTTTAGCTCCTGTAGGTAGCCTTGGTGCTCAGACATTTAGATCTCGTTGATGGTTTAGGAAATGCTGCAGGTTCAGGAGTCAAACAAGACCACAGTTTAGAATATTGGTCATAGACGGTACATGGATAATGGCGGATCCACAAGTAGACACTGACTGCAGAGACGACGTCACCACCAGCTGACTGGTTTGTGTTCTTTCATCTGTGGGTTTTGGACATTACTGATAATTGCAGCACTTAGTGGGGTCAGTATTGATTAACTTCTGGTCCTGATGATTGATGGTGTGAGGGCAGCTGCAGCAGAGACCCCTGGAGACCTGTAATGTTTTCGCTATATATGGAGACTTCCTAGTAATTATCTAAGTGCATAACATGTATGTATCTGAGAAATGTGGAAAGGAGTGTGTTCTACAAACCAAAATGCAGAGAACCAACCCCCAATGCTTACCCTCCTCATAAAAGGTGAGGGTGCGCAGCTACTGGTTACCCACCC
This sequence comes from Dendropsophus ebraccatus, assembly GCF_027789765.1. Lineage (NCBI taxonomy): Eukaryota > Metazoa > Chordata > Amphibia > Anura > Hylidae > Dendropsophus > Dendropsophus ebraccatus. The sequence continues at coordinate 103,362,929 of NC_091457.1, read as the reverse complement.
AGCCCCTTCAGAGATGGCAACATAGTGTAAACGCTTGTCCTGGATGCTCCATGCTGAGAAACAAATCACCGGTAAATATTTGCTCAATTAGGGGGAGGATTTAGCCACTAGGAGTATAACACTTCTCTCATCTTAAATAATAGAAGGAAAAGCGGAAGGGCACTCACCATAAAACGTAACTTTTATTGTAGCTTCATAGAATCAGTCCATTCTTTTTAGGGAGACACAGACGCCAGCACCATGTGGTGAACAACGTAACAGCCGTTTCGCGTGCGTCAGCACGCTTCTACAGACGTAAGACACTCCCTAGTATAAGACTAGAGATGAGCGAACCGGGTTCGGGTTCGAGTCGATCCGAACCCGAACGTTCGGCATTTGATTAGCTGGGGCTGCTGAACTTGGATATAGCTCTAAGGTTGTCTGGAAAACATGGATACAGCCAATGACTATATCCATGATTTCCACATAGCCTTAGAGCTTTATCCAACTTCAGCAGACACCGCTAATCAAACGCCGAAAGTTCGGGTTCGGATGGACTCGAGCATGCTTGAGGTTCGCTCATCTCTAATCTAAGATTTATACAATCCTCATAATCCTGGTGCAGTGGTGACAATGTATCCAGCGCTGTACATGGCCTGAAGCATGATAAATCTTGGGCTCTGTTGTCACCACCATCACGGCTTATATAACAACAGTGATGGCAGACAACAACTGTGCCTGACGGACACCATTGAGTTATGATGACGTTGGCTTGTGGCATAGTGTGCATTGTTGGACATGCTGGACTATTTGTGCCCATCAAATGTACATATAGCATGGAGAAGCACATGGCTGAGCACTCCCCAGGTGGCTGCCTGCTCTGACCCATTCAAGGAGACAGGCCTCTTACATGGGCTGACTATAAGTGGGCAGGGTGAAGAGGTTGGTGGTCAGCTGACAAACAAGAAACCTCTAGTCATTCGGCAGATCACATTTTTGGCCGCACATCTTCCCGTGTGAAGTTAATAGGTCGCACGACTGATTGGGCCTAGAAAGGCTCCGCAAACAAGCGCCAGTCTTACTATTCAGCGCTCACTGGCATCAATAATCAGGCCAAATAGCCAGCACAGTCATGTGCTTCTCCATGCTATATGTACAGATTGGTGGGGGTCTTTAAGTGTCACTTACATTACATCACTTACATAAAAACATTTTTAAAAATGCTGCTTTTATTCAAAGAAAAATACTGTGTGTGACACAAGCCTGATGTTTGCCGTGATAATAAGGTCAGTTGTACTGTAATCCCTACCTGCTTAAGCTCTAGAGCCAGTAATAATCCTACAATGATGGGAGTGATTGTCTCACTGTTACAGCTGCAGTCATTGCTCACGTGATGTTTACCTGTAGAAGCAGCATTGGGCTCCTTTCTCAGCTACATGATCACGTGATGCGTGTACAGTGCTGCAGACAAGGAGCTGACCGCAGAACTTGCACTCACACGCTCCCGTCTCCGCTCTCACTGTCACGGCGCCTGTCCCTTTAATCTTCGACCCCGCCCACTAATAGTGGATTGTCCCAATCGGAGGGGTGTCTGGGGCCGCACAGTTCAAGCTTCGGGATAAGGGAGAAGGACTGAAGAGCAGGGCGCCCCTATTCTGGCTGGCAGCAGTGGTTGAGGCGAGATCGGGCTCTTTATGTGAATGAAAGGCCCGGGACAGATACAGGCGACAGTGGTACAATGTATCCGGGGCAGAAGCGGCGCTGAGAACACCGGCGGACCGGGAGGGTGAGTGACGGGATGCGAGACACAAGTCTATAGGAGGGAACACCGCTCAGCACAACCACAGCTCAGCTCAACCAGCTCTGCTACATGGGGCACAACTTTCTGCACTCATAATACATGTGCTGAGCACTGATACCCAGATGGTATATACCCTGATACATCCATGTATACTACCTAACATATATATACTGATACCTACAGATTGTATATACCCTTACCCATCCATGTATACTACCTAACATATATATACTGATACCTACAGATGGTATATACCCTGATACATCCATGTATACTACCTAACATATATATACTGATACCTACAGATGGTATATACCCTGATACATCCATGTATACTACCTAACATATATATACTGATACCTACAGATGGTATATACCCTGATACATCCATGTATACTACCTAACATATATATACTGATACCTACAGATGGTATATACCCTGATACATCCATGTATACTACCTAACATATATATACTGATACCTACAGATGGTATATACCCTGATACATCCATGTATACTACCTAACATATATATACTGATACCTACAGATGGTATATACCCTGATACATCCATGTATACTACCTAACATATATATATACTGATACCTACAGATGGTATATACCCTGATATATCCATGTATACTACCTAACATATATAAACTGATACCTACAGATGGTATATACCCTGATACATCCATGTATACTATCTCACATATGGTATATACCCTGATACATCCATGTATACTATCTCACATATATATACTGATACCTACAGATGGTATATACCCTGATACATCCATGTATACTATCTCACATATCTCACATATATACTGATGCTTACACATGCACCTAAGTCATACATACAGTGAAACCCATGTTATATATTTACTGATACTATCAGATGCCTACAGATACCTATATTATATATACACTGATACTACCAGATTTTTAGAGATACCTATATTATATATACACTGATACTACCAGATTCTTACTGATACCTATATTATATATACACTGATACTACCAGATACTTACAGAGATACCTATATTATATATATATTGATACTACTAGATACTTACAGAGATACCTATATTATATACACACTGATACTACCAGATACTTACAGATGCACCTAAGTCATACACACATACATACAGAGAAACCCATGTTATATATACACTGATACTACCAGATGCCTACAGATACATATGTTATATATGGACTGAGGCCTTCAGATGTTTATAGAGAGATATCTGTGTTACTGTCAGATACTTAAAGAGCTACTGATACTACCAGATAACTATAGAGATACCCATGTTATATATACACTGATCTCCACAGATACTTACAGATATACTGATACTACCAGATAACTATAGAGATACCCATGTTATATATACACTGATCTCCACAGATACTTACAGATATACCTATGTTAAATACACACTAATACCTATAGTTATCTGTGTTATTTACATTCTGAGACATCCAGATATACCTGTGTTATATATGCACTGATCTTTACAGATACTTACAGATATACCTATGGTACTGTGGGTTTACACTGATACTTAATATAATATACCTATGGTACTGTGTATATACACCAAAACCTCCAAATATCTACAACTTTGTTACATATCTACTGAGATACCTATGTTATATACACACTAATACCTGACTGACTGATTATACTAGATAATCAGATGGTCATAGAAATGTGTCTACACCTTGCTTACAGCTTTATCTAGGCTTTCCATAATTCTGAGCAAAAGTTCAGGACCAGGGGTACATGGTAGCCAATCACACCTTTCCTCTTGCAAGTAGGGGCAGAGAACCCTCAGGCTGCTTTATTGTTCTCATTGCCCCAGTGAAGCTGACAATACACACTTTTCACATGCTGTGCTAAAATCTCAAGTCCATGCTCAAAAACTATAATTAGAAGCACAGGCCTTGATAAATATTGTGCTATTTTGCACTTTTTGGCTTAAAAAATAACTAAAACAATGTTTTATGATAAATCTAGCTAAAAAAAGTAGCTAACCCAAACCATGCCAATAATGTGACCCTTTGAGCAAAAAAAAGAAAAAAAAAATGCAACCCCTGTAAACTGCTCAAAAATAGCGCAAACTGCTTGATAAATGATGCAGAAAATGTTACGCCCTGTGCAAAAACACAAAGAGGGAGATTTATCAAACATGGTGTAAAGTGAAACTGGCTCAGTTGCCCCTAGCAACCAATCAGATTCCACCTTTAATTTTCCAAAGAGTCTGTGAGAAATGAAAGGTGGAATCTGATTGGTTGCTAGGGGCAACTGAGCCAGTTTCACTTTACACCATGTTTGATAAAACTTCCCCAAAATACACAAAAAAATGAAGCAAAAAGAATGTTACACATGCCCCCAAGTATTTGGACAGAATATCTCAGGCGTTGGCTGAAGAGCTGACAATGTACTGTACAGAGCTTCATGTTTTCCTCTTGCGCAGTCACACCACAGGGCATAATTGTATATCATCTAGAGTGACCACATTCACAGCTAACAAAACCACTGTATCCTCGCTCTACAATCATCCACTGATCCCTGTGGCCCTGCTGCCTGCCTGAGAGAGAGGGAAAGGGCAGACATGGAAATGGACTTTATAAGGCAGAGCAGGCTTGGGTGAGTGAGAGGTTTCTGTACCGTAGACGCCATTGTGTGATAAAGGGACAATCCAGACAATGGGACACCAGGCGCCAGACCCCAGGAGAGAGTTAATAAAAGGCAGAGAGTTCCGGGGGTGGGGGATGGGATGGGTCCCTCTATATTGTCTCCCTTTATTTGTGTTGTGGACAGAACTTGTGACATCCATGGTTTTGGGTGCTGTCCTTCGATAAACACATTTCAGACACTAAACTGCTTTCTCATCTCCATGGTGTGACCAGAGGAATACAGGCTGGAGAGACAAGAAGCAGAGGTGAATTACGTTATTATAAACTACAGTGATTAGGTTACTGGCCCTTTAAATCCTTTATATGAGAATCATACTGAAACATCTGTGCTTCTAAAACAAAGCAGATAAGGGTATATCTTCTGATTGTATTGGTTGTATTACAATCATTAGTATTATTAGTTGCTGTCGGTCATCTTTGTATCTCTTTTAGTGATTGACTCTCTCTACTGTCTTTATGACTTGTGTGTAGATGGGTGCAGGGCCCTGAAGAGGCCATCAGGGCTCCACCTGCTGATTGTCACAGCTACAGGCAGTCGGACTGTGCCAATTCCTTCCTTTTCCTCTCCAAATGCCACCAGATAGATCATTTAAAGGGGGTTTTCTGCCACAATAGATGTGAGCAGAGGGAACCACACAATTGTGCATGCACCCATATGTAGCAGTCTATGTTGTGGACATAGGTATAGATTCTGGAGGTAGGTCCTGTATCAGAAAGACGTTTATGGCATATTCTGTGGGTATGCCATAAATGTCCATGTTGGTAATATCTATTTAGGGGTTACTCTCCAGGATTTTAGTGCCTACTGTTGAAGATCATGACCAGTTAAACCCGTCCCAACTTTTTCTTCACTGTTTCACCATTAGTAATGGTTTCTGTCAGGAACCATCATAGATCTAGGGTCCTGCTCTCCAAACGTTGACATTTTCTGCTACCTCTGGTTTGTCATTCCTCTCTAGGGCGTCATTTCCCTTTATAGAGGATTCGGTTGTTTGTGTGTTACTATATATATGTCCTGGAAATTACCTCCGGTAGATCTTGTTGCAATGCTCCATCGATGACTGTCACCCTCTGACACACCCGGCCAACTACTCTCCAGGCATGTGCTCTGTACTAGCACTGGTCAGACAGGTGTGAGTAAGAGGTGGGGCACTGACACCCCCTTCGTAATGTGTGATGCAATCCTGTACAGAAAGCACAGGTGCACAGTCAGCCAAGATCATTGTGGGGTTCTGTCTTGTATATTGTGAGGTCGGTGAAGTTGGTGAGAAAAAGAATGGTGGCTGTCTGTGAGCTAATGGGCCAGGACCTGAGATTGGCGTACTTAACCTGCACTGACAACAAGCCCTGCGTAAGCAGCACTACATCAAGATTCCACGATCTCTATTAGAAAGCGGTTCTTTGTGGGATGAAATGATGTCATCGCGTGGCTAGTGATGATCTCTGCTTCTCTCTCCCCTCCTTTTCTTTACAAGCCATGACATCTAGGAATAGGGAAGGACATACAGCATTGATTTGCATTGTCACAAGGCTCTGCATGTAGGAGCTCTAGTATGTTAGCACTCCTTGTCTTTCTAAAAATACTTTCTGTTTGTGCAAAACCTCAGTGATGTTATTGGAAGCTAAGGGCATGGATGTAGTGTGATAAAATCTACCTGGGTAAGGGGTACGGAGAGTGATGTCATCAATCTGACATTAAGCCTGTTGCAGATATGTGGGCAGTTCCAGTCTTTTGTTCATATATAGCTTGCTGGGGTGAGTGTGATGACATCAAAGCTCCTATAGACCTATACTGGTTTCACTTCAGTATGATCAGGTGTTATTACTGGCAAGATGATGATTTGCTGAAAATACAATGTCTTCTTTTCTCCCTTTAGGTGTCTCTTCCATTTTTACCATGCCTCCCTTCTTTATGTTCATTATCTGGTGCCTTGTCCTCAACTTCCATGATGGCATTTCCTACCCCGCAATGGAGAAGCCCACTGCTCGCCCTATTTACAGTCAGCGGCCATTTGTGGTAGGCTGGAACGCACCCACGCAGGAATGTCAGCCACGACACGATGTGCCATTCGATTTACGAATCTTTGACTTCAATGCATCCCCCAATGAGGGCTTTGTGGATCAGAGACTCACCATCTTCTACAAGGAGCGCCTCGGACAATACCCTTACTATGATGAACGTAATGTTTCCATCTATGGCGGTGTCCCCCAGAACGCCAGCATCAGCAGTCACTTGATTTGGATGCAGGAGGGATTAAAGAAATATATAAACAAAACCGTAGATGAGGAAGGTCTGGCTGTCATTGACTGGGAGGAGTGGCGTCCTATTTGGTTAAGAAACTGGAACCTCAAAGATATATACAGACAGGCATCAAAGGATCTGGTGGCTGCTCGACACCCCAACTGGAGCAAAGAAATGGTGCTTAAGCAAGCAATATTTGAGTTTGAAACCGCCGCCAGTAACTTCATGGAAAAAACGTTACAACGTGCCAGGAGCTTCCGGCCCCACCAGCTCTGGGGCTTCTACCTGTTCCCTGACTGCTATAACCATAACTACCTACAGAACTGGGAGAGCTACACTGGGAAATGTCCAGATGTGGAGATTTCACGTAATGACCAGCTGAGCTGGTTGTGGGAGGCCAGCACTGCACTCTTCCCGTCTGTTTATCTAGATCCTTCTCTGGCATCCAGCAATCAGGGTCGCTTGTTTGTGCAATTCCGGGTGAAGGAGGCCATGAGGATCGCAAATAAACACCACAAAGACTACGCCTTGCCTGTCTATGTATATTCCCGACCCACTTACAATAGGAGGCTGGACACCCTGTCCCAGGTAAGATACATGCAGGGTGATATTTTCTATTTCCATGGCTGCCAATCACATGACATAAATGCCCAGTCCTTATAATGCTGGACACTTCTCAGAGGAGTAGAGAAAAGAGTTGACTTTTAACAATAGAAAATCAAGTGGCGTTCCTCTTGTGTTCTGAAAACTTTTTGATAAGGGGTTAATTTACTTTTTGCTTATCGTTTAGCTTCTCCTCACAGTTGGTCGATGCAGTTTATCGGCTTACTGCTGTTGTTTAAGTTCCCAAAATGCACTACACTTTGGTATTAGATAAACAGCAGAAATGTGATAAAACTTCAGTCACTGAGTGCTGCACAGTGAGCAGATACCCTGCATATATTATAATTGTACAGTATGCTAACTTTCCCTCACTCAGAGACGTGTGGGTGACCCAGCCCTTGCTGAGAATCCACGGCAGCCATGCCCTCCTCCCCTCCCAAACTGTGGGCCTGAATGTTTTGACAGAATCTGCAATGGAATGAACCCAAAGCAGAACCAGGCACGTCCATCATAGAATTATTCTTCATCCTCACATTTAACCCAGTCCATACCCCGCTGCAGCCTGCATCTGCTTATTACAGCTTATTTTCTCCAAGAACTTGCTGCAAGGCTAGAAAACCGTGTACTCCATCCATCCATAGATCATGTCCTCTATTATATCTGGAGTCCCCCATAAAGCCAAGCCATAGATGAGGCAGTAGCGCTGAACATAGATGAACATTATCTCAGGGATTATATTATGTCCCAGATCCATTTTTCCATGTTATGTTTTCTAGTTAGTTTTTTTCCACATATCTACATATCTAATAGGGTTATAAAGCCTTCTTTACCTTGACCGTACAGGTTCACAAAGAAAAAATCAGACTACAGAAAATAAATGATGTAACTATATAACAATGCAGATTTCTATGCCAATCGGGGAGGGTGAGAAGCTGAGCAAGAGTCTTTTATACAGACATGCCCATTACCAATGTAATAGACTCTTTATTCCTCCTATGGAAGCTGTACTGGTAGCGATAAGTGCTAGTCTCAAAGTGTTTGTTGTCATTTATAATAATGTTTTTTTTTTTTTTTTACAGATGGATCTAATCTCCACCATCGGGGAGAGTGCTGCACAGGGGGCTGCTGGGGTCATCTTCTGGGGTGATGTTGAATATGCAAAGAACACGGTGAGTGCCCTGGTCCAGAGCCATCACACATGACTCCAATGCGACTGTGTCATGTGATGACTCCAAATGTTGTGCAGACAAAAACTGTACATTGTGTTTCCCGTGAATTTCGGTTCATTCTGAGGTTGTTTAAACAATCTTGTCTTTTGAGGATTGAAAGGTTGTGTTCACACATTCAGGTTTTTAATAGCAATTATTGATTACAAAGTATTTTCAGTCTAGAAAAACTACTGAAAATAAATGGTGTTTTTTTCTGCTGATTTTTCTGGGCAGAAAAAAACTGCTTATTTTTGGCTAAATCAGCCAAGATAAACAACATAACTTTATTTTACACCTGTTTGAATAACGGCAGAAAATTAATGTGAGAACAAACCATCTGTTTTTGCCAAGTTAAGTAGAACTTAAAGAAAATGAACAGTAAAAACATTTTTTTCTGGGGTTTTATGGCACAAATAAGTGAATCCACTGCATCGGCTACCATACAGAGCGAACTGCCCTGGAAGTCCTGCATTATCTACTGTGTAATGGTTACATTGGTTCAGCCCCTACTGAACTGAACAGGAGCTGAGCTGCAGTAACCAGCACTACACAGTAGATATTCAGGGCTTCCAGATGTGTTCTCTGTGTATGGGTGGTGGTGCGGTGGCTCCGCCTAACAGCTGATCAGCGAGGGTGCCAGGTGTCACCCTGACAGTGTGTGAACATAGCTTAAAACACAGAATAAAAATGAATATGCTGCTGTGGTGGGGAATAGGCACAAACCCATACCTACTTAAAGCCCTATTACATGGAGATATTATCGGGCGTATTTGGCCGTTACGGACGATAAGCGTCCCATGTAATAGAAGGCAAAAATCAGCCGACATGAACAATGTCGGCTGATCGTTGCTGTCGTTTGTCTTTCAAAATGTGGAAAGACAAATGACTGTGATAGCAGCGACATGTTGCCGTTGCTTTGTGGAATAGGAGCGGTGGCAGCAGACCGCCGCTATCCTCTATGGGCTGCCCAAACGATCTAGCGATCACCCAGGCAGCTCCCCCGCAGCTCCCAGCGGCCTCCCCTCCCTGCCACCGTGTGTAGTAGCCGCCGCGTGTAAAAGGGGTGTTCTGGTTCTAGTGTTTTATCAGTGTATTTTAGCTCCTGGGTGCATTAGTGCTCTGTTCCCAACCCTGCCCGTTGTTGTGAATTTACAGATCCAAGCATGCCAGTGCTTGCTGGGAGTTGTAGTTCTACAACAGCTGGAGAGCTCCAACTCTAGACCATAGCCGTACCTCTCTACACGTCATAAACTTTGCTTTTTTGTACATTATTACCTAACTAATGGCCTTATACTCCACCACCCTCTGTACTCGCTTGTAATGTTATAATACCTATCATGACTCTGCTGCCACGTTTTCATAGTCTGTGTGTTTCCTGCAGGAGTCTTGCATGAAGGTGAAGTCGTATCTGGAAAACAGCTTTGGTGAATACATTGTTAATGTGACAACTGCTGCTGAGCAGTGCAGCCAATTTCTCTGTGGTGGGAACGGCCGATGCTTGAGACAAGACAATAAGACAGATGCCTTTTTACACCTCAACCCATCCAGCTTCCGTATAGTTCACTCTTCAAATGCTATAAATGCATTGGTCCCTATATGGGCGACGGGGCGTCTTTCTGAGGAAGACAAGCGCTACTTGAGTTCACATTTCCGCTGCCAGTGTTATGTAGACTGGTATGGCGACAGCTGTGGGACACAGAGAAGTACAAGGAACCAGACAGGAGCCACCGGCCCCTCTAGGGGCCACATGCTACTGTGTTCATTGCTGGCCTTACTCCTCATGCTGCTGTGAGGGCCACAATGACCTACTGAAGGACAGTTCTGTTTATCACTACATTGGGCTGTGGCTGATGGGCTCTCCAAAAGATGGGAGCCAAAGGACGTTTTTAGTTGGTCCCGTGAGATTTATTTATTTTAAATGAACTTCGTATCTGCCATGGCATGGCGCTGTGTATTCCTACCTCTAGGACTTGACAATTAACCCTGTGCCATAACACAGGACGCAGGGTTCAAGGGGTCGTGGTCCTGGCCACATCTAAGACTGTGCAATAAGGTTCTCATCATATCTGCCTGGGGGGCTTGGGGATGCAGTGTTTGACCTGCCCCCTCCCCTCCATCATATAAAGGGTTAATTGCAGTCAGGCACTCAGGAACAGCATTAGCTGCTGCTCATGTCGGTGCCTTCACCTGTTTTTATACTGTTGGTTGCTGCCATTTTGTAGTATTTTATGAACTTTTTTTTATTGTGTGGCTGTGAGGTCATTGGGGACCCCTCCAGGGGTTGTATGAATGTGGAACGCCTTATCTGGAGCTGGTCATCCAGACTTTGTCATCAGCACACATGCCCAGTTCCGCCATAACTGGCGCCCAAGAACCGAGAAACACAAAACAATAAAGTGTTGTAAGAACCCGGTGTAATGCTTCTTATTAAGTGAGAGCAGCTCTGTGTTCAGTGTAGGTAATCCCTGCTTCTTAAAGGGGGGGTCCATCTTCATGTAACATTTAAAAACATTCTCCCCGAAATAAAAAATTCTCATAAATACAAGTTCTTTCTGAGGGTTTGTCACAATGCATCAGTCCAGGTAATGGCACAGGTAATCTGTGCTACTGGTACACGAGAAGGGTGGAGCTCACAGAGAATTATCTATACTGAGAAAAACAACTTTGGACACCACTCGCTGAGGATAGGCTACTAGCTTTTTCATGTAAACAAGAATGTTTTCATTCTTTGACAAGCAGAGATATAAAGAAGGTTTGTCTAGGTATTTTGTGTCAGTGTATGTATATTTCCAGATCTCGACTCCTATATTTACTGAGTTTAGTAACCCCCCTCCCCCAGCAGAATGGACACAGCTCATGTGACTGCCTAGCCCAGGTGATGCTTGATCTAACTCTGCGGGGGGTAAGAAGGTTGGGGCGAGCTGTGGGGGTGGGCCGCTCTCTACAGCTCTTCTTTCCTTCCCAATTCTAGGAATAAGGTTGCAGCGCTGCTCTGATGTCTGTTGCGTAGGTTCACACACCCCTGATACATTGTTACTGCAGCTGCCTTATTTATACCAGCTTCTTAGCCGCTAGTCCTGTTCCAGGAGCTTTATCAGGAGCTCGGGCCTCATTCTCCTCCTCCTCACAGCAACGTCTTCCAGATGTGAAACCTGATGTCTTTCTTACTGAGCTTTTACTGACATAGCCCCCAAGGGTGTTACAGGATGCTTAACTCCTTCTTGGCTACTTGCAGCCTACAGTATAATGGTCTCACCGCCTGGGGCTGGCTTTTCTTATGCAGAACCCCTCTGTCCTATTGGGGAAAATATATATTATATAGAGGGATCTCATTCTGGGACACATGGCCCAGCCATCCATTTCACGGTCTCTCTTTCGTTTGAATGAGTGACATGTGACCAGAAGAAAATTCCTGCAGCAACATCAGATGACTGGCAGGCGGTTACGGGATATAGACCTGCAGCAATCAGCTGAGCGCTGGTGACTTTTACAGAAGGGATTGTCTTGCAGAGTTCACTTCTTTGGATTGAATAATAAAGAAGTTCAGCCATTTTCAGCATTTTGTGGCTCTTCACTTAAAGGGGTTATCTGTCACAGTAAAAAAGGAGCTCAGGCCAGTGTTGTTAGGGCTTACCAGAATGCTCTGCTTTATGTGACCAAAATGAGTAGCTGTAGGACCCCTGAAGCCCCACAGTCCCATGTCTAAAGCTGCCTTACTTCCACATTGGGCAGCATGGCACATGATGCACACTACTAAACCACACCCCGCACATGTGATTGGGGCCAAGCGGCCTGTCCAGCTTCCTGGATCATGTATCTTCCAGTATGCTCACCCAACCAGTGCCATGCAGCTGAAGAGGTCATTGAGGGAGTCTGGCCTGAATGAGGAAAACAGCTTTTGAAACACCCTGACATGATGGAACTGTGCATTTTCACAAAATGGCAGCGCGCAGTGAAAAGCAGGGACGACAGTCCAAAAAGTGTATATGATTGCACAACTTTTGGTGGGGAGATATGGGGTATAAAAAAACACTGTGAGCTTTTGAAATCAGTGACATAAGTACATTGGTAAAGTGATATAACTGAAAATGGGGTTGAAGCATTCATCATTTTCAATATTAAGAAGTTATCCTCTATAGGGGATACCTAACCTTTACACCCAGGGGCTGCACTCCTGTCCCGATCTAGTCCTGCACACAAAGCCCAGAAGGTGCAGCCCTATCCAGTCTAAACAATGCTGTGTGAACTCCATGGCTGTGTACACCTGCACTGATACATTGTAACAGAATATGGGGACAGGTTGGAGATATGTCACGATTATTTTTAGGGGATCCTGACTGGAAGTTCAGATGCAGTTTCTGTTGCAGAAACTGTTCTGGTTTCTGTTTTGTTTTCTGGATATTTTATAATAAAAGAAGAAATGTAGCTTCATTTCCATTTATAAACCTGGGCTCCCATGATGCTTTGCATTGATATTGTAAGTTATCAGTAGCAGGGCCATCCTAACAGCATTAAAGGGGTTGTCCGGCGATAAAAAATTATTCACAGAATAACACACATTACAAAGTTATACAACTTTGTAATGTATGTTATGTCTGTGAATGGCCCCCTTCCCCGTGTCCCACCACCCCCACCCGTGTACCCGGAAGTGTGGTGCGCTATACATTACCTGTCGCGTGCCGACCACGGTCTCCGATCGTCAGCAGTGACGTCTTCTTCGGGAGGCCAGCGGATCTTCCCGAGTGCCGGCCGCCCTCTGCAGCGTCATCCGAAGCTCAGCCGCGATTGGCTGAGCATAACTGTGCTCAGCCAATCGCGGCTGAGCAGCTGATGACGTGGCCGCGTCATCAGCCGCTCAGCCGCGATTGGCTGAGCACAGTTATGCTCAGCCAATCGCGGCTGAGCTTCGGATGACGCTGCAGAGGGTGGCCGGCACTCGGGAAGATCCGCCAAGCTCCCGAAGAAGACGTCACTGCTGACGATCGGAGACCGTGGACGACACGATATGCGGTTAGTATAATGCACCACACTTCCGGGTCTAGCGTGGGTGGGGGGAAACACGGGGAAGGGGGCTATTCACAGACATAACATACATTACAAAGTTGTATAACTTTGTAATGTGTGTTATTCTGTGAATAATTTTTTATCGCCGGACAACCCCTTTAAGGCTCCCTAGACAGAACTGTGAACTGGCCCCCCTTCCCCTGATGTTCTTACCAGCCACATTATGCTGCGTTTACACAAAGCGATAATTTGCCCAATCGATCGTTTAACGATTTGGTTTTTAAGATCGCTTAAGCCCATCTTTCACATAAGATGAATCTGTGAAAGACTGTTTACACAAAGCGATCTGCGAATTTTGTAAGTACATTATTTAGTACGTTACATAATCTACTTACAGGAACCAGGATTTACACTTGGATTCCCTGTTCCTGTACAGTACACATTGCCACTCACTTGCCACCCCAGTCGTCAATTGCAATTACTTAGCTCAATTTTTGCGGCAGCTACCTGGGCACAGGGGGCATCTGCAGGACTGGTGTCACCCCGGGGCAGAGGGGCCCCCTATGAGTCATGGGCCCCCGGGCAGCCACCTACCCTGCCTAATGAGAAAGACTGCTCTGATCAGTAGCCATCATAATGTGGGATCTCATAGAAAAACAGTTATGTCCCTAGGTATGTAAGAGTTACTATAGAGGAGTCAATGTGCTGCACTGATATCACACTGTTCACAGGGCCAGGAACCAGTGATTCATTTCCATTTATAAACCTGGGCTCCCATGATGCTTTGCATTGATATTGTAAGTTATCAGTAGCAGGGCCATCCTAACAGCATTAAGGGTCCCTAGACAGAACTGTGAACTGGCCCCCCCTTCCCCTGATGTTCTGCCCAGCCACATTATGCTGCGTTTACACAAAGCGATAATTTGCCCAATCGATCGTTTAACGATTTGGTTTTTAAGATCGCTTAAGCCCATCTTTCACATAAGATGAATCTGTGAAAGACTGTTTACACAAAGCGATCTGCGAATTTTTAGCGAACGACGAACGATGATTTGAGAACATCTTTAAAGATCAAAATGAACGATTTTCTGCTTGTCGCTTGATCGTTTGCTGTGTTTACACAGAACAATTATTGCTCAAATGCGATCGTTATTGTGAAAATTCGAACGATAATCGTTCCGTGTAAACGCAGCATTAGAAGCCATTACAATGTTGTAATCGTGTGGTGCGCGTGCGTGGGTACGTTGGCCTCTTGTCGCAGTGATTTGTAAAGCGCAGCCTCTAATAAGTGTGGCAGGTAGACGCCCCTGCCTGCCACACTTACTACAGGCTACTACATATTAGGTTCAACACACAACAGTTAATGCCCCTCTCCAGGAAGCCCTCAGTATTGTTGTCAACCTCTCTTCCTCCTGGAGTGCCCCTGGAATTGTCGCTAACCCCTCCCCCTCCATGAGTGCCCCTAGAATTGTTGATAACCCCTCCCCCTCCAGGAGTGCTGCTGGAATTGTCGCTAACCCCTCCCCCTCCAGGAGTGCCTCTAGAATTGTTGCTAACCCCTCCCTCTCCAGGAGTGCCCCTAGAATTGTCGCTAACCGCTCCCCCTCCAGGAGTGCCCCTAGAATTGTTGCTAACCCCTCCCCCTCCAAGAGTGGCCCTAGAATTGTCGCTAACCCCTTCCCCTCCAGGAGTGCCCCTAGAATTGTTGCTAACCCCTCCCTCTCCAGGAGTGCCCCTGGAATTGTCGCTAACCCCTCCCCCTCCAAGAGTGCCCCTAGAATTGTTGCTTACCCCTCCCCCTCCAGGATGCCATTAGTATTAAAATTAACCGCCCACCCCTGGATGCACCTAGTATATTAGGCCCGCGGCCCATTTTATTGCAGTTAACCCCTTACTCCTCAATGAAATACCCCTAGTCTGTGCCAAGTTAAAAAAAAGATTCCACTCACCTGTCCTTTGTTCAAGCATCGGCCAGTCGTCTGCATACTCTTGCAGTCGGACCATGCAGGTCTTTTCCTACAGGCGGCACGAGATAAGATTACGTAATCATGCATGGCCAGCAGGAGAAGATGTGCACCGCTCTGGTGCACAGGAGCAGGGAGTCCCTGCTGCTGTAAGTACATTATTTAGTACGTTACATAATCTACTTACAGGAACCAGGATTTACATTTTGATTCCCTGTTCCTGTACAGTACACATTGCCACTCACTTGCCACCCCAGTCGTCAATTGCAATTACTTAGCTCAATTTTTGCAGCAGCTACCTGGGCACAGGGGGCATCTGCAGGACTGGTGTCACCCCGGGGCGGAGGGGCCCCCTATGAGTCATTAGCCCCCGGGCAGCCACCTACCCTGCCTAATGGGAAAGACTGCTCTGATCAGTAGCCATCATAATGTGGGATCTCATAGAAAAACAGTTATGTCCCTAGGTATGTAAGAGTTACTATAGAGCAGTCAATGTGCTGCACTGATATCACACTGTTCACAGGGCCAGGAACCAGTGATCACATTTCCTGCTTTTCATCTGGGCCCAGTTTCCGACTTTAATTATTGTTACAGTTTATCTAAGTATCAACTGGGTTTTGTACAAAGGCTAAAAATGAGCTTGTAACGTTATATCAGTATAATGTCTTTTCTCTATGCACATTGTCTGTGCCTCTATGCAGCTGTGAACACACAGCAAGAAAGTAATTTCCAATATTGCTGCAATACTGCCATTTCCAATATGACTACAAGCATTTATTATCAACAGCTCCACTTTTCTGCAGAAAAAAGGCAACATAGGCAGGTTTTTCACCACATTTTTCTCTTTCTGTTAACTGCATACGTTTCCGGAGCATGAAGACCAGTGTTATGGATGTGTAACTGCCCGGGTGAAGGCTAGATCAGCTGGGCAGCCCATAGAGGATAGCGGCAGTCTGCCGCCGCCAGCCACTATTCCACGGAGCGACTGTAGCATATCGCTGCTATCCTGGTCATTTGTTTTTCAACATGTTGAATGACAAATGGCAGCAATGAACATGAACGATGTCGGCTGATCGTTGCCTCCTATTACACCAGACGATTATTGGCTGTAACGGGCAATATCGGCCGAATACGGCCAATAATCGTTTTGTGTAATAGGACCTTAAGGTCATAAGTAAGGATGCATGGCATCCCCACTTAACCCTCCTGGGAGCCACACAGAACAGTCTGGCCCCCCAGGGGTTTAAGTGAGGGTGCATAGCATTTTCATACTCACCAGCTGATGTTTCCCTTTTTTACCAGACCTGGCACACTGAGCTTGATGTGTGTCGGGCTCTGGCTCTTGCAATGTCCAACACCTAAACCACAAAAATGATTATTCACACATAAAGGCAAAAACATCCGAAAAACGCATCCGAAAAACATCCGAAACATCCGAAAAACGAAATCATGAAAAAAAACGGCATGTGTAGCAATGAGGCCAGAAAAACGCCACAAAAAAAAAAACTATGGGGGCACCCTGGAACTGTTTTCAGCTAAAGTCAAGGTGAAAACTGCACTGCCCTTCATGTCAGCATAGATCACAATGGCTTCATTCAGGGCCGGCCTTAGGGGTGTGCACTCCCAGCAGGAAGGGGGCACCACCTGCGGCCCCCTGAGCCTATAAATCCATCCCTGCCTCGGCACAGCAGCCTTGCTGAGAGACAGCAAGGAGAAAGTTCTCCCCCTGACATGTGACTGCAGCCTGGCTCCATCCTCCGCCCCCCACAGCGTCTTCCAGCTCACAGATGCCCCAACCCCCCCCCCTCCGTACGAAGATAATTCAGCAGTGTGATCCTCCGCTCTACCTCCTCATGGGCAGAGACATCCTCCACTGATCCTTCTGTGTGAGTATATGTATTTCTGTCCATGTGTTAGTGAAGTGTGTGCGTGTGTGTGTGTTATTGCTCTGTGTGGCTGTGGTAGGACAACAACTCCCAGCATGCTCCTGTGTGGCTGTGTATGGAATACAACAACTCCCAGCATGCTCCTCTGATTCTGTGTGTCGAATACAACTCCCAGCATGCTCCTGTGTGTGGAGTACAACAACTTCCAGCATGCTCCTGTGTGGCTGTGTGTCGAATACAACTCCCAGCATGCTCCTGTGTGGCTGTGTGTGGAATACAACAACTCCCAGCATGCTCCTGTGTGGCTGTGTGTCGAATACAACAACTCCCAGCATGCTCCTGTGTGGCTGTGTGTGGACAACAACTCCCAGCATGCTCCTGTGTGGCTCTGTGGACAACAACAACTCCCAGCATACTCCTGTGTGGCTGTGTGGACAACAACAACTCCCAGCATGCTCCTGTGTGGCTGTGTGTGGACAACAACAACTCCCAGCATGCTCCTGTGTGGCTGTGGTAGGACAACAACAACTCCCAGCATGCTCCTGTGTGGCTGTGTGTGGACAAAAACAACTCCCAGCATGCTCCTGTGTGGCTGTGTGTGGACAACAACAACTCCCAGCATGCTCCTGTGTGGCTGTGTGTGGACAACAACAACTCCCAGCATGCTCCTGTGTGGTGTGTATTTGTATATGTGACTGTATGTGTGTCTGTGTTTGCAGGATATATATACTGTGTGTCTGTATGTGTCTGTGTAAGCAGTATATACAGTGTGCGTCTGTGTAAGCAGTATATACACTGTGGGAGAGATTTATCAAGCATGGTGTAAAGTGAAACAGGCTCAGTTGCCCCTAGCAACCAAAGAGTCTGTGAGGAAAGGTGGAATCTGATTGGTTGCTAGGGGCAACTGAGCCTGTTTCACTTAACACCATGTTTGGTGAATCTCCCCATGTGTGTCTGTATGTGTTTATGTGACTGTATCTGTCTGTGTAAGCAGTATATACAGTGTGTGTCTCCAAGAGATAGGCTTAGGATGGGCTACAACCAGCCGGGAGGGGGGGGAAGTAATATTCTGCACAGGGCGCCATCTACCCTAAGGGTACAAACCCACACACCGTATACGCAGCAGATACGCAGCAGATACGCAGCAGATTTGATGGTTTAGATTTGATGCTGTGTTCAGTTATTTAGATCTAATCTGCTGCGTATTTGTTGCGTATTTGCTGCGTATCGCAGCAGTAAATACGCTGCGTATACGGTGTGTGGGTTTATACCCTAAGGGTGCCTTCACACCTAGCAAATCGCAGCGTAAATTACGCTGTGAGTCGTCTAGGTCCTGGCAGATCACTTTCACTACATACATGCAGCGGTCTAAACGACCGCTGCGTGTATGTAATTCTGCCGGCCACTTAACCCCTTCAGCTACCGCCCGCCTCCCGCTTCCACTCCACTGTATACATTACCCCTCCTCGCTGCACGGGGTCCCGGCGTACTGCTCTCCCGCCCAGCCAATCAGTGTGTTGCCCAGCCGCAGCCACTGATTGGCCCGGCGGGAGGGCAGTACGCCGGGACCCCTGCAGTGAGGAGAGGTAATGTATACAGAGCAGGAGCGGAGCGGGAGGCGGGCGGAAGCTGAAGGGGTTAAGGGGCTGGCAGAATTACTTACACGCAGCGGTCGTTCAGACCGCTGCGTGTATGTAGTGAAAGTGATCTGCCAGGACCTAGATGACTCGCAGCGTAATTTACGCTGCGAGTCGCTAGGTGTGAAGGCACCCTAAGGCCGGCCCCGGCTGCATTTTGTTTGCACTATGGGAACACAGCTTTACACCTTTTGCTGGGTTCACACTACGTTTATTTGAGGCTGTATGTTTGAGGCTGTATAGCAACCAAAACAAGGAGTGGATTGAAAACACAGAAAGGCTATGTTCACATAATGTTGTAATTGAGTGGATGGCCGTCATTTAATGGCAAATATTTGCTGTTATTTTAAAACAACGGCTGTTATATTGAAATAATGGAAGTTATTTACCGTTATATGGCGGCCATCCACTCAATTTCAACATTGTGTGAACAGATCCTTTCTGGGTTTTCAATCCACTCCTGGTTTTGGTTGCTATGAAGACCTGACATGAGGACCAAATACAGCCTGAAATATACTGTGTGTGAACCCAGCTTTGGCTGTGATTCCACACATTATCTTTGCTCAGTATTTTGCAACCAAAACCAAGAGTGGATTGAAAAAACAGGCTATGTTCACACACTGTTGAAATTGAACTGATAGCCGCCATTTAATGGCAAATACCGTCCGGGATCCCATTAAAGTAGAGGCATTGTTCCACCTGGCACAAAGTAAGGCCGTTGTTGCCATCGGCGGCGTACTTTTACGTAGTGTGAACATAGCCTTAAGCAGTGTTTTATCAGGTATGTAGTAAAATATGAAAAAAGTTATGGCTATAGAAACAGTGCGATAAAATAAATTATGTGAAAAATAGTTTTGATTGTTCAAAAATAGTAAAACATTAAAAAATATACACTAAGGCCTTGTTTACACTTTCAGTAGTTTGCTACTGTTGTCTGCAATGTGCAAAAAATTAGTAATCCGTAATCTGTATTTTTTACACATCTGCAAAAAATGGGAAGATGATAGTTAAATTAAGGTGATAGCTATTATTTGCGGACATTCCTCACATTTCTTCTGCAAAACTTATAGACTTCTATAAATAAATCCATCTGCAATTATTACCTGTGAGGACCCTTAAAACTATGGACAGTGTGAACAGTCCAATAGAAATCAATGTGCCCTAAATTCACACTGCGTACGAATCCGTACGCAGGTCTTACGCTGCCGTACATGTACGGCTGAAACTACGGGTGTGCGAAAAATCGACATGCGGCCGGATGCGTACGAACTGCGAACATATGCCCGCAGTACAGTTATGCTTCCCTAGCTTGTTTCGAAGCGATTTGAGGCAGGTCATTTACTTGGAAATCTTCGCCCAGCCCCGTAAACCACACAGAACCTTTTGGATCGAAAAGTCAAGTTCAATTTGTCTGAAATAAGTACTCCGTACGGGACCGCATGGAAATCCACGGCCGTGAGTTTCAACATTTCCGTCTTCAAACAATGGTCTTGTTCATTTTTCACGGAGCCGTATACGATCCGGCCGTAAGCTCATACGTAGTGTGCATTGTGCGGGCTTATATAGTATACTTTCAAGCAAACGCATCAACCTCAAAACTTCGTGCGTATATTCGCGGTTCGCACTACAGATGGATTCATACGCAGTGTGAACATAGCCTAAATGTGTAAATGTACGGAATGTGTAACTAAGGCTATATTTAGTATCAACCTATAATATAAAGATTAATTAATAATTATTGAATGGATTATTTTGTGACTTTTATGTAGCAGTCATGAACGCTTTTGTTTTGCAGTGTCACCCGATTTAATTTCCTTAGTTGAAACAAAGCAAAATAAATGCAGGCTAACATAGTGATTATTGGTCATGTGAACCATTATGTGGCCAAATTCTGCATATAGTCCTAACCTTATACCATATAATAAACAGTAAAAAAAACTAAAATTATGGCAGAATTGCACTTTCTATTTATATGTATCAAACATGAACTAAGCCTGTTCTTTCCACAATGACAGAAACATCAGTTATACTAAACTGCATGGAGATTATTCATAGTTCTCAGTATATAAATGCCACCTAGTGGCCACAGCTGGTTCTGCAGATTAATTTATGCCACCCGGCGGTGTTTGATGGCGTTAGGGTCTTTTCACACGTTAGTATATTGTTATATCTGCTATTTTTCATTAGCAATTCACAAATTTCCATCCAAATTGAATCCATATTGCATCTGTATTTTTTGCTGATCCATGCATAGAACGCCGCCGGCATGGGGAAGCTGGTGCCGTAGTCTTTTTTTTTTAACTGCAGTCTGGTTCCCGTGTGTGGCGCCGTTCTATTCACGGGTACCAGGCCGGGGGTGAAGCACTGGAGGCGGGCCAGCCCGCCCCCAGTGGGAGGAAACCCCCTCTATGACACGGCTCCATTAATTCTAATGCTTGCTTCTCTAACACTTGCTTGCTGCGCAGAATACCTCCTCCAGCCTTCTCCAGCTCCCTGGATCCTTCTCCGGCAGCCGTTTCCACCTCTCATCCTGCAGGTGCCAGCCAGTGCTCTCCCCGGGCTGCAGCAGATCCTCCAGCCTGCTCCAGCTGCTAGAACCCATTTCCAGGCTGCTTGCACTCGTGCTTCAGCACCGAGGGCCTGTAGATGGGTGCCGGCAGCTGGGCCAGGCTGGAGGAGCTGTTCCCTGTCGCGGGCAGAAGCAGCGGTCGCCCAGGATAAGCTCAGGCAGGCTGGAGGACCTGTTCCCCACAGCAGGGAAAAGCAAGGGCTGCACGTGAGTTCAAACAGCCACCTGCTCCTGCTTCTTTCTCTGCCTCCGTTGCAGGGAACACCTGTTTAAAGTGGAGATTCCCCTCATAATTAAGATGGGTGTTGGTACATTTGCTTTAAAGCACACCTGAAACACACTGTGTAACATCTAGAGAAATCATCAAAGATATCAAGAAGAGAATTGTGGACTTGCACAAGCTAGTTCATCCTTGGGTGCAATTTCCAGATACCTGAACACCAAACAATTATTGGCCGCACTTGGAAAACCGATCTGCTGAAATGCACAATGTTGGTTGATTGTTGTCTTAAACAAGTTCTATTAAAAAGACAACGATATCGATGGTCTGCTGGATCGTCTGAGTGTTGTCCCACCACGGGTGTTTCATGTTTCGCAAAAGCTTCTTAGGGCCCTATTCCACGGGCCGATTATCGTTCAGGTCATCGTTAAATTGTTCGAATCTAAACGATAATCGTTCGGTTGAGTAGCAGTTAACGACTAACGACCGAACGAGAAATCGTTGATCGTTTAATGAGACCTGGACCTATTTTTATCGTTGCTCGTTCGCAAATCGTTCGCATTGAATAAGACGTCGTTCGCAGTAGTGACGAACGCAATAGCGATGACAAGACGACCGCAAGAACGATCATAAGTAACGATTATCTTTCCATGTAAATGGGTGAACAGTTTCAGGTCTTTCGCAATAGCGGTCGTTTGGATAGTTTATCGTTAATGATTATACGAACGATAATCGTCCCATGGAATAGGGCCCTTATTCTAGGTTAAGTGGTAAGGAAGGTAGTATTCTCTAGTTTCAGCACTAGATGATGGGAGGAGGTGGAGCGTCAGTTCTACTTAGATTCTTGTGGGCGCAGGACACACAGAGCAGACGTCCCTGCTGTAGCCAAGCCAGGGCCTGGCTCTGCCAGAACCCTTGTCTGGGACAAGTCCGGTCTAGACAGTGTGTTAAGTGAGTTGGTTAAGACACGTGTATGCAGAAGCAACCAGAGACACTCAGTTCCTTCAGTCTATTTACTATATCTGTTATGCAGTGCTAGACACTACCAAGGGAAAAGAGTTGGGGTCATCCTAGCCCACGATAGGGCAGAAGGTGGTCAGACTATAGTCTATACACGGGTACAAGTAAACTTCTCACTCTTAAGTATCTCTTCAAATTCCAGCAAAGCACAGAACTACATTGGATTAGGACTCCCTTGACAAACTCCGCTCCTCTACACTGCTCTACTCTGTTTCTAACTCTTCAAGCACTGCTATAACTACCTCTACTCTATTCTACGCCTCCAAGCATTTCCGCAGCACAACCAAGTTTAAGCACTAAAGCCTGTACAAAGATTCATCTATTTGCTGTCAAAGTGTTCTGTATTATCCAAAGACTGTACAGTAAAGCTGTTCTATTTTTTCATCACTGGGACTCCTTTCCTCCGCACCAGCACCTATACACCATAGCCACACACCTTGGTTCATTTTTCAGTCTGGGTGGGTCAATTGTCACTCAGGACTACCGTGACAAAAACTCAAGGGACCCATCACAAACCAGCAGGTCACCGACCATTTCTGGGGAATATAGCCAGCCTCTATATAAAGCAGGTACCAACATCACACCTGTGTGCTGGATTAGCACTGGTGTCACAACATCACGGTGGACCACCACATCCGGGCAGCCCCTGCTGCAGTTCCCTGCAAGTCCTTCCCTAGCTCCCTGAAAGTCCTCTACCCAGCCCGCTCGATGTCTGCGCGTGTAATAGCACAGACAGTGAGCAGGGAACAAGGAGCAAGCTAGCACTGACCTGACAGGTCGGTGCTCGCTTGCTCCTTAATTTCACGCAGTGTAATAGGGCCTTAAGTGTCATTACCCACAGTAAATTGGGCACTGTATCAACATGGGTGAAAGGCCACTTTAAAAAAAAAAAAAAATTACTCTAAAAACAACAACAAATAACATAAAAAAGCCAGATTAGTGTTTACAAATACACACAGAAAAAAAATACCTTAATTTTTGGAGACATTTTCTGTGGTCCGACGAAATTACACTAAAGTAAATCGTTACGTTTAAAGTTAAAAGGGAGAAGCTTTTTTTTTTTTTTTTTTTTTTGAAGCACAGGGGTGGCAGCATCATGTTGTGGGCTTAGCTTGAGGAAGGATATCTCAAATGTTTGAACCAAGTCATACAGTTTTAGACACAAGCCTGGAGGACAGAAATGGCTGCACATCGCACCCAAGGTTGATATGAAAGCCTGTTCAGCTACATTAAAGTGACTGTACCACCAGGCCCAGGCTGAAGCACTGGAGGCGGGCTGACCCACCCCCAGTGGGAAGAAACCCCAGCCCCTCCATGACGTGACTCCATTAGAATCAATGGAACCCTATCATAGAGGGGCTGGGGTTTCCTCCCACTAAGGGTGGATGGCCCGCCTCCAGTGCTTCAGCCTGGGCCTGGTGCTACAGTCACTTTAAATTCCAATATCAGAAGTTAGTATATAATTTGATCAAACCATATTGCCTCATGTACCATGTGCAGGTCTCTGATACACATGAGTCCCTTTACTAAACGACACTGTGCCGGTCAGCGAACGCCAACCCCGAAAAGCATGCGCAAGCAGGAAAGGGGGACCACAGAATGGCCCTGCAATCCCACTGTCACAGGACCAAACCCCAAAGGCCCCCCCAAACCCCACAGGCGCCGACGGCAGAGAAGGCGGCCGCCAAGCAACACAAGTGTGAACAAGCTGTTACTACTCACCAAACCACCATCAGGTAGAATGGGAGAAAAAGTAGGTACTTACCACAGGTGCTACATGCTAATTTGGATCACATGGGTCTTACAAGGGAGGAGTGCTAGCCACATAGAAAAAAGGGACAGAATACATAAAATGCACAAGCCTGGAGAGACAGAAATGGCTGCACATCGCACCCATGGTTGATACGAAAACTTGTTCAGCTACATTAAAATACAACATGAGGCAATATGGTTTGATCAAATTATATAACAACTTCTGATGTTGGATTTTAATGTAGCTGATAGGCTTTCGTATCAACCATGGGTGCGATGTGCAGCCACTTCTGTCCTCCAGGCTTGTGCATACAGTTTAAAGGACAAGTGCCATGAAAAACTTTTTCCCAGTAATTGAAGCACATTACAAAGTTATATAACTCTGTAATATGCTTCAATCACCTATCTGCCTCCCTTGCCTGCCTTTTCCCCCCTCCACCCCCCACCAGGAAGTGTCTTCACTCACACAGACCTGATTACTGTCGTCACCAAGCTCTTCTCTCAGCTCCTTCTCCTGTTACACTAGCCTCCCCCCTCCCCTGCCTTGTCAGGTGACAGGCTTGCTCAGCTCCCATTGGCTGAACAACTGCAAGCCATCACTTGTCACATCTCACTTGCTTATCTTCCCTCAGACTGACTGGGGCACATAGGCAGCTCCCCCCTCCCCTCATACCCTCTCTCCTGCTGCCGTGGACTCAGTGAAGGAGTCATGTCACTAGAGAAGATAAGCTGAGCAAGCAGAGTCACCTGACAAGGAGGGGGAGGGGGAGGCTGGTGTAACAGGACCTAGAGCAGCCCTCCTGCTGATGACTCATCCTCACAAGAAGGAGCTGCCTGGTGACGGTGACAGTCATTAGGTCTGTGTGAGTCAGGACACTTCCTGCTGGGGGGTGGAGGGGGGAAAAGACAGGGAAGGGAGGCAGATAGGTGATTGAAGTGTATTACAGAGTTATATAACTTTGTAATGTGCTTCAATTACTGGGAAAAAGTTTTTCATGGCACTTGTCCTTTAACCCTTTGAGGACCAGGCCCAAAATGACCCAGTGGACCGTGCAAATTTTGATCTTAGTGTTTCCGTTTTTCCCTCCTCCCCTTCTAAGAGCTCCAGCACTTTCAGTTTTTTATCTACAAGGCCATGTAAGGGCTTATTTGTTACAGGAATAGTTGTACTGTGTAATGGCGTCATTCATTTTACCATAACATGTATGATGGAATTCCAAATATATTATTTATGAAGATATAAATTGGTGAAATCGCAAAAAAGAATGCAATATGGTAACGTTTGGGGGGTTCCTGTGTCTACGTAATGCACTATATGGTAACAGCGACATGATACTATTATTCTATAGGTCAGCCCGAACACAACCATATGCAGGTTACACAGATTCTCTAATGTTATATATTTTTTTAAAATGAAATCCTTTTTTTTGGCAATTAATTATAAATAAAATGGGACTATTGTGACGCTTATAACGGTTTTATTTTTTCACCTACGGGGCTGTATGGGGTGTCATTTTTTCCGCTATGATCTCTAGTTTTTATTAATACCATATGTGTGAAGATCGGACGTTTTGATCACTTTTTATTACTTTTTTTTTAATATATAATGTAACATAAAATCGGTAATCCGCGCACTTTTTTCCCTCTTTTCGTGTACGCCGTTTACCGATCACAATGACGCTTGTTATATTTTCATAGATCGGACAATTACGCACGCTACGGTATATTATATGTTTATTTGTTTATTTATTTTTATATGTTTTATTTATATAATGGGAAAGGGGGGTGATTTCAACTTTTATTGGGGGAGGGGTTTTGGGGTAGTGTGTTAGTGTTTATAACTTTTTTTTTTTTACACATTTGAAGTCCCTTTGGGGGACTATTACATAGATTAGTTTGATTTCTACACTGATGAATGCTATGCCATAGGCATAGCATTGATCAGTGTTATCGGCGCTCTGCTCATTGAGCCTGCCTGTGCAGGCTCAGTGTAGCAGATCGCCGATCGGACCGCACGGAGGCAGGTGAGAGACCTCCGGCGGCCCGTTTTACCGATCGGGACCCCCGCAGTCACACTGCGGGGGTCCCGATCGGTAAGTGACAGGGGACTCCCCCTGTCACTTACACTTAAACGCCGCGGTCGCGCCGCGATTGCGGCGTTTAAGGAGTTAATGACACGCGGCAGCGCGATCGCTGCAGCGTGTCATTACCGGTTAGGTCCCGGCTGCTGATTGCAGCCGGCCCCCACCTGCTGTGAAGCGCGCTCGGCTCCGGAGCACGCTTCATAGCGGGAGAAACACCCAGGGCGTACAGTTACGCCCTAGGTCGTCTGGGGACAGACTTCCATGGCGTAACTATACGCCCTGGGTCGTCTAGGGGTTAAGGCCAGGTTCAGACTATGTAAGTGTGCGGCTGTATTTGCGGCTGTAATTGTGCGGCGGTATTTTTGGTGGTTCATGCGTACGCTGGAAAGTATACGATATACGGTTGGACAATGCACACTATGTATGAATCTACGGCTCTATCGTAAACGGACCCGTAAAAAATGAACAAGACCATTGTTTGCGGCTGAATATGCGGCCGTGGATTGACAGGCGTTCCGTACGGAGTACTTCAAAAATAGCCGGCAATGATGCCGAATGCCGATGCCTCTAATAGTTAATATATTAAATTAATAAAACACATTTTCTTTGTAATAAAGTCACTTTCGTTGTTCAATAATTTAATTCTAACGAATCCATTATTTTGCAATTAAATATACTGTTAAAATAAATATATATATATAAATAAATGTATATTTATATGTATATTTATTTTTTGACAGTTTATTTAATTGCACAATGATGGATTCGTTAGAATTTAATTATTGAACAACAAAACTGATTTTATTTCAACGAAAATGTGTTTTATTAATTAAATATTAATTAGTACAGGAAGCTCCATAAGCCGTTAATTCATATTGCCGGCAAAAGAGCTTTCTGTACTAATCATCACTTTACTTTAATGAAAACATCAAATGTTTCTTCTAATTATGTTATCACAATAGCATTATTAGAAGAAACATTTAGAATTATATGTGCGCTCAGCTGATTGGCTGATCGGCTCAGCGCACATATAATTAGCGGGTCCGCAGCACAGTGACTTCATTGTGCTGCGGACCAGAGAAGAGGACACATCGGGGTGAGTATAGAGCTCTCTCCACCCCCTCCCCAGCACTGCACCCCTCCCAGCAAGGAAGGGGGGTCACTTAACCCCTTCCTTGCTGGGATGGGTGCAGTCTGGCATCAGTCTGGCCCCCAAGGGGTTAAGGGGGGTGCAATACATCCTCCCTTAACCCCTTGGGGGCCAGGCTGTAAGCAGCGATCTGTAAAGATGCTGCATACTGTAAGGAGCACAACACCGCTCACAATGATGGGTGTTGTGCTCCTGTTTGTGTGTTTTTTGTGTGTTTCTCCCTTTTTGTTTTTCAGATATCGGTATCCTGGGGATTACGTCGGATTCGGTGGACTACGTCGATGACCAGCGGTTATTTGTTGTTTTTTTTTTAATAAAATGGTCAATGAGGGGTGTGGGGGTGTTTTTATTTGAATAAAAAATTTTTTCAACTTGTGTCTTGTCTTTATTTCTTTACTTTATAGACTTAGTAGTGAAAGCCGTCTAATAGACGGAATCCATTACTAAGTCGGGGCCTAGTGTTAGCCGGTATAAAATGGCTAACACTAACCCCCCATTATTACCCCAGTACCCAATGCCACCAGGGGTACTGGGAAGAGCCGGGTGCCAGTGTTCCCGGAGCGTCAAAATTGGCGCTCCTGGACCGGGCGGCAGCAGGCTGGTAAGATTTAGGCTGGGGAGGGCCTAAACCAATGGCTCTTCCCACCCTGGTGTTACCAGGCTGCTGTCGTTTGGTTTTTAACCCGGCTGGTTATAAAAATAGGGGGGACCCTATGCTTTTTTTAAAAAAAATAAATAAATAAATAAAAAAAACGCAGCACAATGAAGTCACTGTACTGCGGACCGGCTAATTATATGTGCGCTCAGCCAATCAGCTGAGCGCACATATAATTCTAAATGTTTCTTCTAATAATGCTATTGTGATAACATAATTAGAAGAAACATTTGATGTTTTAATTAAAGTAAAGTGATGATTAGTACAGAATGCTCTATTGCCGGGAATATGAATTAACGGCTTATGGAGCTTCCTGTACAAATTAATATTTAATTAATAAAACACATTTTCGTTGAAATAAAATCAGTTTCGTTGTTCAATAATTAAATTCTAACGAATCCATCATTGTGCAATTAAATATACTGTCAAAAAATAAATATATATATAAATATACATTTATTTATATATATATATATTTATTTTAACAGTATATTTAATTGCAAAATGATGGATTCGTTAGAATTAAATTATTGAACAACGAAAGGGACTTTATTACAAAGAAAATGTGTTTTATTAATTCAATATATTAACTATGAGAGGCATCGGCATACTGCAGAGGATCGCAAACCCCGGTAATAGCAATTCATGTAAACTGTGTTCCCTGCTTTCCCAGATGCATCCAGAGGTGTTTGCATCACTTTCTAAAGATTTTATTTGTTATTTTTAGTTGAACCAGATTTCCAAGTAAATGACCGTATGTTTTGAGCCGCATGTCTATTTTTTCCCACGGCCGTAGTTTCATCCGCACATTTACAGCCGCATAAAAAATACAGCCGCACAGTTACATAGTGTGAACCTAGCCTACGGGTATAAACCCACACACTGTATACGCAGCAGATACGCAACAAATACGCAGCAGATTTGTTGGTACAGATTTGATGCTGTGTTCAGTTATTTAGATCTAATCTGCTGCGAGTTTGCTGCGTATCGCAGCAGTAAATACGCTGCATATACGGTGTGTGGGTTTATACCCTTAGGGCAATGGTACCATATGTATGTAAACTTTTGACTTTGCCTTTAAAAATGTATTTCTCTCATTATTCTGGTATTTGGCAAATATAAACATTTTTGGTAATCCTAATTGACCTAACACAGGAAAGGTTTATTCTGATTTCATGTCAGACAGTGAGAAAGTATATAGTGTATGTAAACTTCTGGATTCAGCTGTATATAATTAGTTATTTAATCAGTTTACATTGTAGCTGAAGAGTCAGAGATTGTATATTGTGGCTGGGGATGATGATACACTGGCGATGTCAGGAGCCCAGTCAGAGCTGAGAGGGAGGAGGGTTCAGGACTCCAATAGGGAACTGAAAGAGGAAGGAGGGGAGTATAAGGGAGGACACCACAGAGGAAGTGTCACCACATTAATGTTTTCAACTGCTGAGGGTATGAGGTGATCCTCCCTACATCAGGCGGCACAACTGATTTCTAGAAGGGCACAGACTGCAGCAGCGAGGGGTAAGGAGAGGGCTCATAGTTGGACATAGAGATGTTAACTATAAAGCTACAGATACAGTCAGGTTGAATTGTTATAATACATTGCACAAGACGACTCAGCGACAACACACAGCTCACAGAAAATCTCACATGTTCACTAGGAAGCCACAACTGACAGATAATATCACATGTTCACCATAGATTGTAGAATATGTTCAATAATAATAAATTCACATATGATACATATGTACTGGTAAACAACTTATAGATTGTATCACATGTTCAATAGTAACCAACAATGCACAAATAACGTCACGTGTTCACTGGCAGGGAGCTTTTTTATGGAATTGAAATGCTGTGGGTTTCCACAGGGAAATCTGCACCATTTTTGTGATTTTGTCAGTGTCGATTTTAGTGCAAAAAAGGTTAATGTATAGTATGCAAAGTGAATATATTTTAAGTGTCACTGTCGTTTGTAAAAAAGAAAAATTGACATGTTATAAAGACATGTCAAAAGTTTGGATCGGTCCTGGTCTGAGTGTTTACACCCGTACCGATCTGGAGAACGAGGCGGGAGAGGATATAATGCAGTGGGGTCGACTCCTGCTCTGTGTTAGGAAAAAAAGAGTCAGGCTCATAATGTATAATGTATTCCTACACATAGCGGGGAGCTCCTTCTCCTGATCGGTACCGATCAAAACTTTTGGTATGTCTTTATGCCATGTCAAAAGTTTATACAAATGCCAGGTGCACTTTAAAATTTGCAGTTAGGAATTGTGCAATGGATCCACAATGTTTCTGTAGAACAATAAACAAGTATATGGACTGTGACTTGCACTGAAGTCAACAGGTAAAGTCTGCTATAAGTGTTGAGAGGACCTGTCAAACTGTTCAAGATCAGCAACATCCTCCGAACCCAAATGCTAAGCATTTGATTCCCCACCGTTGCAGAAGTTGTATGCGGCCCTAGGGAGTACAGGAAAACATGGATACATCCATGTTTTCCTGGCTTCCCTAGGGCTGCATCCAACTTCTGCAGCTGCGGTAAATCAAATAGCGAACAATCAGATTTGAAGAATGTTGCTGATCCTGAACAGTTTGACAGATTCTCTCAACTCCATCTGCTACAAATCTGCAGCTGATTGACAAATTGACAGGCTGCTGTAGAGACTTCAGAGTCTTTTATTTTCATCTAAACAATGGGACCCTACGGGTGATGTTATTAACATGTTCAGTAGTAACTAACTATTTTACCGACAGCTCACAGTGATATTTCCTCTTATGTTTAGGCTCCGGGATGAACAACTCTTTCCGCCTGACATTTACGCTGCTCACATTTCTGGTTGTCACTCTTGCCAGTCCAGAATCTCTCCTTCCTGGAAGGCCTTTTATCACAATCTGGAATGCCCCTATTAGCCGGTGTTGGGACAAGTATGGGGTTGCCCTGGATTTTAATGCTTTTGACATTGTTGTTAATGAGAACCATTCATTTGTGGGCAGCGACATTGTGATCTTTTACAGTTCTCAGCTAGGCCTCTACCCTTACTATGACGAGAATGGAAATTCCATCAATGGTGGCACACCCCAAAATGCCAGCCTCAGTGAGCATCTAAAGCAAGCCTTTCAGGACCTAAATGCCACAATTGTATCCCCAGACTTTAAGGGTGTAGTGGTTGTTGACTGGGAGAACTGGAGGCCGTTGTGGGATCGCAACTGGGATAAAAAGTCAA
Source organism: Dendropsophus ebraccatus (assembly GCF_027789765.1). Lineage (NCBI taxonomy): Eukaryota > Metazoa > Chordata > Amphibia > Anura > Hylidae > Dendropsophus > Dendropsophus ebraccatus. The sequence goes on along the minus strand of NC_091457.1, from coordinate 103,331,212 downwards.
TCTACAGGGATCGTTCTGAGGACCTGGTGAGGCAGAGGCATCCCGACTGGTCGGATAAGGAAGTGATGACAACAGCCAAGAAGGAATTTGAGGAAGCTGCTCGAATGTTCATGGAAGGCACCTTGAATTTGGGACATAAATATCGGGCTGGTGGATTGTGGGGCTTTTACGGTTTTCCCTCCTGCTACAATTATGGCTACAAAAACTCAACTCAGAATTACACAGGAGAATGTGCTCAGGTGGATATGGAGAGGAACAACCAGCTACAGTGGATGTGGAGGTCCAGTCGTGCTTTGTACCCAGACATCTACCTGGAGTTGCTGCTGAAGAAGTCACAATATGTCCGCCAATATGTCAGGCATAGGATAGGAGAAGCCTTTAGAGTGTCCACTAAGGGGCCTGAGGGGGAGATCCCTGTCCTGCCCTATGCCCGAATTGTCTACACCTACAGTATGGACTTCCTGGAGCAGGTAAGGAGATACTACCATCCATCTTCCACAGACACTAAAATACAGAACGTGTATTCTCCCTTCATACCTGCCGAGAGGATAGGCTCTCGCTTGTCTGATCCAAAAAGAAAAAATGTCTTGCCAACTCACATTAGTTGTGACCTTCTGTACATGAACCTGGAGGAGCAGGATAAACAAAGCTATAGGTCCCACCCATACAGGAGGTACTGCAGAGCAGGGAATTGTGGGAAGACACAAACAGTTTGGGGAAATTCAATATTCTATACTTTACTATTGTTATTGTTGTACATTACTTAGGCGACATGTTCATGCTTACAGTTTTTACAGGGATGTTTTTAATAGTAAAAAAGTCACAAAAAAGAAGACATAAATGGGTCAGCATTTTCTATGTGAACAAGGTAATACACGAAGAGAGTCCCAAATTTACTAAGAAATGTGTGTCACAATGCTAAGCAATGAATACAGATACACACAATGTATGCTGGACACGTTCCCCCATTGTCTAAAAATGGTAGACAAAACCAAGCAACGATAAATGATGTACATAATACATAATTACATAATATATATTCAGGCTTCTTCTTGTAGCTGCTATGCTAATGCTAATATGCTAATATATAGTCCATATAGTGCTGTGTTCTTCTGTTAACCCTTTGTTGACTTTATGTCTTGCAGGAAGATTTGATTGAGACCATTGGACAGAGCGCAGCTCTGGGGGCCGCGGGAGTTGTTTTATGGGGAAATGCAGACTACAGCTCCAGCAAGGTAACTATCCCAGCATAAAGCTGTTTACTACTAATTTAGGAGGGACTGACTATCTGCTGTGGAGCCCATGAATTCTAGTATTACCTATGGGCCCCATCAGTGTCTATTGCATCTGGTGTCTGCTGCATCCCTGCTCTGTATTAGAACATAAGTTCAGCCTTTATGACGGTCAGTTCTTGTGTCTCTCTTTTATCACAGGGTGCCTGCCTCGCTGTGAAGTCCTATATAGATAATACCCTAGGTATGTATGTGGTCAATGTGACTAGCAGTGCCTTACTGTGCAGCCAGGCTATATGTACTGGTAATGGACGCTGTGTGCGGAGAGACCTTTCCTCTGAGGCCCAGCTTCATCTAAACCCAAGCAGCTTCAGCATCAGTAAAAACCTGAAAGGAGGAGGCTTCCTACTCTCTGGACAGGCCACAAAGATGGATATTCTTTATATGGCTGCCCACTTCCAGTGCCGCTGTTATCCAGGCTGGAAAGGGACAGACTGTTCACAGAAGATGGTACAATGACCATGGGGCCAAACACTGTAAAACAAGTCAGGCGCCATTTCTGCTGAGTGAAGATCTATGCACAGACCTATATAAAGATAAAGGTTTTAGCCTTTAGAATATAAAGGAGGATCTGACTGGCTTCAATATATTGTATGAGAAGAGAACTCTCCACAATCACCAGATTAACGTTAAAGGGAGTGGAGACTGCATGTGTTCTTGCCACAGAAATTGGCACGGATTCCGCTATTAGTTGTTTGAACAAGCCCTTAGACAGTCTTAGTAGATTTATGCCCATATGTTTAGGCAGGTATTGCCATTGAGGTCGGAGTAGGGGGATGGATCCTGAAGGTTGTCCGTCACTAATGTACCCCTATGAGTCTGGAAATCCAGGCAGATTTTCCGGATGTGTGCTGGTGGCCTTTTGTAGTTGTCCAGGAATAAAGAAGAAAGCATCATATTGGTTTACTTTTACGACAATGAGGGAGTATTACAGTAAGATTGTCCATATTGTCCATAGCAGCAGATAACATTGGGAGGTGCAGTCAGGAAACCTAAAGGTGACCATAAACAGGCGAATGGCAGGTTTAATTGACACAAGTATCAAGTGTATGGGGACCGATATGCTAGATTGGCGCTCGTTTACTGGGCCTATTTCACAGCCCGATAATCGTTTAACGAGGGCTGCAGGGACATCTTTACCGATGTCTTTGCAGCCCTTGTTTTAAACAACATACTTACCTAAACATGTTGCAGGGCTTCTTCTGCGCTCCTTCTTCCTCCCGGTCCCCCGCTCAGCAGCAGCTTCGGAGCGGCCTGTCTGTGCTGACAGACCACTCAGCCAATCACTGTCCTCGGCGGTCCTGGCCAGTAATTGGCTGAGTGGTCTGTCAGCTAAGACAGTCCGCACCGAAGCTGCTGCTGCGCGCGGGACCGGGAGAAAGGTAATGTATGGTGCTGCTGAAATCGTCAGTCGCCGGCGGCACATCGCTATTCCACTCAGCGATGCGTGGTCGGTGTCTGGTGATTTTAGGTTTGAACCTAAATAAATGATCAGCCGATGATCATGCCATATCGGGCTGATTATCGCTTCGTGGAATAGGCCCCTTAGTCGCACGTCAATTGTAGACAGAACATATGACCAACGTATTTCAATGGCCCCATTCACACGTCCGTACATGGCTGCGATCCAGGCTGCGAAAAAACCCCCACATTTGCAGCACGGATTGCTATCTTTAGTGTAGTGCTCTGTGACACACGGAGCACTACTGATGAACATTCGTAGTCCAGTCTGTGGTGGCGGCCTACACAATGGACATGTGAATGTAGCCTTAGGCATTCTAAACTTGGACTAGACAATTTAAAAATGCAGCCAGGTAGCTGAGGCTACTACATCTGTTGGATTCATAGACTGTCTAGTCTCAGTTTAGACCATCTGTTCACATACTGTGCTCAGATTTTACACCAGAGTTTTGGGAGCAGTGTTGCTTCATAGGTCAAAGGTCTGATACTTCAGAAAAGTGTGAAAAAAGTGTTTTACACTCATTGGTGGACGCTGGGCCAAAATTCTGATGTATTTGCAATTTCTTTATTTTATTTTGGAACATCTCATGGACAGACTTTGGACTTTGAAAGATATACTTATTATATAAACACATTGCGTTCAGGCTGGGGCTGCACAGTGATTTCCAGTCGCTCGACATGATGCCGTGACCCCAAAATCTATCCTAGATCACCATGTGGCCCTAGCCTTATAATGCAGGAGAAGAGGATTTTGTTACACATTCTTTTACACATAATAAACCAAAAGAAGAACATCCAAGATTTGTCAAATTACAGGAAAAGTATCAAAATAGTAAGTAAGGTAACACAAACAGTGAGTGGAGTGAAAAATAGTGAAAAGGATAACTCATATAGTAAAACTGTGCCCATACTTTATAGTTCTTTGGACTGCCCCTGTAGTTATAGTTAATGGGGTTCTTCTCTTTCTCTAAAACAACAAATGGTCGCATACTTACCACCCATCTCTGCTGCAACTGTGATATCTTCTGGTCACCGCTCCTGTGCTGGTCTTCCAAAGACAGCGGCTCCCCTCTCAGCCAATGACAGAGCAGGGAAGGGGAGCAAGATGTCACCAGAATAACAGAGGAGCAGAGATAAGAATATATGAAAGCTGCAGAGCTGGGGAGGTAAGTACACAGCAGTGAAAGCATGGCGTTAACTGAAGCTTTTCCTGGAAAACCTCTTTTAAATCAATCATGTAAGCGCTACAAAAAAAAAAAAATGCAGGGCTGTCCTGATCTTACATTGAGAGACTCCAAGCACTGCCAATATAAATTTGATGGTAGAGCTTGAGGAGAGGCCATCAATTTTTTTCACAACTTGTACTACCCCTTTAATTTTCCTCATGCACATGGCCATGATATGGATCTGTAACAGGGCACGCAGAGTACAATGGACCCATATTGAACGTACACATTCCGCCGATTTCATAGAAGAGATTATGTTTCATTACAAAATGTATTATGAGGGTACTGGCTCCACTGGTACTGGATTGCTGTCTTTATACCTGAGTAATCCAATCCATGTTGTGCAATAGGGTTAGGGTCTATGTGAGGTATCCTGAGGTGGATGCAAGCAGGATACAGGCTATTATAAATGCTGTTGATGGTCTCTTGAGGAGGCTTGTCTCCCATATTCTGCTATTAGATTTTTTTGTTTAGTTGATTTCCAATAAAGATTTTCTCATTTTGATGTGCAGCCAGTTGTATGTATGTGCTTTGTCCTTTGTGGTTCTTTATTACTTTATATGCTCTATTGCATTGTGCTGAGCCCCCTTTATTTATTTTTTTGTTTAAAGGAGAGGCCATCAGTTACAGCTTGCACAGCCCCTTTAATTTTCCTCTTGCACATGATGTGGATCTGTAACAGGACACTCAGAGTACAATGTTTCATTAGAATATGAAGTTACTGACTCCATGAGGCATCCCTCACAGGTCAGGATACATGGATTGGAAATACTGCATTGTTTTTATCACAAATCACTGTAAAACAGTAATTTATGTCAGAAGACATAACTATACAGAAATTTTTAACACTTCCCCTGTACTGTAGCAATGTGCTCCAGATTACACGCAGCTTCCACGCACATTAAATCCTGCGCTGCACCGGCGCCCTCTCGCGGCCGCTTTAGGTTTGTAGCGAACACGACAAGGACCACAACTCCCGGCATTCGTCGCGCGGCTGCCTGTTCATCCTGTGACGTCACGACACGTAATTGGCCAGAGAGTCTGGAAGCGCATGGGGGAGAGTGCGGTATACGGGTGAGTGTGCGGCCCAAATAGGGTAAAATATCAAAGGTGTAATATAGGCGGAGAGCGACCCCCTATGTATCAACCCCGTATACATGCAACGTGCAGTGACCTCCTCTATACAATAATCCCCCCTATATGAAACATGGGGAGTGAGCGACCTCCTCCATACAGCAACGCCGACATATGTAACATGTGCAGACAGCGAACTCCATATATTATCCCCCTGTACATGTAATATGCAGTGACCTCCTCTATATATTATCCCCCTATACATGTAATATGCAGTGACCTCCTCTATATATTATCCCCCTATACATGTAATATGCAGTGACCTCCTCTATATATTATCCCCCTATACATGTAATATGCAGTGACCTCCTCTATATATTATCCCCCTATACATGTAATATGCAGTGACCTCCTCTATATATTATCCCCATATACATGTAATATGCAGTGACCTCCTCTATATATTATCCCCCCCATACATGTAATATGCAGTGACCTCCTCTATATATTATCCCCTATACATGTAATATGCAGTGACCTCCTCTATATATTATCCCCCTATACATGTAATATGCAGTGACCTCCTCTATATATAATCCCCCTATACATGTAATATGCAGTGACCTCCTCTATATATTATCCCCCTATACATGTAATATGCAGTGACCTCCTCTATATATTATCCCCATATACATGTAATATGCAGTGACCTCCTCTATATATTATCCCCCCCATACATGTAATATGCAGTGACCTCCTCTATATATTATCCCCTATACATGTAATATGCAGTGACCTCCTCTATATATTATCCCCTATACATGTAATATGCAGTGACCTCCTCTATATATTATCCCCATATACATGTAATATGCAGTGACCTCCTCTATATATTATCCCCTATACATGTAATATGCAGTGACCTCCTCTGTATATTATCCCCCTATACATGTAATATGCAGTGACCTCCTCTATATATTATCCCCATATACATGTAATATGCAGTGACCTCCTCTATATATTATCCCCCTATACATGTAATATGCAGTGACCTCCTCTATATATTATCCCCTATACATGTAATATGCAGTGACCTCCTCTGTATATTATCCCCCTATACATGTAATATGCAGTGACCTCCTCTATATATTATCCCCTATACATGTAATATGCAGTGACCTCCTCTATATATTATCCCCTATACATGTAATATGCAGTGACCTCCTCTATATATTATCCCCTATACATGTAATATGCAGTGACCTCCTCTATATATAATCCCCCTATACATGTAATATGCAGTGACCTCCTCTATATATTATCCCCCTATACAAGTAATATGCAGTGACCTCCTCTATATATTATCCCCCTATACATGTAATATGCAGTTACCTCCTCCATATATTAACCCCATATACATGTAATATGCAGTGACCTCCTCCATATATTATCCCCTATACATGTAATATGCAGTGACCTCCTCTATATATTATCCCGCTATACATGTAATATGCAGTGAGCTCTTCTATATATTAACCCCGTATACATGTAATATGCAGTGACCTCCTCTATATATTAACCCCGTATACATGTAATATGCAGTGACCTCCTCTATATATTATCCCCTATACATGTAATATGCAGTGATCTCCTCTATATATTATCCCCCTATACATGTAATATGCAGTGATCTCCTCTATATATTATCCCCCCCATACATGTAATATGCAGTGACCTCCTCTATATATTATCCCCCTATACATGTAATATGCAGTGATCTCCTCTATATATTATCCCCCCATACATGTAATATGCAGTGACCTCCTCTATATATTATCCCCCTATACATGTAATATGCATTGATCTCCTCTATATATTATCCCCCCCATACATGTAATATGCAGTGACCTCCTCAATATATTATCCCCCTATACATGTAATATGCAGTGACCTCCTCTATATATTATCCCCCTATACATGTAATATGCAGTGACCTCCTCTATATATTATCCCCTATACATGTAATATGCAGTGACCTCCTCTATATATTATCCCCTATACATGTTATATGCAGTGACCTCCTCTATATATTATCCCCCTATACATGTAATATGCAGTGACCTCCTCTATATATTATCCCCTATACATGTAATATGCAGTGACCTCCTCTATATATTATCCCCCTATACATGTAATATGCAGTGACCTCCTCTATATATTATCCCGCTATACATGTAATATGCAGTGACCTCCTCTATATATTATCCCGCTATACATGTAATATGCAGTGACCTCCTCTATATATTACCCCCCTATACATGTAATATGCAGTGACCTCCTCCATATATTAACTCTATATACATGTAATATGCAGTGACCTCCTCTATATTTTAACCCCATATACATGTAATATGCATTGACCTCCTCCATATATTATCCCCCTATACATGTAATATGCAGTGACCTCCTCTATATATTAACCCCATATACATGTAATATGCAGTGACCTCCTCTATATATTATCCCCCTATACATGTAATATGCAGTGACCTCCTCTATACATTATCCCCTATACATGTAATATGCAGTGACCTCCTCTATATATTATCCCCCTATACATGTAATATGCAGTGACCTCCTCCATATATTAACCCCCTATACATGTAACCTCCTCTATATATTAACCCCCTATACATGTAATATGCAGTGACATCCTCTATATATTACCCCCCTATACATGTAATATGCAGTGACCTCCTCTATATATTATCCCCATATACATGTAATATGCAGTGACCTCCTCTATATATTAACCCCCTATACATGTAATATGCAGTGACCTCCTCTATTTATTAATCCCCTATACATGTAATATGCAGTGACCTCCTCTATATATTAACCCCCTATACATGTAATATGCAGTGACCTCCTCTATATATTAACCCCCTATACATGTAATATGCAGTGACCTCCTCTATATATTATCCCCCTATACATGTAATATGCAGTGACCTCCTCTATATATTATCCCCCTATACATGTAACATGCAGTGACCTCCTCCGTATATTATCCCCCTATACATGTAATATGCAGTTACCTCCTCCATATATTAACCCCATATACATGTAATATGCAGTGACCTCCTCCATATATTAACCCCATATACGTGTATGTTATGGTGCATTTAGAGATTTATCTGACAGATTATTGAAGCCAAAGCCAGGAATGGATTTGATGAGAGGAGAAATCTCAGTCTTTCCTTTATGACCTGTTCTCTGTTTATAGTCTGTTCCTGGTTTTGGCTTAAAAAATCTCTCTGTGTAAACATCCCATAAGAGGTATAGAGGTTGCTCCCTGCACATGTACCAGAATGACCCCCACTCTCCCTGAGGATACAGCTGTGATTGTCCGGATTCTTCATTGCTATCCTCCCCATCCCTTTGGGTCAGTGATTGTCACCCCCCTTCTATACATGTACCTGGCAGCCATCATCTCACACTTCTGTCCACTTACAGGGCGGCTTCTCCAAGCAGCGTTGTGCTTGTGCCTCTTCACCATCGTCCGGACCTCACCGCATCTTGCGCAGAACTTTTGAACCAAACATGGAAGCGCAGTCTGGGGGCTCGTATGCACTCTTTAGAGCGGTCCTCGGATGACTTCCCTGTTTGTTTGGTGCTTATCAGGGACCCTAAGGGCCCAGCCCTGGGTCATGCCAGACTCTGCAGAGTGGTGGGTATGCAAGACAGCCTGTTTGTGGAGTCGGTGGTGGTCAGTACTGAGCTTCGTGGTAAAGGCTATGGAAGGAAGCTAATGGAGGCCACTGAGAGGTACGCAAGAGGAAAGGGCTTCAGAAACTTGTACCTGACCACCCATGACAAGCAGGACTTCTACTACCACCTTGGGTATCGCTTGTCAGAGCCTGTCCACAACATGGGGAGCCTGAATAGTCTGCTGCCTGCAGGCATGATCCAGAAGATGGCAACTACTAAGACAAACCCTGTCCTGAACCATCCTATGTCCTCATCCACACCACTGTGTCCTCCAACATCTACCTCAGCATCTTCTACAACTTCTTGTCCACTACCTCCACCTCCTCTCCCTCCTATGCTGTTCTCCATGTCTCCACATCCTACTCCTCCTCTTAGCCCCTGTTTCTCATCCTCACCAGCACCTCCACTACCACCTCCACCACCACCTCCCCCTACTATGCTGTGCTCCATGTCTCCACATCCTACTACTCCTCTTAGCTCCTGTTCCTCATCCTCACCACCACCACCTCCTCCTCCTCCTCTGCCGCCCCCACCACCTATGCCCTTATCGCCTTCATCTCTTCCACCAGCAAATCAGGACAGTCCTGTCTTTTCCTTGCAGACTCCTTACTGGGACTTTCGTGGGGATCCCATATTTTGGATGAAAAAATGTATCTGATGAGTTAAGAGTACACGAAAGTAGGATCATGCAGAGGACATGAATATACTAAGGCCAGGTACACATTTCCCCAAGGGTACTGTTTGTGGAGCTCCTTTTGGATATTCTTTTTATTTTACATGATCTGGGCAGGCAACAAAACACTGCATGCGGTAATTTTTTTGAGGGCTCAAATCCTGCTAAATAAAAACTTCACGGACTCCATTGAAGTCAATGGGATCTCTTAGGTGTCTGACTGATTAAGTTGGTGTCTTTTATTGAAGAAACTATTTCTGTGGCACCAAATGTAGCTGGATGAACATGTCACCTCTTTGAGCGGAGAGCGGCGGCAGCAGAGGAGCGTACGCTCTCCCATACACGAGCTATGGCACACTGAGACAGACGGGATTCCGTGGCGGGAAGTTCTGCCTGATTTACTCGGTGTGAACAAACCCTAAGGGCCCTATTCCATGGAACGATTATCGTTCGCATAATTGCTAACAAAAAACGATTTCAAACGACCGCTATTGCGAACGGCCTGAAATCGTTCACCTATTTACATGAATTGATAATTGTTACTTATGATGGCTCTTGCGGTCGTCTATTTGTCGCTATTGTGTTCGTTGCTACTGTGAATAAGACGTCATTTGGTCGTTTGCGGTAGCAACCAACACAATAGTGACGGCAAGACGACCGCAAGGACGATTATCGTTCCATGTAAAGGGGTGAACGATTTCAGGCTGTTTGCAATAGCGGTCATTTGAAATCGTTTATCGTTAACGATTATGCGACTGATAATTGTCCCGTGGAATAGGGCCCTTAGCATTCTCGCATGAAAAGCTGCATAAACAGCCATTTACATCAAAATCTACACTTGCAAATTTTCAAATACATTGTTACCAGAAAATCCCTACAAAGTTTTCATTGGTCGGAGTCTGAATGTTACAGCCAGGAGAAGGCTAAGAAATTCACTCCCTGCCCCCGGTTAGCTGCAGAAGGGGGTTACTATCTCCTGCAGTGAGATGGATATTGCATTGAGTCAGGGAGAGAAGCGCTTAGGGTCCTATTCCACGGGCCAAGGAGGGCCCGATCAACGATGTAAACGAGCGGCGATCTGCCGTTTACTGGGCCTATTCCACGGCCCGATGATCGTTGAGCGAGGGCTGCAAGTTAGTTCCTGATGTCCTTGCAGCATCATACATTACCTGTCCAGGCTTCTTCTCCACGCTGTCTTCATCCCCGGGTCCCGTGTGCTCTATCTTCAGAATCGCCGGTCAGCTGACAGGCCACACTCAGCCAATCACAGGCCGCGGCAGTCCCGGCCTGTGATTGTCTGAGCGCTCCGTCAGCTGACCGGCCATTCTGAAGATAGAGCACGCGGGACTCGGGGATGAAGACAGCGCGGAGAAGAAGCCTGGACAGGTAATGTATGCTGCTGCTGCTGCTTGTCAAATCGTCGGTCGTCCGGCGCGCACCGCTATTCAACCGTAGCGATGCGCTGTGGGGGAACGATGATTTTAGGTGTGGCCCTAAATGAACGATCAGCTGATGACACGATCATCGGCTGATCGTTCTCTCTATTTCACCGAACGATAATCAGCCAAATCGGGCCAATCCGGCCGATTATCGTTACTGTGGAATAGGGCCTTAGCCCAGCCTATTTTCCTGGGATCTCTGAACACCCACTAACCCACGACCAATCAAAAGTCTTTTAAAAAGTGAGTGCCTTATCTAAGAAATCTGTGTAAACGTCTTGTGTCTGAGCATTTGATCCAGTTATGTGCACAGAAGTATTTTTGCAAATTTTTGGAGCAGTGAAATAAAAAAAAGGTCTGCTTTACATCCTGAAAAACTTGTATTTGTGATTATTACAGATGTAAAATTATGTTTTTTTTTTCACATTTCTTGGGCCAGTTTTGTCCCAGAAATTAAGGAATTGAGTCACAGTAGCAAAAAAAATGGCTAGGAAAAAAAAGAAATGCAAACATTTACTTGTCTGAAAATTTGACAGTCATTCTGCCTGTGAAAATGAATGTGTTTTTGTGAGTCTATCACTTGCAGGAGCTAACATTGGTCTGCTGCCCCCTGCTGGATTGTTGGTCCAGATGTACTGATGTGTCTTTGGGTGTGCTGAGCAGAGAGGCCAGATTGATCAGATTTATCAAACACATGTATAAGGTTGTGGCACATAAATATGGTATAAACAAGATCTAGACAAGCAGAATGTCATTGATACGGGACAGATGGCGTCCCACACACCAGCCTCCGAGAATAAAGACGCCACTTATAATCTTACTACAAAACATTTATTAATCATAAAATAAATTTGACATTTATGAAATATAAAACTTCATGCAATAAACAAACAAATATGACTAATGGCAGATCCTCTGTCCCCATCATGTGTCATTATATTAGGTGTGCCTCGGTGGTCTGTGCAGTGTGTTTCTGTGCACTTCTACTTACATTTGCCTTCATCTGTCACCACTAGGAGGCTCTTGCTATTTACTACTGTACTGGAAGAGTTAAAAGGAATGCACTGTAAATAGAACCTAGAGAAGAGGGCAGGTAGATTGGCTCCAGCTGAGATCTTATGGCATCTTTCATCCTGGATTGAGTAACTTCACATTAGCATGATCCAAACTAACAGCTGTCAGCTGAGGACATCAGGGTCCGGCAGCTGTAATGATGCAAAAAATGTGCTTCTTCATTTGCAGGTCCTAATGTCCAGTGAGTTAGGGTGGTCACTCAGCAGACCCCCTTGGGTCCATAGCTGTGTCCCTGTATAGTGAGGAGCTGCAGATTTACTTTGTCTCATTCCCTTTGAATTCGTGATTCATGGAGGGCTGCTGCAGAGAATCCATCTGTGCATAAAGCTTTTCTGTGAGAGTCCGCAGCAAAGTGCCCTGATTACCTGCAGGTGGAAAATAGAATATAGGAGATTCCTTCACATATGTACACACACAAGCTGTTTGCACATGACTGTAATAAATGGTTTATATACTATTACAATTGCAGATAGTATAGGAGCAATTTATCCTATAGACCATTGGACATCACTGTGAACTCCGTCTTTCTATACTTCTATAATGTGCATGGTCCGTGACTGCAGGCGACCTGCAAATAACACTCGGTGGGCCGTTTGCACCAGGTCAATGGTTTTGCGGTTAGTAAGATACTATATTCATTGTAAAGTAAGGGTAGGTTCACATTGAGGAATCCGTGAGAAATTCCACGCCTATTTAGCTCTGGCAGAATAGAAGTGGAATTCAAACCCCATTGACTTCTATAGGAGTTGTATAGGCAGAAAATTCTACTGTGTGAACAACAGAGCAGAAAACCTATTGAACACAATGGGACATTGCTCTGTTCATATTTTCCGGGCGAAATTTCAAGCCGATTCCGAGTGCATTTTGACATGAAATCCGCATGAAATTCCACACAGATTCCTCAGTGTGAACATACACTAAGTGAGAGAAACGGGGGGAAAATGACCGTGGCAGAATTTCAGTGCCAAAGGTGTGGTTTGACAGTTTTGCATTCTGTTCTACTGGGTGTATGTCTCCAGTCACATCCAGAGCTGTAGTCATAGTTCTTCTGATTCCATTTTACATCCCCCAGCCCTGCGCTGCCACACACACATGCTACCATTCTACCATGCTTCATTTCATCAGTTTTATCTGCATCAGGTGAATACACATTTGTAAGCCCTTCATCTCTCTCACCACCACCATTGAATGGTGTAGAAACAGAAGATTTTCAGCAGAAAAAGACCACCTGGTCCATCTAGTCTGCCCTTTGAGTATTTTCTTTTTATCTTTCAATATATATATATATATATATATATATATATATATATATATATATATATATATATATCTCCCAGTTACTGTAGATTTACCTACCACATCTGCTGGAAGGTTGCTCAAAGCATCTACTACTCTTTCAGTAAAGTAATATTTTCTCAAGCAGTAAATGTCACTTTCCTTCTACCTCCAGAATTGTGCTGCTATTGCTGTATATAAGACCATTGTTCACACTACTCACTGTACAGATGCAGGATATAGAGCAGGAGGCTCATGTTGACAAGGGTGATGACTATGAGGAAGGTGAGGCTAGTGTTTGTACAGGGCGATCCACATCTGCTCTGGCTGACAGAATGGTCAGTGCCTGGCGTCTCTGGTTTATCAGGAAGTGCGGCCATGGACTTCTCGCAGAGTGCATCCGATATGACTAGAGGTAAAGAGATGGACAGTTTAGCAGTCTGTAGGTTTCTTCAGATTTGTGTTTTTTTTTTTTCTACCCAGCAAAAGAAAGAAGGAAGCACTGGCTGTATCATTGTTGTAGTGCCCCTAAATATATGAGCTGTAGGGGATATAGCTACTGGGACCCCTCAGTGATCATTGTTGGGGAACCCACCTACAAGAGCTTATTTCCCCTGCAATCTACTGGGCCTAGTATATTGTAACCGACCTCGTCACCCATAGAAACCAATGACTGCAAAGCATTAATCCATTGGTATGGACCACCAATATTTTAGTTCTTGATAAATAAGTTGCAGCATTTATTGAGATCAATGAGCTGCAGAAATACATATAAGGCCTGTGTCAATGCCAGTGCTGGTTTGGACCTCTATGTACTCCATCATTTTTCCCCATTATTTAATTGTTAAATGTTGCTTGATTACAGTCAACAGTAACATCCAAAATCTAAGAAAACAACCCCCCACAACTTGTTACAGTGTGTCATTATGGACAGTCCACAGCAGCAGCATGAATGTCCCTTGTACTGTCTTGTTATCTGTCTGGACTACATGCTTTTATCCAGCGAAAATCTTTTTCTTTCAAATCAACTGGTTTCTAAAAGCTATATAGATTTGTAACTTACTTTTATTTAAAAAAAATCTCAAGTTTTCCCATACTTATCAGCTGTTGTATGTCCTGCAGGAAATGTTTTCTTTTCAGTCTGACACAGTGCTCTCTGCTGACATCTCTGTGTCAGGAACTGTCCAGAGCAGGAGAGGTTTTCTATGGAGATATGCTGCTGCTCTGGACAGTTTCTGTCTCGGCCAGAGATGTCAGCAGAGAGCACTGTGTCAGGCTGAAAAGAAAACAAAATTTCCTGCAGGACATACAGCAGATGATAAGTATGGGAAGACTTGAGATTTTTAAATAGAAGTAAATTAGAAATCTATATTAATTTCTGAAACCAGTTGATTTGAAAGAAAAAGATAACCCCTTTAAAGGGATATTCTGCTTAAAAATAACCATTTGATATGTTGCTGCCCAGAAGTTGAGGCAGAAACATCTCAGCCAGTAACTGAAGATGCCATAGGGAACACCGGAGGAGCCCGGAAAGGTAGGAATACACTGTTTGTTATGTTATTCTCATAGACAGCAACAGTTAAAAAGTTATTTTTGAGCTTTTCTGACAGGTTTTGGGTTGCTTTATCCTGTGTAAACTCCATGGGGATGCTACTCTTTCTTCTACATGTTGCTGTTAGCCTGCTGGGGGTTGTAGTTCTGCAACTGCTTATAGAGGTTACAGAATACAGCTGTTTGTGGGTCACTTACCTTCCTCCTGTTGGGGGATCTCCGTGTCCAGGGGGATGCTGTGCAGGTCACTGATGGAGTCCACGAGCAGCAGGCACACATTACCCTGAGCATCCCCAGGGGTGGCGGAGGGTACAAGGGCACAGACTGGAACATTAGCCATCAGGCTGGGGACTAACCGCAGAAAGATGGAGAATTAATACAGGAGTAAAGGAGGAGATGGTGTATTACAATGAGGGTCCAGGGATACAGCTGGAAAGGGGGGGGGGGTGTATGAAGACAGAGTGCAATGCCAGCCCAGGGAGCCCTGCCTATTATAGGATAAGTGGAATGTTTGGGAGGATATAAATAGCTGGGGTAGAACATCCCTCCGCCTTGTCTGGGACAAAACACTATTTGATCCTCGAAAAAGCATTTGGCACATTACAAGATTCATCTGTATAGGTTACAATGTTCTGCTTCTGGAAATGTGGAGTAACAACCTTAAAAAACTCCATTATAGCTTCCTACCAACTTCTAAATTCTTGAATGGCCATTTTACATAGCTATACATAGGGACCAAAGCTAGAAATGTAACAATGCAAGACTTTCAATAACATGCAGGAACGTTGTACAGCTGGGGGACAGATTCTATGGGGGCAGAGACCATGGCCAAGGTATATAACAACTGGAGAGAGGAGAGGAACTCATTGCCATGAGAGTATGCTGGACATGGCTTTTCTACATTTGCAAATCATTCCGTTTAGATGATATGTAGGCCACGTCTCCTACATTCCAATCAACAAAGTACAATAGACTGTAGGATTCATCTGATCAGTGATCTACGCTCTGTTGCCCACTGGAGTCTTGCCTTTCTGATATCATTTGCACTCTGTTCTGCTGCATAGCCTTCCAGTCCTATAGAACAATTGGAGCATCCGCATTGAATCCAGCTACAGTTTGCTTGACTGTAGAATGATTCTTGACATCTTCCTCTGAGTCTTTTACGTCGATAAGTTGTTTACAGCCACAGGATTCCATATTACTACATGATTTTTCTTTTGCAATCACACCATGTTCCACAGGAAAACCGCACAAGGTTGTCCATGAAATCTGGGCCCCAGCTACTCTTGTACCAATGACCTGGCCCCATTCTAGATTCCCAGATCACTTGATTATCCCATTCTATTGTGGATTCATAGTAAAACAGAGCTACAGGTTAAAACTGCTCTATTTATTTCATGCTAGTCAAAGGTCTAATTTCCATACAGTGAGGATCCAATCATGAAAGGCCTGGTGATTTGTCTGGGTCACACATTTTATATGTCAGTTATGTTTAACATTTCAAACTGCTGACACTGTAAGATAGCTGTTAGGTCAGGGAGACACATGGTACCTTTCCTATATCTCTTTGAAGTTCCAGAGTAGAAAACGCTTTTATTCTCTGGTACAAAGCATCTAAGAGGCTTTTCCAAGCTCCTGATCTGCTGCTGGAATGTCTCCTCCCTGCCTGAGTGATACCTTGGAGTCCTAAGCAGGGTCAGGTATGAGAGGTGGGAGTAAAGAGGTGTTAAAGCTTGCTGCACTTTAGGAGCTTGGGAAAGCCTCTTTGACTCTTCATAATATAGAATAGGATTTTTTTGGCAGCAGTTTGGAACATGAATTGCAGCTGACCAATTCAGCATGGATAGATAACTCCCAATCAGCAGCTGGTGGGTGGAGTTTTCTGCTTCTCATGAATATCCAGGACTACTGAGCAAACACACATAATGGAGAGGACTACTTATTGTCCATAGTATTCACTGTCCATGGAACACTGCAGCATCATCTGTCCCACTCCTCCTACTGATAATCAATGGAGGGGGCGGGCTGAATGAAAAGGCAATGTTCCTAACAATGCTCTGGAGCGGAGTTTACTCTAGCGCTATGGTGGCGCTATCAGCAGGTTATATTTGTCTTTCGTATATGCAATAATTGTAATGTGCTAACCCTCCCTACCCACCTTGGAAGCAAAAATTATGTTAATTTGTTTTCC
Source organism: Dendropsophus ebraccatus (assembly GCF_027789765.1). Classification (NCBI taxonomy): domain Eukaryota; kingdom Metazoa; phylum Chordata; class Amphibia; order Anura; family Hylidae; genus Dendropsophus; species Dendropsophus ebraccatus. Next base: position 103,314,185 of record NC_091457.1, on the reverse strand, counting down.
CTAAGACCCATTGGCATCACAACATTGTCTTGTGATGCCAATGGGACGATAGGGAAGCTACATTTCCATTAAGGGAACGGGTGGAAGTGGGATACTGGGAGCAAGGAAAAGCATTTCATCCTCCTACTGAAAACTCATTAAAAACAGAGAAGTGGTGCTGCCGGTCATCAGTCAGTTACTAGATTTCCTCATGTTTCCTTTTTAGCAACCCCGGTTCTATTGCACATTCATGTACATTTAGTGAGATAAGCGAAAGGTTAAACATGCAAAACTGTCAATATGGAACATGCATTTTTTATATTCTATGCCACTTCCAGAACCCTTCCCCCATAATACAACACAGACTTATGTGATTTTTTTTCTCTAATCTTTATTATTTGACATTTTTGGCTTGTGGCCAAAATTTTTTATTAAATTTGTAAATATAAAATCTAAAGTTAAATAGATCTGACAATGCAGCTAGAATGTAACAAGAAGGGGATGGCACCTTGAATAGTCACACCCCCAGGCACTGTTGTGAGGAGGGAGGAGGCACAGGCCATGTCTCAGGACCAAGAGAGGAGGGTGGAGTAAGAAGAATTCAAAAATCAATAAATATTTTGGAAATTGAAGCTAATGCAGGGAACAGATCATCAATAGAGGACACATATTAAAAGTTTTTCTACCAAACACCCCTTATCACCTGTATGAATGCAACAATATTAAAGATGTATAAATATTATATAGTCTAGCAATTTTGCACAAAATAAAAATAAACTTATGTATCCCTGCCTTCCTAAAGCCTTAAAGGGAAACTGGCAGCATGGATATATCCATATCACACAGGAATCGCATACATACTTTTAGCGATGCTGCGTGATCTAGTATCTTTGGTAAAAAGGCTCTTAATTTCGGGCAGACTGTAGAGGCAGGTCTGTGACACTGTCTGCGCCCCCTTCCTTTGGCTGCTTCTCTGTCTTCAGGCCACCCCTGTCTCCTCCAGAATGATTGCTAGCTGGCTCATCTTTGGCTGTCAATAATTCTGGAGGTGGTCAGGGCAGCCTTAAAACACAGCACTAACCTAGTATTCAAAAAGAAAAAGGTAGAACATATACACAACATTTGGTGAACACCAAAAATCTGAAAAATAGAAACTTTATTGATCCTGCTAGACAATTAAAAACAATTCCTGAAGCATCCTAAGATAAAGGATGTGCACCCCACTAAAATCAAATACATTCATAGTAGATACCGGGCACAAGAAATGGATATAATACATGTAGGTTTGATATGATATCCATTTTTTCTGCCCGGTATCTACTATGAAAGTATTTGATTCCCTAACAGTGGGGTGCACATCCTTTATCTTAGGATGCTGCAGGAATTTTTTTTGTCTAGCGGGATCAATAAAATTTCTATTTTTCTGATATTTGGTGTGCATAAGTTTATATACGCTCTGCCTTTTTCTTTTTGGAAACATTGTTCAGCCTTTGTTGCACCCACTTCTTTATGAGGTTTATTATGGTGATGCCAGAAATAACGGACATTTTTACTGAAGATGCCAGATCACACAGCATGGCATGGGTATCTGGAAACTGTCATATCCGTGCTGTCGCTTTTCCCTTAACTTTTTATATTTTCATAAATGTAGCTTGTTTTTTTTGTACTTTATTGATGCTATTTTTACCATGATTAGTTCCTTTTAAAATACTTTATTTTTATTTTTTAATTATTTCAGTCCCTTCAAGGGAATGTCACAACATGATCTGCAGCTCAGTTATATAATGCTTAGGTACACTGCATTATTAACGCCTGTAATGTAAAGTAAAAAACATACCCACCTGCCTGACACTCTCCATTCCCTACTGCTGCCATTTAGACAGCACCCGTTCCCCAATGTTTGGCTGATTTTTGTAATGTTGTTCCCGCACAAAATGCCTGCTCAGCCAAACACGAGTCACTGCTGCAGACAGCGTTTGGCTTAGAGTTTCTGCAAGGACAACACACCACAGGAAGCAATGGGAATCTGGTACCACCAACATGACAACTACAGGGAAAATGTGACCGACATTGCAGATGGGTCATTAGTATTAACATGAATTCATACCAGTAATGTGATTGCTAGAGACCAATGAAAAGCCAAAATCTACATGATAAAACGTCACAGGAGGCTGAACGAGGGTGGACTTAAACTCCACTATTGTCTTCACAAAAATAAATAAAGCTTCTAATATAGCACCACCCCCCACATTTTTAAATATAAATCCAATTAATAGGTCCTTTAGAAGAAGTTACCGAGACATGGCTGTCAATGGTCAGAGGACACAACTAAGCACCATTTTACAGTTTATATGGATAATAATTTCCATAAACAGAAGTTATTGTGTACCTAGATAGTATACTAATCTAAAGTTACTTTCTGTACTATACAGAGTTGTATACACTGTCTTGCTGGTGGAGTCATTATGTACATGTCATGGGTCTAGAGTTCAAGGAGTTATCCAGTGTTAGAAAACCATGGCCTCTTTCTTCCGTAGACAGCACCCCTCTTGGCTCCAGCTTGGGTGTAGGTTTTGCAACTCCGTTCCACACCTAAACTTTATACAAAAGTTGTGCTGTCTCTGGAAGTGGCCATGTTTTTCTATGACTTGATAACCCCTTTAAATCCTGTATAGCTCTGCAGCGTAAAACTCACACCTCTGCAAGTAGTTCCATGGACACCACCCTAAGATTTTCACTGAGCCCCGGGAACATATATTGGTTGCCTGTACCCTTCCCTGGGGTACAAGTTACCAAGTTAAGCGCTGCACATACAATGAACAATAACAGGCTCGCACTCTAAAGTACTATACATACTAGATAGAACCTGCTGAGAATAGTGCAACTCCAAAATATGTGGGGCAGATTTACTAATCCTGTTTGATTCTCAAACAGCATACACCTGACCAGTGAAATAATGCACCAAATTTATAAATCAGACAAATCTTTAGATTTTTTATTTTTATACCAACTAGTGGGCGGCTTTCTTTGTACCAGAATGTTGGCACATTGTAAGCCACACCTTTCTTTCTTGCATAACCATGCTGCCGTGCTAAGGGAGTTGCAAAGAGTCTTAAACACAGTATCAATGTGTTCACAACCTGTTCTAGATGCAGTGTATCTATTAACAACAATCTGCCTGTGCATACTGGAATGTGGTGCATGATTTAACATGTAACACAGGCCCATTGCAAGACCTTTCCCCTCTTGCCCATCTGTAAAGTCTGGGCAAAGATGAGGGAACACTGAACAGACAGGGATGGACTATGTTAACAGCAAGCATGGAAATGGCTCCCAACATATTCATTTTATGGGGTGGAGAAGTGTAAGACATCAATAAAAAGCAACAATCACTTTTTTGGCCAGATGGCTCTTTGGTGACAGCAGCATAATAACCACTAAAAACAATATATGTTCTATAATTTCTGGCATGGCCACCAGAGGTGATCATTACAGTTTCAGAGTCTCATACAAGATAAACTCTAGAACCAAAAAAAAAAAAAGTATAAATGACATAAGGAACCATAGCAACCAGTCAAACATATGCAAGTTGGTTGCTACAGGTATTACCTCCTCCTCTCCCACTGCTTAAATAGCAGTGATCTGCAAGACCTTTACCTTTTTTCACTCAGTGCCAGATATAATTGTTACCTATGGAAGTGCGACGTAGCTCCACATCCAAGTTACAAACAACTCGTCAAAATGCTCAATAATTGAACAAAAATAACAGCAGCAGAAGGAGACAACCCACAAAGTGTTAAAAAGCAGCATGTTCCCTTTAAAACCTGTTTTTTGTTTTCTTTATACTTTCAGACTTTTTGACTGTAACTGTGTTGAAGTAACTCCCAGTAGACATTCTTCTCCAATGGTGGCTGGTTGAGTGATGAAGAACACAGGGAGTTGTGTAAAGCACCTTGGTTAGGACAAAATGAATGTCTGATGTGTCTGCTCTCCTTTCCTTGTGCCATCTGTACACCGATCAATCTAAAAAATACTTCATAAAAGTCTTCATAAAAAATGTCCCTTCTGTTGCTCCGGTGATCATAACATTTATCCTCTTCTCTCCCACCCAGAAAGGGGCAACATTCTAGGCCGCAAATCATCACACTGGCAACAAAGGGATATTAAATATATAAAGAAGTCAAGTAAGGGCACAAGGTCCCAGTATAGTGGTGACTCCAGAAGGATAAGGGTTGCTTATAGGATATCCGCTCGCTTGTCTCGGACTCGATTCCGGGCTTTAGTTCTCGCTTTAAAGGCAGCAGAATTGAACATATGCTAAGAGGAAAAAGATAAAAAAGGTACAAATAAGACACTTTATATTCAGACACCAAACCCTTGAGCGGGGTGCACACACATGGTATTTTTAGACAAAAGTGTAAATTATTCCTTTAAAGTTTCTCTGCTGATTTCACTCCTGGCTTAAATACAGTTTAAATAAAGCCTATGGTGTGAGTAGGACTAGATCAGAGCAGAATTTCATCCTTTCCTAAATGCTGAGGCTCTGAACACAGTGAGAACAAAGTTCTGAGTAGTGATGCACTAAAATATCAATACTACTAAAGGGTTCGGTACCATGATTCCCTGGCTTTTGATACGTTATGTTAAGCTGTACAACAGCAGCACAGCTTAACAGACTGTGGTGCAGAGAACACAGCAGGCAGCTACCTGAGCACCTACCATCTTCTCTGTGTGCCGCTTCTCCAACTTTCCCCCTAGTACAAAACTCCAGCAACGCAGGTTCCTCTCTATACACCATAGTACACTAAGCTATCCCTACCATGCAGCGAGTCTGCAAACATCAGGTCACCCAGGATGCCGTACTACGCAGCCAGCGACGGCAAGTTCAGTCGTGGCTCCTGTAAACCTGCCTCTCACACTATCGCTGGGGACACATGTGCATCACTGCCGGGCACAAGCTTCCCCCTCCACAGGCACCAGGAATGAGGACGAGCTGGATCCAGGTGGGCGAGTGAGCGGGTTCCCAGGTTTATGTCTATGTGCTGCCTAAGTCCTCACTAAAAGGGAGGCTGATGTACAATATGGGGTGTAGGTGCCAATATATATGTATATGTATTATGTAATAGTGGTGACCGAACCCCATATAGTACAGCAGCCCTCCTTATAGTGAGGACCGGGGCAGCACACCACACATTAGAGATGACAGACAGTCACGCCTCAGCAGACACGCTTAGACACAATAGAGATGACACCCATGGTAGGATTAAACAGAGAATCTCAGCAGACTGTCAGGCCAGACAGATTTATATACAGCTACCAAGCAGCCCAAAATATTCCAAGCTCCAAATTTGCTGATTTTTGGCGACATCCCATAAAAAAAAGTGATCCAAACATTACACATATACAAACATGGGGGATATTTATCAAACATGGTGTAAAGTGAAACTGGCTCAGTTGCCCCTAGCAACCAATCAGATTCCACCTTTCATTCCTCAGACTCTCTGGAAAATGAAAGGTGGAATCTGATTGGTTGCTGGGGGCAACTGAGCCAGTTTCACTTTACACCATAAATCTCCCCCATGGTACCAATAAAAGTTACAGATCAGGGTTCAAAAAAAGGACCCTCACACAGCCTTACAGGCCAGAAGATTAAAAAAAAAAAAAAAAAAAAAAAAAAAAAAAGTCAGAACAGAGCAATTTTAAGCACTTTTTTTTTTTTACTTTTTTTAAGTTGTAAAATAAAAGGAACATAAACATGCTATATTTATCACACAGTCAACAGTGTAAAAACTGGGGCACCTTATAGCTATATTTTTTTTTTTTGGGGGGGGGGGGGGGGGGCATTTGTAAAAGTCAAGTATCGAAATGGTATCAAGCATTGAAATTAGAGATGGCATTGAACAAAAAATTCTGGTATTGTGACATTTCAATAAATAGCATTTAAACTATACTTCCAGAAAACTGAACAAGTTATTGGATCCCACTATGAACTGGTCTCCACGGATTCTCACCTTCTCCACTCTTGAGATTTTACTTGCTTTGATTGCTGCAGCATCCAGGACCAGTGGAGGCCCCAAGGAGAAGATGTCTCTCAGAACCTCGTTGTACTGGGTGGAGAAACCAAAAGAACAGGGTTAGGCGTGTGTTTTAGGCCTTAGTCTGTAGGCTGCAGCCAGGTGCTCAGTTCTCAGCAAGTGATGATTTACCTGTAAGTGGTGCCGCACGCCAGAGCCCAATGCTTCTTTGAATGAGCTGTATGTTCTTCTGCACACCCAGCTGTCCACATACATCACTTCTATACCAAACTTTATGGTCTCCTCTTGGAACTCACTACTCTGTGGAGGTTACATAGCAAGACTTACAATTATTAAAAACTTTGCACTATATACAATAAAAGGCTATTGATCCATAGCCAGGATATTAACCACTTCATGACTGCACCAATTTTCATTTTAGTTTTTTTCCTTCTCTCCTAAGAGCTGTAGAGCTGTTATTTCTCTATCTACAGAAGCATGTAAGGGCTTGTTTTTTTTATCAGGAACAGGTGTACTTTCTAGCACCTGAACCATAAAATGTATGCAATTTCCTGTGTCTACGTAATGCTCTTTACGGTAAAACTGACATGATATCTTAATTCTGTGTGTCAGTCTGAACACAGCGATATGCATGTTTGTATAGCTTTTCTAATTTTTTTTGTTACAGAAAGTTTATTTTTTGCATATAATTAGTAAAATGGCAACACTGTGGTTTTATTTTTTCACCTACAGGGCTGTCTGGTGTGTCATTTTTTTGTGCCATGACCTTTCATTTTTATTAGTACCATAGTTGTGTAGATCGGATGTCTTGATCCAAATATATAAAAAAATAAAATAAAAAAAAAATCAGCAATCCTGGCATTCCCACCCCCTTTTTTGTTTACGCCGTTCACCGTATGGGGACAATATTGTTATATTTTAACAGATCGTACAATTACGTAGGCGACGGTATATGTTTATTTTATTTTTTTTATTTAACTAATTGGAAAGGGGGGGGGGTTAACTTTTATTGGGAAAGGGGCTTTGGGATATTTTTAAAAACATTTCTACTTTTAAAAATTTTTACGTCACCCTGGGGAACTATTACATTCATTTATTGCATTGGTAATACTGGTCAATGATGGCATAGCATTGATCACTGTCATCTGCGATATTCTCAAAGACCCTGCCTATAGCAGGCTCTATGATCACCCATCGGACCACACAGAGGTGAGCAGATCTCCTCCGGTGGTCAGGCTAGACGATTAGGACCACCGTAGTTACACTAAGGGGGTCCCGATCGGTACGTGACAGGAGCTGCTCCTGTCACTTACACTCAAACGTCACGATCGTGGCGTTTAAGGGGTTAATGACCGGCTGCAGCCGGTCATTAAGGATGAGGGCCTGGCTGCTGATAGCAGCTGGTCCCCACCCGCTACAAAGTGCACTCAGCTACTGGGCACGCTCCATAGGGAATAAGGACGTACCGGTCGTCCAGGGTCTAGGGGTTAAAAAGGGTTTAGACATGATTAGAATAACATGGCTGCTTTATTCCAAAATTAGTGTCACACCAGTCCACAGGTTGTGTGTTATTAAAATTCAGCTCAATCAACTTCAAAGGAATTGTGTTTAAAAGGGGTTGTCCAGTGTAAGTGTCTATTTGATGCTGCTGCTGCTGCTGCTAAGGCTGTAGGGGACATAACAGTCCACTTCTTATGAAGTCAAATGATCACTCTGTCTACTATATAGCGCTTATGTTCCACACATCATCATGAAATAGACTTTTACACTGGACAACCCCTAAAAATACCACACACAAACAGTACAAGAGTGACGCTGTTTCTGGAATAAAATAGCCATGTTTTTCTAATCCTGGACAACCCCTTTAAACTCTGCATATCTTACTTCAATGTAGTGTAGGACATCCCGGAAGATGGAGCGCTGCTTTCTACGATCAGTCTTTGCTCTGTATTTGTTGCTGTCGGTGGCTAGTTGCTTTAGTGTCACACAGAGAGTGTCCGTATCCTCAGAATCGAAGTCCTCCTGCACACATTTAGGGAGACCATGATATACACAGGTAATATACATATGCTGTGAGTAAACCAAGTAGAATGTGTAACTTACATCCAGATCACGGGCCAGCTCATAGAGAAGCGCAAGAGTCTCTCCAGCAGCAATACGGAGGTTGACACTCTCACAGGCCAAGACTCCTGGCAAACGGGAAAGATGACTGCAAGGCAGGAGTAAAAATTACATATACTGGCTGTGCATGTGGGTGTAATACCATAACAATAAAAAATTATGTAGCGGTAACATTTTTTCAGCACTTTACAATGTCACCACAGCATATGCAGCCAAGGTTAAAGCAGCATAGTCCATATAATTTGTGTGTTTGGCCCAGGTTTTTCAATGGACGATTACGATATCTTAATACTTCTATATTTGTCAGGTTTCCCTGTGCTTATTAATGGTACTCACCTCTCTAATGTCTTTTGGATCCGACTGGCAGGACAAATGGTTAACAGCAATGCCCATGACTGAATGGCAGAACAAAACATTCCTTGCTGTGATGGTGAGGAGCCATTGTTTTCCGAGTACAACATACTCAATATTGCCTCTAGGACACCAAGGCAAGAGATCAGATCCTGGAAAAGAGATGTACATACATACTTATTACAACAATTGCACTTGCCTACTAAAAGATTTGACCCCTTGTTCCCTCTGGCCAAAAGAAAACCCATCCTAGTAGAATGCAATACCGAAGATTCCTATAATACCCCAGAAGATGGCTACCAAGGGGCTAAGCACCTTCTGCTTCTACTCTTGCTTATTTACTTTAATGGAGCCTTGGCACAGATCATATGCTCCCATCCCAGTATGACTAATGTTCAGCTATGACAGCCCATACATAGCTGATCAGGGACCTATCACAATTGGAGTAGGCCCAGTAACCATTATTTTCAGGACACCTCCCACCAATGCTTTATTGTGATATGTTGAAAGATATGAAAACCCCGCTTTAGTCCCCCATTTCCTTCATAAATCATTTAGAAATGTATGTAATATATTATGTACACGACGCATACCTCTGCATCAGCAGCAGCAATAAAACAGCACAGCCCCAGAGCGGTGGCACACTGTGAGAAAGAAAAGAAACCAATGAAGAGCCTTTAGTCTAGGTATGTAATGTTTAAAGAGGAACTATCAGTATATAATGTCCTGCTAGCTGCTATCTTATGTCATGCTGTTACATTAGCAGCAATGCAAACTGAATTCCTGTGTACTGCAGAGCAGCTTGAGGTGGAGACTAGAGATGAGCGAACCGGGTTCGAGTCCATCCAAACCCGATCATTTAGCATTTGATTAGCTGGTGCTGCTGAACTTGGATAAAGCTCTAAGGTTGTCTGGAAAACATGGATACAGCCAATTACTATATTCATGTTTTCCACATAGCCTTAGGGCTTTATCTAACTTCAGCAGCCACCGCTAATCAAATGCCGAAAGTTCGGGTTCAGATGGACTCGAGCAAGCTCGAGGTTCGCTCATCTCTAGTGGAGAAGTCTGCTGGATAACCTGGGGAGTCTCTCACTGGCAGCAAAGAAGCTAGATCCTGTTACAGCTTTTCTCCCACTTTATCAGTGTGTGTCTGCTGACTGTGGGTATATAAAGAGAGACTTAGATTAACTCTTTACAAGCAGCTGTTCTGCGTATTAAGAGTTAATCTCTGCTTCTCTACCTTAAGTCTCTTCTACAAGCAGCCATGTCATCCTTCTCTAGCTGAAAAGCATAAGGCAGGTGGCACATAGTGATGCCCGATCACACTACTAGGAACCATTGCATTAATACACAGGGGAATCAATGTCATACCTTTCCCCCTCCTTTTCACTTTTCTATTTTGTAGTTTTTTTTAGCACATTATGTAATGTCTTTCTTCTTTTTGTTGTGCTTTTTTTGCTCTTATTACATAACATATCCATCTATCGTCACTTTAATGTATTTTGCTCAGAACTGATAGGCCTTGCATTTCACAGATGGGGTTACTTACACTCTGCCGAGCAGTCACTCCAGCACTGGAGTCGGTCAAGATGCTGATAAGAATCGGTTTTAGACAATGGAAGACTTCTTCACCTTCGGAACCAGAGCCCAATTGTATACAAAGAAGAGAAAGTACTGTGGCTGCCAGAGACTGCTCCTCATCTTTCCCTTAGAGACAAGAGAGAGAGAAGAAGAAGTGTTACATGGCAGCTGATGTCACCACTGCTCTACTGACAGCTTTTATTTAGTGTTGCCATTGTTAAGGGGGCATATTAGACAGCCTGGCTCTCACTGTAAGCAAGCTCAAATCTGCTAGATCAGCACTCTCTTACAGAGACTATTACATGGCTTGATAATCCAATCTTGTTAATGTCCATGCAGCCCTTGCTTTAAAACATTATTTTACACTTTTAGGCTGGGTTCACACTACGTATATTTCAGTCAGTATTGTGGTCCTCATATTGCAACCAAAACCAGGAGTGGATTAAAAACACAGAAAGGATCTGTTCACACAATGTTGAAATTGAGTGGATGGCCGCCATTTGATGGCAAATATTTGCTGGTATTTTAAAACAACGTCTGTTGTATTGAAATAATGGCAGTTATTTACTGTTATATGGCAGCCATCCACTCAATTTCCACATTGTGTGACCATAGCCTTTCTGTGTTTTTAATCCACTCCTGGTTTTGGTTGCAATATGAGGACCACAATACTGACTGAAATATATGTAGTGTGAACCCAGCCTTACTTTTGAAAAATTTACTAGAAACACTATTAAATAGAGACATAGGATGTCAATACCTTTTTTCAAACAACGTTCTAGAGCATCTGTAAAGGTGATTCGTCTCTCTGCAAGGAAGTCGCCAAGCACGTGTGAGGACAGAGTAAGCCGCAGGCTGCCCAGTGCAGAGACTCTTGTTTTCGAACTGTAGGAATCATTGATTCAAGTCAGATGAGTAGAAACAAACCCCCAAACCAAAAAACTTCTCTGAATCGCAGTGCCAACATCTTACCTCTTATCTGTAAGATTGTCAATGTCTTCCTTCAACTTGTCTTCCCGCTGCTCCTGAGCTATCAGAAGATCTTGTGTGTCATTGCCTGAAGGGGATCATAGATACATTATGTCTCACATCACAAGTCTATGTAGTGAGAAGAATGAACACTTTTAGATTTACTTACCTGACCCGTCTTCCACAACACTAACACATTCACTGGCACTGCTACAGTGACTAAGGATATCACTTGCACCTTCATCCTCGCTGGCCTCAGACTCTCCCCGTGTGCATGCCCGAGACCCTGAAATGCAGGTAAATAGTTGAGGTCACATACAACATTTAGCAATGCAGCCATAAACAATGAACTGCAAGCATTAGGCTACAAAACATACAAATGAACCTACAAAGGGGGGGGGAGGGGGAAGCACAAACTATAGCTAAGGATAAGTGAATAGAGGTTGTGCAGAAACATTAGCTGGTCTTTCCAGTTGCAGCAGCTTTTTTGTTTTATCTCCAGGTTGACTCTTCTTTACATTCTGTATGGATACAATTGGGCTGAGGCCTCTATCACGCCTGGTCTGAGCAGCAATCGGCCATATAAACCTGGTGACCTGCAGTGCAGCAACACACAAGCTCCATGGCCTGAGGCTGAGGTCACTGAAACGTCCCATAATAGCAGGAGTTTATTCTGGAACTACAGCCGCGCCTCATACATCGTGGACTGTGTGGGATGAATGACAGAAATGAGTCACAATTCTAAATGTCCTGCGTGTAACACTGCGTTCAAAGTAAGGTGCCCAGTTCTAGAGAAAGAGGGAAGTCACTCCACTTATTAATAGATCACACGCCTGGCGTACAGTCCCTGAGCTGTAATACAAGTAGGATTGACCCCAATGACATGTAGGCCTGACAGAAGCTCAAACACTTTAGAATGAAGAATTCTGAAACTTGCTAACTGACTGTTTCAATTTCCTATCATTTTCAAGATCTCTGCTTCCATGTGAATGGTAACAGGTCCTGACCTTGTCCTGCTCGTACACTGTTAGGCCGGGTTCACACAATGTATGACAACGGCCATTCTGTGACCCGGCCCTGTCACAGAACGACCGGTGTCAGTGAAGTTCATCCTGGTCAGTACTCTTAGAATTAGAATTGGGATGCGGTCGCATTCATGTGCGCCCACATCCCAATTACTCCTAGAACCCAATGTAAAGTGCGTTTAGAGCCGCACTCTACATTGTGTGAACTGTCAGTGTTGTGCGGCCGCTATTCAAATTGTTGCAATTTGGAACAACAGCCTTGATTAATTGAAAATTTGGGTCGTGTGAACACAGCCTCACAATGTTTCAGTGTAGAAAGCACTTCAGCAGCACAAATCTTTCAGCTGGTGTGGACTCCACGCTGATAATTCTCGCCTGCACTGATAACACACTGACAAAAAAATAAAAACAGTAGGCAGTTTCGTCATCAGGAGGGACGTGTATCAATAGATTCCGCTGCACATTGTCATTTCCATTACTTCTATACGGGAGAAGACCACAGTAACTGAAGTCACTCTGTGATTCAAGTCACCTAGCACCACTACTCATGAAGCCTTTGGCTACGACTACACAGAGACTTTTTTTGGTGTCTGGCTGGTGCAGACCCCTCCTCCATGTTAAACTGGATATGTGTCTCTCTCTAGCTACAAAATTATCCCCAAGGTAAATGACTGTTACTTTGGAGTGGCGCAGCTCTAGTTTTACAATCTATGCATTCCTATGGACAACTCAATCACCACCACCAACCGGACACCTTGGCTACGGTCACAAAGCAGTTTTGGTCGTGCATTGTAAGAAACGTTACATCTAATAACTTACGGCACAATCTTACTATAGCAAAGAAAAAAAATCCATCTTTGCTAATTTTTTGGCTGCAGCTCACAATTGACTTTGCCACCACTGACCTCAATGCAAGTCATGTGCGAGTGCCGCTTGGCTTGTACGACTTGGAAGCGATTTGCTGTCATACGTCATGTAGCCCTAGCCTGGTATGTCAATTCACCGCTACATCTCACATTTAGAACTAAAGTTAGGGCTGTGTTGGTATGGCCTTTCCTTTTTGCTTACTATCAGTCACATGACCAACCAAGAGACAATGTAAAATGCCCAGTGAACGTGCTCTCTCATGGATAACATTGCCTACTGTCATGTTTTTAGGGCTCCAGAACACTCAGGACCTGATGCGGTAAATGCCATCCTTGTATCAAGGCTATTGTCCCCTGTATAACATTCAGACAATGTGACTGGCTGGCATGACGACACATGGAGCAGCAGCGCTGTTATGTGCATGGATGGGATAAGGGAGCAGCAATCACACATGGGGGGCAGGGCAGCGTCATGCAAGGAAGTGACCGACACTTTGTACCTTTTACTGGGTTCAGTTTTTCTGAAACTTTCAGCTGCAGCAGCTCCTGTCTCAGAGAGCCTAGGGTGGGGGATGGGGGTAAACACAAGAGGTCATATGGTTCACCCAACATATGGGAATTCAGAGATACAACTTTACTCACAGAAGAAAAACACGCTACTCCACCTCAACTTTATGGATAGATCAATACAGAGGATCTAACAAACAGTGGAAGATGACCGAGGCCATGATTTATATACCTCACAGCGAATATAACCCCAAACATAAACTATACTAATAACCCAGAGCACAATGCCCATACAGCATATATACCAGCAAAAGCCCCCCCCCCCCCTACACACATAGTATAGTGATAGCAGCAAGTATAACCCTTACACTGTGTATACCAATGCCATGTACAGAGATATTCTCAATTATAACCCATATAGTGTATATCCAGGTAATTCCAAACGTAGTGCCCCTGCATAAAGCCTTGCCAAGCACCATGCCTACAGGTCCCTGTATAATACCCCCCATGCATAGTGCCCACAGGTCCTTGTATTTCCCCCATATGCCATATAGATGTCTATAGATGTCTATAGATCTGAATTTTACTCCATACCCTGTGTCGATAGGTCTCAGTGTGATAACATACACCATGTCCATCTCTGTATAATGCCATATGCCATATCTACAGGTTTCAGTGTAACCCCATTACACACAGGGGGACATTTATCAAGGGGTTTGCGCCTCATTTTTGGTGAATAATTGCATTTTTTACCCATTTTTGGTCTAAGTTCTATTTATGAACCAGTATTCGACAGGTGAATATTTTTAGATGCGACTTTTCTTTAATCTTCCTGTTTTAAGTATTCACCCAAAAGTTTGCATAATCTGGGATTAGCGCCCAATTTATCATTTGCGACTTTTTAAAAAGTCGCATAAACAGGCGCAAACTTGCGTCTGGTCAGAACCAGGTGAATAAAACTGCGTAATTTTTTCATAGTTGCACCTTTTATTTAGATGCATTTAATATGGCAGTGCTACAGTTTAATGAATCAGTCGCAAGATATTAGAGCAAAATACACACCAATCCCCATTAGAATAGTTGCACTTATTAGACTCCAGTAAATGTCCCTCGCAGTGTCTATAGTTCTCAGTATAACCCCAAAATGCTGCATACTATTAAACCAACTGGGGAGTGGGCACTACACGAATGCAAAAGAGTGCTAACCTACGCATATAGTATATCAAGATTCACCAAGAAGAAAAAAAGCACCACCTCAGGTGGTGGCAGTGTAACACGCGGGGTGCTTGTCCCACCTGACCCTTTGCTATTTTATGATCCCACACATAGTGATACTTCTTTCACCAGACTATTTTTCCTTGATACTGCATTATTTATCAACACTCAACTTCTGTATTCATGCCAGGTAGGATCCATGTGGTGCAATAAGGATAGGGGGGGGGGGGGGGGGGGTAACCTCATCCTGTCGTGAATCTCTAAAGGTTCTATTCCACGGAACGATTATCGGCGTATTTGGCTGATATCGGCAGACAATCGTCCCGTGGAATAGGAGGCAACGATCAGCCGACTTCATTCATGTCAGCTGATGGTTAAAGTTGTTTGTCTTTCAACATGTTGAAAGACAAACAACTTATATAGCAGCGATCTGCCTTAAGGGGCCTATTACACTGGACGATTATTGTGTAAAAAATCGTTATATCGTTCAAATTTAAACGATCATCGTTCTGTGTAATTGCAGGCAACGATAAAAAAAAATCATTTGTGTGTCGTTGATCTAGATCTGAACCTAAAATTATCGTTAACCATCCGCTGTTATTCCACGTTCGTTCGATCAAGTTCTGCATTTTTTCACTAATCGTTCAGTGTAATTGCACATTGTTCATTGTTTTGCTGGGATCAGATGGCGTTAAATAATCAAGACTAACAATCGCAATAACGATCGTATCTAACAATTATCGTTCTGTGTAATATGGTGAACGATTTCAAGTTAACGATAAACAACGATAACGATAAAAATTGCTGCATGTAATAGGCCCCTTAGCCTTATTATAACACCACACACTATGTTTATAGGTCTTAGTATAAGCCAGTGACACGGTGTCTATGGGTCTCAGTATTACTCTATTACAGTATCTATAGGTCCCTATATAAGCCAGTGAGACGGTGTCTATGGGTCTCAGTATTACTCTATTACAGTATCTATAGGTCCCTGTATAAGCCAGTGACACGGTGCCTAACTGTATAAGCCAGTGACACGGTGCCTATAGGTCCCTGTATAAGCCAGTGACACGGTGCCTATAGGTCCCTGTATAAGCCAGTGACACGGTGTCTATGGGTCTCAGTATTACTCTATTACAGTATCTATAGGACCCTATATAAGCCAGTGACACGGTGCCTATAGGTCCCTGTATAAGCCAGTGACACGGTGCCTAACTGTATAAGCCAGTGACACGGTGCCTATAGGTCCCTGTATAAGCCAGTGACATGGTGCCTAACTGTATAAGCCAGTGACACGGTGCCTATAGGTCACAGTATATCCCAGTGACACGGTGTCTATAGGTCACAGTATATCCCAGTGACACGGTGTCTATGGGTCTCAGTATTACAGTGTCTATAGGTCCCTGTATAACCCAGTGACACGGTGTCTATATGTCACAGTATATCCCAGTGACACGGTGTCTATGGGTCTCAGTATTACTCTATTACAGTGTCTATAGGTCTTAGTATAACCCAGTGACACTGTGTCTATAGGTCCCTGTATAACCCAGTGACAGAGTGCCTATGGGTCTCAGTATTACTCTATTACAGTGTCTATAGGTCTTAGTATAACCCAGTGACACGGTGTCTATGGGTCTCAGTATTACCGTGTCTATAGGTCCTAATATAACCCAGTGACACGGTGTCTATGGGTCTCAGTATTACGGTGCCTATAGGTCCCTGCATAACCCAGTGACACGGTGCCTACAGGTCCCTGCATAACCCAGTGACACGGTGCCTACAGGTCCCTGCATAACCCAGTGACACGGTGCCTACAGGTCCCTGCATAACCCAGTGACACGGTGCCTATAGGTCCCTGCATAACCCAGTGACACGGTGCCTATAGGTCCCTGCATAACCCAGTGACACGGTGCCTATAGGTCCCTGCATAACCCAGTGACACGGTGCCTATAGGTCCCTGCATAACCCAGTGACACGGTGCCTATAGGTCCCTGCATAACCCAGTGACACGGTGCCTATGGGTCTCAGTATTACTCTATTACAGTGTCTATAGGTCTTAGTATAACCCAGTGACACGGTGTCTATAGGTCTCAGTATTACAGTGTCTATAGGTCCCTGTATAACGCAGTGACACGGTGTCTATGGGTCTCAGTATTACTCTATTACAGTGTCTATAGGTCTTATAATAACCCAGTGACACGGTGTCTATAGGTCACAGTATAACACACGTTGCGTTTATAAGTCTTACAGCACACACACCAGATGTAAGTACAGGAGCAGCACCTCTCTATGTCCCCAGGTCTCCGTGCAGCCCCCGCTCCGGGGTCAGTAAAGGTCTTGGAGTTTGATCACACACACAACATATGTTACTAACAGAAGTAAGAAAGTATCCGAGCTGCCGCCCCTCCCCCAGACATGACCCGGCGGGCGCCCTGGGCGGCTCCCCAGTAGCCCTTACCACGGCTGGCACTGCCCTTCTTGGTGGCCGCTGCTCTCCTCCGGGCCCTAGGCATGGTTGTGAGCAGCTGTCAGCGTGCGCTACTCTAGACCGGGGTTCAGTCCCCGCACAGACTCCTGGGATGTGTTGTTTCCTAAGCACCTCCTCCAGCTCTCCGAGCTTGTGTAAGAACCACAACTCCCGCCAGCACTTTAGAGTGTTATTTGCAGCACGCCGTACGGAGCGCACAGCATGCCGGGAGCTGTAGTTGTTATTCGAGCGGAGGAAATATATTATCCAGGATGCAACGCGTGGTCGATCGTGTCCAAGCAACCAAGCGCGGGAATACACAGTGTTCCCTGAGTGACGGGAGGAATAGCCATCGGTTTCTCCACTCAGGTCCTGTGTAATGGAGTGAAGTGAAATAATGGACAGATACTTAGTTCTAATGTAATGACAGGGTCTGTACCACATCACTGGCACAATAGGTGTGCTGGGGGCAGTATTGGAGGGGTCACTGCTGCAAGTGGGGTACCACAGGGGGCAGTATTGGAGGGGTCACTGCTACAAGTGGGGTACCACAGGGGGCAGTATTGGAGGGGTCCCTGCTACAAGTGGGGTACCACAGGGGGCAGTATTGGAGGGGTCACTGCTACAAGTGGGGTACCACAGGGGGCAGTATTGGAGGGGTCACTGCTACTGGTGGGAGGGCCGGATTAAGGTTGGTGGAGGCCCTGGGCGGCAATTTTTTTGCCCCCCCCCCCCCCCATTCCCCCCCCCCCTCAAAAAAAAAAAAAAAAAAAAAACTACAATCTGTACAGCTGGCTGATTACTGTAGGCGACTTAGCTCAGACCTCTCCTCACTCCTGGCTGTGTGGCTCAGCATCCTCCTATGCTGTGCATCTGATGGTCACTGGAGGCTGCAGTGCAGAGGAAGATGCCAGGCCTAGAGACAGGAGCGGGGAAGGCTGACTATCAGGGTGTGTTCTCACATTGCATTATTATCACAAACACAATGTGAGAACCCAGCACCTTCTGTGTGTTCTTACCCACTGGGTAAGTAGCGTAGTTCTGCTAGATTGGCGCTCGCTTACAGAGCCTTTTATAAGGCTGGATCAGCCATCGGTCGCACATCACTATTAAACGTAGCGATGCACGGCCGGTGGCAGATTTTTGAACATGTGGGGACATTTTGCTAGGGAGAAGCAGTGTGGGTATTATGGCTTAGAGCAATATAGTCTAACATTTTTTTTATTTTACCCTGGGGCACAAAAAAAAAACATCATTCAGTGACTCACAGGTGATGTCTTCTTTGATCTGAAGTGTCACTTTCCTTTTCCTCTCCATCTGGCCTGGACCACCATGATGATTTCTTCCAGCTACAATTCGTCTCTTTAGAACCTGCGAGACAAACATCTTAGGCTCCGCACTTTTTCAACAACTTACTTCCTTTTTCCCAACCTATAAGGTCTCAAACAATAGTAATTCCACTTTTTGGTGTGATTTCCAGTAAAGTGAGTAAGTACTGTATGTGAGTTGCCCGTGTATGTAGAATTCCCTTGTTGTGCGCCCAAATAGTTATAAAGTCCCTATGTCCCCATATAGTAGTAATGTCTCCTGCTGTGCCTCCATATAGTCATAATGTCCCTGGCTGTGCCCTCCATATAGCAATAATATCTTCTGCTCCTGCTGTGTCCGCACTTAATGGTATACTGTGTGCAGATGTGCTGTGTGTGTGGGTTAGCTGCACCTGGGGCAAGGAAAAGTACTTGCGCCCCCAGTGCCCCTAGCATTGTAATTAACGATTTAGTGGTGCTAAAGTAGCTATCCCCTGTGGTGTGCTGATAGCTGTAGTTCTCCCCCCCCAATGCCCTGTGGTGTGCTGAATGCTGTAGTTCTCCCCCCCCCCAATCCCCTGTGGTGTGCTGATAGCTGTAGTCCCCCCCCCCCCCAATCCCCTGTGGTGTGCTGATAGCTGTAGTTCTCCCCCCCAATCCCCTGTGGTGTGCTGGTAGCTGTATCCCCCCCCCCCAATCCCCTGTGGTGTGCTGGTAGCTGTATCCCCCCCCCCAATCCCCTCTGTTGTGCTGGTAGCTGTATCCCCCCCCCCAATCCCCTCTGGTGTGCTGGTAGCTGTATCCCCCCCCCCAATCCCCTCTGGTGTGCTGGTAGCTGTATCCCCCCCCCAATCCCCTCTGGTGTGCTGGTAGCTGTATCCCCCCCAATCCCCTCTGGTGTGCTGGTAGCTGTATCCCCCCCCCCCCCAATCCCCTGTGGTGTGCTGGTAGCTGTATCCCCCCCCCCCCCAATCCCCTGTGGTGTGCTGGTAGCTGTATCCCCCCCCCCCAATCCCCTCTGGTGTGCTGGTAGCTGTATAAGCCCCCCCCCCCATTCCCCTCTGGTGTGCTGGTAGCTGTATCCCCCCCCCCAATCCCCTGTGGTGTGCTGGTAGCGGTATCCCCCCCTGGTAGCTGTATCCCCCCCCCCCCATCCCCTGTGGTGTGCTGGTAGCTGTATCCCCCCCCCCCCCAATCCCCTGTGGTGTGCTGGTAGCTGTATCCCCCCCAATCCCCTGTGGTGTGCTGGTAGCTGTATCCCCCCCAATCCCCTCTGGTGTGCTGGTAGCTGTACCCCCCCCCCCCAATCCCCTGTGGTGTGCTGATGTAGTAAAAAAAACAAAAAACACTCCACTCACCTTTCCTCGCTCCTGAGCTGGCCGGGCCCTCTGCCATCTTCTGCAGCGCACGTCTTCTCCAGCAGGCGGCGCGCGATGAAATGACGTCATCGCGCGCAGCCCGCCAGAGAGAAGAGGCTTGCGCCGCCTCACAGGAGCTCACAGGCACAGCGCTCTCCTGTGTCTAGCGGCAACCGGACACAGGAGAGCGCTGGATGCCATAGGCTGCATTCCCACGTTCCGTGATCCTGACGGATCACGGACGTGGAATGCCATTACCGGAGTCCCCCCGCGGCCGGACAGCATCTGTAAATAGATGCTGGGAGCGGGGGAGACTGTATTCATAATTGCCGTGGTGTAGTAACAGCTGATTTATTACAGCGCAGTGCTTATGAATACAGTCTCCCCTGCTCCCAGCATCTAATTACAGATGCTGTCCGGCCGCGGGGGCTCCGGTACATGCATTCCACGACAGGATCACGGAATGTGGAAATGCAGCCATAGATGCACCAATCTGAACCCGGAACTCTGCTTCCGGGTTCGGGTTGGTGGGGGCCCCTTTGTGGTGGGGGCCCAGGGGCACGTGCCCCTGGTGCCCATTTCTTAATCCGGCCCTGACTGGTGGGGTACCACAGGGGGCAGTATTGGAGGGGTCACTGTTACTAGTGGGGTACCACAGGGGGCAGTGTTGAGCCTATATATACACTATATAACGCAGTTCCCACAATAAAGGACAGTGCACGGTTGCAGATGGATCTGGGAAAGTTGGATTCTTGCTCTGAGAAGTGACCGGTGAAGTTCGGTACTGATAAATGTAAGATTACACATATGGGAATGGAAAATCCATGTAAGGGTACATTCACACGGACGGGCTCGCAGCGAGATTCTCGCTGCGAGCCCGGCAGGTCCTGGCAGTTCCCATACACTACATACTTGCTGCGGTCTAAACGACCGCAGCGAGTATGTAATTATACCGCCCTTAACCCCTTCTGTTTCCCCGCTGTAAGCATACATTACCTGTCCTCGCTGCACGGGTCCGGCGTCCTGCTCTCCTGTCCGGCCAATCAGTGGCTGCGGCTGGGCAACACACTGTGAATATACCCTAAAGATTATATACTACAGTATATGGGAAATAACTGGGAAGAACATGGATTAAAAAGGACTGGGGCTCAGGCAGCTGCTGTAAAAGGGAACCAATCACCTCAAAAACGCATATATAGCTTTTTAACCCCTTAAGGACAGAGCCTGAAATGGCCTTAAGGACAGACAAATTTTATGAATTTGACCGGTGTCACTTTATTCATTAATAACTTCGGGATGCTTTTACCTATCCGGCTGATTCTGAGATCGTTTTCTCGTGACATATTGTACTTTACATTTCTGGTAAATTGGAGTCGATACTTATAACAAATCTTTGTGAAAAAACCAAAATAACGTAAAAAAAAAAAGCATTTTTCCAACTTTGAAACTTTTTTGCTTAAACTATCTTTCATTTTTTTTAGACAATAGAAAGCTTAAAACATAAGCAGCAAATTTCCAAATTTTCTGTAAAATTTCAAAATCAGATATTTTTAGGGACCTGTTCAGGTTTAAAGTGTATTTGAGGGGCCTGTATGTTAGAAAGCCCCACAAAGCACCCCATTTCAGAAACTGCACCCCCCCACACACTACGATGGCTCTGTAAATGCGACATGGCGTTCATCATCCATTCTAGCCAAATCCAACCTCCAAAATCCAAATGGCGCTCCTTCCCTTTGGAGGCTTGCCCTGCGCCCACATGGCGCTTTATGTCCACATGTGGGGTATTTACGGACTTGGGGGAAATTGCTCTACACATTTTGGTTCTCTTTTAACCCCTTGTGAAAATGATAAATTCAAGGCTAGACCAACATTATAGTGTAAAAAAATTTAATATTTCATTTTCACGCCACATTGTTCCACATTTGTTCCGTCACCAGTGGGTTCCATAGGCTCACTACACCCCTTGTTACATTCCTTGAGGGGTGTAGTTTCCATAATGGGGTCACTTGTGGGGAGTTTCAACTTTCTTGGCAACACAGGGGCCTTTTGAATGCAACATGGCCCCTTGAAATCCATTCCAGCCAAATCCAGCCTCCAAAAGCCAAATGGCGCTCCTTCCCTTTGGAGGCTTACCCTGCACCCGCATGGCGCTTTATGTCCACATGTGGGGTATTTCCGTACTCAGGGGAAATTTGTCTACACATTTTTCTTTTTAATCTTTTAGCCCCTTGTGAAAATGAAAAAATCAAGACAAGATCAATGATTTAGAGTAAAAAATTTTAAAAAATTACACTAAATGTTGGTCTAGCCTTGATTTTTTTTCCATTTCCACAAGGGGTTAAAAAAGAAAATAAATGCAAAACGTGTAGGGTAATTTCCCCTGAGTACGAAAATACCCCACATGTGGGCATAATGTGCCATATGGGCACAGGACAAGCCACCAAAGGGACAGAGCGCCATTTAGAGGCTGGAATGGAGGATGGAGGCCATGTTGCAATTACAAAGCTCCTGTGCGGCCAGGACAGTAGAAACCCCCCACAAGTGACCCCATTCTGGAAACTACACCTCATAAGGAATCCAACAAGAGGTACAGTGAGGATATGGACCCCACTGGTGACGGGCACTTATGTAGAACATGTGGTGTGAAAATAAAAATAATTTTTTTTTCTTTTTCATGGCACAAATGTGGCCGTCACCAGGGGGCCATATCCCGGCTGCCCCCCTTGTTAGATTCCTTATGGGGTGTAGTTTCCAGAATGGGGTCACTTGTGGGGGGTTTCTACTGTCCTGGCCGCACAGAGGCTTTGTAATTGCATCATGGCATCCTCTAATGGGAATGGCGGCCATACCTATTTAGCTGGGGAAAAGGGACAATTCTAGTTTATTTTGGGGTA
The DNA here is from genome assembly GCF_027789765.1 of Dendropsophus ebraccatus. NCBI lineage: Eukaryota > Metazoa > Chordata > Amphibia > Anura > Hylidae > Dendropsophus > Dendropsophus ebraccatus. The sequence goes on along the minus strand of NC_091457.1, from coordinate 103,291,504 downwards.
GTAGGCCAATTATTAGTTTTAAGGTTGAAAATGACAGGTGTCCATCAAATTCAACCTGTGTTGATCCAGAGGAAGGCAAAAAACCCTCGAAAGGCAGACGACAGTAGCTTCATCACAGGGAAAAAATTCCTTCCTGACTCCATAATGGCAATCAGAATAATCCCTGGACCAACGTGACCCCTGAAATAGGAATAAGGGACAGAATTTAGAAAATGTAGAACTCCAATGACGCGTGGTGCGCCTTGAAGTGAACCAGTATGCAGAGGCCGGGGTGATCCGGACAGATGGCACACTGGAAAATGGTGTCCTTCCTGATCCCCCTTTATGGCACATTCTGCACTTCTTCTGGGGTCTCCTGTTTTCCAGTGTGGGGGACGTCACCTGGTGCGATACGGGGTCCTTCATATCCAGAAGCGCTGGGTCCGCTCCATGGCTGCTAAATATTAAGGCTGTTATTACTGCTTTTGATATTTTCGGATCGTGCCGCAAGCTACAGTAGCTCGGGCAGCGACGGACCAGAAGAGGGGGTGCTGGTATAAAAGTTATCAGTGTACGGGTGGTGGTAAACTTTATCCAGCTGTGGGAAGATCAGTTCCCAAATTGGGAATCTGGGGGCTGGATTCGGGTGTCCCTTCCTTCATACACTGTAAGGGTACGTGCACACTGCGGAATCGCGACAGATAACCCTTTGTGCGTTCCGCAGCTGGCACCCGCCGGCGGACTGATGCGGGCACACACGTCTCCACACATGTCATAGACTCCATTCTATGTACAGACGTATTCCGCTCTCCGTCCAACGTATTCGTTCTTTGGACAGACGATGGAATCTGCCCGAGCATAGAATGGAGTCTATGACATGGGTGGAGACACACGCCTGCATCAGTCCGCCGGTGGGTGCCAGCTGCGGAATGCACAAAGGGTTATCATTCGCCATTCCGCAGTGTGCACGTACCCGAAATCTGTAAGTGTACCCTGAGGTACTCTCACAGAGTTTGTAGAGTTTCACGCCATACCGTGATCTCTTATTGGGACGGTACTGGCGGAAAAGACGTGTCTGGGGGGCAGTGTACACTACGCTACCCCCAAACACGTCACTGGATGATGAGGACGATGAGGATGAATGGAGGAAAAAAGGATCCCCCCCCATTCATCCTCACTGGCTGTTTTGGTGTCCGAGGCAATAATAGCGTATGCGCCTGATACCGAAAACACGCCAGGGGGCCACTTTTATATGGAGATTGGTATATGAGGTATGTAGTGGTGTAGTGTCAAACTTTATTCAATGTAGTGTAATGTAGTGTTTTTTACGTGTTTTTTTACAGTAAGTATAAAAAAAATAAAACCCTACGCCAAAAATGCTGTTGCTGATAAATGCCGCACTTATGTGCAGACCGTGGCAGTAGGATATAGAAAAAAAACACCCTACGCGATGCTGATCAACACTTAGCGGTGATAGGGTGCGGAAAATAGAAAAAAAAAATTGGAGAAAAAAAAACAAAAAACCTTTTACTACATGCTGAACATCCCTATAGCTGCTGATAAGTGTATTACACATATCAGCCGCTAGAGGGCAGCAGAGCGTAAAATCCGGAAGAAGCCGAAGACCCGACGAGGATGCCGCGAACCCGGAAGACGCCGATCGGGACCCCGGGACAGGTGAGTAATGTACAAATACCTGCTCTGGACCCCCAGCTACCTAGCTGAGGGGTCCAGAGCAGGTATTTATTACTTTTGGGGACTTTGATCGCCGTGCCACCGGCCCGATCGCCATTCACGGCTGGCCGTGCAGGCCGTTCACGGCGATCGGGCCGGTGGCACCGTGACCACCATTACTTTTTACAGTAATGGCGGTCGGTGCCGTCCTCGGACAGCACCGACCTCCATTTTTTCTGGGTCATCGGGTCAGCGATGACCCGGAAAGGTGCCGCTCGCCGCTATTGGCTTATCTGAATTGATCAGCCAATAGCGGCGATTGTCAGCACCGGGGGTGTTAACCACCCCCCGTGCCGAGAAGCTAAGATGGCCTGCTATGATTTATAGCAGGCCATCTTCCCCGATCGTTGTGTGTAAACACACAGCGATCGGGGAAACCGCGGGCGTACATTTATGCCCTGTTGCGGTAAAGCCCAGGCAACGGGGGCCTAAATGTACGCCCGATGTCGTTAAGGGGTTAAATGTGCTGTTAGAGCACACAGCACACTTTCCATACATGTTTCTATATACTCCCTGCCTCCCCGTGTAATCCATAAAGTAACTTTATAAAACTGGCGCCCGGTATGCAAATTATCTCAGGTAGTCACCTGGGCGGTGTTCGGCTAGATGGTAGTCACGGTCAGTCCGGGTCCCCTGGGCGTTCCTCGGCGGTAATCACGCCCAGAGGGGCGTGATTCAAATCATCCAGTAGCTCCAACGTCACTCAGGAGCTTCCATTCTGGCTGTACTGCGCCTGTGCAGAATAGCCTCGAACTCCGGCGCACAATGAGTTCAAGGCTATTCTGCACAGGCGCAGTACAGCCAGAATGGAAGCGGGTGTAGTGCGCATGCGCGGCGGCCTAAGAACGTAGGCGCGCCGACGTCGTGCATGGCGCGCTCCTTAGTGACGTTGGAGCTACTGGATGATTTGAATTACGCCCAGAGGGGCGTGGTTACCGCCGAGGATCGCCCAGGGGACCCGGACTGACCGTGACTACCATCTAGCCGAACACCGCCCAGGTGACTACCTGAGGTAATTTGCATACCGGGCGCCAGTTTTATAAAATTACTTTATGGATTACACGGGGGAGGCAGGGAGTATATAGAAACATGTATGGAAAGTGTGCTGTATGCTCTAACAGCACATTTAAAAAGCTATATATGTGTTTTTGAGGTGATTGGTTCCCTTTAAGGCAGAAAGGATCATGGAGTATGTCGAAAGGGTCAGAGGGGCGCATAATGACAATATAGGTGTACCATTCTACAAGTCACTAGTCTGCCTTGTATATCGTTTTGGCACCAGTATAAAAGAACAGTTGTGCTGGTGTAGGCACAAGGGAGGGCAACCAGAATATTAAATGGAATGGGTAAATTGCCGTACCCAGATAGATGATCAAAATTGAGGTTATTAAGTTTATAAAAAAAGATGACTTTGGGGTGACCTATTAACTATGTATAAATATATCTGTGGCTTCCCCATTATCTATTTATACCCAGGACTGTATCTATACAAAGGGGACATTGTCTAGGCACAACAGAAAGATGGTTTCTACATCAACATTGAAACTGATTCTTTACTGTAAGAGCAGTGAGAATATAAAACTCTCTAATAATATTACAGGTAGGGCTGGGCGGTATACCTTGAAAATACCGATACAGTCTCTGGCGTCGGTTAACCGACCTCAACTTTGCCAGGACGGTATTTGCGTTATTTCACCCCTCCCCCCCCTCACCCGGCGGCCGCATCTTCCGTCCTGTCACCACTGCTGCCTCATGTCGTCGCTCCTACCCTGCCTCGCCTAAACTATTCCGCAGCCCAGAAAGGAAGAGTTATTGGCCTGCACCAGCGCCACAGTGCGTCCCACCTGCCTGCTCTGTCTACGTGCTCTCCGTCTTCCATAAAAATCATGCGCCCTGTACCCGTACAGCTGCCCCACTCACCCAGCACATGCTGCGGCGCCAAATTTAAATAGCCGTGGAGAAAACACTGCCCGAGCCCACCACCCGCTATGCCGATATCCCACACTGCTTCCCTTAAACAGCCGCTGCGGGAGACACATCAGCCAGCCTCCTAGGAGTCTGAGGGATGCCTCTTCAGGCTGCTGCTGCAAGCACCCATCCACAGCCACCGCTTTACTGTTTGGCTTGTAGAGAGAGAGAGCTGGTTGTAAGGTGAGAGCGCTGGCGTTAATCAGTGAGAGGGTTATGTGCCCAGCGTGTCCCAGGCTGCTGTGAGGACGTGTGTGCTGCGGCCTCCAGTGTACGCAGCCTGTAGTTTCCTATTATGGGTCATCCTGAGCAGCTGCCAGCGTGCGCGGGCTGGGCGCTGAGCTGCTGTGCTGTATGTATACAGTGGCTATGTGGTCGCTACAGGCAGTGCTGGGGGTGAGCTCCACATACAGAGCTGCTTAGTGTAAGGGCTCACTCATCTGGGGGCATGGAAGATATATATATATTTATATATATATATATATATATATATTTTTTTTTTTGGGGGGGCATGCTAGCTGCTCGCCACTAGTATATTGGTTTACTGGCCCTGTTATGTGCCAATGACCAAGGAGCAGCAGTCTGTGTCCAGGGGTGCGAGGAGCTGCTAGCCAGTGTCAGCCCAACCCTGCCCCCCTGCAGCCACAGTCTGGGAGGGAGGGGAGACTTGTGCAGAACAGGATCTTAGTGTGAGGTGGGGTAGATAGATAGATAGATAAGAGACAGATAGATAAATAGATAGGAGACAGCTAGATGATAGATACTCGTGCTATTTACCCTTTTTTCGAGGAAGCATCCCAGGTTTAGTGCAATTAAGGGGTACCTATCATTTGGAGCCGCCAGCAGGATATACCACAAAAATCTTGCCGGAGGGCTGTCCATTCAGGTGCATACTGGAGACGGGGTACTTCCGTCTTGGCCTTTGACTGTATTTTAAGTATATGCAGTCATATTTTAAGTATATGCAGTCAAAGGCTTAGGGTACTATTTCATGGTCCGAGGAGGGCCCGATCAATGATGTAAACAAGCGCCGATCTGCTAGATCGCCGCTCGTTTACTGGGCCTATTCCACGGCCCGATGATCGTTGAGCGAGGACTGCAGGGGACATTGTTACCGATGTCCTTGCAGCATACATTACCTGTCAGGGCTTCTGCTCTGCTCCGCTCCGTCTTCCTCCCCGGGTCCCGCGCGCTCTAGCTTCAGAATGGCCTGTCAGCTGATAGGCAACTCAGCCAATCACAGGCCGCGGGGGTCCCGGCCTGTGATTGGCTGAGCGCTCCTTCAGCTGAGAGGCCATGCTAGAGCACGCGGGACCCGGGGAGGAAGACAGAGCAGAGGAGAAGACCTGACAGTTAATGTATGCTGCTGCTGCTTCTCAAATTGTCGGTCGCCTGCCGTGCACCGCTATTCAACTGTAGCGATGCGCGGTGGGGGAACGATGATTTTAGGTCTGGCCCTAAAGGCCCTCTCTATTTTACCGAGCGATAATCGGCCGAATCGGGCTAATTCAGCCGATTATCGTTACTGTGGAATAGGGCCCTAAGCTGGAAGATCTCCAGCACGCGCCTGAATGGACAGCCCTTTGGCAGGATTTTTGTGGATTTTTATTCTGCTGGTGGCTCCAAATAATAGGTGCCCTTTAAAAAAATAAAAAATTCAGCAGTTTGGCTCGACCAAATGGGTGTGGCTTTCAAAAGGGGTGGGGCTTATAAATGGGTGGTGTCATAATTATCGCTTAATTATCGTTACCGCGGCTACATGTACGATAAACCGCAATATTGATTTAGGCCATTATCGCCCAGCCCTAATTGCAGGTTATAGTCACTGAATTCTAAAGAAGGGTCAATAATCAAGGGAATTATTTTTGTTCTTTTAAAATTCTTTTCATTAAAGGGGTTATCCAGCGTGGGGGCACTTTTTTGGGGGGACCGGGAGGAGTTGGCTGAAATAAAAGACGTCCACTTACCTCCCTGGTTCCAGCGGTGGGTCCCGCATCACGGCGCTCCGGTTCCCGGCCGTTTCCTGGTGTCTGACGCCGCCCAAGACGCTACGTCTCAGGGCCGCTCAGCCACTCAGTGAAAGAGGCGGGATCTGTTTGAAGTCCGTTCGGATCCTGCCTCCTTCACTGAGTGGCTGAGCGGCCCTGAGACGTAGCGTATCGGGCGGCGTCAGACACCAGAAAGCGGCCGGGGACCGGAGCGCCATGATGCGGGACCCGCCGCTGGAACCGGGGAGATAAGTGGGCGTCTTTTATTTCAGCCACCTCCTCCCCGGTCCCCCCCAAAAAGTTCACCCACGCTGGATAACCCCTTCAAGGGTTCTATTATATCTTTTGACTATCGACCAAATAGGCTGATATTGCCCTGTGTAATAGGCCCAGCAGGCAAACAATGAGTGAGCAAACGCACATCTTTTAGCTTTATAAACAAAACACAATTCTGCCATAAATATCTGTGTAAAGGCCCTATTACATAAAGCCATTATTGGCCATTACAGCCGGTAATCCCTTCAAATAATAAAAGTCAACAATCGCTCCATGTAATAGGAACGTCAGCAGCAGACTGACGCTATCTCCTATGGGCTCCCCGAATGATCTGAAGATCATTCAGGGAGCCATTCCCCTCGGCCCTCCCCGCACTTAACCACTCGCTGTCGGCGCATATAATAACGCTGGCAGCAATTGGGGAACAAGGAGCAAGCTCTCGCTGACCTGTCAGGTTGGTGCTCACATACTCCCGCTGATCAGCCCGTGTAATAGGGTCTTAAAGGGGTAGTGCAGCATTAGAAAATTATTCACTAATTAACACACATTACAAAGGTATACAACTTTGTAATGTATGTTATGTTAGTGAACGGCCCCATTCCCTGTGTCCCCCCCCACCCCCGGGAGTGTAGTGCACTATACATACCTGATTCGTGTTGACCCCGGCCGCCATCTTGGGGACAATGACGTCGTCTTCGGGGGGCCGCACCAGCCCCCCTCTGCCGCGTCATCAACTGCTCAGCTGCGATTGGCTGAGCATAACTAAGCTCTGCCAATCGCAGCTGAGCAGCTGATGACGCGTCCCTCATGCAGCCCCCCCCCCCCTCTGCCGCGTCATCAGCTGCTCAGCCACGATTGACTGAGCTTAGTTATGCTCAGCTAATTGCGGCTGAGCAGCTGATGACGCGGCAAAGGGGGGCCGGCATGAGGGACGGCTGCAGCGGTTTGGCCGGCCTTCTGAAGATTACATCATTGTCACAAGATCGCGGCCGGGGGTCGACATGAATCAGGTGAGTATAATGCACCACACTTCTGGGTTTAGCTTAGGTGGGGGGGGGGGGGAACACGGGGAAGGGGGCCATTCACATACATTACAAAGTTGTATAACTTTGTAATGTGTGTTATTTTGTGAGTAATTGCTTAGCGCCGCACTACCCCTTTAATAGGTTATTCTTGGCTGGAAGATGATGAGATGAAAGGAAAGGGCCACATAAACCATCCAGCTATTGCTCAGACTGCAAGGTTGTAAAGCCATGTACAGTGGTACCTCGGTTCTCAAACTGCTTGGAACTCAAACTGTATTTTCAAGGAACGTTTGCTTTGGTTCTCAAACTCTGCTTGATTCTCAAACACTTTTTGGGCACCCAGTCTTGAAGGACTCAGTATCTGAATGTTTTTGGGAGCGTGGATGGTGGGTTGTACCTGGTGAGTTTAGCCCTGGTGAGGCTTCCCATACAGTACAGTACTGTATAAGACTGCTGGATTACATATATAGTACAGTAGTAGTACAGTCAGTGCACCATCATCTCCGATCTGTTACAATGCTGGGATTGGGGGGACTCTATACAGTAAAGGATGAGTGAGGAGTTAGTGACTACTGTACTTTAATTGCGAGTTTTGTTGAATATTTCTTGTATATAATAGCCTGTACAGTATAGTACCATTCTGCACTGTACTGTAGGGATAAAACTGGGCACTTTTCAATGTAATATGTGGGTACTGTAGGTAATTATTGGTGGGTGCTGGAACCAATTAAACCCATTAACGTTATTTCCTATGGGAAGACACTGCTCGGTTCTCAAACTGCCTTCCGGAACCAATTAAGTTCAAGAACCGAGGTACCACTGTAATAGGCTTCTTCAACAAGTGCGCTTTCGCTATTTGAATGGCCCTCTAATCGAGCAACAGTCTGCCCATGTTATACCACCTCAAGATTTTTTTTTTGCCTTTTGGACCTACACTGTAGGGTAATAAGCTAAACTAAATTGACGCATGTCTTTTTTTTCCACCCTTACAAACAATAATACTGAAACGTTAGTGTATAGTTGAATGTGGCGATTTCCGGAGGCTTCCCTGCAGCTATTTACTCTCTCTTCACCTGATGACTTAGCAGACTGGAGGCAATAATTTAGAAGCTGGCTATGACCTGCTTAAAACTACTGTAGAAATGGTAATAGGCAAATGGTTGCATTGTGGGAACAAGAATTTATAATAACCCTGGTCAGTAAAGGGCCGGTGTCCAGTATCCAGTAGAGGGACGGGCTTATAGTGGCCCAGCAAAATTATGTATATTCCAATGCTACATGGATAGCCAAGAATGCGCCAAATGTAAAAGGAGTTGTGTGCCTCTTGTTTTAGGTAAGACCATTGTGTGCTGTTTAACACACTTGTAAAACAAAAACTAGCTATACCTAAACTTTCCACTACAGAACAGCCAAAACTGATGTCACCATGCAGCCAGTTCCCAATAGGCATACAGTCACAGCTGACGCCAGAATCAGTCAAAATCGGTGCACAAGCTATATTTCCAGCGCCAGCTGCAACTGCATGCAGATCAGGAGCTTGCTGCATGGTGACAGGTGCCCTTTAAATAGTTACCGTCATTTCAAACAACTTCCCTCCATTTGATAGATGATGTTTCATAACATTTTTCTATATCACTTTATTTACCAAAAATGACTCCTTACAACCAAAAATTAGCTCTAAAATCTTGGCCAGGTTTTTTCCTTCCCTGCCATCTGCTGTTCATTGCCTGTTAAGGAGATCTATAGTAACAGCTAGATCAGGACAGAACACAGGAAGTGGAAGCAAAGCTGAATGTTTCGTGCAAGATAAATTAAGGATTCCCTCTCATTTTAGCAGCAGCAGGGCTTAATATAATCCTTTCCTTCCTGTGCTGCTGTTCTTTATTTCCTTTCTGCTCACATTGCAAAGCCAGTGCATCAGTAACTTTTAACCCTACATGCCATCTTTAAAAGTGTACTGTAGAAATAACTACCCAGCACAGTGTTAGCCTGTTAAGATCTTAAAGTTACCCTTTCCATGCTGGCCTGTCATTTGTCATGTTTGATCACAGAGTACCTTACAAAAACCCAGTGTGTCAGCATCCCCTTCTACCACCACATACAATCTGTAGTAGTTACTATCTAAATAATCAGCCCAGCCCAGTGCAAGCAGTTTTACTAGCACTGTGTCTTGACATAGCAGAGAGGGGTATGTCTTGTGCTGTGATTAGCTAGAGCAGTGGTTCCCAATTGGGGTATCGCATCCTGTTCCTTCATTCATTCTCATAGGCTGCAGGCACTTCACTCCTACAGCCTATGAGATGCATGATCTCGCCACCAGGTGCAGTGATATGACGTCATGTAGCTGTAGGATCTCATCCCCGCGGATCACTGGCTGGAGGCCAGAAGATGAAGAGACTGGTTCCATGACCAGATTAGGTGAGTATTTTGGCAAGGGTGTTGCATCTTTTTTTTGGTTTATATATGGTTCTTGTGCCCATTTTTTAGATTACATTCTGTTAAGGAACCAGTATTCGATGGGCAAATATTTTTTAGATGTGTTTTTTTAATCTGCCTGTTTTGAATATTTGCCTGAAAATTAGCATAACCCCAATTAGCATAATCTCAATTTATCATGGTTTTTTTAAATCGCAAAATGTCTGGTCAGTAGCTGGTGTATATTTTTATTTTCTGAACACTATTTTTTTAGATTATTTTTATTCACAAATTTATAAAATTATTTATTAAATTTGTCCTATTTAGCAAGGTCGAAAACAGGGTAAAAGAATCTTTATAAATCATTATCTTATATGTGTGTGTGTGTGTGGGGGGGGGGGGGGGTGCACAGCATGGGGCATTATCACTAGTTGGGGGAGTGGGGTGAACAGCAGGGGGGCATTATTATTATATGTAGGAGAACCTACAGTACATTCAGGGGGCAAACTACTTACCCATTCAATTTTCTGTACATGAAACCAAGCAGAAGAATTACTACTGTATGGTTTTTCCATTATTGCTTAGATTAAAAAAAAACTTTTTACATTTTTTTTTAACATACACAAAGACGTGGTTGACCATGTTTTTCTTTACATTAAAATTAAACATTCTAAAACAGATACAGTAAAGCAGATGCCAAAATAAAGCGTGGCCCTATCATAATGGCGCATGGACCTCCCGAGCAGAGGCCTGAGCACTGGGGGCAGGCCCGGCGTCCCCCCAGTGTGGCGATATCCCCTCTGTGACGTAGATCCATTGCTTCTAATGGAGCTGTGTCACAGAGGGGAGGGGGTTTTGTCACACTGGGGAGTGGTGAGCCGCTGCTCAGGAAAAGACTGGTGCTGAGGGTGGGAACCGGGCGGTGTTACAAAAAAAAGCACCATGCCACCGGCCGGTGCTGATTGATTAAAGTAAAAATAAGCAGCAATGTACCTGATGGAAGGACTGAGTACTTCCCGTATTTCCCAGTGTATACACTGAACATGAGGAAAAATAAGTTGTGAACATGGGGAAGGTTTTTGTATTTGTTTTGAATTAGTTACTCCGTTGTCTTGTAACCTGATCACCACGAGATGTCACTGCTGTACTACATTCACGATCATGCTAATACACGGGTCTGTATCACGCTATGTGGCACTGTGTGCAGAAGAAAAATCAGGACCTTGCTTACTTCTGCTGTTAAACAAGTGACATTGGAGATTTAATAATGCATTTGTTTTAGTTTTTAGTGAATGAGGGAGGGGTTCAGTAGCAACCACGGATTTATGAAGATAAATGAAAGTAACCATAAAGGCATCCTATTCCAGGATGTGATGTATACCACACTGCAGACTCAACTAGTGAGCCCTGGAGTGCATCTGCTTTTCCCTCTGTGCGAGGAATCCTGATCTGGTTTTGGCTTGTTCTTACTTCCCAAAAGTAGTTTATATCCTCAACCTGAATTAATTATGATTGGTGGATGGATGATGATGTATTGCATTTATCACACTGATATTTTTATTATATTTTAAAGATACTTGATGCGTTTTATAGTTTTGTTGCTTTGTATTTTTATTATGTTGTGTTTCTCTTCCACTGTAGAATAAACAAAACAAATACCAGACCTTCCACATCAGAGCATTACAACACTCGGGCATCTAGGCCAACCAACTTCTGACATCTTCCCCGGCATCTTTTCAGCATGTGAGTATGAATACTTAACATTTAAAGGTGATATCCTTTTGTTTTCCTTTATTTCACTTGCACATTTTCCCTAGCAGAAGTAACATATGGGATTTTGTATAGCCCAGAATTGTTTAAAATGGATTTAGCTCATCTAGGTGATCACGTCCTCTGTTTCTTAGCAAATGTGTTTGTATGGAATTAAAGTAGAAGTCCGGACAAAAGTATTTTTTTAATATGTTATTACTTATGGAAAGTTAGACAAATTTCTAATGTTCATTAATTATGGGAAATGCACCTACAGTATACTGCTATTTCCCTTTTTTATTAGATCATGGAGTGTTAGAATTCTCTCAGAAACCGTGATGTCACGGCGAATGGTGTAATTCCTATGGAGTGTCCAGCAGGGGGCGCACTATATATAGAAGTCAATGAGTACCATTGACTTCTATATGTAGTGCGCCCCTGCTGGACACACTATTGAATCAATGGATGTGTATGTAAAAATGTTATGTACAGTGCGTTTTGATTGAATAAATTTATGGAATACTTTGGGGAGCAAGTGTCCTTGCTCCCCAAAGTATCCCATAAGTGTATTCAATGAATACATTTGGAGGGCACCGAGCAGGGAGGGAGAGAGGTGTCTTTGCATCTACCTCCCCCCTCCCTCCATGCTCGGTGCTGGGAACATATACACAGTACTACTCCTCCCATCCTCTGCTAATAGTATGAGCAGAGGATGGGGGAGTAGTACCTGTGCTATCCCCATTACGCCGCCGCACAGCTGCTCATCACAAGGCCATCACCATGCCCCCTCCACCGCTCCCCCTCCTTCCAGCTTCCAATTTCTAACTATGCCACCGCCGGCCGCCGCTCTCTGCTCCCACATACCGCCTCCCGGTCCGCACTGCATGCTGGCCAGTTCAACCCTCCCCCCACCCCGCAGGGAGCACGGCGCTCCCGGTGTTTCCTGTCCCCGGCCGGCATGCAGTGCGGACCGGGAGGTGATATGTGGGAGCAGAGAACGAGTGGTGGCAGTGAGCGGCGGCATAGTTAGAAATTGGAAGCTGGTAGGAGGGGGAGCTACGGTGGGGACATGATGAAGCCCTTGTGATGAGCAGCTGTGCGGCGGTGACGTAATGGGGATAGCACAGGTACTACTCCCTCATCCTCTGCTCATACTATGAGCAGAGGATGGGAGGAGTAGCACTGTGTATAAGTGCCCAGCACCGAGCAGGACACTTGCTTCCCAAAGTATTCCATAAATGTATTTAAACAAAACGTAGTGTACATAACACTTTTACATACACACCCATTGATTCAATAGAGCGTCCAGCAGGGGCGCACTATATATAGAAGTCAATGGTACTCATTGACTTCTATCTATCTATCTATCTATCTAAAAAACAAAATATTGCTGTAGCACTCCAATAAGGTGAAAAAAATAAGGAGGTTTATTCAATCCATGAACAGGGTATGCGACGTTTCAGTCTTACAATCAAGACTTTTCTCAAGCATGTGAATACATCAATACACACGTGATTTTATAGTCCGAATCAAATTAATCAATCAATACAAAATTAGTGATATACAAAACATGATTAAGGTAAAAATATCGTGATCACATCTAAAAAATAAGTGTCCAATGTAAAATTGATCAGGGATGTAATAAAATCATATTTCACATCCATAGTGATGGTGCAAAAATATATCTCATGAACATAGTAGCGGTGAAATATAGGTAATATACTTAATGACATAAACATAATCTAACAGAGCACCTGGGTATTCATCACCACACGTCATCGGTCATAGATTGAAGCAACTGTTAAACAGCCCTATCCGCGAGATGCCTAGGTGGAACGCTCATGGAACGCACGCCATCAAACAGCGCACGCCCTCCTGGAACGCAGACAGCTTCCGTACTTGCGCATCAGAGGCTACCGTGGAACGCAAATGATGCTCCCCGTGAGATCTCTGGTATAGTACGTCAGCATCATGTGAACCAATCAGAAGGCCATGTGCAGCCGTGAATGTTATACTATATAATGTATATTATGCACGGTCCTAATAGTGAATATATAGAGGTATTTCATGATTGACGGTGATCTACACGCAAAGTAACATTCATGCTAGGACATGTATCACTAAAGCACACCAATTAACACGGGATGCGGGGGTCTTGCCCGTTATCCGGATAAGTCCACCCGTCTTCGGCATACTGTAACCCACGAGGTATTACCACACGAGTCCAGACACCGATTCCCGTGGGGGCTATAGAGCGATCTGTCCAAATCCATTCATTCTTCACCGTGTTAAGGACCGATGTTGATTATTCAGGTAAGGCTCTGAAAACGCATTAAAAACGCAGAAGGCATCTCACAAGTAAGGATGTACAAAATAAATATCTGATGAACAATCGTGGTGATTATCCCATTCTGGCTCCGATGAAATAGCTTGATTAGTTACTGGAAAAAATGAGATGAGAAACACATATTAGAATCAATAAAAATAGATAAGTATAAGGTAAGTATGATGTACTCAATAACTCTGAAGGCTGGTAAGTAGCATAAAGGAAACTCATTAGGGAGAAAGAACATAATTCATACCCTACAGTATCTAGGTAATATTTTAAATTCTACATTGAGTCCGATTGGTTGTAGAGTTTTAAGCTTATGTATCCACATTAACTCTCTTTTTTTCAGCATGGCGTGTCTATCGCCACCTTTGGACAACACAGGGATTTGGTCTATGATATACACTTTGAGATCATGTTCACCATGGCCCACTGACGCACAGTTAAAAGTATTGAGTAGAGGTTTATCTTTTTGCCCTGATGTACCCATGAACTGGTTTAATTTGGAACTGGACTTATTTCTATTTTTCAGACGGATAAAGTTACGTGTGTGGGGGGATTGTCTGGATAAAAATGTACCTGCAAATGTAAATTTATGTGAATTAACAGCTAATAATTTAGGTCTTTTTTCCAAAAGTGATTTTGTTCCAGCAACTACATCACACCCCATAGAGACATTCATCACATTAGTGAAAAAGGACATTGACAAATTACAACAGGACACTCCACAGGGCTTTATCAGAAAACCCAATCTTACACATATGGAACTGGTAGCCCTGAAAGAACTTACACAAAATCATGACATCACAGTGAAACCCGCGGACAAGGGGGGAGGAATTGTAGTGATGGACACATCTATGTACAAAACAGAGATATACAGACAATTAGAAGATGAAATGGTTTACAAACAACTAGACAACGATCCTACTGACGTTTTTAAAAAACGATTGAAAGACATTCTCGATCAGGCACTTATTAATAAACATATTGATAAGAAACTATACGACTTCATGTGGGTGGAATTTCCGGTTGTATCAAAATTATATACATTACCAAAAATTCATAAGTCACTAACAAACCCCCCGGGCCGACCAATCGTCTCCGGGAGGGGGTCATTGATGAACCAAGTTGCAATATTTTTAGATAAGGTGATCCAACCACATGTCTTACAAATCAAATCATACATCAGAGATACGTCAGACTTCATCAATAAAATTAATAACATCTCTGTCACAAATTCCACTATTCTGGCAACACTAGATGTTGCTAGTTTATATACATCGATTTCACATGAGAAGGGACTTACGGCAATAGCAAATACATTGAAAAGAACGAACATGTCAACAGGATGTCAATCATTGATACTGGAACTGACTCAAATGGTATTAACTAGTAATTATTTTATTTTTGACAAAGTTTTTTCTCCAATTACGTGGTACCGCCATGGGTAGTAATATGGCACCAGCTTATGCCAATCTATTCATGGACCATTTTGAGGAGAGCCACGTCTATGAATCCCACCATGCCAACAAACTGGTTGGCTGGTGGAGATTCATAGATGACATTTTTTTGTTGTGGAATGGCAATGAAAATGAACTCATGGAATTCTGGGAGGAGTTGAACTCCATTGATAATGACATACAGTTCACACTGACAAAATCTGACCAACAGGTGACATTTTTAGATACAGTGGTATACAAAGACGGTAATAGACTTAAGACGGACATACACACCAAAGAAACAGACAAGAACACCCTACTACACTTCTCATCCAATCATCCACCAAATATGGTCCGGGGTCTCCCTAGAGGCCAATTCATGAGGGCAAAGAGAATTGTAGAAGACAATAGTTCATTGCAGAGAGCCTTTGAGAAAATAGCCAATAACTTCCAGCAGAGGGGTTACCCCAAAAGACTCATTACCACACATGTGAATGCCGTGACAGAACTGGATAGAGAGACTTTACTGACTACAGGACAAGATAGACATAAACCACGACGAATCCCTTTTGTGTCAACATATAATTCTCAAAGTGGTAACCTAGCAAGAATTATAAATAGACACTGGTCCATCTTACAGCGCAGTTACCCTGAAATTGAAGAGTTCAGAAGTAGACCACTGATGTCATACAGACGTGCAAGCAGTCTAAGAGACAAGCTGGTAAAAAGTGAGATTCCAACTATGAGTCCACCGACCCTTACATTTTTAGGACCCAAAACAATTGGTTGCTTCCCTTGTGGTCATTGTGTGAGCTGCAGATACATACAGAAAGGTCAGTGGTTCATACATCCCTCGACTGGTGACAGACACAAGATTACACGATATCTGAATTGTGTTTCTTTATGGATAGTGTATATCCTCCAATGTCCGTGCATATTGCAATGTCCGTGTTATATGTGGGTGAGACAACCTATGACCTGAGAACACGACTCACTCAACATAGGTACACGATACGGAAGAAACGGGGCGACTTACCTGTTTCAAGACATTTTTGTGAAGTGGGCCATGGTGAACATGATCTCAAAGTGTATATCATAGACCAAATCCCTGTGTTGTCCAAAGGTGGCGATAGACACGCCATGCTGAAAAAAAGAGAGTTAATGTGGATACATAAGCTTAAAACTCTACAACCAATCGGACTCAATGTAGAATTTAAAATATTACCTAGATACTGTAGGGTATGAATTATGTTCTTTCTCCCTAATGAGTTTCCTTTAAGCTACTTACCAGCCTTCAGAGTTATTGAGTACATCATACTTACCTTATACTTATCTATTTTTATTGATTCTA
The DNA here is from genome assembly GCF_027789765.1 of Dendropsophus ebraccatus. Taxonomy (NCBI): domain Eukaryota; kingdom Metazoa; phylum Chordata; class Amphibia; order Anura; family Hylidae; genus Dendropsophus; species Dendropsophus ebraccatus. Next base: position 103,275,251 of record NC_091457.1, on the reverse strand, counting down.
ATATGTGTTTCTCATCTCATTTTTTCCAGTAACTAATCAAGCTATTTCATCGGAGCCAGAATGGGATAATCACCACGATTGTTCATCAGATATTTATTTTGTACATCCTTACTTGTGAGATGCCTTCTGCGTTTTTAATGCGTTTTCAGAGCCTTACCTGAATAATCAACATCGGTCCTTAACACGGTGAAGAATGAATGGATTTGGACAGATCGCTCTATAGCCCCCACGGGAATCGGTGTCTGGACTCGTGTGGTAATACCTCGTGGGTTACAGTATGCCGAAGACGGGTGGACTTATCCGGATAACGGGCAAGACCCCCGCATCCCGTGTTAATTGGTGTGCTTTAGTGATACATGTCCTAGCATGAATGTTACTTTGCGTGTAGATCACCGTCAATCATGAAATACCTCTATATATTCACTATTAGGACCGTGCATAATATACATTATATAGTATAACATTCACGGCTGCACATGGCCTTCTGATTGGTTCACATGATGCTGACGTACTATACCAGAGATCTCACGGGGAGCATCATTTGCGTTCCACGGTAGCCTCTGATGCGCAAGTACGGAAGCTGTCTGCGTTCCAGGAGGGCGTGCGCTGTTTGATGGCGTGCGTTCCATGAGCGTTCCACCTAGGCATCTCGCGGATAGGGCTGTTTAACAGTTGCTTCAATCTATGACCGATGACGTGTGGTGATGAATACCCAGGTGCTCTGTTAGATTATGTTTATGTCATTAAGTATATTACCTATATTTCACCGCTACTATGTTCATGAGATATATTTTTGCACCATCACTATGGATGTGAAATATGATTTTATTACATCCCTGATCAATTTTACATTGGACACTTATTTTTTAGATGTGATCACGATATTTTTACCTTAATCATGTTTTGTATATCACTAATTTTGTATTGATTGATTAATTTGATTCAGACTATAAAATCACGTGTGTATTGATGTATTCACATGCTTGAGAAAAGTCTTGATTGTAAGACTGAAACGTCGCATACCCTGTTCATGGATTGAATAAACCTCCTTATTTTTTTCACCTTATTGGAGTGCTACAGCAATATTTTGTACATTGTATCCGGGTGATCTCCGGAGTGCAGTTGGCACCCACGTCTACGTCTACGAGTGCCGCGTTATCATTACAAACTTATCTATCTATCTATCTATCTATATATATATATATATATATATATATATATATATATATATATATATATATATATATATATATATAAAATAGTGCGCCCCTGCTGGACACTCCATAGGAATTACACCCTTTGTAGTGACGTCACGGTTTTTGAGGGAATTCTAACACTCCATGATCTAATAAATTAAGGGAAATAGCAGTATATGTGCATTTCCCATAATTAATGTACATTAGAAATTTGTCTAACTTTTCATAAGTAATAACATATTAAAAAATACTTTTGGCCGTACTTCTCCTTTAAAAAAAAATCTGCAAAACCACTTTTGTATTTTTGCTTAGGAGAGGGGATCTAGCCAACGACCTTTTCCCCATGTCTTACATTTACCCACAAGGCCTTAAAACAAGGTTCTCTTTCTGTACTGCCTGGTAGAAAACAAGTATGGTAAGACAAGGATTGATTCTTGTCCAGCTGTAGATCTGATGCTTCCCACAACCCAAAGTTACAAATTATGTCTACAGCCATCATTGCAGGAAGCCTACTATGTAATGCTTTAGTATTGCAATGAACATGAATCGGCAACAACGGCCGTACTTTTTACGAAAAGCTACGCTGCTTAGCCTTCTATGGGATCCTGTCCCTAGCGTATACTATGTGTATGTGTGGCTGGGATCTGTCGCGGCGCCGCAAAGAACTGACATGTCAGTTTTCTGCGGCCGGTATTCAGTGAATAGCGGCTGCAGAAAACCCTGTCAGTCATGGGTCACGGAACGACCGATCTCTTACGCCATGTGAACATGGCCTAATTCTGTATAAAGTGAGCTACCCTTGGTGGTGGTTGGATTTGTCATTGGACACTTAAAATACAGTATCTCTCTGCATCATTTCTATGTGTACAGTGTGGCCTTGCCTTGGTTAGTAGAAAGCCTAACCAAGGTGCACATTTTTGCACAGCTATGCACCTCCTCATAGCATCATTAGATATTTGCCACCAACTATATACTGTTTACTAAGACTTGGGTAAGATTTGCCAGTCTGAAAACCAATGTGTTTAACCTGATGAGGTTATGTAGATGTTGTTAGATGTTTATGCTCTTGCATCGCATTTACTTATCCCTAAAGTTCAATTCTGTGACACTTGTACCAGGCACTGCATGGAAAATGTCGCCTTGTAAGTCAGTCTTAAGGGGCAATCACAAGTTCCGTGATTGTGGTCCATCCACGGAAGATGTGCTACAGACCAGAATAACGGCACTCAGCATCATGATTTATTATGATGCCAGGAGCTCTGAATCAGTTTAAATCTTTACACTGAAGTACTGACAGTACTGTGCGGCTATGTGTCAGTAAAGTACAGTAGCGTGAAGATTTAAACTGATTTGGCGCTCCTGACCTCATAATGAATCATGATGCCAAGAGGTCTGCAGCACATCATCTGTATCTAAGGACTGTGCACGGAACATGTGAATGCCCCCTTAGGGTGTACAGTCCTCTTTGTACCAGTTTTCATTCATTCCTCTTGCTGCTTGTGTGCCATAGTTCACCTCTTTCTCCATTTTTGCAACACATTTATTGAGCCGCATGTTTAGTTATGAAATCACAGTCTGGACTTCTACTAATTAACTTATTTTTTCCTTATTTTTATTTTTATTTTTTTGCATTGGTTTGGTCAGCGTTCCTCGATGCTGCCAACAGGACATTGTCAGAGGGAAATCGGATCCCACTCAGATGTAAGCCTTGTTTTTCAGGGCTTCAGGTCAACTAATACATGACACAGATAGTACAAATAATTCAGTAAGATTATTAATCCCCAGTGACTCATTACCATTAGACAACTGTATAGCTGTGCCATATAGAATATTGAGCAACCAGATTTTTTCCTTTATTGTTTGAGAGTCACTGTACACTGAGACATATGGCAGCATGCAGGCCTGTATGGCACCCTTTGTGCTGCCTAATCTTGACATCATTAGCCACCTTATTCTCCTCTAGAATTAAAAAAAATAAATTGTGAAAACACAATCACAATATGGCCCCATAGCAAGCTGATAGTGGTGAGGTGCATGTTGCAGTTTTGATGTGTCTCTTTGTTTACATAATTAGAGCCTAATTCATTTTGTGAGCTTAAAGGGGTATTCCCCCCCCCAAAATTATTTTTGCATTAATACGTTGCCCACCCGTACCTTTCCACCTTTCCAATATAGTTATTATGGATTCTGCACAGTTTTGCTGTTATCTAGGTGCCCCCACCCCCACGGATTGCATAGAATCATCAGCTCTCAGTCCACTCCGACATGCTCCCTGCTCCTGGCCCCGACCCTCCGAGACGGCATCACATGTCCTCCTTCTCTTCAATGGGCCGGGTTAGTGCTTCTAACCCACCACACTGAAGAGAGGCACTGAGACAGTGACAGCAGCTGCTGCTGCTGAGCACTGTCACCCTCTCTGACAGCAGATTGTACCCAGCCCCAAGCTCACCCCACTGTGTGGCCCCCCCCCCCCCATCCCTCCTCCAGTAGAGGCCGTGGCGGCGTTCGCCCGCCGCTCACCCCAGTGCTCCTGTGCACCTGCAGCTGTGCCCGCCGCTCACCCGCCACTCATCTGCCGCTCGCCCGCCACCCACTCACCCGCCGCTCGCCGGGAGCTCCTGTGTGTGATCTCCCGGTGGCCGCCCGCCCCCTGCTCACCGCTCACCTCCCACTCACCCCGGAGCTCCTGCGGCACCTGCTCCTGTGCACCTGTGCTCGCCCGCCCCCCGCTCCCCGCTCACCACCAGGAGCTCCTCACCCGCCGGGAGCTCCTGTGTGTGATCTCCCGGTGGCCGCCCGCCCCCTGCTCACCCCCAGGAGCTCCTGCGGCGGCGGCGCCCACAGGAGCCGGGCCCGCAGAGTGCGCCCCCCCCCAGCACGCTCGCGGTCCCCCCCCCCCAGCACGCTCGCGGTCCCCCCCCCCCCAGCACGCTCGCGGTCCCCCCCCCCCCCCGCACGCTCGCGGTCCCCCCCAGCACGCTCGCGGTCCCCCCCCCCCCAGCACGCTCGCGGTCCCCCCCTCAGCACGCTCGCGGTCCCCCCCCAGCACGCTCGCGGTCCCCCCCCAGCACGCTCGCGGCCCCCCCCCCCGCCCGCTCGCGGTCCCCCCCCCCCAGCACGCTCGAGGTCCCCCCCCCCCAGCACGCTCGAGGTCCGTCCCCCCAGCACGCTCGAGGTCCCCCCCCCCAGCACGCTCGAGGTCCCCCCCCCCCAGCACGCCCGAGGTCCCCCCCCCCCCCCCCAGCACGCTCGAGGTCCCCCCCCCCCAGCACGCTCGAGGTCCCCCCCCCCCAGCACGCTCGAGGTCCCCCCCCCCAGCACGCTCGAGGTCCCCCCCCCCAGCACGCTCGAGGTCCCCCCCCCCCAGCACGCTCGCGGGCCCCCCCCCCAGCACGCTCGCGGGCCCCCCCCGCACGCTCGCGGGCCCCCCCCAGCACGCTCGCGGGCCCCCCCCTCAGCTCTGCTACATCGCCCTCTCAGCTCTGCTACATCGCCCTCTCAGCTCTGCTACATCGCCCTCTCAGCTCTGCTACATCGCCCTCTCAGCTCTGCTACATCGCCCTCTCAGCTCTGCTACATCGCCCTCTCAGCTCTGCTACATCGCCCTCTCAGCTCTGCTACATCGCCCTCTCAGCTCTGCTACATCGCCCTCTCAGCTCTGCTACATCGCCCTCTCAGCTCTGCTACATCGCCCTCTCAGCTCTGCTACATCGCCCTCTCAGCTCTGCTACATCGCCCTCTCAGCTCTGCTACATCGCCCTCTCAGCTCTGCTACATCGCCATCATCAGGCAGAAGCTTTGCATGATGGGAAATGTAGTTTCCCATCTTGAATATAGAACATCTTTTAGAAAAACTTGTAACTCGGGAACGGCAGCAGCTAGAAAGATGGGAGACGGCTCAAATTACTCAGGGGGACTTGGTGAGTAAGACCAGCTAGGTTTGGGAGCATTTTATTTTTTTTAGCTTTTGGGGGGAATACCCCTTTAATTTTGTTTACAATCACTGTGCTGACCTTAGCTTTGTTTCCACGTATGCATTTGGAATGCGTTTTGAATGTGGTGGATACCATGCCCCCATTGGCCCCTTCACCAATAGCTGCACAATGTTGTCATACTGTGTATGTGGTTGTATCATTGGAGCTTCCATGGGGAAACTGGATAGTTTAGCTCTCTAGACCAGCCAGTACCACTACTCCAGAGAGGGGTTCAGGAAGATGAGAGGAAAGAAGTCCCTGAATCTCTGCCTTCGGGGGCCATAAAGGGTTAGTGACAGCAATTCAGACAGACTATAAACAGAGAACAGGTCATAAAGGAAAGACTGAGATTTCTCCGCTTCTCAAATCCACTCCTGGCTTTGGCTTAAAGGACAACTCCAGCGCTGATAAAAAAAAACAATTATCAATCAATTATAAACATAGTTTTCCCATTTACCATCCCTTCTGAGTCTGTCTCTGTTTGAATTTTCAGCTGTTTGCAGGTCCCTGAAGGTCCAGTTAGTGTCTTCATTTCTTCTTCACTTTCTGGTTTGGGCTCTTCCAACACAGGAGCCAGAAGCAACAAACTCTGCAAGCTAAGTGCTTTTATATTGTATTGTGAGCGAGTTTTGGAGCGTGCGAGTTTTCGATCTGAAGTGTGTTTTTGTCTCAAGTGTGGGACTTTAATATTCTGGGAAGGAGTGTATAACATACCTGTTACTGAGTGATATCTGTCCTTACTGGGTTTATAGATAACAAATCTCTGTACACATATAGTATATAGCAAGGTACTATAGATTAGTTTATCTGTATTTATTTTCCTAGGGGTTATATACATTGTATCTGGTTTACTTTGGACACATTACTATAGCCTGTATATACACAAGCTTGCTGGAGGTTACACAGGTGGATGGGGAGGGTACTGATTGCTAATTAAGAGTTGATAAATTACATATGTGTGAAGCCTGCCAGTCTCTTCCAACACAGGAGCCAGAAGCAACAAACTCTGCAAGCTAAGTACTTTTATATTGTATTGTGAGCGAGTTTTGGAGCGTGCGAGTTTTCGATCTGAAGTGTGTTTTTGTCTCAAGTGTGGGACTTTAATATTCTGGGAAGGAGTGTATAACATTCTGGGAAGGAGTGTATAACATACCTGTTACTGAGTGATATCTGTCCTTACTGGGTTTATAGATAACAAATCTCTGTACACATATAGTATATAGCAAGGTACTATAGATTAGTTTATCTGTATTTATTTTCCTAGGGGTTATATACATTGTATCTGGTTTAGGGCCCTATTCCACCGGACGATTATCGTTAGCATAATCGTTAACGATTAACAATCTCAAACGACCGCTATTGCGAAAGACCTGAAAACGTTCACTCATTTCCATGGAACGATAATCGTTACTTATGATCGTAATTGCGATCGTTTCTTCTTCCGTATTTCTTCGCTATTGCGTTCGTATCTATTGCGAACGACCGAACGATGTCTTATTCAATGCGAACGATTTGCGAACGTTTTGCGAACGAGCAACGATAAAAATAGGTCCAGGTCTTATAAAGCGATCAACGATTTCTTGTTCGGTCATTAATCGTTACTGCATTTCAACCGAACAATTATCGTTTAGATTCGAACGATTTAACGATAATCTGAACGATAATCGTCCGGTGGAATAGGGCCCTTACTTGGGACACATTACTATAGCCTGTATATACACAAGCTTGCTGGAGGTTACACAGGTGGATGGGGAGGGGACTGATTGCTAATTAAGAGTTGATAAATTACATCTGTGTGAAGCCTGCCAGTCTCTTCCAACACAGGAGCCAGAAGCAACAAACTCTGCAAGCTAAGTACTTTTATATTGTATTGTGAGCAAGTTTTGGAGCGCGCAAGTTTTTGATCTGAAGTGTGTTTTTGTCTCAAGTGTGGGACTTTAATATTCTGGGACTTTAGATTCGGGGAGTTTTAGAGGAAAACAAATTGTTTATTTGCTTTTGAACACATTGTTTGCTTTTGTTGCTTGTTTGTTTTTTCTTTCTCTATACATAATATCCCCATATAAATGAGCGCCATGTTTGACAATGCGGCCCAATGTACATCTTGTGCGATGTATGCAATCCTTGATCAACCGATCGAGGGTGCATACCATTGTGGGAGATGTGTGCATGTTGCTGGTTTGGAAGCCCAGATCCTGGATCTAAATGAGCAGCTGCAACGATTGAGATGCATTAGCAAACTGGAAAGGGGTCTGGTGTTCACTGAGCAAGCACTCCAAGGGGTAGATGGGGGAGAGATTGATAGCATGGAGGTACAGGAGGAAGAGGCAGCTAGTTGGGTCACAGTTAGAAAAAGGGGTAGAGGGAAGAGTGTGAGGGAGGCCAGTCCTGATCTGGCACACCCCAACAAGTTTGCCAAATTGGCGGATGAGGGGGATGTTGATTCAGGGGTGGCATTGCTGCAGCAGGACACTGCCTCTGAAAGCCAGGGGGGTGTCTGCTCCAGTAAGGTGGGAAACAGGAGTTCAGGGCAGGCAGGGCAGGCCAGGCAGGTACTGGTAGTGGGGGACTCAATTATTAGGGGGACAGACAGGGCAATCTGTCACAAAGACCGGGATCGTCGAACAGTGTGTTGCCTTCCTGACGCTCGAGTTCGTCACATCGCGGATCGGGCTGACAGATTACTGGGAGGGGCTGGCGATGACCCAGCAGTCATGGTGCACATTGGCACCAATGATAAAGTTAGAGGTAGGTGGCGGGTCCTTAAAAACGATTTCAGGGACTTAGGCAGGAAGCTTAAAACTAGGTCCTCCAAGGTGATATTTTCCGAAATATTACCTGTACCACGAGCCACACCTGAGAGACAGCGGGAGATTAGGGAGGTAAATAAGTGGCTCAAGAGCTGGTGTAGGATAGAGGGGTTTGGGTTCATGGAGAACTGGGCCGACTTCTCGGTCGGTTACAGGCTCTACGGTAGGGACGGGCTGCATCTCAATGGGGAGGGTGCAGCCGTGTTGGGGGAGAAGATGGCTAAGAGGTTGGAGGAGTGTTTAAACTAGGGACCGGGGGGGAGGGCAACTACAATATAGTAAGTAAAGACAGAGTAGATGGAGAGCTGGGCCTAGATTATGGAACTGGGGGTGGAGCGGCGGGAGGGGTTAGAATAGTCATTAGTGATAAAAGGAAAGGGAATATGGACAAATATATTAAATGTATGTATACTAATGCTCGAAGCCTCACTAATAAAGCTGAGGAATTAGAACTCATAATGGTTGAAGAGAAATATGATATAGTGGGGATAAGCGAGACATGGCTGGACGAGACCTATGACTGGGCCGTTAATATCCAGGGTAATAGTCTATTCAGAAATTACCGTAAAAATAAGAAAGGGGGAGGGGTCTTTCTATATGTTAAATCATGCCTTAAGCCTATTCTGCGGGAGGATATATGTGATGATAATGTGGAGTCTCTTTGGGTAGAAATAAGGGGAGGGACGAAGAATAATAAAATTCTTATAGGAGTGAGTTATAAGCCTCCAAGTATAGTGGAAGAATCAGAAAATCTTCTTATAAGACAAATAGATGTGGCAGCGAAGCAGGGGGAAGTCCTTATTATGGGGGACTTTAACTACCCAAATATCAACTGGAAAGCAGAAACCTGCAGCTCCAGGAAGGGAAGCATGTTTTTGGAAATAGTAAAAGATAATTACCTTTCCCAACTAGTAGAGGAATCAACAAGAGGGGGGGCCCTTCTGGACCTGATCTTAACCAATAGGCCCGACAGAATATCAAAAATAGAGGTAAGTTTTCAATTATCCTTCAATAAAATTATTAGTAGAGGGGCTACAAAAACATTAAATTTCAGGAAGGCTAATTTCCAAAAACTAAGAGAGGACCTTGGGAACATAGACTGGGACAATGCCTTCAGAAAGAAAAGTGCACAAGAGAAATGGGACATATTTAAGAGCATCCTGGGTAAATCGTTTGAACGACACATACCATATGGGAATAAACGTAGTAGAAATAAGAGAAATCCAATGTGGTTAACTACAGCTGTAAGGGGTGCAATAAATGATAAGAAACAAGCATTCAGACTACTAAAACAAGAAGGTAGTGGGGAAGCATTGAGCAACTATAGACAGAAGAATAGAATGTGTAAAACGCAAATAAAAGAAGCAAAAATAGCAACAGAAAGAAGGATAGCCACAGAAAGTAAAACAAATCCCAAAATGTTCTTCACCTATATAAATAACAGACTTAAAACCGAAAATGTTGGTCCCCTCAAAAATAATCTGGGTGTAATGGTGGAGGGGGAAAAGGCCAATCTACTAAATACATTCTTCTCTACTGTATTCACAGAGGAGAATCCCATAACAGACGACATGACTGGGGATAATGTTAATCCTCCCATAAATCTCACCTGCCTAACACAACAAGAAGTGGGGAAACGCCTTAAAAACATTCAAATCCATAAGTCACCGGGCCCAGAAGGTATCCATCCTAGAGTTTTGCAAGAATTAAATACTGTGTTGGACAGACCGTTATTCCTATTATTTAAAGATTCTATTACGACAGGGATTGTTCCACAGGACTGGCGCATAGCTAATGTGGTACCAATATTCAAGAAGGGGTCAAGGAGTGATCCTGGAAACTACAGGCCCGTAAGTCTAACATCTTTAGTAGGTAAAGTATTTGAGGGGATTGTAAGAGATGCTATACTGGAGTATCTTAATGAAAATAATCTTATGACGCAGCACCAGCATGGATTTATGAGGGATCGGTCCTGTCAGACTAATCTGATTGGCTTCTATGAAGAGGTAAGTTATAGACTGGACCTGGGGGAGGCTGTGGATGTTGTGTATCTGGACTTTTCAAAGGCATTTGATACTGTGCCGCATGAAAGGTTAGTCTACAAAATGAGGATGCTGGGACTTGGGGAAAACGTATGCAAATGGGTAAGTAACTGGTTGTGTGATAGAAAACAGAGGGTGGTCATTGATGGAAAATATTCAGATTGGGTTTTAGTTACTAGTGGGGTACCACAGGGGTCAGTGTTGGGTCCACTTCTTTTTAATATTTTTATTAATGATCTTGTAGAGGGGCTACAGAGTAGAATCTCCATTTTTGCAGATGATACTAAACTGGGTAAAGTAATCAGTACAGAGGAGGATAATATCATATTACAGAGGGATTTGGAGAAGCTAGAGGCTTGGGCGGAGAAATGGCAAATGAAGTTTAATGTGGATAAATGTAAGGTTATGCATTTGGGCCATAGAAATAATAAGTACAGTTATGTGCTAAATAATAAAAACACTGGGTAAAACTACTTCCGAAAAGGACCTGGGGGTATTGGTGGACAGTAAACTCAACTTTAGTGATCAGTGCCAGGCAGCAGCTGCCAAGGCTAATAAAATAATGGGGTGCATCAAAAGAGGTATAGATGCTAAAGATGAGAACATAGTTTTGCCTCTTTATAAATCACTAGTCAGACCACATATGGAATACTGTGTACAGTTTTGGGCACCGGTATATAAGAAGGACATAGGTGAACTGGAGCAGGTGCAGAGGAGGGCAACAAAGGTCATTAAGGGAATGGGTGGGTTACAGTACCAAGACAGGTTATCAAGCTTGGGGTTATTTACGCTAGAAAAAAGACGTCTTAGGGGCGATCTGATCACAACGTACAAATATATGAATGGACAGTACAGAGATCTTTGTAGTGGTCTTTTTACTCCTAGGTCTGTAACAATGACAAGGGGGCATCCTCTACGTCTAGAGGAAAGAAGATTTCATCATCAGCATCGACGCGGGTTCTTTACTGTACGAGCGGTAAGACTGTGGAACTCTCTGCCACATGAGGTTGTCATGGCCGATTCATTAAATAAGTTCAAGGGAGGCCTGGATGCTTTTCTTGAACAATATAATATTACAAGTTATGGGCATTAGATTTCTGGTGATACGCTGATCCGGGGATTGTTCTGGTTGCCATTGCAGTCGGGGGGGGGGGGGGGGGGGGGAGTTTCTCCCTGTGGTGGGGCGGTTGTCTTCTGCCCCATAGGGGTTTTTCGCCTTCCTGGATCAACACAGTAGGATTCTCCTAGGTTGAACCTGATGGACTCTTGTCTTCTTTCAACCTTATTTACTATGTTACTATGTATGTTACTATGATGCACTTTGTCTCCTGTGATGTCTAACTGTAAGATGGCTTACAGCTTCTCGGGCAACCTGAGACATCTGACAAAGTGAGGCTGGCCTAACAGGGCTTAGACTCGCCTCCCTCTTGATGATGTCATTGTCATAAAATGGCTGCCACAGAACAGCCTGGGGTCAACAGTCATTAGATAAGAATCATCATATCCAAGTAAAAGCCCCGCCTCCAGACAATTACATCACATCCAAGTAAAAGCCCCGCCCCCAGACAATTACATCACATCCAAGTAAAAGCCCCACCTCCAGACAATTACATCACATCCAAGTAAAAGCCCCACCTCCAGACAATTACATCACATCCAAGTAAATGCCCCGCCTCAAATTACATCACATCCAAGTAAAAGCCCCGCCTCCAGACAATTACATCACATCCAAGTAAAGACCCCGCTTGTTTACAGTATTAGGCTGCAGTCACACTACGTATATTTCAGTCAGTATATGTATATTTCAGTCAGTATTGCAACCAAAACCAGGAGTGGATTAAAAACACAGAAAGGCTCTGTTCACACACTGTTAAAATTGAGTGGATGGCTGCCATATAATGGCAAATATTTGCTGTTATTTTAGAAAAACGGCTGTTATATTGAAATAATGGCAGTTATTTACTGTTATATGGCGGCCATCCACTCAATTTCAACATTGTGTGAACAGATCCTTTCTGTGTTTTTAATCCACTCCTGGTTTTGGTTGCAATACTGACTGAAATATACTTGAAATATACGTAGTGTGAACATAGCCATAATCGGGACGCCATCGGCCTGTGTAATAGAACCCATAGGCTATGTTCACACACAGTATTTTTGCTCATTATTTTGGTCAGTATTTTGCAACCAAAACCAGGAGTGAATGGAAAGCACAGAAAATTGCTTTTAAATTTAGTTGATGGCTGCCATTTAATGGAAAATAATTACCGTTAATTTTAAACAATGGCTGTTAATTGCCTTAAATGGCATTACGTATGTAAACCAAGAGAGGCAACCAATGTGGGAACACAGCCTTGTTATCTAAAATGATGTTGATTATTACTAATAGTTCTTTCATCTTATCCTGTAGCCTGTGTATGTTACCGTATTAATCATTGAGAAATTAATTCTTATTTATGGCGTGTTCAGGTTTTTAATTGCAATTAATAAAAACAAGCCAGGAATAGCAGAGGAGAAATCTCAATCTTTCCATTATGACCTGTCCTCCATTTATAATTTGTTCCTGGCATTGGCTTCAATAAGTGCAGTTTAAACCTGACTGTGTGAACACACCCTTAAGGCCCTATTCCACCAACAGATCTGACGACAGATTATCTGCCAAATATTTGATGCCAAACACATGAATGGATTTGAAAAGAGGTGAAATCTCAGTCTTTCCTTTATGACCTGTTCTCTGTTTATAGTCTGTTCCTGGGTTTGGCTTCAAATCTTTGGCAGATAATCTTTCGTCAGATCTATGGCATCAGCAGTTATCAAGAATTACCAGACTGAACAATGACACCAAGGAGGCATGACCAGATGTGACTATTCTAGCCCTAATTGAAGCTTTAGGAGATATAACACTTTGGGTTAATTTTTGTGTTCACCACATAGGATCAGCACCTGTGCAGCGGGTGTTCTTTACAATAGTGTACACATGTGATGGCACGGAGCCGCCTTTATCTGTGTGTCTAAACTGTACCTTACACACACACACACTACTGTACACACATACATGTTCCTTGGAAGACCCTCTCTCTACGTGTCAGGTCCAAAGCTGCTTTTGAAGTGAACATGGATGAGTCAGACTTGCTTCTGAATCCAGACATTTGTCTTTGAACTGCATCCAGCTCTTTATTCTGACATATGCATACTAAGTGGGCTCCAGACATCCGTGAAGGAAACATGAAAGGTTTCAGTAAAGGCTCCGTTATGAAATGTTTTTCAAAATCTGTCACTGAAAATAACTGAATGTTTGCCACCAAAGACCTACTTCCATTGTTACAGAAGCACATATGCAGTGTCCCAGAACCTGTGAGCCACTGCTGTGTATTCATGTCTTTAGGTCAGCACTGGCATTTTGTGGATAAAGGTGTCTACTGCATTTTGGCCACTAGATGGCACTAACTGTTTCTATCACAGTGAGCATGTTAAAGAATGCCGAAGTGGTTAATTGCCTATGTGACACTTGTAAGTACATGAGAGGAAGTTTGGCAGCTACCTCCCTCTGGGCCTATCACAGCCCTGTATTAAGTTCCCTCCAGTTTTGTCCTACAGGTATCAAGGTATCTTAGGCTTCTCTCCACCAGTAGGTGACAAGTCCCGGTTCTTACTTTATAAGACTTGTGTAGGGAATCATGATTCCCAGACGTGATAACCTAGGGCTTGATCTCCCCCAGCATTGGCGGATCAGTCATAGCCGCGAGTATGGGTTTTTCCGTCTAAAGTTTGTTGCAACTGTAGCCAAGGATATTAGAATCCCCCTAACAGAGTGTTGTGTATTTATGGACAAGTCCCCTTACGACAAGAAGAAGAACAAATCTGCACCAAAACTTGCATAGGTTTTACAGAACCTAAGTTTTACTATTCACAGTCCAACTGCTAACGCAGGAATCACCCGAGGAACCTTTTAGAGAAGACGTACTGGCACAACTATCTCTAAAGAGCAAACACATCACAGTTATTGGAAATACTGTACTGTATCTTTAAAAGACTGTCAAGTAAAAATTTCTGCTGTTATTCTGGAGTCTGTGCATTCCTATATTGGAACACCACTCTAAAGAGGAGACATTGGGAACACCTTTAATGGGTGTGTGCAGGTAACTCAGAAGAGTTACTACCACTCCAACCCTGTGGCAAGTGCACAGCGGTAATGCAACATGAGCTCTTGCTTTTAATATCTTTCACCCCTGGATCACCATACATGTGCCAGGCCAAGCTTCTTCAACCTAGAGAACCTTATTTGCTGTTCAGCCTTTTCTCACGCCAAATAACTCCTAAAGGTTTAATTATGATCTTTGACTCTTCAGTACAGGTAAGGGCCCTATTCCACCGGACGATTATCGTTTGCATAATCGTTAACGATTAACGATCTCAAACGACCGCTATTGCGAAAGACCTGAAAACGTTCACTCATTTCCATGGAACGATAATCGTTACTTATGATCGTAATTGCGATTGTTTTTTCTTCGCTATTTATTCGCTATTGCGTTCGTATCTATTGCGAATGACCGAATGATGTCTTATTCAATGCGAACGATTTGCGAACGTTTTGCCAACGAGCAACGATTAAAATAGGTCCAGGTCTTATAAAGCAATCAATGATTTCTCGTTCGGTCGTTAGTCGTTAACTGCATTTCAACCGAACGATTATTGTTTAGATTCGAACAATTTAACGATAATAGTCCAGTGGAATAGGGCCCTAAGTGGACAACTGACATCTCACAAAATGACAGTGCATGCTATGCCTTGTGGTTTCTTACACTGCGTGAATCCCAGGCACCTGTTTCTGCTTCATTTCATTTGTAACAATCTCTGGGCTATATGTCTGTCTGATCATATTACTCTATGATAGTGTCTTCAGGCTGTGAGATTGCTGCTGCCCCTGGAACTGTGCATATGACCTAACACTAATAGTCTGGGGAGTGGGAAGATCTTAAGATTGTGGAAATGGATACCTAAGGGTAAAAACACATGATCAGGTTGCATTGCAGTTTCCAGTACTGCAGGGAAGTTCTTACTACTGACAGGATGCAGTTACCACTGGATTATATACAGAATTAAGTCTCAAACCTTCCCTTTGTCCACAAAACCCACCACAGTTCCAGAATAATCCACACTTCTACAGAATTGCTTTTATTGTGTTAACTTAATAATTCACTTTCTCTCTCCAGTTTTCGCACAATATTATCCAGTACTTCTCCAACTGTATCAGTGACCAGCCTAGGCCGGCCACTTATACCTTTAGCAGCAGAAAGGGTTAATTTATATTTTAAAAATATTTACACTAATAAAAATAATATTCTGTCTGTACTTGGGCATCTGGTTGAGGGGGTCTTGGTAATCTCATTGGATACTGATGAGTTGTGCTTGGGACATTTTTGTGAAGGAAATGCACAAGACCATGGAGGGAAGTTAAAGGGAACCAATTGGGCTGATCTGGTTCCTTGGAGCGCTGTAAAAAGCTCCCGTGCAGTCACGGGACGTATTGGCCGCAGCTGCAGCAGCAGCTTTATACCCAAGAAAATGAAGTTTAATCCCCTCATGCGGCAAGTAGTAGTCTGGGCTGCTCCCCACCCGTCTCTAGTCACCGCTCTCTGCCTGTCACTCATCCCGCCTAGTGCACTGACAGGCAGAGAGCGGTGACTAGACATGGGCGGGGAGCTGCCCAGATGACTACTTGCCGCGCCTCTCCCTGCTCCGCGCAGGGGGATTAAACTTAATTTACTTGGGTATTAAACTGCTGTTGCAGCCGAGGTCCCTACGTGCTGCATGCTGCACAGGAGCTTTATACTGTGCTCCAGGCAACCAAATCAATTGGGCTAATTGGTTCCCTTTAAGCGGCATAAAATGTTGCAATTTCTTTTGTAGAAAATGAGGCTGGCGCAAAATATTAATTATTGTTTATGTACACCCACCTACATATACCCTCATTGCTGATTAATCGGGCTGACAGCGCATGATGCTAAGCTCACACATTGGTTCAAGATAAATAATTATATTTTACAATTTAAAAAAAAATTGCAGTTTTGTCACTTAGCGTCTCTAACTTGAACTGTAATAAATGTTGACAAGAACTGCGAACCTGGACAAATGCAGACTAGCCACATCTTTCTGTGGGGTGACAGTGGTTGGCCAGTCACGCAGCCTATGTAACAGTCTTTAGTGTTGCAGAAGCATGGATGGTTAACCTGCCCATATTTGATACAGCTTGTTGTATACATGAGAAAGGATCACTGCTTTGCACCTTCATGTTTTCAGGACTCATCTTTTTGCCTCCAAGTTGGGTAAGTACAACGTCTCCCTTAAAATACATTCACATATGTTTTGTTTTTTTTAATGGAGAAATTCACCGTATTCTGATAATCTAAAATGCAGTGACGCTTTCCTCTTTTATTATGGAAGTAATGTCACTGTAGTAATTTTTGAGACATTTCCAAGGGTCAGTTTTGTGAGTAGTTACTGGATGATCTTGAGCTCTATATTTAGTGGTATCTTGTATGTAAAGCATCAGTTTTCCATTCCCAGCGATATCTACAACAGATGGTGCAAATCTGTATTTCTCCAGTTTGGGCTTCTTTCTTCAGCACAGTAAAACTAGTCTTGGAATGAATTGGTCATGAGATAACCGTTCGTCCAATGCTGACAATCCACCTGTGGTCCAATAATATTGGGCATTGTATTCTGCAAATATTGTCCAGTTCAGGGGCAAAACCCTTCGTCTTTAGACTGCGTGAGATGACTTTGTGTGCTATGGGTGATTGGAGTGCTCATAAATAGGAAAACCTGAAGGTTAAACTGAGGGTTGAGCTCATATAGGACATATTTTGCATTCCCACCTTCAGCAGGAGTTAGTGGAGCAGTACTCTTTGGTAGGCCACAAGGTTACAGAACAATGATACATTGTTACATTTCATTATAGTGATACAACAGCATCTCTGCCTCTCCCAGAGGTTACCCCCCTTCCAGACCTGACTCCATGTACAGTTTAAAGGTCCATATGTGCAAGAGCTGCAACCACCTAACTCTGAGCACTCCTGGGTCCACGTTCAGCCCTTTGATGTTCATGCGTCCGGCGACTTCGCACTTTTATCTTTTCCTCCAGGTGCTTCCATTTTTGTGCTTTTGCTTTTATACTAAGTGGAGGCATTGGCTTTCCATGACCTTTAGATGGTGGTAGCTGTGGTGCACCCTGTGGCCCTGGAGGGTGGGATGTCCGTCCCTTACGAGCCCATAGCTCCTCACACATTTGCTCTCCTTTGGAGCCTGGTTGTTGAACGAGCCTCATAAACTCATGGTACCATTTCATCTGTGGCACACGGTGAGCACTTAATGACTCCTCAGCCCGAGAAGGTAGAATGACCTCTAGGTTTAGCTGAAGTAGAAGCTGTGTAAAACCATGCTCTGAGGAGTGGCAGAGGTAATTGCCAGCATCACGGCGCATTACACTGCGCAGGAGAATACCACGATCTGTCTTTATTACACGTTCATCAAACTGAACCTAGAAATGTAAAAACAGTGTCAATTTTAGACTGAGCCAACAGGGGGCAGCAAGAAAGTAGTTCAAGCTAACCTTAAATAATTGTAGCTTTGGAAGTGGCTGGAGTATAATAAATTGTTTTAAGTCATCAGTACAAATTATTCATAGTTTATTTCTAGATGAAAATGATCACGAGAAGTAGAGTCAATCTTTGTATGGACCCCAGAATCTGCTAAATGTTTTAGAACTGATCTTGCATATTAATCAATAACCTGATCTCTCTCACCTCCCCCAATCATATGAGGGATTGTATTTCTTACCTCTTTTCTTGGTGTTTCTGGTGCCTTTTGATGAAACCATGTAACTTGAGCTCTTAGAGACTTAGGAAGACACTCGAGGAAGACTGTGCTTCCTTCTACTCCATACAGATGCTTCTTCTGTATGCTAAACCTCTGTTGCTCTGTGTGAAGAGGAGTGGATATGTAGATGACCAGAAAAAAATAAAAGGCTCCTAATACAATATCTGGTTGGTGATTGGCCTACTGATCATAGTTCTGTTATTCAGCTGATACTACAGAAGTCAGTAATGGCATAGGTGTCACACATAACCACTAAGTAACCTGGTAACACACATGGGTATGGCTAGCCTGTCTACAAGCTCATTCTTCATGTTCCGATCATTGTGGATCAGGCGGTAATATGACAATTACTATCACTTGTCCTCTCGTATGGCTTGCTCTAAAGCTTAATAAGAGTGGGGGCTCACAAAACGTACCTCCAGAACACAGTGTATTGGGATCTCCATTCCTCACATCCTGACGACGAGATCTCCTGTGTAAGATATGAGTACATGTGTCATGTCATATTTTAGAACGTGTTTGTAATGGTAGCCTATCTTGCCCCTTCTGTTATAGTTTTGAAAAGTGGAAAGGGTCTCTTGCCTCTTGGTGTTGGG
The DNA here is from genome assembly GCF_027789765.1 of Dendropsophus ebraccatus. NCBI lineage: Eukaryota > Metazoa > Chordata > Amphibia > Anura > Hylidae > Dendropsophus > Dendropsophus ebraccatus. Next base: position 103,256,755 of record NC_091457.1, on the reverse strand, counting down.
TAGGTAGCGGGTACAGCTGGCTCCGTCCCAGGCACAATATGGATCCCTGGCTAAACAGCACTCTGCACAGGCTTTTCCATAGATACCACAGCGATGCAGAGGAACTTGGGAGACGCCACTTGCAGACCCTACATACAGTTGTTGCTAAGGAGAAAGTAAATGTTATGTCAAGACGAGAGTAACAAATATTGACATAAAGAGATTTACATATAGAGCATGGATTCTTCAACTTACCCGCTTAGATGAAATCTGCATGCTTGTGACAGGGGATGCATTCTACTCAGAGAAAGAAAGATAAAATTGTATAAGAAGTCGCAGTAGAAACCTTAATCCCCAATAACAATTGACATCACACAGTACCCGAAATCATGATATTACTCTATAGCATGCACTTATATAGCTATTAGTAATCTACTATAGAGCATGGGAGTGCTCTAGACACGTGATTGTATTTGCAATACCAATGATTGTTTTGCTGTTCACCTACCTTGAAGACCTGAAGCTCCTCCAGCACCAGCTCTTCCCTCTCATTCCAGCTCTGTTTGGGCACAGAGATCACTTTCAGCACGGTGCCAACATCTAGCAGAGAGAAAGTGCTGTGTCAGAGGGACTATGGGATATTACTGACATGGAGACTGCGGCCTAAACTCTCACCTGTGCCAATGAACATAACATCATACTCTCCATCAGCAGCAGTCACCCTGTCCACCGTAAGCTGGGTAGAGGTGAAGTCAGCATGACTGTGCAAGAAGATTGGCCTCCCGCTCCCAGGAGTTACAGGGTTAAACATGAGTGGATGATTTCGTGCAAATTGCAGCACATCGTCTGGAAAGTTCTTAGTGGATTCAAAACTCCCAAAAGTTTTACTGGGGCACTAGATGAGATGAAAAAAGTCAGAAGTTATTTTGACAGTTATAAAATCACTGTACCAAAATGATATCAGTGGCTATCTGATCACTTACCATTCCCGGCCGGGGATAGGGCACTCTGCCTTGATAAGACACCCACTGGTAGTTGGGTCCTTCCTTGTGGGCAAAGGGTCCCAAAAACGCTCTGCGGATATCATTCATGGTGTAGATACAGATTGCAGAACCCCGGAACACAGAACTAAGGAAAAACACAAGCTGGAACTCAGGATCAGCACAGAATAAGTAATGTATGAACACGGTAACTGAACTAGCAGAATTGTGAGTTCAGTTAAAGAATCTGTATAGGATGAGCAATGTACACTGATCAGCCATAACAATAAAACTCACAAGTGACGTGGATAAGAAATATATGGTAGACAGTAAGTAAACAGTTCTTGAAATTGATTTTTTAGACATTCTGAGTGATTTTGCAAAGGCCCAAATTGCGATAGCTAGATGACTAGTAACTGTCTAGTAGTGCGACTGATGGTATAAGGCTGGCTAACTGGGGGCAGTAGTGACCTGTATATGACACGTGGCAGTGTGGTGTTGCTAGCGTAATGTCCCTAGTGTATCACACGCTCTGTGTCAATGATCTCTGTGATACAAAATGCAGGCAAATGAATTATGACACTAGATTTCCATGGAACAACTAACTTTACTGTCAATCATACAGTCTCTTAGGCACAAAGCGTGTGTACAGTGTTTACGCCTGAAGGTAAGAATAGTTAAATATTTTTGCAAGTATATTCATTTAGCAAACTTGCCTCCTTCTCCTGGTATGCTGATATGCCTCCCATTGACAGCTCGTTGTCTAGGTTACTGACCACTACTCAATATATATATGGGCCTGACCACTAGTTTTAGGTCCACCCCTTTCCATGTAACAGTGGCTGGAATAGGGACTGCTCCCATTGGCTAAGAGAATTATGTGACTAAAGAATCTTTTACTTTCATACATGTGACTACTGTGTTAATACACACCAGTAATGTTAACCCTTGCACTGATAATATTGCTCAGTGTAAGCTGTTAAGCAGTGCGACAAATAAAGTAGCAGTAAATACAAACATACAGTACCTACAGAAATAGGATCATGTGCACGAGATACATGTATGATGAGCAAAGGCTACAATATATACAGGCTGTGAGTGATTCCTCACCTTCCCCAAGACTGATTACCTGTTATCTTACCTTGCGGTAGAGAACAGAGCATATATTAGTGGATTCCTTTTGTCCCGGGTTTGAAGTAAAAACACATCCTCTAGAAGATAGACATACGGACAGGATTTAGGTCATGTGACTTGGTGTATGGATATTCACATGTTTGCTTTTTTGCAATAATTTTATGTCAATGTGCGGGAAAAAAACCAAGTATGAAAGTAAATAGTTTTCTTTATTTTAAACAGATTGAAGCTTCTCATTGGAGGTAGCCTCTGAAATTAAACACTCCATGACTTAACCACAGTGGACAAAACCATTTAATATCTGTACTGCTTCTTTTCTGTTCAGTAGTATCAGTGGTTGTCCAGGCAGCACCGAGCCTACCACCAGACGCCAGGACCACAACCCAGAGAGGAGCCAGAGAAAACAGACTGCCAGGTAGCTCCTGCATTGGAGGCTTATGCCGGCTGGGTAACTTGGACGCCCTGGTAAGCTATATTTAGAGGCCGAGCCCCACAATCCCTTATTCCCAGGTGCCGCAAAAATGCTCAAGATAGGAAACAGAGCTGGGGATTTGTGATGGTCCTGCCGCTTTTATGCAGAAATTCCTGGCATTTCCTGTGTTATAGTCCCTAAGCTGTGGCAAGGGGATGGACGCTCTCCAAGGGTGCTGTCAGAGGGCTATTAGGAAAAAAAATGGCTGCTTTCTTCCAAAATGAGCGCCACCCCTGTCCTTAGGTTGTATGTGGTATCACAGTTCTGGTCCATTCACTTCAATCGAACAAAGCTGCAGTACCAAGCGTAAACCGAGGACAAGAGTGGCGTTTTCTGGAATGCAGCTAGGTTTTTTTTTCTATTCTTAGATAACGTCTTTAATCATGTGGCTTTCCAGGTATTTAGGAAATACAACTCCCAGTATAATGTCAGTGTCACATGAGCTGGAGAGCCACGGTTTGAAGACTCCTAGTCTAGATTGTAATTTGTTAGAGGTAGTGTGGGTGACGCCTCATGTCTATGTACATAAATAATGTAATAATAGATATAATGTTTAACCGCAGTACCATAAAATCAGTCAACCATTTCCTCCCAGCATCGTATTACATAGTTACTGCTAACAAATCCAGAAGAACCAATAAATACTCACTGAGCTCGTCAAAGTATGTGTCGCCCCCTGCGTCCTTCCCAGGCACACTGCACACAAGACGCGCCTTCAGAAAAGTGGTCCATTTGTTCACTAAGGTTCGCTGACCACCCATGTCATTCTAGAAGACACAACAAACCCTGATGAATTGTAATGGCCACAAATTACTTAAAAGAAGAAAGTATAGAAGAGTGGGAAGGAAATCCTTATGGTTACAGATTAGCCATAGATTAGCTATGAAGTAATTACCCGGCAGATCTGTCCTATCCGGGCATAGGACTGTTTAACCCCTCCTAGGCCCTCCACCGGTGTCTCTCGAAAGAAGAAGTAGATTTTATCATCGTCTGGGTTTTCACTTTCCGGAATCCAGAAAACTTTAACAAACTTGGGTTCTAAAATGGCAACAGGAGAGTTACGTTATATGATTTGTTATTATCCATCTTATGACCTGATCATACTAGGACAATAACATCCCCTCCCCCATATAGCACTCAGCTGGGTAAGGGCCTCTCCAGTATCCACTCCATAGTGGATACTGGAGAGGCCCTCTAGTACTGCATCAGGCACATTCCAGTATTCCTCCGGCCCTGTATGGAACCTGTAGCTGATTCGTCTTAGGGCTATTTTACCCTCCCAGCAGTATCTATATATAATCAATTCAGCTATGGTCTGTAAATATTTTGGTAAAGATAGAAGATTAGAACTAACCATTCAGCCAACGGGAGTCATGCTGTTCAGTGCGCAGGGGGGGTCTTCGGCCCAGGCTTCTGAATATGGTAAAGTCTCGTCCCATAAGATCAGTGGCAACCCCAGAATAGAGTTCATCTCCTGTACAAAACCAGAGGAGAAACAGTTAAATCAGCCAAGAATGCATGAAAGGAAATGTTACACAGATTGAGTATATGGGGGGTACGGTAAAGAGTAAGTATATGAAAATGCACAGTATGTGTACAGTATATGAAAGACAGCATATGGATATTGCGGAAGTGTCAGCATTTACAGGTAACCAGGATTGACAGTAAGTTATGTCCCTAAGGGGGCTGAATGGGACCCCAACAGACTGTACAATGTTCTGTACAATGACCACTGGTACTAGACCGGCAGATATGCCTGGCATTAGGACTTTTTTTGCAGGCAAGGCCCTATAGGGGAGTGAAGCAGGGAGTGTTCCCAGGTAACTGGTGCAGAGAGTGAGTCAACAGACCGTGATGTGACAGAGCCCGTTGCTGAGTGATACAGGCATAGGCTCGGCCAGGCCGTCTGTTTCATCTCCTTTATGTTTACATTTGCATTGCCCTGTAGGAAATGGATAAGCAACCACCTACCATTCTGCACTGGGGTCTGGTCTAAATTTATTTAGGGGTCATATTTAACTTAGGAGTCTGGTCCGGGGGCCTGAATCAATTTTACAGCTTTGAATTATGATAACCAATAATTTTTATGCATTATTTTAAAGCTGAGCTTTATTTTTTTTTCTCTCTTTGGAAAAAAAATGGTTGGGATCCCCTAAGATGAGAATGCTTTCTAGGGTTTCACAATGTTAAAGTTTTCAAAAACCTGGTCTATAGGATAGTGGCAGCAAATATATACAGGCCTGTCAGTAGGGTATGTAAGTACTATATCTAGGTATGCATAGTAGAGCAGCACACATATGCAGGGGAGTCATTAGACAATGTGTAGACGTGCAGAGCTTACAGCTGGAGAAGATGTGGGAGGCAGTGTATGGCAGCTGTGAGATAATCTGCACTGTGTGTATCAAGGAGCTGTGTATGTATGGGCTTTTATATAATATTACAAGTAGTAAACCATTACATTTCACAGGAGTCTAAATAATTTCTTCTCACCTACAAGGATGTTGGCTGCTGCATGTTTGGGGTCATATGGGCAGCGCCCCTTCCCATCCTCCAGCCTTGTGGTGTCCAGCCTAAATACATTGTCCTGCAAAGAGCACATTGTACACATCAGCCTGGGTCCTATTATTCACCTCCACAGCTAGAGGAAATTGTGCATATTTATGTCATCATTTGTATTTACTTTGGTTTATTGTTCTCATATTCTTATGATGCCCCCTGCTTCAAATAGGAGGCTATACATAAAGTAATGATAATATATCTACATCTCCTTCACCACAGGCACATTTAAAAGGCTATGTCTCCCCAAACGTGGCTACTTACATCAGCGCGCTGTCCCACGTGCAGGAAGCCACAGACTGGGTGAAATGCTCCCGTCCCACAAGTGAACAGGTGAGTGCGGTTATATAGCTGCAGGACTTTCACATAGTTCACACATTCCATCTACCGAAGGAAAAAAATATATTGAGTCTGCAATGTCACAACTTGTACAGAATGACAATTTACAAGCATTGAGACCCAGCTTGTGCCATATACAGTACAGTGTGTCCATCCCTCCCCCATGTCTCACTTTAGCCTCCATCACTCAGATAACTGGCATACCTCAAAGGGAAAAAGGACCCTGCTGGTTTAGAAGAGGAGGGGGGAGTCACACCTTCAAGCTGGAATTCACTGAATCACAAACACTTTCCCTCCATACTTGACCCTGAGCCTTCAGCCCTGCAGATTAGCAATACAAATCTGTGCACAGTCAAATATTCTTCTGCAGGGAATGCAGGGGCCGCGACTCCCAACAGAAAAATCAGCTGACACTTTACACTGTTCCCCGATAGGGAGTAAAGGTTCATTCACATATATATGGCAGTCTACAGCCACCCTAGATGGGAACGCCAGATTTAAAAAGCTAAATGCACCAGGGGCACGTCTAGCACCAGGCAAGGGAGGCAACTGCCCAGGACACCGACCTTCTGCCCGAGCACCTTATCCAACTCCAAGTCTGTCCATAGAACGCACATGCAGTTTAATGCTGCCTTTAATGTCTTCTTCTTCCCTGTTCCTGCAAGGCACACGCAATTACAAAATTTGTGTGGCCTCCACCAGAGCAGGAAGGAGGAGAAAAGACCAGAGGAGGGGACCTGACTACTGGGGAAACTGTCTACAGGGAGACCTGGCTCCGGTGAATTCTATGTACAGTTCGGGACTTGACTACTGAGGATATCACCTGGGTTATCAGTCGAGGGGTTACTAGCTACGAATAAGGAGGGATGCGTAGGGGGAAGTGTATAATATAATGAATTTCAGGGAAGTAGTAGAGTAAAAATAATTGATTTAATTATATAACAACATGATCATTATTATTATTAATGTTGTCAGCATTGTTTCAATAGTGTGTGGGAAGGGGGGGCTGCAATTTCTTTGAGATTCACTCTGTCAGCCAGGTTCTCTAAATACAGCTCTGTGTTGCACCTATTGTCCCCGCTGGGTTGCCTAGGATGATTTTAGGCACAATAATGATGGCATAATTTCCTCTAAATCAGAGGTGAGTCTTCTCTGTCCCCTGCACCTTTATGTGATTACATCCTACACACTTTAACCCCAGGAAACTCATGAATTGCTCAGAAAGTAAACAGGCTGATGGTGGTGCATGCTGGGATGATGGGGTGTGAGCTGATCTGTAGGGCAGAGCAGGCGGTGATAAGTGTCACCTCACACAACCCCAGATGTTAGTTATAGCTGTGTCACTGGCAGAAGGGAAGCAAATAGTTTTTTTCTTTTTCCCTTAAGATTCATTGTATAATAAAATGTTCTGAAACGTTTTAATATATGTTCTGATTTAATTCCTCATTGAAGATCTTCTAACTTTTAGGGACAAAGGCACAAAACCCAACTTACATATGGTATGTATATTAGTTATTGCAAGAAACTCATGATTAAGATACATTTTAGCTTATGGATATGTCTTCTTTGACTGACAGCAAGCAGATTCTTTGGAAATGTTATGATCATGTATGAGTATGGTGAAGTTTCAGAACTTTTCATTATACAATGAATCATCTTTACTTAGAAAAGACTGGATGGGCCTTGACATAGAGGCAGCCTGGAGCATCTACACCTAGTAACCCTTAGAATATTGTTATATCCTCCCAGTAAAGGGCTATGGGTATTGTAGACTTACATTGATGTCTTTTCCTGCCCAGTTGCACTCTTCCCTCCATTCTACAGGTGCGTGCCACGGAATCTAGAAAAAAAAGACAATGTAAGGGTTACTGAGAAACATTACATTATCAGGATCTTCTTCACACACTGGAATGTTTTATCATTAATCTAAGTGTATGAAAAAAATCCAACCAACACAGCACATGCACGCTTTCCATAAAGCACTATGGGGACAGTCAAGGGGAAAAAAAAGTAAAATTCACCACACACTGTGGACGCCATATTCCCATAAAGGTGGGTGTTTACACTGAAAAACCAACTTAGGTGCCCCAGCATTAGTGACTATGTATAAGAAAGGCGGATCTTACCACAAGCTCATTCTGTGTAATGTTATCCAGACTCAGCGATAGGAGGTAATTCTTTCCACCCACAAACAAGCGGCTGCGCTCCTCATCCAGTAACAGGGCATCATAACAACAGGAGCGATTGATTGTGTAGGTGCGCAGGCCGTGGAGAGACAGATCTGGGGGAGACAGACAGGGTAACCAACTCAAGACTGACCGTGAGAGCCTGCAACTCATGATAGAAAATGACAGGTTTTACTGAAATGTATGTCCAGCCACCTATCTATAGCATGGGTGTCTCTGCACTTTAGACAGTCATTTTAAGGCTAAATCCCCATATGGTAAATGTGCAAATATTCTGTTTTTCTTTTAGTGTACAGATTCTTGGTTATGTCAGGTCTAACTCTGCTGTTATAGCCTGTCTCATTCTCCAGTCACATCCACAGCTGCATTTATAATTCTCCTGTTCTATCCTGCCAGATCCAGAGAACTATTTATTATCCTGCACTAGGCAAGCACTTCTGTAGCGCATTGTGGGAGATGTGGATTTGATATCAGACACAGTATAGTAGTTTTCTCCCACAATCTACCCTGTCAGTCCCATGGATAACACGACCAGTGGTGGCCCCACTCTAGCACCATCCTTCCCAAAGTCACAGTCAATAGTCTTTACAGGCTTTTTTTGGGAAGTGTCATTTAAAGGTCAAGGGTTAAGTGTGCACGGCCTCCAGAGCTAAGAGTCATTCAGAATGCATTTTTATACCCCAATGCTCTCAACAAGATGAATGACTGACAACTCCCCCACCCTACTACAGCAATTCATCTAAATCACAAACAATTAACAACAAGCAGCAAACAAATGTTAAAGTAAATATAATCCTGAGAAGTCGTCCTCTTATGTGACAGTGTCAAACATTCTTTTATTTCTTTCTGACAACGCTTAGCGACAACCCATTAGAATTTGTCCCAGCTTTCCTATAGTCCTGAATGGCAATGAATGTAACAGCAAAAACTCACCATGATAAGACAGTTTTAGACGAGGGGTGACCGTTCTGTTGCCTTTGACCCCCCAGCACAGCAAAACACAGATCAGGATGTGACTGTGGAAGACTTTCATCTTTAAAGGACTGAAGACACGCCAATCTACAAGAAAACAAGATGGCGATTAGAAAAGAACCAGAATATAGGAGAAAATATAATTTCATCTTAGATCTCTGCTTTATCAGACTCCTGCATTATGTAAGCCCCCATCAGTATTACACCACATAGTATGTAGCTTGAGCTGATCGTATCTGCTGCGTGGCCCCGAGCCAGCATCCTCCCCATCACAGTACATCCCTGGATGCTCTCCAATGGAGTATTCCCCAGCAGAACGTGTTTATATTCTCACTGTCTCTTATCAGGGTAGTCACCTGCTTGTTTCCAGGACTGGATTACAACTCCCCCATATCCCTATATACACAACTCTAAGATGGCCATACACACAAAGATTTATCATGGCACCCACATGATAATGTTGACTTCTTAGGGCATATTCAAATTGTGCTGTTTTGTTATGCTGTAATTTGCCTGTATGGCTTTTTACAGGTATAATGTATAATAAATGCACTAAAGCCGCACCGAGTGTACACACCCTCATGTTCTGAGTCCAGAAAACTTTTATTGTTCCTGAATCAATGTGACCTGATGATTTATAAATATGTATTTACCTCTAGTCTATAGTACATACCCTCAAACACACAGATTCTATACAACAGAAGGAAACTGGGAATGTAGTATGAAATAGTATAACTGTTATCATTAACAAGTATACCAAACCCTGAGGAAAAAAAATGTGTGTGTGTGTGTGTGTGTGTGTGTGTGTATATATATATATATATATATATATATATATATATATATATATATATATATAATTTTTTTCCAGGATTGTTAGTTTTTTTTTCCAGGTTTGTTTGTTTGTGTGTGTGTATGTATATATGTATGTATGTATATATATATATATATATATATATATATATATATATATATATATATATATATATATATATATTATAATGAATGTATATTGAGAGATATATACTTTTTAGCAGATTTGCAATGTATACCAACTATGTACTGATACAAGGTGATGTGAAATTAGCCTATTGTGTAATAGACTATACAGGATATGCAGCGAGGTTGGGCTCTTTGATGAAGATTAATATGAGTAACGATAACATAGGGTGTCTTCATGGAAAGTGCTGACTACCATTAGTGCTCAACCTTTAAAAAAGGTCAGAGACCACAGCAACTCAACTTGATTCATGGTACCCTATTGTGATTTACAAACCACAAAAAAACTGCCAAAGAAGCTTTCCTTTTATGAGGGTAGCTGAGACAGGTGGGAAACAACAGAACTGAGATAATCAGGCTAAGGTGACATGAACCCCCTGGAGCGAGCTGGAGGGGGAGATATCCAACATACATTTGGGATCCAGTAACATGATATGGCATTAGGCCAGTATTTACCCGGCCAATTCCAGATAATAGGGGGACGAGAAAAGGGAGGGGGCAGATGGAGAACAGCAGCTTTTGAAGAAATTTCAATATTTGTTTCAAAGAGAGATTCCCCTTTTGATGTCCTCATGAAGTTTAATGGCTACCTGGCAGTAGTCCAGCAATTTTTTAACCCCTTCTTTATTAGCACAGTATCAAATATAATAAAAGAAAATATCTAGTCAAAGATTAATGCAGAACAGAGGTACTGGAGCCAATGGACTGATCCCGTAATTAATGACAGGTGGAGGGGCGAGATGAGCCCAAAGCACTTATCATTACCAGAGAACGATAACGGGCCTAGGAGTGACCACGCTTCCAAGGTTTTATAGACTTTTCAACGACCATTTAATAATCCAGGATATTTGAACCCTGTTGATGCCAAATTAATGGAATTTTGAACAGTACTATGATGTGTACATTGCAACTCTGCTACATACATGTATAATTATGTTATTAGTAGTTTTTATGTAACATGGTAGTTATAATTCCCAGTGTGACTTGACTCTGATTTCCACATGTACATCCGGGCTGAAGGTATCAGCTTTTATAATAACTTAGAACCTTTTATTTAGGTAATTCATGGATATAACAAGCTATTGTTGCTGTGTGCGGCTGACGTCACACACAACAACAGGGTCTTTATGAGTATGAAATGGCAGTCACAAAGTACGTATGTGACTCCATGACCTCACATGAGACCGTGCGCTGCACTGAGATCAGGAGAACAGTATTAGCTGCTAATTCCGCCATCTGCATTATTTCAAGATTAGCATTTCCCAAGAATCTTTTTCTTCTTCCCTCAGAGCTGGACGATTATGAAAATTCCACAGATTGTAAAACCTGCCTGGCAGATTAAAATCTGCGACTGGAAATGTCCCCTCCAGGTCACCCCACCTGAATGATCAGAGGTCAGACACACCTCAGGACAGAGGAACGAATAAATCCATAGACTGAGTCGGATGATACACGATTTCCTGGGAACAGATTCCTCATACAGGTAATAATTGATCTTGGGCAATAAGCATGTAGGAGAGTGCACATCACATGCTACGTCAACCATTGCTTGGTAACAGAAGTGCCAATGCTCAGTGCAAAATCAAGGCTTCATAAACTCAAAGGATGGTATCCAGTGGGTAAACTTGTTGAGAGCCTAACACAAATACTAAACATTAACATTTTTTTAAATTATATTGCGACTTAAATTCTTAAAGTTGTTATGATAAAACTGTCAGGGTTATGTTTTGTACCCCAGAGCAATGATTGATAGGTTAAAAAAAGGGATTTGTTGGAAATATAACAACTTAAGTGGATGTAATTGTAAGTCATGTGAAAAGGTTTTGGCTGCGTCATAACTGATGGAAAACTGTAAATGATGTCAATCACTTGTGTTGCTGATTTCTGCAAAGCAACGCACTAGGGCCCATCCTCCAAATGTCACAGAATTTAAGTGAGAAATGTCAAATCCCCCATCAGTTCTTATGACGTTCATGTATAACCTTTTGCTCCTTAGCTGCATTTGATTTCTTATAAATCTGGAGCAAGCTTGTTATAATAATAATAGTAAAAATATTTATTTGTATAGCGCCAACAGATTACGCAGACTTATAAAATAAAGCCAACTCCTTTACTAAAAACTAATGAACACAATGAAAACGTTAAACAATGATGTCCAGACGCTTTATATCTATGGCACATCTGCCAGGTATATACAGAACAAGCACAGGTTACAGCAAGAAACAGAAAGAACTGTATCATTCACAAGGTGTCGCCTGTGACGTCCACAGCATGGGCTCAATATGACAAACAAACTCCCACTAATATACGGAGGCAGCAGAAAGAATGACACGTCCTTAAAGAAACAGACTGTACGCCTTGTATAATCTAACACTACTATATCATGTGTGTTTTCACTGTGTAGTGTCAGAGCCATGCAACCTTTGTGTGATATATACTCAGATATAGAGAATTTACAATAAAAAGCTCAATGTCAGCATGTGTGATAGTGGCCGAGGTGTGATATCTAGGTAAATACAACACATCAGCTGTATATACAACAAGTAAACCTGTGTATGCCTCTATGTCCTTACAGCTCTAACTTCCTTCAACACATGTAAAGCAAAGGTCACAGCTCAGAATTGCAGCATTTACACTATATACACACAGTTCTGTATACACCCATGAGATTGCAGTTCTATAGGGGATTGTATGTGATACCGAACAAGTAGCTGTACAGGGTAAATGCACTATATCCCTAACCCCACCTGCAGATTCCTGGATATGCTCAGAACTAGCACACCTAAAGCCTGATTCAGCTTCTACACTCTTTTCCCCCCAGGATCACCATTCTGTCCCATAGAGCTGACAATCACACCATGGATGTATACAGCTCAAGTTCTTGTCTGCCTATACTGTAGAACTTACCTTACCTGCTGCTACTCCAATGTAAAGAAGGTAACAAAGGGGTAAAGAACATGAGGAGGAATGAGGACCAGATATTCGCCCCACTCAACATGAAGCTGTGGGGTTTGCCTGTGAGTCCGAGAGGTGAGCACTTTGCTTCTTGGTCTCAGTGTGTCCCACTCTCCTCCCACTCTACGTACTATTCACAGCTCCAGGGAGAGAAAGGGAGGAGAGACAGCAATGAGGAGACGACCAGAGAGTGGAATACTGAGATCCTTCAGGGGGAATGTGAGCTGTCCCATGTCTGACGCCTGTCCCTCCTCCTGCTCAAGAACCACCTGAGCTCACACCTCAACCTACAGTCCACCCAGCACTGAAAGGGAAGATAGACTGGTATTACTCTACACGCCTGGGTTCATACTGCATTTTATTCTTTCTTTCACTGTTTATTCCATGACAGTACATTACTCTTGCTGTATGCAAAAACTCAGTCAACCACCTTTTTGTGTACATAAAAAAAGGGTACGTTGCACTCTGTCTTTTTTTATTTTTTATAAAGTCAATAGGAAATGGATTTTTCTGTATGGTATGCAGCAGCATCTGTTTTTACTAGTTTTCCCTTCTGAGTGTATAAAAAAAACATATGCCTTATACAGAAACAAAAACCTAGCCTCAGTAGTAGCGCGATCAGTATTTTTAGTCAAAATCAAGAATGGAAGCGATGCAGAAAAACGAAGATAGAAAGATTTGCACATTTTGCGGTTCTTGGACCCTTTTCTGATTTGAGTAAGAAAATACTGGTAAAATACTTCATGGACCCAGTCTTACAATGGGCTAAACAGGTTTCTGGCTATCTATGCATGGTGTATGAAGCTTAGTCATGGTATAATGCAACATTCTACAATCATAATAGATTTTGTGTAACACTTTGCTTATTTTCAAGATCTCTGTTTGCTGTTAATGGCTAAGAAAATTATGTCTACATCCAGAGACTGAAAACCTGTATAGTTAAGGGTTTAGTTGCAGTTGTACAACCCTGTGCAAGCTTTAAATGGGCACAACCCAAACCTCTCTCCTGTCCCAGTTTGCTACAGTATACACTATCAGTGCCCCATCAGAGGTCCCATGAAACTAAAGGAAGGCAGGGGGGTGCGGGAACATAATAAACAAAGTATACTTAGGGTCCTACAGTATTAGATGAACCAATGGCGGCCCGATCAATAATGTGAACGAGTACCGATCTGCTGAATCGGTGCTCGTTTACTGAGCCTATTACACAACTTGATCATTTTGTGAGGACTGCACGGAGATCATTAGCGACATCCATGCAGCCCTTTGCCTAAACTGTTCATACATCACCTGTCCACGCTCCTGGTCTTCTCCTGCCCTTCTCTCCTGGCTGTGGGCAGTGATTGGCTGAGCGGCCTGTCAGCTTACATAGGCCGTTCTGAAGCTGCCGCCCAGGGGTGAAAGCAGAGGTCAGGAGAAGACCAGGAACGTATAAAGATAATGCAGAAGTTTATTCAATTGTTAGCCGTTGGCTGCACACCACTATTGCACATGGACGGCGGCCAATGACTTTGGGTCCAGACCTGAAGACATGATTAGCCAATGATCGTTGTTATCGGCTTATCGTTGCCTCTATTACACGGAGCAATAATTGGCTGAATCGGCCAATTATCGCTCTCTGTAATAGGGTTTTTACCTGTCACAGTGTCCCCTTAGCACCACTCCCGGGTCTTGATGGCTGCCAGCTTTCATTATTGTACAACATCCAGTTATGTCACGTACCTCCCTCCTCCAGCTGTAACGTCACAGCCCCTCTAATGTATTGCCCTTTCAGCCAGTCAGTGACTGAGCCCGACCTGCAGGAGCAGCAGGAGGCCGGCGGCTGTCAGCGAGACCTGAGAGTGGCGCTACAGGGGATGGGTAAGTATACTTTTTTTTTTATTATGCTCTGAGCCTGACACACAGCAAAGAGGAAATACACCGGCCCATCACAACATTATGGCATTGTTGATAAAGGGTCCCCAAAGTCGATTCGAAATTTGCAGAATTTTTATGATATTTTAAAGACTATGGTTAATATTTGTCTTTCCAAAATCCAGGCTATGCTTGTGCTTTAGATCATCTGTGCCGGACACATGGCCACCAGCCACAAATTCTCAGAATGTTCTCCATTCTGGCAGCTCTAACAACGCCCACCGACTGGCAGCAAATATGACGGCAGATCTGAAGACATTGCAAAATACAAAGAATTTGCTTTGAAACCCCTGTAATATAGGGATCAAATGCTGGACCACGGAAACCTTTCAGACTAATGCACCATATAACCCCCTACCAGGGCTCATCCCCGGCAGTAAGCCCATACTGCCCTGATATCTGTGTGACTGAATACAATATGGGCACAATCCAGCCTTAGGAAACATCAAGCTGAATTTGAACCTGCGAAGAGCAGGTATGATCGTCTCTTCATTTATGACTAGGGTGCAGCTCACAGATCACCCCATCCAAAGCCCCCTCAATGCTGTACATTCCTACATGCCCATGAGGGTGTAACTTAAGAGGTGGTAGCGTCTGGAATCATACACACTCACTAGACAGAGAAACATTCCAGCAAGTGACAAGTGTGGGCCTCATTCACCCAGTAACAAAGGGATAGAGGGAAGGGGGAATATATACAGACAGCCAGGAGAATGGGGAGACAAGTAATGAGAAGAGCATTCTCCTACAATGAGAGCTAGGAAAATGGGGGGGGGGGAGAAGACCCCAGGGGGTAGGAAGTAATTAATGTGGGAGGTAAAACTAGAGAGAAAGCCAACAACAACAGAGGCGATAATTAGTAGTAGAGACGAGGAGCAGGAGAACATAATGAAGGCAGAAATTATAAGAGTGGAGGAGCTTGGGGAGGGGGGGGGGGGCGCTCTTTATTAAAGATGCTTGTAATTGTTGTGTAAAGGTCAGTAGAACAGATAGAAAGCGGCTGCTGAACCAGAGAAATTGGACAACACCCCTAGTGGTTGATTGGCTGTGAAAACAATAGCATCGTTTTGTAGATTTTTTTTTTTAGCTTATTAAGGTAGTTTCTCAGGGCATGGTGTAAGTACTCAGGATATACAGCATTCACAGTGTGCACAAAGTATTCACCTAAAGAGTAGTGATGAGCAAACTTACCTAAGGGCCCTATTACACGGGACGATTAGCGTGTGAAAAATCGTTAAATTGTTCGAATTTAAACAATAATCGTTCTGTGTAATTGCAGACAACGATCAAAAATCGTTCGTATGTTGTTGATCGTTTATTTAGATGGGAACCTAAAATTATCGTTAATCGTTCGCTGCAATTCCACATTCGTAGTAACAATCGTAACTAATGATTATCGTTCTGTGAAATTTCAGGTTAACGATAATCTCGTTTGCGATCGTTAGCCGTTAATCGTTAAAAATCACTCCGTATAATAGGACCCTTAGAAATAGGGGAGTGGGTAGTGATGAAAGAACTTGCTGAACGTTTGGGTTTGTCCGAACATGAACGTTCATCATTTGACTCCTGGTGGCTGGAAAATTTAAAAGAAGACATGGGGAGTCAAATGTTGAAAGACAAACGACCAGGATAGCAGCGATTTGCTGCAGTCACTGCGTGTAATAGGAGCGGCAGCAGCAGACAGTCGCTATCCTCTATGGGCTGTCTGGACGATCTAGCGATTCCTCGGGCGGCTCCCTAAGCTCTCACCCACTTGCGACCGATGCTGCCGGCAGCCAGCAGGGAATGAGGAGCAAATGAGCGCTGAGAGCTCCTCATTATCACCCCATGTAATAGGGGCTTAACACCGATGTCCATCCCCTTCAGTGTACATCAGGGCGCACATCCATAAAACAATAAAAATGTCAGCATGTCAGAGTACAGATTTGTAGACATCTGATAGCAGTAAGCAATGGTATAAACCCTTGTATAAACCCATCTATGTCAGACCAGTAGATATGTACAGTAAAGGCCCTATTCCACAGAACTTTTTTGAACGATTATCGTTCATAAAATCATTCAAACGACCGCTCGTTAACGATATTCGTTCTGTGGAATAGCTGTAAACGAGCGAACGACAACAGCGAAATCGTTGTCGTCAACGTGGAAAAAAAATCGTTGGTCTTTCAACAATAATTCTCTAATCTTTTCGTTGAATAAAAAAAATCTTTCAGTCGTTCTTGAAATGTCTACCTACATTTCCCCACAATTTAAACGACCATGTAACGATGTAACGACCGCAAAAAAATCATTACACTACAGATATCGTTCACGTTCCACACGTATTATGTGTTATCGTTCGCTTAAAAAAATCGTTAAGTGCTCATTAACGAGCGGTCGTTGGAGCGAGTCTATGAACGATAATCGTTCCGTGAAATAGGGCTATTAGACTAATGCTCTCTGTTGTCAGCTATTTTAGGGGGAAGATGCTCTGGCTGTAATGGATGTGTATATAGTCTGTTGCTCCCTGTTTTCAGCCATTTCAGGCTGAGTTTTGCATTTTTTATATGACTAATGGCAGGGATTTTATGTTTGCTCCTTTATTGATTAACTTATTTATTTCTGATCATTATAATGCAAAGTTAACTAATAGGTGGTATAAACTTAGGCTAGACGGTCTAAAGATGTGCCAAATATATCAAAGAGCCTACACCACTGTGATAAATCCGGTGCATTCTCAGACTTGTCTAAGTTTACTCTATCTAATAATATCGACAGCATTACTAAATCTGTCCCATTGTTTGCATTCAGAGGCTGAAAACCTGTCCTGATCTCATTCTAGAAGTTGCTTCTGGAAGAAACAAAATGGATCTGACAGTGGATTGTCACCATTGAAATTAGCATACACCTGGGCCCACTAGACAAAAAAATTCTAAGGACCCCCCTCACAATTTGTAAGCCCAGTTTAATATAAACACACCCAGGGTTTAAGAGGTGACTCCAGTAAGGTTGGCTTGTGCTAGACCTTTGGAGTTGTCTGAGACGTATACTCGAGCCCAACGGAGGATCCGCTGTGCAGTCCAGATGACCACACGGACGTGGAATGCCTGTAACAGACTCCCCCACCGCCCGGGCAGCATCTGTGATAAGATGCTGGGAGCGGGGGAACTGTACAGATGCTGCCCGGGCGGGGGGAGAAGTCTGTTACAGGCATTCCACGTCTGTGTTCCGTGTGAATGCAACCTTAATGTTTATAGGGGAGAAGCTGGCATTGCAGGTATTGGGGTGACTAAAGAATAAGCAGGTGCATTATCAGCTTTAAAGATCAAGGACAAGAGGGGGGAAGGGAGCAGCATCAAGAGCATTTCCCTGCTGGGTGGAAACGGACACAGAAGATATTAAGTGTCCCTCCTGAGTCACAGGTCATTTACTGCACATTTAACACATTGTCACCTTAGTGACCCGCAGCAGTGAGTGTAGTCAGAGGTCATGGCTCCTAGTGACCCGGCTCACTCCCCATCCTCAGGGAATGCTCTTAGTGCTGGATCCTATTGAGGACCAGGAGCTGAGTGCAGGAGGTCAGAGCTGCGCCTATTCTCTGCTAGAAGATGAAGAGAGGCATGAACACATTAAGGTGACACTAATACCCATGAAAGCTCTGCAGGTACCATGCACCCCCCTTACCCACTGCCCCTTCTCCATAAGCTGCCTGGTCACATATTGTATTTTTCAGCTTTTTTCCTCCAGCTGTCTCACACATGCCTGGATTTCCCCCAGCAACTTAGAAAGAACATTCTTTTGATGCCTTGGATTTTCCAGGCTCTTTCTCCAACACTGAGATTCTTAACTAGCAAGTGCAATGCCAACAACACACCAGTCCCATTTATTCCCAGAAAGCTCCCCCTTTGGTGACAACACTGTGACTTCACCATGATAAAACACTGGAACAAGTTAGTACCAGCCCTGCAGCAGCTCCCTTGTGTGCTTGTTGGCTGCGGGGGCAAAGTTCAACCTCAGTGACACCAACTTATGAAGAAGGTGGGGGTGTTGGAGATGATGACATCACTGACTAAACAAGGGACCTTGGTCCCAGGATGAATAATGGGTCTTATGGATTTACCAGGGCCAAGGTTGGACTCATCCCACTTGTGTTACGAAAAACCCTCATGATGCCCTTCTTTGGGAAAGGGTGGACAGGATTTTGGTGGTGTACGGTAGCATGAACCAATAGAAAAGAAAGGGGGGTATGGTTGATATATGCTGTAAAGTCATCCCCCTACCCCTCAATGCGCTGTACTCCCCGCAGTGATTACCTTATGGAAATTGTAGATTTGACAGAGAAAATGTAAAATGAATAAAGCACGACCCTGGCATTACTACAACGCCATGGGGGCCACTTTAGAAACAACATTACTCAGAGGACCACATAATAGACTGATAATATTCAGCACAAACCCAAATAATAACTGAAAGGACATAATGCTTCTTGATGATGGCCGCCCTTTCTCCTTGACATACACTTGTATATATAAAACAATCTGTCCTCTCCCCATCTATACCAGCTCAG
Source organism: Dendropsophus ebraccatus (assembly GCF_027789765.1). NCBI lineage: Eukaryota > Metazoa > Chordata > Amphibia > Anura > Hylidae > Dendropsophus > Dendropsophus ebraccatus. The sequence goes on along the minus strand of NC_091457.1, from coordinate 103,237,723 downwards.
GGTTATGCCAAGTTAACTCCTTTGATGCTGAAATTCAGTACAAATCTGTGAGGCAGATTTACCATTCAGCAGTTTTAGAAAGCAAATGACAACAACAGTCCAGCTGGGATGGAGGCCATGTTGGTTGTTACTCTACTTTCCCTGGAAAGGATAGAACTAGCAGAGCTGGTTAGAGTTTACAGCTTAGATTCCGTGTTTCATTTAGGGGTAAATGGTTTTTCGCAGTTACACAGTATCCACTGTAATCATACTCCATTACTATCTGGCATCCAGGGAGTTAAGAAGTAAGAATGGGGTTAAATTGGCAGCACTGAAAGGAAGGTCACAGTCAGAAGCAGACACCAAATCTCTGCCAGGGCTGCATATTCACTCTTGGGGACGTAACCCCTAGTGTGCCAGGAGTGTGTAATATAGTAGATTAGTCATATGTGTACAGCACTACATAAGATTTTGTCATAGGAAACTATTAATATTGGCACCATAGTCCCTGGAATATACTGTAAACCTGTTCTACATAAGACAAGAATAATTTCATCAGCTCTCCCATTTCTCAGAGAAGTTGTGATGTGTTTTTTGCCTGGTGTTCTTTACTTAGGGCACCACAACTTTTAAAGGGTTTATCTAGTACTACAAAAACATAGCCACTTTCTTCTACAGACATGTGACTCTTGGTCTCCAGTTCAGGTGTTGTTTGCAATTAAGTTCTATTAACTTTAATGGAACTGAGTAGCAAAACCCCGCCCAAGCTGGAGACAAGAGTGGTGTTGTCTCTGGAAGAAAGTGGCCATGTTTTTGCAGCGCTGGATAACCCCTTTAATGTGCCTTTTCAGTCACAGCATGAGCATTCCCCCAAGGAAATTAGAAAGTTGTAAAACTGGACAGATTTGTGCTGCTACTTTGTTTAGCTCACAGATAATTCGTACTGCTCATACAGCACAGGTTAGTGGGGCATCAAGGAGAGTTTTCTATTTCCTTTCTTCAGTTATCCCTTAAAGGGGTTATCCAGCGCTGCAAAAACATGGCCACTTTCTTCCAGAGACAACACCACTCTTGTCTCCAGCTTGGGCGGGGTTTTGCTACTCAGTTCCATTGAAGTTAATAGAACTTAATTGCAAACAACACCTGAACTGGAGACAAGAGTCACATGTCTGTAGAAGAAAGTGGCTATGTTTTTGTAGTACTAGTTAAACCCTTTAAGACCCTTTTACCTGGGCCAATTATCGTTAGGGTAAATTCACACGGGCAGATCCGCTGCGAGTTTCCCGCAAAAAAAATCGCTGCTCAAATCAGACAGACATCCTATGGTCAATAAAAGAAAAACGTTACAAACACGCTCCTAATGGTGCGTTTACACAGAGAGATTTATCTGACAGATTATTGAAGCCAAAGCCAGGAATAGATTTAACCCTTTGAGGACCAGGCCCAAAATGACCCAGTGGACCGCGCAAATTTTGATCTTAGTGCTTTCGTTTTTCCCTCCTCCCCTTCTAAGAGCTCTAGCACTCTCAGTTTTCTATCTACAAGCCATGTAAGTGCTTGTTTTTTTACAGGAATAGTTGTACTTTGTAATGGCGTCATTCATTTTACCATAACATGTATGATGGAATCCCAAATATATTATTTATGAAGATATAAATAGGTGAAATCGTAAGAAAGAATGCAATATGGTAACGTTTGGGGGGTTCCTGTGTCTACGTAATGCACTATATGGTAACAGCGACATGATACTATTATTCTATAGGTCAGTCCGAACACAACCATATGCAGGTTACACAGATTCTCTAATGTTATATATATTTTTTTTTATGAAATCCTTTTTTTTGGCAATTATTAATAAAATGGGCCTATTGTGACGCTTATAACGGTTTTATTTTTTCACCTACGGGGCTGTATGGGGTGTCATTTTTTCCGCCATGATCTCTAGTTTTTATTAATACCATATTTGTGAAGATCGGACATTTTGATCACTTTTTATAGATTTTTTTTTAATATATAATGTAACATAAAATCGGTAATCTGCGCACTTTTTCCCCTCTTTTCGTGTACGCCGTTTACCGGTCGCAATGACGCTTGTTATATTTTAATAGATCGGACAATTACGCACGCTACGGTATATTATATGTTTATCTATTTATTCATTTTTATATGTTTTATTTATATAATGGGAAAGGGGGGTGATTTAGACTTTTATTGGGGGAGGGGTTTTGGGGTAGTGTGTTAGTGTTTTGAACTTTTTTTTTTTTTACACTTTTGAAGTCCCTTTGGGGGACTTCTACATACATTACTTTGATTTCTACACTGATGAATGCTATGCCATAGGCATAGCATTGATCAGTGTTATCGGCGATCTGCTCATTGAGCCTGCCTGTGCAGGCTTAGTGCAGCAGATCGCCGATCGGACCGCACGGAGGCAGGTAAGAGACCTCCAGCAGTCCGTTTCAACGATCGGGACCCCCGCAGTCACACTGCGGGGGTCCCGATCGGTAAGTGACAGGGGACTCCCCCTGTCACTTACACTTAAACGCCGCGGCGCGATCGCGGCGTTTAAGGGGTTAATGACACGCGGCAGCGCGATCGCTGCAGCGTGTCATTACCGGTGAGGTCCCGGCTGCTGATTGCAGCCGGCCCCCACCTGCTATGAAGCGCGCTCCGCTCCGGAGTGCGCTTCATAGCGGGAAAAACACCCAGGACGTAAGGTTACGTCATGGGTCGTCTGGGGACAGACTTCCATGACGTAACCCTACGTCCAGGGTCGTCTAGGGGTTAAAAAGGGGAGAAATCTCAGCCTTTCCTTTCTGACCTGTTCCCTGTTTATAGTCTGTTCCTGGCTTTGGCTACAAAGATCTGTCAGATAAATCTCTGTGTAAATGCACCATTCAGCCAATAATATTTGTTGCTCATTCAGCCAATAATCAGCTTGTGTAAAAGGACCATGATTGTTATTTTCCACATATCTTTCTGTCTAAATAGGAGATGTGCAGCCAATACAGCTATCGTTCGTTTGTAACGGCTGTGCTACTAGGGCCCTATTACACAGGACAATTATTGTGTGAAAAATAGTTATATTCGAATTTAAACGATAATTGTTCTGTGTAATTGCAGACAACGATTGAAAAATCGTTCGTGTGTTGTTAATCCTTAATTTAGATCTGAACCGAAAATCATTGTAAATCGTTCGCTGTAATTCCACATTCGTTCAGTGTAATTGCACATTGTTCATTGTTTTGCTGGGATCAGAAGGAGTAAATGCTCATAGTAACGATCGCAATAACAATCGTAATATGCAAAACAAGAGTCCGACTCAGTTGCGAGTATTGAAACATAAATAGGGTGGCCCCTTTTTGTCAATGTCTAACTCAAGGTGCGAGTATTGCGATCATGACTAGGGCTTGCCAAGGTAGGGATCCATCTACAGACAGTCGTTTCGAGGTATTTGCCCCTTGTCAGTGAGGAGCAGGATTCTGGCTGGTTGGGGCAATGACAAATCAACCAACAAAACACAGTAATCACTGAGCTTAAGCAAAAATTCCAATGAAATACTCAATCAAGAGTCTCCACTAATGCCCCCAAAAATTTAAATATGCAAAACAAGAGTCCTTGGAGCCTTGGTTGCGAGTCTCAAAACATGGGATTGCCAGATATCTCTAGCCTGTTGCCACGGGGTGCCTCAATGATGGGGAGAGAACCACACCACCCTGATAGATAACCCCTTAAGTTCCACCCTGTTGTTTCCCTATTTATGTTCCAATACTCGCAACCAAGTGGGACTTAAAGTGACTCTGTACCCACAATCGGACCCCCCCAAACCCCTTGTACCTTCGGATAGCTGCTTTTAATCCAAGATCTGTCCAGGGGTTCGTTGGGCAGGTGATGCAGTTATTGTCCTAAAAAAACAACTTTAAAACTGGCAGTCCGTGTCAAACGGGAGTATCTGTGCCCTAACTTTGCACCACCCCACTGTCCCTCCTCCCCACCCTCTTCATCATTAGGAATGCTCCAGGCAGATTGCCTCCTATTCTCCACCTGTGGCAGCCCGGCACATGGGCTGTATCGATAAGGACCTGTGCAGTGTTTAGCATGGAGAAAATGTTCCAGTGGCATTCCTTATGATGAAGATGGTGGGGAGGAGGGACGGAGGGGTGATGCAAAGTTAGGGCACAGATACTCCTGTTTGGCACAGGCTGCAAGTTTAAAGTTGTTTTTTAGGACAATAACTGCATCACCTGCTGAACGGACCCCAGGACAGATCTTGGATTAAAAGCAGCTATCCGAAGGTACAAGGGGTTTGGGGGGGGGGGGGCATCAGATTGTGGGTACAGAGTGGCTTTAGGGGCTATCTTTCAGGGTGGTGTGGTGCTCTCCCCATCATGGAGGCACCCCGGGCAACAGGCTAGAGATATCTGGCTATCCCGTGTTTTGAGACTCGCTGCTGAGGCTCCACAAGGCTCCATTGCATATTTAAATTTTGGGTACTTCATTGGAATTTATTCACTGATCTCCTTGAGTTCAATGATTACTGTGTTTTGTTGTTCAATTACAATCGTAGTAATGATCGTAACTAACGACTATTGTTCTGTGTAATATGGTAAACGATTTCAGGTTAACGATAAACAATTTCGTTTGCGATCGCTTATCGTTAGTCGTTAATTGTTAAAAATCGCTTAGTCTAATAGGAACTTTATGGTCCTTTTACACGGAGTAAATATCGTTCAAATTTTCAAGATAGCGATCGCATTTGAGCGATAATCGGCTCATGTAAACACAGCAATTGATCAAACAATGAGCAAGAGATCGTTAATCTTGATCTTTCAACATGTTCTCAAAACATTGTTGCTCGTTCACTTAAAATTAGCAGATCGCTTTGTGTAAACAGTCTTTCACATTTTCATCCTATGTGTGAGATGGGCTTAAGCAAACTTATCTTTTCGTCTGAACGCTGATCGTTATAAAAATAAAATCGTTCCCTCTAAATCGTTAAACGATTGGCCGATTTATCGCTCTGTCTTAAAGGATCATTAGTCTTGCCTTTTAGAGCCCATTTGCAGCTCAACATGGCCGCCATATGAAAGGCTAAGATCATGTAAAAAATTATGCTGCACATCCACTGTGGATTTTTCCAGTGTGAGGGAAAGAGGTCTGTGAAATTCCACAACATTTAGGTATGAGTAAAAACCACCCTTAGGCTGGTGTCATACACTGTCATTGCAGTTTTGTAACCATTCCAGCAGGAAAGAGAAGTATAATGCTGGGTTTACATTGAACGATTATCGTTCGAATTTTCTCTATAACCATCGCATTTGAGCGATAATCGTTCTGTGTAAACACAGCAAACGATCAGGCGATGAGCGGAAAATCGTTTATTTTGATCTTTCAACATGTTCTCAAATCGTCGTCCGTCGTTCGCTAAATATTCGAAGATTGCTTCGTGTAAACAGTCTTTCAAAGATTCACCCTTTGTGAAAGATTGGCTTAAACGATCTTAAAAATGATCGCAATAACTATTTTTCTTACGAATCTTCTAACAATTTTTCTCCGTCTAAATGCTGATTGTTATAAAAATAAAATCGTTGCTTCAAAATCGTTAATCGTTCGATTATCGTTCCGTGTAAATCCTGCATAAGCCCTTCCCATATATTTATCTTTTCTATTGAATCCACTTCTGGCTTTGGCTCAAAAACTGCAGTGGCAATTTTCCCAAAAACTGTCATGTGTGACACCAACCGTATGCACAGAAGCGAAAAAAACTTTTCCTGCTGACAATTATGAGGCCATGCTACAGTTTTTCAGCCATTTCTCTCTCCTTACAGCAGTACACATTTTATCCGTCACAGTGCCACAGCGTATCTGTGGAGTCTGGGCTCAGTGATAATGCTACTGTAACAATCCCTGAGGAGTATTAGATTTGTGACAATTATTGACAGTAATCAGAGATCTTAAAAATGAAAATCGACACACATGGTGCATTACAACAGAACACTGCATTATACAATGATGAATCTCTGTTCACTTCACACTGGATCAGCCCTTGAGCTGCCATAAATGTGTGGTTTGAGGTTTTCCCTTCAGTAGCAAATGTCAGACTGATTGTGAGACGTTCATATCTGTACTGATTGTCTGGATCTGTGTTTTGGTGTCGTCCCCTCCCCCATTCACACTCATCATCGTGCTTTATTCCTTGGTCTCAGACGTTAACCATCAGTTACACATTAATAAAATTAACAGCTAATTCAGAAGCTGCGATCAATTACACCCACAGCATCTTCTGCAGAATCAGATCCCACAATTCATGTAAACCACAGTACAGCACCCTCACTCCTTCCTTTCCAATCCACAGCAGGGGGGCTGGGGCTGAGAACCTCGTGTGTCACCCTGCCGCCTGATCATATCGACATGTGGTGACAGAGACAAAGTCACATTAGCAGCAGGGACAGAGTCTATGGAGCGTAACTTAACAAGAAAGTTCAAGTCCACAAACACATTCATATACAGGGAGTAATGAAGGACTGGTGGTACACAGTGCAGAGATTATAATAGTTTAAGAGTACTGTCTTGTAATGTCGGGTGTTTCCCTCGAAGCAGTTCCTCTTGCAGACCAATGTCATTAAAACCAATCAAATTTACTTAATACTTTTTCACATATAATGTCGCAGCAGTTATGATGGTTACGATTCTCAAGTGAGGCACAAAAGCATAATGGTTACATTTACAATATGAGGCGTTGTTGCTTACATTTTTCTGAAAAATCGTATTAACTAAAATATAACACTTTTAAGCCGCACAGAAGCTGCCTCTGACCCCCATTCTCTTAATGGTAACATTTCCAAAAAAAAGTCCACACCGGTCTGGAGAAGCACGGTAATCTGTGTGAAACAGCTGTCACGCACACAGCCTGATACTGGTGTCCTCGCACAACTTGCTATTCCACACCATAGAAGTTTTATGAGAAAGAAACAAAGGTAAAGATTTTAACTGGTGAGTGCCCTCTAATCAATCTCTCTACATTTAAGTCCACACCAGTATTACGTTTCTTGTCATATATCAGACAACGGTTTTTCTTTCTGTCCTCTAAATTGCCTCCTCTAAGGTACCATCCAGTAGGCTAGTAGTAGCTCCCCAGTGGACAAACTGAGCCATGCCTCAGAACTACATATTTTCTCACTCCTCCAGAAGAGCGCCATTACCGATCTGACTTTATTTCCACAGTCCAGCAAAGTCTTCAGGGATAACTAGCTCCTCACTGATGGTATACCAAGACAATTTTGCTAAAATTTTCATTATCATTTCAAATGCCTTCCCTTCATTGCTCTAAATCATTTACCAAAAATGACTCCCTACCTTGGAATAAAAAGCCAGAAAGTCTTGGTCACTAAGTGGCTCCCAGTAACAGAGAGACCAGTATGGAAAAAAGGGAAGTAATTGGTGGGGCTTAGCTGAGTGAAAGTCTAGACTGCGTATCTCCAATCTGTGAGTCTGACTAACCTCAATGTCCCTGAAAGGTAAGGCAAAGCTTCCCCCTCTTCTCAGCTGCAAGTTACTAATAAGTGTAAACCCTTTCTTGCTTTGTTGCTGCTGTTTCTTTTATTGCTGCTCAGATATCACTCTGCAACCCAACGCATCAGTAACTCCTTCTCCCTCCATGTCCTTGGTAGCAGTGTACTATAAATCATCTCCACATAACAGGAGATGGAAAAGGAAGTGGCTGTGTGTACTGCTGGCAAACAGCCCAGCTCCGAGCCTAAGAAATAGCTGTGCATCATGGAGGGAAAAATCACCCTGTAACCACGCAATCCAACAAAACCATGCAGGTTTTTAAAAATCTTTTGAAATGACAAGTATGCTTTACTAGGCAACCCCTATTAGCCACCCCTCTACATGACTAGCTCCAGATTAGGTTTGATCACCCACTTGGTGAAGAAGCTGTATCATTCCCCCTTCAATGACGTGCTCCCATTCAGGCTTACACCACTTCTCCCAGGAAGCCTGAAGGTTCTCAGCACAGAAAGTAATGATCATGAGTGGTAACAAACACAGTTTATTATTTTCTTTACACAGTCATCAGCCGTTGGCCACACATTGTTATTAAATTATTAGATTTATTTAAATGATTTAGAAAAGGCTGCACGGACATCATTAGTGATGTTCATGCAACCCTTACCCTTAAACTGTATACATTACCTGTCCACGCTCCCTGTGTTCTTCTGCCTGCCGCTGTAGCTTCAGAGCCAGCTTCAGATTATCGCTCTGTGTAATAAAGCCTTAAGTTTGAGTGCATAAAACCTCCAAAACAATGTGACGGCTGTTAGTGTTGTATTGTCATACCTTTTATACCTTTAGGTTTTCCCATCTGGAAATTCACAGAATTACCATGCACTGTGATGTCACAGAGAAAGATTTAGCAGTGCATGGCACAGCAGATTTATGGGCCATGGCTCTTTTACACTGTGGGGCCACATCAAAGTTGTTTTTAGGGAAATAAGGCCACCAATAGCTTATATAAAGGTATAACATAACACTCCTGACACTGATTACACCGTGTCGGTAGTTTTATGCGATCAAAGTAAGTGACATATCCACTTTAATAGTAGGGTTTGTATTGACATCAACTAATTTGTGCTCGTATAGATTCGGCAACAGGAATATCTCCCTATCTGTAGCTTCAGGAAGGTGAGAGAACACTGCAAAGTTTAAGCTGATTGTGATGTGATTGGACAGATGAGAATGATTGATCCTGAGCCCAGTCACACACAGCTGCTGGTCCATGTACAATAACCCAGTAACTCATCAGAGACATTCCTGGTTTTCATCATTCCCTCAACAATTGCTCCCAGTGTTGTCGTTTTTTTCTGCTATAAGAAAAATCATTACAGCTAGTTTCAACATGTAGTCAGGCTTAACACATTATCATTCATTATGTTATGTGGCTTAAAGGGCCAGTCCAATCTGATAAGAATAATGCTCCATCTTTCTGAAATGAAAAAAAACAAAACTGCAAAGGCCGTGTTTCCACATTGCGGTCACTAATAGCTGTGTGATGTTGTCGATCAATTCCGATCAACATATTCCACCATGTTTTCAGGACTAGTACAGCCTGGATTTTTATCCTTAGGAGTATGATTCCATTTATTGACAGAAATTCTGCAAATTATTAGGAATTGGAATACAAAAGTTGCAAAAGTTATCATTCTGTGTTTAAGACTGCAGGAAGCTTTTAAATATCTTAAAAATATATATTTTTCTCATAACCTCCATGAATCTCCACAGCTGCTCTATCCGTTTTTCACAGAAAATCCTTCAGGATTTCTTTCCTCTCTGTCTACAGCCTTCCCTCTGCTGTTCCCTCTGAGAGAGCAGAAAGTCCTAATCCAAATCGGGAATGTCACATCTTTGGACCTTACAAACCTGCTATAAAAGGACAAGGGCAATGTCACCTGCAGATTGCCTAGTATTGATTGTTTAGGGTCCTATTTGACAAAAAGTTTTAGTTTTCACCAATGACTAGGATTATTTACTCTTCTGATCCCAGCAAATGAACAATTGATGTGTACATACACTGAAAGATAAGCAAACTATTAATGATGATTTTATTGTCAGCTTAGAAGATGTGATCAACAACACACAAATGATTTTTTGATTGTTACCTGCATACACACGGAAAGATAATTTCTTAGATTCAAACAATATAGCGATTTTTTTGCACGATAATCGCCCCCATGTGCTAGCTTACTGGCCAGCCTAGTTTATATCACTGTTTCCACCATTTCAGCTAATGCTGCTACTCCATAATGGCGAATGTGGCTCAGTCCCACACTAGTACTGCACACTGTTTAAACATAATGTGGTCAGCCACCATTGTGCCAGCCTTGACATATATCCCATTCAGAAGCTGTTTGCTTATCCCACATTGAGTGGTACAGTGCTGGGGCATTTAACCTCCTATATCACAGGGCCCACTGCTACAACAATATATTCACCAAAGTTCGTGCTAATCTAATGATTTTCTTCCATCACACATACACAGTGAGGTTACTGTGGGATACACTTTTAGTCTAGAGAGCAGTATAATTACAGTTATTGGTACAGTAATCCTGTCCAACAGATCACTATCCAGACCAGATTTTCAGTTTTACTATATCCATAATGACAATCATCTTTAAGAACACCATCCCCTGGGTGACCACTTTTCACTGCCCTTTTGGGTGATTGTCTCAGAGAAGTTTCACTGTATTACATTATATTAAAGGGGTATTCCCATCTCAAATAACATAGTCATTCTTGTAGGACTCGTCAAGTTAAATATTTTTGCAAATACAATGACGTATCAATCTTGCCTCCTCCTGATATGCTACTCTTTATCTCCCAATCTTGATAGCTCATTCTCTAGGTTACTGACCACCACTCTGCTCTAAAAGCAGTGGCTGGTGTATATATAGCTATAGTATACATATGAATATATTATATGGTGGATATACACGGTATGTTGAAATGGGAATACCTATTTAAGTGCCTGGCATTGGGTTAAACTCTGGATTCTCATATTATGTCGCCATTGTGTAATATTTTCCGAGCATAGGAATAACCATTGCTGGGGTCTCAATTAATTTTAGAGGTCTGGTCTGGGATCCGAACCATTAAGGCTATGTTCGCAAGGACCATACTTATTGCAGATCTCAGACACAAAAGTCTCATAGCATGTAATCGTTGAGTTTTTGTGTGTGAAATCTGCATTCATACCCCTAATGTGCAAATTGTGCACACAAAAAACTGATTACATGCTATGAGATTACCTGAAGGCAAGGTACGTGTGAGCGTGCCGTAACAGATATAAATCTTGAGGTAAAAAGCTCTACAAAGTTTAAAAATGGTTAACAAGACATCCGTACTGTTAGTGTTCAGCTCAGTCACATGTTCTGCGAAGTTGTCCGCACAGACCAATTTATAGCCCATTGCTTTGCATAGGGTTGTTCACATGTTCAGTGTTTTCCTGGATCTCCAATTCATTCAGTTTAAGGCTATGTTCACACTGCGTATATGTTACGCTTCCCGAGCGCCCTACGTAGCGATCTGACAGCGGTCTTTTACTTGGAAATCTTCGCCTAACCCCGGACACCCCACAGAACCTTTTGGATCGGCACAAAAAGCTGCAAAAATGAAGAAATCACCACTAAGTACGGGACCGCATGTAACCTTACGGGCGTAAGTTACGGCATTTTCGTCCGCAAACAATGGTCTGGTTCAATTTTTACGCCGGCGCGTACGATCCGGGCGTAAGTTCGTACGTAGTGTGAACTGTGCAGCCGTACTTCGTATACTTTCCATTATACGCAAACTACGTAAGTCTCCCGCCGCTTATTCACGGAACGCGCTACGGCCAGAAACTTACGTAGTGTGAGCATAGCCTAAAAATAGGCTATGTCATAATTCAGAACGGAAGCACAGCACGGATTCCCTATAGAAACCAACAAGATCCATCTTTTTCAGGGATGAGACATCCGCGTTCATCCGTGGAAAACACAGATGTCATGTAATCAATGTAATTTAAAATGCTTTAAACAGATGCATGAAAAAGACGGACATGGATGCAAAACGGATGACAACACGGATGGTTTTGCACGGATAACAGAGGTAGCTAGCAGACCACAATCACAGACCAGGAAAAACTGAACGTGTGAATGCTGCCTTACTTTTCCTTGACCGTACCCCCAGGTTTGTGGACCTTTATTAAGACTAGCTGAAAACCCTAGAGTCTAAATCCAACATTCACATTCTGCAGTGAAGACCTGTAGATTTCAAACCTCTGAGCTGTGCATTATTAGGTTATGACTATGACATATCCAGGTGTAATGTGCCCCACTAAGCCCCAAGCTACAGATCACCTACCTTGTGCTGGCGTGACTGCAGAGAGGTCACATATGAAGGTTGGCTGTCTCTACAATGAGACCACACATGCAGGTTAGAGGCGCAGCTAATTCTCGATAAGGTGCTATGACGTCTGCTCACTCACTTTCCTTTATAACAAAGAAGAGTATACACTCAGCTCCGCAACCCAGCATAAAGATAGTAGGACATAGGGCTGTGGGGGGCAGTGTCTGGACGGAGGGGTCTCTGTCTTGTTGTTGCCTGTTCTCCCCCAGGGAGGGACATCTGGTGGTTTCCTAATGGGAGAGGCGGGGAGACCGCTCTTTCCCTTCCCTTGACTCTCGCATGAATTTACCTGCAAGGTAAAAACACAGGAGATAAGATTCCCAGACGCTTAAAGCACGCACTGTGGACAATGCTTAACCTGTGCATTGCCAGCACACCTGAGTGCAATAAACATAAGCATCTGAAAATACCAGAGCCCAACGCCTGAGGGGGCAGTGTTATTCTATGGAGTCATAAAGCATAGGTGACAGGTGGTGGCAATAAGGTAGACAATGTCCAGATAGTGGTCCTAACATGTTATCATAGAAAGTAAAGGTGCCTTTACACAGACAGATTATCTGACAGATTTTCAAAGCCCAAGCCAGGAACAGAACAGGCAAAACAACAGTCCGTGGAGCCTCAGTTACGAGTCTCAAAACACGGGATAGCCAGATATCTCTAGCCTGTTGCCAACGGGGTGCCTCCATGATGGGGAGAGCACCACACCACCCTGATAAATAACCCCTTTTTTCGCTGTTCTCCTTCAGTTCAGTGATTACTGTGTTTTGTTGGTTGATTTGTCATTGCCCCAACTAGCCAGAATCCTACCCCACACTGACGAGGGGCAAATACCCCGAAACGGCTGTCTGTGGGTGGAGGCCTGCCTTTGTAAGCCCTTGTCATGATCGCAATACTCGCACCTTGAGTTAGACATTGACAAAAGGGGCCACCCTGTTGTTTCCCTGTCTATGTTCCAATACTCGCAACCGAGTGGGACTTAAGGGGTTATTTATCAGGGTGGTGTGGTGCTCTCCCCATCATGGAGGCACCCCGTTGGCAACAGGCGAGGGATATCTGGCTATCCCGTGTTTTGAGACTCGTAACTGAGGCTCCACGGACTCTTGTTTTGCATATTTAAATTTTGGGGGGCATCAGTGGAGACTCTTGATTGAGTACTTCATTGGAAATTTTTTTCGCTGTTCTCCTTGAGTTCAGTGATTACTGTGTTTTGTTTATAAACAGAACAGGTCATAAAGGAAAGGCTGAGATTTCTCCTCTTTTCAAATCCATTCCTGGCTTTGGCTTCAAAAATCTGTCAGATAAATCTGTGTAAAGGCTCCCTAACAGAAAGCAGACATAAGGCTCAGCAGACAGTATCAAATCTTAGGCAGCACTCCAATAAAAGCTTTAATAATCATGTGCTTTTATCCACCAGTCATGTTCAACGTTTCAATCTTACAATGAGATCTTTTTCAAGCAATTCAGCAGTGCACTGGGGCTCATATTTATAATCCCACAACCACCACCGATATCATATGTCCAAATATAAATCATAAGTCCAATGCATAAAGGGTTAATGGAAGGAGGCCGTCACTTACCCACATTTATTAACAGCTGTTCCACACTGCCGATCGCCATTCTGTATTCTGTTTATATATCGGCGACACCGAAATGGTTTTGAGACGGATACTGTATAACTGTATGTTTTGGATTTATGCAAATATTATGTGTTATATTTAGGCCGATGATATTGGGCCACCTTATGTATACTAAGGAATATCCAACTAATTTCTTCTACATTTATTATACTATGCATTTGCACTTTTCCCGTTAAGTATATACCACCATTTACTGAATGTTTTCTGCAATTCTACACACTCCTATATATTGTGGTGACACTATATTGGTAAATACCCTGATATTTATGTACTCCTTTATTATTACATTGGTTATTTAAAGACAGCCGTACATATTGATGGTTCCAACTATACCATTCATCATTAACTTTTATCAAAAATCTTTTTTGATAACTGGAAAACTATTGTGTGTGTATACTGTGACCCATATTTTTATTATGTTTTTATGGGGTAAATTTTAATCATGTTTTAGTTGGATATTTCCTAATAAAGATTGATTTGTATTGTGGTTATTGATTATTATGGGTGGGAATTGTATTTGTTACATGTGTTAGAGCATTTCCTCCCAGTGGAAAATAAGTGTTCTGAGGAAATTCCTAATAATTTTTCTCCTTTTATCTGAGATTTGTTGATGCATGCTAATAATACATGCTCACTATAATAATTGTAATAACAATAAACAATTATTCATACAGTGATTTTTGTCAGCAGCATTTTCCTTCTCTAAGATCCATAATCTCTTTGATTTTTTTCATTGACAGGGTTTATTGATTGCAAAGTGAAATGCAATTTATTGAGGTGGTGGTGGGGTTACTCTAAATCAATTTTGTAATGCTTTTTATGAGGCAGGCATTGGGTATAACATTTCTATGACAGTGTTCATAGTGAGGGATAAATATAATTTAAAGGGGTGGGTTTTTTGGGTTTAAGGGTAGCTTCACACAAACCTTATCGCAGCAGATTTGATGATCTGATCTGCAGCAGACCCACAGCGGATTTGACCTAAATAACTGAAGACCGCATCAAATCTGCTGCGGATCCTGTATGTGAGATTGTTAGGAACACCCCCCCATAGCACCGATTTGGCCCTGACCAGCCGGCCCCTTTTTAATTATAATGAATGGAGCGGGCCAGCCGGGGACGGGCTGCATCTGCCCTGTGGGGGCGGGCAGTGCTCTTAACAGGTGCCCCATTTCTTCTAACGGTCTCACATGACTCCTGTGCAATAGGCACAAATATCAGAAGGTTAGATTTGTCTAACTTGCTGATAGTTTTCCTTTAATTCCTCTTTTACCCACATATTGACCTCTGCACAGGTCACAGACCATGCCTAGAAAACGTTTTCATATAAGTCAATGAGTCCCCTCCATTCTATTGTTTCCTAAGGTCCACCTGGCTGCTGTAAAGTGCCTTTCTTTTTAACACAGTAGAGAAAAGCATAGTCTCATATAATAATGTATACATGTATGTATAATGTATACAGAGAGTATTCATTTTATTCTTTCAGTCACTAGAAGCTCCACAT
This sequence comes from Dendropsophus ebraccatus, assembly GCF_027789765.1. NCBI lineage: Eukaryota > Metazoa > Chordata > Amphibia > Anura > Hylidae > Dendropsophus > Dendropsophus ebraccatus. The sequence continues at coordinate 103,222,660 of NC_091457.1, read as the reverse complement.
TATCTGCAACATAAAATCCACAATGAAACCCTCAGCAAGTCCACAGTAAACAGACACAAGTAACAAAAGTATGTTCTGAATTTTTTTTACTCTATCCAGCAGTGCCACTAGCTTGGTAAGCAGTCCAGGGGAGACAGATTCGCTTTAAGAAAGCTGAGCTGTGATTGATTGCTGTAAGCAAAACCAGACTCAGAGCCCGTGAGTCCACAAGAAGAATAGTGAGTGCAGCTCTGGAGTATAATGCAGCAAGTAACTCAGAATCAGTACAGGGTAACTAATGTATACCAGTAACTAAGAGGTGTGCGCCTCTAGTAAATCCAGACAGGTAAATTGGGACAGGGTTTTACTTAAAGCCAATGTACCAATTCACTTAGTGAATTTTTCTCCCCAAGTGACTGCACCAGCAGAAAAATAAAATAAAAGTACTTGCAACTTGAGTGTAATACAAAAAGTAACTTAGGACAAATCACCGGAAAAAGAGTTCATGAAAGTTTACTAATTGCAAAAAGCTGATGCTAAGAGCGACTAATGATTAACATTTATTATGAATATTTTTTTAAAAAAATTGTTTTATACATTGTTCTTTGAGTAATTCACACCTATAGTGGGGATAGGGTTTTACAAGGAGGGAAAGGTTTCTGTAGCAGGTCACCCTTTTTACAGTGAGTGCTCCAACTTGGCATAGGGTTACTATGTTAACGCAGTGTAGGGAGACCTATTTTTGGCTAGGAATTTTTACACCCTACACAAAAGAAATCAATCTTTACATAGCCTGTTTTGGATTTAGCAACTTTGGCTCAAATGTACTAAAACTTTGTGCAAAATTAGAGTAGACAGTTTTAAAATGTGCCATATTTATTAGTATGGTGGAGGTTGTCTGATAAATCTCACATAGTAACAGACTTACCATGGTTGAAAAAAAAATACAAGAGTCCATCAAGTTCAACCTACAGAAACCCTACTGTGTTGATCCAGAAGAAGGCAAACCCCTTATGAGGAAGATGCCAATTGCCCCATCATATTACAAGTTATGGGCATTAGATTTCGTGTGATAGAACGTTGATCCAGGAATTTATGCTGATTGAAATTTCCAAAATGGTAATCAGAGTAAATCCCCGGATCAGCGTCCTAACACATGAAATCTAATGCCCATAATGTGTAATAATATATCTTCAAGAAAAGGATCCAGGCCTCCTTTGAACTTATTTAATAAATCAGGCATGACAACATCATGTGGCAGAGAGTTCCATAGTTACACTGCTTGTACAGTAAAGAATCCGCATCTGTGCTGATGGTGAAACCTTCTTTCCTCCAGACGTAGAGGATGCCCCCTTGTCATAGTTACAGGCCTAGGAGTAAAAAGATCACTACAAAGACCTCTGTACTGTCATATCTGACCACTGCATGGATTCAGGGATTTATTATTTTTCTGGATCAACACTGCATGATGACAGGCTGAAATAGAAGAACTTTTTTTCAGCTTATATAAACTGTTACAGCCTGTTAACTTCTCATTTCTTATTTACAATCATTGTGTTAAGAAAGCTCCTGATGTGCAAACTAAATGTGGCTTAGCCTTCCATTGCAAAGTTGAGGCCAAAAGAATGGCCTTCTGCCATAATAGACTATGATTTCCCGCAGTTCACTTAGACTGGGTTCACGCTGCATTTTTGCATTCCTTTTAACTTATCCGTTTTTAAATGGTTAGTTTTTTCCCCTATAAAACAGATACAGTAAACTGACTGCAAAAAACGCAGTGTGAACCCAGCCTTATAATATATACACTCACCGGCCACTTTATTAGGTACACCTGTCCAACTGCACGTTACCACTTAATTTCTAATCAGCCAATCACATGGCGGCAACTCAGCTGTAGACATGGTCAAGACAATCTCCTGCAGTTCAAACCGAGCATCAGTATGGGGAAGAAAGGTGATTTGAGTGCCTTTGAACGTGGCATGGTTGTTGGTGCCAGAAGGGCTGGTCTGAGTATTTAAGAAACTGCTGATCTACTGGGATTTTCACGCACATCCATCTCTAGGGTTTACAGAGAATGGTCCGAAAAAGAAAAAACATCCAGTGAGCGGCAGTTCTGTGGGCAGAAATGCCTTGTTGATGCCAGAGGTCAGAGGAGAATGGGCAGACTGGTTCGAGCTGATAGAAAGGCAACAGTGACTCAAATAGCCAACCGTTACAACCAAGGCAGGCAGAAGAGCATCTCTGAACGCACAGTACGTCGAACTTTGAGGCAGATGGGCTACAGCAGCAGAAGACCACACCGGGTGCCACTCCTTTCAGCTAAGAACAGGAAACTGAGGCTACAATTTGCACAAGCTCATCGAAATTGGACAGTAGAAGATTGGAAAAACGTTGCCTGGTCTGATGAGTCTCGATTTCTGCTGCAACATTCGGATGGTAGGGTCAGAATTTGGCGTCAACAACATGAAAGCATGGATCCATCCTGCCTTTCATCAACGGTTCAGGCTGGTGGTGGTGGTGTCATGGTGTGGGGAATATTTTCTTGGCACTCTTTGGGCCCCTTGGTACCAATTGAGCATCGTTGCAACGCCACAGCCTACCTATTGTTGCTGACCATGTCCATCCCTTTATGACCACAATGTACCCAACATCTGATGGCTACTTTCAGCAGGATAATGCGCCATGTCATAAAGCTAGAATCATCTCAGACTGGTTTCTTGAACATGACAATGAGTTCACTGTACTCAAATGGCCTCCACAGTCACCAGATCTCAATCCAATAGAGCATCTTTGGGATGTGGTGGAACGGGAGATTCGCATCATGGATGTGCAGCCGACAAATCTGCGGCAACTGTGTGATGCCATCATGTCAATATGGACCAATATGGGCACGTGTTTTCTGATTAGACTCCGATACTGATAATTGATCTTTTATTCCAATCTGTTTCTATTTTCTGACTGTAATTTTTTTTATTTCACTTTTTGTTCACTGTTATGGGGCTGCCAGATTGCCTTTTTTTTAACAGCACTAAGTGACCTGCTTTACAGCAAGACTCGTGGACATAGGCAACAATAGACAGACTGTGGTCCTTTGAGATAAATGTAATATATTACTTAGTGTGTTCTGTGACCTTTAAATAGGTCATTCCACAGGGAGCTGCTATTGTCTCCTACTACTAGTGTCACATGTCACTAAAAATGCTGTACAGATCACTTTACAGCAGCCTGTAACAACAGGAAGTATCAGCTTTAGCCCCAGTGGTGAGAATAAAAACTGCAAGATATCAGGATCATTTACTAAGATAGAATAATATAGATAGAAAATAATATAGATAGAAAAATAGAATGAAAAAATGTAATAAAAAAATTCTTAAAAAATATGTTTAACCCCTTAGTGACCGCCATGCTGCCTTTTCACGGCGGTCACTAATGGGCTTTATTCCGATGCGTACACCTTTTAACAGCGGGCGCATCGGAATAAATTACCGCCTAGCGGCGGCTGCAGGACGGCTGACCGCTGACACCCTCCTGTAACTGCCCGTAGCGGAGGATTCTCCGCTCCGGGCAGTTTAACCCGTTAAATGCCGCTGTGAAACCATGTCAGCGGCATTTAACGGGTCCCGGTGGATCCTGGATGGCGCCGCAGATTCACTTACATGATCGCGATGTCCCGCCGCCGCCCGGGGTCCCGATGTCTCCATGGTGATCCCGGGGTCCTAATGAAGGTCCCCGGGGTCACCATGGAGATGCCTGATGCTGACAGGGGTGGCTGTGGCTATTGCCTGTCAGCATGAGGCATGATACAATACACTGCAGTACATCAGGTACTGCAGTGTATTGTATCAATGATCTAAGTATTTTACACTAGTGTACAGTAATGTACACTAGTGTAAAAGTAAAAAAAAGTGAAAAAAAGTGTGCACCAAACACAACCCAGCCCCCCCTAATAATAAAGATGCATTACATTCCCCATACCCAATAAAACATTACATAAGTGATCAAAAACACAAATCATATACATATTTGGTATCGTTACGTCCGTAACGACCCAATCTATAAAACTATATCAATAATTAAATCGCACGACACACGCTGTAAAAAAAAAAAAAAAAAAAAAAACAGTACTAGAATAGCTGCATTTTATCAATCCACTTTAGAAAATACGTCATAAAAGAGATCAAAAAGTCATATACATATAAAACTTGGTATCAATAGAAACTACAGATCTTCCCGCAAAAAATAAGCCCAAAACCAGCTCTGTCACGCAAAAGATAAGAACGCTATGGATCTTGCAATGCAGGGACAGTTTTTGTGGGTTTTTGCTAGGTAGATAGTTTCTATTGCGCCAAAGCGGTAATAGTTAAAAAAAACTATACAAATGTGGTATCGCCGTAACTGTAGTGACCCAGAGAATACATGTATTATGTTATTAGTGTCCGCCGATACAGATTTTTACGGCGATCACTAATGGGCTCTATTCTGCTGCCATCAGCTCTTTATGGCGATGGTGCAGAATAGTGCAGCAGCGCCGGTAATGCCCGCAGCCTCCTCCTCTCAGCTATCGGAGGTAGCTGAGGGGTTGGGGCAGAGTGTGGGGTCAGTCCCGGCCACCAGTAACAGACTGCCAGTGCAGCTGAACACTTTCATCTCTTCTCACCGTGAATCCACAGTGAGAGGAGATGAGAACATGTCTCCCCCCCCCCGTCCCCAGAATTAACCCTAGTGACCTGGCCACTGACCCTCCCCTCCCTGGGCGGCCATCTGATCCAAGACGGCCGCCGCCATCACTGTGAACAGACTCTGTTCACAGTGATGGATTCCTAAAAATGATCAAAGCTTCATTCTCTCTCCAACACCGGAGGTGGCGGAGAGCATGGGGCAATGATCGGTGACCACCCGGTGTGGTCCCAGTACAAGTGATCAGCGGTATATACTATATACCACTGATCGCTTGTTCCAAATGGTGCCGGCACTTTTTTACGCCTGTCACCAAAGTCAAGTGCCCTGGATTACCCGTAACCCCCCCGGATTACCTGTAACCACCCCAGATTACCCGTAACCACCCCAGATTGCCCGTCACCACCCCAGATTGCCCGTCACCACCCCAGATTGCCTGTAACCACCCTAGATTGCCTGTAATCTTCCCAGATTGTCCGTATCCACCCCAGACAGCCAGATAGTCAGTGAATACCACCAGATTGCCCGTCACCACCCCAGATAGTCAGTGAACACCATCAGATTGCCCATCACCACCCCAGATAGCCAGTAACCACCCCAAGATTGCCCATAACCACCCCATACAGCCAGTAAACACCCCAGATTGCCCGTAACCACCCCAGATTGCCTGTGACCACCCCAGATTGACCGTAACCACCCCAGATTGGCACAGACTGCTCGTAACCACCCCAGATTGCCCATAACCCCACCAGATTGCCTGTTGCCACCTCAGATAGCCAGTAAACACCCCGAGATTGTCTATTACCACCCCAGATAACCAGTAAACACCCACATATTGCCTGTAACTAAAATGACACTCCTTCTCTTCTGAGCCCTGCTGTGTGCCCATACAGTGGTTTATGCCCACATATGGGGGTACCATTGTACTCAGGAGAACCTCCGTTACAAATTTTGGGGTGCTTTTTCTCCCCTGTTCCTAGTGAAATTGAGAAATTTCAAACTGAACAAACATGTTATTGAAAAAATTCATTTTTTTTTATTTTTACGGTCTAGTTTTGAATACTTTCCTCCAATACCTGTTGGGTCAAAATGGTCACCAAACCCCAAGATGAATTCTTTGAGGGGTGCACTTTCCAAAATGGGGTGACTTTTGGGGGGGTTCTATTCTGTAGACATTACAGGGGCTCTGCAAACGCACCTGGCACTCAGAAATTTCTTCAGCAAAATCTGAACTGGAAATGCTAATAGGCGCTCCTTCCCTTCTGAGCCCCGCTGTGTGCCCATACAGTGGTTTACGCCCACATATGGGGTACCATTGTACTCAGGAGAACCTGCGTTACAAAATTTGGGGTGCATTTTCTTTCATGTTTATTTTGGAAATGAGATACTTTAATCTTAACAAATATATTATTGGAAAATTTCTATTTTCCATTTTTTTCCGGCCTAATTGTGAATACTTTCCTCCAGCCCCTGTAGGGTTAAAATGCTCATTATACCCCTAGATTAATTCTTTAAGGTGTCTAGTTTCCAAAATGGGGTCACTTATGGGGGTTTCCAGTATACAAGCCTCCTAAATCAACTTAAAAAAAGAACTGGTCTCTAAAAAAATCAGTTTGGGAAATTTCATGAAAATTTGATAATTTGCTGATACATTTCTAAGCCCCGTAACACCCTAAAAAAGTGAAATATATTTACGAAATGAAGCCAGAATAAAGAGGACATATTGATAATGTGACTTACTAACTAATTTTTGTCATGTGCCTTTTTTTTTTAGAAGCAAAGAATTTCAAAGTTCGTAAAGTGCAAAATGTTCAAATTTTTCATTATATTTTGATGGTTTTCACAAAAAACACACAAGACAGTGACCAAATTTTGCCACTAACATAAACTACCATATGTTACGAAAAAACAATCTCAGAATCGCTAGCATACGTTAAAGCATCACTGAGCTATAAGCGCATAAAGTGAGACAGGTCAGATTTTGAAAAATGAGCCTGGTCATTAAGGCCCAAACAGGCTTGGTCCCTAAGGGGTTAACATAAAAACATTTGGAAAAAAAAAGTCACATTCCCTTTCAGAGAAGATCTATAGTGGTACTGTTACTATCTTTTTTAATTGCGCCAGAAAATTTTACAGACCCAGGAGGGCCTTACGTAGAAGGGGGTTTTGCTTCCGTACCAGCTGGACAGAAAAGGCTAGGTTTTCTCTCATCTCTCTTGTCTCTTCTCTGTAAGAAAACCCAAAGAAAGTTTCTGTGTAATTATAAATCTAAAGCCTTAACTCCATTCAAGTTCAAATGGAGACCATATTATCCATTGTAAACCACCTGTCTGTGTGAAGCGTACCATCTTACTTAAAAAAAAAATAATTTCTAAGGATGGCAGTTTATAAAAGAGCACTCCGCACTCCTCTATGTTTTTGTGCTGTTCCATTTTAGATGTCTTTGGCTCCCAGGGTCTTCACCAAGATCATAGCAGAGATATCAGCCCATATAAGGGAAGGTCCGGGATGCTTTGTTCCACAAATCAGGTTCAAGAAAATATGATTTGGGTCTTGTGTAGTGTCAGAGTATGGTTGGTCCACTAAGTTTAATTCCACCTGGGTAAAGTACCTCTGTCAGGTATCACACAAAGGGGATAAAGATGCTTATTTGTATTTCTCCACTAGGTGTCGCACTGTTTTTCACTTGTATAAAAACAGCTGAAGGTAAAAGGTAGTGCTTCACACTGTTTCTACCTATTACACTTCTTCCCTCTCCTTTCCCAACCAATCGGGGTTAGTCCCAGTTTCCCCTATAAAAGGGTGGTTAGTTCCTGGTTTGAGGTATTCTTCAGTTGGTAGATGGTTGGAAGAGTTCCTGCAGCAGTGAAGCTGGGCCTTGCCCAGGCCAGACCCCTTGTCAGGGACCACAGACAAAGTTAAAAATTCTTCTAATGCAAGTCTCTTCTTCCAATATGCACTGTTAAACTGTCAGGAGGGATAACTGTCCCCTGGGGTACACGTTGCCCACTAAGAAAAAGAGCAAGTCAGCTGAAGTATTTTACTAAAGAATGCTTGGCTCTCTTAGGAAGGCTCTGTAAGTCTGCTGCGCCCTGTAGTAAAGGCCTGGGGCTCTTACTACCTCATAGCAAGTCTCCGATATTGTGTTGGCACAAAGCGGTTAGATAAAAACCTAAAAAAATCTAAACATGAGTATGAGTATTCTCTACACTCTCCTCTACACTACTACCTGGACAAGGTCCCCAAGATGGTCCCTACACTTGTACTAAGCTACCTCTACCTACTCTTCACCTCTGTCACCTGCATCTGTGGAGTTTGTTACCACTACATTGTATTGCACTGAAGCTATTCAAGTATATGTCATCTTGATTTAGTGCTGGACTCTGTCCTATTTTTTTTTCGTCGCACCTGCACCTACACCTTACACTTAGGCTACCCTCTTTTTCAAGCGCAGTGCCTGTTTGTCTGGGGGTGGGTTCTAACACCACTACTGGCCATCGTCACAAGTGCCTTAGTGTACCCAAGCCCACCTTGCTGTAACACCACCTCACAGCACCCCGGTGCATGGCACTTGGGGATCCAAGAGATGTTTGGGGGTGCCTCATCATTTTAAAGAAAGCATCCTTTGTACCATCACTAGAGTTTTTCTAGGTTTTCAGTTGGACTCGAAGTTCAGAGATTTCCCTGAGCCCAGCTCCATGCTCAACCTTTACAGCTGGAAATCTTTGGAGTCTGAGGCTGTTCTTAGCAGGGTATAAGTGCAAAGACCAGGTTATCGAATCCAACTTTACATTTTTTTTACTGGTGGCTGATCAGTTGGTCTGAGGACTTTGTTAGTTTTACCTACAGACACCACTCCCAGGGGTTTGCGGGCTCGCCTGTTAGATCATAACTTTCAGAGACTTTGGAAGCCGGCGATGGCTCAGGAATCCTAAAATTTCAGAGAACTGCTGGCCATCCACAGGGCTGTTCTGGAAGCCGCTCACAATCTAGAGGGCAGACCTGTAAAGAATCTGTCAACTTCTGACAACTTCTCATCAGTAGTTGAGATTACAGGGAATTCTTCATTGATGACTATTTCATGCAGAATTTTTGCCTTCAAGAAAAAAAATATTCTGTCACTGTCAGCAGTTTACCTGAAGAGCAATGTGAATTCTCCGGCAGACTTTTAAAAGGTCTTTGCATTAGCAGGTTCTTAATCAGATAACCAAGTTACAAGGCACTCCTCAGATAGACCTATTAGCAATTGCAACATAGGCCAACAGGCAGGTCTCTGTATCCAGTGAACAGGCCTATGGCAGTAGTCCAGGTCTGGAATTTGGTCCTCTCTATCCTTACTTCCCAGGACATCAGAAGTAAGGCCCAGTTCACACTGAGCAAAAACCGCTGTGGAATCCAGTCGTGCTCATTGTCCTGCAGGGTAACATAATAAGAGGACAGGGCAAAATTTATCCTAATTGCCACAAAAAAAACTTGTTTTTTATTAACAGTGCATTAAAAGTTATAAAGATGTGTCTATACAATGTATTACTGTATCTGTGCGGTTCTGCCACACTGGTAGCTGACTGAAAGGAAGTGAAGAAAACTGGCCTCTTTGCCAATTCACATTGTCTCCTGCTCCCTCTGCTCTCCCACCTTAGGAGACAGAGATTCCATGCCTCTGTCTCACATTGTGTGTGTTTGCTAGGTACAGGCTGATGATGCAGACAGGGGGCAGGGCGTGATGTCACAGGAGGCTTGGCTGGATCCCCCAATCCCCTGAGTGATTCACCATCTCCGACCGGCCAGAAGCAGCTGCTGCAACTTCAGTGATTGTGCAAAACTCTAAAGTGAAATTAGGGCTATGTTCACACATTTTGGAATTCCATTGCAGTACTGCAGCATCTTCACAAAAAATGATGCAGTAACACAATTAAATGATGCTAAACGTCACAGAGGATCAGAGCCAGCACTGCCAATCCCACCTGGACAAAAAGAGGTTTAAACAGTATATACCCTGTAAGATAATATTGGATAAAGTCCATATTGTGGGGCTCAACTTCAAAGATAAAAGATGCTTGATCATAATATGTGCGTGGAGATGATAGGAAAAAAAAATTAAATTAAATTAAAAAAGTTCTTTACTTTATTCCAATATCTGTGTTACAGGTAGAGAATACAGCCTGCTGTGTGGTGTTACAGGTATAGAATACAGCGTTCTGTGTGGTGTTACAGGTAGAGAATACAGCGTGCTGTGTGGTGTTACAGGTAGAGAATACAGCGTGCTGTGTGGTGTTACAGGTAGAGAATACAGCATGCTGTGTGGTGTTACAGGTAGAGAATACAGCATGCTGTGTGGTGTTACAGGTAGAGAATACAGAGTGCTGTGTGGTGTTACAGGTAGAGAATACAGTGCTGTGTGGTGTTACAGGTAGAGAATACAGGATGCTGTGTGGTGTTACAGGTAGAGAATACAGCGTGCTGTGTGGTGTTACAGGTAGAGAATACAGGATGCTGTGTGGTGTTACAGGTAGAGAATACAGCGTGCTGTGTGGTGTTACAGGTAGAGAATACAGTGTGGTGTTCAGTGTGGTGTTACAGGTAGAGAATATAGTACTGTGTGGTGTTACAGGTAGAGAATAGTGTGGTGTTACAGGTAGAGAATACAGGATGCTGTGTGGTGTTACAGGTAGAGAATACAGGATGCTGTGTGGTGTTACAGGTATAGAATACAGCATTCTGTGTGGTGTTACAGGTAGAAAATACAGCGTGCTGTGTGGTGTTATAGGTAGAGAATACAGCGTGTGTCACGGTCGCAGCGACGTCCCGTGTTCCGGGCCGCCGCCGCGACCTCCTCCTGCCCCGTGCAGCCGCCGGGGTCCTTGTGCAGGGACCCGGCGCTGCTCCTAGTTCGGCCCCTGGGGGCGCCTCACCTCTCCTCCGCTCCTGTCTCTCACTGTGCCGGCCGGCGCGCGCGTCCCCGCCTCCTAGGGCGCGCGCGCGCCGGCTGTCTCAGATTTAAAGGGCCAGTCCGCCCCTAATTGGTGTTGCACACAATCACTCCCTATAAGTTCCAGCCCTGCCCCCTTCCAGGGGTTGGAGCCTCTACATGCTTCCCATAGCGTTTGGCCCAGCTCCCTGTTGTTCCTGACCTTAGTCCTTGTCCCTAGTCCTTGCCCGCTGCCTTCCCATTGTTCCTGAGTCCTGTCCGCCACCTGCGAGCACGTCTACAGTCCTCTGCCTGCACTATCTCCTGCCTACTGCTCCTGCCATGCCTCGCCTGCCGTCACTAGCAACCAAGCCAGGGGTAGCGACCTGGGGGTCGCCTGCCGCAGCAAGTCCATCCCGCCTTGCGGTGGGTTCTGGTGAAAACCAGCGGCCCCTTAGACTCCGCTCCCTGGTGAGGTTAGTGCCATCGCTGGTGACGGCCCAGTGGATCCACTACTCCAGGCGTTACAGCGTGCTGTGTGGTGTTACAGGTAGAGAATACAGCGTGCTGTGTGGTGTTACAGGTAGAGAATACAGGATGCTGTGTGGTGTTACAGGTAGAGAATACAGCGTGCTGTGTGGTGTTACAGGTAGAGAATACAGTGTGCTGTGTGGTGTTACAGGTAGAGAATACAGCGTGCTGTGTGGTGTTACAGGTAGAGAATACAGTGTGCTGTGTGGTGTTACAGGTAGAGAATACAGCGTGCTGTGTGGTGTTACAGGTAGAGAATACAGCATGCTGTGTGGTGTTACAGGTAGAGAATACAGTGTGGTGTTCAGTGTGGTGTTACAGGTAGAGAATACAGGATGCTGTGTGGTGTTACAGGTAGAGAATACAGCGTACTGTGTGGTGTTACAGGTAGAGAATACAGCGTACTGTGTGGTGTTATAGGTAGAGAATACAGCGTGCTGTGTGGGTGGGACCACAGTGAAATTATAAAGTACTGCAAATAATTCAGTAATACAATGAAGCAGAAATGTGTGAACACAGCCTAGATGTTTTGCAATAGATTTGGGTGGGGAATGGGCAGGGTGGAGGACTGTGATGAACAGCTGAGGGAAAGCAATGCACTGTGGAACCTGTAGTACTGTGTAAAAAAGACAAGTTTGGTCAGCTCTCCTAGAACACCATTCACACTAGACAGGAGCACGTTGCTATGGCTGAAATTGTAAACACAAAAACACAGAAAAATGCAACAGCTTACCGCAATGGCAAGATACAGACATGAAAATAGTTAAAAGCAGCCCCCCCAACTGCTAAAAAAAAATTCCCACAAAAATAATGAGGCTCTTGGTTACCATTTGCAAACAGTGTAAACCACCCCACCACGATAAGGTAGCCTCATGCTCGGGGCAGACCCTACACTGTACTATGGCCTCTCCATGGTGTACAATACGCCTATGCTCTGGGCATGCAAGATCCGTCTTATACCTGCAAAAATAATTACACCACCTGGGTGGGATGGGTGGAGTGCACAACCAAGTAGAGGCAGTCACTCCCATGTTGCTATGGCCTAAATTGTAAACACAGAAAAATGCAACAGTTCACTGCAACCACCCCACCGTGGTGGGGTGGTTTACACAGTTTGCAAATGGTAACCAAGAGCCTCATTATTTTTGTGGGATTTTTTTAGCAGTTGGGGGGGCTGCTTTTAGCTATTTTCATGTCTGTGGTGGGTCTGTATCTTGCTGTTGCGGTGAGCTGTTGCATTTTTCTGTGTTTTTGTCTGTTTGCAATTTCAGCCATAGCAACGTGCTCCTGCCTAGTGTGAATGGTGTTCTAGGAGAGCTGACCAAACTTGTCTTTTTTTTCTGTGTTCCAGATGAGGGGAATGGCTGCCTCTACTTGGTTGTGCACTCCACCCATCCAACCCAGGTGGTGCAATTATTTTTGCAGGTATAAGACGGATCTTGCATGCCCAGAGCATAGGCGTCTTACACGCCATAGAGAGGCCATAGTACAGTGTAGGGGCTGCCCCAATATGAGGCTTCCTTATCGTGGTGGGGTGGTTTACACTGTGTGCAAATGGTAACCAAGAGCCTCATCACTTTTGTGGGAGTTTGCTTTAGCAGTTGGGGAGGCTGCTTTTAACTATTTTCATGTCTATAGTGGGTCTGTATCTTGCCATTGCGGTGAGCTGTTGCATTTTTCTGTGTTTTTGTGCAGTACTGTGTATACAACTGCTCAACCAGGAAGTACAACCACACAATATAGAACTAAAAAATCCCAAACCAGTGGATTTTTGGTAGTTTCAAAACTGGGATAGATAGGTAAGTAATGCTTTAAAGTGACTGTACCACCAGGCCCAGGCAGAAGCACTGGAGGCAGGCCGACCCACCCTTAGTGGGAGGAAACCCCAGCCCCTCTATGATAGGGTTCCATTGATTCTAATGGAGTCATATCATGGAGGGGCTGGAGTTCCTTCTCACTAAGGGTGGGTCGGCTCGCCTCCAGTGCTTCAGCCTGGGCCTGGTAGTACAGTCACTTTAAGCTTCTGCAGAAGGTTAATTTTTTTGTTTAACCTCTACCTTTAAGGCGGTCACCTGATCCACTACTCACTCCTTTTTTAGACACTACAGACTGAATATTGATAATGTCCCTGAGCTATCCAAGGTCCTTCAATTTATCATCCCACCCTAAATTTCTTCTCTGATACTTCTCTTCATGGTGCCAGCATGGTGAGAGGGAAATTGGTAATTGCACTTACCAGTAGTTGTGTATTTGCAAACCATGACAGCAACCCTTATATTCCCACCTCCCTTATTTTCGTTCTGTGCTGTAGTTGCTATTGGTGTATTTTTGTGTTGATCTGCAGTCTTAAAGGCCCCTCTTGGTCTCAGAAACTCACTGTGGCAGGAAAAGAAGTGCTCTTCTTTTATCTCCTGGTTTTCTGTCCCTGGGGTTGGGCCCTCCATGGTGCTTTTATTGGAGACCAGAATTATTAGTAAGTGGTAATGGTAGTGGTAAAAGTTTTCTTTATTTTTTTATCTTATGGTAACGTATGGGTAAAAGACGTTTCTATTTGGCAACAGTCACAAGCGTCAATCAACTGGATATATAACCGTAACTTGGGGTACGTTCACACGTACCGGATCCGCAGTGGATTTCTCGCTGCGGATCCTTGCCCAGTAACTCTATGGGCAGACAAACTTGCAGCAGGATGGACATGCCGCTACGAGTTTGCCAACAGTCCGCCCCGTTAACCCCTGGTCGCCGGAGACTATACATCACCTGTTCACCGCTCTGGCTTGCTTCGGGGGTTCCCGACAAATCCCGCTCGGGCCAATCAGTGCGCTGCCCCGCTACAGCGCACTGATTGCCCGAGCTGGACGTGAGTACGCCAGTTTACAACAGTGACACCTAAAGATCATGCAAGATAAGAAAAATAGTGTGTGTGTGTGTATATATATATATATATATATATATATATATATATATATATATATATATATATATATATATATATATATAGAGAGAGAGAGAGAGAGACTCTACTAGAAGAATACTGATTACATCCAAGGAGTATTATACAGGCTATAACTAAACATTATAGCATAGGTAATGGCATGTATGCACACAAAGCAGGAGATGGTGAGCAGAGATAGAAGAGCCCTTAAATCACTACAGTCCTTGTGGGACAACAAATTGTGAATGCATAGGACTCCATCCATGTCCTCACTGTAACTATAAAACTTCTTAGGGGTGTGGTAGTAAATCTAGAAGATTGTAAGCAACAGAGGAATGGTGCAGCAGGGGATCATCCAAAGGCTGCAGATCTGCTATAGTCATCACATGTATAGGTCAGTGACCGGCCGCTGCCAGGCTTCTTGCACTCCTCCATCTCATTTCTCAACTTTTTTCCTCCTTTCTTTCTTTCTGGATACTTAACACACATTGAAAAGTCATCACTGGCGTGTTAATGACATCATTGTTTCAGTATGTGTTCCCTGCAGAGCATTCCTCCTGTGTACTCACTATCCTTTACACGCCATGTGTCAATTTCTAGTGCCAACCTCTGCCTGCCAACAGCCCCGCCATCAGCAGGCAGAGTAAAAATATGAAACCTTTATGAACACGCTGGCAGAGGTGAAAATGCTTCAGAAGTTCATGCACAGAATAGCCAGCATAACTGTTGCCACATATACCTTAGGAGCTGCCACACAGTTGGGTTGGTGGTAGCAGGTTAAATGGTCAATTTTGTTTTACGCAACATCCCTCAATGTGATAGCCTATATTATTTGTAACATATTTGTAAATCACCTCTTTTTCAGAAATGACTCTTCATCCCAGAAAAAAAACTGTTGGTCAGTAGGTGTCTCCTTCCCTGAAATCTGCAGTCCACTGCCTATAGGGAAAGTCCATCTCTAATAACAGCTAGACCAGGACACAATGCAGGATTTTTTATTTTTTTTTTACCAATATTTTTATGTGGTTTTCACAAAAGAAAAATTAACAATACAATGTCAAAAAAGACACAATAGTAAATAGCAACAATACAAAGGATATACAGGGGAGATATGACAAGAGACACATCCATCATATAGGGAGTACGCGCACAGCTTCCAAAAACTAAGACAAACAGAGTAACAGGAAAAAGGCACTTTCAGAGAGCATCAGGGGACAAAGAAGTCCTGTAATGAGACGACTAGTGAGGTAACTGTAAGGAACCCACAACGCAGGAATTTAAGGTGGGGCTTAGCTACTGCTATGTGCAGGAGAGGAATGGAGAAAGCTTGTGCTGTGTTCTTGCTCTTCTTGTTCTTGAACTGTTAGCCAGTCTACCTGCTTAGGATTACCCACATCTAAAGCTCAGACAGCTGTTTCTTGTGTAAATACTAGTGTACCTACTGCTGTGTGTCCAAAATGCTACAGTGTAATCTACCCCCCCCCATAGCTTTTCACCAGCAGCAGTTGAATGTTTTTAGTAACCCCTTTTTTTCACTTCTGCGAGCACCTTGCAAAGCCAGTGCATCAGTAACTGCTTCTGTCCCCACATGCTGTTTTTTACTGTACTAGAATGGAGATGAATTGCAATACCACACACAACCTGAGGACTGGGTGGTGCTGTTTTTGCACAAAAAGCTGTTTTCTAATCATGAATAACCCCTTTCATGGCTTTTAATGCCTAATAATGCCTTTGCTCTGCTTGTATGACCAAGCTAACAAATGGATGTTACCATTCACACTGACAGTCTCCAGTGATCACTTTTACTTCTTGACAAGTGGAATAGTAACACCCAGTGTCAATTGGGGGAGGCTTCGCAGACACAAAAATTACATCCAGTGATTCACATGTGACATTACCTCTGTCTGCTGTTGTTCTCTTTCTTTTTCTTCTCTATTTAGTCAAGATCACAATGACAACTTATCCTGACTATTGTAGCGATCACTGCACAGACATCCTTGGTCCTTCATTTGTGCAACTTAGCCATCCCCAGTATCAATACCAACAAATTCAGACCCCAGACCAGATGTCTAAATTAAGGGTCCTATTACACAGGCCAATAAAGGGACGATCAATATTGTAAAATAGCGTTGATCTGCTAGATTGGCGCTCGTTAGAGGGCCTATTATACAGCCCGATAATCATTTAGCAAGGGCTGCACAGACAATGTTAGGGATGTCCATGCAGCCCTTGCCCAAACAGTAAATACTTTCCCTGTCCATGCTCCTGGTCTTTCCCTGCACTCTGTATCCATCCCGGAACCGCGCACTGTGGCTTTAGAGTGGCCTGTCGGCCTGTCTGAACAGATATAGAGCGCAGAAGAAGACCGGGAGCATGGACAGGTGAATGATTAACTGTTTGGGCAATTGTCAGCCGCCAGCCATGCCCAGTAGGTGATCAATGATTTTAGGACCTAAAGAAACGATCAGCCAATGATAGTTTCATTGGCTGATCGTTGTCTGTATTACATGGAACGGTAATTGGCTGAATCGGCTTATTATCTCTCTGTGTACTATGGCCCTAAGGGTACTATTACACGGAACGATAATCGGCCAAATTGGCCCGATTCGGCCGATTATCGCTTCGTGTAATAAATGCAACGATCAGCCGATGACAACGATCATCGGCTGATCGTTGATATAGGTTAGGGCCCTATTCCACCGGACGATTATCGTTCAGATTATCGCTAAATCGTTCGAATCTAAACGATAATCGTTCGGTTGAAATGCAGTTAACGATTAACGACCAAACGAGAAATCGTTGATCGCTTTATAAGACCTGGACCTATTTTTATCGTTGCTCGTTCGCAAATCGTTCGCATTGAATAAGACGTCGTTCGGTCGTTTGCAATAGATACGAACGCAATAGCGAATAAATAGCGAAGAACAAACGATCGCAATTACGATCATAAGTAACGATTATCGTTCCATGGAAATGAGTGAACGTTTTCAGGTCTTTCGCAATAGCGGTCATTTGAGATCGTTAACGATTATGCAAACGATAATCGCCCAGTGTAATAGCGGTGCGTGGCCGGCGACTAACGATATACATTACCCATCCACGTTCCAGGGCTGCTCCTGCCGTCCACTTCTCCCGGGGTCCCGCGCGCGCTCTAGCGTCACAGAGGCCTATCAGCTGAGCGGTCCCGGCCTGTGATTGGCTGAGCGGTCTACCAGCTGACAGGCCGCTGTGAAGCTAGAGTGCGCACGGGACCCCGGGAGAAGCGGACGGCAGGAGCAGCCCTGGAACGTGGATGGGTAATGTATGCCAGTTTAGCAAGGGCTGCAAGGACATCGGTAACAATGTCTTTGCAGCTCTTGTCAAACGATTATCGGGCCGTGTAATAGGCCCAGTAAACGAGCAACGATCTAGCAGATCGGCGCTCGTTTACAGGTATTATCGGGCCCTGCTCGGCCCGTGTAATACCACCCTAAGTCAGGCTACAGGGTCTGCATAGAAGCAGATCTTCCCAAGTCACAATGCCATGCAGCCTAAATAGGGCAGCGGCAGATTAAATAATGGATACTTGGTACCTAAATTGTAATTCATGCCATATTTTGAGAACACAGGCCTCTTAGTAAATTTGTCACATCTGCGGCTGCTGTGTTCCAGAAACCTGAACTTAGCGGGTATGATCTGTCACTCTGTGGTGTAAATTGTAATAAATTTTTCTCCTATGGAAGGCCTACCCACTTTAGAGAGAGTTCCATAAGCAGCACAAAACATAAAAAAAATCCCAAAATGTTTGTGCAAAAGCTGCAACCTTTTTAAGTGCCAGAAAATTGGTGTACATAGGGAATGCTGATCTTGAAATTATTGAAACGTTAAAGGAGTTATCTAGCATTAGATCATGGCCACTTTCTTCCAGTGACAGCACAACTATCATGCCTGCTTGCAGACATCTTGAGACACTGATGAAGCTTTATTTGCACAATAGTATCGGTTACCTCAAAGTACTGTAAAACAATTTTCTGCGGAGGAGTAGGAAGCCATGGGGATTTGCTAATACTAGAATGTTTGCCCCTTATTTAGATAGTAAGCTTTTAGGATCAGAATAGAAAGCAGACCTCAAGTTTAGAATAGTGAATCATCCGTGAGGAGCGGCGCCCCTAGGGGATCCACCACCAGTCACTTCTTGCACAGCAGCGTGGGGTGAAAAGTGCACCTGAAAAGTCTTACCTGCAGGTATAGAATTCCGAATGGAGTGCCATCAATCACACGTGTGACAGCGCCCACAACAAATAACCAGAGCACTGGCTGCTCTTTATCGGCACCATGTACAGGCCCCTGGCGTATACTGTACACAGCCTAGGATTAATCCCATTTATTCTATTACATAAAGCAGATTATAAAGGGATTTTCAGCACTATGCAGTAACCCCTTTACTGTCCAGAGCAGAGCTGCCTCAAATACCTGCCTTATACTGGAGGGTGGGGGGAGGATGCAGGTGCCAAAGGACTAGTGTAAGTTTTTAGTTTGACTCTAAAGCCCCTATTACATGGCTTGACGCCTAGCCCGATATGTCGGATAAGTGAACGCCGATCTGTATGATACAGCTCAAGTATTGTGCAGCAAGGGCTATATATATATATATATATATATATATATATATATATATATAGTTTATACATTCCTGTCTGTGGTGACCTTCTAGCTTCTGCCCACAGCCGCCAGTGGAACTTCAGAGGTGGTCTCTGAAGTGATAGGTCGCTCAGCCAATCACTGGCCGCAGTGCTGCTAACCTTTGACAGTGATTGGCTGAGCGGCCTAATACGTCAGAGACCACCTCTGAAGTTCCACCAGCGGCTGCGGGCAGAAGCTAGAAGGTCACTAGGGAGCGCGGACAGGAATGTATAAACGTTATAATTTTTTTTTACACAGTCTTTATAATCCCAGATAATACATGATGTTTTCACCATAAACTTCCATGTGCGGTAAGTCACATGTGGCTATGACTTGCTGGTGACCTGTCTGAGGTTTGGTGGTGTTCTTTTGACAGCCAAGGTACAAATTAAAAATAGGCGCATGAAAACAAGTCGCAGACAAATTCCATACATTTTTGGATAAGCAACTTGTCTGAGACTTGATGGCACTGCATTGTTGCTGTGAGATGTGCAGCCATTGTTGTGTTCTCCAGGCTTGCACATCATTGTTGCTGTGAGATATGCAGCCATTGCTGTGTTCTCCAGGCTTGCGCATCATTGTTGCTGTGAGATGTGCAGCCATTGCTGTGTTCTCCAGGCTTGCGCATCATTGTTGCTGTGAGATGTGCAGCCATTGCTGTGTTCTCCAGGCTTGCGCATCATTGTTGCTGTGTAGCTGAAGAGTTTTTTTTTTGTTTTTTTTTAATTGACTGAATCTTCTGGGTAAATACACTGATAAGTTGGATCAGGTTTAGCAGCAGATAATATTTATTTTCTCTTTGTAGATGTGCGGATCAGCAGTCCAAGCGCTTGGTATTGTTTGGTAACCACCATAAATGTCAGCAGGAGTTTTCTGGGGTTGTTGTCTGTGGTGCCGGCTATGCTTATCGTACTGCAGTCAGAGGGTCGCTCCACACAGTGAGTGAAGGTGCGTAGAGTAACTGGTACAATGGTCTATGCTAATCACTGCCCTACTTTCCTGGCCCTTCCTTATCTGGCAATATTGGCTGGGTTCACTTGAGTTCACAGTTGCTGGTGTCCCCATCTTATTAACCCAATCATCCCCTTTGCTGTAGTACCCCCCTTCCCTGTGGGTACCAAGCTGACACAGCCCCTCCCTCACTCTCCAACAGCAGGATCTCTCATTAATCACTTAAATCGGGCCTGGGGGGAAAAGTATAGAGGAGGGGGGATTCCTATGCCCCCCTCCAAAGCTCCATGGCACCACATCTCCCCTCCACGGGAACAGCAGCTCTGCCCTGACCAATCCTGAGCTGGGACAGGAACAGGCGACACTGCCACCCACTCCCACACCTGCAGAGCATTGCACCCTGAACATGCTGGACACAGTTATGCCTTTGTAGATAACAAGAGGAGTTCCCAGCACCCCCTATAGCATATTATACCAGTATAATACACAAGTCATTCTTCTGAATAGTATATGAAATTAGCTGTAAAAATGTCATGCTATAGTATAATATGTAACACTAGAACTTTGAAATACACTACTCACACCACTGTAGAATACATAACATATAACAGTATAATACGCAAGCTATTCATATTTAGTATATAGAATTATAACTGTATGCAGGTCATTTTTCCAGAATATAAAATAACTATAATATACAGGTCTTGCTGCCATATAATTTATGTAATATAATAACTCCGTAATACAAACACTAGTGTATAATATATCACATAACTATATAATATACAGTCATGCTTCTGTACAATATGGCATAACTTTACAGTATGAAAGTTACACCACTGTATGTTATATATAATATTGTATCTGTTTAATGTACAAGTCATGCTAATGTATATTATACAAAATTATAGCAATATAATATGCAAGTCAATTTTCTCAGTAACTCACAGCATTATAACTGTATAATAAACAAGTCATGTTACTGTATACTATATAACTTAATAAATGTAAAGTATGCATCATGTTTATGTTACAGTAAATCACACAAGTAATTTTCCTGAATTTATATGTAACAATATAATAATACACAAATCATGCTACTGTATAATATGTGACATCAGTCTACTATATAATACTTAACATTATAACTGTATAATACACAGGTCACTCTATAGTATGATAAAACATTCTTATAATATAATGCACAAATCATACTACTATGTAATATATAACATTACATTAGTATAATACACATCACACATCATGTTACCATATGAAGGACACTGTACTGCCATCTATGAATCTTGATACATATTACAAATATTCACAGATTCCTGTAACCTGTGTTCCCCTTATCCTGTCACTTAGCCTCCCAGTGACTGGTAAAATTCTTTGGATATACAGTTATTATCACATTATTCCATATAGATCATAGCAGTGGAATAATTCTACAGTATATGTGACATGCAGGATATCATTCTGCTGGCCATAGGATGATGCATTATGGTCATACAAAAAACTATTGCACTAGTCTTTGCACAGTCTTGCAACTACTATATTACTATTTATTACTCATCATTCACTGATTATTTGGGTTATTTTGAGCCCCCCCCCCCTCAAAAAAAAAAAAATCCCTGGCTAAGAGATGTGCATCTCCACATGCAATAAGTGAAGTGTGGCCAATGGTTGATGGCTAAACGAATGACTCAGCAATTGTTCTTTCAGCTTTTCCCCAAAACAGTCTGTTACAGTCTGTTTCTGGCTTTGGCTTCAAATCTTTGGCTTCAAATCTGTCAGATAATCTTTCTGTGTAAATGGACCCTAAAAGTGCTAGCAATTAGCTGAATGCGCAAATTTTATCTTTTCTGCATCTGTAAAATTTATCGGCCGCACAAATGATGCAGGAATCATTCGTACAGCCCTAAAAAAGATTAGATTGTGCATAGGGATGATGAGATTAATAACAATATATATGTGAATGCAATGTAAATAATAGGAACTAAACCAACGATATCCATTCTTAATAGTTTTAATATTCAGGAATATTTGTGGGCTCAAGTCTGGCTAATGCCTAAATTATAGATGGACTCTGCCTCACCCTGACACCCTAAACGGGTCATAATGCTGAACTGAGCAGCCAAATTGAAAAAAAGACCTACAGAAACAGTTTCTTCTTTTATGGAAAGTGGAGAAGAGTCTATTGTTCCATCCAGCGCAGAGCAAGGACAATGGCAGCTACTCCGTGAATAGCCTCAGATGGATCCCAACATAATGTGGACACATTGCTATAGACGGGAGCGTGTATGAAATCAGTGGGATACGGAATATTCATAGAGAGGCCGCTCTCTGGCCACCCAGCGCCCATTGTCTCCTCTAATTAGTGGTTATTTTGTGTGACTGTTACATATGCTGAGGCTACGAGAGACACAGAGAGCCATAGAGAGAGATAGCTCACACAATGGTGGAGCAGTGACCCATCCCGAGGCGGCTATTCACAGTGTCACCTCTCGCCTGTCCCATACACAGGCATCGCTGTGAGGGTAGTGGGGGCAGGGCCAGGGATAGTGCTTGTTGTGGGATAATGAAAGGGCGACAAAAAATAGAGGGAGAAGAAGAAAAAAAAAGATGCCCCATCACCCACTGTGCGGGTACGTTCTGTCACTTTGAGGGCTGTAGGGCACAGAAGTTTTGGCTCAACTTTTCTTCTCTGTTTTCAGTCCATACTTATTACAGACAAGCACAGAAGCACAGCACATGACTGGGTTTTATTTGTTTTACATGTTATTATGAATAAAAAAAATCATTATTTTTGGGGTGAGGAACCAATTTCCTGCATTTCAATAATTTTGAAATGCAGGAAATTGGTTCCCCACCCCAAAAATAATGATTTATTCTGAATAACATGTAAAACTAATGAAACAGCTGACTATGTGATATTATAAGTTACTGTACGGTATAGCAATCAGCATGTGGTGTATAATGTATAGTACGTGCATAAACCTGAAGTAACAGCAGCAGTTTATAGATACAGGTTGGAGCTGCAGATTCCCATAATGCATTAGTGTAGTACAACAGGTTAGAATAGAGAAGCAGGGCTGCTGTCAGAGGTCTGTATGGTCACATGACCGCAGTGGTGAAGGGGTGTGTGTTCAGCATGAACCAATCAGGAAGTGAGAATCACAGAGCTGTGCAGGAGAACAGTGACAGAAACTTTATATAAGGCAGTCTGAATAGCTAAGTGTGAGGAAAGGGACATTATAGCAGCAGTGTATATAGCGGAGTGTGAGTGCAGGCACGTTATAGCAGGAATGGAGAGCGGATGGGAAACCCAGGGCCTGACAGAGACTGCAGGGAGCATTAAGCAAAGAACAGAGTATATATGGGCACATAACTGCAGCACTCTCTGTCCGGGAAGAGAGGGGCTACAGCTATGAAGAGATTACCTCCACATTCCTGTCCCCTGATGCAAGCCCCAGCCTGAAATGGATCTGCTATAATTTGAAAGGTAAGGGAGACTTCCTGGGTCAGAGTTCAGGGAGTGGGGGAGACCATACCCCTCCCCCACTCCCACCCAGTACAGGGAGCTCTTACACCAAAGTAATGCTCTTTAAACCAAGTCACAATTTTGAAAAACTATGAGCTCTTCTTGCAAAACGCCTGTGAAAATCATCGATATCTAAAAGGCCCCATATATTCAGCCTTATTTTCAGTTGTGTTTCTGTTTGCTCAATGTTTTAAGCTGTTCTTTTTGCTTTTGGTCCGGACCTTAGGTTACATATTTTAAAACCAAAACCAGGAGTTGATTAAAAGAACAGAAAGGCTATGCTTACACAATGTTGAAATTTAGTGTATGGCTGTAATTTAATGGCAAATAATTGTCTTTATTTCAAAACTAGGGCCCCTACTTTAAAATAACGGTAATTATTTGCCATTAAATAGTGATCAGCCATTAAATTTCAACAGTGTGTAAACATAGCCTTTCTGTGTTTTCAATCCTTTGCTGGTTTTGGTTGCAAAATACTGAGCAAAAATACTGTGTGTGAAGATAGCCTTAGGTGGTCATACACTTTAGCCTAATATTGGCTAAATCCTCTGATGTCAATGGAACAAGCCCACAGTTTAGGCGTTTCAGCTTGTTCTACGGCTCCCGGCGTCTGGACTTCCTGCTCAGCCAATCAGTGTGCTGTCCCGATGCAGCGTAGAGATTGGCTGAGCAGGATGTCCAGACACTGAGAGACACAGAACAAGCCAGAGCGTGGACCTGGTAATGTATGAAACGGGCCACAGGGGGTTAAGGGGCTGCTGCTTACATACTCGCAGCAGGATGACAATTCTACTGCAAGTATGTAATCCTATTGAAACTGACAAGAAGGGAAACGCAGCAGATTTCGCTGTGAACTCGCAGCGCGAAATCCACTGCAATTCAGTTACGTGTGAACCCACCCTTATTGGGAATTAAAGGTTTAGTCGACATTTGTTTGGCACATGTTGCCGAAGATAACTTGCAACTAAAACTGACTGGCTGCAGTTTATTCCCTTCTCCACATTGAAAACATATGCACACTGTACAGAACCAAGGGAGAATCAACGGAAATCGCTGTCAGCCAAATTAACATTTAGCACACAATTATTAAAAAACTGTATGGTCCCCCTTTAAATGAGTTTGCCCAATCTAAACAGCCCTTTTAATACAATTCATATCTGCCAGGAAGGTTGTGTAAAGGATTGATGGGGAAGCTTCGGCCTCAAGCTGTTACAAAACTCCAGTTCCCATCATGCTTGGAAATTGCAGTTTTGCAACACCTGGAAGCTGGTGGTTCCCCATCCCTGCCTTAAGGACACTATACTCCAGGCTGTGCACCCAGATTTATTGCCCTCTTCATTGTGATTGTCCTGACCCTCTATATACTATAGAGTGCGCCCGCTGCACTGTGTGTTTATCCATTGATGAGCTATGGATGTGGAGGCGACTATGAGCTCATTCTGACTCATTCACTTATAATCTCTGACCCCCCAAACATCAAATCACTCCAAGATGTATAAGGAATGGGGAGTCTGTACTGCGCCCTGTGATAACATTACTACACACAGGTATAGTGCAGACACCGGCAGGTGACACAGAACAATCACACTCATCAGTGTCCATACACAGCAGGATTGAGTATCACACACAAGGGCTCCTCCGCACTCTGTCTCTCTCATGTCTCCAATGACGGTGGTGGAGGCGTAAAAACAATAGCTTCTTTTGTCCTTTCAGGTGGCTCCAGTCCAAGGGACAAAAATTGACTCCTCCCCATTCTGGGGACAGAGGGGCTCATTGTCACTCTAGTCTGTGGACAGGGAGTGGGGGTCATTCAGGTCGGGGACTAATCAACACTGCACCCTCTCATATCAGCAAAGAAATGAAGTCACTGGGGCGCCGGTGTCTACCATGAAGAACGCAGTCCAGGGGCTCCGGACTAGGCCAGGAAGAAGGAATTTGTCTATTTAAAGGGCAGGGAGCAGGAGTTCAGAAATAATAGGAAATAGTGCAGAATTCTTTATTCAGACCCAACATAGACTGGAAACACAATGGGGCAAGTGGTGTTGCTGCTCTGTCCGTCTTTTGCTAAGTGGAAGCTCTGTACAATAATGCAGAATCAGTGAGGAAGGTCACAGCAGATAGTCCACCCTTCTCTGCGCTCATTGTTACAAGTCTATGCAATCAAATTATTCCTTTGTGAGCACAAATCTAGCTTTTTTTCATGAAGTCCAGCTGATATCCCTTACCTACAGTGACACATTGCTACAAGACAATGAGTTGTGAGAACTAGGGGCCTTCTGTCTTTTTTCATTCATTGACAGGAAGCTTAGATGTAAGAGAATGGCAAGGAACTGAAATTTAAGGTTTATAAGAAAGTTGTTGGCTCTCAGGTGTTTCAAAATTGATAAAATATGAGATAATATATTTATTTAAGGGTCACTGTCATTAAACATAACTTTTTGACATGTTATCAGACCTGTCAAAAAAACGGTTGATCGCCAGGACTGTATTTAGAGTTCATGCTGCCCTAGGCACTTTGCACGCTGAGGCCCCCCCCCCCTACGGCACTGGCAAGTTACATGCATGGTATATACCCTGGCACTTGTGTGCCGCTCTGCTTGATGCCCGCTATTCTCTTCAAACAGACGTGATGGAGGAAGGAAGGAGGCCGGGGACGTCTTAGTTTGGGGACTGCTTCTGTCCAGTGTGGGACAGGGGTACCTGGGGCCCACCAGAGGAAATGATCCTTGGGGCCACCAATATAGAACCAGTGAGACACGACACGTTGACCCCGCTCCTTTCCTGGATTCATCTGTATCTGTGACAAATCCCTTTTTCAGTCGAACTAAAACTCTCAGAACCTTCTCTATTTATACAGCTCTCAGGGTATGCTGGGAGTTGTAGTCTCTGAGAGCACAACCCTATAATAAATCACGGCGGCAGGGGAGAAATTTTTTTTTTTATAAAAAAAAAAATTTGTTCCCTGCGGGTGCCGCTGCCCTAGGCACCGGACCACGGGTGCCTAGTGGCAAATACGGCCCTGTTGATCGCAGCGGGTCTTACTGCTGAGACCCACTGTGATTAGGAGATTTTGATATAACTTGACTCAATGACATTTTAAATTAAAGGATATAAAGACACAAAAATGGCAGTCAGGGTATTATTACAGCAGGGCCCTTGAAACATACTGGATCATAACCTGGCTATAAGCGAATCCATTAACACATATGTTGATAGAAGTTTTTTATACTCACTGATCAATGCAGCCGCGCTGATTCCAGTGGTTCCATCCATTCTGGGATCAGTCACTCTGTTCTGCAGATATTTCTGTTTTATGCTAATTAGCTTGTCTGGTGCACTGGAGGCAGCCCAGCACCCCAAGTACACCAATATCTCCTATCATGGCAACACTACCTCCTCTCATGCTGCCCTCTGACCACTGTTCCATCACCAGGCCGCCCGCCTATTTACAGAAAGTTTGACAGGCTTGGTGACAGAGCAGTGGTTGAAGACCAGAGCGGCTGCCAGCAGTGTCACAAACCCATCACAGGCAAATAAAATATATATATATATATATATATATATATATATTTTTTTTTTTTACTAAGATGACAGAACTGAGGATCTATATAAAGGTAATAACAGACTGCTTGTTTAAAGTGAACCAATCACTATGAATTTTCTTCTAAAGCTACTAGCAGCGGCCGATAGATGGGGTAATCTGCTGCCTCTCTGCCTGTCAGTGCGCTCTGAGGCGGTGTTTGACAGGAAAAGCGGTTTCTTACAAGTCTAGTTCCCGGCTCCCCCCCTGCCTCGCGCACCCGAATAAAAGACCGAATTCCTGCAGCTAAAGGTACCACAGACTGCATAGAACAAATAGTAAGGCAGAAGTTTACCCCATCTATCGCTTGCCACATATTGCCAAAGATAACTTACTACTAAAAGTGACTGGTTGCAGTTTATTCCCTTCTCCGCATTGGTTTACTTTCAATTGTATATGCATTTTCATACATTAATAGATTTTTTTTACTTTTTATTTTTCCGGTATACCAAGAATTTGTACACCCGAGAGCCAACAATCTTCTAGTCATTTCTTATATATTTTAGGCCTACTGATCAGGAGTGGATTATAATAGGTCAGTTTCGGGTGGTAGCCTGGGGCCCTGAGCTCCTGGGGGGCCCATGGTCACCCAAAAAGACTTATACTTACAGTGGTGTATTGTCTCCTGGCTACAGTTCTGGCATGATTTGAAAAAAAAAAGTCCCTGCTTTTTTACCACAATTTTGCACAAATCAGGGCATCATGACATTATCTATCCTGTACTATGAACACATACCTCCCAACCGTCCCGGATTCCGCGGGACAGTCCCGTTTTCGCGGTTCTGTCCCGCAGTCCCGGAACGGCCCCCCCGTGTCCCGCATTATATGTGGCCCGACCAAAAAAACAATAAAACAGTAACTCACCTGTCCGCCGGTCCCAGCAGCTCCTCTCCCGGCAGAGCGCGCACTCCCATCATCCTCCGGGGCGGGCAGTGGGGTACAGAGACACTGACTGTGCCGGAAGTGACCTGCAGCCTCTCATGAATTACTTCCGGCACAGTCAGTGACTGTATACCCCGCTGCCCGCCCCGGAGGATGACGGGAGTGTGCGCTCTGCCGGGAGAGGAGCTGCTGGGACCGGCGGACAGGTGAGTTACTGGTTTATTGTTTTTCTGGTCGGGCCACACAAATGGAGGCATTGGCTACTATGTGAGGCACTATATGGAGGGATTGGCTACTATGTGGGGCACTATATGGAGGGATTGGGTACTATGTGGGGCACTATATGGGGGATTGGCTACTATGTGGGGCACTATATGGGGCTGTGGCTATTATGTGGGGCACTATATGGGGGGCATTGGCTACTATGTGGGCACTATATGGGGCAGTGGCTATTATGTAGGGCACTATATGGGGGGCATTGGCTACTATGTGGGGCACTATATGGGGGGCATTGGCTACTATGTGGGGCACTATATGGGGGCATTGGCTACTATGTGGGGCACTATATGGGGGCATTGGCTACTATGTGGGGCACTATATGGGGATTGGCTACTATGTGGGGCACTATATGGGGGCATTGGCTACTATGTGGGGCACTATATTGGGCATTGGCTACTATGTGGGGCACTATATGGGGGCATTGGCTACTATGTGGGGCACTATATGGGGGATTGGCTACTATGTGGGGCACTATATGGGGGAATTGACTACTATGTGGGGCACTATATGGGGGATTGGCTACTATGTGGGGCACTATATGGGGGAATTGGCTACTAAGTGGGGCATATGTGGGGGCATTGGCTACTATGTGGGGCACTATATGGGGGCATTGGACACTGGGGCATATATGGGGGGATTGGCTACTATGTGGGGCACTATATAGGGCATTGGCTACTATGTGGGGCACTCTATGGGGGATTGGCTACTATGTGGGGCACTATATGGGGGCATTGGCTACTATGTGGGGCATATATGGGGGCATTGGCTACTATGTGGGGCACTATATGGGGGCATTGGACACTATGTGGGGCACTATATGGGGGCATTGGACACTATGTGGGGCATATATGGGGGTATTGGCTACTATGTGGGGCACTATATGGGGGCATTGGCTACTTTGTGGGCACTATATGGGGCATTGGCTACTATGTGGGGCATTATATGGGGGCATTGGCTACTATGTGGGGCACTATATGGGGGCATTGGCTACTATGTGGGGCACTATATGGATGATTGGCTACTATGTGGGGCACTATATGGGGCATTGGCTACTATGTGGGGCACTATATGGGGGCATTGGCTACTATGTGGGGCACTATATGGGAGATTGGCTACTATGTGGGGCACTATATGGGGGCATTGGATACTATGTGGGGGATTGGATACTATGTGGGGCACTATATGGGGGCATAGGCTACTATGTGAGGCACTATATGGGGCATTGGATACTATGTGGGGCACTATATGGGGGCATTGGATACTATGTGGGGCACTATGTGGGGCATTGGATACTTTGTGGGGCACTATAATGGGGGATTGGATACTATGTGGGGCACTATATGGGGGATTGGATACTATATAGGGCATTTTTTCGGGGATTGGTTACTGTATAGGGCACTATTCAGTCAGCAGCATGTGGTGACTGTAGGGGAGTGGCTAGGGAGGGTTGCTATGGGGGCGTGGTTATGGAGGGTCGCTATGGGGGCGTGGCTATGGGGACCGTGGCGCACATGTCCCTCTTTGCTCTTTGCAAAAGTTGGGAGGTATGTGAACACCACACTAGTGCTGCCATAGATACAGTGGGGATGGTGGGCCCAGGCTTTGTGAACAGCCCGAGGCCTATGGTAAAGTTAATCTGCCCCTGCTACTGATACAGGGCCCTCTAGAGTAGACCCTCAGACTCATATCATAGATAGTTTGAGCCCCACTCCAGTCTTAATAAATTAACTATTAGAATGTTGCAGAACAATGATGCAGCAATATTTAAGGAAAAGTGGACAGGCCTATCTAGAGACACACCAGGGGTGCATATACCTTATACAAGGCTCCCCTGCGGTTAACCCAGTGTATCTTTAATTAAAGTTTATCAGTAAAAACATATAATAGATTATGAACATCCCGGGAACCGCAGAGATGAGGTTTCCAGGCAGAGACTATAAATGGACAAACTGCATTCCAGATGTGCAAAGCCACAGTAACTGCGCCTGATCCACGTGACTTTACTTCTGGCCTTCGTCCTGCCAAAAACAACTTGACCTGATTGTTACTGCTCCAGTAGTCACAGATGTTTGCCACAGCCAACAACTTTCATTAGAAGCCAATGAGCGATCCATACTCACCTGATGACATCACAACATCTAAAATATAATGAAGAGAATCATAGTCCCCCCCCCCCCCATTTCAAAAATACTGATCACCGCAGTTATTTAGTATTATAAACAATAGGCAGAATGAACTGACATTTGGAAGCCCCATCCCTACGCCAGGGTGTCAATCATTCCTATGTACATATCGCCATCTGCTGGACATGTCTTATATTACACTAGGTACTTAAACAGCAGACCCCTGTATTGTAGTAGCTTAACCCCTTAAGGACAGAGCCTGAAATGGCCTTAAGGACAGAGACAAATTTTATGAATATGACCAGTGTCACTTTATTCCTTAATAACTTCGGGATGCTTTTACCTATCCAGCCGATTCTGAGATTGTTTTCTCGTGACATATGGTACTTTACATTTCTGGTAAAATGGAGTCGATACTCATTACGAATCTTTATTCGAATATTTATACGAATGCCACATAAATTTTATATTAAATAGCATTAGCAACATGTCTACTTTATGTTGGCAGCTTTTATTAAACTATATTTAATTTTTTTTAGACAATAGGAAGCTTAAAACATTAGCAGCAATTTTCCAAATTTTCAGTAAAATTTCAAAATCAGATATTTTTAGGGACCTGTTCAGGTTTAAAGTGTATTTGAGGGGACTGTATGTTAGAAAGCCCTACAAAGCACCCCATTTCAGAAACTGCACCCCCCAATCTCTGCAAAAGTACATCCAGAAAGTTTTTTAACCCTTTAGGGGAGTCACAGAAATAAAAGCTAAGTGTGTAAGAAATTTGAAAATTTTTATTTTCTGTGCAGAGATTTTATTGTAATCCAATATCTTTCATAATGATAAACCTATTAGCAGAGAAATGCACCCCAATATTGATTGCCCCGTTTCTGCAGTTTCTAGATATACCCCATATGTGGCCCTATTGCGCTATTTGAGGCAATCACAAGCCTCAGATACAAAGGAGCGCCTAGTGAATTTCAATGCCTCCGTTATATTTGGTCATTTTTGACTGTACCACTTCAGGTTGGCAGAGGCTCTGGGGTGCCAAAACCTAAAAAACACCCCTAAAGGGACACCATTTAGAAAACTACACCCCTCAAGGAATATATAACCAAAAAAAAACAAAATTGAGTATTGTAGCAAATAATTTTATTTAAATCATGTTAAAATACAGAAAAAGAAAAAATGAATCAACACTTATAAAAACAGGGTGGCAATCCTGGAGAGATATCACATATACATAAATATATAAGAGCAATATAGGAGCAATTCATAAGAAGGAACACTGGGACCGGGTATAAAGTGCTATGTGCAAAGAATTTTGTTACATGGGGAACAAAACCCCTATATCTGATGTAAACACCCTTCCCACCCCATAGAAGAATCGCTCTCATTACCAATAAATCACTAAGTCCGCTCGCTCTCCAGGACGCCACCACCCCGACGCGTGTTTCGTGTCCTTCGTCCGGGGGTAATGACGTCCTAGCAGGGGGGGCCTTATATACCCCAATCCTCCAATCATAACTCAATATCAAACAATCACCTGTGGCTCGGCAGCGCATAAACGCCGCACACCCACTTCCTGTCACGGCCAGGTCCCTCCCCGGAAGTACGTCATGACTCCCGGTCACGTGACCCATCACATGATCGCGGGAATCAGCGTCGTTCCGGGTTGCCGAGCAACCACAGCAGTGGATTCCGTGAGTGGAGACGGGCATGTGCATCACCAAGTATCTGAAAATAGGAGCATGAGGGATATATGCAGCTCCGTCCCTGTTACAAAGTGACCAGTCCATGTCAATGTGCTGAAAACGATGATATACATCCATAACATTGTGCAAGTTACAAAAGTTTCACAACGCAATTAAAGTGACTTATGCATAAATACTACATAATACCTGTGAGAACTAAAACTATAATTATATAAAAATATGGAAATAAATAACAAAAAATAATAGTGGCCAGTGTAGTGACTATATAAAAAATATATGTGTGCATGATATATATGAAAAAATTAATAGATAATGTAAATACATAATGTATTCAAAAAGAAAAGTGTATAAAGTGCAATGTGCTATCAAATATATATTTTGTAATGTGAAAATAAATAAAAATAATAAACACACGTGAAAACAATCGCACTTAGTACGTGAATAAATCATCCTATACTGTGTCAAAAGTTAATGTGCAATACCAGACTGAAAAACATCATAAAAAAACAAAAACGCATAAAAAACGCATGAAAAACAAAAAAAAATAAAAAAATCCTGTGATAACCAGGAACGGAAAATATCGTTACAGATGGTTTCTCCTCCTGCTGCAATTAACAGTTCACTTGCTCATGGCCACATGATTATTTCATCTATTGATTCGAGGATCCTACAAATCACAAAAGATTAAAAATTTGTCCATCATAAAAACTTAAACATACAACATTACTTCTGCTAAAACCATAAAGAAAAAAGAAAAACACATGGGGGAACTGAAACCTACTGGAGGAAAGGTGCGAAGTTCAGAGCCTCATTGAGTCCCATCGGAGCCATTGTTTTGAGTTTCCATATCCATTTTACTTCTTTTTGTGCCAGACGATTCGTTACATTACCACCACGGATTCCACTGTTAATTTTGTCTATGCCCTTCACCTTCAAAAGACGGGAGTTACAATCATGGAATTTCTTAAAATGTCTTGCTATCGATTTCATTTTATTCCAGTCAGCTTCATTACGTGCCAATTCAATATCTCGCATATGTTCGCGAATTCTTACCTTCAACTCGCGTCTCGTTAATCCAATGTAAATCTTCCTACAAGGACACATTGCGTAGTAGACCACATTTTTGGTGTTACATGAGATGGACTGTGTGATTTTGTATGTATATTTTCCTTCTGCATCTGTAAATTCTGTAGCTGTCTCCACATTCGGACATGCCACGCATTTCCCACAGGGTGTACAACCCCACTTGGGTCCCTTTGATCCAAATAATCCGGGTTTCTTTTCCGGGTTTTTCTTTACCCCTCAAGTAATGTAACAAGGGGTGCGGTGAGGATCTGGACCCCACAGGTGCTTCACAGATTTTCAGAACAATGTGGTGTAAAAAAGGAAAAATTCTATTTTTTACACTAAAATGTTGTTCTAGCCTTCAATTTTCATTTTTACAAGGGGATAAAAGAAAAAAAAAAAACACCAAACGTGTAGCGCAGTTTCTCCCAAGTACAGAAATACCCCACATGTGGACATAAAGTGCCAAGCGGGCGCAGGACGGGCCTCCAAAGGGAAGGAGCGCCAATTGGCCTTTGCAAGCTGGATTTTACT
The DNA here is from genome assembly GCF_027789765.1 of Dendropsophus ebraccatus. Lineage (NCBI taxonomy): Eukaryota > Metazoa > Chordata > Amphibia > Anura > Hylidae > Dendropsophus > Dendropsophus ebraccatus. The sequence continues at coordinate 103,189,301 of NC_091457.1, read as the reverse complement.
GGAATGGATGTCAAGGGTCATGTCGCATTTACAGAGCTCTCGTGCTGCCAAAACACTGGAAACCCCCCACAAGTGAACCCATTCTGGAAACTACACCGCTCAAGGAATCTAACAAGGGGTGCAGTGAGGATATGGACCCCACTGGTGACGGGCACAAATGTGGAACAATGTGACATAAAAGTGAAAATTTTCATTTTTCCACTTTCACGGCACAAATGTGCCCGTCATCAAGGGGTCCATATCCTCACTGCACCCCTTCCCCTTGTTAGATTCCTTGAGGGGTGTAGTTTCCAGAATGGGGTCACTTGTGGGGGGTTTCCAGTGTTTTGGCTGCACGACGGCTCTGTAAATGCGACATGGCGTTCATCATCCATTCTGGCCAAATCCAACCTCCAAAATCCAAATGGCGCTCTTTCCCTTCAGAGGCTTGCCCTGCGCCCACATGGCGCTTTATGTCCACATGTGGGGTATTTACAGACTCGGGGGAAATTGCTCTACACATTTTGTGTGTTTTTTTCTCTGTTAACCCCTTGTGAAAATGAAAAATTTAAGGCTAAACCAACATTATAGTGTAAAAAATGTAATATTTCATTTTCACGCCATATTGTTCTACATTTGTGCCCGTCACCAGTGGGGTCCATATGCTCACTACACCCCTTGTTACATTCCCTGAGGGGTGTAGTTTCCATAATGGGGTCCCTTGTGGGGGGATTCAACTGTCTTGGCAACACAGGGGCCTTTTGAATGCAACATGGCCCCTTGAAATCCATTCCAGCCAAATCCAGCCTCCAAAAGCCAAATGGCGCTCCTTCCCTTTGGAGGCTCGTCCTGCGCCCACATGGCGCTTTATGTCCACATGTGGGGTATTTCCGTACTCAGGGGAAATTGCTCTACACATTTAGTGTTTTTTTATCTTTTAACCCGTTGTGAAAATGAAAAAAATGAAGACAAGATCAATAATTTAGTGTAAAAATTAAACATTTTTTACACTATATGTTAGTCTAGTCTTGATTTTTTCCTTTTCCACAAGGGGTTTAAAAAGAAAATGTAGGGTGTAGGGTAATGTAGAAAATGTAGGGTAATTTCCCCTGAGTACGAAAATACCCCACATGTGGACATAATGTGCCATATGGGCACAGGGCAAGCCACCAAAGGGACAGAGCCATTTAGAGGCTGGAATGGAGGATGGAGGCCATGTCGCAATTAAAAAGCTCCTGTGCTGCCAGGACAGTAGAAACCCCTCACAAGTGACCTCATTATGGAAACTACACCCCATAAGGAATCTTACAAGGGGTGCAGTGAGCATATGGACCCCAGTGGTGACAGGCACATATGTAGAACATGTGGTGTGAAAATAATGTCCTGGCTGCACAGAGGCTCTGTAATTGCATCATGGTATCCTCTAATGGGAATGGCGGCCATACCTACTTAGCTGGGGAAAAGGGACAATTTTAATTTATTTGGGGGGTGTTAGGCCAATTATTAGTTTATAAGGTTGAAAATGACAGGTGTCCATCAAATTCAACCTGTGTTGATCCAGAGAAAGGCAAAAAACCCTCGTGAGGCAGACAACAGTAGCCTCATCACAGGGGAAAAATTCCTTCCTGACTCCATATTGGCGATCAGAATAATCCCTGGATCAACGTGACCCGTGAAATAGAAATAAGGGACAGAATTTAGATAATGTAGAACTCCAATGACGTGTGGTTCGCCTTGAAGCGATCCAGTATGCAGAGGCCGAAATGATCAGGACAGGTGTCACACTGGAAAATGGTGTCCTTCCTGATCCCCCTGTTACACCACACTCTGCGCTTCTTCTGGGGTCTCCTGTTTTCCAGTGTGGAGGACGTCACCTGGAAAATGTTGCCCTGGTGCGATATGGGGTCCTTCATATCCAGAAGCGCTGGGTCCACTTCATGGCTGCTAAATATTAGGGCGCTATTACTGCTTCTGATATGTTCAGATCGTGCCGCAAGCTACAGTAGCTCGGGCAGCGAGGGACCGGAAGAGGGGGTGCTGGTATAAAAGTTATCCCGTACAGGTGGTAACCTTTATCCAGCAGTGGGAAGATCAGTTCCCGAACGATCTTCCCATTAACTCGGAGGATGTGGGGGCATGGTGGGGGCTGGATTCGTGTGTCCCTTCCCTCATACACTGTAAGGGTACGTGCACACTGCGGAATGGCGAAGGATAACCCTTTGTGCATTCCGCAGCTGGCACCCGCCGGCGGACTGATGGAGGCGTGCGTCTCCGCTCGTGTCACACTCCATTCTATGTACAGCCGGATTCCGCCCTCTGTCCAAAGAATGAACGTGTTATCCTTCGCCATTCCGCAGTGTGCACGCACCCGTTTAAATCTGTAATTGTACCCTGAGGTACTCTCACAGACTTTGTAGAATTTCACGCCATACCGTCATCTCTTATTGGGACGGTTCTGACGGAAAAGACGTGTCTGTGGGGCAGCGTACGCTACGCTACCCCCAGACACGTCACTGGATGATGAGGATGATGAGGATGAATGGAGGAAAGAAGGATCCATCCTCACTGGCTGTTTCGGTGTCGGAGGCAATAATAATGCCTCCAGTGCATAGAGAAATCCAGTGCACAAGAAGAAAATGGCGCAGTTTGTGGGAACTGGAAGGCATTTTGAAAAAAGGACTGCGCCACCAGGATCCAGAGCCGACCAGTAGTAGTGAACATTTTTTTTTTTACTGCTTCTAATGGAACATTTGCTTTAAGGTGGACATGAAACAACACCTTTTCAGGCTATGTTCACACAACCATTTTCAATGTCTGTTATTTGATACTCAAAATAATGGTCGTTGTTTTGAGTATCAAATAACAGCTGTTGTTTAACATATTTTGGGGGCTGTCATTACAATGACAGTTCAGGTAGTTGGGGTTGAATGATGGCCCTTTTGGGTGTGACTTTATTTTAAAGGTCCGTGTTTTATACCATTGAATTTGGTATAAAAGACGGTATAAGAACAGTGAATTAAAAAACTGTGTGAACAACTTAAAATAATGGCCGCTGTTCGCTAAATAATGGCCATGAATGTTATGAACATTATTCGACACTTCACTTTTTGTGCATCCGCAAAATTGTGGCTGAATATGGGACGTAATTGTGCGGATTGCGAACAGCCGATCATACAGTCCACAAAAAATTGCAGATAGGTTATTGAATCTGGTCCTTGCACATCTTCTGTGCATGGACTGTATTCATGAATACGTCCTTAGATTGACCAGTTGGTTCAGTGGGAACTTAGCTATGCAGTGAGAAAAAGCGGCACAATCACTTAATAGGCATATCGCAATTCAATGGCTTATCCTGTGTGGACCAACCTAAATGCAAAGTGGTCCATGTTTAGGGCATTCTTTCCAGGCTCTGTGTCACATGGCCAAGATGGCCGCTTCTGCTTACAATAGACTTTTCACACAACTGATAGCTGTGCTCAAAAGAAAATCTCTGATTCATTGTCTTTGCAGTTTATTACAGTACATCTCTATTAACAGGGACACCAGAGCAGAACATAGAAAGTGTTGGCGAGCTTAGCTAGTGCTACCTGCTGGAGAGAACCTGGGCTGTGTAAATGCATCCTGAGCCTGACTTCTCCAAAGAGTCCATGCTGTACCTGAAAGGTATGTTAAAGGGGTTATCCGGGTAACAAAAACAATATTCTAAAGGATCCCCCTTTCCAATACCACCCTATGTCTAATATACATGTAGAACCTATATTGCACCCTTTCCCTGTTTTTTTTTTTCATTCTTATCTGCTTTGGATGTGCAAAATCCTGTACTCTAGGACCATGTTCAGCTCCCTCTTCCCCCTCCCTTTATAGTCACAGGACATGTGATCTCCTCTCTGGGGGCCAGGTTACTTTTCTATTGACTTGGTAACCCCACCCCAGGAGACATTATCTGCATCATCTCCATGCACCTGTGCTGCTTCCATAGACTTTCATGTGTCCCTGAGCCTAGGTTTCTGTAATATGAAAAGTTATAGTTCTATCTCTGCTTGCAGTCAGTGAATGCAGAAATATGTACCTGTCTTTGTGTCTCAGCTCTGTATATTGTAAGTCAGGGGTGTCAAACTCAAATACACAGTGGGCCAAAATAAAAAAATTGGACAAAGTCACAGGCCAACCTTGTTTTGATATGATTAAACCCCAACCCACATAATAGCCACCCCCCCCCCAATATTGCCCCATATAGTAGCCAGCCCTCCAAGTGTCCCATATAGTAGCCAGCTCTCCCTAATAGTCTCATATAGTAGCCACAGTCTCATTTATAGTAGCCATCCCTCCCCTGTAGTTTCATATATTAGCCAGCCCTCCCCAATAATCTCATATAGTGGTCAACCCTCCCCCCCATAGTCTCTTATATAGTAGCCAGTCCTCCCCATAGTCTCATATAGTAGCCAGCCCTCCCCAAGTCTCATATAGTAGCCAGCCCTCCCCAAATAGACTATGGAGGAGGTCTGGCTACTATATTAGACTATTGGGGAAGGCTGGATACTATATAAGAGACTATTGGGGAGGGCTGGCTACTATATAAGAGAATATGGGGGAGGACTGGCTACTATATAAGAGACTATGGGGGGAGGGCTGGCTAATATATGAGACTCTTATATAGTAGCCAGCCCTCCCCAATAGACTCTTATATAGCCAGCCCCTAGAACAGTTGTTAAAGGGAACCTGATGCCTGTGGAGGCACCCAGCGCAGGACGTGTATGATTTTAGATCTAGTGTGGATTTAGATCTCTGCTTGCTGACTGTAAATGAAAACATATAAAAAAATCAAACTGGGGCAGCACTGGAAAATATCAAGAATGTTTAGATAGAGTGGACATCTCACCGCACAGGACCCTTCCGTTCGGCTTCAATCCAATAGTAAACGTAGGAGACAGCACTTCTTGTGGAAAAAACGTGATTTTTTATTCACATCAGACTCAACGTTTCGGCTGGTACTTCAGCCATTCTAAAGCCGCCACTGCTGCCGCCACCGCCACCACCACCTAGAAGTGGTCTAGAGACAGAAGTGTGCCTAATAAAGGAGCCTCCTTTCTCTGGATGGTGGGTAAAAAATGTGTGCCCCACTTGTAGCAAGACCCAGTGTCTATTCAGACTACACCTGTAATGGTTTGTATATATCAGACAACAATTCTATCTGGACACATTATTATTTTTTGTCAATAAGTGAGGGGAATAAAAATATTACCTATTTTACATTTCTTTAATAAAGTATAACTTCGGGGCTGTGCTCGCTTCTGTAAAGTATCTATGGGTGTAATAGAGAACTGTCCTGCTTTCTTTCTGGGGAGCTTGGCTATTACCGAAGGCCGTCACTGTCCCGTTTAAACACTGTAAAATGAAAAAAACCCAACAACAAACAAACAGAACCATAGAATCTACAAACAAAAACCCTCAGTTAGTACGTTGTTGCTCCTCCTTGGATTTAACGACATTCTGAATACTTTAAGGCATGATACAAAATATTGTATTTCAAGCTTGAATAACAGCGGCAGATCAACTTTTTAAGGTGTATTTGCCGTTTAAATGATTATTATTTTTTTTAAACCTGCATCGTTTTCTTAGATAAACTCTTCAGAGTAGTGACTGTGATTTTAGTAGCCTCTGGGATTCTACATTTTTCATTCTCTCCATTTCAGGGGGCAAGACAAGAGCAGGGTTGTTGGCCAGTAGGACATACACACAGAGATTCCTTTTCTGGTAAATAGCGCACTCCTGTCTGTCATGCTGCCTCACAACTTAAAGTGTACCTGTTGTTTCAACTTTCAAAATCTAAATCAACAGTAGATGTGATATAAAGCTTGAAGTTTAAAGAGTCACTGGTGTGAAATTTTTTTTTCTGCAGAAATCAATAGTACAGGCGATTTTAAGAAACTTTGTAAGGCTACGTTTACATCAGCGTTTGACCATCCGGCACCATTCCGCCTACCTTTTCCGTTTTGGAGTAAGCAAAACGGAAACTGTCGGATCCATTAAAATCCCCATAGATTCCCATGATATTTTAGTGTGCTCCGTTTGCCCTAATTGTGCTCCGTTTGTATGCAATCCGTTCAAGATCCGTTTTTTTTGAACAGAAGAAAAAATAGTGTTTGCAGTATTTTTCTTTCCGCTTAAAAAAACGGATCACGATCGGAAAGTGCACTTCTGTTTTTTTTTCACATTGTAGTCAATGAGGACAGATCTAAAACGGAAGGTATTTCCATTCACATCCATTTTTTTCATCCGTTTTTGCACTGAGCATGCGCAGAAGCAGCAAGAAACCAAAGAAGAAAGAAAAACGGATAGAAAAACGGATGCTGACTGATGTAAACGGATGCAAACTGATGTACAAAAGTCAGTTTTTTTAAGCTAAAATACAAACGGACCATTAAAAAAAGATGAACATTTTGCAATCAGTTTGCATCAGTCTGCTCATCAGTTTATGCTCATCCGTTTAATTAATATAGACGGATCTGTTAGAAACAAAGAAAAACGCTAGTGTGGCTGAGCCCTAATTGGGTTTATTAGCCAAAATTGTATTTTTATCATGAAAAGGCAGTTTGAAGCTCTCACCCATCTTCATTGTTCTCCTATGGAAAGAGGGAAATAAACACCAAAACAGGACAAAAAAGAGTTAATCTACAAATACCTCACCCTTTATCTCCTCTGACAGTCAGCACTGACCTCTCCGACCTCTGAATACCTGTCACCCAGCTCCATGTTTGTGTAATCCTTTGTTCTCAGCTCTCTGCTGCAGGTTAACTCCCTCCTCCCCCTCCCCTCTCCATAGAACAGACAGGTTGTGTCTGATGCAACAAGTCACAATTTCCTGATTTTTTTGCAGTGGATGACAGAAAGGAGAGGAGGGGGGACCTGGGAAAAGGCTTTTTGAATGCAGATAATGGCATATTTGCCTAATAAACCCAATTACAAAGTTTCTTAAAATCGCCTGGACTATTTATTTCTGCAAAAAAAAAACAACTCCCGACAGTGACTATATATATTTAATTATCATGGGAAACACGGCACTTTCTGTTTTGACTTTTTTTCCCTCAAAAAGTCTAATGCTGCGTTTACACGTAACGATAATCGTGGGAATTTGCGCGATAACGATAGAATTCAAACGATAATCGTACGTGTAAACACAGCGAACGATCAAACGACGAGTGAGAAATTGTTCATTTTGATCTTTAAACATGTCCTCAAATCGTCATGGTCGTTCGCAAAAAATTCGCAGATCGTTCCGTGTGAACAGTCGTTCGCCGATTTAACCAATGTGTGAGATAGGCTTAAGCGATCGCAAAATGAATTTTCCGTACGATGTATCGTACCGTCTAAACGCTGATCGTTATGAAAAAAATCGTTACTCCGACATCGTTAATTGTACGATCGGGCCAATTAACGTTTCATGTAAACGCAGCATACGTCTTGTGTATCCCAGGCAGTCTGAGCACTCACAGAGAAGGCAGTCATGTGATTGATGGACATATTGAGCGGTGACTCTCTGTACTGGCTGGACTTCCTGTGTACTATAGGTGCCTTCAGAGGGGGCTTATCTACTACATGGGGGCACAGAGCAGCCTGACTAGCATTTGGAGGCAAATGTACATGTGAATGTATACTAACTGTTCCACTAGATTTAATTTGCTATGCTACATTAGCTTTTAGACTAACATTCCTGCAGTAAGTTTTTGGTTTGCTCAGCTCTTTCCATTCCGCTCAGCAGTGGCTAAAGCTTAGAGGGAACATTGCTTTCTGCTTTACCATGATGTAGTGCTGGGAAAGGCTTTAAAGGACAACTCCCGCGGGACCCCAAAAAAAAAAAAAAACACAGACACACACAGACACCATACTCACCATCTCTCCGGTGACGATCGCCACTCGATTCGCCCGCCGTCCGCCTCTCTGTCGCCGCCGTCCGCCATCCAGCGATGTCTCCAACTTCCGGGTCCAGGGGATGGAAAAGGCTGCCAGTGCGCTTGCGCACCGGCAGCCTTTTCATTGGCTGGAGCGCATCACATGGCTTCCAGCAAGCTCAGCCAATCAGGGCTGAGCAAGCTGGAAGCCATGTGATGCGCTCCAGCCAATGAAAAGGCTGCTGGTGCGCATGTGCACCAGCAGCCTTTTCATCCCCATTCACTTTGCATGAAGACGCCGAGGAGGAAGAAGACCCGGACCGCCCCTCGGCTCTGACGTCGTCGTCACCAGATGCCGCCCCGGAGAAGAGGACCGTGACGATCGTAATAGGTAATGTATACATTCCTTAACTTCCGGGGTGGGGGGTCGGGGGTCCGAAAGTGGGGGAAGGGGGCCAGCCCGGGTATTTAACCACTTTACAAAGTTATATAACTTTGTAATGTGTGTTAAATGAGCAAAAAAAATTTTTTGTGGGAGTTGTCCTTTAAATAGTACAGTACTGGATGGTAGGTGGAGGGAGGAGTTACTGGGTTTGCTATATGAGCAGATATCTAAGAAGCAGCAGCAGCAACACCACGTCACACGTGCCAGTATTTCTCTCTTACACATGTTAATCCCATTCCCACTAGAGACAGGTTTACCATGACAACAGGAAGTGGACTGAATAAAATGGAGGTAAGTTGTTTGAAACAGTGCCATTTACATTTCCACCACAAATTTTCAATCAGATTGAAGATCTTGACTGATGAATCCCCGGTACGTTGCCTTACATGCAATTCTCTATAATAAAGCAGTAGAAAAATGGTGTTGTTTTCTTCAGGCATCATCTTTAGGTTTCGTTGGAATAGTACCAGACAAAAGTTCTAGGATCATCTACATGGCTAGTGCAGATTGGTCAAGTATTACAGAATTTATTACTGGTGTTTTCTTTCCAGTCTCACACAGTGCTCTCTACTGCCACCTCTGTCCATGTCAGGAACTGTCCAGAACAGGAAAGGATTTCTATGAGGATTTGATACTGGACAGAGGTGGCAGTAGAGAGCACCATGTCAAACTGGAAAGAATATACCACTTCCTTCAAGGTATACAGCAGCTGATAAGCACTGGAAGGCTTGAGATTTTATTTTTTTCGCAGAATTTACAAATCTATCTAACTTTTGAACACCAGTTGAAATTGAAATTTTTTTTCATCTGTAGTATCGCTTTAAAATAGTTGTCTAGGGATCAAAAGGTCAGACCTGTTCTCTCTGACAATTTACTACCTCCTTCTGGCTGTCTCAGAAGTATATGTAGTTTACCCCACACGAGATGCCCCAATGACTTTATGTAAGCTAGCGCCAATCTAGATCTGCACTCACTTGCTGAGCCTTTTACACAGCTCCATAAACATGCAGCAAGGTGTGTGTGTGTAGGTGTGTGTGTGTGTGTGTGTGTGTGTGTGTGTGTGTGTGTATGTATATATATATATATATATATATATATATATATATATATAGCGATGTCCATGCAGCCTTTGCCTTAATAAGTGAAAATAATAACGTTTTACCTACCTCTCCACACTCCCTGACTTTCTGCTAGCTTCGACCCACTCCCTGCAGTGTCTGAAGTGACAACACAGGAATCGTCAGTACAGTGTCACAGCCAGTGATTGGCTGAGCGGCCTGTCACTTTCGGCGGTGCGGGGATTGGGCCAAAGCTAGCAGGACATCAAGGAGCATGGAAAGCTATGAAGAACTTTATTTTGTTTACACAGTAATCAGCCTGTATAGCTATTACATATAGTGATAAACACCTGGCAGCCGATGATTTCAGGTTAGGACTAGAGATGAGCAAATTAACAGTAATAACAAAGCAAATAGCTTAGTTATCTCTGCAATCCACTCATCAGCCGGCTGCCTTTTAATTCACTGCCAATCTGTGTTGCTCCTGCCCAGGTGCTGGATCCAGTCCAGGGAAACTGGGAGAAGTCAGACTTTCATAACTAAGGCAATGTGCACACTATGGAATTCGCACAGATAACTTCCAGCGTTTTGCGCCGCTCACCCGCCCCACTTGCAGTTCTGCAGGAGCAACAGAAAACGCTGGAAGTTATCCGTGCAGATTTTTGGGGAGCCACAATCCTGAATCTGGTCCCCGACAGCTGTAGTTAATATTTAAATAGAGATCGTGAGTAACTTAATTATGCCCAGGATAAGTATATAGATGTAGGTATCCTAACAAAAAGAAAAAAAAAAAAGTGTTTACATAATAAATTTATATATATATATATATATATATATATATATATATATATATATATATAGTGGTACCTTGGTTTAAGAGTAACTTGGTTTAAAAGCTCAGTGTTTTTCAAAATTGTGACTTGGTTTAAGAGCATTGCTTTGGTTTAAGAGCATTGCTTTGGTTTAAGAGCTCCCTGTACTAGGTGGGAGGGGGAGTGGAGGAGGGGCATGGTCTGCATAGCGGGGTCTACAGCCCTGTACTCTGACTCATAAAGTCACCCTTACCTTCCAAATCATGGCAGATCCACTCCAGACAGGGGACAGGACTGTGGAGGTAATCTCTCCTTATAGATGTAACCTCTCTCTCTCTCTCTCTCTCTCTCTCTCTCTCTCTCTCTCTCTCTCCGGACAGAGTGCTGCATGTATGTGCCCACATCTGCCCTGCTCATTCCGTCATGCTCCCTGCAGTCTCTGTCAGCCCTTGTGTTTCCCATCCTCTCCATTACTGTACAGTAACTCATAATATCACAGATTCTGCTGTTTCTGAATGTTTGTTTCCTCTGTTTTACATGTTTTCAGAATAATCATTATTTTTGGGGTATGGAACCAATTGTCTGCATTTCTATGATTTGGTATGGGAAAATTTGCTTTGGTTTAAGAGTGGATTTGGATTACAAGCACGGAATTATGCCCGTAATCCAAGGCACGTGTGTGTGTGTGTGTGTGTGTGTGTATTAGGCAGACTAGGTAATGTTTTTCTGACACTGTTTTGTAGGTCCAGGTGTGATGTGCACTTGCTGTTAAAAGGAGCATTACACTCAAATTAAACTTTTAACATGTTGCAGCCCTTGGGGAAAACAAACACCTTTCTGCACTCCTTCAGTAAACTCCTGCGCCATCTTCGCATCCCTAGCTGAACGATCCGGCCTCGTCTGGCAGTGTCAGCCCGCTCAGCCAATAACTGACTGAGAGCGCCGTGGCCAGCAATTGGCCAAGGAGGCAGTCACTGCCAGACAAGGCCAGATCGTTCAGCCGGGGACACAAAAGATGATGCAGAAGGACATCAGGGGAGCGCAGAAAGGTAAGAATAGGCAGTTTTATGTACCCATTAAACCCAGAAAAAAAAAAAAAAAAAAAGATTCTGTAAAGTGCTGTATAATTTTGTCAGGGGCTGTAATACCCCTTTAATTGCTTGTTTATACACATATACTGTACAGGATCCGTGAATAGGGTAAGAGCAAACTACCCATAAAATATGATTAAAGGGGTATTCCAGGAAAAATTAACTTTTCCCAATATCCACAGGATAGGTAAAGATTGCCGTAGGAGATTCAGGGGTGGGGTACCCCTTGATGATCTCCGTATTGGGCCTAGGCTTCTGTATTATGAATAGAGCTGTGGATATGGCATGTGACCCACGGCTCTATGCATTCCTATAGATCGACGGAAAGAGACGAGCAAGACGGAAGAGCGCTGTACTCAGCTCTCTCCAGCACCTCCATAGTAATGAACAGAGTCGCGGTCACGTGCCGTACCCACGGCTGTATTCATTACACAGAAGCCAGGGTCCCAGATGGAGATCGTCCGGGGTACAGAGATCGGGACCCCCACGATCTCCTATTTTTCCCTTTCCTGGAAAACTTCTTTAGGGTGCCTTCACAGCGGATCTCACTTCTGCGGATTCGAAGCGAGAACCGCTGCGGATCCGGTACCATTCACCCCTATGATAGCACATATTCGCAGCGGGATTAACATCCTGCTGTGAATATGTGCTTTAACCCCCCGCTGTCCGCAGCCCCGCCGCCGCATTAGCCCATCCTCGGCAACATCCCCAGGCAACATCCCCATCTCCGGCCGCATCCTGCAGCCCGCCGCCGAGAGCATAAAGTACCTGCTCGTCGGCGCGCCCGCAGTGAGGCTCGCGGGACCGGAGCCTCACTGCAGCTGCGCCGCCGAGCAGGTACTTTATGCTCTCGGCGGCGGGCTGCAGGATGCGGCCGGGGATAAGGGATGCGGGGATGTGGGATGCAGCCGGAGATGGGGGATGCGGCCGAGGATGGGCTAATGCGGCGGCAGGGCTGCGGACAGCGGCGGGAAAGCACATTCACAGCGGGATGCGAATATGTGCTATCATAGGGGTGAATGGTACCGGATCCGCAGCGGTTCTCGCTTTGAATCCGCAGAAGTGAGATCCGCTGTGGATCCGGTAGGTGTGAAGGCACCCTTAAAATAAATTTTTAGAGGAAGGCTGCTTGAGGTAGTTCGGTTTGGTGTTGAAGGGTTATCTAGGAATGTAAAAAACAGCTACTTTCTTGCAGAAACAGTACTACCCCCGTCTCCAGGTTGTGGTATTACAGCTTGGCTTCATTCACTTCAATGGAACTGACCACACCCATACTGATGAAGTGAATGGTGCTTTTTCTGGTGAAAAGCTACTGTACTTTCTAAAGGCCCTTTTACACTTTAAGCGATTATCGGCCGCATTCAGCCAATATCGGCTGTTACGGCTGCTAATCGTCTTGTGTAATAGAAGACAATGATCAGCCGACATGAACGATGTTGGCTGATCGTTGTCTGTCGTTTGTCTTTCAACATGTTGAACATAGCAGCGATATACTGCCGTTAATCTGTGTAATAGGGGCTTAAGCCAGGATAACCCCTTTAAGTCCACATGAAGTGGCCTTTCTCCAATGCATCATCAAAACTCCTTCCCCAAAAACATTGTACAGTATTATGGCACAGGACTGTAATATACTGCAAATGTCATATGGAAACAGAGCAGACCTGCAATATACTGTAAACGTCATAAGACACATAGACCACACTGTCCATGGGGCGCTCCGGGAGGTCTCAGTACAGTAGTGAAGATAAATAAACAGGCCAGGTACAAATTTCTACATTTTATTATTTAAAACTTTGTGAACAATTTCATAGAGAGAACCAAAAAAAAAAAAAATATTTAAAGACATTGGGGAGGGGGAGAGAGAGAGAACAGCTCTGGCGGGGATTAAGCAATGTACATCACACCCCCAGATCTAAGGGCAACCAGCCATACATCAATCAGGGAGACAGCCGCTGTGTGAGCCGAACAACACAGCACAACCATTTGCTGGAAACCAGAACTGAAGCAGAGGCACTTATCAACCTTGCTGAAGTATGAGGTACTGATTTCTACTGCACAGCCAAGCTGTATGATTCTGAACATTGTCCCTACTCACACAATGGCTGCCTCTTCTGAGGGGGGTGGGTCAACACCTGCTGTCGTATAAGTTTTGGTCCATGTCTGTTGCCATCTCTTTACAGTCAGCATCCCTCCCTCCATAATGAGAGCCGGAATCCAGCTACAGCGCGGGGGCCACATGACCTCAGTAAAATAAATTAAGCTTAGGAAAGTTGTCACGTCTTAAAACCCCCTTCAGTGACAGAGCATCTGATACATTAACAATGTATGAACAATGAAGACCTGAACCAGATGCCACTGGCCCGGATAACAGGGCTCATGAATGGGGTTCAGTCGTGATAATGTGTGGTGGGAAGAGCAGGGGACTGTGGAATAACTGTACAGCAAAGAAGGCAAACAACTTAAAATAAGATTGGGGAGGGACCTCAAGATGGAGAAAGCTATTGGAGGCAGCTCTTATATTATCCTGTTATGTGCTGAGCTACAGTTACAATATTAAGATAAAACATAAAAATATTAAAAAACAAAAACCACACAGAACAGCTGAAGGCACAAAAGCTACAGGTAATGATCTCCGGGGGCCAAATGTCAGCTATCCCCCACAGACATAGGGACAGTGCTGCCAGCCACACATCTAGAGTCTAGGTTCACTTACTTTTTTCTATTACACCCTTTCTCTTACAGGAATGTGAATTTCAGAGGGGTTAAACCACCAGTGGTGAAGTGCTATGCACGTGGTATCTAGCGGACAGGGGAGACTGGTGAATGGATGTTGCTCTATACGTCCCACTAGCAATGAAATGAATATGATACAGAAAGACACAATCAATACCAACAAACCAAGAAAAGCTGCAGCCCAGGAACGAGCACAGGTTTAAATCATCCCTGGACTTGAATGCGTTAAAGCTGCGGCTGCTCCATGGGTCTACGCTCTTATGGCTGCTGTGTGCTGCTCCTTGTTATCAAGGAGTTAACTGCAATGAAACCGTTACATGCACAAAGCCCTGCGGCCTTGGCAACTGAAAATGCACACTATGAAAATGTCCAAGGCAATCCTGGAATAGGAGGCTGTGGGAAATCCAACCCCTGCGCTGTTCTGCCCCCACTGCCCTCTGCCTCTCTGTGACACAAGTTGTGCTTTAAACATCTGAAGAACCAGAAAAAAAAACAAAAACAAAACATGACCGCCTCGGCTTCTTCAGGAGGCAGAGGGGAGTGCAGAACTTCCAGGGGTGAAGGTATAAGGGGTTAATAAAACAACATGGCAAAGCTCAGCCTTGCATAGAGTGCTGCTCCCCACAGCAGACTCCATCCAGCAGAGGACAGGTTAATTACAAAATGAGACACCCAGGATAAAAAGTGTAAAATCCAAGAGGGGCAAAATGCTCTCTACTCCCCCGTCTCCTGCTGACGACCACAGACTCTGCAAGAAGAAAAGGAAATTATCAGCCACAACCTTAGGAGGAACTACAACCTTTATCTGGTCACAGGGACCCCAGAGCACCAATACAACAACAAGCAAAGTGATCTTTCTATTGTGCAGCTTCAGAGCTGAAATCTCCCAATGTCTGCACAAAGGTTGCCCAGGTTACTATTTAATCATCTGATGAATAAAAGTGAACTTCCCCTGATCACTACAGGGGTTCAGCTAAGCTGTTAGGGTGTCTGTACACTAACAATAACAACCAGCAGCAATAAGTTATTATACAGAATGCAATTCAGGATCAAAGATATACAACATGTGTATATGCCTAGTGATACCAGCACAACAGTAAGTGCAGCAGTAGAATATAATACAGGATCTAAATAAATCTGGTGTAACTTACAATAACGGTGGGTTCACACAACGGAATCACAGCAAATTTCACACTGCGAGTTTGTAGCGAATTTTGCTGCAATTCCACTCCTGTCTGCTGCCATTCCGTTACGTGTCAACACACCTTTGTGCCTTGATGGAAAGGGGGTATGGCTTCTGTGCAAATGCGTGGTCCATTATTTTGAAGTAAAGTAAACCAGCTAATGGTTGGTCTAGGGTACGCCAGATTTATCAGACAGACAGACTGTGATAAATGTCTTTTCCAGGGAT
This sequence comes from Dendropsophus ebraccatus, assembly GCF_027789765.1. Taxonomy (NCBI): domain Eukaryota; kingdom Metazoa; phylum Chordata; class Amphibia; order Anura; family Hylidae; genus Dendropsophus; species Dendropsophus ebraccatus. The sequence goes on along the minus strand of NC_091457.1, from coordinate 103,173,883 downwards.
GGGGAACCTTCGACCCTCCAGCTGTTGCAAAACTACCCTGACAGTCCAGGGATCATGGGAATTGTAGTTTTGCAAAAGCTCATCCCTGGTCAAGTTAAGTTTACCCTGTCTAACTGCTAGACAGTATTAGTATGCCAAGGCCTATATATTGTACGACATGAGCACTGGATTTCTCCTGACAGAGCTTTAGTTATATTTTACCCTCTCATCTGCACCTCCTATGTTGTCACCCTATTCATATGAAAAAAAGGTAGACCCTCACCCTGGGGTTAGAAGAGACCACAGTCCTTCAGGTTATTTTTGATGATCACATCTGTAACTGCATCAAACACAAACTGGACATTTTTCGTGTCAGTTGCGCAGGTGAAGTGTGTGTAGATTTCCTTGGTGTCACGCCTCTTGTTCAGGTCTTCAAACTTGCTCTGAATGTAGCTTGCAGCTTCATCATACTGGTTAGCACCTGTTGAAAAGCAAAGGACACACCGGTCCACCTTTAATTCCTTCTGTAATTAACCTAAGAGCGACCCCCCTGGATCCCCATTAACACACCCTTAGTGCAGCCCGTGACCACGGCCCGCACTACGAATGTGCATCTGCAGTGCTCCGTGCTCCACGGAGCACTACTTTCACACTCCATTACCCTAGCGATCCATGCCGCAAAACGCGGTTTACATTAGAGCGTGCCCTTTTTTTCTGGCACAGATTGCAGCCCCGTACACAATTGCGGACAGAACAACAGATGTGTGAATGTTAGTATTTTGCATCAGTTTTAACGGACCTGGAAATACTGAATCAGTTACAACCCATTATTTTCTATGGTGCTATTCAAACATTCAGTAAATTTGTGTATCTGCAACCTGTGGTGAAAAAAATTTTGTAATACGGTCTGTCATTACGGAACGGAGACCCCCATAGAAGTCTATGGAGAGGGCAAAATTTGCAGAGACTACATTTCAATCCGCAAAACCATCCGTATCATGGATCCATTTTTTATGATATCACCAAACTCCTGCCAGAAATATCCTTCCTGATAGAAATGACTGTAAAATGGCCCCCAGATGACTATGTGACCTTTTTTGGGGGGTTGGGACAGCTAATTACATCATTTTTGCCATCCCCCCTTTCTTTTTTCTTCATACTTTTTGCGGATCCGCAAAAAATGGATAAAAATATGGAACACAATACGTATGCAAAACGAATTATTTTTTTTTTTTGCAGATTGCGGATGAAAAATAGAGGATCCAGATTTTCACCCTTGAAAAGATACTGACGTGTGAATGTAGCCTTACTATAAGGCTTAAAAAATAAGGCTCTCTGCCTGTCTAGGGGCTTTATAATGTCCTTTATAATGCTATAGTCGTTACTAAGTGGAAAATGTATAACCCTTAATACAAACAAAGTTTCCATTCACAGATGGTGAAAAGAGATTATAAAAATAGTAATGAAGACTAGTGGTTTAGTAAATCTTAATTTCCTTCCCAATATGTCTAAATACTCACAAAAGTCATAATATATGGACGGCCACTTTGAAAGTCTACCACTTACAAAGAATAAGGTACAAAATTAAAGTGGAAATGGTGAAAAACAAAAGAGAACATGGGGCTGGAGTGTGAATATGAAAATTAATAACACAAGCAGTGATGTTTATTCCACCTCTAGGGTGTGCAACCAACAATGCTGACCTGCACATACACAATGGAGCTAGCAAGCAGATCAGGGATAGGACAGTAAACAGTGGATCAGTGTGATGTACAACAGTCACAACAGTACAACATCTCACCTGTGTATTCTGGGAAACAGATGGTGAGTGGACTGTGGGTGATCTTCTCTTCAAACAGATCCTTCTTATTGAGGAAGAGAATAATGGATGTCTCTGTGAACCACTTATTGTTGCAGATGCTGTCAAAGAGCTTCATGCTTTCATGCATCCGGTTCTGTAGAGTGGAAGACAAATAGCAGATGTAACAACAGATACAGTGTACTGGCCATGACAAATATGGACCTGATCTATACAGCAGTGATCAGAATAGTCTTTAGTTACTCACCATCTCCTCGTCTTCTGCAAGGACAAGGTCATAGGCACTGAGGGCCACACAGAAGATGATGGCTGTCACCCCCTCGAAGCAGTGAATCCATTTTTTCCGCTCAGACCTCTGTCCACCAACATCAAACATCCTGCAGTAAGAGGAAGTAGAGAAACATCTTTTAGCTTCCTAGACTCCTGTAGAAGAATTGTGAAATCTGAGGCATATGGTGTAACAGGAAACTAAACAGATATATTAGGCAGCTCAACCTCAAACATGTCATTGCTAAAAGAACAGGGGACCACAGTTCGCTATGGTAAAAAAAAAAAAAAAAAATGTAACGGTAGGCTACAGTTCCATACAGTGTCCACCAGATGGCATAGTAATGGGTTATATTACTGCTGCAGATAAGGGAATGTCATCTCTTCTCTACATTTACTTAGACAATGTGTTTTTTTCTTCCTCCTTCTTGCAAGAAGTGGCAAAAACAGAGCTCAAAGTGGTATTGCAATTTGTGGAATTTGTTGCAAGTCCACAAGATACCACTTCTGGGAGAAGCACTTATGATTGCAGCCTGGTTGCGGCCAGCAGTGGTGAAAAGGATGTCAAGAACAGCCAAACAGGCTGGTCAGGCAGGTCAGCTGCAATTCACATTGTCCCACACCAATGGCCACCCCTCAGCGGCCATTGGTGTGGGGCAATCTAGGGGGGTGGGGCCTAGAGCTTTTGGCTGGCCCTTCCAATGGCTGCTGAGGGGGCAGGGCTAAGTGGTGATCGCGGCGGAGCGATGTGGCACATAGGCCGTGAGGCCCCGCCTACATATACCAATCCACAGGTGATAAAAACGACTTTTTGCCATGACGTGTGATATAAAATAAGTAATGAAAGCTGTAACATTTACCCTTAACACCTGTGGAGAGCAGTCAAAATGTAAATAGGGGGTGACCGTGTCACTTTAAGGACCGGGCAAATTTGCATTTTTGCATTTCCGTTTTTTTTCCTCATTGTGCTTAAAAGGCCATAGCAGTTGCATTTTTTCACCTAGAAACCCACATGAGCCCTTATCTTTTGTGCCACTAATTGTACTTTGCAATGACAGGCTGAATTTTTTCATAAAGTACACCGCGAACCCCCCCAAAAATTCAATGTGTGGTGAAATTGTAAAAAACAAACGCATTTTGTTTATTTGGGGGGTATTTGTTTTTAAGCCGTTTGCTCTGGGGTAGAACTGAGTTGTTATACATGTTCCTCAAGTCGTTACAATTACAACAATATGTAACATGTATAACTTTTATTTTGATGGCTTTTAAAAAATTCAAACCATTGTTAACAAATATACGTTCCTTAAAAATCGCTCTATTCCCAGGCTTATAGCGCTGTTATCCTTTGGTCTATGGGGCTGTGTGAAGTGTCATTTTTTGCGCCATGATGCTTACTTTCTATCGGTACCTTCATTGCGCATATGCGACTTTTTGATCGCTTTATTACAATTTTTCTGGATTTGATGCAACCAAAACTGCGCAATTTTGCACTGTGGAATTTTTTTGCGCTTATGCCGTTTACCATGCGAGGTCGGGAATGTGATAAATATTGTGGGCAATTACGCACGCGGCGATACAAAACATATTTATTTATTTTTATTTATAACATGGGGAAAGGGGGGTGATTCAATTTTTTAATAGGGGAGGAGGCTTTTTATTAACACTTTTTTTTTTTTAAACACATACTAGAAGCCCCCCTTGGGGACTTCTAGTATATGCACACTGATCTCTCATTTTGCAGCCCAAAACAATAGAATGCCGAAACGGGATAAGTGCCATGACGCACCGACCTCATCCGGCTTTAGACGCGGGGATCGCTCATCCGCGATAAGGTCTCCAGGGGTGGGGTGGGTTGCGGCTGGGACACCAGGGAGTGGGACTCCATGAAGCACCCGGGACTCTCCGAGGCGACCGCAGGGCATAAATATACGCCCACGGTCGTTAAGGGGTTGGCCACTTTATAGTAAAACTGTTGTGTTTAGTATCAGTAAGTCAATTCACATCACTTAATGACAGCAGCTCCCTGTGTACCTCAGAGCTAAAATCAGAATCCCCTCCTCCAGGCAGTACTGCTCAGCTCTGTGGTAAGAATGTCCATAAAATGGCAGAGCATAGAAGAACATAAGACCATGTCCCATATCCAGTGCTCACCATAAGCATATCCAGGCTAACTGCTGGACAATGGGGGCGGGGCTTGGTCACATGCTCTTCCACATTCGGCCATTTTTTGGACAGCCTTACCACAGCCTGGAGGAGGGGAGTCTGATTTTAGCTCTATGAGGTACACAGGGAGCTGCTGTCAGTAAGTGGAGTAAACTTACCAATACTATTCACTGAACAATTTTAATATAAAGTGATCAGCCCCTTTAACAGTGTAAAGAGTTTGGTACATGAATTGCAGCTGACAGATTCCCTTTAGGAGACTCATTAACTTCTATAGGTGTTACGTAAACAATGTAGCTCCTACAGGGAAGTTACATAAACTGCGTAAATCAGCTCAGATGTGGGACCTGCTTCTATCATTTATGGCAGTGCTTCTCATTTCCAGTCCTCACCAACAGGTCATGTTTTGAGGATTTCATTAGTATTTTACAGATGATCTAATTATACTCAGTGCATCAGGTGTTATCCCAGCTGCTCTTTGTATGGGAAATCCTAAAAACATGACCTGTTGGTGAGGCCTGGAATTGAGAAGCACTGATTTATGGCATACCCTGTAGATATGCCATAAATTTCCCTGATAGAAATACACACTTTACTTTAAATAGCCTAGTAGAAACAAAAGGAAAAAAGGGAGCCATGATGGAAAACCTAAGGTGGCCATACATTTTCACAGGCTCCCAATACAGATGAACATTCGGCACAGCCAATCGTTCAAGTGTTCTTCATGGGAAGAGGAGAGGTAAGCCACAGCCAGACAGCTCTGGTGTTGATTCATCCCTCCTGGAGAAGGGTCGAGTGTTAAAGGAAAACTGACAGCACAGATATGCATATATTTGTGCTGCCAGTTTCCCACTGCCATTCACAGGAGCAGTGTATACTCACCATCCGCGCTGCCCTGTGATTCTGCGTCCTAATGAAAAACAATCTTTAATTCTAGGCTAACAGTGTCACAGAGGTGTGTCTGACACTGTCTGCGCCTGCCCTGCACGGCCTGTGTGGCGCCCTGCAGCTACGGCATCGGATGCAGAGTGGGTGCACACAGTGTCACTGACACACCTCTGTGACCCTCTCAGACAGGGAATAGATTGTTTTTCATGAAGATGCCGGATCACAGGCAAGTATGCACTGGTTGTTTAAATGGTGATGGGGAACTGGCAGCATTGGTACGTGCATATCAGTGCTGTCAATTTCCCTTTAATTTCCACAGACATCTGCCATACACCTTAGACAGATGTCTGACCTTCCTAAGGGCCCTTTTACACAGGCCCAATTTTTTGTTCGCCCACTGATTGCAGGCCCTTTTACACGGACCAATTATGGGGACTGAGTGATCCTGCCTGTCAAAAATCGAGCTGTGTAAAAGGACCCTATGATGTATGGGCATCTCTTAAGGGGTTTTTCATTACATTTTTATTAATGGCCTATCCCTCAAGGTTAGATCATCAATAGATGATCAGCTTTTTGCCAGAGCCACATCATTCACAACACATGAAGAAAGGAACTGGAGACAAAAAGGAGACATTTTTGTCTCAAATAGCAACAAGTCAGCAAGAGCTCAAATCAGCAAGAGCTCAGCTTTCAAGGACTCGATTGGTTGCCATCTGTCTGACTTTTGTCTTTAGGCAGTATTACATGGCATGATATAGAGGTCCCTGCTTGTGCTATTACACGCAAAGACAGCGAGTGGGAGAGGGCAGGGGGAGCCTAAGAACGTCCGGGCTGCTCATTGAAGTCATTGGTGGTCTGCTACCACTGCTATTATTCTCAGCAACGTGCAGCACACAGTCGCAGCCATTATGATAATTTTTCAACATGTTGAAAGACCAAGATCAGCCAACATTGTGCATATCAGCTGATCGTGGTCTTTATCATGCGCTATTACACCAAATTATTGGATGGTAATTGGCCAAGTACGACCGATAATCGTTTGGTGTACTAGGGCCTTTAGACTGGTAGATCTGGCCCACTGTGTAGTGGTCTGCTCGATTATTGCAGCTCAGCTCCCACTATAGTCAATCCAAAATATAAGCCACCAATAGGAAAAAAAAATTCCCAGAAAACCTCTATCACAAGTTACAAAAAGGAAAAAACGTAACAGCTTCCACCCAAAATGTACGTACTTAAAGTGGAGATCTTTAAAGGTGAAATGTGTCTCCACAATGCCTGTGGTCTTCACTCTTGTCCTCAAAACATCCTGCTGCGTCGGCACATAGTCTGACCGGGCAATTCGCTCCAGATCATTCAGGTAGCTGCAGAGAAAGAGGTAACCTCATCAGTGTCAGACATACATTACTCCTGTACCCCAGCACCCGATACTCCACAAAGTCTGATACTCTGGCATAGAAGTGCAATATAATATGGAATCTTACAATCTGCCACTTGTCTGGTGCCATCGATGCTTTGTCTGACTGCAGCCACTAATTACAGAGTATCATCTACTGCGCCCTACACTACAGCTCTCCGCACCAGGTTCCAACTTGCTAGGAGTCCCAATGGGGATGAAAGTGCTTCCGAACAATGGCTCCCGGGGGCCCCTCACTTACCACCCTGCTAATTAATATTGATTTGACCTCGTTAAAGGTTCTAATGAGCCACTTACACAGCTGCCACAGAACCAAGAAAATAGGCTCATTGCAGCAGAGACATATTTAGCACATTAACCCCAGCGGGACCGAGCTGCAAATGAGGAGCAAAACTTTGCATGTTTTTCCGCTGAGTTTTTGTTTTGGAACACCAGAAACATGGCAGGATTCACTTACATGGAGCTCTCAAACTCGGCTGTTCATGCAAACCCTACTTTGCATTTCCATAATTTGCAATTAACCACTTGTCTGCTTTAGGGAAACTGTGCGATATCAGGAGTGAAAGATGGAAATGTGTAAGGGGACAGACCAAAAGCAAAAAAAAAAAATTGATTTAAAGGACCAGTGCAGTGTTTTGTAATAAAGCTTCACATTTGTATCATGGAAAGTTCTGAAGACTTTGTGTTACAATTCCTCACCAATATAAAGATCACAGCTTCTTAAGACCAGTGGCGGTCTTTGGCACCAAGCACACCAAGCGATCGCTTGGGGCCCCCAACATCCAAAGGGGCCCCCATGCCCCGCTCTTGTGCTCAAGACCGATGGACAGGGCCACTGCCCCGCTCGCTGCTACCATCTGAACTGTAACTATGAGCACTCGTAATGAGCGCTCATAGTTACATGCAGCAGCACTGTCAGGGCGGGAGACATTGGCCCCCTTCCTGTCAGTCACTCTTGTGGCCGCAAGAAGTGTTTTCCCTGCGGTCACAAGTGGCAGCTTTGTCCTTGTTGTGTCGGCGCTCCAGTGACATCACTGGAGCATCGGCGCCAGGATAAGGGGAGTGCGGCCTCTTGTGATCGCACGGAAAACCCTTCCTGCGGCCACAAGAATGAAGAGAAGAGGAGACGCCCGGACCCAGGTGAGTATAAGTGTTTGTTTTATTGTGTTATATACTATATGGAAGGGGGAGCACACAGGGGTCTGTTTAACTGGGGGAGCGCACATCGGGGTCTATATAAATGGGGGGAGCACACAGGGGGGCTATATAACAGGGGGAGCACACAGAGGGGCTATAGACTACTGGGGCTTTACAGAGGGGTCTATATACTACTGGGGGCAGCACACAGGGGGCCTATATACTGCTTGGGGCAGCAGAATGGGGTCTATATACAACTTGGAAAGCACACAGGAGGTCTATATCCAAGTGGGGGAGCATACAGGGGGGCTATATACTACTGGGGGAGCACACAGGGGTCTATATACTACTGGTGGGGCACACAGGTGGTCTATTTACTACTGGGGGAACATACAGGGGGTCTATATACTACTTGTGAGGCACACAGGTGGTCTATATATAACTGGGGGAGCACACAGGGGTCTGTATACTACTGGGGCAGCACACAAGGGGTTTATATAATACTGGTGGGGCACACATGGGGTCTATATAGTACTGGGGGAACCACACAGGGGGTTTATATACTACTGGAGGAGCACACAGGGGTCTTTATCCAAGTGGGGGAGCACACAAGGGGGCTAAATACCCCTGAGGGAGCACACAGGGGGCCTATATACTAGTGGGGGAGCACACAGGGGGTATATACAACTGGGGGCAGCACACATGGGGTCTATATACAACTGGGGCAGCACACAGGAGGTCTATATACTTCTATGGGAGCACACGGGGGGCTATATATTACTGGGGGAAAACACACAGGGGTCTATATACTACTGGGGGAAACAAACAAGGGGTATATACTACTGGGGGCAGGACACAAGGGGTATATACTATTGGGGAAGCACACAAGGAGTATATATTACTGGCGGTAGCGCACAAGGGGTATAAACTACTGGGGGCAACACACAGCAGTCTATTGTTTTGGAACGCTGGTCGAGGGGGGGGGCCCCAGACATAACTTCGCTTGGGGCCCCAGAAATGACAAGACCGCCCCTGCTTAAGACTTAAAACATAACTCATCCTGGACTAGTCTGGCTCACATAGCTGATGGACTTGCCATGGTGTATCAGCATAGTTAAAGGGGTAATTCAACAACAACAAAAAAATTTTTCAAATTAACTGGTGCCAGAAATTGCCAGAGATTTGTAATTTACTTCTTTTAAAAATATCAGGTAATTATCTGCTACTGTATGTCCTGCTGGAAGTGGCGTACTTGTTCCAGTCTGAAGAGGAGATGTGTTCTATGGGAATTTGCTACTGCTCTGGACAGTTCTTGGCAGCAGAGAGCAGACTGGAAAGAATACACCACTTCATGCAGGACATACAGTAGCTGATAAGTACTGGAAGGCTTGAGATTTAATAGAAGTAAATTACAAATCCCTGGCACTTTCTGGCACCAGCTGATTTGAAAGCAAAAAATATTTACTGAACTATCCCCTTTAATAGCCATCAGTCTAAAGTCTAGGACAAGCCCACCATTTGTAATGTTGCTGTGCTTAGCTCACAGAGGACTGTCATACTGAAGTGGACTGGGCGAGTGTACTACGGTAACTGCAAGTTATTCAAGAATGCCCCCAGAAACTACTAATAGAAACTAAAAGGGTTATCCAGGATTAGATAAACACTTTCTTCCAAAAACAGCACTAGTCTTGTCCTCAGGTTGTATGTGGTATTGCTACGCAGCTCCATTTACTTCAATGGGACTGAGCTGCAAAACCCACTAAACAAAAACTGGAGGACAGGGGCAGTGTCATTTTAAAGTAAGTAGCTGTGCTTTTTCTAGTCCTGGACAACCCCTTAAACCTAACCTCACCCTGGTAAAAACAAATCCATGATTCATCATCAGTCAAGTTTGCAAAAACTATTCAGCTGCTTTCCTTGTTCCAACAAGCTGGGTGATAACCAATATGGTTGCAATAATGGCACCGACAGCAGCAGTCACAAGCTTTCCTCAGATCCTGGAATAGTAAATCTGCTCAGTTACAAGGTAATGCATCTCATACTCCTTTACTGATCTTCATACACTCCTCGGCAGTCTGAAAAAGTAGGGTTATCTGTGAAGGAGTCCTCATGGTTGTTACCCAACTTTCCCAGACAGAAAGAGGCTACATTCTTTTAGTCTTGTTCAATTGACCTGTGAGTTTAATTAATCAATAGAGCCGCTTCCTCCCAGTGGGTTTCCTCCTACTGGGGGTGGGCCGGCGCGCTGCCAGTGCTTCAGCCCCAGCTGGTGCCTAGGAATAGAACGGCGCTGTACGCAGGAACCAGGCTGCGGTTCAAAAAAAGGACTGCAGCCCCGGCTTCCCCACACCATTCTCTCCATGTGATACACTTAAATCGAACGTACCTGATGGTAAATTTGCTTTAAGGCCCCCATACACCTTATGGCTTCGGGTATGACTGTTGGTATAAGGTGTATGGGGCCCTTCCTACCAACCACCGATAGATGATTAAGGTGGAGATAGGGGTCGGGTGTGATGGAAAGATCACTGCCTGACCACTATGTTCTGCGAGAGATACCGCTCCCCATAGAGAAGACAGGAACGCTTGGCCGGTCCTGTGTATAGGGAAAATAGGGTTTAGATGGGAGAGAGAACTGATGGACAAACAATTGTTTGGGTGGTCAGTTAAGTTGTATGGCCACCTTTAGACATACACAGGATCCAGCTGCCTCTCAGCCGCAATGGGTTAACAGTGCCAGCATCATTGCTGAAAACCTCCTAAAGCAATTTGCATCTTGAAACATGTTGCATGCAAATAGTCCGATACATCAGGCCCCACCCTCTCCCTAAAGCGAGCGCATATTCTAAATATAGAGAGTGACCGAAAGCGTTGATCACATGGAAACATCTGCCTAAGAGAGCCTGGTCCTCACCTGGGAAAGTAGGATGCTTTTCCACACTATGTAAACATCTCCCAGCATGCTGAAAACCACAACTAATGCATACGCCCAACAAAGCTACCATATTATCCGTCCCCTCGTCTGTATATTTTCTCATCAGGAAGCATTGGTGTAACCAACGGCAACCAGAAACAAATCAGAAGTTATGCAAAATGAATATTCTCCTGAACGAATCAACAGTTAAATAGACAGGAGGGATGACACCTGCTGCAGCCGTCACTGTCACAGGTGAAAACGTGAGCACTCTGAGGCAAATGCATGCAAAACAAACTCATTAAAACTCATCAGGTTCCATGAGATTCTTACTAAGACTGGAAAAACCGACAGACCTCAAAAATCATAAATCTGCTACAACATGTGTTAAAAAATTAGGCAAGGGTTGTTTGGGAGCAGGAAAAATTACCTCTGCTGACTACCCAGTGCTGCTCTCCCGCCATCTCGGCTGGTCTGCTTCCATGACAGGGGGACAACCATGCAGTGGTCAATGGTTACACAATGTTGCCCAACAATGTGTGGCTATTGGAGACTGCATGCGGGTCTGGTTTTGTCCACATGCAGTGAATGCTATATGGTATCCCCGCCTCCCCTTCTCACAGAAGTATAACTTCAGAAGATAATTTTCCAAACCCAGGGACAAGTTCTTTAACTTTGGCTTTATTTTGGCTACTCTCTCTCTGTATTACAATAGGCTGATGCCAGATCGATGCTCGCCTATTACACGGCTCAATAATTGTGCAGCAATTGTACATTTTTAGCAATGTCTGTGCAGCCCCTGCTTTAAAAGTGTCAAATAATAAAGTTTATACTTACCTGTCAACGATCTCCAGTGCTCACCTAGCTTCTGCCCACAGCTGCCACTGAAAATTCAGAGCCAGTCTCTGAAGTGACAGGCCGCTCAGCCTGTCCCGTCTCAGCTAAAGATTGGCTGAGCAGCCTGTCACTTTGAAGTTCCCGCAGCAAATGTGGGCAGAAGCTAGGAGAACACCGAGAACACACAGTCAGCAGCCGTCAGCCTCGCATGGCTATCACACGTAGCAATGCACAGCTGGTGGCCGAAGATTTTTCAGCAGGTTAAAAGACAAGCCGTTAATCGTTACTTCAGTGGCACCACCATGAAGAGCCTTTTTTTCCCCTTATGACCACATGCAAATAATATATATATTATATAAATATATAAATATTATATATATACACACACACACACACACACACACACACATACATACATACATACACACATTTAAAACTCACTAGGCAGCAGAGTCGTTTAGCTGGTATTCACGGGATCGGTTGAAGCAGGCCTGTACACCCTGGTCTGCCCACAGTCTACGGATCACTCCAGCCAAATCGTCTGGCAATATCCCCTGCTCCTCCGCTGTACTTGACAATGCAAAGAGCTGCCGGGCATCATCCTGTGAAAAGATGGAAGAGTCAACAAACGAAGAGGGTGACAGCTACAACGACTTCTTCTCTGCTCAGTCTTACACATGGTCTCCCACTGGAGATTCAGTACATCGTGGACAGAAATTCTAATTTTCTGTACCAAACAACTGCACAAGAAGGACCTGTTAGCTGCTGGGTAATGTGGTCCTGTTCCCACTGAGCTCCCTGACCCTACACAGAGGACTTCATTCACTACTCCACAGATAAGCCACAAAGGCGAGGAGCAACATTACTTTCACTTCTAGTAATACAATGCTATGAATTGTATTTGAATTTGACTTCTACATTTGCAGCCTCACCTGCCTTTACATCCATTAACTTGTCCTGAACTGCAATTTGGTGCATCTTTAGACATCACTCTTTAGGGATCTCTCTGAAAGTGGTGTAACAGCCATGTGACTTTTTCCACACACCTGACTAACCTGTGATGTTTATTAGCGCTGGTGTAAGAGGGATCTTTCTGCAGCATTGCGTGCAGGGGATATGTAACAGGAGGAGACAGACATGGAACCTGCAGTGAGTGGTTTGCATATCATGGAGATAATTAGCTGGTGGAGGCGCAGGCACCAGAGACGGGGTAATCTAATTAGGAGCGGGTCCTGGGAGCTGGTGCCCTGGTTAAGCTGTGTCCTCATTATTCTCCTCTCTGTGGGCGCTCCGTGTTTGTTGCTGTCATGATAACTGTTCTTTCCCGTTGTGATCTTTAACACTTTCTATCCTGGCACCGTTAATACGCCAATCCCAATTTTGGTATTGTGATTATGTCGATACTCCCTCTTATCTGTAGAGGGGTCTGTAGAAGGGTGTAGGCCAAGTGAGCCTAAAGTAAATGTCAGCGTGAGCCCTACAATGCAGTTTCTTGTGTAGTACAGAATTTGTCGGAGGCTGCGGGGAGAGTACCGATAGGGACTGGTACCAAACAAATTACATGACATTTAAATGCAGCATTTTGTATTTTTTTTCTATAATCAGACATTAGAGGATACTCACTGCTCTGGCTGTGTCTCCAAAGTCAATCTTCAGGTTTCCCATAGCCTTTATAATGGCCATTATAGACTGAATGGTGTTACTGTAAACCACTGCTCTGTACTGCCGACATTCCTCCTCTGAGTAGCCGTCCTCATGGATAATCCTAGAAAATTACGGAGTGTAAAAACCCAGAATACAAAATGGCACTTGTACAAGGCAGGATTGCCTACAACTGGGCATATGACACCCCGGGTCATAAATGACTTAAACTATCAAGGCACTGATCACCTGGAACTAGGTGCCCCACATCCCAGCACTGATTACCCCTTTACCCCCCATATCGACGGACAAACCTGCCGTAAGCTAGGGGCACGGACGACTAAAGTATAAACTGTATGGGGGTCTTAAAACGAAAAGCCTAGAGATAAGCAACCTACTACCAAACGCTGAAAAATAACACCACCTACTGCTAAACAGACTACAGACAAAAGACTGTTTGCGGATTTAGCAGAGTATGAATGTTACTGTGGTATATGGCAAGAGGACGGCCAAGGTACATTAAGACTGTCATTGACTCAACAGTCACCCTAATATTTAGGTCAAAAATTTAACAATTCAATCAAATCATAAGGAACGGTTTAAAACGCTCCTGCCAATTGAAAACTTAAATGGAGACCTTTGACATGTTGTAGAGACATTAAAGTGACACTGTCAACCCCTTTTCATACCTTATTTTATATCATGTCATGGTGCTTGTTCCGGTAATACTGATCTTTTATCATCTGTGGATTGTGCCACCTGGGTCGGGCTTCTCGTCCAAAGTGCCACTTAGCCCCGCCTACAACAGTGCCGTAGACCCAGCCCACCTGATGGCATAGCCCCCTCGACGGCCATTGAAAAAGGTCTAGGGCCCCCCCACCCCCTCTAGGCGGGGCCTATGCAGCTACGTCACGGAGTGGCCAACGGCGACAATGTGGGCGGGGCTAAGCGACGCTATTGCCGTGAAACCCTGCCCAGGTAGCAACATCCGCAGATGATAAAAGATTACTATTTACTAGAACAAGCACCATGACGTATGATGTAAAACAAGGTATGAAAAAGGCAAGATGTACCCTTTACACCCGTGTAAAAATGTCATAATGCAAAAGGCAGTGTCACTTTCAGCCAGAGAAACTACAGATTTCAGGTACATCAGCTGCAACAGCATGCCAGATTAAAATAAGGATGAACAAAAAGACAAGGGGGTGGGGGGACAGGAGGAACCCCAGCCAGGTTGGGTTTCTTGTCCTTTTGTTCATGTTATGTTCTGGCATGCTGTTGCAGCGGATATACTTGTAACCTGGGTCTTCCCATAGTAAGCATAAGCATTTGGGTGACAACCTTTTATCTATTTTATCCATTTCTTTTTATTCATGTCAGTTGTGGTTAAGTTATTAAACGAGTATCTATTGGGGGACATTTATTTCCCTACATACAAATTGCACATTTGTGCCATTCAACTAACTAGAGCTACCGGTATCTGTCTCAGGAAGATTCCCATGGCTGTTGTGACCAGGCTTCATACATGTGTCTTAATTGTGGTTTTACATTCATTTTTAAAATTATAACTTTATTATTCCCTATGTAAACAGTAGTTTCTTTGGCTTCGTGTAAAGACATATCAAAAGTTTTGAAAGGTTGGGCAGAGACAGTCATTGATTAGATATAATTGATTAATCATTGATTAATAATTGGCAGGGATCTGAACAACCAGATGCCCACCGTTCATAACTTTGGACAAGTCTCTATATTATGTCAAAATTTAGTTAAATGACAGGTAAATTTTAAGCCAAAAATAAAGCCCTTACTTCATCTGTTTGACAATTGTGCTTTTTCCAGATTCTCCTGCACCTAAAAAAAAAAAAAAAAAGAAAGCAAGAGATTAGTAGGGGCTTCTTGGGAGGGTTACACATGATTCTTTTCTTTAATACATGCTGCTCCACCTACAACTAACCATACAGTACACAGACAAAACAAAGAAATTGGAGCATTTTTATGTTTATTGTGTGAGTTCAGTGCAGATACATTGGATTATAATTTTTACTTTCACATGATACCAACCATTGTGCTGTCAGTCATGTTGTCTATCAAGGGTCACTGAATTTTCATTTGCTGAAGCTTTAGACCACAATTCACCAGCCCGTTTCAGGGGCTGGGCATGTGCGGGTAAAGCGAGCAGCCATGTGTGAAGATATCAAAGCAACAGAGACAGATATGTGATTAGACAAAGAGCCAAGGTCTCCTCTTTATCACAGTATGTGAGGAGACGGGGGGGGGTGTCTAAGATGGGCACAGGATTAATTAAACTCAGCTGACCGTCCAGAAGATTGGTTGGAATGGAATGTAGCCTGGCACTGACCGCTGTCCGATTTGATTCTGCACGCAGTTACAGGGTTAAACTGGGATGATATTATAGATGTAAAGCTTCAGTGATCAATGAAGGATAGTCACAGATAAAGCCCCTGGCGGCCTCCCCGCTGATTTCCATATCTCGTCCCACATGCACAGTGACAGCTGGCCCAGCCTGATACCAACATGTGTCCTGGGCAGCTGACAATAAGAGCTTTGTTTCTCCAAATGCCTCCTTGTACACTGCAGCGTTGGAAGCAGTGCCAACTATGTCCTCGCACAGCACCAGTGCAGAATTGGCCATTTGACACTGCATAGATCCCATGGTCCCTGGTGCCAACCTCCCTTCACAGTGGGTATCATAGGCGCATTAACCCTGTAAGTGCTGTGATTAGCTTCTATTAGCAGATAAGAGGTGTTAATCTAATCATCTCTGAGCTCCTAATCCTCAGGATATTATCTCACCCAACACCCAATAAGTGGATTTCGTCCAACAGCCACAGGCACAGCCGGGCAGACTAATGCCAGCTCCATGGCAGCGTTTCCACATTATCTCTTCCTACCACACATTTTGCCTTTACATTGTGAACATTTGCTGTGGGTGATGCTTAGCTTCAGCGGGTCATGCCACTCCTGTACAAAGCTGCAAATCCGTGGTTATTGCTGGGCAACAGTCTCGCATATCCAACAATTTCTACAGAAGAGACATGTGACTGTACTGTTTTTCTGCAAACAACGGTTATGGTTGCATTGAATGGTCATGGTCTTTAAAACTACTTCCCTTCATGTGATTCCTAACATATTTGTTGTACACAGCATTTACCAAAAAGGACTCCCTTCCCTACAACCCCCCCAGAAGTTTTGGCCACTAGGTGTCTCACTTCCCTGCAAACAGCTGTCCACTGCCTGTTGTTGAGCTCAGTCTATACCTAGTAGCAGAAACTAATGGTCCCTTTACACGTAAACGTTAGTTTTTGCACGATAACGATCGAATTCGAACGATAATCACACGTGTAAACGCAGCGAACGATCATACGACGAGCGACAATTCGTTCATGTTGATCTTTCAACATGTTCTCAAATTATCGTTGGGTCGTTCGCAAAAATTCGCAGATCGTTCCGTGTAAACATTCTTTCAACGATTTCACCTATGTGTAAGATAGGCTTAAGTGATCGCAAAACGAACGCATAACGATTTTTCCGTACGATGTATCGTTCTGTCTAAACGCTGATCGTTATAAAAAAAAAAAAACATCATTCATTCAAAATAGTTAATCGTGCGATTGGGCGAATTATTGCTCCGTGTAAAAGCACCATAAGACAGCAAATGGGAAAGGGGTTTAGCTAATGCTGGACTGTGTCCCTGCAAAGGAATATAAGGGCACCCCCTCTTACCTCTCACTACCCATAAAGTTATGGGCTACTATCCCTCATGTAAATACCAGTGTTGGCATTAATCTATCTATATGTAATAAAATCTCCCCTTTTGTCACCACATTATCAGCAGTAGCAGTTCAGTGCTTTCTTGCATAGCACCTTGCAAACGCAGGACATCAGTAACTCCCTTCTTCCTCCACCACAGTGTAGTGTATATCATCTGCCAGCACTGTTCTGACCAGTCCAGTGCATTATGTCATGGCATAGAGGGAGTAGATACTGTCCTGCAATTTACCAGACAAATAAAGGAAAGGAAGTCCAGATGTGAGCACTGCTGGCATAGTCCAGCTCTGGTCACATCCCCTGAAATGGAGAGAATGAGAAATACAGTGGTGCCTTGAATTACGAGCATAATTCGTTCCGGGACCGTGCTTGTAATCCAAATCCACTCTTTAACCAAAGCTAATTTTCCCATAGGAAATCATAGAAATGCAGACAATTGGTTCCACACCCCAAAAATAATGATTTATTATTCTGAACAACATGTAAGACAAAAGAAACAAACATCTAGAAACAGCAGAATATGTGATATTATAAGTTACTGTACAGTAATGGAGAGGATGTGAAACACAAGGGCTGACAGACTGCAGGGAGCATGAAGGAATGAGCAGGGTAGATGTGGGCACATACATGCAGCACTCTCTGTCCGGGGAGAGAGGGGTTACAGCTATGGAGAGATTACCTCCACAGTCCTGTCCCCTGATGTGAGCCCCAGCTTGAAGTGGATCTGCTATGATTTGGAAGGTGAGGGAGACTTCCTGGGTCAGAGTACAGGGCTGTAGACCACACTATGCAGACCCTGTCCCTCCCCCACTCCACCTCCAACCACGTACTGGGAGCTCTTAAACCAAAGCAATGCTCTTAACCCTTAGACGACCCTGGACGTAGGGTTACGTCATGGAAGTCTGTCCCCAGACGACCCATGACGTAACCTTACGTCCTGGGTGTTTCTCCCGCTATGAAGAGCGCTCCGGAGCGGAGCGCGCTTCATAGCAGGTGGGGGCCGGCTGTAGTGAGCAGCTGGGACCTCACCGGTAATGACACGCTGCAGCGATCGCGCTGCCGCGTGTCATTAACCCCTTAAACGCCGCGATCGCGGCGCGACCGCGGCGTTTAAGTGTAAGTGACAGGGGGAGTCCCCTGTCACTTACCGATCGGGACCCCCGCAGTGTGACTGTGGGGGTCCCGATCGGTAAAACGGACTGCCGGAGGTCTCTCACCTGCCTCCGTGCGGTCCGATCGGCGATCTGCTACACTGAGCCTGCACAGGCAGGCTCAATGAGCAGAGCGCCGATAACACTGATCAATGCTATGCCTATGGCATAGCAATGATCAGTGTAAAAATCAAAGTAGTGAATGTAGAAGTCCCCCAAAGGGACTTCAAAAGTGTAAAAGAAAAAAGTTAAAAACACTAACACACTACCCCAAAGCCCCTCCCCCAATAAAAGTCTAAATCACCCCCCTTTCCCATTATATAAATAAAACATATAAAAATAAATAAATAGATAAACATATAATATACCGTAGCGTGCGTAATTGTCCGATCTATTAAAATATAACAAGCGTCATTGTGATCGGTTAGCGGCATACACGAAAAGAGGGGAAAAAGTGAGCAGATTACTGATTTTATGTTACATTATATATTAAAAAAATCAAAAGTGATCAAAACGTCCGATCTTCACAAATATGGTATTAATAAAAACTAGAGATCATGGCGGAAAAAATGACGCCCCATACAGCCCCGTAGGTGAAAAAATAAAACCGTTATAAGCGTCACAATAGGCCCATTTTATTAATATTTAATTGCCAAAAAAAAGGATTTCATTAAAAAATACATATATAACATTAGAGAATCTGTGTAACCTGCATATGGTTGTGTTCGGACTGACCTATAGAATAATAGTGTCATGTCGCTGTTACCATATAAGTGCATTACGTAGACACAGGAACCCCCCAAACGTTACCATATTGCATTCTTATTTACGATTTCACCTATTTATATCTTCATAAATAATATATTTGGAATTCCGTCATACATGTTATGGTAAAATTAATGACGCCATTACACAGTACAACTATTCCTGTAAAAAACAAGCACTTACATGGCTTGTAGATAGAAAACTGACAGTGCTAGAGCTCTTAGAAGGGGAGGAGGGAAAAACGGAAACACTAAGATCAAAATTTGCGCGGTCCACTGGGTCATTTTGGGCCTGGTCCTCAAAGGGTTAAACCAAGTCACAATTTTGAAAAACTGTGAGCTCTTAAACCAAAACGCTCTTAAACCAAGTTACTCTTAAACCAAGTTATGACTGTAGGTGCGCACAGTGGAGGTGGCCCTCAATGAGAATCTGTGCTGGGTGCAGTGATAGTTCAGAGCCTGCACGCTGCTGCCCTGCACAGTTATTATGCTCCTGTGCCCATTATAACATGGCAGGAAGCTCTGGAAGTAGCCCTTGAAAATAGGAAATCACATAGCAACAGAGGTGAATGGAGGTACCTACATGTGTACTGCCTTCAAAACGTAGCATAAGGGCAAACACACCTGGAAACAAGACATTGCGTTAAACTGCTGTAGGCTACAACTACCACATATGTCCACCCATTCAGAGCCAAATCAGACATAAGTGCTGGATCCATTGCCGCTGGCGACCCACAGGACTCATACAGGACACATCAATGGACCTAGGCATGATCCGGCATTGCTGCCCTCTGCCATGGTTGTGTAACTACACAGAATCGCTTGGCATGTGTTAACCTGGTTTGGCATTTCTGTGTCAGTGGTGCTAAAGGGCCAGACGCAATGTATTTAGTGTAATCAGGTTCTGCAGATTCCTACTGTGTGTCCGATTTCCGGATGTTTGCTGGCCGTCTAAATCCAGGACCAAAGCAGCCATACCAATGCTATGCAACAAGCCTTTGTGGGAGCCACATTAGGCAATGACAGGATTTTAAGAGGTTCTACTCACCAACAGCAAGACGCTGTTCATGTAAAAGTACAGTCCCTGTAAAGAAGAACAATACACTGTCTGTGCACCTCTTTTATAACAAAAACTAAATGGATGTTCAGTCTACAAGATTAATGTATAAGTCTGGGCAGAAGAAAGGGTAGAAAAGGGTCACAAGAAATGGATAGAAAACTCAGCTAATCCTAACTTTCCTTAGGGTACTATTACACCAACAGATCTGACGAAAGATTATCTGCCAAAGATTTGAAGCCAAACCCAGGAACAGACTATAAACAGAGAACAGGTCATAAAGGAAAGACTGGATTTCTCCTCTTTTCAAATCCACTCCTGGGTTTGGCTTCAAATCTTTGGCAGATAATCTGTCGTCAGATCTGTTGGTGTAATAGTACCCTTAGACTTAGTCAGCAATGGACGTGTCTGTAGCTAGAACACTAGAGCTGCACTCCAGCTAATATCCTCAGGTACTGCTCATTCTCCTATTTCAGGTGTCCACAGAATAGTGGTGTTCATGTACGACTATCGCCCATCACATCTTACACAAGGTTTGCCACCCAGGAGCTGCTGTGTAGGACACGTGGCCAAGACCCAAGCATGACAAGAGTATTCAGCCAAATATAATTCACTGCCCTATATGCTACCACCATGTATGAAGACCTATCACCGCTATACAAAGAAACTGACCTGCATTGACCTATATACTGCCCGCACATATGAAGACAGATTAGTACAATACAAGGCCCTGTATACTGCTCCATGAAGACTGACCTCTTCTGTCCCATATAACACCTCCATGTATGAGGATAGAGCCTTACTATACAAGGAATCTGACCACTACTACATTATATACAGACACCATGTATAAGGACCGACCACCAATGCAGCTGTACATGGAGACTGACCATCACTGTCTTATGGCTGGCACCATGTAAGAAGACTGAATGCCTCTGTATAAGTATGTATGAGGACAGACCACTGCTGCTGTACATGGAGACTGACCACCACTGCCTTATATTCTGCCACACTGTATGAGGACAGACCACTGCTGCTGTACATGGAGACTGACCACCACTGCCTTATATTCTGCCACACTGTATAGAGACTGACCACTACTGCTGTACATGGAGACTGACCACCACTGCCTTATATTCTGCCACACTGTATAGAGACTGACCACTACTGCTGTACATGGAGACTGACCACCACTGCCTTATATTCTGCCACTGTATAGAGACTGACCACTACTGCTGTACATGGAGACTGACCACCACTGCCTTATATTCTGCCACTGTATAGAGACTGACCACTACTGCTGTACATGGAGACTGACCACCACTGCCTTATATTCTGCCACACTGTATAGAGACTGACCACTACTGCTGTACATGGAGACTGACTACCACTGCCTTATATTCTGCCACACTGTATAGAGACTGACCACTACTGCTGTACATGGAGACTGACCACCACTGCCTTATATTCTGCCACACTGTATAGAGACTGACCACTGCTGCTGTACATGGAGACTGACTACCACTGCCTTATATTCTGCCACACTGTATAGAGACTGACCACTACTGCCCTACACTACCACCATGCATAAAGACCAACAACTGCTATCCATGAGAACTGACCAGTACGGTCCTATCTATATCCTGTATAAAGACTAACTGGAGCCACTGTCCTAGACACAAGGCAGATTCTAAAAATGAGAAAGACATTTATTGGCCATTATTCTGGAGACTTCTTTTCTCACTGGTCCATATTCAGACTGTGTCCATTTAAAACCAAACAGATTTTTTCCTCTGAGAAAGAAGTCTTCATAGCTGAACTTCCTCCACCCTTCCTTCCTGCCAGTGCGAGCTAGGGGTGGGGGGATGGCTTGTTACTAAACACATGATTGGGGGGGGGGGGTTAATACGTGAATGCAGCCCTCTGCACTGATGCAATGCAAAATGTGGAAGTTGTCAGAAATCAGCGAGGAACAGAAGCCAGACATGAACCCCTCAGCTTTATGACAGAGTGCAGGACGCTCTTGCCTACTTAGGGTTAATGCAGCCAGGCTGCTCAGTTCCTCTTGCAGTTGACAAGAAAGTATAAGGCGAGGACAGGAAGCGGAGGTTCTTCCTGAGCCGCACCCATCGCAGAGCATCAGCCCACTGCAAGTTTATATCATGGAGTCTAGAAAGGCCAAGAGTCACTCAGAAACGTGCAGGACATTGTGGAGAAACGTCATTTGCAAAGCAGGAGGAGACTTTAAAGCAGCAGGGTCATCCACGGTATGGCAGAATCCTCCTGCTACCAATGTCCACAAACATACTGACGTCTGGGGGAGAACGCCATCTTTCAGGGGGGATAAAGACTGAGATATGGCACTGTAATTTATATATATATATATATATATATATATATATATATATATATATATATATATATATATATATTATACACACACACACACATATATTTTAATATAACAAAAAGGGGCCAAATTTTTATATAAAAAGGGGCCAAATTCCGATCTTTTAGTAGAACATTCTGACCCCAGAAGCTGTGACCAGCAGACTCGGCAAGAAGAGGAATTGCGCTCCCCACCACAAGGGCTGATAGAGCAACTGGCTGCATGCCACATGCATATAAATGCCTGAAGTACATAAGCATCGGATAAAAGGGACTATCAGGAGGAGCAGCACCTCCAGCCAATGCTTGTGCTGTATATGATATCAGGAGTATTACCACACCTAGTGTAGACTCACATAGGAGAGAGAAAGCCGCCCCCCCCCCCCCAACCCTATGGAGTGGCACCAATCCCAACCGCTGGCACCACTTCTATACACAGTAGGATGAGGCTGGAGCATGCGGCTGGTGACCTGAGGTGGCAGATAATGGATTACAGATTACAACCTATCTAATCTAATTTCAGACATAAACCTCTTACTTTAGCATTTTACAGCAATTAATACAAT
This sequence comes from Dendropsophus ebraccatus, assembly GCF_027789765.1. NCBI lineage: Eukaryota > Metazoa > Chordata > Amphibia > Anura > Hylidae > Dendropsophus > Dendropsophus ebraccatus. The sequence continues at coordinate 103,151,109 of NC_091457.1, read as the reverse complement.
GAATTTGTATCCCACTGTGGGGGACAGGGTGACAAGCTCAGAAGCGTGGGGGTCATCCAAGGACCCAATAAACTCTCAATATTCAGATTATATAAAGGTCCGATAGAGATCTGATCAGTTTGGGTGAAGCAAAAGTAATGGGGGAGTGATGGCCCTGGCTTAGGCTATGGACACATCTGTAACTTCGAGATGTGACTGGAATGCTGCGCACCTCAGATATTAAAGGGGTTGTCCAGTGAAAATCTTTTTTTTTTTCAAATCAACTGGTGTCAGAAAGTTATATAGATTTGTAATTTAATTCTATAAAGAAAATCTAAACATTTCCAATACTTATTAGCTGCTGTATGTCCTGCAGGAAATAATGTTTTATATTCAGTCTGACACAGTGCTCTCTGCTGACATCTCTGGCCGAGACAGGAACTGTCCACAGCAGGAGAGGTTTTCTATGGGGATTCATAGAAAACAGAGACAGAGTTCCTGTCTCGGCCAGAGATGTCAACACAGAGCACTGTGTCAGACTGAAAATAAAACATTATTTCCTGCAGGACATACAGCAGCTAATAAAAACGGGAAGGCTTGAGATTTTTTAATAGAGGTAAATTACTAATCTATAACTTTCTGATATCAGTTAATTTGAAAGACAAAGATTTTTGCTGGACAACCCTTTTACGGCATCTGCTGAACGGCAGAGGAAACATACAAACTTCCTGATAAACCCAGCAGCAGCCGTGGTCTGAATAAACTGCTTACTGCAGGCACAGAGACACCAGGCCGCCCCTCAGGTGATCTGGCTGGGGGTCCAGAGCTGCTGTTTATGTCGCACTGTGACTTGTCTCCTGCAACCACCCGCTTTATTGCCTACAGCCTCAATATTATAAAAGTCCTGCAGCAATCTTGACAAACACAAAGAAATTTACTGCAAAAGGGACCACAGACATCTAAAGCCCCCATACAAGTGTATGGGGAGGACGGGAGACATAAAGGACAGTCGGATGATCTTTTAGCCATAATTTACTGAATGTGTATGGAGACCTTTAGGCCTTGCACACAGGAATGCACACATTCAGTATTTTTTTCATGTCCATAGATTCCTCCTGCTATCCACCTGTTCAACCTGCTAAAAAATTATGGATTGGGCACCTGTAGTGCCTCCGTATTTCCGTAAATCCGTTTTTCTACAAACACAATCTTTGAATATGTGACTAATATCTTTTTTTTTTACGAAAATATGAATGCCTAAAGGTTACAACCCAGTAAAAAATAGCGGGTCCCATTGATCTCTATAAGCGAATCTGCAAGAAATCTGGGTCCACACTAGGACATTTTTTGGGGATTCTACCAATCGTGTGAATAGCCAAATAGACATCAATGTGCACTAACTCCAGTACGGAAAAATGGATTTCCGTGGACCTTGCCTTGTGCACTGGGGGGCAGCCATGCTGGGGAGAAATGGCCCAAACTGTCCCCACAGAACTGCTACAAGGTGTGGGTCAGGGTTTCTAGGCTTAAGGGATTGGTTTACTTTTTTAGTGCCAGATGAGGTCTGGAGTTCTACAGATATTGAGTCCATGGAGAGTTGGAGACTTATGCACTACACACCTCAGAGACAACCCCCCCCCCCCCCATCATACACTGTAAGGATACTATCACACGGAACGATAATCGGCCCTATCCGTCCGATTATCGTTCTGTGTAATAAAGACAACGATCGGCCAACCGTGTAATAGCAGTGTGCGGCCGGCATTGACAATATGCAAAGAATACATTACCTATCCAGGCTGCAGGGCTCCTCTTGCTCTGTGCTTCTCCCCGGGTCCACATGCTCCAGCTTCAGAGCGGCCTGTCCCAGCTAAAAGGCCGCTCAGCCAATCACTGGCCAGGACCGCTGCGGCCAGTGATTGGCTGAGCTGCCTGTCAGCTGAGAGAAGGGAAGCAGCACAGAACAAGAGAAGCTCTGCAGCCTGGACAGGTAATGTATAAAGGTTAAACAAGGGCTGCAAGGACATCGGTAACAATGTCCCTGCAGCCCCCTGTTAAACGATTATCGGGCTGTGTAATAGGCCCAGTAAACGAGCACCGATCTAGCAGATCGGCGCTTGTTTACATTTTTAGGCCTTCACCAGCCCGTGTAATAGTACCCTATTTCTACATGGTCTCTACTTCACGGCTGAGTTGCTGTAGATCCTAAACACTTATGATGCATTTACACAGAGATTTATCTGACAGATTTTTTTAAGCCAAAGCCAGGAACAGACTATAAACAGAGAACAGGTCATAAAGGAAAGACAGATTTCTCCTCTTCTCAAATCCATTCCTGGCTTTGGCTTCAGTAATCTGTCAGATAAATCTTTGTGTAAACGAACCATTAGGCTTCACAGCTGACCATTGAAGATCTAGGAGGGAAGAAATGTCACAATCTGACTAGTTGCAGCATTGGTATCCTTTTATAGTATGACAGTGGGATTTGGTGAGCTTTATTTTTAAGGTATATTCACACAGGGTGCATATGCTACAGATTTTACCTAGCAAAAAGAACCAAAATATTTGAAATCTACTGTGTGAACATACCCTAAAGACAGATCCCATTGGTAGGGGCTTGATTTGATTTACCTGTGGAACAGAATTAGATTATATATACATATATGGTCCTGATACCATATAGTGTAGCTGTAAAACAAAAAACCCTTTTATACACATAGAAATTAGATGGTTAGCCGATCCCACAAAAATCTTTGGGTTCAACGGACAGTAATGCAGGGGTAGGAAACCTTGGCTCTCCCGTTGTTACAAAACTAAAACCCCCATCATGCCTATTATCCCTATTACACGGAACGATTATCGGCCCTTACGGACGATAATTGCCCTGTGTAATAGAAGGCAATGATCAGCCGACATGAACATGTCGGCTGATTGTTGCGGACTTTGTCTTTCAACATGTTAAAAGACAAACAACTGTGATAGCAGCGATCTGCTGCCGTCGCACCCTGGAATAGGAGGGGTGGCAGCAGACCGCGGCTATCCTCTATGGGCTGCCCAGACGATCTAGCGATCACCCAGGCAGCCCCCCGCTGAACTTACCCACTCGCTGCAGTGCTGACAGCGGTCGTTTGCTCCACCAGTCATCCCATGTAATAGGGGCTTAAAGCTTTGGCTGTCCAGGCATGACGGGAGTTATAATAATGGTAATAATAATATTTATTTGTATAGCGCCGACAGATTCCATAGCGCTTAGGTTGCAGTTTTGCAACAGCTAGAGAGCCAAGGTTCCCTACCCCCATCTAATGCATATAACTGGCTTTATGCAGGAGCAGAACAAAATAACTCCACAATCAGAACAGTGAAGGCCGCTCCAGAGTATAATAAAGGATGTAACTAAGGATAAGTAATGTATGCACACAGTGAATACCCAACACGCACCAATAGATCTTTTTTTTTAAATAGTCTGGGATTTACTGACAGAACCATCTAGGATGATGCCCGAGTTGCCACCTATAGAGCAGCACTGTGTATAACACCATCCCATATGATAGGAGATTGCCTGACACGGGACAAGAGTCGCTCTCTGTATGGACACTCCAGTCAGCAGTTCTTACTCCACAGACTAAGCTTTTGTAGTTTTCCCTCCATCCACAGACAGAACCATCACTGATTGAGCAGGTGCTGGGAGAATGCTGCAGAGTATCTCACCACAGCACTGCAGGAGATGGAGGGATATGAACCATCAGCCCCTTAGAGCCTGTAATGAGTGTGCGTGTGTCAGATAAGGGCACCGATGAATGGTGCAGGAACAAGGCTTCTGGCACACTGCAGCAGATCCTCTCTGTGGACACATCATGCACCGATGAGCCACAATGTGACAGGAAGCTGCTGCTTACACTGCCTGCCATGTGCACGTACACCCAGCAAACAATGCAAGATACCTACTAGCAATACCAGTCATATAATGGTATCCCACAAGGATAAGCACCCAGATTTCCAGATTATATAGTTATATCATTTAAGCCAAGTGAGAAAATATGGAGCGTGTAACTATGAGTTATTCCCTTCAGAAGTTAGGTAAAGCTGGGAGCTGTATGGTCATACTCATACTGGTTGTCACCTGGGTTTCCCAAGCAGATATAACAATGGAATACCCACCCTCTGCCTCCCAGTATCTGGTGGTCACGTCATCCCTTCTAGAGCCCCACTGCCTCTTGTCTCTGGGCCCCGTTTCCATTGTCCTGCGGTAAATGCCCAGCGACCCCCCTCCCCCCGTGTCTCCATTTCCTGCCTTTCTACTGTGAATCTCATAAAGGGAAGTGTAACGCTGGTGCAGGAAGGGGAGCGCCGGTCGCTGCCACCTCGGCCTCACAGTCTCCTAACCTGATTATCTGCACTGGACACAAGAGGAGGGGGCCCCCCGATGTGAACTGCGATATGCTGAAAAGGAGCCGCACACAAGAGTGTGTCACATCCATCTGTCACAGACAGGACCCAGATTGTGTACAGTCTGTCCCTAAATACACTGCACCTAGATCTCGGGGCAAGCTATGGCCACTTCCATCATGATCACCCTAAAGGGACACTACATGTAAAGACCATGCAGTGCAGATGAATACACTACAGTCCCCTGACAGCAGCCAAATCCATGATCAGATGTTACGTATCATAGTGAAAATGACAGCAAAGTGCAGGTAATACGGAAAACCGCTGCCGAGGATGCAACCACCTGGGACTGTAACCATAGTAACCAGTATTATAAGAGGTGGATATCAGACACGCATATATAGAAGCTTCTCAGCAATGGAGATGTGTGACATAAAGGAATGATCATGGAGGAAGACAGGTTACTACCCTTACTGTCACACATCCAATTGAGGAAGACTACAGTCAGATTAGCTGCCAGCCAAAATGGCCGATACCAGGGAACAATACATTGCATTCACCTGTTCTACAGTCAGGCTCTCCCCAGCCAACAATGTCTAGTGACAGAGCAACAAATCCATATCACCATTGCCTGAAAGCAACTGACAGATCATCGAAGCCAAAGGCAGGAACAGACTAAAAACAGGGAACAGGTCATAAAGGAAAGACTGAGATTTCAGATCCATTCCTGGCTTTGGCTTCCAAAGTCTGTCAGATAATGTGTGAGTGTAATATGGCCTTAGTTATCCTGCCACCAGCCTAACATGGCTGACAGCGACAACAGACGGCATCCACCAGCAGCTGGTATGTCAATCTGTTCAGCTGAATGTATTAGATGCCCACTGGCTGCCCCCCGTAATGGGTTAAAGGCGTTGTCCTCACCCACAGTTGGGCACCTGTGCTCCTGTCACATGTATTTTCCTCTTTCAAATACCCCATCATCTGCACACAGCAACGTCAGCCCCTAACCACCCAATGAAGCATGGCAGAGTGGAGACGTCAGGGCGCCCCATAATTACACCTGGCCGTACAAATACAAGGCAACACACGCTTAACCCTTCCTAGCCTGACCAACACAGCGTGTAATGTCAGATGCTGAGAGCAGCAAAACCGTTACATCCCAAACCACAGGAGCGTGACTTCCTTCTCTAACAGCTCCACAGATAGCAGATCATGTGTCAGAGTGGGAAGGACACCCACTGCCCTGAATCTGTGTGCAACACTGTGGTGTGGCCAACTGCAGACCACCACCAAGATGACCCCCCCCCCCCCCAATCACCTGGGTGACGTGTGCTGCAGTCCACCAAGAGGACCCCCCCATCACCTGGGTGACGTGTGCTGCAGACCACCCCTAGATAACCCCAATCACCTGTGTGACATGTGCTGCAGACCCCCACTTCATTACTACCCCTACATCACTAGTGAGAAATGTGCTGCAGACCACCATTACCATATGGCAATCCCCTTCAGAGACTGAATAGAGAAATCCATCTACAGCTATGGTGGGTGGCTGGCGTTACACTACATGTTACTTCTCCACTGTATCGCACACTCTCTCACCCAGGATCAGTCATGTAAGGTGGACACATGATTGATTTCTAGAAGGGTCTGATGACAAGATTATCAGGGCATTGCTTTCCCTCCACAGGTTCTAATAGAGCATATAGGATGGGGTTGTCCTAAGACAGAGGTATAAGGTGTAGCAGCTTTACAAGGAGCCAATCAGAAGGCTCTTTGACTCCATAATGGTGCACCCATTTGTAGCAATCCATTAGGATGAGCAGTGTGTCTCCACCCTATAGGCTACACAGGCAAATATCCTCCATTGTTAACTGTACACAGCCCCAACTTCAGAAAGGCTGATCCCTACATCTGCTCAGCTCCCATCAGTAAGAGGCGGCTGCCGAGGCCTCACCACCAGTCATCAGTCATACACTCACATGATTAACAATGAGCGGTGTCAGGGGGCTAACATGAGCCACGTGCCCTCCCCAGTACTCTCCTGCCCCAGATTTCACTTCCCACAGTCACAGCCTTCCACATCATCCCAACACAAGAGAAAAAAACATTACAGACACAACTTATCTGTGCCAAGGTCTCTCCCCATTACCGTGTGCAGTTTTCTTCTTGTATCAGCCGTTCTGCTCCTGACGTCTTGATCCAGATGGCAGCTAAACTACCGCAGTCATGGAGCCAAAAGCCAGTCACAGGGTAACCTCACTCCACAGAAACATACAAGCCCTGTCCTTAGGAAGTGACAAGATATGAACTGCAGTCAGCAACAATACCCCAAAGACAAGCCCCCACTAACCAACTCAGCCCTACTGCTGGCAACCATGGCAGTCCGCATTCAAGGGGCTGAGCTGTGACTGGTTGCTGTGGGCAGTTTACACACTGATAAATCTGGCAGTGGATGGGGGGGGGGGGGGGGGGGAATCACTGTTTACATTCAGAGGGTACAAGTCTGGGTATACCTAGTTTTGCTCACACAGTTGCCCCAGGGAGGGGGCTGAGGGTGTAACCAGAGCTATACCCTGCACAGCTGATTTGTGGACGGGTGACGTCATTGCTGCAGAATCCTCTTATATTTGGGGCCATGACTCACTATAACTGTGCTCATTATAGAATGTATAATTTTCAATGAGGGGAAATAACAGATGGAAGCAGCACATGAGCAGCCACTGATCCTTGATGTAAAGGAGAAAGGATATTAAAGAGACCCTGGCCCTGCTGTGCATCCTTTCTCCATCTGTACATCCCAACACAACCTGTTAGCAGCCAATTGGAGGCTTACTGTAGGACAGGTGAACACAATCTTCTGCTGCTCCCTGTTAGCAGCCATTTCAGGCCAGGGACAGGTGAGTCTGATATGTGCATAAAGCTTGCTGCTCGTTTAGCCCTACTACAATCAAAAGCTCATGGTGCGTTTACACAGACAGATTTATCTGACAGATTTTTGAAGCCAAAACCAGGAACAGACTTTAAACAGGGATCAGGTCATAAAGGAAAGACTGAGATTTCTTCTCTTTTCAAATCCATTCCTGGCTTTGGCTTCCAAAATCTGTCAGATAAATCTGTCTGTGTAAAAGCACCATTAGACTGTACGCTTACTATCCCTTTAACTGGTACTTGCAATCTCCTTATACTGAGGCCTGTACGGGGTTATAAGCTGGGAGACTGGTGTCCACACCACTGCACAGAACGCATGGCCAATGGTAGTAATCCATCAGGCTTCGCTCTGTGCAGAGGGGGCAGCAGTGTACACTTTGGAGGGAGGCTGGTTGGTGCCCTGTATCTTGTGTGGGGGAGGCTGGCAGCGCCCGGCTGCGGGGAGGATACTGGCACAGACTCTGAACAGAAGGCTCCTCCATGGTACACGTCTGCTGGATTTATTCCGGTATAATTACAGAGCCGGCTGCTGACCTCTCACCACACACCGCCACGAATAGTAACCCTCTCACCGCTGGCCAGACCACTGTATAATGGAATGTTCTGCAGCTGTGTAACAGACTATCAGTTTCTCATTTGTTTCAATATCTTTGCTTGCTGACAATGAATGGAAATATGTTTGCATCCAGATACTAAAGATCTGTACAGGCCCAATACTGCTCACAGCTGAGTGTTTGTTACAGTTTTTCAATGTGAACAATTCTCTGAGCTGAACAAACCAGATTCACATTCAAATAAAACTATTAGGACAAGAGAAATCTGCACCACAAGTTTACAGAACTGGGGTAAGACTCTGTATATGACCCCCATAGGTAAAAAGGGTGATGCGGGGCTGCAGTATTCCTGAGGTTACCCCTCCAAGCTTCTGATCATATAGGGCTTTCCCCACGAACAGTGAGGGACAAGTGGAGATGACACGATTATGTGGAGACTTTCAAGTGAATCCTATAAAGTGTGTGGGGCAGGGAAGGGCCGTGGCAAAGAATGAACAATAGTGCAGAGTAGGGAGGGTCCCGGGCAGAAATCTCTGAGCCGCACTTTACAGGCAGATGCATTACCATTAATCCCTGGGGCTTACCACTATAATAATCTTATAATGAAGTGGCCCCAGATACACGGACACAGAGCCCTCCGCTGCTGGGACCGGACCATACAGGACTTTGCCCTCAGGTAGAATCTGGTTGCTAAGCACAGGGTGAAGAAGCTGAAGCTGCTGCTAGGAGATCAGTAAACAGCACACTTCAGGAGGTGTGTTACCAAGGAAGCCTCCGGCTAATAAGACAGACGCCCCACAGTGTAAGCCCCTGCCAGGCTGGCACCCCCGAGTGTGACTAGTGGTGCCAAAGCCTACATCAGATGAAGAACTGCCCCAAGTCGGATAAATGCTGCACAATTCCCTGATATTCTCTACTGGTTATAGGTATTCAGCCCCCGACAAGTGGTAATATCAGGTAAGAGGGCGACACATAAGCTGCACAGTGTGCTCCTCTGGGATGGAGCCGTGGATGATAATACGGAGCGCCAGGCATTACTACTATTTACCACTGGACGACAGGAAAAAAGGGGTTAATAGAAGTGTAGCCCCTAGCCTGCACTGGCGGATGGCTGGGCCGGCCAGGCAGCGTGGGAAGAAGCACTGAATAAAAATAGAGCGTCCACTAACCATGTGGGAGAATGTGAATGAAGAGAAAGCACTCCCGATCAGGGGACAGGCACAGGGAAGCAGCACTATGCCATCATGTATACACTCCCCAACTCCTACACCTTCTCTGCCTGCTGTCAGCTATCTGTGGCTGTGTATCAGTCTGGACTGTGGCAATCCCTCAGGGTTAGGATAGGATTTCAACATCAATATTGTTTCTGTTCACTGACAGCAGAAGAGATCCTGAAGTTGCATAACTTCCCTTTATAGGCCCAGTTCTGACATTAAAAACCTCAGCTCTACAAGCAAGTTGGTGATGTCACAGGTCATGTGATGTGCCAGTAGAGCAGAAAATGGACCATTTTGGGACTAAGGGAATTTGTAAAAATAATTCAGACAACCCCTTGTACCCAAAGCCTAAATATAAATATCTTTTTAGGTCCCTACATTGCTCTATACACATCAGTGTCCAGAAAAAAGGGGTTCTCTGACTTTATTGAAAACAAGACTACAGAGTGCAAAGGGTGGACAGTAAAAAAAAAATACACTATACTCACATTACCCAGTTCACCACCACACCAGTGCCTCGGTTTACTTGCCCAGATGGAGCGCTCTACTGATATTCTGAACACCATGCTGCAAGTTGGGGCCCCCGGGTCATCAGGACTAGTGCTAGAATCGGCATGGGACTGGGGAAAGCAAGTATAGTGTACTTTATTATTGTACACCCCCTGGCAGGTTGTAGTTTGTTTTTTCAGGGACCCCATTAAGTGATTTACAGAGAACTGGACTAGGCATTGACTATGTGTTCATAATCTGACAAGGTGGAGGAGCGCTGCCTTCTCATTCATCAGCAGATTATAGTAACCTCTATAGAAAACAGGACAAGTAGTACTGCTGCAGCTGCTGAAACATCACAAATCTGACAGATCCATCAATAAACCGCTCCCAGATGCTGCTTCAGAGACATAGTAACGCTGGTCGCTAATAATCCTTTGATCAATATATCCTTCTGCTGAAGTCTCCACTATAGTGAGGCAAAGAGAGCCCCCCGCGCAGCAAGTAAGGGGTTACACTGGGTGCGCTGTTTATCTCTGGACTGTGAGTGCGGCATTATTGTTAATGTAAATATTATCCTCGGACAGCCACACAATGCAGAATAAACAGGAAGCCCCATTCTCTTCCCTTTTAAGGCAGTTACTGCAAGGCCCCAAATTATTAACCCTCAAAGAAAAGCTCCCCCAACCCCGGGTACCCGAGACACACTCCAGGGGTGACGCTTAGCATTTAGGATCATAAGGGCTTTTAAGCAATAGATAATGACTAGAGAATTACAGGGCACAACAGCCAGGGGACAGAGGTTTCCTGAGACTTATAGTACTACCAGCAGTAGTCGGACGTCGGCCTCACGCGTACTGACCGCCATCGCCACCACCACCCTGGGCAGCCAAACAACCCCCATGTCTCCTGGTGCTCAGTTCCATCACCATTGTAAGGCGTCTATCCTAACACCAACCTTTATCAGACACTTAAGACAAGATGGCGCCTAAGACGCTTATCAAAAGTTTTCCCCTACGGGTAATATATACGGATCTGCACATTGCATTTCTAGCAGTTTTTCGGTGCAAAAGAATGTATGAGTTTAGCAAAACATGAAGCGCTGCCTTATGGTGGCAGAAAGCGAGCCCTGTGGGCACAGATGGGGGTAATGGGAACTTCTCACAACTAAATCACACTGCAAAGGTCAGTAGTAGTGACTGCTCCACATCACAGGGACAGAGGCCCCAGAAAAGCAGAAGTGTGTAAAACATGCTGACGTTTAGGACGTTGCAGGCAAGGGGAAGTAACTAAGAAGTAAGTCTGGGCACCGACGACGAGTTATAAATTCCAGCACCTGTAATCAGCCGCAGCGTCACATCATGGCCGACACATAAAAATCACATGAAACGCGGCAGCGAGCTCCACAAGAGCAGGATGTGGCTCCGAGTCCACCCATGTCTTCCTGCCAACTTCTTACACAGCGGACGGCTTTAGAGAGTCACAGGAAGCAACTAACATAGTGACGACTGTCAGCAGGAGCGCACCGGAGACTGTTACACCGCAGTCACGGCAGGCGCTAAGCAGAGAAGAGCCATCCTCTGCTGGCAGACACGCCATTCAGGAGACTGGGAAAGCTGGGTGACTCTACTAAGCATCACCCAACTTTCCCAGAAGCAGATATGAGATGGCCAACCCTGAGTATTATAATATTTGTAGTACCCAGGGGTACATTGCTGGGGAGTACAGAGACACGCGGGGGGAAATAGCCAGAAACCACAATGACATGTAGAGGGGTATATAGGTGAGCAGTAGAGATGAGCGAACTGGGTTCGGGTTCGAGTCGATCCGAACCCGAACGTTTGGCATTTGATTAGCTGGGGCTGCTGAACTTGGATAAAGCTCTAAGGTTGTCTGGAAAACATGGATACAGCCAATGACTATATCCATGATTTACACATAGCCTTAGGGCTTTATCCAACTTCAGCAGCCACCGCTAATCAAATGCCGAAAGTTCGGGTTCGGATCGACTCGAACATGCTCGAGGTTCTCTCATCTCTAGTGAGGAGCATATAAAGGGTTATCTAGCTGGGCAGTATATATACCTCCAAAGAGGGGTATATAGGCGGGAAATACAGTGACATGTAGAGAGGTGTACAGGTGGGCAGAACATTACAATTGGAGGGGTATATATGTCAGCAGTGCAGTGACACATTCTAAGGAGTATAGGTAGTATACAGGGGGGTACAGAGATGGTCAGTACAGCCAGATGTACAGGTGGGTGGTACACAGCCGTACAGGGACAGGTATACAGGTGGGCAGTAGTGACACAGAGGTTATACAGCTGGCAGTACAGCAACATATTGGGGGTATCTAGGTGGGCAGTACAGTGACATACAGAGGGGTATATAGGTGGCCACTATAGTGACATACAGAGGGGTATATAGGTGGCCACTATGGTGACATACAGAGGGGTATATAGGTGGCCACTATGGTGACATACAGAGGGGTATATAGGTGGCCACTATGGTGACATACAGAGGGGTATATAGGTGGCCACTATGGTGACATACAGAGGGGTATATAGGTGGCCACTATAGTGACATACAGAGGGGTATATAGGTGGCCACTATAGTGACATACAGAGGGGTATATAGGTGGCCACTATAGTGACATACAGAGGGGTATATAGGTGGCCACTATAGTGACATACAGAGGGGTATATAGGTGGCCACTATAGTGACATACAGAGGGGTATATAGGTGGCCACTATAGTGACATACAGAGGGGTATATAGATGGCCACTATAGTGACATACAGAGGGGTATATAGGTGGCCACTATAGTGACATACAGAGGGGTATATAGGTGGGCAGTATGGTGACATACAGAGGGGTATATAGGTGGGCAGTATGGTGACATACAGAGGGGTATATAGGTGGGCAATACAGCGACATATGGAGTGGTATATAGGTGGGCAGTATGGTGACATACAGAGGGGTATATAGGTGGGCAGTACAGCGACATATAGAGGGGTATGTAGGTGGCCACTTTGGTGACATACAGAGGACATACATAAAGATCAGCACTGGGCAGACTAAATGTATAGTCCCCCCATAGGAGCCTTGTATCTAGGGGCTGAGTACAGAGGAGGGGGCCCTATACGTAGATTTATGAAGGCCTGAGGATGGTGCTGGGTATACAGGGGAGATGGATAGAGGCTGTACACTCCTGTAGGAGACCGATGACACATACAGGGTATATAGAGGTGTGAGCTTTATAGACACATATGTACAGTACTTATATGGCTGTATACAGAGGCTGTGAGTGCACAGCTATATAGAAGCCGTGTGTACGTATATATGTACGGGTATATAGCTGTATACAGGGGCTGTGTGTACGGGTATATAGCTGTATACAGGGGCTGTGTGTACGGGTATATAGCTGTATACAGGGGCTGTGTGTACGGGTATATAGCTGTATACAGGGGCTGTGTGTACGGGTATATAGCTGTATACAGGGGCTGTGTGTACGGGTATATAGCTGTATACAGGGGCTGTGTGTACGGGTATATAGCTGTATACAGGGGCTGTGTGTACGGGTATATAGCTGTATACAGGGGCTGTGTGTACGGGTATATAGCTGTATACAGGGGCTGTGTGTACGGGTATATAGCTGTATACAGGGGCTGTGTGTACGGGTATATAGCTGTATACAGGGGCTGTGTGTACGGGTATATAGCTGTATACAGGGGCTATGTGTACGGTTGTAGGACGAGCAGTTACCCAGCAGCAGCAGCTTCACCTCCCGCGCCGCCTTCTCTCCGTCCTCCCTCAGGTTTTTGTCGATGATCTTGGATCTCTCGGCCGCCGCTTTGTCCTCGGCGCTCACCGTGCAGCCCATGGCGGCGATATGTCGCGACAACGCCAAGCGTCCTGATAAAGCGTTAGACCGAGAGCCCCGGGCTCCGCCGCGACTCCCGTGCACCTCCACCCCCGCGATAGCCGCGATATCCTTTGCGATACAGAGTGAGTACAACCAGGTTGCCCCGACACCAGAGCCAGACACAAGTGAGGGGACGCCCTGCCTGAGAGAACGGCCCACACCAGAGCTCCGCCCCTGGCCCCGCCTCCCAGCCACACCCCGACCACCGGCCCCGCCCCTCAGGAGAGCCGTTATCCGAGGAGGAGGGGAGGGAGAGATGGGAGACCGGGGATGACGTGTGGATCACCCGGAGCACGGCGCTCTGTGAGGGGGGTAACGGGGGAGGCCTCTACAAATCACTAAGCCAATCCGGTGAGAAGAAGGAAAGCGAGAAGTCATTATTAGGAGGAATTCACACACACACACACACACATTCATTACGTCATATATTCATATTTTATTACGTATTTTTCCAGACAAAACCAGAAGTGTATCCAGCAGGAAGGAGACGTGTAAGGCCTCATGGTATACCTACCATTCCTTTCTGTCCATTCAGTAACAGTGGCACTTCACAGGCAAAGCTACTACTAGATGTAATGAAGTATGATATAGTGCTAACATATACTGGGGCGCAGTACAGAGGCCATATGTGCAGACAGAAGCAGACATTGTACTGTTATCCCCAGGAGGAGGGATACAGGAGACCAGGAGGACGGTTGTGTGTCCATAGAAACATGTATGACTGTTCAGTGAGGGGAGGGATACAGGAGGACGGTCGTGTGTCCATAGAAACATGTATGACTGTTCAGTGAGGGGAGGGATACAGAAGGACGGTCGTGTGTCCATAGAAACATGTATGACTGTTCAGTGAGGGGAGGGATACAGGAGGACGGTCGTGTGTCCATAGAAACATGTATGACTATTCAGTGAGGGATACAGGAGGATGGTCGTGTGTCCATAGAAACATGTATGACTGTTCAGTGAGGGGAGGGATACAGGAGGACGGTCGTGTGTCCATAGAAACATGTATGACTGTTCAGTGAGGGATACAGGAGGACGGTCATGTGTCCGTAGAAACATGTATGACTGTTCAGTGAGGGATACAGGAGGACGGTCGTGTGTCCATAGAAACATGTATGACTGTTCAGGAGGGGAGGGATACAGGAGGACGGTCGTGTGTCCATAGAAACATGTATGACTGTTCAGTGAGGGATACAGGAGGACGGTCGTGTGTCCATAGAAACATGTATGACTGTTCAGGAGGGGAGGGATACAGGAGGACGGTCGTGTGTCCATAGAAACATGTATGACTGTTCAGGAGGGGAGGGATACAGGAGGACGGTCGTGTGTCCATAGAAACATGTATGACTGTTCAGGAGGGGAGGGATACAGAAGGACGGTCGTGTGTCCATAGAAACATGTATGACTGTTCAGTGAGGGGAGGGATACAGGAGGACGGTCATGTGTGTCCATAGAAACATGTATGACTGTTCAGTGAGGGATACAGGAGGACGGTCATGTGTGTCCAAAGAAACATGTATGACTGTTCAGTGAGGGATACAGGAGGACGGTCGTGTGTCCATAGAAACATGTATGACTGTTCAGGAGGGGAGGGATACAGGAGGACGGTCGTGTGTCCATAGAAACATGTATGACTGTTCAGTGAGGGATACAGGAGGACGGTCGTGTGTCCATAGAAACATGTATGACTGTTCAGGAGGGGAGGGATACAGGAGGACGGTCGTGTGTCCATAGAAACATGTATGACTGTTCAGTGAGGGGAGGGATACAGGAGGACTGTCGTGTGTCCATAGAAACATGTATGACTGTTCAGGAGGGGAGGGATACAGAAGGACGGTCGTGTGTCCATAGAAACATGTATGACTGTTCAGTGAGGGGAGGGATACAGGAGGACGGTCATGTGTGTCCATAGAAACATGTATGACTGTTCAGTGAGGGATACAGGAGGACGGTCATGTGTGTCCAAAGAAACATGTATGACTGTTCAGTGAGGGATACAGGAGGACGGTCGTGTGTCCATAGAAACATGTATGACTGTTCAGGAGGGGAGGGATACAGGAGGACGGTCGTGTGTCCATAGAAACATGTATGACTGTTCAGTGAGGGATACAGGAGGACGGTCGTGTGTCCATAGAAACGTGTATGACTGTTCAGGAGGGGAGGGATACAGGAGGACGGTCGTGTGTCCATAGAAACATGTATGACTGTTCAGTGAGGGATACAGGAGGACGGTCGTGTGTCCATAGAAACATGTATGACTGTTCAGGAGGGGAGGGATACAGGCAGGGGCGTAGCTAATGTCTCCTGGGCCCTGGTGCGAGAGGCCAACTTGGGCCCCCCCCCCCTCCTTTCACGACCAAGTGATGCTATTGTTGTGTGTGTGTGTATATATATATATATATATATATATATATATATATATATATATATATATATATATATATATATATATATACACACAGTGGTGCCTTGGATTATGAGCATAATTCGTTCCAGGACCGTGCTTGTAATCCAAATCCACTCTTAAACCAAAGCAAATTTTCCTATAAGAAATCATGTAAATGCAGACAATTGGTTCCACACCCCAAATATATTTATTATTCTGTACTGTACAGTAATAGAGAGGATGGGAAACACAAGGACTGACAGAGACTGCAGGGAGCAGGGAGGAATGAGCGGGGCAGATGTGGGCACATACATGCAGCGCTCTCTGTCCGGGGAGAGAGGGGTTACAGCTATGGAGAGATTACCCCCCCCCCCCCACAGTCCTGTCCCCTGATGTAAGCCCCAGCTTGAAGGGGATCTGCTATGATTTGGAAGGTGTTTAGAGTACAGTGCTGTAGACCCCGCTATGCAGGCCATGCCCCTTCTCCACTCGCGCTCCCACCCAATACAGGAAGTTCTTAAACCAAAGCAATGCTCTTAAACCAAGTCACAATTTTGAAAAACTGTGAGCTCTTCAACCAAAACGCTCTTAAACGAAGTTACTCTTAAACCAAGGTACCACTGTATGTATATATATATATATATATATATATATATATATATACACACACACACCAAGACAGATATTACCTATTACCGCCATACTGTTACCGACCAAATCCTGTATACTGAGACCAATATTACCAGTAATACCAGTATATAGGAAGGAAACATTACCGCCACACCACAACCACTACCATCACCACCATATTGTTACTGACCAAATCCAGTATACTAAATCACCTCATCCAGTCATATAGAGGTGGTCCCAGCTCTACACAGGCTCTATACACCATATACATTACTGTGCAGTTATATCAGGTGACTCACATGAGACGTCTTCTCTGATCGGAGTTCTTCCCTTTTCATCTTCTTCTCCATCCGTCCTGGGCCGTTATGAGAACTTCTCCGAGCCACGAATCCACAGAATCTGCCAGACAGACATATTAGGCTCCACACTCTGACACCATCCTCATCTCTCTACACACTGCACATCTGTACTGTCCCCTTTACACCCTCATTTAGTGGGTAGCCCTGACTCTATGTGACCCCCTAATAATATATGCCCCCCTCTGTGTATTCCCTCTCCCCCTATGTTGCCCCCCCCCAAATAGATGGCCCCCTCCCTTACAGATGGCCCCCTCTACCCCCCCCCCCCCTTATAGATGGCCCCCTCTCTCCTCACCCTCCCTTATGGATGGTCCCCTCTCCCCCCACCCTCATAGATGGTCCCCTTCCCCCCCCCCCCCCCCCTTATAGATGGTCCCTTCCCCCCCCCCTCCCTTATAGATGGTCCCCTTCCCCCCCCTCCCTTATAGATGGTCCCCTTTCCCCCCCTTTATAGATGGTCCCCTTCCTCCCTCCCTTATAGATGGTCCCCTTTCCCCCCCCCCCCCACCCTCATAGATGGCCCCCTCTTTCCCCCCACCCTCATAGATGGCCCCCTCCTTCCCCCCCACCCTCATAGATGGCCCCCTCCTTCCCCCCCACCCTCATAGATGGCCCCCTCCTTCCCCCCCACCCTCATAGATGCCCCCCTCCTTCCCCCCCACCCTCATAGATGGCCCCCTCTTTCCCCCCACCCTCATAGATGGCCCCCTCCTTCCCCCCCACCCTCATAGATGCCCCCCTCCTTCCCCCCCACCCTCATAGATGGCCCCCTCTTTCCCCCCACCCTCATAGATGGCCCCCTCTTTCCCCCCACCCTCATAGATGGTCCCCTTCACCCCCCCTCCTCCCTTATAGATGGCCCCCTTCACCCCCCCCTCCTCCCTTATAGATGGCCCCCTTCACCCCCCCTCCTCCCTTATAGATGGCCCCCTCTTTCCCCCCACCCTCATAGATGGCCCCCTCTTTCCCCCCACCCTCATAGATGGCCCCCTCTTTCCCCCCACCCTCATAGATGGCCCCCTCTTTCCCCCCACCCTCATAGATGGCCCCCTTCACCCCCCCTCCTCCCTTATAGATGGCCCCCTCCTTCCCCCCCACCCTCATAGATGGTCCCCTTCCCCCCCCCTCCTCCCTTATAGATGGCCCCCTCTTTCCCCCCACCCTCATAGATGGCCCCCTCCTGATAAAAAAACAAAACTTAACTCACCTGACATCGCGCTCCCACGTTGATCCTCACTCCTTCGCCTTCGGTCTGTCCCCGGCTGCTGCGCGGCTGCCGGGGGTGTCGCGTCTTATCCCCGGCAGCGCGCGCATCCCAGAACTCCCTGCGCGCCGGAAACCGGAAGTCAGGGCCCAAGGCGCGCAGGGAGTTCTGGGATGCGCGCGCTGCCGGGGGTAAGACGCGACACCCCCGGCAGCCGCGCAGAAGCCGTGGGAAAGACGGAGCCCGATTCTTGTGACCGCAAGCAAAACAATGCTTGCGGTCACAAGAGTGATTGATCGGGGGGCCCCGCGGGCCCCCCTTGTGGCGGGCCCGGTCGCGGCGGCGACCCCCGCGACCACGGTGGCTACGCCACTGGATACAGGAGGACGGTCGTGTGTCCATAGAAACATGTATGACTGTTCAGGAGGGGAGGGATACAGGAGGACGGTCGTGTGTCCATAGAAACATGTATGACTGTTCAGGAGGGGAGGGATACAGGAGGATGGTCGTGTGTCAATAGAAACATGTATGACTGTTCAGGAGGGGAGGGATACAGGAGGACGGTCGTGTGTCCATAGAAACATGTATGACTGTTCAGTGAGGGGAGGGATACAGGAGGACGGTCATGTGTGTCCATAGAAACATGTATGACTGTTCAGTGAGGGATACAGAAGGACGGTCATGTGTGTCCAAAGAAACATGTATGACTGTTCAGTGAGGGATACAGGAGGACGGTCATGTGTCCATAGAAACATGTATGACTGTTCAGGAGGGGAGGGATACAGGAGGACGGTCGTGTGTCCATAGAAACATGTATGACTGTTCAGGAGGGGAGGGATACAGGAGGACGGTCGTGTGTCCATAGAAACATGTATGACTGTTCAGGAGGGGAGGGATACAGGAGGATGGTCGTGTGTCAATAGAAACATGTATGACTGTTCAGGAGGGGAGGGATACAGGAGGACGGTCGTGTGTCCATAGAAACATGTATGACTGTTCAGTGAGGGGAGGGATACAGGAGGACGGTCATGTGTGTCCATAGAAACATGTATGACTGTTCAGTGAGGGATACAGAAGGACGGTCATGTGTGTCCAAAGAAACATGTATGACTGTTCAGTGAGGGATACAGGAGGACGGTCATGTGTCCATAGAAACATGTATGACTGTTCAGGAGGGATACAGGAGGACGGTCGTGTGTCCATAGAAACATGTATGACTGTTCAGTGAGGGATACAGGAGGACGGTCATGTGTCCATAGAAACATGTATGACTGTTCAGGAGGGATACAGGAGGACGGTCGTGTGCCCATAGAAACATGTATGACTGTTCAGGAGGGGAGGGATACAGGAGGACGGTCGTGTGTCCATAGAAACATGTATGACTGTTCAATGAGAGATACAGGAGGACGGTCGTGTGTCCATAGAAACATGAATGACTGTTCAGGAGGGATACAGGAGGACGGTCGTGTGCCCATAGAAACATGTATGACTGTTCAGGAGGGGAGGGATACAGGAGGACGGTCGTGTGTCCATAGAAACATGTATGACTGTTCAGTGAGAGATACAGGAGGACGGTCGTGTGTCCATAGAAACATGAATGACTGTTCAGGAGGGATACAGGGGGACGGTCGTGTGTCTATAGAAACATGTAAGACTGTTCAGTGAGGGGAGGGATACAGGAGGACGGTCATGTGTGTCCATAGAAACATGTATGACTGTTCAGGAGGGGTACAGGAGGACGGTCATGTGTGTCCATAGAAACATGTATGACTGTTCAGCGAGGGGAGGGATACAGGAGGACGGTCATGTGTCCATAGAAACGTATGACTGTCACAGAGAATAGGGATACAGGAGGACGGTTGTTTGTCCGTAGAAACATCTATGACTGTTCAGGAGGGGGAGGGATACAGGAGGACGGTCGTGTGTCCATAGAAACATGTATGACTTCAGGAGAAGAGGGATACAGAAGGACGGTCATGTGTGTCCATAGAAACATGTATGACTGTTCAGTGAGGGGAGGGATACAGGAGGATGGTCGTGTGTCCATAGAAACATGTATGACTGTTCAGGAGGGGAAGGGATACAGGAGGACAGTCGTGTGTCCATAGAAACATGTATGACTGTTCAGTGAGGGATACAGGAGGACGGTCGTGTGTCCATAGAAACATGTATGACTGTTCAGGAGAGGAGGGGTACAGGAGGACAGTCATGTGTGCAGGGCTGTGGAGTCAGAGCCAGTTTTGCCTGGTCGGAGTCAGAGTTGGAGTCGGAAAAAAATGTACCAACTCCAGCTTTAAAAAAATCTTTTAAAAATGTAGAACTGAATTTTGATATGAATTTTACAAGTTTTGCTCATGAATATATATTATGAGCAACATTCTAATAGGACCCTATTACATAAGGGTGGTCGGGAATATATCAGTAATAGGACACTGGCCCTATTACATAAGGGTGGTCGGGAATATATCAGTAATAGGACACTGGCCCTATTACATAAGGGTGGTCGGGAATATATCAGTAATAGGACACTGGCCCTATTACATAAGGGTGGTCGGGAATATATCAGTAATAGGACACTGGCCCTATTACATAAGGGTGGTCGGGAATATATCAGTAATAGGACACTGGCCCTATTACATAAGGGTGGTCGGGGAAAAGTTGTCGGGTCACTATTTGGCAGTTTGTTTCTGTGCTGGAAGAGTCCATTGTGTGGGGGGAGATCTGTGCTGTTCTCTTCCTGGATGCTGGATGACTGTATATGAGCAGCAGGGTAATATAAGGATATTCTATGTAATATAGAGGAGGAGTGAGGGATACAGGAGGATGGTCGTGTGTGTCCATAGAAACATGTATGACTGTTCAGTGAGGGATACATCAGGACAGTTGTGTGTCCAAAGAAACATGTATGACTGTTCAGGAGGGATACAGGAGGACGGTCGTGTGTGTCCATAGAAACATGTATGACTGTTCAGTGAGGGATACAGGAGGACAGTCGTGTGTATCCATAAAAACATGTATGAACAGATGCAGAAAAACTATAATGCAAAGACTTGCACGATTGCATTTTGGACCCACTCCTGGTTTTGGCTGATAAATACTGATGCAAAACACATAAATACTGCCGTGTGATGTGGCTTATCTGCTAATTTCTTCCAGAAAGAATCATACTAGCCAGCATGAATGTGGAATCCTTGTACTCAAACTTCCCACACCAACATGGCTGGTTTTAGACTAAATGTGGCCCTGGGCAATGTTGAAGGTGGGGCCCCAAATGCTGATATATTGTAGCAACAATTTAAGGTCCCTACACACTTTACACTTTAGTCAGCGTTACCCACTGCTCATGGCATCTTATTTTTCCTGAATAAAATACAGAATTACCTTAGTGACATCATCATTCGCTATCATGGGAGCTGCAGCCAGTGACTGGTCTCAGTGGTCACGTGCAGCAATTACATATGACTGATGAGGCCAGAGAATGGCTGCAATGCTCCTATGCACAGTCTATGGTGACTTCAGCTGAACACTTCTGGTGAGATCAGTGGAGTCAGCAGTGCTTCTATATATACAGTATATATACATAAACACATTCACACACCAAGGAAGGGGTTTCACAGCATTGCAGCAATGCCACTTAACCCTTGGGGGCCACATAGTAAGCAGGGATCTATACGCTGCTTACTGTAGATGAGCAGAACACCTGTTATCTCTTCTCCTGGCTGTGTCTTCACCTGCACTGCAGACAGGAGCATGGCGGATTAAGTAGCCTGTATGATACAGTATCCCCCTGCCCATATACTGTTCACTGTAATTGCAGGCAACGATCGAAAAATCGTTCGTATGTCGTTGATCGTTAATATAGATCTAAACCTAAAATTATCATTAATTGTTCGCTAATTGTTCGCTTTAATTCCACATTCGTTCGCTCAAGTTCCGCATTTTTTCACTAATCGCTCAGTGTAATAGCACATTGCCCATTGTTTTTCTGGGATCAGAAGGAATAAACGATCATAGAAATGATCGCAATAACGATCATAGTAACGATCGTAACTAACGATTATCCTTCTGTGTAATATGGTGAACGATTTCAGGTTAACGATAAACAATCTAGTTTGCGATCGTTTATCGTTAGTCGTTAATCATTAAAAATCGCTCTGTGTATTAGGACCCTAAAAGCCCTATTCCACCGGACCATTATCCTTCAGATTATCGTTAAATCGTTCGAATATAAACGATAATTGATCGGTTGAAATGCAGTTAACGATTAACGACCGAACGAGAAATCGTTGATCGCTTTGTAAGACCTGGACCTATTTTTATTGTTGCTCGTTCGCAAATCGTTCGCATTGAATAAGACGTCGTTCGGCCATTCGCAGTGGATACGAACGCAATAGCGAAGAAAAACGATTGCAAATACGATCATAAGTAACGATTATCGTTCCATGGAAATAAGTGAACATTTTCAGGTCTTTCGCAATAGCGGTCGTTTGAGATCGGTAATCGTTAACGATTATGCGAACGATAATCGTCAGGTGAAATAGGGCCCTAAGGGTACTATTGCACGGAACGATAATCGTCAGGTGAAATAGGGCCCTAAGGGTACTATTGCACGGAACGATAATCGGCCGAATCGGGCCGGAACCGCCGCGGCCAGTGATTGGCTGAGTGGCCTGTCAGCCGACACAGGCCACTCTGAAGCTGGAGCACGCGGACCCGGGAAGAAGCACAGCAGAAGAGGAGCCCTGCAGTCTGGATAGGTAAAGTATACAGTTTAAGCAAGGGCTGCAAGGGCATTGGTAACGATGTCCTTGCAACCCTTGTTAAACGATTATCAGGCCGTGTAATAGGCCCAGTAAACGAGCTCCAATCCAGCAGATCGGTGCTCGTTTACATTTATTATCGGGCCCCCATCGGCCCGTCTAATAGTACCCTAAGGCCTACTATCACTATATAGATTATATTCATATCTGGACAAAATCCGGACAACGACTAAAAATATTTCATGAACATTTCCGTTGCATCCCACCATTGCCCTAACACTCAACTACTCTCTAACTAAAATAATTGACATTGTTGTCAAAATACATGAAAACAAACTAGAGACATCACTATACCAGAAGCCAGTTGATCGCTCAACGTGTCTGATAAGAGCTTCCACCCTCAACACAGAAAAAGCTCCAAGCATCATGAGGTACAACCGTATATATTCTCACTCTGAGGAACATCTTAGGAGCCTCAAAAAATATTTAAAAATCATAGTTACCATCTAAAAATTATTAAGAATCTAAATTGCCAGAGCCAATAGAAAACCAATACAAAACAAGACAAGGAAACCAATGGGTACCTCTGGTAGCTGCCTACAACCCACATATACAGTTGCTGAAAGAAGCTGCAGAGAAACCACATCCTATATTACAGAAAGATGACTGCTTAAAAATGATATTTCCAGACCTCCCACTTATGTGTTTTAAGCAGCCCCCCAATCTGAGAAGTGTCATTGTAAGGAGCTCACTATGTTCTTCAACTACTCCAGGAACCTTTACCTGCAACCAGAATAAGTATAAGACCTGTCCATACATAATGACACAGGATAAAGATTCCAAACGTGAATCAGGACTACAGCGACACCGTGCACCAAACAATGCACCAGAATTCTTTTGCAAGATTCTGACACAGCCAGATGAACTCTAAAAGTTGGTCAAACAGTGCCCGATATCAAAGAACGATAAATGGTTTACACTATCGTAGCTTGTAATAACAAGAATTGAAAAGGGAAACTGTATAACCTTTCTTCTTTTGTGCTGGAGAATTTATTAGGCAGGTGATTCACAAACAAACAAGCAACATATATATCTATATAAACATCTATGTACAGATTCTACAATGTCCTTGCCTGATTTCTAGACTGGAACCCCCCTGATATGGGTGTCCCCACAGTTCTGAGTGCAAGGGGCTGTCCCTACACTACGAGGATTATCCACCTATGATAACATATCCATATAGTAATGTCTCCTGCTGTGCGCCATATAGTAATAATGCCCCCTGCTGTGCGCCAATATAGTAATGTCTCCTGCTGTGACCTCCATATAGTAATAATGCCTCCTGCTGTGCCCCCTATATAGTAATAATGCCCCGGGCTGTGCACCAATATAGTAATAGTGTCTCCTGCTGTGCCCTCCATATAGTAATAATGCCTCCTGCTGTGCTTCCTATATAGTAATAATGCCCCAGTGTGCCCTCCATATAGTAATAATGTCCCCTGCTGTGCCCTCACATAGTAATAATGTCCCCTGCTGTGCCTCCATATAGTAATAATGCCCCCTGCTGTGCATCCATATAGTAATAATGCCCCCAGTGTGCCCTCCATATAGTAATAATGTCCCCTGCTGTACCTCCTATATAGTAATAATGCGCCCTCTGCTGTGCTTCCTATATAGTAATAATGCGCCTTCTGTACCCACTAGGGATGGTACGAACCCGGACTCTGTAAAGATTCCCGCTGTCTGCCCGCTCCGTGGAGCGGGCGGATCCAGCGGGTGGACCGCCTGGAAAACTGGGATACAGCCATATCCATAGGCTGTATCCCAATTTTCCAGGCGGTCCTCCCTAGTACCCACCATAGTAATTAAGTTCCCCTCCTGCCTGCAATTAACCCGACCGCCATCCCCACACACACTACCTCACCTCACCCCCCCCCCACACACACACACACACTACCCCACCTCACCCCCCCCCCAAATACACACTATGCCATTTGACCCCCCCACACACATACACACTATCCCCCCCTCCACACACTATCCCCCCCGGACCCCCCTCCGCACACTATCCCCCCTGACCCCCCTCCACACACTATCCCCCTGCAGCCCCCCCTCCACACACTATGCCCCCTGCAGCCCCCCTCCACAGACTATCCCCCCTGCAGCCCCCCTTCACACACTATCCCCCCTGACCCCCCTCCGCACACTATCCCCCCTGACCCCCCTCCACACACTATCCCCCCTGACCCCCCTCCGCACACTATCCCCCCTGACTCCCCTCCACACACTATCCCCCTGCAGCCCCCCTCCACACACTATGCCCCCTGCAGCCCCCCCTCTACACACTATCCCCCCTGCAGCCCCCCTCCACACACTATCCCCCCTGACCCCCCTCCGCACACTATCCCCCCTGACCCCCCTCCGCACACTATCCCCCCTGACCCCCCCTCCGCACACTATCCCCCCTGACCCCCCCTCCACACACTATCCCCCTGCGGCCCCCCCTCCACACACTATGCCCCCTGCAGCCCCCCTCCACACACTATCTCCCCTGCAGCCCCCCTCCACACACTATCCCCCCTGCAGCCCCCCCTCCACAAACTATCCCCCCTGCAGCACCCCCCCTCCACACTATCCCCCCTCAGCCCCCCTCCACACACTATCCCCCCTGCAGCCCCCCTCCACACACTATCCCCCTGCAGCCCCCCTCCACACACTATCCCCCCTGCAGCCCCCCTTCACACACCATCCCCCCTGCAGCCACCCTCCACACGCTATCCCCCCTGCAGCCCCCCTCCACACACTATCCCCCCTGCAGCCCCCCTCCACACACTATCCCTTCTACAGCCCCCCTCCACACACTATCCCCCTGCAGCCTCCCCTCCACACACTATCCCCCCTGCAGCCTCCCCTCCACACACTATACCCCTGCAGCCCCCCTTCACACACCATCCCCCCTGCAGCCCCCCTCCACACACTATCCCCCCTGCAGCCCCC
Organism: Dendropsophus ebraccatus; assembly: GCF_027789765.1. Taxonomy (NCBI): domain Eukaryota; kingdom Metazoa; phylum Chordata; class Amphibia; order Anura; family Hylidae; genus Dendropsophus; species Dendropsophus ebraccatus. The sequence continues at coordinate 103,125,297 of NC_091457.1, read as the reverse complement.
CTCCACACACTATCCCCCCTGCAGCCCCCCTCCACACACTATCCCTTCTACAGCCCCCCTCCACACACTATCCCCCTGCAGCCTCCCCTCCACACACTATCCCCCCTGCAGCCCCCCTCCACACACTATACCCCTGCAGCCCCCCCTCCACACACTATCCCCCCTGCAGCACCCCCTCCACACTATCCCCCCTGCAGCACCCCCCTCCACACTATCCCCCCCTGCAGCCCCCCCCTCCACACACTATCCCCCTGCAGCCCCCCTCCACACACTATCCCCCTGCAGCGGCCCCTCTTTCAAACACTATCCCCCCTGCAGCCCCCACTCCACACACTATCCCCCCTGCAGCCCCCCTTCCACACACTATCCCCCTGCAGCCCCCCTCCACACACTTTCCCCTGCAGCCCCCCCTCCACACACTATCCCCCCTGCAGCCCCCACTCCACACACTATCCCCCCTGCAGCCCCCCCTCCACACACTATCCCCCTGCAGCCCCCCCTCCACACACTATCCCCCTGCAGCCCCCCCTCCACACACTATCCCCCTGCAGCCCCCCTCCACACACTATCCCCCCTGCAGCCCCCCTCCACACACTATCCCCCTGCAGCCCCCCCTCCACACACTATCCCCCCTGCAGCCCCCACTCCACACACTATCCCCCCTGAAGCCCCCCTTCCACACACTATCCCCCTGCAGCCCCCCCCTCCACACACTATCCCCCTGCAGCCCCCCCCTCCACACACTATCCCCCCTGCAGCCCCCACTCCACACACTATCCCCCCTGCAGCCCCCCTTCCACACACTATCCCCCTGCAGCCCCCCTCCACACACTATCCCCCTGCAGCCCCCCCTCCACACACTATCCCCCTGCAGCCCCCCTCCACACACTATCCCCCCTGCAGCCCCCCTCCACACACTTTCCCCTGCAGCCCCCCCTCCACACACTATCCCCCTGCAGCCCCCCTCCACACACTTTCCCCTGCAGCCCCCCCCTCCACACGTTATCCCCCCTGCTGCCCCCCTCCACACACATACACACTACCCCACCTGATCTGATGAGTGCCGTAGCGGCAGCCGCGCCTGCTGCCCGCCCGACATATCGACGTGTTCTTCCAATGCAATCAGCGCAGGGCAAGAACGTGGAGCCGCTGCGGCCGGCCGTGTTGCACGCAGCCAATCAATGCGTGCACCACGGCCGGCCGCAGCGGCCCCACGCTCCTGCTCTGCACTGATTGCATTGGAGGAGCAGGTGCGGGCGGGCAGTAGATGAGGCGGAGGGGTCAAGTATTGAGCACTCAGATGAGCGCAGACCAGGGGGGGCGGCCAGCCGAGAGACGGTCTGGGTGTGGGGGCGCGTGGTGCGCTATCCAACCCAGGCTGTGTGAGGTCCCGGGGGTGCCACCAGCGCCCCCTTACTGTCGGCGCCCCGTGCCGTCGCTCGGTTCGCCCGGTGCAAGAAACAGCCCTGATCTAGACCAGTGCTTCTTAATTCCAGTCTTCAGGCCTCACCAACAGGTCATGTTTTGAGGATTTCCTTAGTATTGCACAGGTGATAAAATTATAGTAAGTGCATCAGGTATTATCACAGGTTTCCTTTGTTTGGATATCCTCAAAACATGACCTGTTGGTGAGGCCTGAGGACTGGAATTGAGAAGCACTGATCTAGACAATGTCATCCCAAAGTCTCATCGAGAGTTCTAACACTTTGCTAAACCGTGTCATCACATAAAACGTCACACTTTTTCAGTTTAAGCCAAATAATAGTTGGGCTTAGCTTAAGTACACCAGATTTATCAAACAGCATGAGCCCATGTGATAACTGCCACATTGTAAGACCATCTACAACACGTGTTAAACTCAGGCCCTCCAGCTGTTGCAAAACTACTATTCCCATCATGCCTGGACAGCCAAAACTTACAGTGACTCTGTACCCACAATCTGCCCCCCCCCCCCCCCCCCCAAACCACTTGTACCTTCGGATAGCTGCTTTTAATCCAAGATCTGTTCTGGGGTCCGTTCGGCAGGTGATGCAGTTATTGTCCTAAAAAACAACTTTTAAACTTGCAACCCCGTACCCTATGGGAGTATCTGTGCCCTAACTTTGCACCACCCCTCCATCCCTCCTCCCCACCCTCTTCATCATTAGGAGTGCCACTGGAACATTTTCTCCTGTCTGAACATTGCACAGGTGCCTTAACGATCCAGTCCATGTTCAGTATTCACACAGCTGATGAATAGGAGACAATCTGCCTGGAGCATTCCTAATGATAAGGAAGGCTGGGAGGAGGGACAGAGAGGGTGTGCCAGCCTAATGCATACACAATCTAGGCCACGGCCGTTGGGCAGGGGGCTTCCAGTTTAAAAGTTGTTTTTTTTAGGACAATAACAGCATCACCTGCCGAACGGACCCAAGGACAGATCTTGGATTAAAAGTGGCTGACGGTACAAGCGGTTTGGGGGGTGGGGGTCAGATTGTGGGTACTGAGCCTATTCCTGGTTGTCATAGGTTGCTTTATTGTTTCTCGACCTATGTCCAAAGGTACATAGCGGTTTGGGGGGGGGGGGGGTCAGATTATGGGTACAGAGTTGCTTTAAGCTTTGGCTGTCCAGGCTTGATCAGAATTGTAGTTTTACAACAGCTGGAGGGCCTGAGTTTTACACCCCTGATCTAGAATTACCAGAAAAGGTACTATTGCGCCAGTTCAAAAGCCTTTATTCACACTATGCGACATTTCAGTATAAAGCTTTCAGGTTATCCCTTGACCTTGGATTGGGCCTGGTGAAGCATATATTTCCTGTGTCTAAGAATTACACTGTTTTAGTAAATTTTCCCCAATGATTGCAAAAAGCCACTGGAGAATCCTAGTACCCTATAGTAATGTGATGCATTAAAGTGTTATAACTTTCAAAATCTAAATCAACAGTAGATGTGAAATAAAGCAAGTTTGCAATACATATTCATTATTTTTATTGTTGTTATCGTGTTGGAAAAAAGAACAAAGCTGAAAATCCAGGTCCAGTCTCCTGAAGGCAGATTTTCTGACTTGTGCTGGTTGAAAAAAAGAGACTAAATACAGGAATTCTGGTCAGTAAAGGGAGTCACAGCTCAATGTGGCCATCAATCACATGACTGCCTTCTCTGTGAGCGCTCAGATGGCCTGGGATACACAGGACTTCCTGTTTTCTGTCTGACAGGAAGTGGCATGTTTTCCATGATAAAAAAAAAATAATGAATGTAAAAGGTAAACTTGCTTTATATCACATCTACTGATGATTTAGATTCTGAAAATTATAACGACAGGTACACTTTAAAGCCAAAGTGTGATCCTGTATAGACCTCCCAGCTGTCTCAGTCACTAATTCCCTACATCAGTGACTTCTGGTCTAGTTGCCCATCGCCCAGCCACCGCCCTTGCCTTTGAAGTGACATTTTTATGATTTCTGCTTCTTACAGTTTACAAGTTGAACCTCAGCCCCATATAAATATCTATAGCGTCACTTTACAGGAGGACAATTGCACACTGCCGCCTGAGATGCACTCACCCCCACCCCAGGATAATAGGTCCTTGTGTTAGAAGACTCTATCACATCTATTCAACATGTCCTGGAAAGTGCTGAAAAAAATTAATAAGAGACAAAGCCAGGACTGACAAGACAGAAAGATTCTCCCCCATAATGATAGAGGTAGCACCTCTTTCACTTTTCAGTGAAGGATCTTCACTATATGGATGATTCTCCATAGTAATGGTGAAGGTTGTAAGTAGAGATGAGCAGGCTTTTTAAATGTTTGGTCTCACAGCTTTGGCTGAAACTCACTAAAAGATTTGTTTTGACCTGAATTAGTTCGTCCAGACATTATGCTTCCGCCGGTTTAATCTCTTTTTTGTAGGAAGGAAACTGGACAATGTAAAAAAAATAACACCAATGTTTTAATAAGGAAAAAAATGAAGAACAAGGGGTTATCTGATTTTTTTAATTTTTTTTCCCTAACTCTGACCATTGCTAAGCTAATGCTACCCCTTCCCTCCACCCTTCATTTTCACCCTAGTACCCATCAGCAGCAAGGGTATTGGGAAGAGCTGGGTAGCAGCTGGCCAGTGCTTATGGTGGTAGACAGCTTGTATTATTAGGCTGGTAATGGGCAAAATAAATGGCCCTTGCCACCATAGTAATACCAGGCTGCTACAGCTTGGTTTTGCATTTGGTTGGTTACAGATGAAAAACCAAGCAGTAGCAACCTGTGGCTGAAACTAGAATTATGAGATTTCTTAAAGGGGTAGTGCGGCGTCCCGGCCTCCCGAAGATGACGTTGTCGACCCAAGATGCTGGCCGGGGTCGACAGCGAATACGTAAGTATAATGCACCACACTTCCGGGGGTGGGGGGGAACACGGAGAAGGGGGACATTCTTAAATAACACACATTACAAAGTTATACAACCTTGTAATGTGTGTTATTTAGTGAATAAATGTTAAACGCCGCACTACCCCTTTAACCCCATGATGATTATCCTGCGTTAATAGGCTGCAGAGCTGGTACTTATACTTGCAGTCGATTAACTAACATGTTTAAGTTTGACAGCTCTGTGAACTCCTTCATGTACAGCTGTCGGCAGGCGTGGACTGTCCACTGGTATGACAGGGAACTAAAATAATCAGTTCCCTGTCACTAACCACCCATCAGCTCAGCACTCATGCAGTAGCTCTGCTTCCACATATCGGCATTTTGGCGTTTGCTCGGTATGGGGCGTAGCTAGAATTTATGAGGCCCCCATAGCAAAAAACTCTGCGTGGCCCAATGAATCCTTTATGGGCCTTATGGGCCTACCCACCTGCCACATACTCTGGCCCAGCGTAGCCCCCCGACACTCCTTTGTTCTCCCTGCTTCCTAACGTACACGTGACATCACTGCTGTGCTGGGATGCTGGAAGAACAAATGTTGGGGGACTGCATCGGACCAGATGTGCATGGGGGAGGGGGGAGCTCTTGTGGCTAGAGGTGCAATGCTGCCACAAGAGAGACTGGCAGAGAAGGGAGTCAATGGCTTTTTGCTCTGTCAGTCACAGTGCCACAGCATTTAACTCTGAGCATTCATCATAAACACTCGCAGTTAAGGGGCCTTTAGTGCATGGGCCCATAGCAGTGGTGTGGTCTGCCTCTATGGTAGGTATGCCACTGTTGCTAGGAAAGCCTGTGATGTCAGGTAAGACTACAGTGCTTTTCTTGGCAGGTTCCATGTCTGACTATACAGATCACTGGTAACAGCAGTGGCGTAGCCACCGTGGTCGCGGGGGTCGCCGCCGCGACCGGGCCCGCCACAAGGGGGGCCCGCGGGGCCCCCCGATCAATCACTCTTGTGACCGCAAGCATTGTTTTGCTTGCGGTCACAAGAATCGGGCTCCGTCTTTCCCACGGCTTCTGCGCGGCTGCCGGGGGTGTCGCGTCTTACCCCCGGCAGCGCGCGCATCCCAGAACTCCCTGCGCGCCTTGGGCCCTGACTTCCGGTTTCCGGCGCGCAGGGAGTTCTGGGATGCGCGCGCTGCCGGGGATAAGACGCGACACCCCCGGCAGCCGCGCAGCAGCCGGGGACAGACCGAAGGCGAAGGAGTGAGGATCAACGTGGGAGCGCGATGTCAGGTGAGTTAAGTTTTGTTTTTTTATCAGGAGGGGGCCATCTATGAGGGTGGGGGGAAAGAGGGGGCCATCTATAAGGGAGGAGGGGGGGTGAAGGGGACCATCTATGAGGGTGGGGGGGAAGGAGGGGGCCATCTATAAGGGAGGAGGGGGGGTGAAGGGGGCCATCTATGAGGGTGGGGGGAAAGAGGGGGCCATCTATGAGGGTGGGGGGAAAGAGGGGGCCATCTATGAGGGTGGGGGGAAAGAGGGGGCCATCTATGAGGGTGGGGGGAAAGAGGGGGCCATCTATAAGGGAGGAGGGGGGGTGAAGGGGGCCATCTATAAGGGAGGAGGGGGGGTGAAGGGGGCCATCTATAAGGGAGGAGGGGGGGTGAAGGGGACCATCTATGAGGGTGGGGGGAAAGAGGGGGCCATCTATGAGGGTGGGGGGAAAGAGGGGGCCATCTATGAGGGTGGGGGGGAAGGAGGGGGGCATCTATGAGGGTGGGGGGGAAGGAGGGGGCCATCTATGAGGGTGGGGGGAAAGAGGGGGCCATCTATGAGGGTGGGGGGGAAGGAGGGGGGCATCTATGAGGGTGGGGGGGAAGGAGGGGGCCATCTATGAGGGTGGGGGGGAAGGAGGGGGCCATCTATGAGGGTGGGGGGGAAGGAGGGGGCCATCTATGAGGGTGGGGGGAAAGAGGGGGCCATCTATGAGGGTGGGGGGGGGGAAAGGGGACCATCTATAAGGGAGGGAGGAAGGGGACTATCTATAAAGGGGGGGAAAGGGGACCATCTATAAGGGAGGGGGGGGGAAGGGGACCATCTATAAGGGAGGGGGGGGGAAGGGACCATCTATAAGGGAGGGAGGGGGGGGGAAGGGGACCATCTATAAGGGAGGGTGGGGGGAGAGGGGACCATCCATAAGGGAGGGTGAGGAGAGAGGGGGCCATCTATAAGGGGGGGGGGGGGGTAGAGGGGGCCATCTGTAAGGGAGGGGGCCATCTATTTGGGGGGGGGCAACATAGGGGGAGAGGGAATACACAGAGGGGGGCATATATTATTAGGGGGTCACATAGAGTCAGGGCTACCCACTAAATGAGGGTGTAAAGGGGACAGTACAGATGTGCAGTGTGTAGAGAGATGAGGATGGTGTCAGAGTGTGGAGCCTAATATGTCTGTCTGGCAGATTCTGTGGATTCGTGGCTCGGAGAAGTTCTCATAACGGCCCAGGACGGATGGAGAAGAAGATGAAAAGGGAAGAACTCCGATCAGAGAAGACGTCTCATGTGAGTCACCTGATATAACTGCACAGTAATGTATATGGTGTATAGAGCCTGTGTAGAGCTGGGACCACCTCTATATGACTGGATGAGGTGATTTAGTATACTGGATTTGGTCAGTAACAATATGGTGGTGATGGTAGTGGTTGTGGTGTGGCGGTAATGTTTCCTTCCTATATACTGGTATTACTGGTAATATTGGTCTCAGTATACAGGATTTGGTCGGTAACAGTATGGCGGTAATAGGTAATATCTGTCTTGGTGTGTGTGTGTATATATATATATATATATATATATATATATATATATATATATACATACAGTGGTACCTTGGTTTAAGAGTAACTTCGTTTAAGAGCGTTTTGGTTGAAGAGCTCACAGTTTTTCAAAATTGTGACTTGGTTTAAGAGCATTGCTTTGGTTTAAGAACTTCCTGTATTGGGTGGGAGCGCGAGTGGAGAAGGGGCATGGCCTGCATAGCGGGGTCTACAGCACTGTACTCTAAACACCTTCCAAATCATAGCAGATCCCCTTCAAGCTGGGGCTTACATCAGGGGACAGGACTGTGGGGGGGGGGGTAATCTCTCCATAGCTGTAACCCCTCTCTCCCCGGACAGAGAGCGCTGCATGTATGTGCCCACATCTGCCCCGCTCATTCCTCCCTGCTCCCTGCAGTCTCTGTCAGTCCTTGTGTTTCCCATCCTCTCTATTACTGTACAGTACAGAATAATAAATATATTTGGGGTGTGGAACCAATTGTCTGCATTTACATGATTTCTTATAGGAAAATTTGCTTTGGTTTAAGAGTGGATTTGGATTACAAGCACGGTCCTGGAACGAATTATGCTCATAATCCAAGGCACCACTGTGTGTATATATATATAAATATATATATATATATATATATATATATATATATATATATATATATATATATATATATATACACACACACACAACAATAGCATCACTTGGTCGTGAAAGGAGGGGGGGGGGGGCCCAAGTTGGCCTCTCGCACCAGGGCCCAGGAGACATTAGCTACGCCCCTGGGTAACAGTGATCTAATGGTGTAGACAAAACCACAAATAAAAATATATATATATTATTTTTTTTAGAGTGCAGCAATCCAACATGTGAATGGTACTTTCTAGTGTAAATAATAGTAAATGTGTCAGGGTGCTCAGTGGCAAGAGCAGTGGAAAAATGGCAACAGACTTTTGTACTAATTCCCGCCACCCAATTCCTTGCTATTTTAACTCCTTAATGATCACCTATTGTCTTTTATTAGCGGATAGCATAAGTCCTTGGCCTGCAGTCAATCTTGGCAATCTGAAAGGAGCAAATCAGCTGCTTAGCTGACCCTGAGGGGATAAAAGCAGTTTAGAAATGCTTCTACCTGTATTTTTCCAGTCTACAAAGCGCTAAAGATCAGCTCTCAGGGAGCTGTTTTACCAAGTAACTATGGATACTATGGATGGAAACTGCAAAGTGAAATAATAAAATGTGAATGTTGACATGTAAGAAAACTATATACATACAGTAAAACACAAAGCCCACATCAACCCAGATTGTCACCATAGCTACATTGCGTACCTGAGACTATATGCTTTTCAAAATGACTTATAGAAGTGATACTCACCTACCCTGATCCCCCACAGCTGCTGCACTGAAGCTCCAGATCACTACTACTTTCTAGTTCCTGGTGACACATCATCCTTGCAGGAACGACCCTGCTCAGTCAGTCATTGGTCACAGCTGTATCCTGCCTCAGCCAGTGATTGGCTAAGCGGGCACTTTTTGCAGGGTATATATTAGTTATTTTATGGTTGTAGAAATTTGAAAAATAAATATCTTAGAATAAGATATTGATGATATCATCAAAAAGGGTATTTGAAAACTTTCCTATGTCTTATAAAAAATTACTAATCCATTATTAGAAAAGCAAGGCAGATTCTTTTCAAAAACAGCACACACAAACTGAGAACAAGGGTGGTGCTGGTTTTCTCTAATCCTGGGTAGCCAACCATTGCGTGTCATCATCAAGTCAAGTAGGGAAAACCACTCCGGTTGTAAGGGGTTTAAGATCTCTGCTTGCTGTCACTGACTGGAAACAATTTTATTTATATCCAGAGACTCAAACCCATTCTGATCTAAGATACAGCTATGTGCTACAGTGTTTAACTGCTTAGGCTGGGGTCACATTGCATTTTTGCAGTGCATTTTTTCATCACTTTTTTTTTTTTTAACGGAAGTATTTGTGTTCATCCATTTTGATCTGTTTTTTCATTGACTTCCATTATAAAAAAAAAAACCTGATAAAAAAAGAATAAAAAAGCATACTTTTTTTAGCATACACATAACCATGGTTGACCACTTTCTTTGTACGCTAAAAGAAAAAAATGATACCTTTTGATCTGTTTACTTTTTTTCTAATGGAAGTCAATGGAAAATGGATCCATGCAAATACATCAATTTTGTTCACCTGTTTATCGTGTTTTTTTTTCTTTTCATAAAACGAATGAAAAAACGAACTGCAAAAAACGCAGTGTGAACCCAGCCTAAGTAACCCATGACTCCTCACTGTACCGTACTCCTCAAGGCTGCTATCAGCATCTGGGGACAACTGCTATTAGCCAGGGCTGCCCCATCAGCTGTGTCAGGTAATAAACCATTTAAATGACACATATACAGGGTTAACGGCTTTACATGATGCAATTGTGAGAAGCCAATACCTCATACTTACCAGGTTGGGCCTTAGGGAAGTAATGACGCTGGTCTTGGATCGGCACTCAATTACTAGGCGCTTTAGCAGCCCTTAAAGGGAACCATTCACCCCGTGGCCCCCGTTAGAAACAGACAAACAGTTACATAAAGGTCAATATACTTACCATATCGCTCCCGGTCCCGTCCCGGATCTCGTTGTTGACACGGAGAAATCGCCGATTCTTCTTCTCGCGCCCATTATGGTAATGAGCGCCGCCGGCCCGAAGTCCAGCCTTCTCCCCGCCTCCGACACTTGATTGACGCCGGGTCTTCTTCCTCCTCGTCTTCTTTCTTCTCGCCGGATCCCGCGCAGGCGCCGTGACGGTCGTTTTCGGCGCATGCGCAGTTCACAATTGAAGCCGCTCCACAGCTTCAATGTTTACTGCGCGTGCGCCGATTGTCAGAGCTGAAGTGACGTGTTGGACTTCGCGCATGCGCGGTACACAGGAACGTCACAAGCACGTATCCTGTGTACCGCGCAGGCGCAGAAGAGATGACGAGACCTTCGCAACGGCGCCTGCGCGGGAATTCGTGAGGAGACTGAAGACTGAAGACGTCAATCAAGTTCCAGGAGGCGTGGATGGGCGGCGACGAGAAGAGGACCTCATGAATAAGTTGGACTCGTCCGTCGTTTCTTATGGACGTTGGACTCATCTCAGCTCATTACCATAATGGGCGGGAGAAGAAGAATCGGTGATTTCTCCGTGTCAACAACGAGATCCGGGACGGGACCGGGAGCGATATGGTAAGTATATTGACCTTTATGTAACTGTTTGTCTGTTTCTAACGGGGGCCACGGGGTGAATGGTTCCCTTTAATAATCAAGCATAGATAACATTGATCAATGCAGTACTTATGTACTGTGTTGATACCTATGATTAATCATGGTGTTGCTCATGCCCTAGGGGCACAACAAATTAGTTTGTAAAAAAAAACATTTTATCCAGGAAGTGAAGCCTTGATGCAGTAGTAAGTGCAGGGAAAAAAAGCACTTTATGTGCATTTTCTGTATTAAGTGTATATTGGTAATTTGTATACCTTTTGAGGGGGCAATACAACACTTTAATAAAAAAATTCGCCAAACTTCTCCTTTAAGTTATCACATTTCTGATCTCACGCGGTAAACGGTCCAAGCTCAAAAACCCGCCAAGGTCCAAAATTGCAGATACCAAGATACAAATAAAATGTTCAGATCATGAGTCATGACACAAAAATGACTTAAAATATAAAAGCATTATAAGGAGCAGAATAGAGCAATCTTAAATTCTTATTTTTTTTACATTGAAATTTTTTCAAAGTCAAATAAAATAGAATTTACAACATGTAGGATTTACTACAGAGCAAACAGCGTAAGCAAGACCCCCCCATAAAAAATAGCTTTTTTCCCCCCAATTTCACTGTGCAAATATCTTTTGGTTTCACAACATATTTTATGGAAAAATGAAGTGCTCCATTGAAAAGTAAAATTGGTGTTTTAAACATAACGAAACAAAAAAGACTTCAGATGGGTCTGTAGGTAAAAAAAAAAAAAAAAGAGAGAGAAGTGGAAAAATGAAAATGGCCTTGGTCCTTAAGGGGTTAATTCACAGAAGCATCATAACAAACACTCAGCAGCGAAAGCAGGGCTACTTTGTTTAGCCTTTGTATGTTAATAAGGGTACCTAGAGCTGCCTCTTTTTCCATCACTGTAGCGGTGTGGCATCCTGCGCACATGTCACAGCACCTGGCCTGGTCAGACTGCTATCAGTTCCATCATCTTCTTGTTTTTCCATTATGGTTATTTTACACAAAAAATCCAAAGTGCAATATTGCCAATAGACATGGTGGGTTATAAGTGACAATGTGAATAAGGAAGCTACAGCGCTTATCTGCTCATCTGTTACCTTTATCTGCTGCTGAAGCTCGAAACAATAGGGGGCCAGAGGGAACACCATAGTCCAACAGCAGATACTCCTACACCAGGCATATCATAGCCAATAACTGTGAGCAATAGAGAGAATTCCACAATCCTACATTCCTCCTCTTCTCAGTCTGAAATGGCTGATAACTGCGAGCAGTAGCTGGCTTTAGCTGTCCTCCTGCCAGTTTCTCCCCAGACTATAATTAATGATAACAGGGAACAATAACATGCATTGTATTTCCTTGTACAGGATTGAGGTAAATGTCCATATAAAACACAAGTTTCTTGTTTACAGGGAGTTTCTACCTGTCATCATACACGCGTCTATAGAGGAGTTGAAACTTTTTATGTGAAGCTCATGTCATGTGACCCTTTCTACTACATTTACTAACAGCACGTTCCTTTATACAGATCTGACAGAGGAGACTTTATAATAGATGTATTTAAAGGGGTTATCCACCATTAGGTAACGTTTAGTATATTGCTGCTGGTATATAGAAAACAATAAACCCCTTATGCTTACCTGTCCACACTCTCCCGCTGTCCTGTTGTGGTTTTGCTTATGTCCCCCGCTGCCTGCAAAGCCTCCACAGCAGTGAAGCAGTGGCAGCCCGCTCAGCCAATCACAGGCCGCTGCATTGTACTGTCTAGGTCAGTCATTGGCTGAGTGGGCTGTCACTCCTGAGACAAATTTGTCTCGGAAATGGAGGTTCAGCAGGCAGCGAGACACAACAGCAACACCGCACCAGGACACGGGGGGAAGCGTTTATAAGTAAGTATAAGCTCTTTATTGTTTTTCATAAACCAGCAAATTGTTTTTCATATACCAGCAATATATTAAAAGTTATTAAAAAAGAGATATTAAAAGTTATCTATCGTTGGATAACCCCTTTAAGTATGGAAGTTCTGCAACGTTTAGAATTAACGGGATTCCTGCTCACTGTCAGTGAATGGGAACATTATTGATTATAGACTGGCTAAAAACCTGTCCTGACCTAGTTCTGCTTCAGTTTTTTTGAGGTATTGTGAGCCTAAAAAAACCCACTTTTTTATTTTTTTTTATTTTTTTTTTACATCTAAACCTTCAGATGTTTTTCATTTGTTTTTTTATGCATTTTGATAAAGTTTTATTAAAAAGTAAAATAGCAATGCTAAAGCAATGTATTAGCGAATAAATTATCAGGAGTACCACTTTAAACAGATCATTTCTGTTTCTGAAAACAGGGTGTTGACAAAGCCTTACACAATTGCGGGTTTGTTACAGTGTATCAGTGCAGACAATCCTCTGGGATCTGAACACAGCAGCAGAGCAAATCTCCCCTGTACTGGACTTATATATTGCTGCTGCGCTTTGGTTCTCATCCTGCATATAGATCATTCACCTGCTTATGGCCTTTCCTTCCTTGTAGTGGTCCCAATGTGTATATCAGATATGTGACTCATTTCCTGTTATGTTCTCTTATTGTGTAGACTCCCGTCTTCCCCAAGCATTATACCCTCCACCCATCATGCAACAATCACTGCTCCAAGGAACAGGGCAGCTACACCTGAAACCAAACTAAACAGCACATGGCAATTTCCAGTAGGATCCCCTTGATTCTTTGATGCTGGATTATTGGGGTGCTCCGGGTTTCTATAAAGAATTTTGTTGTATCATTTTACATTGATTGACAATTGCAGAGTAATTGTCACTGTGGATCAATTGTGGTCATTATGTAACATACAGGCTAATGTTGGCTTCTTTATGGTCTCTTCTATATTTTGTATGCAAATGTTTTTGTTGGTATCGTGGACATATAAATCATCTAACAATCAAACATGACAGTAACATGACAATATATGCATTTGATACAAGCAGGCATCGTATAACGAAGAATAGGGTTATAACAATTAGGCAAAAAATAGTGCACAGATTGCGGCAATGCTATCCACATAAGAAGTGGCGTCTAAGTACCTAACCTATGCGAAGAAGAAACATCTTTAAAAACTTCTCATTTGCTATCCTATATAACTTAAAGCGAATGCACCATCAGGAACATTCGCTTTAAGTGTTTTACATGGATAGAACGGCGCCAGTACAGTGACGCTGGTGCCACCCCTCTATGACAGGCTCCATTAGAGTCAATTTTGGAGCGGGGGTTTCCTCCCACTGGGGGCGGGCTTCAGGAATGCTAAATCCAAACTAGGGAACCAGCTATACCCACCTTCAGGTACCAAGTGGTATAGCTAAAAGGCCTGACTATTTGGTGAATTTCTGTCTGGGTATAATGCCATTGGATAAATGTTCTCTATTAGTTGGGAGCTCGTTCTCCGTATGCCCCTCCATTTCTACCCTCTCTATACCTAAAAGAATTTTTAAACAACTTATTAACTCCCCAATGCTGGGTATGTTTGGTTTCAACCATCGATTCAGTAAGAGTCGTTCTGCTGTTAAAAGGATTACATGTAATATCAAGGGGATACTCCTCACTGGGGTACATACCCCCTCTTCTGGATCAATGGAGTGAACGATCAGGAACTTTGGAATATTCTGAAGTTTGATTCACCAGTGTGTATGATAGTGAGTGATTTTGTGGATCATCGGCCGCCCGCCGCCCGCCCTTCCAAATTATAGTGAAATAACAAATAAAGCAGCAAATATACCTCAAACATTTGAAGCTCACACAAGAAACCCAACCCATCAGGCTCTAAAATCAGTGTGCATGGGATATTCCGGCTCACCCCAGGTCAGTAGGCAGATCATCTGCCAAGATTTTTTTTTGTACCATGTGGTTATATAGAAACACACCGTATCAGCACAGGTAAAATAGCAATGTAACTCCCAGCAGTCAAAAAATCTCTCCATTTGGGCTCTTCTGTATTTTGGGATGTAAACTTTTTGGGGTAAGAAACTGTAATGATGACTTTAAGCAGATATTATCTGGACATTATTCCCTCTAGCTCCTGCCTGTCTGCTCCAAAATTACAGTTGGAGGCTATGTTCCCACACAGTATATTGGTGAGTATTTTGCAACCAAAACCAGGAGTGGATTGAAAACAGAGAATAGCTATGTTCACACACTGTTGAAATCGAGTGGGTGGCCGCCACTTAATTTCAACATTGTGTGAACATAGCCTTTCTCTGTTTTCAATCCACTCCTGGTTTTGGTTGCAAAATACTCACCAATATACTGAGCAAAAATACTGTGTGGAAACACAGGCGGAGACTGATGTCATAACTGATTGCACTAAATCCCATTTGTTGAGGGTTGTACTTTCTTCTCAGATGAATGCTCCCAGGTTGGCCATTGCTAGGAAGCCAGAACATTCCTGACACTTTGACTCTGCAGTCTCAGGTCATTTACAAGATTTATAAATCTTTTCTCTTTTTTTAGCTTCATTCTAGTAAATCTGGACATGATGTTCTCACTTCAACACCGCAGATTCTTTGCCACACCCTTGCCAAGCTCGAGGACAGAGAAATGTGTCGGGTGAGAGGAGGAGATCTCCTCTAGATCTGATTCTCGTGTAGCTTTAATCTCTTGAATGCACAAAACTGTACAGTCAATATAAATCATGCAGGCTATAGCCGCTTATAGGATCTCTACTCGCACACATGGAGCAAAATCTATTTTCCATTGACTTACAAAAAGGTTACACCGACTGCGCCTTTTTCTTCTTTTTCTTTTTTTCGCTTGGAGGGGGCGTTGTTTCATGTTAGCTAGTTTATTAGCTAGATTTATCATGTGTAAATGTTTTTTTTCTTAACAAAATTGCGTGCTCCACTCCTACTTTGGCATAGTTTTTTAGCCAAGTTTTGTTAGTTAAAAAATTGCGCAAGCACACAAAAAAATGCACAAGATTCATCATGGCCTGTGCACCGAGTTATACTTTTTGAACAAGGTCTATGAGTTTCTGCAGAGCATGGAAAAAATTAACAAACACAAAAAAATCGCGCAGATGATTAATGTACCCCACGGTGTGAACGCAGTCAGAGATTGTCTGAGCCTCAGTGTTGCCGCATTTTAGTGCAGCATGTTACATTTTAGGCTACAGCCCTGACCCACAAAGCTACACCATTCACTGTTGAGTAGGGCACAAACAGTGTCATAGATTTTCAACTTGGATTTTCTTAAATGTTTAGGTACTTTACGTCACAAGAGCGCACAGCTTGGTGGAAAAGAAATGTGGCTCACTATGGCAGGGGCATGGCCTAAAATGTGACACAATGCGTCAAGATGTGGCACAGGGGTGGATAAACTTTACCATAGGCTCCGGGATATTCCCCAAACCTGGGCTCCCCCACCCCACTGTAACTATGGCAGGACTAGCATGGTGTTTATAGTACAGAATAGATAATTTCATGATGCCCTGATTTGTGCAAAATTGCGGTAAAACAGTAATTTTTTTGCAAATCATGGCAGAACTGTAGCCAGTAGACAATACACCACTGAAAGTATAAGTCTGTTTGGGTGGCCATGGGCCATATTATGATCTGCTACTGATGTGGCAACATTGAGGCACTGATTTTTAACCCTTTGAGGACCAGGCCCAAAATGACCCAGTGGACCGCACAAATTTTGACCTTAGTGTTTTCGTTTTTCCCTCCCCCCTTTCTAAGAGCTCTAGCACTCTCAGTTTTCTATCTACAAGCCATGTAAGTGCTTGTTTTTTACAGGAATAGTTGTACTTTGTAATGGCGTCATTCATTTTACCATAACATGTATGATGGAATTCCAAATATATTATTTATGAAGATATAAATAGGTGAAATCGTAAAAAAGAATGCAATATGGTAACGTTTGGGGGTTCCTGTGTCTACGTAATGCATTATATGGTAACAGCGACATGATGCTATTATTCTATAGGTCAGCCCGAACACAACCATATGCAGGTTACACAGATTCTCTAATGTTATATATATATATATATTTTTTTAATGAAATCCTTTTTTTTGGCAATTAAATATTAATAAAATTGGCCTATTGTGACACTTATAACAGTTTTATTTTTTCACCTATGGGGCTATATGGGGTGTAATTTTTTCCGCCATGATCTCTAGTTTTTATTAATACCATATTTGTGAAGATCGGACGTTTTGATCACTTTTTATTGATTTTTTTAAATATATAATGTAACATAAAATCGGTAATCCCCGCACTTTTTCCCCTCTTTTCGTGTACGCCGTTTACCGATCACAATGACGCTTGTTATATTTTAATAGATCGGACAATTACGCACGCTACAGTATATTATATGTTTATCTATTTTTATATGTTTTATTTATATAATAGGATAGGGGGGTTATTTCAACTTTTATTGGGGGAGGGGTTTTGGGGCAGTGTAATAGTGTTTAGAACTTTTTTTTTTTTTTTACACATTTGAAGTCCCTTTGGGGGACTTTTACATTCACTAGTTTGATTTCTACACTGATGATTGCTATGCCATAGGCATAGCATTGATCAGTGTTATCGGCGATCTGCTCATTGAACATTGAGCAGTCACACTGCGGGGGTCCCGATCGGTAAGTGACAGGGGACTCCCCTGTCACTTACACTTAAAGGGGTTAATGACACGCGGCAGCGCGATCGCTGCAGCGTGTCATTACCGGTGAGGTCCCAGCTGCTCACTGCAGCCGGCCCCCACCTCCTATGAAGCGCGCTCCGCTCCGGAGCGCGCTTCATAGCGGGAGAAACACCCAGGACGTAGAGTTACGTCATGGGTCGTCTGGGGACAGACTTCCATGACGTAACCCTACGTCCAGGGTCGTCTAGGGGTTAAAGGGGTTATCCAGCGCTACAAAAACATGGCCACTTTCTTTCAGGGACAGCAACATTCTTGTCTTCAGCTTGGGTGAAGTTTTGCTGCTCAGTTCCATTGAAGTGAAGGGAGCTTAATTGCAAACCGCACCTGAACTGGAGACAAGATTTGTGTTGTCTCTGAAATAAAGTACCCATGTTTTTGTAGCACTGGATAACCCCTTTAAGACAACCGCAGGCTAGTATAAAGGTTAGTCAGGTATAATACTGGAACTACACAGTCTAAGGCTATGTTCACACTACGTAAAAGTACGGCCATGCTTTGTAGTTGTTTTTTTTGCCTATTCTTGTATGGGATCCCGGCCTGAGCATATACACATAGTATACGCTCCGGCCGGGATCCCATGCGGCGCCGCAAAGAACTGACATGTCAGTTTTCTGCTGCGGCAATTCAGTGAATTGCGGCCGCAGAAAGACCTGTCAGTTCACACAATGAAGCTTCATTGTGTGCTATGGGTAGTTCTGATGCGGGCGCGCGCTGATGCGCCCGCATTAGAACACTGCGGCCAGGAAGATCATTGCAGAGACTGGTCGGCTCTTGACCTGGCCAGGTCACGGAACGGCCGGTCTCTCACGTACTGCGCGCATAGTCTAAGGCTGCACCAAAGTTACCACACAGTTTGAGCTATTGTGACAAATGTGCCTCTTCCCTAGACTAGTCTAGTTTCACATTATGTTGTCTAGCATGCTTGAGTTCATCTGACCCTCAACGTGCAGCATTTGATTAGCGGTGGCTGCTGAAGTTGGATAAAACCCTAAGGCTGCCTGGAAAACATGGATACAGAAGACGTCACTTGTGAGTCCCTGGATGTAACTGCACTGTAATTACTTTTATGGTGTGCAGCGCCTGTGTACCATTAGTATGTAACTCTACATGGGTCAGTCTATAAGGAGATACTGGAAAAGGTGTAGTGGTAATAGTCATACATGGTGATAATGATGGTGGTCAAGATGTGGTAATAATATTTGTTTCTTATCTGGTACTATGGGTCTTGTTCCTGGTATTAATGATCTTGGTATACTGGATTTTTAGTAATGGTATTGTCATGACCGCGCCTGAAAAGGCATCAGTGCCACCCTCTGCTGCAAAGATTCGACCTCTGCGCCAAAGACTGCGCTTTTGGCCATGATCCGTTCCTGGTTTTACTGTGTTCTCTGCTTATGTCATCTGTGTTCCGGTCCATGTTTTCTTTGTTCTCCCTGCACTTTCCTTGCTGTGGTCTGTTCACTGATTGTTGTCTGCTGTGGTGTGATTGACAGGTCTCTGTGGCTTTCTGTGATTTCTTGTGTTTCTCCTGCTCCACCTATCCGCTTGGAGTCCGGGACTTCTGTTCCCTTATAAGCTTCTCCCTCCCTTCACTCAGGGCTCTTGATAGTTTTGCAGCTTGTCTGTTCTGCTAGATCCAGCATTTGTGATATTGTCTGTATTCCTGGTTTCCTGATCCCTTGCTTGGTTATTAGCTTCTTTGTCTTTTGGTTCAGTGTTCTTCTTAGTTCTCAGTTTTCCTTGCTTAGTGCTCAGTTCTACTTGCTTCATCTCTGGCTTTGGCTCCACTGTTCTGGCTTTGGCTTCACGTTACCTGGTTGCATCTCTGGCTTTCGTCCTCCGTTCCTTGCTGCTTTCTTTGTCCTGTCCTTCTGTGTGTCTTTGTGACTTTGCCTTGTCTGCTGTCATTGTACCTTGTTTGTCTGTCCTGTGTCTTGTCTGTGTTCACACTTATTTGAGTGCAGGGATCGTCGCTCAGTTGCGGACTGTTTTTTTAGGACCTGCACTGCAAGTATGTAGGGAGAGTGTGGGTCTTAGCTATAGGGCCCACTTGTCCTGTGTGTCTTTGTCCCAGGGGCCCTGACAGGTATAGTGGTAGTAGTCACTATGTGGTGGTAATGGTAGTGGTCAATGTGTTGTGATTTGGTCAGTAACTGAGACAGTATGGTGATGCAAGGTAATGTGAGGGTATTACTTTTTGTTATGCACAAGGGTGGTCACATTTACAGATCAGTCCAGTATGGGACTGGATCAGCATGTCGTTCTTCACTGGTTCTTCATTGGTGGCCCTCAGCATCAGTCCCACTGGTGGGCCCAAGGTACCCCAGTCCCACACGCCTGCTCAGACTGCAGTATACAGCACAGAAGTTGGGGCCCATGAGAGAACTGTCTGGTGGGCCCTGATGTCTGTACTTTGCTGTAGAGCCCTCCTGGGATTTAGGACACTTGTTCTACATACCTGGGAGAAAATATCATTTATCTGTGTGTGCACCTTTAAGGTAGTAGGGTGGGGATGCGATTAGGTTAAGAGGGGGCCCAAGCACATTTTTTGCACAGGGGTCCTCTGTAATCTGTTTCCACCCCTAATTACACTGTAGACTGATACTTTTGAACAAAGTCCTCAGCTGTGAGATGCAGTAGATCAGGACAGCTAGATGGTGGTGTTTGGCAACCCACCTCATCTTGGAGGCCTCAGCACAGACTGCACAAACAGGCTATCCTGTTTGCCTTAACATGTGTCCCCTATCAGCCCAGTGTCGGACTGGGGTATCTGGGGCCCACCAGAGAAAATGATCCTGGGGGCCCACCAATGAAGAATATGTGAGAAACAACATGACAGTCAGTGTAAGTGCAGGTTCTAAAGCTGGGGGCCCACCGGAGGATCCTCTGGTACTCTGGTGGGCCAGTCTGACACTGTATCTGCCCCTCCCTCTCTAACCCCAATGACTGCAAGTCTGGTCAACATAGTTCTATCTAGACATTAGCTGGGGTAAGGGGATGCACTGCCAGCGTTGGGAGAATCTCTTATATTTTACATTATATTATTAGTTCAGGGCATAGCTGTAGGGGTGCAATTGGAGCCATTTTGTGTTGGCCAGGGTACTTAGATAAAGGCCTGGGGCAGTAATCTAAAGATCTGCCCCAGGTGAAGGAAAGCCTAGCTGTGCTTAGTGATCTTATTTTCCCACTTTTTTCATTTTCTCTAAAGTTTTGTTCTTTGCTGCCGAATTTCCCATCTTATCCTCGACTTTGTCATTGTCACCTGTCCTCGCCTGTCTGTGCACGTGACTCCCCTCACTCACCTGTCATGCAAACCTTTTTCCATCATTAAACCAAACTATCTACATAGAGACAGCAAAGCGCAGTGCAAGCCCCTGAGTCGCCCTGTACTCTCTTCATGGTTAACCGCCACTAATTTCCTGTCATGGACACGGCAGCACAGGTTTATTATTTACAAAAGATTATTCAAATCATCTTTACTCA
Source organism: Dendropsophus ebraccatus (assembly GCF_027789765.1). Taxonomy (NCBI): domain Eukaryota; kingdom Metazoa; phylum Chordata; class Amphibia; order Anura; family Hylidae; genus Dendropsophus; species Dendropsophus ebraccatus. The sequence goes on along the minus strand of NC_091457.1, from coordinate 103,104,687 downwards.
TGGAAAGCAGCATCTTTGTGTAAGTTTGAATACACGTCATCATCTCAGTACTCAGTAGTGTGCAACAGACTGTGGAGTCAACTCAGAGCTCTGCTGCCCCCTAGAGGCCACTAGGAGGAAGTGCAACATGAGGCAGCTGCTGTGACTGGCAACTTTTTGAAGATGAATTTCTGCAGTAGAGGATGTGGGGGGTAATCTGGCAGCTAGTCACCCTGCCATGCTTATCATAGATTACTTGGGTGATATGATGGTTCAGCTTGATCATGTGATTGATGATCACTGGAAAATTCTGCTAGCAAAAACACGATAGTCGTTATCTGGCTACGTTATTCGTGATTCTATGCAGGCTCGGACTGGCCTACAGGGGAACAGGGGAATCCCCCAGTGGGCCCTACCCCTTGGTGGGCCCCTGACAGGAGGTGAGCCTCCCTGTCTGACTCTTTCTACCAGAGAATAAAAACATTTTCTATGCTATAGAAGCACAGACAAATATATGTAAGGTACCATGTGTCTTCTTGACCTAACAGCATCTAACAGTGTCAGCAGTTTGGAACGCGAATTACAGCTGACAGAAACCTCATAACAAATGATAGTCAGGCAGTGGAGTGTGGGAAGATAATAAAAAACTATACTCACCAGTCCCTGTGCCCCTGGACCGCGCTCTCTCCCACAGCTGCTGGAAGTTTTCCAGTCATTTTCAAACAGATTCTGTGTATGTCACGGCCCCAGCTCAATGTCACATACTCGCCTGATGGATTGCCTGCTCAGCCAGTCAATAACTGCTGCAGTGTCCATCTCCAGTCAGTGATTGGCTGAGCGGGCACATTAAGGAAGAGCTTCGGGGGGCACAGGGATGGGTAAATATACTTTCTTTATTATGTTCCTGCACCCCCCTGCCTACCTGAGATTTGTTAGTTTCATAGGACTTCTCCTTTCAACAAACTTAAGTGGCACGTTATGCTGTTCACATAGACTGACTGAAGAGTTACTAGTAGTGAGCCAGCATCGCTGGTCACATACACAGCTCTGTGCAAGGTCACTATAGTAATGTGAAAGGTTTGGTGCTTATTATATCTGGTGTAAGGTATGGTGGGCCCCAAGAATCTAATTCCCAGGTGGGCCCAAGGTGGTGCTCCCCCTAAAATCCATAGGATAGGCGATGTCAAGCTAAGAAAAAAATCTTTCAAATCAACTGGTGTCACAAAGTTATATAGATTTTTAATTTATTTCTACTAAAACCCCTCAAGCATTCCCCTACTTATCAGCTGCTGTATGTCCTGCAGGAAGTGGTGTATTCTTTCCAGTCTGACACATTGCTCTCTGCTTCCACCATTGTCCATGCCAGGAACTTACTTTGGACAGTTACTTACTTTAGCAGCAAATATTAATGTGTCAGACTGGAAAGAATAACCACTTCCTGCTGAACATACAGCAGCTAATAAGTACTGGAGATTTTTTTTGATAGAAGTAAAGTACTTATTTCTGGCACCAGTTTATTTGAATTTTTTTTTGCTGGAGTACCCCTTTAATACTGTGGACTATTTTACCTTTAAAGAGAACCAATCACCTAAAATTCACTATCCCTATTATCAAAGGTCCTCTCTCCCTAAGTCTATCTATGAAGATACAGACTGCCTTTGCAGTCTGTATCTTATTCTTTACCTAATTCTTCCTCTTCTGTGAAGTAATGCCGGGCGCCGCCATCTTGATGACGTCACGCTGGAACGCACCACTGGAACGCAATTGACGTCATCAAGATGGCGGCGGCCAGCATTAATGCACCGGAACAAAGGAGCAGGTAAAGTATTAGATACAGACTGCAAAAGCAGTCTGTATCTTCATTTTGTCTATTTATAAAGATACAGACTGCCTTTGCAGTCTGTATCTTATACTTTACCTGATCCTCTTGTTCGGTGCAGTAAGGCCGGCGCCGCCATCTTGATTACGCTACTTGCGTTCCACCACTGGAACGCAAGTGACGTAATCAAGATGGCGGCGCCCGGCCTTCCTCCACCGAACAAGAGGATCAGGTAAAGTATAAGATACAGACTGCAAAGGCAGTCTGTATCTTCATTTTGTCTATTTATGAAGTATCTTATACTTAACCTGATCCTCTGGTCCGCTGTAGCATGGTCGGGCGCCGCCATCTTGATTTAGTCTCTTGCGTTCCAGCGGTGGAACGCAAGTGACGTCATTAAGATGGCGGCGCCCGGCCTTGCCGCTCTGCATGACGGGAGCTTCCTGTCTCGCGCCGGCTCTTTTTAAAAGAGCCGGCGCGAGACAGGAAAGTAAAAAGTAAATATTTTAAAAACGCAACAAAAAAAATAATTATATTTACAAATATTAATAAAATAATAAAATACATCTGATTAGGGAAAAACATTTTTTTGATTATCATCCATGATTGGTTCTCTTTAAACAACTTGACAGCCCCTTTTGTACAGTCAGTGCAGTTTCTCCATTGATCAACTAATCGGGTGATCACCGATTTCCTATGACAGACTGGGAAATGTAGTAATACTCTTGGGCTGCCCTTTCCACAATGAAATAAGATTGTCAGCTGTCTCATTCATGTTAACAAATCCGCTGTATATAACTGTATAACAGTGGTTTTCTAAACTGTGTATAGAAATGTCTGTGAACCACAAGTGTCCCTCCAAAAAGTTGGGAGGTATGGAGGAAGGGCTGACTGCAAAGCATTATGGGGAAGCTTGATGTCCTGTGTTTTCAGTCATCATCATCATCATAAGATTTTACAGCAATGGAGCAGCTTTATCAACCTGCCAGAGACAAAACACAATCTGATTCGCCTATAGCAACCAATCACAGCTCACCTTTCATATATTTACAAGCTCTTATAAAATTAAAGCTGAGCTTTGATTGGTTGCTATGGGCAGATTAGACTGTCTAAATTGTGCATGGCAACCAATCACAGTTTAGCTTTTATTTTACCAGAGTAATTTGAGAAACGAAAGCTGAGCTGTGATTGGTTGCTATGGGCCACATCAAACCATATTATTTAGTGTTCTTAGTGTGGCCTAACTATAAGCTGTTTGCTTGGTCACAAGTGTGTTTAGTGACCTCTGCAGTAAAGCACATCGCCAGTCATTAATGGGTTAATGCTTCAGATGTGTTTACCTGCAGTAACCATGGCAACCATGCACTGTGATGACAAGCGCTTATGTCATAAAGAAGGTTCCATAAAGCAATGCACCGCGCCCTGATCAGTGCCATCTTGGATGTGCCAGAGGACCTTGAGCTTGACTAATTTACTGCCCCCTACCCTTGATGAAATTTGGAGGTTCTAGCAGGGGACCTGGATCTGTGAAGGAGAAGAGATACAGCCGCCGAGCCATCAATAAGGTGACAGATATTGCAGCCTCATCTCTCTCACATCCAGTTTATTATATTTATATTATGGTATTACCCTCTAAGCCCAGGGGAGGGGCAGCTCTCCAGCCATGGCTCCCTCGTGGTTTCCCCCACAGGGGGTTTTTCCTTGCCTGAGTGCTGGAGGGTGACTCTTCGTGAGTCGGGGGTCTGCCATTTTCAGTGTCATGTAATTTTAAATAAAATTGGGACCCTTTGACACCTGATTACAATGTGTTGTGTCTTTATTTTGCATTCTTTGGTTTAACTTGGGGAAGTTGGGGGTCATTGCAGAGTCATAAAGCTGGACATCTGCCTGCTACACAGATCTATCACCTGCACAATGCGCACAAGTAGTATGGGGTGGTGGCTGGTGGATCTCCTGCTTGTATGTGCATATCCCTGGATTAAAGGAACACTCAAATCTTGAAGAAAAAACATGTATCACAAGGCTTATACCTACATCTACAAGGCTTGGCAAAAGGTTTTATCAAGTGACAGGGTCACACCAATCATAGCAACACAGACATCACCATAAATATACATGATATATACATAACCCAGTGGCTCTTGTGTGTGTGGGCAGGATCAGGGGCAAGGCAGAGTATTGTGCCCCCACACCTATACATGCAGGTGTGGGCTAGGTAGCTGCCCCCCCCCCCCCTGCAAAATCCACAGGATAGGGGATATCAAGCTGATTGGTTGGGGTCCCAGTGGTTATGAGAATGTGGGAAACATATCCCCCTCAAATAAACAGTGGGGACAGTGCTCCATTAATTCTCTATAGGTCTTGTTATCCCTTATCCTGTGAATAACTAGGAGAGTGGTATGTTCTCATGTACTATATGGCTGGACTCAGACGAGGTGTTTTTCAGAAATGTCATATGGCATTTTTGGGGTTCAAAGACGCAGAGACCAGATGTTAGTCAGTGGGGAAAATCGAAACACAGCACCCATAGGACATTTTTCTGCTATGGTGTTTTTTTGTGCTTTGCCACAAGCTTCTATAGGGGGGAATATTGTCATGTCTATATGGAAATTAGTGTTTTTCCCCAGTTCTTCAACGTAAAACCTGGAATCACATGATAAAGAATCACATGATTTGTACCGAAAAAGCCCCACAGGGGATAAAATTAGAACTAAACTTTACACTAAAATGAGAACACGGCAGAAAAAGTGCCAGAAAAAACACCAAAAAGCAGGAAGATGTGCAACAGTCTTAATCTTGGTTCACATTTGTAGTGAATTCAGTAGAATTAAATTGGTACTTTTTTTTCTTTCAAATCAACTGATGTATAAAGATTTGTATTTAATGGAAGCCTGTCACCCCCCTGTGCCGGGGTGACAGGCTCCCGACCCCCCTTTAAAGCCCCCTATACTCACCTAATCCCGCCGGGTCCCGCTTCTGGAGGTGGTCGGGTGATGAAGATCTCAGCCGCTGCAGCCCGGCGCGAGTCCAACACCCATAGAGAATGACAGGAGAGTCCAGCGCTCCGTCATTCTCTATGAGCGTTGGACTCATCTCTCAGCGTGCGTGCCGGGCTGCAGCGGCTGAGATCTCCGTCACCCGACCACCTCCATAAGCGGGACCCGGCGGGATTAGGTGAGTATAGGGGGCTCTAACGGGGGGTCGGGAGCCTGTCACCCCGGCACGGGGTAGGTGACAGGCTCCCTTTAACTTTTATTTTTAAAAAACCTGTACTTATCAGCTGCTGTATGTCCTGCAGGAAGTGGTGTATTCTCTCCAGTCTGACTCAGTGTTCACTGCTGCCACCTCTGTTCATGACACAAACCGTCCAGAGTAGAAGAGGTTTTCTATGGGGATTTGCTACTGCTCTGGAGAGTTCCTGTCATGGCAGCTGAGACTGTGCACTGTGTCAGCCTGGAAAGAACACAGCACTTCCTGCAGGACATACAGCAGCTGATAAGTACTGGAAGACTTTTAAATAGAAGTAATTTACAAATCTATATAACTTTCAGACACCAGTTGGTTTGAGAAGAAAAAAGTTTTTGCCAGATCCATATTGTCTCCTGCTCCTGCTGCTATCCTCCCTTAGGAGACAAATCATCCATGCCTCTGTCTTACATTGTGTGTGTTTGCTGAGATCAGGCTGATGATGCAGACCTGGGGCAGGGCGTGATGTCACAGGAGGCTTGGCTGGATCCCCCAATCCCCTGAGTGATTCACCATCTCTGACCAGCCAGAAGCAGGTGCAGCACTCATTTCTCTAATTGTGCAGAAGTGTGCAGTGAAATTAGGGCTGTGTGCACACATGTTGGAGTGTCATTGCAGTACTGCAGCGTATTCACAAAAATGGTGCAGTAACACATGTAAATGATGCTAAATGGCAGAGACTATCAGAGCCTTATTGTGGGGCTCAACTTCAAAGATAAAAGATGCTTGACCATAATATGTGCGTGGAAATGAAAAGAAAAAAAAAATTCAAAAAGTTCTTTACTTTAGTTCAATATCAGCGTTACAGGTAGAGAATACAGCGTGCTGTGTGGTGTTACAGGTAGAGAATACAGCGTGCTGTGTGGTGTTACAGGTAGAGAATACAGCGTGCTGTGTGGTGTTACAGGTAGAGAATACAGCGTGCTGTGTGGTGTTACAGGTAGAGAATACAGGATGCTGTGTGGTGTTACAGGTAGAGAATACAGCGTGCTGTGTGGTGTTACAGGTAGAGAATAAAGCGTGCTGTGTGGTGTTACAGGTAGAGAATACAGTGCTTTGTGTCGTGTTACAGGTAGAAAATACAGCGTGCTGTGTGGTGTTACAGGTAGAGAATACAGTGTGCTGTGTGGTGTTACAGGTAGAAAATACAGCGTGCTGTGTGGTGTTACAGGTAGAGAATACAGGGTGCTGTGTGGTGTTACAGGTAGAGAATACAGTGTGCTGTGTGGTGTTACAGGTAGAGAATACAGTGTGCTGTGTGGTGTTACAGGTAGAGAATACAGTGTGCCGCATGGGACCACAATGAAATCATAAATTACTGCAAATAATTCAGTAACACAATGAAACTTCAATGTTTGAACACAGCCTAGATGTTCTGCAGCAGCTTTGAGTGGGGAATGTGCAGGAACAGCTGAGGGAAAGCATTGCATTCTGGAACCTGTAGTACTGTGTACAACTGATAAACCAGGAAGTGCAGAAACACAAAACAGAACAAACCCCCCAAAACAAATGGATTTTTGGTAGTTTCAAAAATGGGATACATAGGTAAGTAATGCTTTATGCTTCTGTAGAAGTTTCATTTTTTTTTAACCTCTACCTGGAGTTACCCTTTAATGGGACTTCTCCTTTCAAGATACTTATGTGGCATCCTATACTGTTTGCATAGAGTGACTGACAAGTTACCAGCAGTGAGCCAGCATTGCTGCTCAGAGTCACATACACAGCGCTGTGCAAAGGTTTGGTTATATCTGGTGTAAGTAGTGTGGGCCCCTAGAATTAAATTCCCTGGTGGGCCCAAGGTACCCCAGTCCGACACTGATTCTATGTAGCGTAGTCATATAATGTGAGTGTATAGTGACAGCCTAGATGGTTATTTCTGATTACAATAGATACTATTACACTAGGGATAGATCCTTTCATAAATTGTTGCCTATAACTTTTTGGGATATATTGATTCTAAGAGACTGCTCAGTGAATGTTTGATAGATTATCTATTCGATCGAATAGTAAGTTATTCAATCTATCAAATATTATCGAATAGTTCTCCAAAGATTTGATAAATATTTGATAAGCGTTCAAATCCCCCAGCTTCCGGTTTTTACCTCCAAGTGGTCGAATAGATGTTTTTCCATAATCGAATACTTGTTCCCATGGACTTTAATGGGATCGAATATTCGATCGAATATTCGGGAGATATTCGTACGAATATCGAATATTCTAATATTTCACTATTCGCTCATCACAACAGAATGGACCTCCTGAAACACAAAACAGATCCTCAAAAATCTCAGAGAATAGCTTTTGTTTCCACATTTGGGACACATAGCAAGCAGGTTGCCTGGAAGGAATGGGACATTTTGTCCAGGGCCTCCCTGGATGCCCTGCTGAATGACTCGCCGACCCCCTAGACCCAGTAGGTACATTTGATACAGTATGCTTGCTTCTTGATCCTACTACACTAAGCTCGCCTCTGACTACATTAGATTCTACTATTCTACTCTATACTAACTAGTATGTTTTTTTTGCATTGCCTGAATACTATGTTTAGGCATTACATCACAATCTCCTATGTATACTATAATGTGCCTTTTTCTTGCATTTTTTTCAGACCGAAAGAATTACTTCTGGATGAATTTTGATTATGACTCAGCCTCAAGCTACTGCACACATACGCCTGGGTGTTCACATAGAATTCTTTCTAAATTAGTTTTTTTTATGACGCCAAATATATACTCTCTAGTGCCATATTATTTATTTCTTGTTTTTTGCTCTAGGTCCTTTTGATGTATGGGTGACCATATAACTACATTTTATAATAAACTGTTAGCCTAACTTACCTTGGTAGTTTCTGTATCCCTTTGGTCCATTGGTACTAAATTTGGGGAGGTGGGCCAGTGCCTAGGCGGCATCGCTCAGGGGAACTTTGAGTTGGAAGCAATCATATTACCGCCCCAGGCTATATGCACTAAGTTTGGTAGTCCTGTGGTTGGTACTAGGCATGGTCCGAACCTGCCGAGGTTCGGGTTCGTACGAACCTGAAGTCTCGGCAATGATTCCCGCTGTCTTCCATCTCCGTGGAGAGGGTGGATACAGCCGGAGGACCGCCTGGAAAACTGGGATCCAGCCTATGGCTATGGCTGTATCCCAGTTTTCCAGGTGGTCCTCCGGCTGTATCCACCCTCTCCACGGAGGTGGAAGACAGCGGGAATCATTGCCGAAAGTTCAGGTTCGTACGAACCCGAACCTCGGCAGGTTCGGACCATCCCTAGTTGGTACCCTGGGCATTGATGATTAAGGTGCCAATTGGGTGCTGTGATAGGTCTATTGGCTCAGGGTTTTCCTCCTGATACCCCACAAGGTCACAATTGACCTATTACATAGGTACACATTACTAGCATATTATTGGCCTAACCCAACCTCCCCTGTACATTGACCTTATACTTACTTATTTGCTCGCTCTTGCCACATACTAATGTCCCTGTTGTTTGTCATATACTATTGGCAGAGCGGATATACTCTATGTCATTTATACCTCCTTGGTTATCTATACTATTTACGCTTGTTTATGTAGTCCCAGTCACATCTTTATGCTTCCCTTCTCATATAGTTAAAGGACAACTCCGGCCCAAACTATTTTTTAATATGTTATTACTTATGGAAAGTTAGGCAATGTCAAATGTACATTATTTATGGGAAATGCACATATAGGGCTATTTCCCTAATTTAATAGACCAGGGAGACTTCAGATTCTCTAAAAAAAAGTGACGTCACGAACCAGGGGTGTAATTACAATGGAGTGTCCAGCAGGGGCGCACTATATAGAGAAGTCAATGAGTACCATTGACTTCTATATATAGTGCGCCCCTGCTGGACACTCCATTGGAATTACAATGGATGTGTATGTATATGTAATATACAGTGTTTTTTATTCAATCAATCAGTACATTTGGATACTGTAAGCTTGCCGAACCGCCGCCACCCACCGCTGCCGCCGCTCTGGACTACACTGAACTACTACTCCTATCACTTGCTCATAGCATGAGCAGGTGATGGGAGGTGTAGTAGCTTTGTTATCGCTATGAGATCGCCGCTGATGCTGCCGGGCGCCGCTCATCACTGTGCAGCCATCATCCCCCTCCGCTCCCCCCTCCTGCTTCTTCCGGGATCCGGCAACTTTACACTATCGGGCTTACAGAATCCAAATGTACTGATTGAATACATTTATGAAATACTTTGGGGAGCAAGTGTCCTTGCTCCCCAAAGTATTCCATAAATGTAATCAATCAAAAACACTGTTTATTACATTTACATACACATCCATTGTAATTCTAATGGAGTGTCCAGCAGGGGCGCACTCTATATAGAAGTCAGTGGTACTCATTGACTTCTATATATAGTGTGCCCCTGCTGGACACTCCATTGTAATTACACCCCGGGTTTGTGAGGTCACGGTATTTCAGAGAAACTGAAGTCTCCCTGATCTCTTAAATTAAGGGAAATAGCCCTATATGTGCATTTCCCATAATTAATGTACATTAGAAATTTGTCTAACTTTCCGCAAGTAATAACATATTAAAAAATAGTTTTGGCTGGACTTCTCCTTTAATTTATATGGTTTACACATACATCATGGGATTGTACATGGTGTGTGGGCAACACTGCCCTTCCTCATCATGGCGGCGTCTCTCTGTGACAGTTCCGAATGTGCCGGCGCTGCTTTCTGGTGTACGCCGTACCGCCGTCACGTGACATGGACTCCGGTCATGTGACTAGATTGGCGGCTCCGCTGATGTGTGTAGCGTGTGACGTTACTGGTGAGCGACACTGTCGGCTATGGACGTGTCACTAGCCATATAGACTCCCCTGCCAGGGCGCTTTGTATGTATTACCTGTGGGCTTTTTTTGTTTATCATTTGTTTTGTATGTCAATCACAGGTGTGTGTGATACACTGCTTCATGCCCCAATAAGCTAGGGACATGTCTTATGGACACAATGTTTAGTGGGCGTTCATGATTTTGTTCACTGTACATCTATGACTACTTATGTTTACTCTGTATATACACTATTTTGCGATTCTATATATTTGATGAACTTTTTCCACATTGTTTACATTTGCTTTTCACTTTATTGATTGATTGCATATAATTAAGCACATATGTATTTATACTGAGCAACATTGAGTGTATTGTATCACTGCTTGAGAAAGGCTGCTTCTATAGCCGAAACGTTGCATTGGTGTGAATAAACGAGTGAAGATTCTATGGATGTGGGGTCTCCTCTACATTTTTTTTATTCTAATATGGTCCTGGGTCTGGTCCGGTGAGTTGTGCACTCCTCTATTTTTCATTTCTCGGATCTGGTGCTGCTTCGTACAATTTTTTGTTTTATGTAAAATGAATGGATGGAGTGGACGTCCACTCCATCTATTCATTTTACATAGCAGGCGCCCTTTTATTTGTAGACTCTTATCTTTGGTCTCTAGTGTTTGAGACTCTGGAGCATGTGCCCTATACACAAGATGGCGCCGGTGTTTGGTCCGACACACAGCGTTCCCCTGCACATGGTATGTAATTATATTATGATTGTTTTGGGGGTTGTCTTTGTAATTGGGGCTCTCATATACTGTATATATGTGCTGTTATACCACTGCTACTCACATCCCGAAGGAAGCCGGGTACAGCGGAACGGGGGTGTTTTTGCTGCTCCCACCTGACCAATCCTTTCATTTACTGGTCCGCACATGGTGATATTGTTTTTAGTACACATCACCTTAAAAAGATTCCACCTTTATTTTTCCATTAGACAGTACAACGTAGAGACATCTGAGGGGACCTCACTCCTTGCCCTTACAAGCGCTTTCTCAAGGCATTCAGGTGAGAGTATCCTACACCTGATACAAGTGGCGTAGTCTTGCGACCTGTAGTGCCAGTGTAATCTTTCTCTGCTGTGTAAATACTTTTCATTTTCATTATCAGTCACTGCATTACCCATTATTTTAGTGTTTTTAATGTTGAGTAGCATTTAGGGCTTGTCTCCCTAGGTTTACTGCTCCTGTTTTGTATATATTTTGTGTATTTTAGGCTATTTAAATAAAAAAAAATTCTTGATGTGCTACCTTTCTGTGCATATGCTTTTTCTTCATAGTCCTTCTGTGTTTCTTATATGCATTGGTTTAGCACTTAGGTTATAGGGTGGTGCCCACTTAACTCTCTGTGTTGGCATACCAGTTCAACACAGGCTCTTCAGATGCACCGATATACAGTGACTCACAAGCGACATAATCTCTGTTCAGAATCGTTCACTTTTCATTTTCATTTTCATTTGAGGTTGCTTGCTCCAGCACATAAAGTGTTAGTCCCATCTGTACCCCCATATAGTTGTTTGGCCCCATTTAGAAAGTAGGCCTCCCTTAGTGTCTCCATATAACATAAGGCATCTGTGCCTCCATATAGTAGTTAGGCTCCATAAGTGCCCCCATTTAGTAGTTAGGCCCCACTGTTCCTCCATTAGTATTTCTATGCCCACATATAGTAATAAGGTCCCTCTGTAACCACATATAATACTAGGCCCCTCTTTGTTCCCATATAGGACTACCTACTGAGTCCCTACCTTTTTAGAAACCTCTAAAAAGGTAGGCACTTAGTAGCTAGTCCTCCTGATAGTTAGCCTCCATTAGGCAGTATCTCCCATGTAGCTGTCCCCTTTGTATCTATTCTCCTCTCCCTGCGGTTAGCCCCCAGTATTTAGTATCCACCATTTAGTTATTCTCCCCAGTAAGTAATCCCCCCAATAGATACCCCCCTCATGTGCGTAAAACCTCCCTTGTTGGGACAATTGTCAGGACAGGTGGCCAAAACTCTGTACTAACTGCAATTTACACCATGAGTGATGTCATGTTGACAATTTAATTTTTGTTTGTGTTAAAAACTTGGAAACACAGCACTCCATTCTCATGATTGGTAGGGGTCACATTCTGACAGATCTTATCCTCATGTCATAAAACTAATCCCTCATTCTGCAAATCGGGGATGAGTGTCTTTATAGTTCAAGCTGCAAGATTGTGCAAACACTGCCTCATGGTAGTTAGTCCCCCAGTAATAGTAGTAGTAGTATCTGGGGGTAGTAGCTTACCCCCAGAAGGTAGTATCCACTATGTAGTTATTCTCATCTCCTTCCCCCAGCAGTTACTCCCTCTGAACCCCTAAATAGATAGTATCCCCCTTGTGGGCATCTGTGCCTAATGCAGTCATGTTGAAGAGGCAGTACTTTAGGGTCAGTTCACACTGAGTAAATTTGGCAGAATTCCACGGCGGATCTCTCCCACCTGCCTAGGTGTGAAGCAGAGAAATACTTTACTTGACAAGCCCTACAAGATTAACTATAGTATTTGAGAAATGTAATTCCCCTTTAAAAGGTTAGGCGCAGTGCGGACAGCCAAGTGGGCCCCCCAGGGGGCCTCTACACTTGCCCGGGTTTGCCAGGTATTAATGCTGGCCCTGGAGACACAGCACCCTTGTTCTCATGGTTGGTGGGGACTCAGTAGTCGATGGATCTAAAAATCATTCCTCATCCTGCAAATAGGGTATCTGTGTCTTTAGAGTACAAGCTGCTTGCTGTGGGTCATAAAAAAGATTGTGCAAACACTGCCCCATGGTGGCCAAAAGGAGGAACTGCACTAGTGATGAAGATGGTGTTATATACACTACATCAATCAAGTGAAAGTGGAATGAAAGGAATGAGAATATAAAGGAAGGCATTCTCCTTCCTGCTGGATACACTTCTGGTTTTGGTTCAAAAACTACAGTGGCATTTTTATATTTTTTTTAGAAAACTTTACCACCCTAAGGCTATGTACACACAAAGTATTTTTGGGCTGTGAAACAGCACAAATATCCATTTTGTGTCTTAAAAACACCCCAAAAAGACCATATTTTTCTGTCACGGCTAGGGAGACAAGGGGCGGGCCTCCTGAATCCAACCACATTGCAGCTTAGGCACTACAGGCTAAATGGCAATGCCGCTCAGCTGCATGGCCGGCCTGCTGCGAGTGACGTGAGACCCTCGGCCTCCTCGGTTGACGTCTCTGTGACGTTACTCAGCTCCGGCAGTGGGGTGGGGCCGCACTTCCGCTCTGGCTGCCGGAGTCGAGCCCGGAGAGGACGTTGCAGGAGCATGTCTAGGTAAGTGTCACGGCCGCGGTGACGTTCTGTGCTCCGGGCCGCCGCCGCAACCTCACCCTGCCCCATGCAGATGCCGGGGTACATGTGCAGGGACCCGGCGCTGCTACTAGTTTGGCCCCGGGGGGCGCCTTACCTCGCTCTGCTCCTTTCTCGCTGTGCCGGACGACGCGCGCGTCCCCGCCTCCTAGAGCGTGCACCGGCTGTCTCAGAGTTAAAGGGGCAGTCCGCCCCTAATTGGTTGCTGCCCACGCACTCTCCTATAAATTCTAGCCCTGCCCCACCTCAGGTGTTGGAGCCTCTACATGCTTCCCATAGCATTTGGCCCAGCTCCCAGAGTGGTCGCCCAACAAGCTCAGCAGATCCAGCAATTGACTGCCGCCTTACAGCAGCATACTACAGCCCAGCGCTCACCACCTCCTGCTGTCACTTCGAAACTTCGGCTGGCTCTCCCGAGTAAATATGGAGGCGATCCCAAGTTAAGCAGAGGATTCCTGACTCATTGCACCATGCACATCGAACTTTTAAGCAGCCAGTTCTCCACTGAACGCTCTAAAGTGGCTTTCATCATCAGCCTCTTGGAGGGAAGGGCCCTGGCCTGGGACACGCCACTGTGGGACCGAGATGACTCGATTACTGCCAATCTCCAAACCTTCCTGGCAGAGTTTCGCTCTGTGTTTGAGGAACCTGCCCGTGCGACTTCAGCAGAGACTGCTCTACTCAATCTCTCACAAGGGAGTTCCTCCGTTGGCGACTAAGCCATCCAATTCCGCACGCTGGCAGCAGAGCTAGACTGGAATGAGGCCGCTCTAGTAGCCACCTTCAAGAAGGGCCTGTCCAGTCGGGTAAGAGACGTGCTTTCCGTCCGAGACCTACCTACCTCCCTGACTGAACTCATCCTACTGGCCACCAGAGTCGATACTCGTTTTTCTGAGAGAGAGGAGGAGGTCCGGCATGAACGGCGACTAAGCCTATCCCGTCGCCATCACCAGTTGGCGCCAGTCTTCCAGAATCCTGTCGTTCCGGTGTCCCAGCCGACTCCTGAGGTTCCTATGCAGGTGGAACAAGCTCGCCTGACGCCTGATGAGAGAATTCGTCGTCTGGAGCTGAATCTCTGCCTCTATTGCGGTGGCTCTGATCACTTCCAGCAGAGATGTCCCCAACGTCCTCAAGCGTTCGGGGAACGCTCGCACCTAGGTCCGGTGGGAGAGGCCTCCCTAGGTGTGAATGCCACCTCTCCAAGGTTGTCTATGCCAGTCTCCATCCAGACACCCACGGGAAAAAATCACCAGACTACTGCCTTTCTCGATTCTGGGTCAGCAGGCACCTAATTGGTTGCTGCCCACACACTCTCCTATAAATTCTAGCCCTGCCCCACCTCAGGTGTTGGAGCCTCTACATGCTTCCCATAGCGTTTGGCCCAGCTCCCTGTTGTTCCTGACCTCAGTCCTTGTTCCTTGTCCCTGTCCACCGACCCGGTCCCTACTCCCTGTCCTCTGCCTTCCTAGAGTTCCTGTGTACTGTCTGCCTCCTGCGATTACGCCTACAGACCTCTGCCTGCTGCTCCTACCACGCCTCGCCTGCCGTCATTAGCAACCAAGCCAGGGGTAGCGACCTGGGGGTCGCCTGCCGCAGCAAGTCCATCCCGCCTTGCGGCGGGCTCTATTGAAAACCAGCGGCCCCTTAGACTCCGCTCCCTGGTGAGGTTAGTGCCATCGCTAGTGACGGTTCAGTGGATCCAAGACTCCAGGCGTAACAGTAAGTTACTGACATTACCCCCTCACCTTATGAGGGGCCTCAGGACCCTTATCAGAAGGACCCAGCTTGGATGGGTTACGCATGTGGTATTGACGAAAAAGGCAAGGGCCGTGTATGTCTCTGCTCGCCACCCAAGTACGTTCTTCCGGACCACATCCCTTCCAGTCAGGGCCGCTTTAACCAGAGGGCACATGGTGCACGTGCACCGGGCCCACTGGTTAAAGGAGCCCCCCGAGCAGGCCGGCCGTTGCTATGTGCGACCAATGCGGTCGCACAGGGCTCCAGCCACCAGCCTGTCAGGGGGGAGCGCCATGGATGGGTAATCTACTTACCCCACCATGGCGCCCTCTGCAGGGCCCCCCCATTCGCCGCTGCCCCCGCCCACTGCTGCTGCGGCGCTTCAGCGCTGCAGCAGCAGCGACACTGACAGAGAGAGAGCCATTGGCTCCCTCCCTGTCAGTCACTCTTGTGGCCGCACTTCCTGTGGTCACAAGAGGCCGCACTCTCCCTCTTGCGCCCAACGTCACTAGAGCATCGGCGCGAGGGTAAGGGGAGTGCAGCCTCTTGTGACCGCAGGAAGTGCGGCCACAAGAGGGAAGAGAAGAGGAACGCGTGGACCTAGGTGAGTAAAAGTGTTTGTTTTTTTCAATGTTATATGGGAGGGGGAGCTATATACTACTGGGGAGCACAGGGGGCTATATACTATGAGGGGGGGGCGGCTATATACTATGGGGGAGCACAGGGGGCTATATACTATGGGGGAGCACAGGGGGCTATATACTATGGGGGAGCACAGGGGAGCTATATACTATGGGGGAGCACAGGGGGCTATATACCATGGGGGAGCACAGTGGGCTATATACTACTGGGGAGCACAGGGGGCTATATACTACTGGGGAGCACAGGGGTCTATATACTATGGGGGGGCACAGGGGGCTATATACTATGGGGGAGGACAGGGGAGCTATATACTATGGGGGAGCACAGGGGGCTATATACTATGGGGGAGCACAGGGGGCTATATACTATGGGGGAGCACAGGGGGCTATATACTACTGGGGAGCACAGGGGAGCTATATACTATGGGGGAGCACAGGGGGCTATATACTATGGGGAGCACAGGGGTCTATATACTACTGGGGAGCACAGGGGGCTATATACTACTGGGGAGCACAGGGGAGCTATATACTATGGGGGAGCACAGGGGGCTATATACTATGGGGGAGCACAGGGGGCTATATACTACTGGGGAGCACAGAGAGCTATATACAATGGGGGAGCACAGGGGGCTATATACTATGGGGGGGCACAGGGGGCTATATACTATGGGGGGAGCACAGGGGAGCTATATACTATGGGGGAGCACAGGGGAGCTATATACTATGGGGGAGCACAGGGGAGCTATATACTATCGGGGAGCACAGGGGAGCTATATACTAACAGGGAGCACAGGGGAGCTATATACTATGGGGGAGCTATATACTATGGGAGAGCACAGGGGAGCTATATACTATGGGGGAGCACAGGGGGGCTATATACTATGGGGGAGCACAGGGGCTATATACTATTGGGGAGCACAGGGGGCTATATACTATGGGGGAGCACAGAGGAGCTATATACTATGGGGGAGCACAGGGAGCTATATACTATTGGGGAGCACAGGGGAGTTATATACTATGGGGGAGCACAGGGGGCTATATATACTATGGGGGAGCACAGGGGAGCCATATACTATGGGGGAGCACAGGGGACTATATACTACTGGGGAGCACAGGGGTCTATATACTATGGGGAGCACAGGGGTCTATATACTATGGGGAGCACAGGGGAGCTATATACTATGGGGGAGCACAGGGGAGCTATATACTATGGGGGAGCACAGGGGACTATATACTACTGGGGAGCACAGGGGTCTATATACTATGTGGAGCACAGGGAAGCTATATACTATGGGGGAGCACAGGGGAGCTATATAATACTGGGGAGCACAGGGGGCTATATACTACTGGGGAGCACAGGGGGCTATATACTATGGGGGAGCACAGGGGGCTATATACTATGGGGGAGCACAGGGGGCTATATACTATGGGGGAGCACAGGGGGCTATATACTATGGGGGAGCACAGAGGAGCTATATACTATTGGGGAGCACAGGGGGATATATACTATTGGGGAGCACAGGGGAGCTATATACTATTGGGGAGCACAGGGAGCTATATACTATTGGGGAGCACAGGGGTCTATATACTATTGGGGAGCACAGGGGTCTATATACTATGGGGGAGAGCACAGGGGGGCTATATACTATTGGGGAGAGCACAGGGGGCTATATACTATTGGGGGAGCACAGGGGGGCTATATACTATTGGGGGAGAGCACAGGGGGGCTATATACTATTGTGGGAGAGCATAGGGGTCTATATACTATTGGAGAGCACAGGGGGGCTATATACTATTGGGGGAGAGCACAGGGGGGCTATATACTATTGTGGGAGAGCACATGGGGGCTATATACTATTGTGGGAGAGCACAGGGGGGCTATATACTACTGGGGAGAGTGCACAGGGGGCTATATACTAATGGGGGAGCGCACAGGAGGGCTGTATATAACTGGAGGAGCACATGAGGGGCTATATACTACAGGGACACCTTAAAACTATGGAGGCACAGAGGGGTGTAACTATGTAGGGGTACAGAGGGGTGTTACTACTGTATAGGGGTACAAGGGACCTAACTACTGTATGTGTTGGAGCCTAAAATATTTGTCTGGCAGATTCTGGAGAGAAGATTCACAGCCAGGAGAAGACTTCAAGGTGGCTCAGGCTGGATGGAGAGAAAAAGAAAAGGTGACAGACTCTGATCGGAGAAGACATCCCTGGTGAGTCACTGGATGTAACTGCACTCTGTTATAGGGTTGTTGTGTTAGGGGTCATGATGTAACGGTATTATGTAATGGTATCATTGGTGATATCTTTCTGTTTTGTTTAGTGCAGTTTTTATGTAATATGTAATCACTGTATGGTGGAAATAGTGTTATAAGGTAACTACTGTATGTATTGGGGCTCTTGATACAGTGTGGGGGCAAATTCAGTACATTATACAATGTGCCAAAAGGGAAGGGGGGGCCCACTCTTGAGGGCTGTGCACCGGGCCCACCAATGTATTAAAACGGCCCTGCTTCCAGTGAACAAGATATTTTTGAGAACTCTGGACCCAATGAGAAGGGAGCAGGGAGAGTAGAAGGCAACACGGGGTTAACATTCTTCTTTAACAACAATTTATGAAAAACATCGTGGATTTTCAAACTCTTAGGCAATTGCAATTAAAAAGAAACAGGATTAATGATTTTCACAATTACATAAGGACCGATGTGTTTTGGAGAGAGTTTACCAGAAGGGGCCCTCAATCTCAAATTTCTAGTAGAGAGTCATACCTAATCCCCAACCAAGTATTCTGGGCCAGATGTCTTTTGTCGGATTGTTTTTTAAAATTTTCTTGGGCTTTAAACTGGTTCTGAAGAGCCTGGGCCCAAACTGTGCACAGTTTTCTATAGATTTTTTCAGCAGATGGATTGATTGATTCAGCAGCATGTACTGATGAATATCTAGGAACAATTATTCACAAAATAACACACATTACCAAGTTATACAACTTTGTAATGTATGTTATTTATGTGAATGGCCCCCTTCACCGTGTTTCCCCCCACCCACGTTAGACCCGGAAGTGTGGTGCATTATACTCACCGCATCTCGTGTGGACCCCTGTCCGCCATCTTGTGACAATGACGTAGTCTTCGGGAGGCCGGCTGAACCGCTCCATCCGTCGCTCATGCCGGCCCCCCTCTGCCGCGTTATAACTGTGCTCTGCCACGATTGGCTGAGCACAGTTATGCTTAGCCAATCGCGGCTGAGCTGCTGATGACGCGGCAGAGGGGGGCCGGCATGAGGGACGGATGGAGCGGTTCGGCCGACCTCCCGAAGACTACGTCATTGTCCCAAGATGGTGGGCGGGGGTCGACACGAGATGTGGTGAGTATAATGCACCACACTTCCGGGCCTAGCATGGGTGGGGGGAAACATGGGGAAGGGGGCCATTCACATACATAACATACATTACAAAGTTGTATAACTTTGTAATGTGTGTTATTTTGTGAATAATTGTTTAGCGTCGCACTACCCCTTTAAACCCAAAATTACAGAAGAATGGAGACATCTTAAGAGATTGACTTTCTCGGGTTTTTAATGCAAACTCGGCTAAAGACAAGTACTCCCTCCACTTTTTCTGTGACCCTGCAACAAAACACCTCAAAAACTGATAGATTAACTCTTTCTGTTTGACCATTAGACTGCAGATGAGAAGCGGAAGTAAAAAACAAAGATATACCTAGACGACCACAGAATTCTTTCCAGAATTTCCATACGAATTGCACCCCTCTGTTGGATACAATATTTTCTGGGACTCCGTGCAGACCTAAAATATGGTTAATGAACAGAGAAGCTAAGGTACGAGCATTAGAAAGTTAACTAAAAGGAATGAGGTGACATATCTTAGAGAACCTGTCAATGATGACCCAAATCACCGGTTTCTCTTTGGAGGGTGGCAAATCGGTGATGAAATCCATAAAGATGTGGGTCCAAGGTCTAGCAGGCACTGGTAAGGGTTGAAGCAGACCCTCAGGGAGTCTGCGAGATACTGTACCTTGGACCTGGCACAGATCTCGCAAGCTTACACAAACAACCTAACATCTCTGGCCCAAGATGGCCACCAATAATGTCGTGATAAAAGGTACTTGATACCAGCAATTCCTGGATGACCTGCCAACACTGAGCAGTGTGTTTCTTCAAGAACTCTTATGGTCCTTTTACACGGAACGATTGATCGTTCGTTCTTTGCACGATAACGGTCGAATTCGAATACGTGTAAACGCAGCGAACGATCAAACAACGAGCAAAAAATCGTTCATTTTGATCTTTCAACATGTTCACAAATCATCGTTGATCGTTCGCAAAAAATTCGTTGATTGTACAGTGTA
The DNA here is from genome assembly GCF_027789765.1 of Dendropsophus ebraccatus. Lineage (NCBI taxonomy): Eukaryota > Metazoa > Chordata > Amphibia > Anura > Hylidae > Dendropsophus > Dendropsophus ebraccatus. The sequence goes on along the minus strand of NC_091457.1, from coordinate 103,084,676 downwards.
AAAATTCTTTCAACGATTTCCCCTATGTGTGAGAGGCTTAAACGATCGCAAAACGATCGCATAGCGAATTTTCCGTACGATGTATCGTTCCGTCTAAACGCTGATCGTTATAAAAAAAACATCGTTCATTCAAAATCGTTAATCGTGCGATCGGGCGAATTATCGCACCGTGTAAAAGTACCATTAGGGCCCTATTCCACCGGACGATTATCGTTTGCATAATCGTTAACGATTAACGATCTCAAACGACCGCTATTGCGAAAGACCTGAAAACGTTCACTCATTTCCATGGAACAATAATCGTTACTTATGATCGTAATTGGGATCGTTTTTCTTTGCTATTTATTCGCTATGGCGTTCGTATCTATTGCAAACGACCGAACGATGTCCTATTCAATGCAAACGATTTGCGAACGTTTTGTGAACGAGCAACGATAAAAATAGGTCCAGGTCTTATAAAGCGATCAACGATTTCTCGTTCGGTCGTTAATCGTTAACTGCATTTCAACCGAATGATTATAGTTTAGATTTGAACGATTTAACGATAATCTAAACGATTATCGTCCGGTGGAATAGGGCCCTTAGTCAAAGGTTAGGAGGAACAAAGATTTTGTTCTCAGGCATATTTCTAGGGGCCAGGGATTGGGCCTCTACAATCTGGCAGCCAGATCGGGCTGTAGTATGGCTACCACCACCCCGGGAGCAAGAATAGTCTCTGATTCTCCTGTGGGGACATTGCTGGTATCAAAAGTATGTGATAAAGTGTACGCTCTTACGTTTTTGGAAGCAGGTCTAAAGGTTATGTCAAAATGAAATCGTACAAAAAAGAGAGCCCACCTAGCCTGGCGAGGAGTAAGACGCTTGGCTTTATCTAGATACACCAGATTTTTGTGATCACTCAAACGTGTGAAGACCAGTCAGGAGAGAAAATTAAAATGCTGTCCAAGTAAACCACAAAAAAACGTCCAAGGTATTCACAAAACACATCATTAACCAAGTGTTGAAAGACTGCCGGTGCATTGCACAACCCGAAGGGCATAACAAGGCACTCGAAGTGCCCCTCGGGGGTGTTAAATCAATCGCACAATCGTATGGACGATGGGGGGGGGGGCAGTTTATCTACAGATTTTTAATTAAAAACATCAACAAAATCAGATATAAATTCAGGAAGTTCCGTCTACTTAGAAGAACACTCAGTTAAATTTAACGTTATGCAATGGGAGGCACACCCCGGCCCCCATTGAACGAGTTCCCTGTTAGACCAATCAAACACTGGGCTATGCTGTACCAATCAAGGTAACCCCAAAATAATGTCTGAGGACAAGTTGTCCATAACCAAAATCTCCAAAGACTCAAAATGAACAGACCCGACCCTTACCTCCAGATAGGGAGTGATATATTTTACCCTACCCTGAGCCGATGGGGTGAAGTCTGCTTCAGTAATACTCAGTGGGCACTTAAGCTGAAGTGGACATACCCCCAGACTGGACCAGAAACCAGAATTAGTAAAATTAGCGGATGCCCCAGAATCAACATGGGCAAACCCAGAAATTCATTTTTTTACCCAAAAATAGCAAAATAGGCACCATCAATTTATTCTTAATATCGAGTGGTACCTGTGCGTCTAAATGACCCCATCGAAAGTCATTCAGGGGCTGGAGTTTTCCAGCGGTGATCCAGGTCTGGAGGTGCACTCCCTAACACGATGTCCAGCCTTGCCACAGTATAGGCAAAGATTATGCTGTAGTCGCTGGGCCCGTCTGGTCTTAGCATCTGTTGCTCCAATTTGCATGGGTTCTTCTTATTAGTTATAGAGAAGAAGGACGGGATTTTAAAAAGTTTAGGGATTCCTCTCTCTCTCTACGTCTGTCCCGCATACGTCTTTCTACCCTTATGGCTAGAGTCATGGTCTCCTCCAAAGACTCGGGAGGGTAAGCCACTAATAAGTCCTTCAACTGGTCTGAAAGACCCACCCGGAACTGATACCACAGGGCAGAATCGTTCCAGGCGGATGGGATACACCACTGTCGGAACTCTGCACAGTAGTCTTCTACTGGTCTCTTTCCCTATCAATTGGCGTTCGGCCACCGCAGTCCTGTCGGGGTAATCATACAACAGCTCTAGAGCTGAAAAGAAATAATCAATAGAGCTCAACTCAATAGCATTTGGAGGTAAGGAAAATGCCCCCACCTGCAGTGGGCCTTGCAGAAGGGACATGATAATTCCCACCTTTTGAGTCTTGTCCCCAGAGGAGCGAGGACGTAGCCGAAAAAAATAACCTGCACCCCTCTCTGAAGGTCCGGAAATCCTTCCTATCTCCCTTAAATTTTTCAGGGAGTTAAACAGGTGGTTCTGGAGGAGAAGGAGTAGTCATAGTCGGTGTGCAGCCTCCTGTTCCTGGACTCATTCAGCAAAACTCTGAACCAGCATGTTTAGATTTTGCATCTGCTCTACCAGTGCTTTCATGGGATCCATGATACCAAAACCCCTGATGTATATTTTTTAGGGCTGGCTATTCTGTTACGGCTAGGGAGACAAGGGACGGTACAAGACAGTGGGCCCTGAAGCCCGACCCAACCAATATCCCTGCCTGCTTGCCACAGACGGCCCTCAACGGCCGTGGACAACCACTACAAGTGCGACACAAAACGTAGACAGACAAACAAACACACACAATAAAGGATAGTCAGCTAGCCAAGTCAAAACCAAACGGACAACATAGCACAAAATTGGAAAGAGAACGGATAGTCGGAGGTCAGGCAGGAGGCCAGAGAACAGGCAGAACAATAGCAAGGGTATTAGGACAGGGGAGCTGGGACTAGTATACACTAATAGCCAGCAATGAGATGCTGGCTATCACTACACTTTATACTGGATCAGGAGTCCAGACCAAAAGCTTATTGCTCCGGCCTCCTGAATCCAGCCACATTGCAGCTGAGGCACTACAGGCTGAATGGCAGAGCGATCTGTCACTCAGCCTGAGTGCACTGCCGCTCAGCTGCATGGCTGGCTGGCTGCGAGTGACGTGAGACCCGCGGCGTCCTCGGTTGCCAGGGACGCTGTCGGGTCTCCATGACGTCACTCGACTCTGGCAGGGGGGCGGAGATGCACTTCTGCTCTGGCTGCCGGAGTCGAGCCCAGAGAGGACATTGCAGGAGCGTGTCTAGGTAAGTTACAGACATTTCCGTCGATTATATTAAATTCAATGGTAAAATTGCTCTTTGTGCACACATTATAATTTTACACTTTTGATTCTTAAAAGCATCTTAAAGCATTAAATAAAACAGTCCTTTTGAGAGTTATAGATTTTTATGTAATAAACCTCTAATAAGATGGTGAAAAAAAAATGGCAAAAAGGTGAACATATGCAGTAGCTTTAAAGAATGATGATGTTGTGGATGTTGTGGAAACGGACTGGGACCAGTGGTCCTATGCTGGTCACAGTTGCTGTCATGCGAGTCAAACTGACTTCCACAGAATTATCCCACACTCCATGGTTGACACAGTAATAAGGATGATGTATGGAGAAGTATTTTTCCTCCATCTGAGAGTCACTAACCAGCAGTACTGGAGCCTTTCCCAACTCCAGACAGCGTTTTTGTCCAGGCCAGAAGCCAACTAAAGTCAGTCAGTAGAAATGTCTTTGAGAGCTTTTCTATTAGGTATCTATCTGTGCCCCCTTATAGTAGTTAGGCCCTTATGTACTCTCATATAGTAGATAGGTCTCTCTGTAGCCCATATAGTAGTTAGGTTTCTCTGTGCATCTATAGTAGAAGACAATGGCTCTTTGCTCTGTAAATCAAAGCGTTGCATTTTACTTTTAATGTTAAAAGGGCTGGGTGTAGCAGCTGGTAGGTGGGTGAGTGGGAATCCCCCAAACATATAGTAAGCCCAGACATACAGCTAATGTCATTTAGAACTTCAGCATAAAGAACAAAGAGTCCTGGAAGTGAGGATATGGACCCCAAAGAGTCCTGATGTCAACATCAAGTCTCTCTGAGATTACAGGAAGAGGCAGAGGGATCTGAGAAGCCCACATCCACAGAAGATCTGTGGTCAGTTCTTCAAGATGTTTCGAACAACCTTCCTGCTGAGTTCCTTTAACAAGGTATGGAAGTACCTTGAAGAATTGATGCTTCTTAGAAGGTAAATGGATTTAGATTCATCCTCTCTTCAATCAATTTGAATTTTGTTAATTGTTAAAAAATAACCTTTGAACACTTTTATTTTCTTACTTTACAGCATTTTGCTCAGTACTGTATGTGCAGTTGGTATTAATTATACATCTTGTATATAGTGCTATGGCTCATTCAGGTGTTACCAGGGCATCTTATAGTATCTACTTGTATACATATGTTCTTGTATACAGTGGTGTGTGACCATGCTGGTATAACATCTTCCCTTTCATCAGATATACATCTTTTCTTATTTAGTGGTATGGGCCATGCTATTATAACCTGGGCATCTTTTGGTATATAATTATATAAGGACGGTTGGTATGTAGTGCTATAGCGATATCTCTTGTAACATTGCAGCAGTGCAAAGAGTTTTCTTTAAACTGTAGATGGCAGCAGCATTATGTAGAAATGTATCAGCCATGTTGAAAGAAGTGACAATTTGTCCTTAGACTGCTGCAAAATATAACTCACAGACAGTTTGGACTGCAAACGATAGCTGCTAGAGGAGGGTTGTCCTCCCAAAATGTGAACAAGAAGGATTCTATTCAATGACAGCATACAGAGATGGAATAAAACACTCCTCCTCTTTTTTTCAGGTGGCAGTCAGAGTACTGTGCTCACTCATCTGCTTCAGTCCATTCTCCCTGGCATGGCGTTCCTGTCCCCTCTTTTGCTCTAGTGCTATTGATACAGAGCAGGGTCTCACCCTTTCCCTCTCATACTTGTGTACAATATATTCTTATTAGAATATGCAATATATAGGGGGAAGCTTCATATCAGTATAGCTGTGTCTGGTTGCCGCACACAGTAGCTTCCCCCATGTTTTATATATTCTGTAATCAAATACAGTTCCTTGGGGAGGAGACCCTTCTCTATATGAATAAAGTGGTGCTGGATCAGAGCGGGAGGCCAGGAATTACAGGGTTCGGACAGCCTTGCAGTTGCAGAGGGACCACTTACTGCTGGCACTCAACATAAAATAATGTGTAAATAAAAATATATATATTTGTTTCAATAAAGTTGTATTACAAATTAATATAAATTTATAAAAGCTATGTTAAAAAAAAAAAGAAAAAAAATACTCTGGGGTACCCCTTTAATACTTCAAAACAATTTAGCTTTACCTTGCTGGATCGAGTTGCACTATCTACCACCGTGTTAGTATTCTGGATAGAATGGTGTGGGTGCCGCTGGCTTCCTTGTGCTTGTGTCCATGCCACCATGCTATTGGGTTTGAGTGTCTGAACACCTTGCCCATGCATAGCTGCCTCTAATATCCAGTACATCATTGTAGTTTGGTGTGGGCACATTATGGCCATTCTTTTTTATATGTACAGTAGTCACAAGTATGTATAAATCATCCATAAACCCAAGCTCACAGGGACAGCCTCAGCCCAAACAGAAAATGTGTTGGCCATTTTCACACGGGCAAAAATTTTTTACATCTTGTTTCCTTTAGGTGGAAAATGATGTCAGGACAATGTGCAAAAATTTTTTAAGCAAATTTTATTAGAGTTAGATTTTCTGTGCATTGCAGCAGCTCATTTAGCAGTCCTTTCATTGACAGGAAGAAAATCTCTGTAGATCAAGCCATGGGGATCATTCGTTCACTCTAAGGGTACTATTCCATGGGCCGAGCAGGGCCCGATCAATGATGTAAACGAGCGCCGATGACATCGTTACCGATGTCCTTGCAGCCCTTGTTTCTTACATTACCTGTCCAGGCGCAGGTCTTCCCCTTCTTCTGGTCCGGCGCCGCAGCGGCGGTGGAGCGGCCTGTCTGAGCTGACAGACCTCTCAGCCAATCACTGGCCGCGGCGGTCCCGGCCTGTGATTGGCTGAGCGATCTGTCAGCTCAGACCGGGAGAAGGAGAAGACCTGCGCCTGGACAGGTAATGTATGATGTTTTGAAATTGTCGGTCGCCCGCCGCGCACCGCTATTCCATGTAGCGATGCGCGGGTGGCGACCGATGATTTTAGGTTTGAACCTAAATAAACGATCAGCCGATGACACAATCATCGGCTGATCGTTCTCTCTATTCCATGGAGCGATAATCGGCCGTGGAATAAGCCCCTAAGGCTATGGTTTTTCTGGGTTTCTTTTTTCTCAAAATGACATCCGTCATTTTTTAGTTTTGGGCACCCGTCATTACAGTGACAGCTGTTGGTACATTATTCTAGTTCAGGCTCTTTTGGGTGTGGTTCTTATTTGAAGGTCCATTGAATTTAGTAGTAAAGTAGGTGAAAGATGAGTGAAAAAGAAATGTGTGTGAACAACTAAAAATAATGTCCTTATACACCTACAAACAAATACTGTATCCAGATGTAATATAATCACAAAAAGATATTTTATTGATCACGAACAAAAATAAATATAAAAATGCTATAAAATCGCAAAATGAATCAGAACAGATGATTACAGAAAACACATGGGTAAAGTGCATATACTAAAGTGCCGGCATATTACAAGAATGTGCAAAAATGCAAGTGCTACAAATAAAGTGCCAGGCATAATAAATAGTTAAGTCTACATATTCATCAGGGGTTCATTGCAGTAAACAACATATACCAAATAATCATAAACCAATGTCATAAGGAACACCGCTACTGAGACATTACCTAAGGTGCTGGTTCACACAATACCCATGAGGTGCGCCCCGACGCACGTTTCGGTAACACGCCTTTCTCGAGGGGTCCTTATGACATTGGTTTATGATTATTTGGTTTATGTTGTTTACTGCAATGAACCCCTGCTGAATATGTAGACTTAACTATTTATTGTGCCTGGCACTTTATTTGTAGCACTTTCTTTATTCTGTAGCATTTTCTTTATTTTTGCACATTCTTGTTATATGCCGGCACTTTAGTATATGCACTTTACCCATGTGTTTTCTGTAATCATCTGTTCTGATTCATTTTGCGATTTTATTGCATTTTTATATTTATTTTTGTTCGTGATCAATAAAATATCTTTTTGTGATTATATTACATCTGGATACAGTATTTCTTTGTAGGTGTATATGTATCGTTTTGCTGTTGTAGCACCCAGTAGGATATCCCCATATGTATTACATTTGCACTTGCTTTATGCTTTATCGGGGTAGAATATCGGCTATTACATTTTTTGTTTGATAAAAATAATGTCCATTGTTTGCAAAACAACATCCACGAACAATTGTCAGGAACATTAATTTGACATTTGTGCAAACAATGTCTGCCATTTAATACACTATGGAGGAACATTTATTATCATTGCGCCCCTGACGTACGCCAGGGAGAAGGTGCAGATTCGCCCCTTCTCCCTGACGTATACCTGCCGTATCCCCTGCTGGCCTGAAGGGCAGGCAGGGAGGGCACCGCAAGGATGGAAGCAGGTGTAGACTTGTTGCGCAGAGCCTACGCTGGGCGCAGTGCCAGCCGGGTTTAATATGAGGGGTGCACCTCTTAGTAAATCCAGCTTGGGAAGGGTCAGGGCTTAATTTAAGACAGGTGTACTCATTTGCCGGTCTTCATAAATGTTTCCCAGTATGTATTGGGCTGCCGTCATTCCATTGACTTCAATCATAATTGGGTAATAACAAACATAATTTTTTTTTTTAAAAGCAGGCGCCTTTTCTCTTTTTTTTTTTTTACACAGTGTGAACATAGCCTTGGACTAATTTTCTCTATTGATTTTCAATCTAACAGTTTTTGGGGGTCTCTCTAAAAAGTGAAAATCTTTCTTTCATGGTCAGTTTAAATTTCCAAACAGGGCAAGAAGACAAGATAACGGTGAGAATTATTCTTTAGGAGAAATTCCTAGTGAGAAGGAAATATTCACCAAACAGGCAGAAACCCTTCAGCTTCTGAAAGCTGAAATTTTAAGTCTAGTGTCTAACCAGTGAAAAAAAGACTGCAACTTTTCTGTCTTCAGTGTCAAAGATCAATAAGAGTGCCCTCTAAAAAAAAAAAAAAGTCAGAAAAACCGCCAATGCGTTTCTTCCATGCATTTCCATATTTTCTGCAGTTTGTTACTTTATGCCTATGTTCCCACAGTGTAAAAACAAGTGTAAACGTACGTTGTTCAACGTTTCCTACGGACAACATTAATGAACATGTTCATAGCCTTTGTGTGAATGATCTTTTTTGTGGTTTAGGTGTTTTTGTGTGGTGAACTTTTTTTTTAACTCTAGGCCATCACATGACCTAGCTGCTGGGCCACAAAAGGTGACAAATACGTCAGAAAAAAAACGCAGACAGCAATGGCGTTTTTTTGCCAAAAAAAAAAAAAAAATACGCCACACCCTCAGCATGTTGTATTTTGGGAAAACTGTCACAGACCCTTAAAAACACCAGAAAGGAAAGAAAAATCCCACACCAAGAAAGCCCTGTGTGTCTAAGGCATATCATAAACTTACATTGACTTCCAGCTAACATCTGGCCGCTGGCGTTTTTTGCAACAGAAAACAAAAAAGTCATGTCGTTTTTTTACAATTTTATGGCAGTGTGAAGCCAGTCTAAAAGAGCACTGTTTTTTGGACTCAAGATAGCATTAAACTTGTACCTGCCAGGAGGTTCCTTCCCAATCCAGAAATAGCTTCTGGAAAAATTTGCAGTTCAAAGATTGTGTATGAAAGCACTTAAAAGAGAGGCTATAATAGAGATCTGTTCTAAAGTATTCCTCATTCCCAGACCAGGAAACAGTGGAGAATGGTATTAGATTTCAGATATCAGAATAAATGTATCCATCAGTATGATCTTTCCATGGGAACATTTATGAGAGGTCTGACCAGGGTGTATGTCAGGGAGAAGGCGCAGATTTACCCCTTCTCCCTGGCGTACACCTGTCGTATCCCCTGCTTGCCCAATGGGTGGGCAGGGGGGTGCTACAAAGCATGGAGGAGGCTTGGCCTCCTCTCGCCCCTCATTTATCATGGTTTACGCCTGCCTGCAGGCGTAAATCATGATCTAAATCAGGTGTAGATCTACAAAGCAAGGTGGATTGTCTAAGGACAATAGGGTTATTTATTTCAGTATTAAGATGACTGCCTAGTGAAGGCCAGCTTGGCAGAGATCCATCTGCACAATGTTCTAAGATTTAGTTGGGATGGGAGACATCCCAGAGGAAACAATTTCTGGAATGTTTGTTAGATACCCAACAATTGATGATTTCCCTCTTTTTTAGAGAGGTTGTGTTGTGTGGAGAAGGCAGCTTGCATTTTTAACCAAGTCAGATGCTCACCAATACAACAGCTAGTAGCCTGGAATCACACAGCGCTGCAGACTGTCATAAAGGCCTTTTTACATTTCCACTGTACAATTCAGTTATTAACTATTTGATGACTGTTGAGTACGGCAACATTATCTGAACCCCAATGCTATGTATATGTACTACTCTGTGTTATACTTTCTGTTAAGCTTGAGAAAGGCACTGATAGACTAGTGTGCCGAAACGCGTCGCTTTTTTAATAAACTCATCTTAGTATTTCACTTGGCTTGGTGAGTTACATCCATTGGTAGCCGGCTGCATACGGCTTACTAACCACCTAGCTTGAATACCTGCGCTATGCTGTTGGAAGGATCGCTTGTGGGCCCTATAGTCCTCTAAGGACCTTACTTCTTCTTCCAGGGCTCAATAGGGCAACTTCTCCAGATGCCGGGAGTCAAATGCAGAGTGTTTGAGTTTGGAGAACGTTGCTGAATCCGAATAGTTTGGCCACTCTTTGTGATTAATTGATGCAGGGGCTGATCCCCAGTGTGCAAAGTCCTGGCCTGACCAGATCGAGACAACAATATTTAATAATGTGAGGCTGTACATATGGAGACTGTGCTGGGCAACTTGGACATGGATTATTCCTACTGCATGGGGCTAATCCAAATCCAACTTTCTGGCCAAATGTATGGCATACAAGTTTACTGCTGGAAAAATCTGTCATGTAAATGTAGCCTGAATGAAAGAGAATTCATGGTGAGTAGAAATGACATGTTGCGGCACTGCTATTAAAAAAGGTTATTAAAACAGGTTATTTAGAACAGATTGTCAGCTTAGTAGGTGACATTCTGCTCCCCAGTTATTAATCATTAGTGAATCTGCTGCTTATCTCATTATTAGGAAACACCACAAACGTCAGGTCAATGATATGAAGGACGGGTCAGAGGCCAGAGTGAGGGATTGTGGGAAATATGACTGGGGACAGTGTGGGGGACATGGACACTGCCAGCCATATATTAACATTGTCATTCTGTGTGGAAATGTTTCTCTTATCATACATTGCTACATAGTGTCACTTGGCAAAGACATTGCTGCAACTTCCCATATGTCCCCATAACCCACTGTGTACCGATGGGATCCATATCAGCACAAAACCCTATATGCTTAAGAATCAATATTTGCCCAATATCTATATATATTCTTGGCATCATCCACGCCTGCCTTCACCCTCCCTATACTGAATAATATAAAGAATGTGAATGGGACCTACTGTTCATACTATGGTGACAGCATGCCGGGGGTCTTATTCCCCTGTAACTCCAGGTCCTGACATTTTAGTAAGCCACAGAGGACTCAGCAGTAACACAGCCAGACACTGCAGATGGTGTTATATTTTATTTTCACATAGAAAGATTCAATAAATTCTCTGGTAGAAAGTGTTCCCTTCTCCTTAAAATACTAACATCATAATTTAGAATGTTATCAGTGACGTTTACAGACGCCCCTCCCTTGTCCAACCTTTGAGAACAGGCCGGGGAGGTGCCTAATAATCTACTATATATTAATACAAAGTAGTTACAAAATGTAAAAATAAGCACAAAATATTAAATTACAGTTTACAAAGTCTCGTAGTGATGAGGTCATCAGTAAGCGCCCACCTTGGAGTGGATGCAGGTCACACCGCGCTCGGTCACATGACTTGGCAGCAAGCATAGCCCCTCTTACTATGATGCAGAGAGGTGACTCTCTCAAGCCTTTATTTATCATTAAAACTAATGCAAGTTGTCACAACCCCGCCCCTTTTGCTAACCACTTGTTAATTCTCCTGTGCGGAGTCCTGACCTGGTTAACGGTGGATAAAATTCAAGGGCAACTCCATCCAATCAGTTTGTTCCATTGTACAAGTTTCTGGCTAGAGTATGGGAGTTCTGTGTGGTCAGGTTATTATATTTGTCCTAAAAACCCACACTGTTATTGTCTGCTGGGTTGAGGTGAACAATAAACATAATACATTTGGAGAGGAATCAGAAAAAGATCATAATGGGAGCTGGCATACGTTATAGCCCAAAGCACAGATTTAGTGGGTATTCTGTTCCTGTTGAAGTTCTTTTGTTTGGTATATGTGTGGATTTGCTCTAAAACCACACCACAGAATCTATGGTGAAGAACCCCTATTGTCCATAGAATACCCTCACAGTTAGAGAAGAAGCCAACAGTAAAGAAGAGTTATAAGAAGTGCAGCTAATATCATTAATACATGGATGGACATGGATGTTCTCAGCAGTCGAGATATGTGACATAAAGTAGTGATTGGGTGGGGTAGTGGGGGATTTCTATACTACTTGTCACTCCATTTAGCAACATTACAGCCTGAAATAGCTGATAATGGATAACAATGGATTTTATTCACCTGTCTCCTTTTTACATGTAATGTTGCACACCATAAATACGTTCTGACAATGGGTCGTCATCTTTGAGGATAAAGTTCTCCTTGTGTGCTTTTATTTCTTGCAGCGCTGTATGTACCCCTGTGTAGCTAGTCATGCGCAATCTTTCGAAATCCAGGGTGCCTGGAAGGTGGTTGTGTGTGACATTGGCGTCAAATTACATGACATGTTTGTTGATGGTTATCAGTGTGTTTCAGAGAATCCATGGGATTGGCTGCATGACGAATCATCCTCCCCTCCCCTCTGTCTGCAGGATAACTACACTTTTTTTAACTACACAGATTTTTGCTAACTTCAGCTCCCCTACCCAGGCACTGAAAGGGTTACTAGATTTTGGCTTTCAGGCTGGCACATGTTTGGCTCCTGTCAAGCTGCCCTGGTCTCCTTCCACTCACAGGAACTTCTATGGAATATAAAATAGTTTCCGATTGTTCTGCTGAGCTTTATTGAAGAGGCGCAGATCACGGATTGTCCCAGAGTGGGAATGAAACACAGAAACCCCTACGAGGCTGTCAGCGACCACAGACGTGACTGGATTTCATACATACTGCCTTTTGTCTACCATGAAATGCCCAGCAGCACCCTTTTCAACTCCCTCCCCAGAGCTCACCCACCTCTGCAGGGTGTCTTGGGATAATTTCCTCCTAGCCTCCTACATACTAGGTCCCCTCCACTATATGAGAACTCTCCCCCCCCCCCATACATACAAACAAACCCAACAACTATAAGGCAATTCATGGAGACTTTGGTTCACTTGACCCTTGTGCCGGGCTCCATCAGATCTGGGGCTCCATTCATCTGTCATGGACCAGGGTCTATGTGGTTTTTGGCTATGAATGTCTGGGTGATGACATCATATGATCCTCCTCACCCCAGCATGTTATATCCATCATCTTCCAAGATGTTTTGTTATTATTCCCTGTGCAATCCCCTCTTACATTTATTTAGCCTCCCTCCCAGAGGTGAAAGTCTTTATTCTGGGAAGACTCTCTCTATAGACCACCAGAAACCCATAATAACAAGCCCTCATCTAGGCTTGGCTACCTGGTCACCAATGGATCCATCATATGTGGAAGAATTATGCTGAAACTAAGTGAAAACATGACTGCCCCTGCATCACCATCACACAGCAAGTGTGGGTAATGAGCTGGACGGAGGGCCTATCATCCTAGAGGATATCTCTCCCCATTGCTGGCTTATGGTAAATCAGATATTGGGTGAATATGTTGATTTCATTATATAAATATTTCTCTCCTAACTTCTTTGTGTGCAGAACGGGATAGAATATTTCCCATCATGGACAGTGGAATCCCCTCCCAGAGCACAAAAATTGAAGAAAACTGAAGCTTCCCGTCCTGTCTGATGTCCCAGCAGCGTAATGACTGTGCATTGTTAAGTCCTGGGGTTTATGAGGGGTGCAAGATGTCAGGTGGTCTACAGGTAGGGGGTTAGTGACTTCCACTGCTTTTACCCCCACCAGTTGCCCAGTCGATGATAATAAAACTGAGACTCATGATCATGAAAAGAACTCCAAGGCCAGCAAAGCAGGCAGCCTGTAAAGACAACAGAATTGTTAGGGCTGCCTCGTCCTGATTACTGGGAGAAGGTAGATCAAGTGAGGTGAATTCTGTCCTAAATACGAACCTGCTGATAGGTACCTATAGCTGAGTAGTTTGTGATCCCACCACGTCTTCTTATGTTGCTTATTGTCAAAGAAATATGGTAATGAATTTGTTTGGGGCACCGGGGGCGTTCCTCGGCCCTCAGTACACTGATCTGCCCATAAGCATCTATGTCCTCTCACTTATGTATATTCATAAATGCATAAGTAGTGACGTCTCTCTGTTTACTCCAGATCTCACTCATGTACAGTAACAACACATGTACGGCGCCTGGCTGTTGTGTAAGTTCTGCAGAGAACAAAGAGAGGTCCTTCGGGTGGGCCGAGAACACCCCCTAGGTATCCAAACAGATTCATTAGCATATTTCTTTTTTATTAAATTAAGCAAATAAGCAATATAAGAAGACCTGTGGTAGGATCACCAACTACACAGCTACAGGTACCTATCAGCAGGTTCCTTTAACTGTATACATACCAAGATTTTGGGTGGTGATCTGGTGGGCTCCTTGTCTTTGGGCATTATGCGAATGTAAAAGATGGCAGGGAAGATGAAGATCAGACATGGGGCCGAGGTAGCGCCTGTGGTACATTGAAAGAAAGACATTTAGCAACCAAGAAGCCAAACAGAAGCCCCTCCTCCCAAGATGTCAGTGAACTAGCCAGACCTTCCCTCCGGGAAGGAACAACCAAGCCAAAGCGTTCTCCAGTCAAGGAAACCACCTCAGCAAGGTATCCATCCACAGACAGCCGTTTCGGGGTTTTTGCCCCTCATCAGTGTGGAGTAGGTTTCTGGCTAGTGGGAGCAATGACTAGTAAGTGCATGCAAAAGGACGCTGGTTGACCTCAGGGAGATCAACCAAAACACCGCAGAGACACCATCACGTGTCTCAACGTCAGTGTATTCTAGAACATTGCCCCCTGGGAAATCGAATATGCAAAAGAACACTGCAGAGACACCATCACATGTCTCGACGTCAGTGAACTAGCCAGACCTTCCCTCCGGGAAGGAACAACCAAGCCAAAGCGTTCTCCAGTCAAGGAAACCACCTCAGCAAGGTATCCATCCACAGACAGCCGTTTCGGGGTTTTTGCCCCTCATCAGTGTGGAGTAGGTTTCTGGCTAGTGGGAGCAATGACTAGTAAGTGCATGCAAAAGGACGCTGGTTGACCTCAGGGAGATCAACCAAAACACCGCAGAGACACCATCACGTGTCTCAACGTCAGTGTATTCTAGAACATTGCCCCCTGGGAAATCGAATATGCAAAAGAACACTGCAGAGACACCATCACATGTCTCGACGTCAGTGAACTAGCCAGACCTTCCCTCCGGGAAGGAACAACCAAGCCAAAGCGTTCTCCAGTCAAGGAAACCACCTCAGCAAGGTATCCATCCACAGACAGCCGTTTCGGGGTTTTTGCCCCTCATCAGTGTGGAGTAGGTTTCTGGCTAGTGGGAGCAATGACTAGTAAGTGCTTACACTTACTAGTCATTGCTCCCACTAGCCAGAAACCTACTCCACACTGATGAGGGGCAAAAACCCCGAAACGGCTGTCTGTGGATGGATACCTTGCTGAGGTGGTTTCCTTGACTGGAGAACGCTTTGGCTTGGTTGTTCCTTCCCGGAGGGAAGGTCTGGCTAGTTCACTGACGTCGAGACATGTGATGGTGTCTCTGCAGTGTTCTTTTGCATATTCGATTTCCCAGGGGGCAATGTTCTAGAATACACTGACGTTGAGACACGTGATGGTGTCTCTGCGGTGTTTTGGTTGATCTCCCTGAGGTCAACCAGCGTCCTTTTGCATGCACTTACTAGTCATTGCTCCCACTAGCCAGAAACCTACTCCACACTGATGAGGGGCAAAAACCCCGAAACGGCTGTCTGTGGATGGATACCTTGCTGAGGTGGTTTCCTTGACTGGAGAACGCTTTGGCTTGGTTGTTCCTTCCCGGAGGGAAGGTCTGGCTAGTTCACTGACGTCGAGACATGTGATGGTGTCTCTGCAGTGTTCTTTTGCATATTCGATTTCCCAGGGGGCAATGTTCTAGAATACACTGACGTTGAGACACGTGATGGTGTCTCTGCGGTGTTTTGGTTGATCTCCCTGAGGTCAACCAGCGTCCTTTTGCATGCACTTACTAGTCATTGCTCCCACTAGCCAGAAACCTACTCCACACTGATGAGGGGCAAAAACCCCGAAACGGCTGTCTGTGGATGGATACCTTGCTGAGGTGGTTTCCTTGACTGGAGAACGCTTTGGCTTGGTTGTTCCTTCCCGGAGGGAAGGTCTGGCTAGTTCACTGACGTCGAGACATGTGATGGTGTCTCTGCAGTGTTCTTTTGCATATTCGATTTCCCAGGGGGCAATGTTCTAGAATACACTGACGTTGAGACACGTGATGGTGTCTCTGCGGTGTTTTGGTTGATCTCCCTGAGGTCAACCAGCGTCCTTTTGCATGCACTTACTAGTCATTGCTCCCACTAGCCAGAAACCTACTCCACACTGATGAGGGGCAAAAACCCCGAAACGGCTGTCTGTGGATGGATACCTTGCTGAGGTGGTTTCCTTGACTGGAGAACGCTTTGGCTTGGTTGTTCCTTCCCGGAGGGAAGGTCTGGCTAGTTCACTGACGTCGAGACATGTGATGGTGTCTCTGCAGTGTTCTTTTGCATATTCGATTTCCCAGGGGGCAATGTTCTAGAATACACTGACGTTGAGACACGTGATGGTGTCTCTGCGGTGTTTTGGTTGATCTCCCTGAGGTCAACCAGCGTCCTTTTGCATGCACTTACTAGTCATTGCTCCCACTAGCCAGAAACCTACTCCACACTGATGAGGGGCAAAAACCCCGAAACGGCTGTCTGTGGATGGATACCTTGCTGAGGTGGTTTCCTTGACTGGAGAACGCTTTGGCTTGGTTGTTCCTTCCCGGAGGGAAGGTCTGGCTAGTTCACTGACGTCGAGACATGTGATGGTGTCTCTGCAGTGTTCTTTTGCATATTCGATTTCCCAGGGGGCAATGTTCTAGAATACACTGACGTTGAGACACGTGATGGTGTCTCTGCGGTGTTTTGGTTGATCTCCCTGAGGTCAACCAGCGTCCTTTTGCATGCACTTACTAGTCATTGCTCCCACTAGCCAGAAACCTACTCCACACTGATGAGGGGCAAAAACCCCGAAACGGCTGTCTGTGGATGGATACCTTGCTGAGGTGGTTTCCTTGACTGGAGAACGCTTTGGCTTGGTTGTTCCTTCCCGGAGGGAAGGTCTGGCTAGTTCACTGACGTCGAGACATGTGATGGTGTCTCTGCAGTGTTCTTTTGCATATTCGATTTCCCAGGGGGCAATGTTCTAGAATACACTGACGTTGAGACACGTGATGGTGTCTCTGCGGTGTTTTGGTTGATCTCCCTGAGGTCAACCAGCGTCCTTTTGCCTCCTCCCAAGATGACATCATCCAATTTTGTTTAACTACACTTTGCCCAGTATAACGGACATGTATCATATCATTTGAGCCTTTTAGATTTGTATCCTTCCACCACCTTCCGACAACATCTATGTTTTAAAAACAATGGTCTGGCTGGTGTATACATAGGTATGGTATAAATATTTATATGTTATACAATATACAGATTGTAGCCCAGATTTATTAAACTGTGTAAAAAAAAACTGGTGTAAACTGCTCACAGTAACCAATCACAGCTTGAGTCTGATTTCACCAGATCTGAAAGCTGAGCTGTGATTGGTTGTTTTTGTTTTACACAGTTTGATAAATTTGAGCATATATCTTTAATCTCGCTATATCAATCTGACCAGTCTGGTAAGTAAACTAAACAACAAGCAATCAACAATGGGAGGGAAAACACAGGCATATCAGGAAAAGGAAGTCTGCTAAATGAATCTGCACAATTATCCTACGAGTCCTACAAGTTTAACTATATTAGTTGAGATGAGAATACTAAATAAAACAAAAAGGGGGAGATTTATCAAAATGGTGTAAAGTAGAATTTTCTTAGTTGCCCCTAGCAACCAATCAGATTCCACCTTTCATTCCTCACAGATTCTTTGAAAAGTGAAAGAAGGATCTGATTGGTTGCTAGGGGCAACCAAGACAATTCTACTTTACACCAGTTTGATAAATCTCCCACAATGTGTTCATTAAGTTTCAAATATGTGGCACTGTAGGAGCAACAGTTTTTTGTGTAAATTGAGGCTATAACAGATGCACCTGTGATCAGCCATTATCACCCACTAGTGTTTCCTCCTTGCTCGCCCGATCTCACCCCACGTGACTACTGGTTATAAGGTTTCCTACAGAACCAGGTCTATTGTGACAGACCTGCATCAGTGTCAGATCTGAAGGACAGTATTTGATGGCATATTGTAGTTAATAAAGCTGACTTGCTGCGTTCATCTGTGGAAAATATTGTTTTGTGTTGATACCCAAGGGGGACATATTGAAAATTTGTAGCATGATTTTCATAGCTACAGTGCCACTTATTGATGATTTTTTAAAAACATTTTTTAAATGTAATTTTTGTATCATTTGGAGCATCAGAACACCCTCCAACGTCATCTGAGTTGGAAAAGCTTAATTTAGCTAACAGTATATGATAAAAGGCTGAACATGTCACTGATGGATAAAAAAAAACAACTAAACAATTAATCCTCACCAATGATGCCGAATATTCCCAATATGGTGGGGGCAAAGATAACCAGCAGGTTAATGAGTGTGAGCAGTACCACAGCGATGGCCGTGTGTCGTATCCAGCTGAACTCCTTGTTCTGGAAGAGCATATGCTGTATAGCACGTCGGACCTAAGCGAGACCAGGAATTAGTGAGAAGCATGACTAAACATGGCATTGGTGTATTAGAGTATGGCCGGCACATTCATTGCCTCCCCTGCAGCAGGTACACTTTCCATAACACAGCCTCCTCCACATGATAAATATTCTCCACCCAGCACACTCCACAATCCTCACAACTACAGATCTTACCGGGAATAACACAATGGGCACAGTGAGGATGACGGCGGTGAGAACAGCCACACGTACACACAGAATCAGGATGTCAAATTGCGCTACTCTGCTGTAAGTGTGCAGGAGCTCCGACTCCACCTGGTCTGAAAGAATCACAGAAGAGAGTGAGGAAGGTCGGGCACACAGAGTACACAGGATGCTGGTTTACTGTCTGAACAGTCATTTGATGAAAAAATGTACAATGACTAATTGACCCCTACATTGTAAGAACTTGGTTAAACTGTTGGAGGAATGTTTTACAACAAGCTTGCTGACTGTTTCCAATAACAAACAAGATTTTTGCCATTAGAACTTTCTTGTTTACAGTCAGGGTTGGAGAATCTGCCCTTACACTACTCACACAAATGTAGGATTCTGTCAATTATATCTAGTGTAGACAATAAATACATCAGAACAAATCTGTCCCAACAGTTTCCTACAATCTATTAGTCTGGGGTCAAGGACATGTATCTCACAGATGATTGCCTGCACTGAATACTAATATGCAAAGAATCCCTCCAGAGAATATTCAAATTTTATAGGAGGCAATTAGTAGAGACTCTTAAATGAGTACTTCATTGGATTTTTTTTCACTCATCTCCTTGAGCTCAGTGATTGTTGTGTTTTGTTGGTCTATTTTTTATTGTCCCCTTAGCCAGAAACCTGCTCCACACTGACGAGGGGCAAATACGCCGAAACAGCTGTCTGTGGATGGATGCCTGGCATTGGTAATCTCTTGTGCTATGTCACAATACTTGCAACCAAGTTAGACTTTGATTTATTATTTCGGTGTTTTTGTCCCAATACTCGCAACTCGCGACTTAAGGGGCTACGTATCGGGGTGGTTTGGTGGTCTCCCCACTGGGAGGCACCCCTTGGCCACAGGCTTCCTTCTCTGGAGGGATATCCGGCTACTCCTGTGTTTTAAGACTTGCAACTGAGGCTCCACAGACCCTTTCTTTGCATATTTAAATTGTGTAGGGGGCAATCAGTGGAGACTCTTAAATGAGTACTCAATTGGATTTTTTTTACTGATCCCCAATCTCAGTACTACTCAGATGGAAGGAGTATCGGGTATTTTTGTATCAGATATCTGTGTTCTTTAAACATTTTATACACTGCACTGCAGTCTGATTGCTCTGATTTCTGCTATATGAGAATGGTTTCCAATTAATGATACTCATTACAGCAGTAGTAACCCAAATTCAGACTACTAATCTCCAATGTCCATATGCATCAGAAAATAAATATATCTCCTACAAAAAAATGATGCTAGACAGTACACCCAAATCAATAAATCAAATCCCTTTTGTGCATATACATATGTACTAAAGATTTAAGCACTTTAGCAGTATATTGCTTTCCTAGATTCATACACCTTGGTACCCCTTTGTGATTGAGTGATATATCATCAATTTAATTGCTATACAGAGTATATATTATCCTATCTGCCTTGTAAGCCATCCGATGCATGTACTGTATTATTTTCATGCCTCCTTGTTTTTAATATGTTTTTAAATATATATTCTTTTTTCTATATGTGACAATAAAGTATGGATTTGATTTGTTGATTTGGGTGTACTGTCTAGCATCATTTTTTTGTAGGAGATATATCATTACAGCAGTAGAAGCAAATCCTCTTCTGCTGTAACTTAGTGATTTTATGTTGGACCCTGATAAATCAAGGGACCATTTGTGTGTTTTCCGCAATATTTGGGTCTAAGGATATGGACCTATCCTCAGCACCTGCATACCATCATGCTCAGCTGTGTGTACCCTGTATCCAATCCCTAGCTAAACGTACCATAGAAGGTGAGGTATCCAAACAGAGCGGCCATGAAATACATGCAATACATAACAGCAATGGAGATATTAGACACTTGTTGCATCTTCTTTTTGGAAGCACTGTCAAGACGGAAAAAAAAAACACAAATCAGGCATCACTCGCTGGACTTGAGGGGCTAGGGGGATCAGATGTAAAAGTCTTTCCTGAATCTTACTTTCTGACCAACAAGAGGACAGCAGTTTCGTGAACAGGTAGTGAAGTGATGCAATGGTGGATCATGGCTATTGCACAGTACTAATTACATTCTATAATTGAAGCCTAACCAAAAATACAGTGGTGCCTTGGATTACGAGCATAATTCGTTTTGGGGCCGTGCTTGCAGGGCCGCCGATAGGGCAGTACAACTGGTACTGCCGTATGGGGCCCGGACCCTAAGAGACATGGCGGGGGGCCCGCCGGCCGCCGCCCCCCGTCCGCTACGCTAGGGGGGCCTGTACGGCCCCCTTGCCACTTGTTTTTGAGCATCCCGAGAAGCTGCGGCCGCGCAGCTTCTCGGGATGCACTGATCGCTTCGATGTTCCGCCCGCACAGTGAGCGGACGGAACATTAAATCGATCAGAATACAGGAGAAGGACCTGTCAGCGTCCTACTCCTGTATTCTCTCCCATAGGCTGCCGGCACTTCATACCAGCAGCCTATGGGAGGCCGGGCCGTGATCATGTGCCTCTCCGGCAGGCATGATGATGTGACGTCATCACGCCTGCCGGAAGTCCCGTCCCTGCGGCTCGCAAGATGGAGCCCGAAGAGGAGGAAGAGCTGCTGCCTGCATAGCGCGGATTAGGTGAGTAGGATGTTTGTTTTTTTAGGGGCACCTCTGGGGGCATTATTAGTGTATAGGGGCACCTCTGGGGGCATTATTAGTTCATGGGGAGCACCTCTGGGGGCATTATTAGTATATGGGGGCACCTCTGGGAGCATTATTAGTGTATGGGGGCACCTCTGGGGGCATTATTAGTGTATGGGGGCACCTCTGGGGGCATTATTAGTGTATGGGTGCACCTCTGGGGGCATTATTATCCCATGGGGGCACCTCTGGGGGCATTATTAGTGTATGGGGGCACCTCTGGGGGCATTATTAGTGTATGGGGGCACCTCTGGGGGCATTATTAGTGTATGGGGGCACCTCTGGGGGCATTATTAGTATATGGGTGCACCTCTGGGGCATTATTATCTCATGGGGGCACCTCTGGGGGCATTATTAGTGTATGGGGGCACCTCTGGGGGCATTATTAGTGTATGGGGGCACCTCTGGGAGCATTATTAGTATATGGGGGCACCTCTGGGGGCATTATTATCTCATGGGGGCACCTCTGGGGGCATTATTAGTTCATGGGGGGCACCTCTGGGGGCATTATTAGTATATGGGGGCACCTCTGGGGGCATTATTAGTATATGGGTGCACCTCTGGGGGCATTATTATCTCATGGGGGCACCTCTGGGGGCATTATTAGTTCATGGGGGGCACCTCTGGGGGCATTATTAGTATATGGGGGCACCTCTGGGGGCATTATTATCTCATGGGGGCACCTCTGGGGGCATTATTAGTTCATGGGGGGCACCTCTGGGGGCATTATTAGTATATGGGGGCACCTCTGGGGGCATTATTAGTGTATGGGGGCACCTCTGGGGGCATTATTAGTGTATGGGGGCACCTCTGGGGGCATTATTAGTGTATGGGGGCACCTCTGGGGGCATTATTAGTGTATGGGGGCACCTCTGGGGGCATTATTAGTATATGGGGGTACCTCTGGGGGCATTATTAGCTCATGGGGGCACCTCTGGGGGCATTATTAGTATATGGGGGCACCTCTGGGGGCATTATTAGTTCATGGGGGCACCTCTGGGGGCATTATTAACTCATGGGGGCATCTCTGGGGGCATTATTAGTGTATGGGGGTACCTCTAGGGGCATTATTAGTTCATGGGGGCCACCTCTGGGGGCATTATTAGTTCATGGGGGCACCTCTGGGGGCATTATTAGTTCATGGGGGCCACCTCTAGGGGCATTATTAGCTCATGGGGGCACCTCTGGGGGCATTATTAGTATATGGGGGCACCTCTGGGGGCATTATTAGTTCATGGGGGCACCTCTGGGGGCATTGTTAATTCATGGGGGCATTATTAGTTTATGGGGGTACCTCTAGGGGCATTATTAGTTCATGGGGGCCACCTCTGGGGGCATTATTAGTTCATGGGGGCACCTCTGGGGGCATTATTAGTATATGGGGGCACCTCTGGGGACATTATTAGCTCATGGGGGTACCTCTGGGGGCATTATTAGTTCATGGGGGCTTCTCTGGGGGCATTATTAGTGTATGGGGGTACCTCTAGGGGCATTATTAGCTCATGGGGGCACCTCTGGGGGCATTATTAGTTCATGGGGGCCACCTCTAGGGGCATTATTAGCTCATGGGGGCACAGCAGGGAATCCTACATACAGGGGGCACAGCAGGGGATCCTATATACAGGGGGCATCCCACATTCCTACTCGCTTTACTGCACATAACACCAAACAGCGCAGTTACTATGGGAGCCTACAGGGGGGAGAAAGGAAAGGAAGTTGCTAGAAATGTGCGGAGCCTAAATTGTTTGTCTCGCAGGTTCTGAAAAGATGAAACATATCTGGAAGGAATCATCATGGAGGACTGGGCCGGATGGAGAGGAAAAGGGAAAGTGACGCCTCAGATCAAAGAAGACGTCACCTGTGAGTCACTGTATGACACTTTTCTTATTTTGTAGAACATCATTTAGTAGGGGTGCCCCGAGGTGACAGCTACTACATTATCTGTACTCAGAGATATCACTGTGTTATCTGTGGTGTTACATAGGACTGCAGGTGACATCTACATTATCTGTACTCAGAGGGATATCACTGTGTTATCTGTGCTGTTACATAGGACTGCAGGTGACTACTACATTATCTGTACTCAGAGGGATATCACTGTGTTATCTGTGCTGTTACATAGGACTGCAGGTGACTACTACATTATCTGTACTCAGAGGGATATCACTGTGTTATCTGTGCTGTTACATAGGACTGCAGGTGACATCTACTACATGATCTATACTCAGAGATATCACTGTGTTATCTGTGCTGTTACATAGGACTGCAGGTGAAATCTACTACATTTTCTGTACTCAGAGATACCACTGTGTTATGTGGTGTTACATAGGACTGCAGGTAATATCAGGTGATTTCTCCAGGTTGCAGAAGTTCAAACTTCATCGTGCCCTGGTGTGTTGGTGTCTGTATACATGTGTGCTGGTGTCTGTATGTGTGTATACATGTGTGCTGGTGTCTGTATACATGTTTGCTGGTGTCTGTATACATGTGTGCTGGTGTCTGTATACATGTGTGCTGGTGTCTGTGTGTGAGATCAATTCTAGAGAATTGGCTCATATACCCCATTTTCCCCAGTGGCTTAAAATGTAACCTCTGTTATACAGTTATAAAATTGTAGAACCTAAATGTGAACAAGGTGCAATTCAAATAGACACTTACTTGTATAGCTGTCTCTTGTGCTCTGTATGCAGTGCATTATATTCACCCTTGCAACGTACAATTTATAGCGTGTCTACAAGCCCAGCGGGGCTCATTATATGGAGACTAAAACTTATACAATAGTGGGGTAGGGGTTCCCCTGTATTCAGAATGCTGTTGAGTGCTCGGCAATGCCCCGTCTGGGATTATTGAATTTCGAGGGTCTATGCAGAACAGGATAAAGACACCTCTGCTGCACAAACAGGATCTCCTAGAAAGCGTTCTCACCGCCATGTATTCGCTATCACTGGCTTGGGTGAGCTAAACTAGTCTGCCTGGGGGGGGGGGGGGGGGATTTGTATATGCTCACTAACATGGAACAGCCTCATTATATTAGCCTTATCAACATATTCTATGTTAGTGAGCATACCGGGGGGGGGGGGGGGATATTGGTGAACATATACAAATCAAACAGCCCCCCAGACCCTCGAAATTCAATAACCCCAAACGGGGCATTGCCTAGTACTCAACAGCATTCTGAATACAGGGGAACCCCTACCCCACTCCTATATAAGTTTTAGTCTCCATCATAATGAGCCCCGCTAGGCTTGTAGACACGCTATAAATTGTACGTTGCAAGGGTGAATATAATGCACTGCATACAGAGCACAAGAGACAGCTATACAAGTAAGTGTCTGTATGGTGACATTTAAATTGCACCTTGTTCACATTTAGTTTCTACAATTTTATAACAGAGGTTACATTTTAAGCCACTGGGGAAAATGGGGTATATGAGCCAGTTCTCTAAAATTGATCTGAACCAAATTATACCTCCCAGCAAGGCGTGGTTCGAACACACAATTTTTTTTTTTTTTATTAACGTGGGGGGCCCAGACACTTTGGTTGTATGGGGCCCCGAAATTCCTGATGGCGGCCCTGCGTGCTTGTAAACCAAATCCACTCTTAAACCAAAGCAAATGTTCCCATAAGAAATCATAGAAATGCAGACAATTGGTTCCACACCCCAAAAATAATGATTTATTATTCTGAATAACATGTAGAACAGATGAAACAAACATTCAGAAACAGCAGAATATGTGATATATAAGTTACTGTACAGTAATGGAGAGGATGGGAAACACAAGGACTGAGAGAGACTGCAGGGAGCATGAAGGAATGAGCAGGGCAGATGTGGGCACATACATGCAGCGCTCTCTGTCTGGGGAGAGAGGGGTTACAGCTATGGAGAGATTACCTCCACAGTCCTGTCCCCTGATGTGGATCTGCTGTGATTTGGAAGGTGAGGGAGACTTCCTGGGTCAGAGTACAGGGCTGTAGACCTCCCTATGCAGGCCATGCCCCTCCCCCACTCACGCTCCCACCCAGAACAGGGAACTCTTAAACCAAAGCAATGCTCTTAAACCAAGTCACAATTTTGAAAAACTGTGAGCTCTAAAACCAAAACGCTCTTAAACCAAGGTACCACTGTACATCTGTTTTGTGAGTATGTACTGCTGTCTTCTACCATGGGCTCTCGCTACTTTCTGCTTGAGCAGTTGCTCAGTACTACAGATCTCTGAATGCATTGATTTCACTCTGTTCTACATTACAGCCCTCCCACCCTGCCTACTCCAGTCCCATGTCACTCCTGCCAATTTCCCACCTAGAGCTGCTGCAGAGCATTTCAGTACATAGCACACTATTGCTCTGCAGCCAGTAAATGTTAAAGTGTAACAGTCATTTTAAAAAACTTTCAACATGTCATAGAGACATGGCAAAAGTTTTTATCGATCCAGGTCTCAGTGTTCAGATCCGCAGAGGATAATATGTTGTCTTAGGAGAGAGTGAGCGGATGGGGAGATGGAGGCAATACAACATTGAAAATGAAGGAACTACACGGCTTCCTGGGGTAATCAAGTCAAAGCATGCTAAAGCCAGCACAAATTGTGATTATAATAAATGATGTATCTTAGGGTGATAACTTTGTTTTCATATAATCTTCTGATACCAGCTTACCCATTTCATGGGTTCCTGGTGCAGAACTCAGGCATGCAATGCATACCCTTGACTTTTCTCATGTTTTGCTATGTTGCAGCCTTGTGCTAAAATAAATAAAAATCCAATCCCCCCCCCCATCATTCTGCACTAAATACCCCATAGTGACAAAGTGAACCGGGGGGGGGGGGGGGGAGATTTATCAAAGGGTGTAAAATATAGACTGGTGCAAACTGCCCATAGCAACCAATCACAGCTCAGCTTCCAGCTCTGGTAAAATGAAAGCTGAGCTGTCATTGATTTCTGTGGGCAGTTTGCATCAGTCTGAATGTTACACCCTTTGATGAATCTCCCCCAGAATGTTAAAAATCTTTGCTAATTTGAAAAGGAGAAATGAAAATATTGCACTGACGTAAGTGTCCAGACCTATTAGTACTTAGTTTAAGCCCCTTTGGCAGAGATTCCAGCCTCCAGTCTTCTTGGTTATGATACCACAAGGTGTATACACCTGTTTCAGCGTTGTTTGCTATTCTTCTCTGCTTTCATGCTCTGTCAGGTTGGATGGGGACTGTCAATGGGGAGTCATTTTTAGGTTCCTCCAGAGATGTTCCATTGGGTTCATGTCAAGGCTTTGGCTCACCAACTCAAGGACATTTAGAGTTGTCCCGAAGCCCATGACCTTTGACACTGCTGCTGATCATGTGACGCCTGCTACAGGAGAAGGACCAAGGTGCCAGCCAGAGCCTGAATGGGATGGGTGAGGCGAGTAACTATTCCTTTTTTGTTTTATTGCATTGGGGCCATTTAACTTTTTTATAACATGGATAACAATTTTAACTGTATTGGTAGTATTGGGCAGGTAATGAAGAGTGTCTGGATGACGGGGTGAAACATATTTTTCCCCCGTCAACATAACAAAATGTAAAAAAAAGTGAAGACTTTCCAAATGCACTCTATGGAGCCCCACCTGTTTCCAAAGAGAAGCTGCAATTTGGGCCAAGAGCACACAGGTGGAATAATGGCCAGAATCAGCATTATCTGTCTACATTATACTCACTCCTTCAGCTCTGTGTATATAGGAAGAACCTCAGGGTGACACACAAATGCAAAAGCCATGATGGGAATGGTGTACGCCGTCTACAGAGATGGAAAATACTCAGATAAACACTACAGCAGAAAAATATCAGTACATGAATACAACTCTATACAGAATAGTATTAAATGGGCCCAGCAAGTGACCATTACCTGTGAGTTCAGTGTGAACATCTTGGCCGAGCACCCTCCAATCTTTTCTTCGTATATGTGACCATTTTGATAGGTGATATCAGATATCAGGCTTGTGTTCCCGAGCACTGTGTGATCCGTGCTGTTCAAAGGCAGCGGACATGGAATCTGGAACTTCTTATATATGACCTGAAATAGAGAAAACAAAGCAAAGACATTACATGAGGGATTGGCACCTGTGATGATACAACAAATGGGTTCAAAGTCACTCAGGAGATATGAATGCCACTTTCTCATATTCACTGCAGTAAGTATTGTGCTTTCTCAGGGGTTGCCTTGGTGCCATCTACCGACTATGGCCTTTTTCACACAAACGTATGGGAATACATGTGGAATACTGATCCGTAATACAGATACAATGTAGATGAAATGCCGTGATGTCATCAGTACTGCATCTGTATCCCAAGTCACATAACAGAAACTCCATGCAGAGTAAGGCCAGGTTCGCAGGCTGTAAAACACCAGAATGGTTTCCTTTTAAGAAAGACTGAAAATATGTTGCTTAATAAAATATCATGTCTCCTCACATACCCATAGTTTGTTCATGCACTACAGATTTTCCGCCCATTTCAAGCTGACACATGACAGCACAGGCCCACTGAACTACACAGTAGAGGGTGAGGACATGCTGGCATGTGTAGTTCTCCACCCTGCTTGGGCCTCTAATGTGTATTGTATAGTATAATGTTCACTTACAGAGCACAAGAAAAACACCATACAGCTGAGAGAGAAGCCACTGGTATATCCAAGATATCCTGGGAAGAGACAGGAGAAGGCTTGTAATCAGTAGATATTCATCACTCTGCTATTATAGTCCAATAACCTTGAGCCTCTAGTGCCCTCAGTGTATTATTCCTGGTTATCAGACTGTCTGGATATAGATGGGGCTTATCTGCCCACAGACACTTTACACTCACCTAGCTGCTTCATTAATGCCAGTGGCAGGATGATGGAGGCTGATACTATAACAACCAGATAATTGCCGTCCATGTACCAGTCCCTGCAAGACAATGATGAGAGCAAAAGACAGAGAAGGAGATAAGGTTAGAACATCCAGAGGGGAGGTGGGGTGCACAGCGCAGAGAAGAAACACATGGGTGTATACATACAATGTGACAGGTATACAAGGTGGCACAACTATACATACAGTATATAATGTGACAGTGGGACATGTCTATAGATATACAATATAACAAGATAACTGTATTGTATAGGGAAATACTGGAGCAAAGAGGGACTGGGGACTGAGGTAGAAAGTAAGGACTGGAAAAGAGGGGCGGCTATTTGTTATAGGTAAAGCACATGTAATGGGTGATGGTATACAATCTAACCAGTATAATGTGCTTGTATACAGTGAGGGCCAGGTGAAAGCACACATTGCTGCTAAACAGCCATCACCCATGTTTTCACCCTTGCAAGATGTCCCTGTATTTCTCTGGATAAACTGGCGAGATGAATGTTATCGACCTGGTAAAGTGCTATTCTAGATGCTGTTCTTTTGTTACAAGTTTTGCATGTATAGAGTAAACAGTATATAGATCCAGACAGGAATGATTGGAATGGGATTACTGGGGGGGAGGGGGTTCTGACTTTGTGTAGTACTCCACACCATTCAGTGTCTGTGGGCACACATGTGGTGTTAGGGTAGGGGGCAGCCTGTAACAGGGCATGAGTGTCAGGGGGCATGTCACTGTACATCCCCCACCCCCATGGGTGCCTGCCAGCTTCCTTGTATTTTTCCACTTCTCTCTGTCCTCATGCCTTGATATTTTTAGGTGCTGTGAGTTAATACAGAGCTGGACAGCATAGCTATATCTCAACAAGAAGACGAATATCCAGGGGTGACCAACTACACATAGAGCTCAGAGATCAGATGACAAGCAACAACAATTCACAGCGATAACACTGTACCAAAATGATGTGCACACAGTATGGAGAGTCGAGGACACATGTTCAAGATGGTAGTAAACCTCACGTGATACCATTCCTCATTATTAGAGTACTAAAGTATAACATCCCCACTGACACAATGAATCATCCTCAATATCAAAATGTAAATGTGACACAATGTAACATCTCCAGCGACACAATGTAACGTGCCTGCGCATACAATGTAACATTCTCATCCGATGATGTATAGATATAGACAGATATGGGACAATGTGAGCTCAGCAGGGAATGAGAAGGCAGGATCCACGCCGGTTACTTGCAATGAGAGAAGCTTTGAGAACAGGCGGACGTGCTGAGGGTTATTTATTTTTAGGGGGGGCAGTTTGGGTAGAACTGGCCAGCTTCCTGCGGCTCTCAGGTCTGAGGGAAGGTGTTAGAAGGTCTCAGAGCAGCCAAGAATGGATGAGGTGTTAAAGTCTGGGCGGAAAGAACAAAGGGACTTAAATCCAAAGCAGCGTCCTCAGTCACCATACAGCAACGACATAGATTAATATATTATGGCCCTTATAATACCAACACAGAATCTTTATACATCAACTCATATCATCACTGGAGATATGTGACATAAAGTAGAGACAGTGGCGTAGCCACCGCGGTAGCGGCGGTCGCCACCGCAACGGGCCTGCCACAAAGGGGGGCCCGCGGGGCCCCGCGAGGCCCTCCCGATCAATCACTCTTGTGACCGCAAGCATTGTTTTGCTTGCGGTCACAAGAGTCCGGCTCTGTCTTCCCGCGGCTGCCGGGGGTGTCACGTCTTATCCCCGGCAGCGCGCGCATCCCAGAGCTCCCTGCGCGCCTTGGGCCCTGACTTACGGTTCCGGCGCGCAGGTAGCTCTGGGATGCGTGCGCTGCCGGGGATAAGAAGTGACAACCCCGGCAGCTGGGGACAGACCAGGAGGAGTGAGGATCAACGTGGGAGCGCGTTGTCAGGTGAGTTAAGTTTTTTTTTTTATTATCAGCCTGCAGGGTGGGGGGAAAGAGGGGGGCATCTATGAGGGTGGGGGGGAAGGAGGGGGGGCATCTATGAGGGTGGGGGGGAAGGAGGGGGGGCATCTATGAGGGTGGGGGGGAAGGAGGGGGGCATCTATGAGGGTGGGGGGAAAGAGAGGGGCTTCTATGAGGGTGGGAGGAAAGAGGGGGGCATCTATGAGGGTGGGGGGAAGGAGGGCGGCATCTATGAGGGTGGGGGGAAAGGGGGGCATCTATGAGGGTGGGGGGGAGAAAGAGGGGCCATCTATGAGGGTGGGGGGGGGGGAAGAGGGACCATCTATAAGGGAGGGGGGGAAAGGGGACCATCTATAAGGGAGGGGGGGGAGAAAGGGGACCATCTATAAGGGAGAGGGGGGGGAAGGGGACCATCTATAAGGGAGGGGGGGGGGAAAGGGGACCATCTATAACGGAGGGTGGGGGGGAGAGGGGACCATCCATAAGGGAGGGTGAGGAGAGAGGGGGCCATCTATAAGGGAGGGGGAGAGGAGGCCATCTATAAGGGAGGGGGTAGAGGAGGCCATCTATAAGGAGGGGGTAGAGGGGGCCATCTATAAGGGAGGGTGGGGGGAGAGGGGGCCATCCATAAGGGACGGGGTAAAGGGGGCCATCTATATGGAGGGGGGAGAGGAGGCCATCTATAAGGAAGGGTGGGGGGAGAGGGGGCCATCTATAAGGAGGGCAACATGGGGGGAGAGGGGCCATCTATTTGGGGGGGGGGGGCAACATAGGGGGAGAGGGAATACACAGAGGGGGGCATATATTATTAGGGGGTCACATAGAGTCAGGGCTACCCACTAACTGAGGGTGTAAAGGGGCCAATACAGATATGCAGCTTGTATAGAGATGAGGATGGTGCCAGTGTGAGGAGACTAATATGTCTGTCTGGCAGATTCTGTGGATTCGTGGCTCAGAGAAGTTCTCATAACGGCCCAGGACGGATGGAGAAGAAGATGAAAAGGAAAGTACTCCGATCAGAGAAGACGTCCCCTGTGAGTCACCTGATATAACTGCACTGTAATGTATATGGTGTATAGAACCTGTGTAGAGCTGGGGCCACCTCTATATGACTGGATGAGGTGATTTAGTATACTGGATTTGGTCAGTAACAATATGGTGGTGATGGTAGTGGTTGTGGTGTGGCAGTTATGTTTCCTTCCTATATACTGGTATTACTGGTAATATTGGTCTCAGTATACAGGATTTGGTCAGTAACAGTATGGCGGTAATATGTACGGTGATAATACTTTCTCTTCCAATATGCTGGTGTTATTGGTAATATCTGTCTTGGTGTGTGTGTGTGTATATATATATATATATATATATATATATATATATATATATACACACCAATAGCATCACTTGGTCGTGAAAGGAGGGGGGGGGGGCCCAAGTTGGCCTCTCGCACCAGGGCCCAGGAGACTGAGGAGAGATAATCATGTAGGAAGGTTTCAACACTCAGTCTGGTCAAAGAGTAATAGACTGTATTCACTTGTCCTACAGTCTCTCTCCGAAGCTTCAAATAGATGATAACAGGGAGCAATAGACTTCATTCACTTCCCCTACAGTCAGTTTCTCTGAAGCTTTGAATGGCTGATAACAGGGAGCAATAGACTGCATTCACTTCCCCTACAGTCAGTCTCTACCCTGCCTGTAATGGTTGATAACAGCAGATATACATTTCAGAGGCTCCATAGTTTGGCCTTTCTTCTATCTGTATACCCCTGGATTCCCCTGGCTCCTCAGGTGGGTCTTGATGTTTTCAGCAGCTTTACATGGAAACATCCAGAACCCGAGGCAAAATTCAGCAAGACATGGGCGAGCATCACTTACGTGGTTTTCTCTCGAAGGTTCAGGAATGTCTGAATGACTAGGGGCAGCTCCGATTTCACAATGTACAGGTAGCTGGACATGGCTGCGGGAGAACAAGAAACCATGATATGACATGTTTGGCTTTAAGAGCAGGTGGATCTGCAACATCACACCTACATCTCTACTACTCACCTCCAATATTCTGCAGTGTTATGGCAATGGCAGCAGCCAACTTTCCCGGGGTCCCAAAGGCTTTCTGACCTAACTGCTCATATGCCCTTATCCCTACAACACACAAAGGAGCTTTTTACATGCCATACACCAGACGTGGACTGTGATCACTGAGGGACTGCATGAGGAATTAATATTACTGGGCTCTGGACCTTACTTACCTACGATGCCGGAGGACTTCAGCAGTAGGTGGATCGAGTATGTGGACAGCAGGGCCACAGCCGTAAGGAGAAACCTGCAAATATCAGCCATTTAAAAGAATGTAATGAATGAGACTGCACAGAAATCACAAAGGGTCACATCACTGTCATGTGTCTGTCTAATGCAAATGAAGCTTAAACACTGTATAATATATAGTTCGAGGGACAGTTATTATTTGTGCTTTTTCCCTTATGCAAAGATGTGCCAAATTTATCATATGGTCATATGTGGTCTATGATGAACTCAGCTTATCCAGGCCCCCAAGAACATGCAGCCATAAATGACGCAAATGCATGATAAATATGCTGAAGGGAAGACAGTCATTAAAAAATGGTGCAAGAGTAATGATATAATTCTCTCTTTGTGCCTAAAGGTTAACATTTTCAAGTTCCCTGCATGCTGTCAGTGAAAGTTGGTGCATACAGTCAGAAGCTGAAAGCTGTCAGGTTTAGGAGAGACTCACAAAGCCCAACAGCTTGTTACACTGTATGCAGAAATTAATGATATGAACAGGACTAGATCAAATTGTTCCAGGCATTTATTACAATGTCTATATTATTGTATAGAAACAATAAGGCTAGGTTCACACTGCGTTTTCAGCATACGTTTAACGTATCCGTTTTTTGCAAAAAACGCATGAAAAACGGATTGCAAAAAACGGATTCATTTGTGTGCATCCGTTTTTCCATTGACTTCCATTATAAAAAAAAACGGATCCGTTTTTTTTGGCGGACCAAAACGGACCAAAAAACGTTGCTGACCCTATTTTTCTGGACGTTAAAAAAAACGGATCCGTTAAACGGATGCTGAAAACGCAGTGTGAACCTAGCCTAACTTTATTCTCTTGCAGATTGTCCAATGTTCCCAGGACCCGTGTCAGAGGAATACTCTTTATGGCTCCTGCAGCGATTTACGCTCTGTATGTGCAGGCTAGTAGCTCTGTCCTCAGGTAACGTGTTTTCTACGTTTAAAACCCGACAAGCTATTAAGGGGAATATTCCAAACTCTGGATGAAGTGGTTTAGAGAGGAAACAAGAGGTGCCTGTGCTCGGATGGGCAGAGCTGATACTGCCGCCAGATTTCTACTGCTGTCCCTGAGCTGTGGGAAACTGCAGCTGGCATTGTGGAGGAAGCCAGGAGATAAAAGGAAAAACGACACAGGCTACAAATTCTATAAACCAGGTGTTAACAGTCGTTTTCATTACTCTACTATATTCTGATGTCCACCCTAATAGGACACGACAAGACTAGAAATCAGCAACCAACTTAAGGCTGGGTTCACACTATGTATATTTTTAAAAGTATGAATCAAACAACCCTACATACTGATCCCACCAGTAACCAACTTAGTAGTGTGGCATCAGACAACCTTATCTTCCAAAAAATATCAGCCCATCATATAACCTCATGGCCACCTCCTGTTCTAGCAATCATTAGACATTACTCCAGCATCCAAAATTCTCTCCCCATTTTTCCAGTTATTAGAGAAGTAATGCTCCCTCTACCCATATAGGCTGACTGGCCATGCTGGCACCGGCTTCAACCCTGTGTGCCCAAACTGGAAGATGAGACACCTGAAGCTGCTCATACAGCTTGAGAACAGAGGATGATGTCTGTTCCCACAGGAGAGGAGAATGCTGTGTCCCCACATTTAGGATAATATTTCTGTGCTCAATACCAGGGTCAAGAAACTGGGCTTGGCTGTGTGATTGGGCAGGGTATTGACACAACAAACATCAGGCGACAATTTCTTATTAATTAAGTGAGATGTTAATGACCAGTGGCAGAGCCATTAGCTTCTCACCACCGTGACCCTTAGCATGGTGAACCAGGGAGGTGCAGCTGCACTTGAAATGTCTCAGTGCTGGATTGTGGCCCCTCCACTTTGATTGTATCATGTGGCGTCTTACACCAGTGATTTTACTGTCACGGCTGAGGGAGTCACAAGTACCAGATATCTCAAAGATCAGACCTTCACATAATCCGTCTGTAATATGAAGTACTGTGGTATCATGTGAAGCTAATTATAGGGCACAGTGAGGGAACTTTGGGGTCAATGAAAACACTTAAAGGGGTTATGCAAGTTAGGAAAAACAGAGCGGCCTCCTTTCCAAAACAGCTCCACTCTAGGACCCTTAGGGTCCTATTACACAGGCTGATTACGGCCCAATCATTTCAGTAAATGAGTGCCGATCTTCTAGATCAGCGCCCATTTACTGGACCTATTAGACGGCCCGCTATTCGCACAGTAAGGGCTGTACTGACATTGTTTGTGATGTCAATGCAGCCCTTGCCTAAATACCTGATCCCTTACCTCTCCCCACTCCCCATCTTCTCTGCTGTGCTCTGCAGCTTGCCGGTCCCAGCTTCTGCAGCGTCTAAGCGGCCTGTCAACTGACAGGCCGCGGCAGTCCAGGAGAGAAGACCGTGAGCGGGGAGAGGTAAGGTATCAGATGTTAGGGCAATTGTCAGCCGTCGGCTGTGCATCGCTATTACACGTACGTCCAAACCTTAACCAATGATCATCGGCTGATCGTTGTCTCTATTACACTGAGCAATAATGGCTCCATATAATAGGGCCCTTAGTGTATGCGCACACTATGGAATACGCGTGGAACTTTTAAGTGGAGTCCACCACGCGGACTCTGCTTGGAAGTTCTGTGCATATTCCGTAGTGTGCACATACCCTTATACCCAGTTTGTGCAGCTAAGATTTTTCGAAATGAAAATAACTGAGCTGTAATACTAACCAGAACCTAAGGACAGATGTGGCACTGTTTTTGGAAGAAACCACCAAAGTTTTTCTAATTCTGGATTACCCCTTTAAGTGAGATAAACATTACACCAGCCAAAGACCTTCACCAATATGAGCATTGGGAAGCAGCCCCCTCAAGGTGGCCATTAAACACTATTTAGAGGTTTTACTGATCTATACAGTCAGCTGTTAGATACAGAAGGGCCATTATTACACTCTGGCTTGGAGCCTATTTTTAGGTGGATAATTGGACTTTTCCCCCATTTTTGGTCTAAGTTCTATTTATGAGAGTACAAACACACACGACGGATCCGCAGCGGGCAGCACACTGTTTGGCTGAGTGGGACATCCACTCGGGAACCCCCGAAGCTAGCCAGATAGAGGAGCAGGTAATGTATATGCTCTGGCCAGCGGGGGCTTAACAGGGTGGTCTCCTGACATACATGCAGCGGGATTGACATCCCACTGTCTTCCCATAGACATTACAGGTCATGAATCCGCAGCGGTTCTTGCTGCGAATTCGCAGCAAGAAATCCACTGTGGATGCGTCGTGTGTAGAGATGAGCGAACCTTGAGCATGCTCGAGTCGATCCAAACCCGAACTTTCGGCATTTGATTAGCGGTGGCTGCTGAACTTGGATAAAGCTCTAAGGCTATGTGGAAAGCATGGATATAGTCGTTGGCTGTATCCATGTTTTCCAGACAACCTTAGAGCTT
This sequence comes from Dendropsophus ebraccatus, assembly GCF_027789765.1. NCBI lineage: Eukaryota > Metazoa > Chordata > Amphibia > Anura > Hylidae > Dendropsophus > Dendropsophus ebraccatus. The sequence goes on along the minus strand of NC_091457.1, from coordinate 103,048,961 downwards.
TATCCAAGTTCAGCAGCCCCAGCTAATCAAATGCCCAACGCTCGGGTTCGGATGGACTCCAACCATGTGTGTGTTTGTACCCTTAGGCTATGTTAACACTACGTAAAACTACGGCCATAGTTCTCGCCGCAGAACTACGGCCGTAGTTTTGAGGGGTGGAACATAGTCTTATTTTCAATGAAGTCCCGGCCGGAGCGTACACACATCGTACACGCTCCGGCCGGGATCCCATGTGGCGCCGGAAAAAACTGACAGATCAGTTTTCTGCGGCCAGAATTCAGTGAATTCCGGACGCAGAAAGACCTGTCAGTTCACACAGTGAAGCGAGCAGCTCCGGGCGGCTGATGCGCCCGCATCAGAGCTCTGCGGCCGGAAAGATCATCAGGCCGGTACTTAAGTACCAGCCGAGATGATCCGGCCAGAGACCGGCCGTTTCGTGACCCGGCCGCAGTCACAGAACGGCCGGTCTCTTACCTAGTGGGAACATAGCCTTAACCAGTATTTAACAGGTAAATATTTTTTAAAATCATCCTGTTTGGAGTATACACTTTGCAGGGCTCCTCTTGCGTTCTGCTTCTCACCGGGTCCTGCGCGCTCCAGCTTCAGAGCGGCCTGTCTCAGCTGACAGGCCGCTCAGCCAATCACAGGCCTGGACCGCCGCAGCCAGTGACTGGCTGAGCGGCCTGTCAGCTGAGACAGGCCGCTCTGGAGCTGCAGCGCGCGGGACCGGGGAGAAGCAGAACTCAAGAGGAGCTCTGGACCATGGATAGGTAATGTATGCAGTTTAAGCAAGGGCTGCAAGGACATTGGTAACAATGTCCATGCAGCCCTTGTTAAACGATTATCGGGCCATGTAATAGGAGCAGTGAACGAGCGCCGATCTAGCAGATCTTTAACAGTTATTATCGGGCTGTGTAATAGTACCCTAACTGGTGGGTCACAGATCCTCTAATTTATCAGTAAATAGCAGTAAAATAGCATAATTTTTGCCACAATTCCGTCAGATAAAAGCTAAACCACCATACTGGTTTAGTTTTCCCTTTACAGCTAAAGGTTTGGTACAACATATTAGCATCTGGGAGCCAAGAAACTGAAACACAAAGGGGGGGATTTATTGCGATCAGCATCTAATATGCCATTTAAAATTCATCCCTCATTGGCATACATGCATGTGAGCTGCCCGTGCACCTTCAATAAAATCTATGCCCGCTCCGGGGATGCCACACTCCCTTAACACCATGCTGTGCCTCCTCCCCTGCCCACTTACCTTGTGAGAAAGGTACAGACCCTTTACAAAACTGAACATTTTACCGACTTTTATCGGGCCCTGTGCTTGGCGGAAGCTTAATAAATTTGGACCAAAGTTTATGGGAAAACTGCCGATCCTTCCATTATACAATTATTTATTAAGATTTACATAGGACTGTACCTAATAACAGAGCTCTAAGGGCGATACCCGTGATTAGCCAAAACATTAAAACCTAATATTGTGTAGTTCCTCCCCATGCTACCGAAGCAAGTATTACTTGCACTGTATCCCACAGATACTGGACTAGAATAGGATCTGGGGAATTTAGAAACCAAGTCACTATCTTAACTTTTTTTTATGTTCCTCAGTCCATTACTGAACAATTTTTGCTGTGTGGCTCAGTGCACCATTATGCTTAAAGAGGCTTTTACCCAAGGTTTTCCAGCAGAACCAGTGCATGACAATACCTCAGCCGACTTTCCAACTTCCCACAGTGCATCTTGTTGTACTGAGAATGTAAATTAATAGGCCATTAGCAGGCCACCTTTAGTCACTGCTCCATGATCCATTTGTGATGCAAAAATTTCCTGTGGCACTTTGGCAGTGAACAGGGGTGAGCATGGGCACTCTGACAAGTTGATGGGTGCACAGTCCCATACACCACAAGGTGAGAAGCACTGTGTGTTTTGACATCTTTCTATCATAGCCAGCATTGCCTTTTTCAGCTACAAAAAAGTTGTGCTACAGTAGCTCTTCTGTGGAATCGGACCAGATGGGCTAGCCTTGTCTCTTTACATGCACCTTTGAGCTCTGGACACCCAAGACCATGTTGCCGCTTCCCCAGTTGTCCTTCCTTGGACCACTTTTGGTAGATACTAACCACTGCATACTGGTCACACCCCACAGGACCTGCCATTTATGGCATATCCTAAAAAGACATCTAACCATCACAAATCGTCTCTTGTAAGATTCTTTGCCCATTTATCCTGCTTCAAAAACATTCATTTCAAGAACTGACTGTTCACTTCATTGATCAGTGGTCCTTGTTATGGCTGATCAGTGTATAGTAACAATGACAACATCTATGGGTGGCTTTTACAGTGACAGATACAACAATATACAATAAAAGACACTTACAAGAAGAGAAGAATGCCTGTGTTAGCCATTGCATATGCTAATCCTAGGATGCCGCTACCCATGATGGCGTTACTTAGGTTAAAGATGGACATTCCGAACGATGTCTTCCCTTCGAACTGTGAGGAAATAATCGTAAGAATTGTAATTTCTGTCTAGACGGATAAGTATAAAATTAGAGAACATTAATAAAACCTGCTTGGGGCAGGGGATGCTTGATCTGTTACTGCTCTGAAATGCGCTGTGGTCAGTAATCAGATCCCGAGCTGTATTTCTATCCCGCCAATTATCGGATCCATATATAGAGGATCATGCCCTCATAGGCCCTGTTGGTTACTCACATCTGTAAATCGCTGTTTCTCTTTTCCAGAGACATGAGGTAGGAACTCTTCAAGCTCTTGGTTTTCTGGTCCAGTGTAACTAAATAAAACATATTACTGTGGTTACAGGGTGCAAAAGTGGTGTAGAACCCCCCCATCCCACCTTTACCTACGTTGGGGTGATTTAGACGACAGATCACATCTTACCTTGGCTCTGGTGTCTCTGTTCCCAGCATTCCATTGGGTTTTTCACAAAGCCCCATGTTTACCATTTCTGTCTGCAGAGGATTCTCCATGGCCGGATGTCAATGTCACTGACCACACTGCAAGAGATAAACACTGGTCATAAAGCCAGACACTACAGGTGGCGGTGGTGCTTGTGTATGTGTCTGCTTACACTCCTCTGCTCCTGACGCTTTCTGCTCCCTGAAAACAAACAAGATAAGGAGGGCGGTGAGGTACGAGCAGCGCAGGTGACGGAGCCGGAGCCATGCACAGTGTTTCCCACACATACAGCTCTACTGTGTCCATAGTGCTGTGTAGATATAGCAGCCATATCTTACTTTCCACATGATGTTCCTGTGAACATCAGTTAAATTACAATCCCATAATGCACCTGGTGCCTGCCTGCTCTGTACAACACAGCAACCCAGTCCAGGCCTCAACTGCCTCCTCAGTCATAGCCAGAAGAAAGGGGACCATGGCCCACTAACAACAGCATGGGGGACAATGTTAAGAGTTGTAGTCCCAGAAGAGGAGACTGGAAGTCAACTGACCAAGCAATACATTGCTATTGTGCAGATTAGCCCCAAAATACTGCTGGGGTCACATCTAAAACAAGACCACCAGAGACCCTCTAGTCCCTTACCTCAGCTGCTCTCATGTTTTTTCCTTTTCTTTGCTTACAAAGCTCCACTGTGGCCCCCTCCCCCAATAATCCCTCCTTATAAATCCCCACGACGTCACAGTGCCCTCCCATAATTCTACCATTCATATCCTGAGCTACTGTGTCTTTAAGAAGTGTTGACTAGTAGAACTGAAAACAAAGAGGCATGTGAGTACAATGTGGATTCCTGTTTTACAGCTACAGGAGATGAGGCAGATACAACCAACTGCAGTTAAGTAACAACATACGGGGGGACTCAGAAAGGATGGTGTGAAAGTAAAGGCAATTTACTAGAAGTGACTTGAAGTGAATAGGAGCTGAAAAATCGCTTTAAAGTAATACAACATAAGAATTGTATAAATTTGATATTTCTGTAATTGTACTGAATAAAGTTTAACAGTCATTTATTTCACACAATTACACCTATTAAAATCTCAGTAAGGGCCCTATTCCACCGGATGATTATCGTTCGTATAATCGTTAATGATTAACGATCTCAAACGACCGCTATTGCAAAAGACACTCATTTCCATGGAACGATAATCGTTACTTATGATCGTATTTGCAATAGTTCTTTCTTCGCTATTGCGTTCGTATCTACTGCAAACGACCGAACGACGTCTTATTCAATGCGAACGATTTGCGAATGTTTTGCGAATGAGCAACGATAAAAATAGGTCCAGGACTTATAAAGTGATCAATGATTTCTCGTTTGGTTATTAATCGTTAACTGCATTTCAACCGAACGATTATCGTTTAGATTCAACCGATTTAACGATAATCTGAACGATAATCGTCCCGTGGAATAGGGCCCTAACTCAGTAACATTGATGGATTTTTTTCTCCTTTGTGGAACAAAATTTGCAGTACGGCTGTTGGATAGGGCCGCTGCCATTAAGGAAATGCATTATGATGGTCAGCAACAATGTTTACACAGGTGGTACGTATCAAACCAACATCTTTATGATCACCAGAACCAAAGGTTCCCATCAGTGCCTTCTGCCCATAATGCATTCAGGTGCCCCCTTTTCTGTTGGTATGTGAAGCATACACATCTTACCACAATAATGGTGATTTATTAGGTGGCCTTCTTCTGTTGCTCCAGGGTCCAGTTCTAATGCTCACATGCCCCCTGTAGGTGTTTTTAGCGGTAAATATTCTGCAGGGTTGGAGTAGGCAGGATCACAGATGCTGGCTGCCATTTATCCTGTCACCACTTCACTGGTTCTCCTTTCTTGCACTCCTTTTGGTAGGCACTGACTATTCACTTGTTGCCTAATACATAATACAGCTGCCATTGTTAGGGGACAATCAATTTATTACACACATTCCCCAGCACTGTACAGAGATGTACAAAGTAATGGCCACACTGGCATCCACCATGGAAGTCCCCACTTCTGTCATTACAGAAGATGGCATAGGTTTTTGCGTATGACACGCCACCCCTGTGGTGATGTCATGATAAGAACGCAATGTTCCAGGCTGACAGAATAGTCAAGGAGTTGTGAAAGCAGAACCTTTGCAGCCCCTGAACTCACCCTGACCCACTCCTCCCCTCAATCCCTTGTTTCTGTTTGACGGGATTTATCTGATCAAAATCCACTTGTATCCGGAAAGTCAGGTGTCACCTGGGTTGGCACCAACTATGTGTGAAGGGTCCTGAATCAGCGTAAAGTACTAACCTGTGACACTGTGTATATCAGTGCCAAGCAACACATGCATATATACTGCCCAGGTGTTTATATACACTGTCTATATATACTACCCCAGCGTCCATATACTGCCCAGAAGCTCATACTCCATATACTGCTCCATAGCTTCCATATTTTATAATACATAAATATATATATATATTTTATAAATACATAAATATGTATATATATATATATATATATATATATGTATAAACTATTTTTATTATACAGTGAACAAACTTACAACATTGTTACAATGCCATAGTTTACATGAAAGCATAACAGAAAATTGTGAAAATATATAGACAATATGTTAACAATAGAGCTCATAAAATGCCCAGAAGCTAATATATACTGACTCGGAGTTCCCAGAAGCTAATCTTTACTGCTCACAAGCTTATATATACTGTACAGAACTCAAATATACTGCCCCAGATCTTATATAATCTGAACAGAAGCTTAATTATACTGTCTGGAAGCTTATCTACTAGAAGAGCTCATATACTGCACTGGGACCTCATATACTACCCAGGATATTGTATACATCCCAGGTGTACTGAATAGGGGCTAACATAGCAAAGCGTGACAACTGCCCAGTGGCTTATATAATGCTTGTATACTACCCAAGAGCTTATATACTGCCTATAAACTCATATATAGCCCGGGAGCCCATATACCACCCAGGAGCCTGTATACTCTCCAGGAGCTAATATATCACATCGGGAGCTTCTAATTTGCATCAGACTGCATATATTGCTCCAAAAGCTCATATACTGTAAAGGAGCCCATGCATGTAAAAGCCTGTATAGTTCCCAGGCGTCTATACTTACTGTCTCCAGCTAATATATAAAATATAGTATAATTTATGAGATCATACAATGTATTCTGCCCAGAAGCTCATCTATTGTATTGGACACCACTGCGCCAAAGCTCATATTTTCTAGGCACCCATATGTTATCTAAAAGACTGTATACTTCCCAAGAACTGCTGCACAAAAAATGTACAGCCTAATGTACAAATGTACAGCCTGAGGCTGGGTTCACACTACGTAAAAAACACGGCCGTTATTTCCAAAATATCGTCCGTTGTTTGCTCAAATACGGCTGTTGTTATGAAATACGGACATGTTTTTTACGTAGTGTGAACATAGCCTCAGCATGATACAGCATTCTGGAGGCCACTTATGCTGCCTGGGAGCTCATAAACTGCCTAGATGCCTGTATACTTCCCAGGAGTTTATATATACTGCTCATAAGCACCACACCGAGCTAATACAGGGTCATATATTTTGCCCAGGATCTCATATACTGCCTGGGGCCATGTCACTCAAATAAGGAGGAATATAGACCAGAAACAAAGCGTCACTGTTCCAATCATTCTTAACTGCTGCTACTAATACCAGATCAATGAAACATTCACCGAATTTCAGTACTTTTCCAGAAAGTGCAAATTAAATGTCGCCAATTGTCAGCAAATCACAAGAGACGCCAGGGTAACCGGCGTCACAGTTATCGATCAGGGTTTCTGGCAATCTGCTCCCACAACAACTTGTCACTGATGTCGAAACCTAAACAGTGAGGTTAAATGGAGGCAGAAAAAGACCGATTATGAAGAGGCTATGTAAAGAAGTGGGTACAAAGTGTGCAGACACATATATACCATGGCCTTTATATATCTCCACATCCAGGTGAATGTAGTCTGTAGATAACTGTCACCAACATGAGGCTAACTGAATATGATCTTTTGTTCCCTAATATCGGCCTCTCTTTTTAGGTTTTATTCAGATGTAGCTACAAACCACATGGGGCAATTTGAAAAGCTGTGGAAATTTGCAGTATAGCCTCACTCTAACTGCTGCAACCTAATATACCCGTGTAAGGCCAACTAGCCCTTTAGGAACCTTCTGCTATTTTTGCATTTAGAAGTTTTACAGTTTTATTATCCACATTTTATAAGTTCTGTTTTATAGAGGAGAAGAATTTAAAGCACCATATTTCCAAGAAGAATGCAATCAGCGGCACATCACTTTAAAAAGTTCACCTTTATTTCATCCAATAGTACAGAGCAGAACGCAGAGGAACGCTCACTCCCTGCCTACAAACGTTTCGCACTATCATGCTTGGTGGCGTGAAACGTTCTTGGGCAGGGAGTGAACATTCCTCAAAGCACAATATATACATGCACTGGGCAGGAGGGTGCCAGACTATAGACCCTATTACACCAAGTGATTATCAGCCATTACAGCTGGTAATTGTCTTCAACATGCTGAAAAATTTTTCAACGAAAACGACAGTCTGCTGACTGCCGCCAATCCTATGGGATCTAAAGACATTGAGGGAGCACCTCCCGCAGCCCCCCTGCTCTTATCTGCTTGCTGTTGGCCCGTCTAATAGCGCTGGCAGCGAGCGGGGAACGAGGAGCAAGCGAGCGCTGATCTGACAGGTTGGCACTGGCTTGCTCCTGCTGTAACAGGGGCTTATGTCTCACACATTGTGCCCAACCCTACAGGCTTATCTGGAATGGTTGTGGGAATTATATGCCCCAGCACTGGACAAGACTATTTTTGCACAACAGCACCTGTTTCATAGCATGTAATCCCATAGATTTATTATGTCATGGTGTTTTAGGCTATGTTCCCACACAGTATTTTGCAACCAAAACCAGGATAGAAAACACAGAAAGGCTATGTTCACACACTGTTGAAATTAAATCGATGGCTGCTATTTAATGCAAATAATTGCCATCATATATTGGCTGTTATATGACGGCCATCCACTCAATTTCAACATTGTGTGAACATAGCCTTTCTTAATTTTCAATCCCCCCAAAGCAAGTCGGAGTGGGGACCTGGTAAAGTATGTACCCGGGCCGCAGGGGGATACAGGCGCTGACTTTAACATACTCACAGCTGGATTGTCAGTATGTCATCCCATTGAAGAGAATGGGAAGGTACCCGCAGAAGATTTCGCTGCGAACTTGCAGCGTGAAATCCGCTGCGGGTACAGTATGCGTGGAACCAGCCTTACCATATTTTCACACTCAGTATTTTGCTCAGTATTTTTTCATACAAAACCAGGAGTGAATTGAAAATACAGAAACTGTGTAACTCTATTATAGTTCATTTCTGGTCAGTTCCACTCCTGATTTTGGCTACAAATACTGTCCAAAATACTATATGTGAACATAGCGGTGTGTATAGGGTGTGTATAGAGGCTCTGTATATTAAGTATTACTGGTGGAGGCCATTTGTTGACTAAATGCGTCTCTCACAGCTGAGGGTTTGCTACAGTATATCCAATGCAGACAAACCTCTGTTAGTAAACACAGCCATATTCTCTTTCATGTCCTTATAGTTAGTTACAATGTATGAGTCCAGCTAAGGCCTCATTCACACATTTATAGTTCTGTCCACAATTGTCACAAATCCTGGACTGGACAGGTTTGGAACTACTGAGTGAAAACCACAATGTTTCTAGTCAGTGACTGCAAGCATAGATTTTGAAAAATGATGAAGGACTGAGGCACAGGAATAATATATGCGTCTGGCCGCCATTACAGATTTTGTCTATTGTCCTTGTAGTATTCATACCAGCAGAGAGCAAGCGGCGAATCTCTACCATACCATCCAGCATTCACTATGGAGCTCAGCTATGTTAAACTTATATGCAGAGACATATGATACCTCAGGACACATCCTCAGCCTCCCACCCCCACAACGCTGTGACCTAATTTAACCCTGTCTTGTCTGTAACTGGGTGGTAGGTTGGTATATGAGCTCCTTAAGCCCAGCACTGACCCCATTCTGTATTTATAGGAAGGAATGGCTGCCAGGGAAAACCTCCCCCCACCCAATGACGCAGAGCTTGGGTACATAGCCCAGCCTGCAGCGCATAGATGCTGATATTAGGATCCTTGTGTTTTTTTCCACTGTCAAAATAGGGAATATAAACAATGTGAGCATATTCTGGAAGTGTGCAGCCCTCCTGCCCAGAAGAGCAAACAACCAGAGCAACTGCAACACAACATAATCACTTCCTATCACTGAGGGACAAAAAGCGGTATAAGAGATCAGTGAGGACATCATAGACATAACATAATGACAGAACACCGTCTTGTCAGCTGCGACTTAGCACATTGTTCTCCGAATAAATCATTGGGTAGGAAGTCAGTATATGAAGTATTGCACAAGCAAGGAATGCTGGGAGATTTTAGCTTTGAAGCCGGCAGAATTGAGAGTGTAGCTCTGGAGAATATAACAGAATGTATATAACTTCTATATGGAAACTGTAAAATGATATGGGGGTTAGCGTATATAGTTTTTCTCTGGGACTCCAAAGCACAGTTTTCTGGAAAATATGACAGCCACATGCTGGAGACCACTGCCCTAAGGTATTAAAGCAGCATCCCACTACCGAACATTGAGACACGGACAGTGTAGACTCCACCATTGCTGCATTCTTCCCAGACTTTTTTTTCTCGTTCTGCCGACTAATGGCAAGTGAGTTCCAGGAAAATGACCTCTGACTTTTGGCTATACAAATTCTATTTATATCATCTCCCCTCCTCTCTCACCTCAGAAAACTCAAATAGTGGACATGGCCTCCCTCAACTGACCTGCATCCAAATCACGAGCGCCACAGGCAGACATTCATGTGCCAGTTGTCATGTTTGCAGAGAAAGAGTGACCTTCACCACATCTACCCTACGCTAAATAATAATCCTCACCTGCCTACAACTTAGACTCGTCCACCATACCGGCCTCCTGCAGCATCACCATCGCTATCCTTACAATGTCTGCCACCCCTGAACTCAATATCACAGGTGACATAGAGAATGAATCTCCATAAACATCAAAGTCTGTGTACACAAATATATTACTTATCCTGTACTGATCCTGAATTTCATGAATTATACTCCAGATCTGCAGTCAATATTCTGCTGGTGAAGTCACTGAGGGGGATAGCCAAAAATGTTTATATTTTAATGGGATTTTAATGTTATCCGGACATGCAACACATTTTGGAACATAACAAGTGTTTGTTTAAATATCTGATGCTGCTTTCAGACCCTATAGCCACCTATAGAGTGATGGAGAAGAGAAGGAATTCACAAGAATGAAGGCCATGTTTCTTTTAAAAAGTTGGGCAGAGTGTGGGTCACTTTTAACATCAAAGTTTGCGCATTTTATTTGATTATTTCCCCTATTGTGTACATAAATAACATTATTTGTCCTGTACTTATTCTGAATTAGAACTTGTATTACACTCTAGGACCCATACCTATCATTAGTACAGGGGCCATATTTGTGTGTGTGTGCCTTTACTTCTATGGAAGTTATGAAAACAGCTGAGCAAGTGTGACTCATAAAAATGAATGGAGACATACAGGGTTTCTTCTCGACATGTAACAGCTGCCTCACCAGGACTAGTATTTATGCTTGACAAGAAAAGATGTGTGTGAAGTATCAGATGCAAGCTAGCCAAATATACCAGCAGCCCTACTGTACACTATAATGCCACTAATGACTACACCTTTTAACTATGACCAAGCATACTGAAGAACAGTGAGATGTCCCAGGTGGGGCACATAGGGTTAACCTTTATGAGAATTCTGCTGCGGATCTAATTAAGGTAACAAACCCTTATATGATCACAATGGAAAACTACTTTAACAGGCTGATAAGACGCCTCATGTCCTATTACTTGGTGAGTCACTTATATAGAGTGCTTACCAATCCAGAGTCAGCAGTGCTCCACCTCTCCTCCATATGATAAAAAGTAATAACCCCACATACATAAATACAGATTAGGCCTCATTCACAATATTTTTTTTCTGGTACATTTTATGCCAATGTATACCGTCCCTTGACCAAACATAGTCTACTCGTGACCAAGTTTGGTCTATTTCCTGAAAAAAAGGGGAAAGACTGAACATATTCATTACTAGACTAGGTTTGTCACTGTGGTTATAGTTATCATAATCTAAATCCCAGGGCATGGATATGGGATGTAAAGCATGTTTGCAATTTACAATTAAGTTTCACTGTCATTTCAAAAAACTTTTGACATGTCGGACAGAGAGTTCCTGACTAATTGGAAGAAATAGATGGGAGAAGACCGCTCTTCTCTGACTTTCACATGATCAGCCAGACTCATAATGTAAGTCTATGAAGAATACTGTTTTCACTGACACAGAGCGGGGAGCGGACCATACACTAGTGGCTTGCTTATATGTGACTTTATTTATTAATAATTGACAAATTATTTCTGGAGTACCTCTTACATTAAGATACCTCTTTAAGATACATTTAAAGTGTCCATACTATAAATTTAAATTCACAATTTTCAAACTGCTTTGAGCTCAAACTATCTGGTTCTCAACCAGTATCTTCAAGGAAATTTTGCTTTGGAACCACTTGCTCAGATCTCAACCATTTGTTCGGCAGGCAGTCTCGCAGTCTTGTATGAAGTCCGCAGGTTACAACACACCGCAGGTTACAAATAGTGACAGTGCAGGCGATGTTAGTTGCCTGCCCTATGAAGAGTGGGTTGTGAGGGTCCCTATGGCATTATTGTGTTTTACACATATAGTACTGTACTGCAGTGATTACATTCTTCAGTATACAGGACCAGTAGTAGCGATTGGTGGATGCTGGAATCAGTTTAACACATTTACATTACTTCTTTTGCAAAAAAAAACAAACAACAACTTGTCTTCTAGAAAAAGGTTGTACCACTGTTCAATAAAACAGTCTGCAGCCACCATTAGAAGGTGCATAATGATTATACAGTACAGTATAATAAATCTGTCTTCTGTGAGCTCCATCTTGTGGTGGCTGGAGGGAAATTTTATCATTTACCTTTATGTCTGCTAAGGAAATTGGAGCTCTGTATCAGTATAATGAAACTTCAACCTTATGGTGAAAGGACATCACCAGATTGATTGCTGTTCTCCCACTGTCACTGATCATGTTTCACCAGTCTGAATATGAACTCGTGTGTAGCCGCAATGATATTGTTCACTAAATGATCGTACATTTAATGGTTGTTCAACTATCAGCCGGTCTCTAGCAAATGTTTATGGCCACCACAGGATAAGGGAATGGTGGCTTGAATCAGTAGACATGCTGGTTTTTTCCAGTAGGGCCCCTCTATATAACAGGTGCAAAATAACCAACAAACCAAAGACAGATGGTGATCACCCTCACAAAGCTCATGGCGGCTACACTGAACTTTAGCACAATATTTGCATTAATATTGAAGCACTTGTGGAATGTGGAGTGTGAGGAGGCTCTGTGGGGTGAGGGGATATATCACAGGTCAGGCTGGGAGGACCAGGGCAGTCATCCTTCATATATACATGTATAAATTGTATCCCTCATTGGGGTTTACACAGGAAGACCCCCGCATATCATGACCCGGACAAGTGGCAGGATGCAGTCCTCACTGAGGTAAAGAGACAGCAAGGTCCGTAACCTGTAAACGCTGCAGTGTACACGGGGGGTAACAGCAACAATCTGCCCTGCAGGGGAGGCAATAATTATCAGCAAGAATAACAAGGAACGAAACTGAAGAATCTTCAACATTCAGCAGAACATCTACAAAGATCCTTCACCTCACAAGAAGGCCAAGGTGGCCCCCATATAATATCCAGCCACATCCAACACAATCTTCAGAATAAGACTATATGACTATAAGACAATATGACAGCTGAACCCCCGGCCCCCCAATTCTGTATGTAAACTCTAATCAGGTTCCTCCAGACACTTGGTCATACATGGCTGCATTTCCACCCTGTTACTGTTGCTGTGACATTGGCCCTGGCACCACTGCATTATTGGTCATTCTCTTGATGTCAGGGATCTGGGAGCAATGTATACGTCGGCAGGTGCAACTACGAACAAAATAAAGTTACACCTTCTACCTGACCAGTGTAGAAAACTGCAGAGATCTGTAAACACAGATCATCATAAAAACCTTAGGGCCTTGTGTAAAACATTCTATTGTCAGTTCCAGCCTCATTGGGATTTATGAGCATGCTGCAAATGTCACTTTACAGCGAGGTGACATGTCTCCGCACTTCTGCCATTACTGCTCCTTCTACATGTAAAGCACATTTATCTTACATGAAAACGCCTGTAAAATTCTAGAACAAAGTTTTTTCTACTGGCGTATGCAGATTCTAACACTTATCATCACCTTTACGCACCGTTCCGTAGTCATATTGTTAGTTCTTTGGCCCACAGCTCATTATGCTCCCTCCAAAGCCTGCACTTTTAGTAATTATTTTCTAATATCACATAGCTGGACAATGTGAGCACTCACACTACAGTGCTATAAATGATGTCATAGTATAATTTAGTCTGTAGCTGATGGCGCTATGAATGAAGGGGCTAATGACACTATAGATGGGAGGAAGGCGGTTTAGATTTAGGTTCCATAGGTGATAGTGTGAGACGTTACAGGTAATGGTCAGTACTCATATTACCAACTGAGTCATAAGGATCAAACAAACAATTTGCTGCCTCTGACGTTGGGTATTATTTCTGTGAATGGGAGGATTAATGTGTAACCTGTTGTAAATGTAACGCAGCCGCTGCTGTGCATGATGCAATTGTGGACTCGTGTGTATCAGCCAAAACAATCAGAATAATAAACAATTCAAGGCGCATAATAAGGAACAGCAACGTGTCTAAGGGGTTAACGGCCTACGACCCCTTGTGATGTCATTTGGAATATTATAGGGGTTATGCATCATGTGGGGCATTTGGGGGAGGGGGGGGGGGGGGGGTTCTGGGTCCTGATCCTTAGCCTTACATACTAATGCATGGCTTAAACACAGATATTACTGGAAGAGGCATTGTGTTGTTGTTGTATCAATACTTTTAGTGTCTGCAAGGAAAAATATTCCACTACCCCTTACATTCCCTGTGCTGCTGCCATTAGGGAGCCTTTTTGAAGGTTAAAGAGATGTCCATGTCTCATCCTTGGTATAAGGCCGACCTGTAGAGACTAATGAGACAGCCACGACACCCCGGCCATACACATTCCATACAGGATTTAGCTGACAATAGACATCTAAGTAATAAGCCTCCAATAACCTGCATGGTCAGTATGGATGTATGTTCCTGGGGGAGGACATTGAATGCCGGCATTGTTTATTCTTTGACTTTGGTTTCCTCACCATTTAAAAGATCTCTGCTTGCTGACGGTGAATGGATGCTTGTTTTCAGACCTAATCTCACAACTAAAGCTTTGTTACAATATATCAGATCAGACAATTCACTGGGCCACACACATCAGCAGCACAAATCCCTCCTCCGCACTGGTAGTTTGTTACAATGTATCATTGCCAGTCCAGTGTAGGAGTCCTAGCAGTTCAGCTTACAGAGGAGTCTGTGGTTAAGGGGTTGATATAGAACCTATCATCTGCAGTAACTGAAATAATTGAATCCCTGGTTCTCACACTATTTTGCAGCTCATCCTGGCCTACATTCCTGTCTTGGCTTGTGAGATCTAAAACCTCTGGAATGTGAGAATGTTTTCAAGCAGCATCTTATAGCTCATCAAATGCAGGGGTATATCCCCTGTCTGTGGACCACCCCCAGTACCACCAGGGTGCCACCTGTTTAAGGACCACCTCCAATACTGGCTTCAAAGAGACACAGCTTCCCTGTCCGTGGTACCCCCGCCCCTCCAAAAAACGGCTTCAAAGAAACACCCCAGGACTGACTTCACAGCCCCCAATCTGGGGATATATATATACATATTTGTTGTGTATGAACTTGGTCATAGTACAATAAAGTCCATTATTGTCATAGTACAATAAAGTCCATTAACATACCAAGAGCAACAGATATCTATTTACCAAATGTATCTGTACCAGGAGCGTAACTAGAAATGGCTGGGCACCATAGCAAACTTTTCATTCAACCCCCCCCCCCCCCCCCGACTAACCACATACCCGTCATTTGTAGTCATTACCTTTAACATTTAACTGTAAATACTTGTCTAGAGTGCTTGCAGTTAAAGGGATATATGCAGCACCCTGAAGGCCCGCTTGGCCATTACGGGCCACTTGCACTGGTGCTGCAAATAACGACGGTTCAGGGGCCCCAGATGCGGCGGGCCCCGTAGCAGCTGCTATACACTTTTAATAGCTGATAACCAATTGCTTGTTTGGCCCTTGTCTGATATCTTCACATATCTGTATGCTCAGATGAGTGTCAATGCCACTGTCAGCTACCTATCTCCCTTCGGGTGCCATCACACACACTGGATCCGCAGCGGATTTCACGCTGCGAATTCGGTGGGTGTGATGGAAGGTTATGTATGCTACAGCCGGCGGGGGGGTTAACTTACATACATGCAGCGGGATGCCAATCCAGCTGCAAGTATGTGTTTTCATTGGGATGAAGGAGCACTGGATCCACAGCGGATTTCGCTGCAAATTCGCAGGGTGAAATCCACTGCGGATCCGTTGTGTGTGAAGGCACCCTTCAAGCGTTATTCCCATCCCAACGAATATACTTAAACTTGTAGGGCACGTTTTTTATTAAAAAAAAATTCTGTCTATTCTCTCTATACTGACTTATACTTTGCTGTCAGAGATTATATGGGCTGTCCTCCAAGGTTTCTCTCACCCTGTCCACAATCTTAGCTGTTGTGTAAAGGCCATTTTACACTGGGTGATTATTATTAATGACTATTCCTACAAGTAATCATGCAGGCATTACAAGCAAACACAGATCTCTCTGATATCGCATCTCGGCCCTTGTAAAAGGGCCTTAACCCCTTTCCTCTCTTTGCTGCTATCTCTAGAGATTAGAAAGTCCATCTGATCTATCTTATGTTTCCCACAGTAGAAGCTAAAAGTTTATTTATTCTGCAATTAGGACACAAATCATCAATAAATTAAAAAAAAATATCAGGGCAAAGGTGTCCATAGCCTTTAAAGGGGAACTATCAGCAGGTTAGGCAAATCTTACCTGTTGATAGCTCCCTATTGCGCACTGGATAACCGCTTTAAGTCTCTTACCTTTATCCTCAACTTCATTTTTGTGCAGTTTTAATGTAGCCCTTTGTCCGGTAAGGTCATTTGAAGTATTGCCCTACCCCCAGACCCCAAAGCATTGATCTGTCCCCGGCCAGCCCACCTCTTCTAATGATTATCAGCCGGAGCCGCTCGCTTCATAGTGTGAACTGACAGGGTTTCCTATGGCCGCAATTCATTTCTTTTCATTATTTTTTCTTCACCGCTTAGCTTCAGTTGAGTGACAGCTGTAAGTGAGTGACAGAGGCCCCTCTGCTGCCACCAACATACAGTACATGTTGGGAACTGCAGAGCTGTTTAAGCCCCACAGTTCTCAGACCCCTACTCTGATCAAGTGCTGCTGCACACTATACAGAGCAGGGTCCACCCCCATGTAATATTATTAGAATTTACAGTACACAGAGGGAGGCTGTCCGTCACGATCGGGTTCGGATGGACTCGAGCATGCTCAAGGTTCGTTCATCTCTAGTCACCACCTTACTGCTCCTCTGTAATAAACTAATAAAATGAACTCCTTAGTACATTTCACATACTTCTCTGCCCTGGACAGATACAATCCTCATAGTATTGTATTACGGATGGACAGCTGAACTCTTAACCCTCCTGCTGTTTGGCTGAATACTGCACCTAGCATTACATCTGAGGCCACAGGAACCAATATGCTAGAAAACTCATAGTTAGAGATGAGCAAACCTCCAGCATGCACCCAAGCGTTCGGCATCTGATTAGCGGTGGCTGCTGAAGTTGGATAAAGCCCTAAGGCTATGTGGAAATCATGGATATAGTGATTGGCTGTATCCATGTTTTCCAGACAACCTTAGAGCTTTATCCAAGTTCAGCAGCCCCAGCTAATCAAATGCCGAACGATCGGGTTCGGATGGACTCGAGCATGCTTGAGGTTCGCTCATCTCTACTCATAGTCCTCGTACACATTGGGGGAGATTTATCAAACATGGTGTAAAGTGAAACTGGCTCAGTTGCCCCTAGCAACCAATCAGATTCCACCTTTCATTCCTCACAGACTCTTTGGAAAATGAAAGGTGGAATCTGATTGGTTGCTAGGGGCAACTTGGCCAGTTTCCCTTTACACCATGTTTGATAAATCTCCCCAATGTGCATAAATACATTTACTCCAGGTCTTGAAGGACCCAACAACAATAATTTAGAAGACTTTGGGTCAATTTACACAGAAAGACTATCTGCCAAAGATTTGTAGCCAAAGCCAGGAACAGACTACATTCCTGGCTTTGGCTTCACATGTTTGGCAGATAATCTGTCAGATAATCTTTCTGTGTAAATGGACCCTTTTACTGTCCTGTCTGAGAGCAGGATATGATAGGGCTGAGCTATGTGTATATAGGTTTATGTGATATAAAGCAGGATTTACAGGTAAAATGCAAGACTGTTAGGAAAGACAGAGTCCTGGTTATCCAGTCTGTGGCAGCTGACTGACAGCCTTCAGTGTACACACACTGATGGTGCGTTTACACAGAGAGATTTATCTGACAGATCCTTGAAGCCAAAGCCAGGAACAGACTATAAACAGGGAACAGGTCATAAAGAGAAGATTGAGATTTCTCCTCTTTTCAAATCCATTCCTGGGTTTGGCTTCAAAAATCTGTTAGATAAATCTCTCTGTGTAAACGCACCATTACACAGAGAGAGCTGTCAATAAACCGCTGTGGGCAGCATAAACTGGACTTTTGATATTTACTAATACATCACAGAGCTCAGCTTCTCTCCATCTATCTGACAGATTATCTGACAGATTCTTGAAGCCAAAGCCAGGCACAGACTATAAACACAGAACAGGTCATAAAGAAAAGACTGAGATTTCTCCTCTTTTCAAATACACTTGTGGCTTTGGCTTCAAATATGTCAGATAAATCTCTCTGTGTAAAAGGGCAGCAAAAGTCACCTGAAAAGGTTTTCTTTTTTTTTTACCAGGTCTATACCCTGTAAGCCAGCTGTTCTAACACAATGCAGCAGTAGCTCCTAATCTCTAGACCCTGCTGTGAGCATTACATTAACATATATGAAATACACTGCCACCTGCCAACACAAGATTAACCATTCCCACAGAATGGTTGATAACAGAGAGCAAAACTTCTATTAACCCACGCTAACCTTTACCTGTACCTGTGTTACTTTAAGAGAATCTTTAAAACTTTGACTACAAGGGATAAAGTAAAAGATTATGTCTCCCAGGTAACCATGGTTGATGAACCACCCCACCCCCATTAGTCGCTATCCCCTAACCCCCCCCCCCCCTCCGTGTATGAAGAAAAAAAATCACGGGACTCAATCTGTGGATGAAATTAAAACATCAAAGACTTTTCTGCCTCATTTCCACTAATCTCTTGTGCAGATTATTGGGTGCTAATCTCTCATATTCCATTAATTACACATCTCCTTGTCTAATATTTTATAATCTCCTTAGGGAAGACATAGAGGGGCCACACATGTACCTTGTACATACTGGGGTGAGGGGTCAACTCAACTACACAACATGGGGGCAACCTCATCTACTGGCCATGGTTCTATATGGATTGTACATTAGTGACAGAAATGTTAAAGCATTACAGTCATTTGAAAAACATTTGTCATGTCACACAGATATGTCAAAAGTTTGATGGGTGTCGGTGCTGAGATCCCCACCAGTCGTTACAAGGCAAGGGAAGTGCACAACTGCAGTGTTTTGTAGTGGCAGTATTCCAAAAACTGCTGTGTGTGATTCCAGCCTTACTCCTCAGCTTGTTGCTGGATCTGACTGATTGTAGGAGATGGGTTCCATTTTAAGGGTATGTTCACATGTCAATTCTTCGGGCAGATGGCGGATTGAGCTTGAGACATCCCATTAAATGGGACAGACTGAAATTCAAGCAGAGTCCACTGCGTAAACTCTGCTGGAAATTCTTTACCGATTCTGTAGTGTGAACACACCCTAAGGGACAGCCCCAGCAGGTCTACAAACAGACGATGTGATCGGCGCTTGTTTACAGAGCCTTCACACACCTGGATCATCTATGCGGCCAGGTTACACAAACAATCGCTGCATCATTAGTGTGGCCCTTTCTAGCAGTCAGCTGTCAGCCGCACATACCCTATTACACAGGTGTGTCTGGGAATTTTTTTTAAAACCCAAAGGCTGATAACTGCCCCATGTTATAGGGCCCTAATGGTGTGTTTACTCAGACAGATTATTGAAGCCAAAGCCAGGAATGGATTTGAAAAGAGGAGAAATCTCAGTCTTTCCTTTATGCCATGTTCCCTGTTTATAGTCTGTTCCTGGCTTTGGCTTCAAAAATCTATTAGATAAATCTCTCTATGTAAACACACCATAAGTCTCTTGCTGCAGCAAGTTGGGCAAACTGGGAAGTGAAGGGCAACTGTTAGGGTATGTTCATACTGAGCAAATGGGGCGAATTTCACCTGCTTCAGTGCCAGACCACATCTCTATGGGAGGGCTTGCACGCTTCCGCTCTCCACTCAAAGAATTGACATGACATGAATTCCGCCCCATTTGCTCAGTGTGAACATACCTTTATGGAGCGATCAGTGGGGGTCTAGTCACTGATCAAAACTTTTGACATGTTAAAAGTTTTTTTTTTTTTTAAGTGAGATTAATGCTCTAACCCTATCACTCGCCACATCCCACAGACCATGAGTTCTGGCTGATTAAAGTCTCGGTATGAGTATGGCCAGTCTACAGACACTGATATTGGTCTGATTGGTCAGAAACCTCCTTACTACCCTAGTGGATTGCCAGCCAGGCCCTGGTCCCAAGAGCTTACAGTCTACAGTCTAGGGCTAATCATGATCAGCAGCAGGACAAGTAGGTATTGCTCCAGGTATGGGTTCAGACTACGGAATTCTCGTGGATAAATTCCATGGAATTCAGTCGCCTGTACGCGCGCACGGCCGCCGGCTCCATAGACACCATTCTATGGGCCAGTTGATTCCGCAATTTTTTCGGTGGAATGTGGAATCAGCCGGCCCATAGAATGGTGTCTATGGAGCCGACAGAAAGGCGCGCGGCCGTGAGTGCGTTCTAGCGACGGAAGTTATCCGCGAGAATTCCGTAGTCTGAACCCACTCTAACAGAGCAGCAACTCCAACAGGTCACAGCCAGGACCTAATACTACAGACACTCACCTGGGGGTAAGACCCCGGGGGAACCCCCCCTTATGTCTGCTGATACATCCCATCCTGGTCAGCACTGATACATACATATACACCATATACAGCTACAAGTCTAGCCACAGCCTGACCAACAGCTCCCTGTATATGCAAGCTGCGCTGACCATGTGCTCTCAGGTCAGCTGTACAACTCTCCATGGCCATGTGCCTACCCCATCACCACTATGTGCTCCCCCATACACCGGGGTCTCTACTCACATGTCCGTGTAGGTCTCTTCTGCAGAGTCCCGGAGAGAATGGCAGTCCGGTGCTAGTGAGCAAACAGAAGCTGACAGGGGAGGCGGGGGGCACGGAGACCGGCAGGGGAGGCGGGGGGCACGGAGACTGGCAGGGGGCACAGAGACCGGCAGGGGAGGCGGGGGCACGGAGACCGGCAGGGGGCACAGAGACCGGCAGGGGAGGCTGGGGGCACAGAGACCGGCAGGGGAGGCTGGGGGCACAGAGACCGGCAGGGGAGGCTGGGGGCACAGAGACCGGCAGGGGAGGCTGGGGGCACAGAGACCGGCAGGGGAGGCTGAGGGCACGGAGACCGGCAGGGGAGGCGGGGGGCACGGAGATCGGCAGGGGAGGCCGGCAGTGCGGACCCGGTCCCCGGCAGGAGAGGCTAGGATTCGGTCAGACTAGCAGAAGCGGCTGGGGCACCGACGGAGTGGCAGTGGAGCATGTGGGCACCATCAGGGGGGCAGTGAAGGCTCGGACTCTGCAGGCTGGAAGTAGAGGCTGGAGCTGACTGGTAGTGGAGGAGACTGGGGTTGGCACAGTTACTGGCAGAGTATTTAAAGCTCCAGCGCGCAGTGCCCGGGCTCCGGGGGGCCGCACCGTTAATGATTGCCGGCTCCGCCCACTGTCGGGGGGAGAAGGGGGTGATGTGAAGGAGGAGAAGGAGACACTGAGTTACTGTGTCCGTACACCTCGCATCACCCCAACCCGCACCTCCCTGCAGCGGCCACATATAGACTGGATGTAGTCCTGTAGGTGGAGGGAGAAGCTGCACACAGGGTACATAGACATGGCTGGATGAAACACACTATATGGACAGTCGTAGTCCTCTCCATAGTGCACAGCTAGTTCTCATTCTCTCCATTTCAGAGAGTGGGACCAGCTGTGCAGTTTGCTGCTAGTGCACACACAGGTACTTACTCTATGACTTCTCTAGCCAATCACAGCACACCACAACATAATCGGCTCTGCTATGCCATGACATAGTGCCGAAGAAAGGGCAATGGACTGAGCAGGCTGACACTGTGCTGGGCTGATGATCTATGATGTAGGGTAATAGATGGCAGGGAGGGGAAGAAGTAGTTTCTGATGCACTTGTATGGTGCTGTGTGAGCAGAAGGGGGAGAAACAGTAGCATTACAGTACAGAGCTCAGAACCTAAAGGGGGGCACTATGGCGATACAGCAGTAACTTTATAAGTGGTCAGAGAGTAGAGGGAAGCTTTGATTTTCTTTTGTGGAACAGTGCGGATCATCTTTAGCAGCAACCTGGTCTAGTTTGCGGGTAAACTGTCCTAGCTCTCTCCCAATCTGGTGCATAGAGCACATGGTAAACCCTGCCCCCACTACCTGTCATTTCTCCTGCTCTGTCTGTTACTAGAGACAGATTTCCCCTGACAAATGGCTGTGGACTGCAAATTACAGGGAAGTGAGATGCCCAGTGCCAAGACTGCTGAGGTTTTTTTTTATTTCATAAAGTGATTTACAAATATGATAGGAATCACAATGGCTAATAAATAGGAGGGAAGCTGAAATAACAATTTACATGCAAGAAAAACACCCACCTGAAGGTGACATGCTGGAGCAATGGAGGCATGTAATTGCAAAATAACAAGGCAGCCCCAACATTGAGATATGAATGATGACATATAAATAAAAAGCATAACCAATGCATAAATCATAAGATGCATCACAGTAAAACCATAACTACCAGAATCAACAGAAACACATAAAATCAGTTCACAGGTTTAAGCCATAGAGCATGCGCAATGCAATAATCCTGTATGCCACTCTTGTAAGTAACTATAATCATGGTGAAGGTGGGCACCACAAAAATATAGAGAGCAAATAATAAGATGTGCAGGATGAGGGTGCCGGCCACTGCCCTATGAAAAAACTGTAAATAACCCAAAGAAAAAGAGAACCTTAAAGGGGTTGTCCGGCGAAAAAAAATTATTCACAGAATAACACACATTACAAAGTTATACAACTTTGTAATGTATGTTATGTCTGTGAATGGCCCCCTTCCCCGTGTTTCCCCCCACCCACGCTAGACCCGGAAGTGTGGTGCATTATACTCACCGCATGTCGTGTCGTCCACGGTCTCCGATCGTCAGCAGTGACGTCTTCTTCGGGAGCTTGGCGGATCTTCCCGAGTGCCGGCCGCCCTCTGCAGCGTCATCCGAAGCTCAGCCGCGATTGGCTGAGCATAACTGTGCTCAGCCAATCGCGGCTGAGCGGCTGATGACGCGGCCACGTCATCAGCTGCTCAGCCGCGATTGGCTGAGCACAGTTATGCTCAGCCAATCGCGGCTGAGCTTCGGATGACGCTGCAGAGGGCGGCCGGCACTCGGGAAGATCCGCCAAGCTCCCGAAGAAGACGTCACTGCTGACGATCGGAGACCGTGGTCGGCACGCGACAGGTAATGTATAGCGCACCACACTTCCGGGTACACGGGTGGGGGTGGTGGGACACGGGGAAGGGGGCCATTCACAGACATAACATACATTACAAAGTTGTATAACTTTGTAATGTGTGTTATTCTGTGAATAATTTTTTTTCGCTGGACAACCCCTTTAAGGTATGTAAGTGAGGCGCGCACCTTTAGTAATTTATAAAATAGCTTTATTAAAGGGGAACTCCAGGTAGAGGTTAAAAAAATGAAACTTTTGCAAAAGCATATAGCATTACTTACCTGTCTATCCCAGTTTTGAAACTACCAAAAATCCATTTGTTTTGGGGAGGGGGGTGTTCTGTATTGTGTTTCTGTCCTTCCTGGTTGAGAAGTTCCCAGAATGCAATGCTTTCCCTCAGCTGATCATCACAGTCCCCCCCATCACAATCAGTAAAATTAGTGCTACACCTGCTTCTGGCCATTCAGAGATGGTGAATCACTCAGGGGATTGGAGGATCCAGCCAAGCCTCCTGTGACATCACACCCTGCCTCCTTTCTGCATCATCAGCCTGTCCTCAGCAAACACACACAATGTGAGACAGAGGCATGGAATATTTATCTCCTAGGGGGGATAGCAGCAGGAGCAGGAGACAATGTGAATTGGCACTGGGGCCATTTTCTTTCGCTTCTTGGATTTCTATCAGCTACCAGTGTGGCAGAACCGCACAGATACGGTAATACATTGTATAGACACATCTATATAACTTTTAATGTACTTTAGATAGAAAACGAGTTTTTCTTATCTGGAGTTCCCCTTTAACACCGGCTACAGAACTTAAAAACATCTAAAATCGCAAAACAGCAGCCTCCTTAAATACAGGAGGTTGCTCGCTACTACAAACACAAGCTGAATGAGCTTAAGTGGGACTAGATATAAGGGTTACAAAACAGGAAGTACAATACATTGTGAATTACAAGGTGCATGAAAAAATAATAACAATAATACTACCCCGCAGAATAGTGTTCCGATGTAGCAGGAAATCAGATACCCCACGTGTATCCCCGCTGCACGGCGGCTTCGTCAGGAGTACCTGACGAAGCCAATGTGCAGCAGCGATATGCGTGGGGTATTCAATTTCCTGCTACATCGGGACACTATACTGCGGGGTAGTATTATTGTTATTATTTTTTCTTTTGGTTATTTACTCTTGTAAGTAACTTCTTTCTCCAGTCACAGTGTCTCAATGGTCTGGAGACATGCTCAATGGATGTACTCTGTATGACGTACCAGATATTACATGTCCTGAAATTGAGATTGTACAATACAGATGTATTATAGGACCAGACTGTTCTTAGACCATAGAGCTCCTGCCTCTTATTTGCCATTGTTATTCTTTCCTCCAGCCCTCAGCACGAATTCTGTAGCCGCAGGGCATCCAGCACTGCACCCTAAATTCCCCCTTCCCTATGAAGTAAACAAGGATTGTCCCACTAATTGTTCACTAATTGAATTTCTGACACTCAGACAAGACTGGCACAGGCCCTCGCTGTGTGACCAGCTGGACCATCTCATTATGCCATGCAGGATCTCATCAATGTAGAACATAAATATGTTTGGATTTCGGGTACTTAAAATACATTTTACACATTAAGGTAAATTTACATAATATAAGTCGGAAACCGAATGAATGAAATCTGCACTGAGCCTTATCTGACAATGCAGTAAAGATGTTACCACTATGTTGTATGGCACATGTCTACCTGTAGTGACCCGATACGGACCCATAAGTTTTATTGCACCAGAGTAAGGGCCATATTACACGAGACGATTATCGTGCGAAAATTTTTTTATATGGTTCAAAAAATCATTCAGATGTCGTTGATCGTTGATTTAGATCTGTACCTAAAATTATCGTTAATGGTTCACTAATCGTTCGCTGTAATTCCACATTCGTTCGCTTAAGTTCCGCATTTGTTCACTAATCGTTCAGTGTAATTGTACACTGTTCATTGTTTTGCTGGGATCAGAAGGAATAAACGATCACAGTAACGATCGCAATAACAATCGTTGTAACAATCAAAACAAACGACCATTATTCTGTTTAATATGGTAAACGATTTCAGGTTAACGATAAACAATCTTGTTTGCGATCGTTAATAGTTAAAAATCGCTCCGTGTACTAGGACCCTAAGGTAACTCCCTTGGGTTCACACAGATGGGGATGAGGTATTCACTGTAGTTAGTGTTTTCCCCACTAGGTGCCGCTCTTTCTGTTCTATGCTCTATGTCAGTGCTTCTCAATTCCAGTCCTCAGGCCTCACCAACAGGTCATGTTTTGTGGATTTCCTTAGTATGTCACAGGTGATATAATTATACTCAGTGCATCAGGTATTATCACAGGTGTTCTTTGTATTGGATATCCTCAAAACCTGACCTGTTGGTGAGGCCTGAGGACTGGAATTGAGAAGCACTGCTCTATGTGAAGCACGGCTGAAGGAGACTAATGGTTAACTGTTTTTAACACTTGATGTTTTGTCCACTTACAGGTGCTTTCCCTTCAGTTTCAATCCTATCCACTGTCTTCTCTCATTTTGCACACACAGCACTCACCAGTCACAGTGGGGTTTGGTTAGACCCCTGCAGCAAGGCGTTTGTTCCTAGTGGGAGGAGTCAGTCTTCAGTCTGGAGTTAGTGTGTGAGGAAACAACAAGAACCAAGTCTCTGCTGAAGTTAAGCCAGGGCCTGGCTTAGGCCAGGTCCTATGCCAGGGACTCAAACAAGAAAGTCACTGATTTCCTTTATGAAAGCAACAGCAACTATGCAGTGCTAGAAAGTACTAAGAAGGAGAGCAACCACAGAAGGATCACCTTGTTTATGCCAGGAACCTCTCTAAAACTTGCATGGCGGTTACCTCAGCAGCCACAGGAACTGAGTCTAGGTATTCCATTGCCCATCACAAGATGACTGAGAAGTCTTGGGAGTCTGCTTAGCCCAGATAACCAGACCTGGGGCTCGTACTACCCTGCAGGATGGGTAGCTCGCAACTGTAGGGCAAAAAGCGGTAAGACACAGTCTATACATGAGTACGAGTGTTCTCTATATCTTCTTCTCCAGTTAAAACTGTTCCAGACAGAGTGCAGTACTAATTGGGCAAGGCTCTTCAGGCACCCTCTCTCCTCTACTGTCTCCTCTACAAGAAACCTTTTCTTGCAGGCACCTTGTCTCTTCCTCAACCACAGGCACCTGAGTGACCTCAAGTATTGTCTTGTAGCACTGAACTGCATTTTTGCCAAGTACACCTGTATTGCACTATGTTTCTTTAAGTAAACTGTTCCACTTTTTAAGTGTTGAACTACTCTTGTGCACCCGCACCTATAAACACCTACACTTGGGTTAAACCTTCCTCTGAGTGGGGCCCCAAACTGCCCGGGGTGGGTCCTATACACTCCAGGCTACTGTGACAAGTGCCCAAGTGACCCTATACCCACTCAGCTACCACACCATCGTACCAGCTGACCCGGCAGTAAACCAAAACCCTGGGTATACCTTCCTACATACTCCGCCTACTGCTAACCAAAGGTGCCTTAAAACTGATTTTGGGAGCGCACATGCACTCCCACCTTATAACTACCCGTCAGCCTGTTTCACTGTATCTTCTTAGATATAAAGAAAAAACTGCCTAAATCACCCCATTAGGGACGCCATCTGAAGAGTTTCTGCTTGTGTCCTTTAGGTGGTGCAGTTTAACAGAAGGGCAACAAAAGTTGTATTCAACCCAGATTGCAGCTTATTGAGGAGAGCACTATATTATATATGGTACCGTTATGATGGGTTGGTGAATTTCCCTCATACTTTTACCTCATGATCAGAAGAATAGTAAAGTTATCACCTTTCATGTGTTTTTCTTCAATGATAATAAAAAAGTTGGTGATCTTTGTGTCTTGTGTAAGCTCTTGTTACTGAGACTTTTACTGTATTTTCTTTCATGTTCATCTCCAGGTTTGTTCTTTCTCACCACTTCTGGTCACATGATGTTCAATCGGGAACAACAAAGCAAGAATCTGGACGAATCAGGTCAGTGGTTGTGGCATCTGTTCTCACGAGTCTGTAGGCCCCTCCATGTTTATTGGCTCATAGTTAAAGTTTAGTATTAACCTCAGGACCATTGTGTGATGAATTGTGCAATATGACAGGAATCTGCCACCAAGGACGTCTGATCATTTAACGGGTCTGGAAACAGCAAGGCTCATACCGGTATAAGGCAACAGAGAGGCGAACCTCTCCTTGATGGTCGACTAATCAGGGTCAGAGAATAAAGCCTTAACTAGTTGGGTACTAGAACAGAGGTGACCTGGTGGCCGAGGGAGCCTCAAGACCTCAAGAAATGGCACATTGTAGATGGGGGACTATTATAGATTTCCACTGGGGCCCAGGAGCTTCATGTTACATCTGTGGACATGTAGGTAATTAATGAGTTCCTCATTTGGAATTCCCCCTGTACAGACCAGTGCAAAGAACTGCCAAGGAAGGGCAGAGCACTCCCAGGGCTGTCTTATCAGCATTGTGGGACCCAGGGCACAGCTGTGAACTGCCCCCCCCCCCTTCTTAACGAAACCGGGAACTGGAGGAATCAACATGGCTCATACATAGGCGGAGAAGGAAAACAACATAGCAGACTATGTATATGAGCCATGTTGTTGCTCCTCTGACTGAAGGTATGTACTGTATGAGCCATGTTGTTGCCACTCTCTGTATATAGGGGCCATTTTGTTGTCCCTCTGACTGTAGGTATGTGGTATGTATCTGGGGTCAGGATGCACAGAGATGTCACTGCGGGCAGAGGGGCCCCCTATGACCCATGGGCCCATGACCAACTGCCTACCCTGCCCAATGGGAAAGACGGCACTGAGCTGTCCCACATTCATGTTAGAAAAAAGAATTGGGGGGCTCAACCATTACAAAATTATTTTATAAGAAATGCAACTCCATGTCCTCAAGTCTAAGCAAAAACAACACAAACACATATATGGTGCACCCACAGCTTTAACAAATTATAATTAATTTTTTAAGCATATCAAAAAAGTAATAAACACAACATTTAAAAACACTTAAAAAAACAACTAAGGGGAAAAATATCATTGACAGGGAAAAAAAAATATACATATTCCTACTGGAGAGTTCTGTGCATCAATAAATCACTGCAGAATCCAAGTTATGTATGGTGAACAAAATCTAGCTGCCAAATCTCTATACATATCTCAGTTCAAGTAAAGTGCAAGCACAACCAGTAGCAGATTATAATAGGTCCGTTTCGGGCGGTAGCCCGGGCCCCTGAGCTCCTGGGGGGCCCATGGCCACCTAAAAAGAATTATACTTTCAGTGGTGTATTGTCTTCTGGCTACAGTTCTGCCATGATTTGCAAAAAATTGCTGCTTTTTTACCAGAATTTTGCACAAATCAGGGCGTCATGACATTATCCATCCTGTACTATGAACACCATGCTAGTGCCGCCAGGGGCGGTCTTGGCATTTCTGGGGCCCCAAGCAAAGTCATGTCTGGGGCCCCCCCATGCCCCCCCTCCTCGACATGCGCTGCCCCCCCCCCCCCCCAGTAGTCCTCTTATAACCCTCCTACCACCATACAGAGATTACATATCACCTCAAAACTGCTCTGAACAAAACAGGAAGATATTACCAATGATGCCATAACATAATACTGCCACACCATGACCCCTATCACTACAGACCCTATAACAGAGTGCAGTTACATCCAGTGACTTACAGGAGGCATCTTCTCTGATCAGCGTCTTTTACTTTTTTTTCTTTCTCCATCCAGCCTGAGCCACCTTGAAGTCTTCTCCCGGCTGGTAATCTTCCCTCCAGAATCTGTCAGAGAAATATTTTAGGCTCCAACACATACAGTAGTTAGGTCCCCTGTACCCCTATATAGTAGTTACGCCCCTCTGTGCCCCCACAGATTAAAGGTGTCCCTGTGCTCCCACTTAATAATTAGGTATGTTCTGTGCCCCAGTATAGTAGTGAGGCATATAGGCACTTCTGTGCCGTCCCAATGTAATTAAGACCTCTGTGTGCTGCCCCTAGTTATATAGACCCCTTGTGCGCTGCCGACAGTAGTAAATACCACTTGTGTGCTGCCCCCTGTAGTATATACCTCTTGTGTGCTGTCCCCAGTGGTATATAGACCCCCCTGTGTGCTCCCGCAGTTATATATAGACCTGTGTGATCCCCCAGTTATACATAGCCCCCCTGTGTGCTCCCCCAGTATACTATATAGACCCCCTGTGTGCTTCTCCCAGTCGTATATACCCGTGTGCTCCCCCCAGTTGTATATACCCCCCGTGTGCTGCCCCCACTTGTATATAGCCTCCCTGTGAGCTCCCCCACTTGTATATAGCCCCCCTGTGTGCTCCCCCTTATATAGCCCCCCTGTGAGCTCCCCCACTTGTATATAGCCCCCTGTGAGCTCCACCACTTGTATATAGCCCCCCTGTGAGCTCCCCCACTTGTATATAGCCCCCCTGTGTGCTCCCCCTTATATAGCCCCCCTGTGAGCTCCCCACTTGTATATAGCCCCCTGTGAGCTCCCCCACTTGTATATAGCCCCCTGTGAGCTCCCCCACTTGTATATAGCCCCCCTGTGAGCTCCCCCACTTGTATATAGCCCCCCTGTGAGCTCCCCCACTTGTATATAGCCCCCTGTGAGCTCCCCCACTTGAATATAGCCCCCTGTGTGCTCCCGTTTATATAGCCCCCGTGCACTCCCCCACTTATATAGAACCCCCCTTTGTGCTCTCCTGTTTATATAGCCCCCCTGTGCACTCCCCCGTTTATATAGACCCCCACTTTGTGCTCCCCCCGTTTATATAGCCCTTCTGTGCGCTCCCCCCGTTTATATAGCCCCCTGTGCGCTCCCCCCGTTTATATAGCCCCCTGTGCGCTCCCCCCGTTTATATAGCCCCCCTGTGCGCTCCCCCCATTTATATAGCCCCCCTGTGCGCTCCCCCCGTTTATATAGCCCCCTGTGCGCTCCCCCTGTTTATATAGGCCCCCTGTGCGCTCCCCCCGTTTATATAGGCCCCCTGTGCGCTCCCCCCGTTTATATAGCCCCCCTGTGCGCTCCTCCCGTTTTATATAGGCCCCCTATATATAACACACACAAAAAAACAAAAAAAAAACATTTTTACTCCCCTGGGTCCGGCGTCTCCTCTTCTCTTCTTGTCTCTTCCCTCTTGTGGCCGCGGGAAGTGTTTCCCCTGCGGTCACAAGAGGCCACTCTACCATTGTCATGGCACCGGCGCTCCAGTGACGCCTCGAGCGCCGGCACCAGAGACACAGAGCAGCCTCTTGTGACCGCAGGGAAAACACTTCCTGCGGCCACAAGAGTGACTGACAGGGAGGGAGCCAATGGCTCCTGCCCTGTCAGTGCCGCTGCTGCCTGTAACTATGTGCGCTCGTTACGAGCGCACATAGTTAGCCGCAGCGGTCTTGGGCACCAGAGCGGGGCCCCCGTGGATGTCGGGGGCCCCACGCAATTGTGTGGTATGCGTGGTGCCCAAGACCGCTACTGAGTGCCGCCATAGTTACAGTGGGTTGTGGGCCCAGGCCTGGTGAACAGCCCGAGGCCTATGGTAAAGTTAATCCGTCCCTGACACAACCAACAGAATTTATGTAAACATGATATAGTGTGGACACAAAAATCTACCAATGGTGTGAAACCCAAATATAAACCAATATGCTTTAGAACCCACTAAAGTGCAAATCATCAAGAGAAAGCAGCAGAAACAAATATATCTGACACTGTATAAGTGTCATTAAGGAATCTGCCTCAACTGCTATCATCACTGCAGGTGACTTCCCTAGACCCACATTCACTTCAATGGCCACCAACTGATTGCGGCAATATCTATTCATGAGAATAGCTGAATGTCTCAGATCGAACAGCACATAATAATAGAGAGGGCTGCAGGTTGTGTATAGGCAGATGACTGTACAGAGTCAGCTATACAGATGACACTTCCCAAAATGCACAAAATACAAATCTCCGAAGCAAACATTGAGCAGTTATATAAGAACTTTTCTATTGCCCCCAGACAACACTAGGTGGAGCCTAGGGGTTCACTGCATACTGTGTTAATATGGAGTTCAATGTAAAATCAGTATGCAGCTCTCTGTGGTGGTGGTGGAGCTGTAGGAATTTTATCATTCATGTCTATGCAGAAGATTTGAGTCTCCATATCAGAAAAAATGTATGTGACTGCTATAGAGTCATATTATAAAACCTAATCATCACACAATGTTGTATGTATATAAGCTGAATAAACTTTAAAAGGCTGGCTTCATAAACAGCTTTTGTATGCAGCTTTTCTGGCCTTTAAAAAAAAAAAAAAAACTGAAAAACTGCCGGAGGTTATCTTGCCATTTTTCTGGCATTTTTGACTTAAGTTGTGTGTGTGTGTTTTTTTTTTCACTTTGGTGTTTTTAAGATGAACAGAAAAAAATGTCATTGAACTCTAGGGGAGAGAAACGCCAAAAATCACCAGGAAGGAGAGAAAAACGGCATTGTTTCTGCTGCATGCAGTGATGGCAAATGTGACTATACAGTCTTAAAGGGGTACTCCAACATGAGGTAGCATATTACATTGCTTACCTGTCTGACCCAGTTCTGAAACCACCACAATCCATTTGTTTTTAGGGGTCTTAGTTCTTTATTTTGTGGATGAATTTTAGTATTCTAACATGTGCAGTACTGCATCATCTCATTGTGGTCCCACTCACATAGCAAGTGTATTTTCTACCTGTAACACCAATATTGGAATACATTTTTAAAAAAATTTAATTTGGTCAGTGCTGTTTTTTCTTCTTCTCATCTCTATAAACATAAACAAAAGCATCTTTTGTCTTTATATGATATTATCTTACACTAGATATACTGTTTATGCCTCGTTTTTTGTGTGGTTGGATTGGCAGTGCCTTGTAGCATTATTTAATTGCATTTCTGCATTTACTGCATCAATTCATTGCAGTATTGCATCATTTTTGTCAAGACGCTGAAGTACTGCAATAAAACTCCAATATGTGTGAACATAGCCCTAATTTCACTGGAGACTATTGGCCATTCAGTGAAGTTGTAACACATGCTCCGTTCTCTCCTTGCCTGATCAGGTATATGCTGGAGAGGCTGGTCAGAGATGATGAATCACTCAGGGGGGTGGGACATGCAGCCAAGCCTCCTGTGACGTTAGAGATGATGCATTGACACGGGGGAGAGATGCTGAGGGTCAATACAAATTTTGTAGTCCTTCAATTTTCCATCTCCTGTCAGTGGTGAAGCACAGAAAAGCCACTAAAGCCTGGACTATTAGTAATAGCATTATAGTAAAACGTTATATATGTTAGGGTGATAGTTTAATTTAAATACAATTTTCTGATACTGGAGTCAGGGCCGGCCTTTGGGGTGTGCGACCTGTGCGCTTGCACAGGGCGAATCACTCCCGTTTAGCTGGGGGGGCGCTGAGGCAGAGAGACAACTGTGCAGCTGTCTTTCTGCCCGAGCGCTCCCCTAGCTGGCCGCCCCCCTCCTGTGGTTGCCTCCCCCAGCCTCCCCTCCCCACGGGCGCCGCGTACTGTGTCCTATCAATCTTGTGACCGCTTGCGGTCACAAGATTGATAGGACAGTACGCTTCCGGCTGATGCACGCTCCCTGGGAATTCCCCAGCAGAGCACGCATCAGTGACCTCTGCGTCAGCCGTCAGGCTTGTACTTCCGGCACAGAGAGGAAGTACCGGCCCCAGCGCGCGCTGAAGTCACTGGTGTGTGCGGTGCCGGTGACTTGCCCAGAGATCGCGCATCGGCCGGGGCGACGATGCAGAGACGAGAGCCGCAGCGGGGGAACGAGGAATAGGTGAGTTGTGTGTGTGTGTGTTTTTTTTTTTTTTAAAGGGGGGAGACAACATAAGGGGACAATCAATAGGGGGGCATCTATAAAGGGGAAAACAATAAGGGGGCAATCTATAGGGGGGCATCTATAAGGGGGCAATCTATAGGGGGAGACAACAAGGGGGCAATCTATAGGGGAGGCATCTATAAGGGGGGAGACAACAAGGGGGCAATATATAGGGGGGAATTTATAAGGGGGTAGACACCAAGGGGGCAATCTATAGGGGGGAGACAACAAGGGGGCAATCTAAAGGGGGCATCTATAAGTGGGAAGACAACAAGGGGAAAATCTATAGGGGAGGCATCTGTAAGGGGGTAGAAAACATAAGGGGGCAATCAATAGGGGAGGCATCTATAAGGTGTGAGACAACAAGGGGGCAATCTATAGGCAATATATAGGGGGAATTTATAAGGGGGGAGACAACAACAGGGCAATCATAGGGGGGAGACAACAAGGGTGCAATCTATAGGGGAGGCATCTGTAAGGGGGGAGACAACATAAGGGGCAATCAATAGGGGAGGCATCTATAAGGGGGGAGACAACATAAGGGGGGCAATCTGTAAGGGGGGAGACAACTTAAGGGGGCAATCTATAAGGGGAGACGACATAAGGGGGTAATCTATAAGAGGGAGACAACATAAGGGGGCAAGCCATAAGGGGTGACAACATAAGGGGGATATCTATAAGGGGGACAACAAGGGGGGCGATCTATAAGGGGGCAATCTATAAGAAGATACAACATAAGGGGGCCATCTGTAAGGGTGACAATACGGGGGCCATCTATAAGGGGATGGACAACACAGGGGGGCCATCTATAAGGGTGACAACACAGAGGGGCCATCTGTAAGAGGGGCAGAGGGGACAACATGGGGGGAATCTGTAAGAGGGGCAGAGGGGACAACAGAGGGGGGCCATCTATAAGAGTGGCAGAGGGGACAACATGGGGGAGGGCATCTGTAAGGGAGACTACAAAGAGGGGACCATTTATAAGGGAGGGCTACAGAGAGGGGGGGCATATACCATAGGGGGACTACACAGAGGGTGGTTCTTAAGGAGATCCACATAGGGCCATATTTAGGAAAGTCTAAACAAGGGGCCATCTGTAAGGAGGCTACACAGGGGGGCATATACTATAAGGGGGTCACATAGAGTCAGCCTACCCACTAAATGAGGGTGTAAAGGGGCCAATACAGATGTGCAGTTAGTATAGAGATGAGGATGATGAGTGAGGAGTCTTATATGTCTGTCTGGCAGATTCTGTGGATTCGTGGCTCGAAGAAGTTCTCATGATGACCCAGGACAGATGGAGAAGATGAAAAAGGAAGAACTCCGATCAGAGAAGACGTCTCCTGTGAGTCACTGGATATAACTTCACTGTAATGTATATGGTGTATAGAACCTGTGTAGGGCTGGCTCTACCTCTATAGTGATCTGTGTACAGAGGATTTTATTCAGTAGTGGCGGGTTTTAGTCAGTATGTGGTGGTGTTGTTCAGTAGCAGCAGTGGTATTAGTCAGTATGTGGTGGTGTTATTTAGTATCAGTGGTGGTGTTAGTCAGTAGCAGCTGCGTTGTTAGTCAGTATGTGGTGGTGTTAGTATGTGGTGGTATTAGTCAGTATGCAGTGGTATTGTCAGTATGCGGTGGTATTAGTCAGTATGCAGTGGTAATATTTGTTACTTGTAATCTGGTACTGTATTTTATTGGATTTAGTATACTGATTTGGTCAGTAACAATATGATGGTAGTGGTGTGGCGGTAATATTTGGGAGGGTCGGGTGATGGGTGCTGGATATTGTCTGGAGGAGTAGGAGCTTTATAACACCTTGAGGGGGTCTCAGCAGACCCTGTGTGTGTGTGTGTGTGTGTGGGGGGGGGGGGGGGGGGCGAAAAAAGTTTCGCACAGGGCGAAAGGCCGGCCCTGACTGGAGTGCCCCTTTAACCTTTATTTGAACTGAATGTGTTTGTTAACCAGTTATCTTGGGTCTATGGCCACCTCTCCATTTATCTGCTATGTTCCTCTGAATTTCCAGGTGTCCACATCTCTCCTTCCTCTTCTTTTCACGTTCTAATTCTGCTCCAGTTTCCCTCTTCTCCCCTCCTCATCATCTCTGTCATGCGGTGCTTAATCCTGTATTCACAGTCTGATTATTTGTGTCCATTAGTGCTTGTATTTGGCTGTGGGAATATCCCAGCTTTATGAGATATATTTTATGTTTGCAGCCCAGGAAGCAGGATGGAATCATCTATTATAATGCATTCGGCTTGAGTCGGGGCTATATGGGGTCATGTTAGAACTTTACTGGGTTTGTCTGTTCTGGCAAATTTTCTTCCTTTTCTGTTAAGATCTATAATCTAAAAATGTCCTTCATATTCCCATTGTTGTCATTTATTGGAGATGACCATATGTGAATACACCAGCACCACCTAGTGGTCAGACTACCGTGCAAAAACCATGCAGGCCTTTCTGACAGATGTTACTTTATTCATAGAAGTGTGGTGTTTGTGGCTCTATGGCGTTGTTTTCTACTACCGGTAACACACTGAGGTGAGAGCGGTGCTGCCACTTCTATGGTGATTGGTAGTGCAGTATAGTCTAGCCAGTGATGGTACTGTTGTGACACCAGTGCTAACTCAGCACACAGGTGTGGTGGTATACCTGCTTTGTTTGGTGGCTGGCCATACTGTTCCCCTGAAATGGTCGGTGACCTGCCTGGTTGGGATGGGTCCCTTGGGCTCTTGTCACAGTGGTCCGGAATAGGAAGATAACCCACCTGGACTGTCGGTACCGCCACCCCCAGAAAGGGGAAATTAACCCAAGGGGTATGTAGCCGCTATGTGTAGGTGCTGGTGCAATGATCACAGTCCCAGTGGAATAAATAAGATGGTGTTACTGATAGTCTCTTGTAATACAGGATAGCTTTTCAATAGGTAACTTCTGTGGTACAGACTTGAGCTCACTGAATCTGTGCTGGGAGATGCTTTAAGTGCTGAGGTTGAGGTATCAGTGCTGGTTTAGTTTAGTGTTGAGGAGAGTAGAGGAGTTTGTCGGGAGAGCCCCAACCCAGTGTAGTAGTGTGTTCTGAGGGAACTTGAGAAGAGAGTACTGAAGAGAAGAAGACTTGAGAGAAGAATGCGCGTATTTGACCAAACCACCTTCTGCCCTGCAGTGACAGGGTACCCGTCCTATGAGGGCAGCGTCAGACTGTGCCACTGGAGGACCGGAGGATCCTCCAGTAGGCCCTGGTCCCCACGTTGATGCGGCATACTGATACCCCCGACAGCTATACAGTGCTGCCGCAGGCCGCCACTAGTCAAGCTTTTGTGCCCGCAAGCAGTGTCTTGCTTGCGGTCACAAGAGGCAATCCGCCCCCAGCTGATGCTGCGGTCCCTGGGGGGGGGGGGGGGGGTCCCGCACCCGCCCGGCGCATGCATCAGGAAGCTCTTTGTGCACCGGGGGCCGGAACTTCCGTTGCAGGGAGCACTTGTCTAACAGGGGGGCCATCTATAAGGGGGCTTACAGGGGGCCATCTATAAGGGGGCTAACAGGGGGGCATCTATAAGGGGGATAACAGGGGAGGCAACTATAAGGGGGATAACAAGGGGGCCATCTATAAGGGGGCTAACAGGGGGAGCATCTATAATGGGAATAACAGGGGGGCCATATATAAGGGGCATAATTTAGGGGGCCATCTATAAGGGAGCTAACAGGGGTGTATCTATAAGGGGGCTAAAAGGGGGGGGGGCATCTATAAGGGGGCTAACAGTGGAAGTGGGCCATCTATAAGGGGGCAAACGGGGGGTATCTATAAAGGGCTAATGGGGGCATCTATAAGGGGGGCTAACAGGGGCCATCTATAAGGGGGATAAGAGGGTGCATCTATAAGGGGGCTAACAGGGAGCCATCTATAAGGGGGCTAACAGGGGGGCATCTTTAAGGGGGATAACAGGGGGGGAACATGTATAAGAGGATAACACAGGGGGCCATCTATAAGGGGGGTAATACAGGAAGACAACTATTAGGGGGATAATACTGGGGGCCATCTATAAGGGGGATAATACAGGGAGCCATCTATAAGGGGGGATAATACAGGGGCCATCTATAAGGGGGATAATACAGGGGGACATCTATAAGGGGGGTCACATAGAGTCAGCCTACCCACTAAATTAGGGGACAAAGGGTCCAATACAGATGTGCAGTTTGTATAGAGATGAGGATGGTGCCAGAATGAGGAGCCTAATATGTCTGTCTGGCAAATTCTGTGGATTTGTGGCTCGGAGAAGTTCTTGTGGCCCAGGGCAGAAGAAGAAGAAAATGAAAAGTGAAGACGTCCCCTGTGAGTCCCAGGTTTTAACTACACTGTGATGTATATGGTGTACAGAACCTGTGTAGAGCTGGGGCTACCTCTATATGACTGTATGAAGTGATAGTGATCTGTGTACAGAGGATTTTATTCAGTAGCAGCGGTGGTATTAGTCAGTATGTGGTGGTGTTAGTCAGTATGTGGTGGTATTAGTCAGTAGCAGCGGTAGTGTTAGTCAGTATGTGGTGGTATTATTTGTAACTTGTCATTAGGTACTGTGTTTTATTGGTTTTAGTATACAGGATTTGGTCATTTAGGCCCTATTACACCAACAGATTATCTGACAGAAGCCAAAACCAGGAATAGATTTGAAAAGTGGAGAGATCTCAGTCTTTCCTTTATTACCTGTTCGCTGTGTATAGTCCATTCCTGGCTTTGGCTCAAAGAAATCTGTCAGATAATCTGTTGGTGTAATAGGGTTCTAACAGTGTGGCGGTAATATGTATGGTAATAATATTTTCTTCCTATATACTGGTATTATTGGTAATATCGGTCTTGATATATATCAACAGCATCGCTTGGTCATTAGTAACTGCACTGAAATCACTTACAAAGTGTGCAGAACCTGTGTACCATTGGTGTCTAAATGGGTCAGTGTATGGTTTGCGCTAGTGTACTGACACAGCCCCGCCGTCACTACAGTACACTAGTGCCATCATAATTAATCCTGATGCTGGAAGCTCTCTTGTCCAGTCTGCAGAACAGTGTGACAGTATGGTGACAATATGGTAACAGTGTGACAGTACGGTGATAATATGGTAACAGTGTGACAGTATGGTGATAATATACAGACTGGAGAGAAAGGAACGGCTGCACATCCCATCTATGGCAGATACTAATGCCGCTAGGCCTATATTAAAAATCAACACCAGAGTGTCTGTATATTATTTGATCAAGCCATAATAGGCCCGTGTACCAACGTGCAGGTCCTCTGGTTCACACGGGTCCCTACGCTAACTCCACACAATGTCGGTCAGTGACTGCCGCCTGCGCAAAGCGTGCACGTGCAGGGAAGGGGGGCCATGGAACGGCCCTGCAACCCCCATGTCACAGGACCAGACCCAAAAAGCCCCACCAGGACCCGGCCAGCACCACCGGTGGGGAAGGCTGCCCCCAAATGACACAAGTATGGATATGGTATTACACTTACCACTGCTGCTCTCACAGAATGGGGAAGACATAAGGTACTGACATGTGAGCACAGGCATATCCTGCTAATTTTGGTCATGTGGGTCTTATAAAGGAGTGCGAGCTGTTCAGAGAGGGAGAACTGTAAAACACGGACTGAAGAGAAAGGAACGGCTGCACATCCCATCTATGGCTGATACTAATGCCGCTAGGCCTATATTAAAAATCAACACCAGAGTGTTTTTAAAGTAGCTTAGCGGCTTTAGTATCAGCCATAGGTGTGAGGTGCAGCTGCACTCTTCTCTCCATTTCACATTTTGTAATTCTCCCTCTCTCAGCGGTTGGCACTCCCCTTCATAAGACCCACGTGACCCAAATTAGCAGAACACACCTGTGCTCACACGTCAGTGCCTCCATGTTTTCCCATTCTGTCTGCATCAGTGTGGTGAGTGTAATACCATATTCATACTTGTGTTATTTGGGGGCAGCCTTCGCCGGCGGTGCCGTCAGGGTCTGTGTGGGGCATTTTGGGTTTGATCCTGTGACAGTGGGGTTGCAGGGCCATTACATGGCCTCCCTTCCCTGCATGTGCACGCTTTGTGGAGAGGCAGTCGCCGACTGACACGGTACAGAGTTAGCGTAGGGACCCGTGTGAACCAGGATACCTGCACGTGGTACAAGGGGCGTATTGGTTTGATCAAATTGTATACTAAATTCCTGGTGTTTGTTTTTAAAGTAGCTTAGCGGCTTTAGTATCAGCCATAGGTGTGAGGTGCAGCTGCACTCTTCTCTCCATTTCACATGGTGATAATATAGTAACAGTGTGACAGTATGGTGATAATATAGTAACAGTGTGACAGTACGGTTATAATATGGTAACAGTGTGATGGTATGGTGATATTATGGGAACAGTGTGACAGTATGGTAATAATATGGTAACAGTGTGACAGTATGGTGATAATATGGTAGGGGTAGATGTTTTTGTTCTATCCCCTATTAGTAATGTTCTTAGGTCACTTCCCTACACTGAGCCCCCACATCTATATATTCTGATCTTCCACAACGCCTCCACTGTATAATGCACCTAGGACCCAACTATAACAGCTGCAGGCACTACAACTCAGCATTTATTGACAGTCTGCAGCCTTTAGGATATGCTGGGAGTTGTCGTACAGTGTAGAGAGATGTATTGCTGAACCTTCAGGGCTGATGTTGCTACCCACAGATTGCAGCCACCAGGAGCCTCTACAAACACTGATTTATTAAAGGGTTGTCCACTCAGAAACTACAACTCCCAGCATACCCCAGCTTCTGAGATTTGTCACAGATACAGATGAATCCAGGAAAGGACAGGGTCAGCATGTCATGTCTAACGAGTTCTATATTGGTGGGCCCCAAGGATCATTTCCTCTGGTGGGCCCCAGGTACCCCAGTCCGACACTGTACGAGGGTGACACAAGCCCCAGACTATGTTACCTGGGCAAAGCTAAGCGTGTCCTGGCATCACCTGCGCTGGGAGGTAGAGTACGTAGACCTTGGTTATGGTAGCTTTGCTCTATTCGGTCAGTTCCTCTGCCTTAGGATACTGCCCTGCACTTTTAAGAGAGGTTCACAGGGTGGGCTGGGGTGTTCTCTGACTTGTCGTCCTTTAGGGGTTTAATACTGCATAGTGTCTGTAGTTTAAAGCTTAGGAAGAAAAGTCTCTGGGTTCTTCATACACGTGTGTCTCTGACAGCTGGTCTGTCCTAGACAGGGAACCTGGCAGAGCCAGGCCCTGGCTAAGTACAGCAGGGATGCCTGGTCTGTGTGTGTCCTAGTCCTCTGAGAATCAGAAGGAAACTGATGCTACACTTCCTCTCCCCATGTGAGTGGTGGAAAAGAGAGTGTGCAGAGAAAGGAGAATAGGGATAGGAAGA
Source organism: Dendropsophus ebraccatus (assembly GCF_027789765.1). Classification (NCBI taxonomy): domain Eukaryota; kingdom Metazoa; phylum Chordata; class Amphibia; order Anura; family Hylidae; genus Dendropsophus; species Dendropsophus ebraccatus. Next base: position 103,008,447 of record NC_091457.1, on the reverse strand, counting down.
GAAGAGAGAAGAAGCACCTTCACTGGTCCACAGAATCACATAACTAAAACAGTAACCCTATAATGACTACAGCTGTGCAATACATACAAGGTTATACATAGAGCACTGACATCTGGTGGCGAAACTCATATACAACCTCATCCCCACCTTAATGCTGCGTTTACACATACAGATTTATCTGACAGATTTTGGAAGCCAAAGCCAGGAATGGATTTGAAAAGAGGATAGATCTCAGTCTTTCCTTTATGACCTCATGCCTGTTTATTGTCTGTTCCTGGTTTGGGCTTCAAAGATCTGTCAGATAAATCTGTCTGTGTACACGCACCATTAGTTTGAGTACTAGGCTTTTGGGACAGGTGCCAGATACGGAACACCTGTGGTGGGACACCACAGAAGCAGTGGAAAGTTGAGGATAGGCTATATAGATACTAATGGATATTCATAGTCTGGCTGATCTCAGGCTTAGGAAAAGACCTGAACATCATAGTCCATGTTCACTTAACAACATTACTCTAAGATCAGTCTGTGGCTGTGAAGGTCAGAGTACTGCTGTTCATTCCTATGGAGGGTTACCGTATACCCAATGAACCACCACACCCCGCCCTTGGCAGTTCTCATAGCTGTGTCTTCGGTGTTGCCAAAACCAGTGTTACAGGACGTCTCTGGAGATCAGAATGTAATGATGTTGATGATTAAACAAAATAGAAGTAATTAATGGCCCCTTTATTCATAGTGATCAGGAATACACCAGGTGACCTTCAGGACGGCAGGAGGACAGGAATCCAGATTCAGTTTTCTAAAATAAGTAAAGCTCAACCATAAAATAAGAAGTTCTGCAAACAGCCTACAGTATTTAGTATTTCAATTCCTCACCATTTACAGGATCTCTGCTAGCTGTCAGGTGATTCAAACATTCTTGTTTTGTTTAGGGTGGGTTCGCACATAATGGAATTGTAGCAGATTTCACGACGCGAGTATGAATTTCTCTGCGATTCCTGGAACTGTCAGTTTCAATAGGTTTACACACTTGCAGCGGAATTTTTATCCCGCTGCGAGTATGTAAACACCGTCCCCCTAACCTGCCGCTGCCTGGTGGGATGGTGTTTACATATTCATGGCAGGATGAAAATTCCGCTATTGAAACTGACAGTGACGGGAATTGCAGTGGATTTCGCTGCGTGAAATTCGCTGCGATTCTGCTATGTGTGAACCCTTTCTAAAACGCTTTTACTCAGTTTTCAAATCAGTACAAATTTTAAAAAAAAGAAAAGAAACAATTATTACCAATAGATGGCTGTCTTTTGGCAATAAAATTACAGCTGCCCAGAAAGATGGCTGTCATTTTCCCATTGTGTGCACATAGCCTCCCATTGTTTTTGCCTTTTTTTTCACTCTCTGATGCTCTGATGACCCCTTTTCAAGTTGTCTTTTGGTAATGGGGTGTGCCTGATCTCCATATTTAAACCATGAAATATTCATATACCTGGGCAGGCTCAAAGCCTAGGGCCCTTTTACTGTTGTCCATGTAACAGTGTCAGTGATCAGCCAAGGAGCGAGAAAACGCCTGTTCATTGGCTGATCTTCTGGGCAGGCCAATAAATCAGTGTTTACCAGATGCACATCTTTGTGTAAGCAGGAGATGTGCGGCAGATAGCAATGTATTCCAATGGTTGCACGAACCATCCCTGTATTCCGGCTGCTCGATTAGTTGCCGTGTAAAGGCACTACAAGCTTGTACAGATCCTGCTGATTCGTGCTCATTTATGTAGACATCCCCATATCAAGCCATTTAAAAGGATCTTCAGCCAATGATTGGCTAAACAGGCATTTCCCGCGGGTCAAGAATTCAATTTAAGACACCCTGACCTCTTGTAAACATTTCTTTTTCCAGGTAACCCCTTTTAGGGTAGCTTCACATGTACCGGATTCGCAGCGGATTTCACGCTGCATGTTTGCAGCGAAATCGGCAGCGAATTCCTTTTACAGTGAAGTTGAATGGAGTTACATACCCGCAGCGGAATTTTCCTTTAACCCCCCCGCATCCCGCGCCTGGAGAATACATTACCTGCTCGGCACTGTGGCTGCATGTGAGGCTCCCGGCTCCTGACGGTCCCCATCAGCCAATCAGTGCATGGCACTGATTGGCTGATGGAGACTGACGGGAGCCTCAAATGCAGCTGCGGCGCCGAGCAGGTAATGTATGCTCCGGGCTGCGAGGGGTTAAGGGGGCCGGGTTACATACTGGCAGTGGAATGAAAATTCCGCTGCAGGTATGTAACCCCATTCAGCTTCACTGTGAAAGGATTCACAGCCGATTTTGCTGCAAACTCGCAGCGTGAAATCCGCTGCAAATCCGGTACGTGTGAAGGCACCCTTAAGAAAACTTGTCATATTGAAAATGCAGCCCAGTCTGCAGACAGCATGTTAAAGAACAGAAGCAGCTGAACAGATTGATATATAGTTTGTGGGAATAGGTCCAGGATAACTTGTCATTAATTTGTGTAAGTAAACCTTTGCTCGTTTTGATCTAAGTAGCCATGTGGGCGGTCCTACTCAGTGATTGACAGTTGTATGAATATGTTTACTTACAGAAAGAGTTGTCAATTACTGAGTAGGACCGCCCACTTGACTACTTAGCCTAGAATAAGCTGAAATTCAGGTGAGTAAATGACAAATTATGCTGAACCTTTTCCTATCAATCTGTTTAGCTCTTCCTGCTCTTCAACATCATGCCTGCAGACTGGACCGCATTTTCACTGCAACAAGTTCCATTCAAGCTTTATTTACACAGGGCTGGAGCCGCCTTGAGAAAGATGCAATTATCAATCATATCATAAAGATGATCAGTCAGATCAGGTGATTGCACAATGTTGCCACAATTACAAATACTGCTGCAAAAAAATGACTTATGTAAACTTATGTGTGTCTGAAATCCTAGAAGTATACCTGCACTGTATATATCCACAGAGATAATCAATTTAATATCAGTGTGTAATGCCCCATATATAAACCATGCCTAAACTTATAACCCCATGTTAGATACATGTACTGCATGTGAAAGAATTATGGAGGAATCAGTCATAGATTGGGAGGGGGGAGGGGTTAAATAAACCGCAGCTCTAAAACACTCGGAGTGTCTGAAGTAATCCACTTCTCTGAAACCATTTCATTCCCGAAAGCTTCTTATCGGCCCAGTAATCCTGAGATTACTGAGCAACGAGGCACCAGAGCTAGGGAGAGCAGTCACCGCACAGGAGGAATGAGCCACCGACATTAATGAGAGAATTCCACATTTCCACCTACAATAAAGTCTGGGACAGTCCTATGTAAAGAACAATCCTTGTATTATGAGTAATACACTTTGGCCACATTTACTAGGCCTCATGCATTAGAACTTTGTCTCCAAATGGGCTATTAAGAAGAATAGGATTCATGCGCAGAGCTCGCCAAACCTTATGATGCTTTCACAGCAACCTGAATTTTTCGATACTTTTAGGCACCAAAGAAATGAATGTATGTGTAAAATGAGCCAGCTTTATAAATGGACATGACCAAGAATAGTTATGGCTTATTCTCACGTCCCGTATTCCATGGAGTATACGGACAGGGAAGTCCTGTAGGGGACTCTTTCCCTGCTTGGCATCATGTATCAATGTGATGCATGCAGTCAGAGATGTGTGGTCTGCAGCTCCTGAAATATGGCAAAGAATAAGGAGTCACACCCTGATATTCTCCATCTTGTAGCTGCCATTTAAAGGGAACTAGTCAGTATGATTGTGCTGATATGGTTCCCTGCAGCACAGTATAAATCTACCATGCAGCTCCCCGAGGCTACCAGCCATGTCTGCAACAGTAGTTTTAAAAAGGTGAAAAATAAGTTTTATTCTGCCGGGAGAGGGGCGGTAAGTAGTCATCTGGGCAGAGAGTTGCCCAGTACTAGTCACAGCTCTCTTCTTGACAGCTCTTTGATTGACAGGCAGAGAGAAACATTAGTGGCCTCTTTGCCTGTCAATCATCCCTATACTGTGCGCTGACAGTCAAAGAGCCGTGACTAGTCACGGGTGGTTTTGCATCCAGACTAGTTACCATCCCTCTCCCAGTCTCACACGGCATAATAAAACTTCTTTTTGACCATTATAAAACTACTGCTAATACGCGCTGCACAGTAGCCCTGTACTGTGCTGCAGGGAACCATGTCAGCACAATCCTGCGGATTGGTTCGCTTCAAGGAATGGAGCATTACACAAAGGGCAAGTTTTGCTTTACTTGGTCACAACTGTAGCCTGTCTGGCAGCCGCAGAGGTTCAGTTCATATCCACAACAGAGTTTCCATTAGAAGCCTTTATTGCAAATTCCATCAAAAACAAAAATGGCTGTTTTTTTAACAAAATGATAAACACTATGATGGAAAGCTGTGGGACCCCATTAAAGCTGGTATTTGCGATGGACCCTGGCCATACAACCCTTGGCCTTGACCTCTGAATGCTTTGGCCAGCATTTAGAAGTGTCTGTAATCCAGAACCCGATGGGCACAAAGTTCAGCCTGTTCCTCATTTCTCATTGAAAACTTCTCTGCTTTGTAAACATTTCTTCAGAATAACCTGAGCCTAAACATTTATTATCTGGAGGTGATGTGTGGTATCCTACCACAGGTGTTGCTATTGGTTACACCCTTCGTAAAAGCCTGTACTTATTGTTAGTAAGTGGTGATCAAAGTGGTGATCAAAGTTTTGCCACTAAATGTCGCTGTTATAGGTATGTGTATTTAGATGCTGCACAGCTGAAGTATGTAAAGGGTTATTGTTTTTCGTGTGTCACATGATTCTGTGAACCTATAGGAGTCTTTTCTTCTTCTATCCTATCATCTCTCACTTTACTTCTTCTAATGCACTCTTCACCCACTCACAGAGTACTTTAGATACGCTGGGAATTGGAAGTCACGTGGGTAGAGGAAGTGTGTGTGTCTTTTGTGTTGGACATTGTGGGGGAAGGACGCAAGCTAGAAAGCGCCCTACAGTGGTCCCTCTGGGCCCTGGCCCTCTGCCAGGTCCCCAACCTCAGGGCAGTCTTAGTCAGATCCCGTATGGGTAGGAGGCTAGACAGGACACAGCTAACAGTTTCTTCTTAGTTTATTCTACACAACACTATGCAGTGTTAGACCTTCACAAGAGAGGACAAGTCAGAGATCATCTCAACCCATGCTGTGGACAAGGAGAGTCACAGTGCAGGACAGTATCCACAGACAGCAGTAAGCTAGGAACTGATCCGGATAGAGCAAATTTGCTAAGAGCCTAGGAACTCTATCTCGCAGCGCGGTTGTCAGCATCAGGGAACCCTCAGCATTTCGCTCATCCCAGGTAACAAGGTCTGGTGCCTGTGTCACCCTCTAGGACGGTTTCCCCGACAATTGTAGGGCAATAGGTGGTTCATTCCAACAAGAGTCGATGCACAGGCACAAGTGTTCTCTTTCAAGTATTCTTCTATTTTTACCTCATCCTTTAACATCTCGGCAGAGCACAGTACTACTTGGGTTAGGACTCTCAAGACATCATCCTCTCTGCTCCTCTGATTCTTTGTATCTTTCTACATGCAATTCAGTCAGCACGACTGTACTCTCCACTATACTCCTATCACAGAACTGGATCCTGTATTATTAAGTGTTTGACCGTGTGTATTATCAAGTGTGGTATCAAGTGTTTTCTCAAGAGAAACATATCCTGTTAACGCAAAGTTGTATTTTCTGCTGCACACAAGTATCCTCCAAGTAAACCAGAGATTATTTATGATAAAGAGACTCTGTGATTCTTTTCTCCACACCGACACAGTGTACACTACATCCTTGGGACATTTTCCCTTTCTGCACTGGCAAATTACACTTTTATTTACAAACTTGTGGAAAGAGGACATGTAAAAATGGTGTAAGATATCAAGGTATTAGGCCAGACTGGACCATTTTGTCATCACTAGAAGGGTTAATCTTTGTTGTTTTGCCTGTATTTATATCGTAGTGTTTACATCTGTGATTTTATCACTGCACTAGTCTATAAATATGAGTTTTGTCTATACGTGAAGCCTTGTGCTCCTGTCACACCCCTCTGTTACACACACAATCACATGGCTGCACACACCCCCGCCTGCCGCACACCCCTTAAGTGTCTGCTACCATTGGCTCCCTGCTTTATGGCCCTGACCTGCTGCAGCCTCCGATGTCACCTCTTAGGATATGAGCAGGAACTAAGCAGATATACCATTACTCTTAACCAGGCATCCACCAAACACAGAGGTGAATTCTGTGCAAAGGGCATTGGTATCTGTGGAGGGGTCTGTGAGTAAAGATAGTTTCTAGAGTGTATAGTAGTTGTCCTAAAGGTCCAGTCCTCCTCACTGTCAGGATCTTATAATATGACAGGATCATTTGGTTACTACATTGTAATTGTCTGTTTTTTTTACCGCTGAATAGGACTAATTTAACAAAATAGTCATAAATTTGTGGAAAAAAAAGAGACGTAAACATATTCACCTGGTACTGACCAGACGTATGCCTGCACCAGTTTGTGTGACTTTATAAAAAGTGGCAAATGATAAATTGCGCACAAATCCCGGATTATAAAAGTTTGGGGGTGAATACTCAGAACGGATTGAAAAATTGCATTTAAAAAAAAAATTCACCTGTCAAGTACTGGTTCATAAAATTATTCACAAAAAATAGACGCAAAGCCCTTGATAAATTTCTCCCTATGTCCATGACACAGGTTTCAGCGATAATTATACCAGTCTTGTGTCTGCATCACAAATAATGTAAGTGACTGTGGTCATGTTACGACCTGTATATTGCCACAATCAAGACCAGAAACCCATTCTGGATGGATTTCTGTGGACTGCCAGTTCATGGCAACTTATGACACAACAAGACAATCGGAACTTTTCGTAGTTTCAAACTCTTAATGCAGGCACATAAAACTGCTATATTTGGTAGAACAACCTATGTGGTAGTCAAACTCACCATGTAGCCCTAGCCTAAAGCCCCTATTACACAAAAAGATTATCGTCCGTATTCGGCGATATAGGCTGTTACGACCGATAATTGCCTTGTGTAATAGAAGAAGATAGAAGAAGATTGTTGTTTTTCAACACGTTGAAAGCTCAATGATCCCGATAACAGTGATATGCTGCCGTTGCTCCGTGTAATAGGAGCGGCGGCAGCAGACCGCTGCTATCTTCTATGGGCTGCCCTGACGATCTAGCAATCACCCGGGCAGCCCCCCCCCATCCATCAGCTATCCATCAGCTGGGTCCGGAATTTTTCCCCAAGTCATCATTACCTTGGAACTTGGGGGAAAATGCCTTCCGTTGGGGTCCCAGAACCTGAGACATATGGGATCCTGGTGGCGTGGTTCATTTTTTAAACCAGCGCCCAGTTACCGTAATCTGCGCCAGTATCTCGATCTGCAATTAGGCCCACTCTGTGCACTGGAGGCGGACTAGCACCCCCAGTTCTCTGATATCCTCTGCCCTCGGTGACGCGGCTAGACTTAATTCTTAAGAAGGTGAGTCATCAGGGTAGGAGATATCGGTAAACTGGGGGGCACTGAGCTGAGGACACTGAGTGGGCCTACTAGCAGATCAAGAATCCAGCGCAGATGGCGGGAACTTGGGGGTGATTTGAAAAATGGACTGCGTAGCCACTGTAGGTGAAGTGGTACATTCGCTTTAAGGCACATTAAGAGAGAAATCTTATAAAGGGGAATAATGAAATTGTACGGGCATATGAGATGATTGGCGTATTCAAAGCCCCGATAAAGGCAAAGATGGGAGTATATAAGGCCGCATTACACCAAGCGATTAATGTCTGTATAATTGTCTGGTGTAACAGCCCTTGTTAAAAGGCAACGATCCTTGTCTTTCAAAATGTTGGAAAAACTAGAACGATAGCAAGGGTCTGCTGGCCTCCACTTCAAGTAATAGGAGCTGCAGAGGCAGACCGCTCCTATCTCCTATGGGCTCCCGAGATCGTCTGGGGAGCCCCTCCGAAAGGTCCCCCTCCCCCGGCTCTTACCCGTTTGTGGGTAGACATGAGGGAGGTGTAACTTAGCTCACATAAGAGGAGTGAATTAATGGAGATGTAACTTAGCTCAGATAAGCCTCAGAAATGATTGGGATATACTGAGCTCAAAAAGGTAGATATGAGATGATTGCTATATATATAAAAGGGGTAGACTGCGGTATAGATTGATCTAAAGGCCAAAATAACACTTTCGGCCTCTGTCAGGTTATTGTATGCCTATTGATACGATAAATATGGGCAGCATAAAACACGGACAAGCCACCTTATTACAACCTTGTATGACACGCTAACATGCTTTAGTGTTTCAGAGAAATCATACCTAAAAAGCTGTCCAGGAACGAGGTCTCGAGTCACCAGGTAGTCCCAGATTCTCACCGATTGATAGCTATCTCTCTATTTGTGTATAGGGGGAGAGCTAACAGTTAACCCTGTAATTCGGGCAGCATGAAATTGATGACAGGTTTTATTTAATGTTTGGGCTTTCCGGCATAGCACCTAAGTGTAGGTCACAAACATGGATACAGGTATTCATATTAGTATTGATGTAAGGGCTGTGGTCATATATCACTTGTGTTTTATTATCGTTTTCCAGTGTGTAAAAACATTAACTGTTTTTACTGTGATTTTGTGATAAGTTGTCCAGAAAAAAAAAAGAAATCGGTTGGCAACCCTGCTCACATTAAAGGGTTACTTTTCTATATTTAAAAATAAAAGGCAGCCATAGGCCCCTGACCTAATCGCTGCCGATGCTGTTCTGACCATCCTGGTCCCTGTTGCTCTCTGCTCCTTCTCCTGCTTCCTCTGATATGTTTTCCCAACAGAAATTGCCAATTTTGCCAATTACTGACTGGAGCAGGTCACCCCTGCAGACAGAGTTTGGTAGAGAAGCAGTTCCTCTGGGAACAACACATCAGAGGAAGTGGAGGGCAACAGAGACCACAAGCTGTCAGAATGGCAGAAGCCAAAAGACAAAAAAAAAGGATTGCCAGAATAACCTTTAAGGATCTATTCACATGTAGAGGATCTGCATCCGATTTGATGCTGTGTTCTACCGTTTGGTTACATTGATATCTGCAGCATGAAATTTGCAGCAGAACCTGTGTATGTGAATGGACCCTCAAAAGTCAAAATGTATTATGTTTTTTCTTGTGATTTAACGTAGTTTGAAAACCTCACAAAAGCTGTTCGCTGATCTCTGAGCCTGAGCTCTGCTGCCATCTAGTGGAAACATGAAATATTGCCAACTGTTGTGGACATGAGTGTTGTGGACATATTGCTCACTTTGGGAGTCTGATAGGCTCATATACTAGTGGCACTGTAAAAATACAGTGAAAAATACGTGTTTATTCACCTATATATACAGTGGCCATTACATTTGGGTGAATAACCATTTTTCTTTTTTTACTAGATTTGAGTGCCAGCTGTGTATTGCAGCTTCATATTGTATATTACGTAGTATATAACGGAACATATACCACATGTAAAGGAAAAAAGAAAAAGCGGCACTCAACCTAAAATCCTTTCTTTCATTTTTCTCTTTCAATCTATGTGAGCAGTGCAATTTATTGCCCCCAATCGTTGGCTACTTTTAAAGATGTAAATGAACAAAAGCAAAGGATTGTAAGGAGGTGAGTACAACTTTTTTATGTAAAATATTCTATCGAGACTATACCTAGCTGAGTGCCACCACTTACTCTGTTTTTAAGGTGTTTGCTCTCATATGTTTTGGATGTGGACTTTGGAAAAGGATCTTAGGGTCTTGATGATACTGGCTTATGGTATGTAAAGGACTGAGCTAATAACTTTTATTGCTCAGAATTGCTCAGGGATTATCACATGGAGGGCTTTTTGAGACCAAGAGCCTGTACACCGTTCTTGCATAGGGGTTGATTAAAGTGTTGAGTTTCTACTCTCTCATGTTTTCTGCCCCAGAAAGAGATTTGGATGGTTCCAGACAATAAGAAAACAGCTTGTGACATCATTCCGCCTAACATTGGCATTTATTGTATGTGAAGCCTGGCATCAAACAGCTACAGACTAACTGTACAATGGGCCGTGGACCTTCAGTGGAGACCTTTAGGGTAAATTGATTTTACTTTATAAAAATACATACATTGAGGATCTGCAAGGGGTTAACCATCTACAGGAGCAGCGGGTCCACCCAGTGGTTTACAGCAAATGAAATGGAATACACAGAACAGTGTTGATGCTGAGGTTGTGCCGATAAAGAATGGAGGGGTCTATGTAATATGAAAGCTGAGATTATGTGGAGTCACCTTGTGATGAGGCTCCAGATGATGGGGCCCCTGCGTTCTACTGACCAGCACTGACCCTCCTAGAATAATATAGGGCCACTTCAAGAGGTGTTTTCCAGACTGCTAAAAAAAAGTGCATTAATAAACAGACTGGCAGCCCCCTCCCTCAGAGATGTCCCTTTAATCTGAGGATCAGTGATTCTCCAGAACTGATGGTCACTGTACAGGGGAACGCTTCTTGTGTCCTGAGGTTTCCATTCCTCTACAGTCATCCAATGTTGGGACAATGATGGAGGATAACAGTGAGCTGAATGTCTAATGCTGGAGTCCTTAGAGATCCTAAGTGTCCTTTATTGGGAAAGAGTAAAAGCTTGTGGTGCAGGGCTGTGTACATAACATAGTGGGGGCTATTGAGGTCTGTCTTCTCTACACCCCTAAACTTTCTGTTGAATCAAACAATATGATGTGCCATTTCTTTCCTCCTTCTAGGAGGGGGAGAGTATAGTGCTCTTTGTCTTGAGGCTCTTTGGGGTGGAAGGGTGTGAGGAGTTTGGGGGCAAAGCCCCCAACAAAAAATCTGCAGGGATCTGAAAGAAAAAAATATATAAATGTCAGAAAACGATATCCAAACATAAGATATCACAGGATGAAATGAGTAACTATAACTCAGTTCTACTGCTCCAGTCACATCCAGAGCTGCATTCACAATTCTGCTGGTTTAGAGCAGAGTTTAGATGATGGATACATGGATTTGTTAGATGACACAGTTGTTAGATGACAATTCTAGGGAATGTAGATAAACACTTGACGTACACCGAGCTGTAATATGATATAATAAAATACTTAGTGAATATTTCAGGATATAAAAAAAACTTAATTTCAACAGACTCTCCATTGTCTTGTCCATCATGTGTCCATTATCAACAGAACATGTGAGCAATTCTGATTCTTTTGTTTTAGAAAGTAAAAAAAAATGAGGCTAGCAGAACCTGTCCAGATCATGATGTTCCTAAATAACTGCAGGATTATTGCAGGAATACAAATCCCATCACGTGCAAAGGTGACAACACATTTTGTTTGGCAGTAAAGATTATTTAAAATAGATTAAAAGGGTCAAGAGGGCGTCCTGGGTGTCCCCTTACACTGGCCAACCTGTGTACACCAGTAACAACAGCTATGCTCCAGAGATCATAACGTACAAGAGAGAGGACAGCGTCAATGATGATGATGATGATGATGATTATTATTATTATATCACATTGTATTTATACAAATGATCCATACGCTTTTCCATCTATTACTGCTGACCACCAGTTTTTATATCATGTCTGACAGGTTGTCACTGCTCCACCCAAATCTATGCTTAGGAAAAATACATAGTGGAATTAAAATAAAAGCTGTAATTCAAAGGCATCAGTTATTTACAATATTCAAAATGCAGAGGACAAACCAACATGGCTGTTCCTATGTGAGTTTCCCCACTGGCTTACTCTGCCCACCTAGTCTCACTTCTCCTTTCTCTAAAGGGCGTATTACATGGTCCGATCACTTGAGTAAATGATGACTGATCTGCTAGATCGACTCTCGTTTACTGGGCCAATTACAAGGCTCGATTATGATAGCGCTGGCTGTATACACATTGTTAGTGATGTCTGTGCACCCCATCGCTGTGTATAGTAAATAATAAATTGTGTACATTACCTCTCCACGCACCGCTGTGTCTTCCTTGTTTCTCCCCTCTCTTCGCAGCCGCCAGTACAATGTACCTTATTGTTTTCTTTTCAGATTCATCAGCCGTCAGAAGCGCATCACTTGTAACAATGCGCGATCGGCGACCAACGACTTTAGGTCTGGACCAAAAGACACGATCAGCCAATGATTCTAGCCATCGGCTTTCGTTGTCTTTATTACAGAGATGGATAATCTGCTGGATCAGCCTGATCCGGTAATAGGGCCCTTATTTTTGTTTTGACCTTGCTTAAGAGTCCCGTCCCTTATACTGTACAGTTATAGTGCTGATCTGTTGTGTGCAAACAAGACAATTGTCAGCCCTGCCTTCACATTGCAATACAGTCACTATAGCAGAAGCCACCCTCTGTTGGTTTTCGTACCACACAGAACATGCTCTACATTATTGTACAGGGATTTCATGTGGGCACTGACTGTAGTAGTAGAGTGTAGAAGGGGCTGCTCTTTGCTGCACTGGTGAGTGGGTGGTGCAGTATCGTTCTCCCTCACTCCCACCGCACTGGTAAGTATGGACTAACGTCTCACATATCCAAATGCCTTAAAATGTGGGACAGTCATCCAACCACGTGGTGGCAGTATTTCAGTTACAAACTGACACAGGGCATGCAAGGCAGTGGTTTCCAAACTATGGCTTGCGACCCCCCTAATGTTTGAAGACCCCAGGGGGTTGCAGGCCACTCACTTTTAATGGTACTCTGTCAGCACTCTGAAAGTACGTGGTGCCTGTGAGGGAGCAGATACAAAGGAAGAAAATTGTTACCGGCACTCATCAATTCTTCTGCAAAAGTCGTTTATTTACATCTATGTACACATAACAAGCTCTGCATACCAGAAAGTGACGCTAATTGCCTTTCTCAGCTAGTCAATATGCTTAAACGCGTCCCTTTCTGGTATGCAGAGCTTGTTACGTGTACATAGATGTAAATACTGTAAATGACTTTTTCAGAAGAATCGATGAGTGCCGGGAACACTTTTCTTCCACTGCAGGCCACTTACTGACATGACAGGGGCACTGTCAGCACCAGGCCCCAGATCCCCCACTGTTTAGTACAATTGCTCTCTCTGACCGCATATGCAGTCAAGCAAAACAAAAAAGCATGGAAGCTATCAATTCCCTGGTTTGTATTCTCACATACAGGCTGCAGGCACTTCTTTATGCCTGCAGCCTATGAGCTGCCGAAACCCAACTCCCATATGAGCCATCATTACACTTGCTTGGGGATTCTGTCCCTGTTGCTCACTGGCTGAAGGCCTGAAGAGAGAACAGACATTTCATACAATGTGATTCCCTCCCAGCTCATCTAAATGATAGGTCAGGGACATGTCAAATGGTTTTTTGGAGATGTTTAAACGTCAAGAGCTTTTTGCTTTAATGGATATTTCAGCGTAAACCAATGGACACCTAGGAAAAACACTCATAAGAAATGGTCTTCTAGGTAAAGAAATGTGAAGAGCAGGATAATAACGGTTCTCACCTTCTTAGAACAAACCGCAGTCCTTCAGGTTTTCTTTGATGATAATGTCCGTAACCGCGTCAAACACAAACTTGACGTTCTCTGTGTCAGTAGCGCAGGTCATGTGGCTGTAAATTTCCTTCACATCTCGTCGCATATTCAACTCCAGGAACTGAGTCTTGATGTAATTCCCAGCATCTTCATATGTGTTTGGACCTGAGTTGCAACAGAGGTAAAGACATGAAGGTGAGAGGTCATGATTGGAGTGTAAAACTCTTCCCAGTCCCCTTCCCTCTCTTCTCACCATCATAGTCTGGAAAGCAAATGCTCAGATGGGCCTTCTTGATCTTTTCTGTGAAGACATCTTTCTTGTTGAGGAAAAGTACAATGGAAGTTGTGGCGAAGTAACGGTGGTTGCAGATACTGTTGAAGAGGTGCAGACTTTCATGCATTCTGTTCTGCAAAGTTAAAAAGGAAGAGTAGACTTGGCGTTACTCCAGGTATTTACTACAATACAAAGTCCTTGCCGTAGGAACCACTGGACTTATTAAAATGAACAGATCCTGTTACTAAGATAGACTTTACATTATGTGCAGAGTGCAGAAATCTGAAGTAGTAAGTACAACTGTGGTTATTATAAAGACCTTATTGTGCCAGTTGGGATGCCAGTTTAGGGAGCCATTTAATAGACTCTGTTAGTTCTCTGTTTTATGATGTCTAGAGATGCAGAAGGTAAAATAGGCCCACCCCAGAGAAAGGTTCCCTGAAAGAGTCTATATAAATGGATAGTCATGTTATTTACCACTTCATCATCCTCCACCAGGACCATATCGTACGCGCTCAGAGCAGCAATAAAGATAATGCAGGTGACTCCTTCAAAGCAATGGATCCACTTCTTACGCTCGGATCGCTGACCACCCACATCAAACATCCTGCGACAAAGATATGAGGAAGACAAGAGAACACAGTTAACAATAAGCTGTGCCTAACATGGGCCTGAGAACAGTTACTAGTACTAGGGCCTCTTTTCTGATATTGGCCCTAGTGTTCCATGTTTATCCTTATACATGAAGCTTTGGCTGATACTACCCCTGGCCTATACAACATAGCTAACCTACCTAAAGTTGAGATCTTTGAATCCAAATTGTGTTTCTATAATACCAGTGGTCTTCACTCTGGACCTCAAGACATCCTGTTCAGTGGGGACATACCCTGGGGTCACCAGCCTTTCCAGGTCATTCAGATAGCTGAAGTATAAAAAAAAGTAGTGTACTCAATAACACTCTGTATATATGTGTAATATCTAGTAGTTAGCAGACAACGTCATAGGAAGGTCGTGCTGATGTGGTGAATGCTATAAAGATAGATAAATGTCTTACTATCCTGCTGAGTCATTGAGCTGATATTCGGATGCACGGTCAAAGCATGCCTGGATACCCGTATCTTTCCACAGGCGACCAATGATATCTGACATCTCTTTAGGCATGGTGCCTTCATCAATAGTATCTGCCAGATGCATGAGTTTTCGGGCATCATCCTAGAAATGAAAAACACTGGTAACTCTTCTTGTAAGAGCTGTAGACTCTGGAACAGGTGTGTAATGTTCTGTGTTGTCAGTAGACAAGAGAGTTCTTCTTTAAAAAAAATGTCCTCACCTGTCGAGCAGGGTCACCATACTGGATGTTCAATGTGTTCATAGCTTTCACGATGGCCAGCATGGACTGAAGCGTGTTACCGTAAATAATGGTGATAAACTCCAGGCATTCTTCAAGGGAGTAACCATCCTGATGGATAATTCTGGAGAAAATCAGGAAAGATAACACTTAAGATGATACGGTAACACCCTATAAACTTGTCCAGAAAGAGGGTAGAAGATGCATGGATGGGTGAGATGTGTATGATACTTACTTCATCTGTTTTACAATGGTGCTTTTCCCGGATTCTCCAGCTCCTGTAATATGAACAAAACAAACGTCAGGTAAAAACCTCTGGCGAAAGCTTCTCCTTATGGTCTTAGGTTCACAGGAATACAACAAAGTGGCAGAAACCGAGCTCCCTCAGTAGTAGCAGTAGTCAGTGCCAGCATCAGCCCCTGGCATAGTCAGGCAAATACTTCTTCTCCTTAAAAACCACAATAGTATTTTTCTTCACAGTAATATTTTATTTAAGTAAACTTACTATACTAAAAATAAAACTTATGGGGATCAGTAAATGTTGTAAATAAAAACGGTGCATTTGTGTTTTTCAGCATTTAACCCATAAAAATAAGAATAAGGGTATATTCACACTGCATTTTTGCAGTTGGTTTAACAGATCTGTTTTTAACTGTTTTTAATGTACAGAAACACAGGGTCAACTATGTTTTAGTGTATGATAAAAAAAAAAAAAAAGGATCCATCTCATATCTACTCTCTTACCACATCTCAGGAGGGAAAGGGTGGCTGTAAGTCTACGTGGTTTTGCCCACATGCTAAGACCAATAGTTGCAGGATGTTGTCAATGTCGCTGCAACATCATGCAGCTACTGGATATTGTGTATGAGTGTGGCGTCACCCGCAAGGGATGGTCGGGACCCCCCTCTCATCTTAGAAGGGATAATTCCAAGTAACAGAGGAACCAAGATGTTTTCACTCCTGAACAACCCCTTTATATGCTTCCTGATAAGTGTAGAAAAAATGGCACCTAGAAAAAAAACACTGCTCCTTTGATAAAAACAGAACCTTATTAGAGATTAGAAGTTGGAGGGCTGCATCAAACTTCTGCAGCATAGGGACCTTCTGCTATGTTTATCCGTCCCACCATGTCCCTGGTCATAACCAATGATACAGAGCGCTAGATGATGACCAAAATGGCAACAAGAGTCTTGTTGCCATTTGCAACTAGCCCCATTGCTGCTACCTGCAACAAACATGTATTTTCCCCCTTCAATGTTTTTCATGGGTGGAGAAAAAAACAGGACCTGTCCGAGCTCTCTGTATATATATATATATATATATATATATATATATATATATATATATGTTTTGTTTTTTTTTCCCTTTGGCACATGCTAACAATAAGGCTCCTTTGTCATTGTCACATCTGTGTGGCTGGAAGGTTTTGTGGCCTTCATTGTCGACACCTTGTCAATAAAGTTCATAAATAGCTAAAATCATAAAGGAGCTGATTTTTTTTTTTTAAAGGTTTCTAAAAGAAAAATTATAGGGACCTGATTGATTGATTGATACTAATTTGCTTAATAAGTTATAGTTAAAGGCCCCCTGCTTTTAGTGACTCTAAGGGACCACTACATTTTTTCATATTTTTCTATATCATACAGTATGATAGTAGATGTATTCTTTTCTATGAAGGGCGGTATAATCAGGACCAGCCTTAGCTCCTGCCAAGGTCGGGAAGATACTGGCGCACGCTGAGCACAGCTGTGTTCTCTTAGCCCCCATATAGAGAAAACATTTTTCTTAACAAAATATTTTCTTACTAAAAATAACAACACAATACAATACAATGGAAACATTTTAAAACATTTTAGTAAATAAACTATACAGTGCAGACATTATTTATGGTGGTTGATAAATGTTGCAAAATAAAAATGGTGCATTTAACCCATGTATTGCTTACTGAAGTGTATGACAAAAATGGTGCCTAAAAACCAAACAATGTCAAAGTAAAAATAAAAAGTTTATGGCTGTTATGGGTATGAATGTAGGATGGCAGAAGTAAAAAATATGTACTGTCTGTCAAGTATCCATGCGGCATTTTACAGCCTCTCTCTGTTTTTTTTTATTTGTTTGTTTGCTTTCTCCTATTACAACTAACAACAAAAAATTTTCTTCATAAATATATTATTTCTATTATAATTTTTTTTTAACAAAAAAACATCCAAAAAAGTAGTGCAACATGCTCTGTTTTTTCTTCAGAACATATAATTCATTTGCCTTTTGCTAAAGATTTCAGTGGAGAGGAGCAACAATTAGTTTTCTTGCAATTTTTGCATGCTTCATTGCAAACAATTGTGCAACAACTGGGGCCATTGTTGCTGTATAGTATACTAGGTTGATAAAAGAAATTGGGATATAAAGGGGCCCACTGTGATTATATGAATTAAGGGCCCTTTTCGAAGGCTTTCCCACTTCATCTGGCCAGATGAAGCAGGAAAGTTAGCCCGCGAAACGGCTATAGCCACGGTGCACAGCACCCTTAGACCTGTCTCTCTCTGCCCTGAACGTACCTGAATGATGGCATCTTGAAAATAAACCACAGCTGCTGCAGAAACTCAGTGAGTGCCGCTGGCTTCTATTTTCTTACTCAAAGGCTTGTGCTTATAGTAGTTATATTCTTGTACATGGGGGCAGTATTATAGTAGTTATATTCTTGTACATGGGGGCAGTATTATAGTAGTTATATTCTAGTACACATGAGGCAGTATTATAGTAGTTATATTCTTGTACATAAGGGGCAGTATTATAGTAGTTATGACATGGAGAGAGAGGAGCGGCCGCACATCCCACATATGGCCGACACTAGTGCCGCTAGGCCTATTTTAAAAACCGTTAGGGTTTGATTAAACCATAATAGCTCTGTGTACCACGTGCAGGTCCCCTGGTTCACACGGCTCCCTACGCTTACTCACCACCATGTCAGTCAGCGACCGCTATCCCCGCAAAGCGTGCACGTGCAGGAAAGGATGGCCATGGAATGGCCCTGCAACCCCAATGTCACAGGACCAAACCCAAAGTGCCCCCCCAAAACCTGGCCGGCACCACCGGCAGGGAAGGCTGCCCCCAAACAACACAAGTATGAATGTGGTACTGCACTTACCAATGCTGCTACAAACAGAATGGGAAAGACATAAGGTACTGACATGTGAGCACAGGTATATCCTGCCAATTTGGGTCATGTGGGTCTTACATTTTTCCCTTTTCTGGGCAGCTGGCACTTCCCTTTATAAGACCCATGTTACCCAAATCAGCAGAATATACCTGTGCTCACATGTCAGTACCTCCATGTTTTTCCCATTCTGTTTGCAGCAGTGGTGGTGAGTGCAATACCATATTCATACTTGTGTTGTTTGGGGGCAGCCTTCTCCGCCGGTGGTGCGGGCTGGGTGTTGGTGGGGCATTTTGGGTTTGGTCCTGTGACATTGGGGTTGCAGGGCCATTTCATGGCCTCCCTTCCCTGCAGGTGCACGCTTTGCGGGGTTAGCGGCCACCGACCGAAACAGTGTGGAGTTAGCGTAGGGACCCGTGTGAACCATGAGACCTGCACGTGGTACACGGGGCGGTATGGTTTGATCAAATTATATGCCAACATCCTGACGTTGGTTTTTAAAATAAGCTTAGCAGCACTAGTATCAGCCATAGGTGTGATGTGCAGCCGCTCCTCTCTCCATGTCGTGTTTTACATTTCTCCCTTTTCTGGGCAGTTGGCACTCCCCTTTATAAGACCCACGTGACCCAAATCAGCAGAATATACCTGTGCTCACATGTCAGTACCTCAATGTTTTCCCATTCTGTTTGCAGCAATGGTGGTGAGTGCAATACCATATTCATACTTGTGTTGTTTGGGGGCAGCCTTCTCCGCCAGTGGTGCTGGCTGGGTGTTGGTGGGGCATTTTGGGTTTGGTCCTGTGACATTGGGGTTGCAGGGCCATTCCATGGCCTCCCTTCCCTGCAGGTGCACGCTTTGCGGGGTTGGCAGCCACCAACCGACACAGGATGGAGTTAGCGTAGGGACCTGTGTGAACCAGGAGACCTGCAAGTGGTACACGGGGCGGTATGGTTTGATCAAATTATATGCCGAAATCCTGACGTTGGTTTTTAAAATAAGCTTAGCACCACTAGTATCAGCCATAGGTGTGATGTGCAGCCGATCCTCTCTCTCCATGTTGTGTATTATAGTCAGGGCCGGATTAAAGGGAGAGCACCAGGGGCACGTGCCCCGGGGCCTCCACCACTTAGGGGCCCCCACCAGCTCGAACCCTAGCAGAACGGTGCTGCTTACCCAGGATATCAGGCCATGTAATAGGGCCCTAACACAGTGGGCAAGAGCGCGCAGAAAGTGCTGTGTTCTCACATTGCGTTATTAACACAAACACAATGTGGGAATACACTCTGATACTTAGTCCACCCCCCCCCCTGCTCCTGTCTCTAGGGCCTGGCATCTTCCCCTGTACTGCAGCCTCTAGTGACCACGTGCATAACAGAAGAGGATGCTGACCCATACAGCCAGGAGTGAGGAGGGGTTTGTGCTAATTCACCTACAGTAAGCAGTCATCTGTATAGATCGCGGTATAGTTTTTTTTTCTTTTGGGGGGGAGGGGGATTGTCGCCCGGGTCCTCCACCAATCTTAATCCGGCCCTTGTTATAGTAGTTATATTCTTGTACATGGGGGCAGTATTATAAAAGTTATATTTTTGTACATAGGGGGTAGTATGATAGTAGCCATATTCTTATACATAGGGGGCAGTTTTATAGTAGCCATATTTGTGTACATAGGAGGAAGGATTATTGTAGTTATATGGTTGTACATGGAAGGCAAGATTATTGTAGTTATATGGTTGTACATGGGACAGGATTACAGTAAAATTCTTGTACATAGGGGGCAGTATTGTAGTAGCTATATTCTTGTACACAGGGGGCAGTATTATAGTAGTTGTATACTTATACATAGAGGGCAGTATTATGGTAGTTATATTCTTGTACATAGGGGCAGTATTATAGTAGTTATATTCTTGCACATCAGGCGCAGGAGTATTGTAGTTATATGGTTGTACATGAAACAGTATTATAGTGGTTATATTCTTGTATATAGGGGCAGTATTATAGTAGCTATATTCTTGTACATAGGGGGCAGTATTATAGTAGCCATATTCTTGTAGATTAGGGGCAGTATTATAGTATCTATATTCTTGCACATCAGGAGCAGGATTTTTGTAGTTAAATTCTTGGACATAGAGGGCAGCTTTATTGTGAGATATTTTTTGTACATTGGGGCAATATTATAGTAGATATTATAGCTTGACTAGAGTAGACTATCAGTTGTAAGAATCAGAAGATGAATGATATGCATTTAAATTTCACAAGTGTTCTCACTGTGTGCGCTGATCCCTGAGGAAGTCAGCTTTTACAGTGATATGTGTGGAGAATAGTTTTGGCCTCATGTTCTCTGACTATGTAGGTGGCTACAATTAAACAGTATAAATATATGGATGTTTGCATCTAATACATTGCATATGTTTTTATGGTTGCTATGATCCTTTTTTGATGCTCAAGGAGATTAACATTGTTGGTTTTCGCAAACTTATTATGGTTTCAATTGACTATGGATCCGACCAAATGTTTTGTCTGTATAGAGAATTTTTATCTGTATGGGTTTAGATGTTTTGAGTCTGAATGTGCAGCTTTATTGCATGTTACCCTGGTTCTTCTTCTTCTTGTTTGATGTATTATGTGTATTGATAGTCCAGCACTACAGGTTGTATTGCGGGTGTTTATCTGATATTTTGTGTTGTGCACCAACAGCACACAACTGTGATTACTCCGCCGACCTTGTGCTACGGTTAATCTTAAGATTCTGCTCATAAGGATGGAGCAGGTTTAATGGGATAGAAAAAGTGTATCCAGGATCAGCCATCAGGTATCCCTCCCTTCTCCATTATATAATGTGACTACAGTAATCAGTGCTGGGGGGTGGGAGAGAAATTATAATACAAAGTAGTATAACATAATGTAGTATCATGTGAAATAACCAACAATGATATATATGATGCAATAAATAACAAATGTTAATATATTTATTTTATTCATTTATATAGCCAACATATTCCAGGAAGTCCTGAAAAACATGGATATAGCCATAGGCCATGTTCACACAAGTAAGTTGTGTATTAATCACAGCTGTTTTTGCTGATTTGCTACGGACATGATTAATATAAAACTTACGTTGTACTGCAGTCTATGGGACATAGTATACGCTCAGGCTGGAATCCCTAGTGGCCGCACGAAAAACTGACATGTCAGTTTTGTGCGGCTGCTATTCATTGAATAGCAGACGCACAAGCCTGACAGGTCACGCAGTGACATTGTGTTCCTTGGTGAACTAGGATGAGGGCGCACAAGAATGCGCCCGCATCCCAATTCAACAGAATTGAAGTTTATCCGGCCAGTACTGCAGTATCGGCCGGGATAAACTTCACTGACAGCGGCCATTGTGTGACTCGGCCGGGTCCCAGAATAGCCGCTGTAATACGTAATGTGAACTCGGTTATAGGCTGTAACCATGTTTTCCTGGCAGCTCTAGGACTCCATCTAACTCCTCCAGCCACAGGGAATCAAATGGCGAACGTTCGGGTTCAGATTACACAGCTGAACCCAAACATTTTAACAGATCTGCTCAACGCTAGATATCATATAATGTTATGTCAATAATGTAATATGTAATGTAATTTATATGTGATATAATATATATTTTATAATGTAATGTATAATAAAATAATATATTATATGAAGTAATGAAAGACTTTTCCCAAATTACAAAGTTGTGCCTTATCCACGGGATAGGGAATAGCAAGCTGGTGGGTAGGGTCTGACCGCTGTGACCTTGAGTGCAAGACAAGGGCCTATTCTTTCTGTATGGGGCTTCTGAACATTGCCAAGATGAGCACAGATCAGTTTGTTACCTCCCCCCCCCCCCCCTCCAACCCCCCAACCTTTGGATAGAGTTACCGTTGTAAGTTGAGAATATGCTCTCCCAGGACCCCAGTACTGTTCACTAATCCATCATGGTAAGATTCTTGGGTTATCTCAGTCTGAAGCACTATTCTAGTCCTCCAATATACCGGAGCGTTGATAGACCACATTATAGTTATTGGCACCCATTGGTAGCTGCTTGGATCAATACAGCTATCCAACTCACAACATCATGCCTTTTGTTATAAACAGCTGCCATAATACTTGGGTGAAAAGAAACTTGTGCATTCATCTTATATAATCTGTATATCTTTATAAAGTGTTGGAAGGAGGAGGTGCAGCTTTTAGGACTGGTGTGCACCATTTTTATAGCCTTGTGTCATGCTTTACTTTGTTAAACACCATGGGGGAGATTTATCAAAGGGTGTAAAATTTAGACTGGTGCAAACTGCCCACGGCAACCAATCACAGCTCAGCTTCCAGCTCTGCTGAAAGGAAAGAGGAGCTGTGATTGGTTGTTGTGGACAGTTTGCACCAGTCTAAATTTTACACCCTTTGATAAATCTCCCCCCATGTGTTGTGAACCTACCCCATGCTGTACTGCTAACTAGAGGAAACTCAGGCCTTGAGATATATCCCACCCTTACTTTCCCAGCAGCTGACATGGGAGGACAGTGGGGCAGGTCACACCCATCAGGTTGTTGGTGGTCCACTTCACAGATCCACTGATGGGTATCCCAAGTACCAACTAAGTTATATGGCTATTACTGGCAAAGAAATGGGCTGACTAAACTAAAGGCCCAATTACACAAAGCAATTATCGGCCGTACGTGGCCAATATCGTCCGTTATGGCCGATAATCGTCTTATGTAATAGAAGACAACAATCAGCCAACATGCACAATGTTGAAAAATCAACAATTACAATAGCAGCGATCTGCTGCTGTCGCCCCGTACAACAGGAGCGGTGGCAGCAGACTGCCACTATCCTCTATGGACTACCCGGGCAATCTAGTGATCACCTGGGCAGCCCCCCCCGCAGCTCCCTGCAGTGTAATATTGCTGGCAGCGAGCAGGGAACGGGGAACAAGCGAGTGCTGACCTGACAGATCAGCGCTAGAGATGAGCGAACCTCGAGCATGCTCGAGTCGATCCGAACCCGAACTTTCGGCATTTGATTAGCGGTGGCTGCAGAACTTGGATAAAGCCCTAAGGCTATGTGGAAATCATGGATATAGTCATTGGCTGTATTGATGTTTTCCAGACAACCTTAGAGCTTTATCCAAGTTCAGCAGCCCCAGCTAATCAAATACCGAACGTTCGGGTTTGGATCAACTCGAACCCGAATCCGGTTCGCTCATCTCTAGTCAGCGCTCATTTGTTCTTGAATCGCCCTGTGTAATAGAGGCTTTACTCTGTTCCTGGTTGTGGTATCGATAAATCAATAATGTGGCACCCTGTATTCTTTAGGAATAGTAAAATATAAAAAGGCTTTATTAAGGTAGAGCAAAGTATTCTGTATTCAGTTATACAAAACCATCCCCACCCATCCAAATAATACCGGAATTCTTTATTGAAAGTTTTCAAAATGTAATAATCTATCTACTATAGTGTCTCTTTTGTAAAGTAATGATCCAATTGAACGCCATGCATTACAGTGTCATAACATTTCAAATAGTTCCATATAATATATAATAGCTTAATGTCTCATAGCCCCTGGCTGCATTCACAAATGTCATACCCCTGTATACTTTGTTTTCTCTGCAGATGTACTGTGGCATAGATGACTAATACGCTCAGATTACTGTCCTCAAGGTGCCACATCCATAACATTGGACTTTTCTGCCCTTAATCTGTCTGTAAACCAGGCATTAAGCTGAGGATTAATGTCCTAACCCAAATCTGAGAGCTGAACTACCTGCGGTAAATGAGCAAACCAGCAGAATAATGACAGCAGGGGGCACAAACTTCAGGATGGGAAAGGACACACAGTACAAGACACGAGTTACCATTGAAGTTACCATCAGATAGTGATGAGAAGTTACATAGAATTCTAAAAGACATGTCTGCTGGCAAAAAGATATGGCATGGATAGGCAAGGTAAATCAATATCGGATGGATAATTAGATAACAATATACAATAGATTGAAAAAAAATTATAAATTAAGCAATTTTCCTTTTGCACCCTACACCCTTACATCAATTCCACCAAGAATACATAGATATGAGATAGAGAAATAGATTTCAGATGTGAAAAAGACAAAGATAAAAGATAGATAGATAGATAGATAGATAGCCCAGTAGATAGACCAGTAGATAGATCGATAGATAGATAGATAGATAGACCAGTAGATAGATAGATAGATAGATAGATAGATAGATAGATAGATAGATAGATAGATAGATAGAATATTGCTTTCCGTTTATCTTTTTTATTCATGAATAGACATTCTAATACCATTTGTCCATTTGTCTGATCGTTGCCTCCTTTGAAAGTTCAGCGCTGTGGACTATGTTGGCTCCATATGATTATAGACATCTGTGCCACTTACCCAATAGGAGCAGCTTCACTGTCCTGGCATCCTTTTCTGCATCTTCCTTCAGTTTCTTTTCCAGTTCTCGAGAATGCTTCTCCTCTGCACTGGCTCCGGCTCCCATGTTTCACGTATCCCAAGGGGGAAGTCAAACCGTAATGGAGAATATTCCTGCTTCCTGCTGTGATCCTCCTTCTGGGAGCCCGGGAGTGGTGAACTGGCTGTGTGACCACCACTAGGACTGCCGGAGGAATGAGTCCTGTCCCCCTGCCCTCTTTCCAAATCTCATCTGATCTAAATTCTCAATAGGATTTTCCAGCCATATCTTGTCATGTGATTCCCAGGGCCTATAGCACCCAAGGACAGGTAAAGGGTTGAGACAGGTGTATGTGTTGCTGAGCTCAGCTGAAGTCCATAACCTAACACAGAAGTATTCTTATCCTGGGAAGAGGTTTATCTTAAATCTCTGTATACGCTGAGTCCAGGGAGGAAAGACTTACACTGATCCTTCTGTGTCCTGCACCTTTACCAGCTCGCCTACAAATACCACATACAACTGCCTGCTTTCTCTGAATTGTTATTACAAGCTAAGGTCCAACCATGCAACATGGATATGTCCATACCTCGTCATATCACATACACTATATGGACAAATGTATTGGGCCTCACCTCCTAATTATTACTGAATTCAATCCTTTCATTCAGACTCATTGCCACAGGTGTATACAATCCATCCCCTACTAATGCAGTCTGCCTTTAGTAACATTTGTGACAGGATGGGTCATTCTCACTGAATTCTTTAACACGTTTTATTAGTATTGGTGAAATCTGCTGCGATTCCCGTACTGTCAGTTTGAATAGGACTATATACTCACAGCAGAATTTTCATCCCGCTGTGAGTATGTAAACACATACATTCCTGGTCCGTTTTCCGGCCTACGTCTGTGACTCCCGGCATCCCGACTTCCCACTCAGTCAATCAATGCACTGTCCCACCGCACCCACTGATTGGCTGAGCGGGACGTCCGGGTGCCAGGAGTCACAGAAGTAGGCCGGAGACGCAGGTTAAGGGGGGCGGCATTTACATACTGGCAGCGGGATGAAAATTCTGCTGTATGTAACCCTATTCAAACTGACACAGGAATTGCAGCATGAAATCCACTGCGATTCTGTTATGTGTGAACCCACCCTATAACAACCAGGACATAGGTTGAGAAACAATAAAGCAACCTATGACAACCAGGAATAGGCTCAGTACCCACAATCTGACCCCCCCCCCCCAAACCGCTTGTACCGTCAGCTGCTTTTAATCCAAGATCTGTCCTGGGGTCCGGTCGGCAAGTGATGCAGTTATTGTCCTAAAAAGCAACTTTTAAACTTGCAACCCTGTGTCAAATTGGCGTGGCCTAGAGTACCCTTGCTCTAGGATTGCGACACCCCTCCATCCCTCCTCTCTGCCCTCTTCATATTAGGAATGCCCCTAGAACAATTTATCCTATTCATCACCTGTGTGAACACTGCACATGAGCCGTATCGTTAAGGCACCTGTGCAGTGATCAGGTGATGAATAGGAAAAATCCTGCCCGGGTGCATTCCATGTGATGAATAGGACGGGGAGGCGTTGCAATCCTAGGGTGGACGCACACTGTAGGCCACACCAAATTGACACAGGGCTGCAAGTTTAAAGTTCTTCTCTAGGACAATAACTGCATCACCTGCCCAACGGACCCCAGGACAGATCTTGGATTAAAAGTAGCTATCTAAAAGGTACAAACGGTTTAAGGGGGGGGGGGGGCAGATTGTGGGTACAGAGTCCCTTTAAGAGTATTTAGAAAGCCACACACTCATGGGACAGTTGCCCTGTTCTTATTATTTGTCCACAA
Source organism: Dendropsophus ebraccatus (assembly GCF_027789765.1). Lineage (NCBI taxonomy): Eukaryota > Metazoa > Chordata > Amphibia > Anura > Hylidae > Dendropsophus > Dendropsophus ebraccatus. The sequence goes on along the minus strand of NC_091457.1, from coordinate 102,981,820 downwards.
AGTCCACTTCTGGAAAAAGGACCATAATTGTCCATTCTCTGTGCCACCAATTTTTCCATCTCAAAGTTGTGCAAAATCATAGCTAGGATAATAGAAGGTGAAGGGGGAGAAGTCATTTTCCACAATTTGGCTATAGCATATTTAGTGGCCATAAGTATGTGGACCATTAGATCACAAATATTCAATACCAAGTAGATTATAAATAAGCATGTAATAAGTAATCTGATATTATAAAGTGCTGAATCAAAAATAAATATAAATATTGGGAATGATATGACCAGATCTCGCAACAACAGAAAGGATAAAAAATAAATCTATGCACACCCCTCTGCAACCCATTTGCAAGACTCGGACTAAGTGTCACATGAATCACACAACTGCAATAACAGTGAACGACGAATGGTGATAAAGCAAGTCAAAACATACGACCCCAGCAAAGGCAAGGATGAGGCGAGGGCTCAATCAGGGGTGCTGGTCCCAGCATCCCCAAATTTTCTTCTAATAGAGTAGGCAATAAAAACATTACAACATGACACGAGAAGATGGTGTAAATAAGTATAGATAACGCTGGTGCTTTTCACACTGTGTGACCACGTCACAAACCAAGCCGCCCACTTGGTATAAAGTCCAATAATCAATAGAGTAATGGGACCCAAAACAACTTCGAGTTGCAAAAATACTTGTTTATCTTTGTATTGTAAATAACTGTAACAATAAAGATAGTAGTAAATCCTTCACATGAAAAAACAAAGGAAAAAACATTTTGTGCCAGTTTTTCAATCACTTTTTTAAAGCTAGAAGTGAATACTAAAGGAATGGGAAGTAGGAGATAAAAAATAAAGACTTAGATTTATCAAACTGGTGTAAAGTAGAATTGGATTAGTTGCCCCTAGCAACCAATCAGATTCCACCTTTCATTTTTCAAAGAATCTGTGAGGAATGAAAGGCGGAATCTGATTGGTTGCTAGGGGCAACTTAGCCAGTTCTACTTTACACCAATTTGATAAATCTCCCCCTTAGTTTTCTTTCCTGCTGCTCCCATTGCTGCTGCTCATTTCTGTAACTAATGGCTCCTATCCTAATTTTATTGTCAAGTCCAGCAGAAACAAGGTTAAAAATGTAGACCAAAAAAGAAATTATTAGTTACCCCCCAAAACGTGTTGCCGTGTTAGAAAGTGCATGGAAGTGATAATAAAAACAATTGAGGGTAGCTTTTCATTGTAACCTGTAATTCCTCAATCTGTTCACTAGGGGGCAATCTGTTCTTCTGATATATCCAAAATGAAAGCTGATCATCTGGAGCAGCAGAATTAGGTGCGGCTCTAAGGCAAACAATCAAGATGCTTGCTTTACTTGCGTCACAGAAACTTCTGGTTTTTCAGCAAATGTGGTTTCAGGTAATGCACAATCTTCCACCACATCTATAATTGTCCTTAGTCGGTTCTTTATTGAGTTTCCTCTATATATCAGATTATCCTGAGGCAACTAGATTTTTTTAAGTATATGTTCTTGAGAACAGTGATGATTATTGTATTTTATATCTGTTCCACATGACTGTTGGGTAAGTCTGCATCTTCGTCATGTAACCATTTTAAAGATCTTTGCTTGCTGTCAAGCAAAAGGGAGCTATAATTTGATCATACTTCTGGTTGCTCTTTAGTTGTTTGTAATATTCCCCGGGATGTTGGGTCCTGACTTGTATCTTATTCTGGTGCGAGGGCTGATGTTTTCCAGCTCTTGCATATCATTCACAGTGCTTTGGTTGTATATGCAAAGAGAAAAAAACACACAAACAACGCTGCATGTGCAGATCAAAACACACCTTGAAGGAACATGCATGTGTATGCAAATGCATGCTCACCTGAGTGGGTTGTACACAGGGCCGTCTTGACAGTATTATGGGCCCCTGGGCAGAGGTGCGAATTGGCCCCCCCCAACCGCCACCATCATATCCCCCACATCTTTGCATATAGTGCCCCCCATAGTAGCCAATCCCCCCATATAGTGCCCCCCATAGTAGCCAATCCCCCCATATAGTGCCCCCCATAGTAGCCAGTGCCCCCCACAGTAGCCAGTGCCCCCCATAGTAGCCAGTGCCCCCCATAGTAGCCAGTGCCCCCATAGTAGCCAGTGCCCCCCACAGTAGCCAGTGCCCCCATCGTAGCCAGTGCCCCCCACAGTAGCCAGTGCCCCCATAGTAGCCAGTGTCCCCCATAGTAGCCAGTGCCCCCCATAGTAGTCAGTGCCCCCCATAGTAGCCAGTGCCCCCCATAGTAGGCAGTGCCCCCATAGTAGCCAGTGCCCCCCATAGTAGGCAGTGCCCCCATAGTAGCCAGTGCCCCCCACAGTAGCCAGTGCCCCCCACAGTAGCCAGTGCCCCCCCACAGTAGCCAGTGCCCCCCATAGTAGCCAGTGCCCCCCATAGTAGCCAGTGCCCCCCATAGTAGCCAGTGCCCCCATAGTAGCCAGTCCCCCCCATAGTAGCCAGTGCCCCCCATAGTAGCCAGTGCCCCCATGGTAGCCAGTGCCCCCATAGTAGCCAGTGCCCCCCAAAACAACAAACAAGTTACTCACCCGTCCGGCGGCCCCAGCAGCTGATGTCTCCCGTCAGCGCGCACTCCCGACATCCTCCGGCACAGGCAGCGGGGTACAGAGAGACTGCCTGTGCCGGAAGTGTCCGGCTGCACGACACATCCAGGACACAGGCAGCGTCTCTGTACCCCGCTGCCTGTGCCGGAGGATGTCGGGAGTGGCGCGCTGCCGGGAGAGGAGCTGCTGGGGCCGCCGGACGGGTGAGTTCCTGGACTGCCCGCCCCTTCTATCGCCGCTTAGCTGAGTCGATCAGAAGCCCAGGAAAGTGCTGCTCATTGCACTTTCCTGGGCTTCTGATCGGCTGTCAGCTGAGAAGCGATAGAAGGGGCGGGCGGAGGGGGTGGCTCAGGGCCGCTCACTATGCATATGCTTAGTGAGCGGCAATAGAGGGGGCGGGCGGGCCGGCTTCCTTGCGGTGCTCAGCACTGCTTGGGAGCCGTCTTTGCTTTATAGGACCCACTTAGTTTTATAAGTGCGTCTTATAAAGCTAAAAATACAGGTGTGTCCCAGAGGGCAGGGGGCCCCCTAGGACGCAAGGGCCCCCGGGCAGCCGCCTACCCTGCCCAATGGGTAAGACGGCCCTGGTTGTACACAATTAGGCACGACTCTAATATGCGCTTTGGATTAACGGTGGATGCTGCCTACCACCTTCCGATTCTCCAGGGTGGATCCTCGGTGTCAATCACAGTAGCAGTAAAGGGAAGAAGGTGGTGGAATGTGTTTGGCGCAAACACACCTTCTGGTACACCGGCCACTGTGCTTTATCTAACTGGAAAGAACTCCTGGCACTGGTGTAGAATCATGTTTAGGCTTTTATTCAGTGTGACGCGTTTCAAGGGTGCAATCCCTTCTTCATCAGGCCCATTGTCCTTTTTTCTGTTGGCCCTTCTGTTTTTGTGCGGTTTGTTTAGGAACAAATATGGTCATTAGGGGTAGTTTCTCGGCCCCACAGAGCACCCCCCTCCGCCCACTCACCGACTCCTTCAGTTACGCCTACTCCTATATATATGTATGTATATATATATATATATATGTATACATAATCATGCCGGTCAGAGAGCACGTCCAAGACTGGCATGATTATGCATACAGGAATATACATAGGTAAGGCTTCACTGATGGAGGCGGGCCAAGGGATGCTTCACAGGGACGAGAGACAGCCCTTGACCTCCTAACTAGCACGTTTGCATATTTAATTTTAATCAAACAGTACAAAAGCAGCAGGGCCATTTGCACAAACCGGCTCATAGTTCCCCCTTAACCAAAACTCCTCACCCCAGAAAAAAGGTCTAAAGTCTTAGCCACCAGGTGTGTCACTTCTCTGTAATCTGCTACCCACTGCCTGTTGTCAGGGGAAATCTTTCTCTAGTAACAGCTAAATCAAGACAAATTAAAGGAAGTATGGGCGGAGTGAGAAAGCCTGGGCTGTGTACCTGCAAACTGTAGCAGTCTGCCTGCTAAAGATGATCTTTATATAGCTTTCCTCAAAGGTAAACTATGACCTCCTTCACATTTCTTACCACCCATAACATTCTAGGCAGCTGTCTCTTCTGTAAACACCAGTGTATCCATTGCTGTATGTCCACAGTCAGGGGCGTAGCTAGGATTCACAGGGCCCCATAGCAAAAAACTTTAAGGGCCCCCCCCCTCCCCTACGCACAACACAAAGCACTGTGCATATATATACAGTGTATGCTCTGTGATGTTCCTGGCTGCAGCCACAAGAGTGACTGGCAGAGTAGAGAGCCAATGGCTGCTTGTTATGACAGTTCACTGTTTTTACCTATATGGGCTCATTAGGAGCCCTTATGGTTAAATACATAGGTGCAGGAGCAGACTACCTTCTGCTTAACCCTTTTGTACTGCAGTGTGTAAGTGACCCAAACTTCAGAAGACAAGGAGATATCTCTGTCCTATGCATGATGCTCTGCACATTTTCCTTTCCTACTTGATTGCAGCAGGAGAACAGAGGTTATCAGCGCAGTAAAGCAGAAATCTCTGCGCGCGGGGGGGGGGAGGGTTTGGTTGTCAACGCGCGGTGGGCGGGGGGGGGGGGGCGGCGGCAGCCCGGGTTTGCCTCAGGCGGCAGAAAGCCTGGGAACATGCTCTTACCTTCTTCCCAGGGCCCCCTTCTACATGTGCCCCATAGCAACTGCCTACCCTGCCTCTATGGTAGCTAAGCCACTGTCCACAGTGCTGTAGTAAAAATACCCCTTTCCTTTAGCTTGTCGTCGTCAGCAATAGCAGTGTAGTGCTTTAGTGTAATCCATTCTTCTTCATCGTGCTGCTTCTTTCATTTCTTCTCACATTTACACCTTGCAAAGCCAATGCATCAGTAACCCTTTCTCCTTCCACATGCCATCTATAGTAGTGTTCTGTAGTTATCCCTCAGCACTGTACCACCCTGTTCAGTTCAGTGCACTTTCTCTGCCACTATCTCATAGCATAAAAGAGAAGAGCAGGTTGGCCAGACAAGTAAGGGATAGGAAACTTCTGCGTGTTTCAAATAGTTTATTACAAATCTTGTCAAATGATAGTTATACGTTGAGTTCCAGAAGGTTTATTTGGTTTTTATTATTATTCATTTTTAAGTACTATTATTTCAGGGGGCTGTAAATATGTAAAGGGGGTTTTAAAAGCTAAAGACACCTTTTAAGATAGAAACAAATATTCTTTTGGCAAATATACAAATATAGCTTTCCAGCAAATATTCTTATATTTTTGCAAAAAATAAGCAGATCAATACAATCACAGAGACATCATGATATTTCAAGTGCAAGGATGAGAAGGTCCAGCCTTACTGCTAAAGCATCAGCGCTCTTCAGATCTAATCATCCATGGAGGCTCTCACTGTGGGTTAAAAAATGAAGAACGTAAGTGTTATTTGGGAACTTCTGTAGCGCGACATTTCTTTGAGTACAGACATAAAGTTTATCATCTGAGGCGGTTAGTTTTGAAGGAAGCTTTTGAGAACAATGTAAAAGAAAAGAAATGTAGGTAACCTCGGAAGGAGACCTTTTGGATTCAGAGACTTGAGTTTCTGAGCCTGAAAGGGTTAAATAAGCAATTAAATTTCTCCTATGAATAATATATAAACATGGACTACTAGACTTTTTGTTTCTTTTAGTAACATCTTATGATTAAAGGAGAAGTCCGGCAAAGCAACAAGTATTTTTATCTTTGTAAGTTGTACATTGTTTGCGATATTCTAATATGTTTTTTAGTAAGTATATATACTGTATATACTGATGCAGTCTTCACTGATTGACAGCCAGGAATAGGAATGAATGAGATGAACAAAAGACGCAAAGTGTGAACACACAGTAATTTGTCAAATGCAAAAAATTATAATGACGATTTAGGCACTCTATGTAACTACGTTAGAAAATTTACAAAAGATACATGAGATACATAACCTGTATGGTGGCAAACATAGGACTGCACAGTATGAGAGTCAGTATATATATATATGCTTAATCATTTTTCATATTCAAACCCAGTGGTCACCGGCAGTTTAGTTCCAAAATCCAGTAAGCTTCTCTAAGTCTAACCTGATGGAGCCAATCCCCACCTCTCTGTGGTTGATTCACCCTTTCTATACCACATATTAAGAGGGAGGACACATCGCCTCCATGTTGTTCCACAAAGTTTTTAGAACGTCTGGACATGGGGTGATGTAGTACCATCCTCATAGCCTCAGATATATCCCCAAGATGTTCAGCTACCCTTTTCTTAAGTTTTCGTACCGTACATCCAACATAATGTATGTTACATAGTGTGAACGTGGCTAAGTACCCGACATGGTTTGTCTCGCAATTAATTAGAGTGGGGATGTGGTAACTTTTTTTTAGTTACACTAGAAACAAAATGTTTTTGTGCTACCATAAATTTGCAGATGGAACATCTGGGTAGAGAGTATCTAAAGCAGCTGGTAGTAGATAACCAGCTTTGCTTAGATTGTTCTCTTAAAACAGTGGGGGACAGTATGTTTGCTAGAGATCTGCCCCTTTAAGCCACACATTTTATCCCATTAGAAAGAATAGTAGCGCATTCATCATCTAAAAACAACACAGGAAGATGTTTATTGATAACTGCTTTAAAGTCATTAAATTGTGTGCTATATGGGGTGGAAAATACTAATGGACCTTTCTGTGTGTTATTTTTCTGGCGTACTCTGTCTTGTAAGTGGTAGTCACGATTATGGGATTCTGCTATCTTCCTGGCTCTGGTAATGACATTGGGGTATACCCTCTATCACGTAATCTGCACTGTAAATTGTCACATTGTGACAAATATGTGCAATCTTCAGAACATGCGCGGCAGGTTCTAACAAACTCACAAAGGGTAAACTTCTGATGGTATGCCAAGGATGGCTACCGGAGGCATGTAGAATGCCATTCCCAGATGTGGGCTTGCAGAATACAGTAGTGTTAATTCTAGCTTCCGAGAATTGACGTCCAGAAAAGAAATGAAATATGGATCTGAATATAAGGTAAAAACTAGGTTAAAGTCATTATCATTGAGAAAGGTGTGGAAATGTGGAATTTGGTCATGGTCACCCGGCCATATTAGAATGAGGTCATCTATATAACGGCCGTACCAGAGCATGGAATCCAAGTACGGATTGGAGTCCGCATACAGACAGACCTCGTCCCAATAACCCATGTAAAGGTTGGCGAGGTATGGGAAAAACTTGGCCCCCATTGGGCAGCCCTCTATCTGCAAGTAAAACTTACAATCAAAGCAAAAGAAATTTTGTTGTAGAAGAAATTAAACACTAGAATGATGTAATATTTTTTCATAATTGCTGTATTTATTAAGATGAAATTGTAAAGCTACCAGGGCTAGGTGGTGAGGAATGCACATGTACAGTGCGGTAACATCACATGTAACCCATGTATAGGTGGGTCCCCACATGAGACTATCCATTGCCACCAGCAGAGACTTGCTGTCCCTGATGTATCCGGAGATCCGGACCACCAGGGGTTTGAGCAAGTCATCGACCGTGGGTCGGTGGGTACTCACTGCATTAGTGCTTGAGAAAGGGGAGGACCCTGAAACGTTGCGCCCATGTCACTTTCATCCCATCTATGAAGGGTGAAAGCTTCCATGGATGATTAGATCTGAAAAACGCTGATGCTGTAGTGTGTAGATCGGACTGTCTCATCCTTGCACTTATGAAATATTCATGATGTTCATTGATCTGCTTATTTTTTAAAAGAACATAAGAATATTTGCTGGTAAGCTGAGTACGTGTCCTATTTTTGCATTTCTTGGATGAATCTATAGCTTGGACTAGCACCTAACTCTTTTGGACACTGTTCACTGAGTGTGTTAGGTGTGGCAGACTTTAAAAATTGTGTAAAACAAATACTTTTACATATGTTAGTGATTATCATAATCTAAAAAAGGAAGCACTATGTTTCGTGCTGTGATCCCCATTTCTTCATTCATAATGTTCTGACCACCAGATTCCATGATCCTAGTATTAGGTCCTTCTCCTGTGGGGAAGTCCTCACTGTAATACATGCTGGATACAGCATCAGGCAGTCCAGTTTGCCTTGGGAGCTCTGCTTTCTTTCTACACTGCCCACTTGATTCTCCCCTGCAAACTGTCTTCCTATTTACAGAAATAGACACAACCCTCTCCTGCTGACAATTATTGGCTTTGTTCCTGACTATGCTATTGACACCAATAGGTCACTATTCAGGGGACTGCAACTTTATATGGTTCTTGCCGAATGTTTGGGTTCAGCCAAACCCGAACGCTCAGCATTTGACTGGAAAATTTGGATGCAGCCCTAAGGAGTTGTAGAAAACATGAATATAGCAGTAGGCAGGTTCGCTTAACACTATTCAGTTAGTTACAAACATGTTTTATCTTTTCTACCAGTTGGTGTTTGTTCACAGTATATCTGGCTCTTTACCAGTTGAAGGCCATACTCTTAATCTTCTTCTCCACCAGTTCTACCTACTTTTCAAGCTTTCTTTTTAAAAAAAACCCAGTAGAGGGCGACATTATCGAATTTACTGCTCACTGCTGAACTATGTTTTACAGCATTGCTGGGTTTTTTTTACTTACACATGATGACCATTTAAACACTGTCACATAATGTCTACATGCAGAGATAGGTCCATGAGATGTGATATGGTGGATACAAATTAAGGCTGTCACGCAGCATAATGTAAAACTTCAAGTTAACCAAGTCAAGCCTGCTTGTGCCTTAATGGTCAAAATTATGTAAGCCTCCAGAAGATGTCTGGAACCTGCAACTTATTTTCCAGACACATTAGTCTTGTACCTGCTGTATAGAGCTGGTGTACCTGCTGTATAGAGCTATTCCTAGTGGGTGCTGTGGTGTCTGCACTGTGATCCTTTTTGGCTTTTCATAAATAAAGTTCCTCCCCCTGTCCGGGCGTTCTGACATCCTGTGCTGGCTGCAAGCACAAACCATCAGTATATTTATTTTTCTTCCCTATTTATAGCCTTCAGATCATTACGTCCAAGAAAAATAAGCAGAATTCACATAATTAAGGCTCCATTAAATTAAAGAGACATCTAAGTATAATCACACCTCACAGCATGAAACGAGCCGCGAACTGGAGCGCAGCAAGGTCACCTCTCCTGTGCCAGAACTAGCACAACATCTGGTAATTGTGTTTGGCTGACAGCTGTCATAAAGAGAATCCACTTTCCAGTATTTACCCAGTCCCTGAAACCCCCACAGCAACAACCTGATCTCATTGTGTGGATATATCATATGATATAAATTAAAGATGTATGTATGTAAAAATGATGATAGCAATATTAATCACAAGCAGAAATTAGACCTATAATATCCTTGTATACATACAGAACAGGTACCAAATGCATCGGCCCAGATTTATCAAAGGGTGTAAAAGTCCTAAAGTAATAAAAAATTTGCAGAATTTTGCAACTGTTGGCCGATCTGCACTGAACCTGCCAGGTGAATGTGATGAAGGCATGCCCTCCTCCTGCAGCAGACAGTAAAAATAAAGTTATGTAAGAGGAAAGGTGTCATTTTGCCATCACCATAATTGATGTATAAGGGGCATGTCTTTTAATTACCCGTATTTTCCGGCGTATAAGACGACCCCCAACTTTTCCAGTTAAAATATTGTAACGCCTGGAGTAGTGGATCCACTGGACCGTCACTAGCGATGGCACTAACTTCACCAGGGAGCAGAGTCTAAGGGGCCGCTGGTTTTCACCAGAGCCCGCTGCAAAGCAGGATGGACTTGCTGCGGCAGGCGACCCCCAGGTCGCTACCCCTGGCTTGGTTCCTAGTGACGGCAGGCAAGGCATGGCAGGAGCAGTAGGCAGGAGATGGTGCTGGCAGAGGTCTGTAGGCGTAACTGCAGGTGACAGGCTGAACACAGGAGCAATAGTGTGACAGAGGAGCAGGAACCAGGACCAGGGACCAGATAGCGGACAGGAATCAGGAACAAGGACTAGGAATCAGGTAGCGGACAGGAACAACAGGGAGCTGGGCCAAACGCTATTGGAAGCATGTAGAGGCTCCAACACCCGGAAGGGGGCAGGGCTGGAACTTATAGGGGAGTGATTAACATTCAGCCAATTAGGAGCGCACTGCCCCTTTAAATCTGAGACAGCCGGCGCGCGCGCCGGCCGGCACGGCGACGGGCAGGAGCGTGGTGAGGTGAGGCGCCCCCCGGGGCAGAAGCAACAGCAGCGCCAGGTCCCCGCACATGGACACCGGCTGCTGCAGAAGTGGGAGAGAGGGTGCGGCGGCGGTCCGCTCTTTGGCCTCCCCCTCTTTCTGGTCTGCAAGAATTCCTTGATGAGATCCCGATCCAGGATATTAGATTAGGTTTCCCAGGATCTCTTCTCAGGACCAAAACCTCTCCAGTCCACTAGGAAGAAACGTCTTCCTCTGACAGATTTCATCGCTAGGATGTCTTCAACAATGTATACGTCGTCAGAGACGGCTTGTGGAGTGGAGGACGAAGCTTTACTGGAGAATCGGTTGAGGACCACTGGCTTCAAGAGGGAGACATGGAAGGAGTTCGGGATTCGCATAGTAGGGGGTAGACGAAGTATGTAGGTGACTGGGTTAATGCGTTTTAGCACTGAGAAAGGACCAAGAAATCGAGGACCCAACTTGTAGCTGGGAATCTTGAGACGGACATACTTGGCCGAGAGCCAGACTTTGTCACCTGGGAGAAAGTTTGTGGCAGGTCTCCTCTTCTTATCTGCCTGGTCCTTCATGCGTTCAGAGGCTTTGAGTAAGGACTGTCGAGTCTGTTCCCAGATCGACTGAAGGTCAGAGATCAATTCCTCCACGGCAGGAACCTCAGATGATGGAGAGAGAGGCAGAGGAGGACGAGGGTGATGCCCGTAGACCACATAGAAAGGAGACTTGCCTGTGGAACTCGAGTCCAGATGGTTATAAGAAAACTCTGCCCATGGAAGTAGATCGGACCAGTTGTCTTGGCGGCTGGAAACGAAATGACGTAGGTAGTTACCCCGGATCTGATTGACTCTCTCCACTTGCCGTTGGTCTGGGGATGATAGGCAGATGAGAAGTCCAGCTTCATTTGGAGCTGCGAGCAGAGGGCACGCCAAAACTTGGGGACAAATTGAGAGCCTCGGTCGGACACAATGTGAAGAGGAAGTCCATGCAGGCGGAAGATGTGTCGGAAGAACAACTGAGCCAGACGGGGAGCAGAGGGTAGTCCAGGAAGGGCCACGAAGTGAGCCATTTTAGAGAAGCGGTCAGTCACCACCCAAATGACTGTATTGCCCGCGGATGGAGGTAGGTCCGTGATGAAGTCCATCCCTATGTGGTGCCAGGGACAGTCCGGGACTGGCAAGGGCAAAAGTAGGCTGGCAGGTCTTTGAAGGGGTGACTTGTTCCTGGCACAGACTGCGCAGGAAGCCACAAAGTCCTTGACATCCTGAAGGAGATTGGGCCACCAGTAGTGACGGGAGATCAATTGCCCGGTCTTTTGAGCTCCCGGATGCCCGGCAACCAAAGAGGAATGACCCCACTTCAAGATGCGTTTTCGGAGTGCGGGGCGCACATAAGTCTTACCGGGAGGCAGGCTCTGCAGAGTAGAAGTGGCAACTGGTACTAGGCGATCGGGAGGTATTATGTGACGAGGGGATTCCTCTTGCCCCATGACATCGGATGTTCGGGATAATGCATCGGCTTTTATATTCTTCTCGGCTGGACGGAAATGAATAGTAAAGTTGAACCGTGAGAAGAAGGGGGACCACCTGGCCTGCCGGGGATTGAGGCGTTGAGCCGATTGGAGGTAGAGGAGGTTCTTGTGGTCCATGTAGATGTTAATGGGATGTCTAGCCCCCTCTAGGAGATGACGCCACTCCTCCAGTGCCAACTTAATAGCCAGGAGTTCACGGTCTCCAATCGTATAGTTCCTCTCGGCAGGGGAGAAAGTCTTAGAAAAGAACCCGCGGGTTCTGGTCTTGCCTGATGTGTCCCTTTGTGAAAGGATGGCTCCTGCGCCCACAGAAGATGCATCGACTTCAAGAGAAAACGGCTTGGAGACATCCGGACGGACTACAGCAGGAGCAGAGGCAAAGGCAGACTTTAGGCTATTGAAGGCTTGTTCGGCCTCTGGAGGCCAACGTCTGGGATCCGCCTTCTTCTTGGTGAGAGCCACTATGGGTGCGACCAGGGTAGAGAAGTGAGGGATGAACTGCCGATAGTAGTTGGCAAATCCAAGGAAACGTTGGATAGCTCTAAGTCCCACAGGACGTGGCCACTGGAGAACAGCTGAGAGCTTGGCTGGATCCATCTGTAGGCCCTGGTCGGAGACAATGTATCCAAGAAACGGCAGGCTGCGCTGATGGAAAACGCACTTCTCCAGCTTGGCATACAAATGGTTGGCCTGTAGTCTTCGTAGAACCTGCCGTACATGGGACACGTGGGTCTGCTGGTCGTGGGAGAAGACCAGGATGTCGTCAAGATAGACAATGATGCAGACATAGAGGAGATCGCGGAATATATCATTCACAAATTCCTGGAAGACCGCTGGGGCGTTGCATAGGCCGAATGGCATGACCAGATATTCGTAGTGCCCATCTCTGGTGTTGAGAGCGGTCTTCCACTCGTCTCCTTCACGAATATGGATCAAGTTATACGCTCCCCTGAGATCCAGCTTGGAGAAGATCCTAGCTCCACGAAGACGGTCGAATAGTTCGGGTATAAGCGGAAGAGGATAGCGGTTCTTAACAGTCACCTTATTCAAGCCCCGGTAGTCTATGCATGGGCGGAGGGAACCGTCCTTCTTCTGCACAAAGAAAAATCCAGCGCCAGCGGGAGACGTGGATTTACGGATGAAGCCCTTCTGTAAGTTCTCCCGGATTTAGGAGGACATGGCTTCAGTCTCGGACACAGAGAGAGGGTATACTCGACCACGTGGACGAGAAGTAGAAGGTCTATAGGGCAATCATAGGGCCGATGAGGTGGTAGAGAGTCCGCCTCCTTGGCCGAGAAGACATCAACGAAGTCTTGGTATTCCTCCGGTAGTCCGGATAGAGGCTTGGCGTAAGCAGGTGACCTCGTAGAGCACTTGGGTTGAGGAGACCTCAGACACCGATTTGGACAGTCCTGACCCCAGCTGAGAACCTCCCCAGTTCTCCAGTCCAGCTTAGGGGTATGTAATTGCAGCCAAGGGAGACCCAGCAGGATGTTGGAAGAGGAATGGCGCAAGACGTAGAAGGAGATCCTCTCCTGATGTAAGGCGCCCACATGGAGGACTAGAGGTGCAGTCTGGCAGTGCACAGCTTCGGTAAGAATCTCGCCCGTGACCGAAGAGATAGACCGGGGTTGGGCTAGCTGGATCACGGGTAGCGGCCATCTTTGGACCAACGAAGCAGAAATGAAACTGCCAGCAGCGCCAGAGTCGATGAGGGCAGTAGTCTGGAGAACTTGCCCTGAGGGTGTCTGGATGGAGACTGGCATAGTCAACCTTGGAGAGGTGGCATTCACAACTAGGGAGGCCTCTCCCACCGGACCTAGGTGCGAGCGTTTCCTGGACGCTGAGGACATTGGGGACATCTCTGCCGATAGTGATCAGCGCCACCGCAATAGAGGCAGAGATTCAGCTCCAGTCGACGGGCCCTCTCATCAGTCGTCAGGCGAGCTCGTTCCACCTGCATAGGAACTTCTGGAGACGACTGGGGCATAGGAGCAACGGGATTCTGGAACACCGGTGCCAGCCGGGGATGGCGACGGGGCAGACTCAAACGCCGTTCCTGCCGGACCTCCTCCTCTCTCTCGGAAAACCAGGTGTAGACTCCGGTAGCCAGTAGAATGAGTTCGTTCAAGGAGGTAGGAAGGTCTCGGGCAGCGAGCACATCTTTCACTCGACTGGACAGGCCCTTTTTAAAGGTGGCAATTAGGGCGGCCTCATTCCAGTCTAGTTCTGCAGCCAGGGTGCGGAACTGGATGGCGTAATCACCAACGGAGGATGTTCCTTGAGATAGATTGAGGAGAGCAGTCTCAGCCGAAGACGCACGGGCAGGTTCCTCAAAGACAGAGAGGAACTCGGCCAGGAAGATTCGGAGATTGGCAGCAACAGGGTCATCACGGTCCCACAGCGGTGTGGCCCAGGCCAGAGCTCTACCTTCCAATAGGCTGATGATGAAAGCCACTTTAGAGCGCTCGGTGGCAAACTGACTGCTTAGAAGTTCAATATGCATAGTGCATTGAGTCAGGAATCCTCTGCACAACTTGGGGTCACCTCCATATTTACTTGGGAGAGCCAGTCGTAGTTTTGAAGAGGCTGCAGGAGGTGATGACTGCTAAGCTGTGGTATGCTGCTGTACGGCTGCAGTCAGTTGTTGGATCAGCTGTGACTGTTGCTGGATCTGTTGAGCCTGTAGGGCGACCACTCGGGCTACTTCACGGATATCAGGCACCTCGCCGGGATCCATGGTTGGAGCCTACTGTAACGCCTGGAGTAGTGGATCCACTGGACCGTCACTAGCGCTGGCACTAACCTCACCAGGGAGCGGAGTCTAAGGGGCCGCTGGTTTTCACCAGAGCCCGCCGCAAGGCGGGATGGACTTGCTGCGGCAGGCGACCCCCAGGTCGCTACCCCTGGCTTGGTTGCTAGTGACGGCAGGCGAGGCGTGGCAGAAGCAGTAGGCAGGAGATGGTGCTGGCAGAGGTCTGTAAGCGTAACCGCAGGTGACAGGCTGAACACAGGAGCAATAGTGTGACAGAGGAGCAGGAACCAGGAACGAGGACTAGGGACCAGGTAGCGGACAGGAATCAGGAACAAGGACTAGGGACCAGGTAGCGGACAGGAACACCAGGGAGCTGGGCCAAACGCTATGGGAAGCATGTAGAGGCTCCAACACCTGGAAGGGGGCAGGGCTGGAACTTATAGGGGAGTGATTAACATTCAGCCAATTAGGAGCGCACTGCCCCTTTAAATCTGAGACAGTCGGCGCGCGCGCGCCCTAGGAGGCGGGGACGTGCGCGCCGGCTGGCACAGCGACGGGCAGGAGCGCGGTGAGGTGAGGCGCCCCCCGGGGCCGAAGCAACAGCAGCGCCGAGTCCCCGCACATGGACACCGGCTGCTGCAGAAGTGGGAGAGAGGGTGCAGCGGCGGTCCGAAGCACGGGACGCCGCCGTGGCCCTAACAAATATAGACTTTAGGATATACTTGCCGTATAAGACTACCCCTCTACCAACACACACCAAATTAAATTTATAAAAAACATCAGACAGCAGCGAGATCTGAGAGACAGAGAAGGAGGTACAGTAATACCGGTAGGATACAAGGGCAGCCAGACGGGTAAAAGAGGTCTGCTTTTCTGGGCACGGCACCACTCTGCCGTATCTTTTTTTTCCATACCCTGGACGTCTGCAGCTTGCTCTGCCCTTCATAGGGTTGCTCCATATGGCCGGGATGCAGCCGTTTTCGAGCTCCCCCAACTGTATGCTGGAAGCGCAATTTCTCTATTCCGGTTCCAAAGTTTTTCAGCACCCACCCTATAAGATGACACCCGGCGTATAAGACAACCCCTGACTTTTGAGAAGATTTTCCTGGGTTAAAAAGTAGTCTTATACTCAGGAAAATACTTTATATATGTTTGTTAATAAACCAACAACTACCAAAAGAGGCAAAAAGTGGATTCCAACAAAAGGCAAGCTGCAGTGACCACATAATAAACATAAGGCTGGAATCACACACAGCAGTTTTTTAGGAGACTGCCAGTGCAGGTTTTGTGACAAAGCCAGAAGTGGATTAAAAAAAATTGCAAAATATTAAAGTAGGACTTGTACACCTGCTTCCTACTGGATCCACTTCTGGCCTTGGCTCAAACATTGCAGTTTTTATTATTATTTATTATTCAATGATTCGCAGGTGAAAGCACTTTATCACAGTTCACTGCATTATTATTAGGACTTGAGTTTTTATTACAGTAACACAATGAAGTTGGACTGACAATGAAAAGATACAGTACTACAATAAAATGATTACTTACTGCACTTAAGTAATTCAGTAAAGCAATGAAAGTGCATGATGTGTGAACACAGCCTTAGAATTATTTGTTATTGGAACTAATGGCACCTATAGTATAAAAAGCAGGAAGCTTAGGTGAGCAGCCCAATTACAGGGTCTCTTCTCAATCCTGTTTTTTCTGCCTAGTGGGCGTTCTCTGGGAAACCTGAAGAACTTTGATATTTGCACAGCTGCTTGGCCGCATTATTCCTGAGACCTGTTCAGCTATAATAAAGGCAATAAAAGAGAGTACATGAAGGTAAACAAGCCACAATTATATTGAGACTGTAAATTGTTCATATGAGCAAAACAAAAGGCACATATGATGTGCAATAAAAGTAGCTTATGATCGCAATTTCATTTGTATTCACAGTACTGCAGTTTGGGCACAAGTAATATAGTACTGTGAAATAGACTGGTAAAGTAGCATAAACCGATCTATAAAACAGCCAGTGCAGTTAAGGTAGATTAGGGTCCCATTAGACAAAGTGATTTTAAACCACAAACAATCGCACATTAGAGCTACTTGCAATCGTTCACCATATTACACAGAACGATAGTCGTTAGTTACGATCATTACTACGATCAATTACTCCATCTGATCCCAGCAAAAGAGCGAACGATGTGGAATTAAACTGAACGATTAGCAAACGACAACAGCCCACATAAAATTTCTCATTCACTGGTCGTTTGATCATTTTCTGCATAAACACAAAACAATTGTATTTTAAATTCGAATGATATAACGTTTTTTTGCACGGTAATCGTATCGTGTAATAGGGCCCTTTCACAATACCGGACATAGTTACCTTCTAAGAGGAGCATAATTGTTTAATTAAAGGACCTATCGTAAAACATGGCTTATCTAAAAAATTACATCCTCCTGTCCCATGTAAAGAGCAAGGAACTTGAAAGAGTTCACAAGTGCACCCATTCCCATAAGAACAGTCATAGGGGAGAGGATGCAGCAGCTTTCATTCACCCTCCTTCTGCCAAGTGGCTCCTCCTTGCATTCAAGCTCAGGCTGTCAGTCAAGCAGTTCTAGGTGGGAGTAGGGTGCAGTGAGCATGAATGAAAGCTACAGTGCCACCTTCCCATAGTTGGATACCAGACTTGATAGTTGCCATTTAAAGTTTTTTTTCCCAGCACTACATAGAGCTGAAGAGAACTGCATTGGAATGCTGCCTTCCTCACCTGTGAGGTCCTCCTGGGATAGGTATGTAAAGCCCCAGGGACCTGACGGGTTTTCTTTAAAATTAAAGTGACACAGAATAAAGAGTATCAGAAATTATCCCTGCTTGCTAGCTCCAGAGCAGTACTGGCCCAGTGTAGGTGACAAAAGACCAAAGCAAACAAGTCATTTATTGGCTATAATATTAATCATCATAAGTCATTCATAGAGACCAATGTAGAAACCTATGAGAACACTATTTCTGCTATTATATTGATTTATCAGACACACCTCTCAAAAATCCTGTTTATGTTTCTTCTCTATTGACGAAGATAAGTCGTTTGATCTATTGGATTCAGCCTGACTTACAGCAACTTCATTGCACATTGGTCTTGGACGCCCAATTGACCTCCAACCCCACTGATCTAGGGATTATGCTTACACCTAATCTACCTAACCTGCTGACTTCATACTGATCTTACCTGCTAGACCTAAGATACATGACATTCTCCTGGTGGTTATGCACTGCTACTATAAAGCTACCCCAGCTCCTTGTTTGATCTTTGCACAATATATCTTCATAAGTAATAGAAAACCAGTAAGGATCAAGATATCCATTGTGTGTAGGACCAAAGACAAGGACAGGATTAGTCTGCCTTACCACCAGTTGTTTACCACAAAGTCAAAGCGCGCTGGAACTTCTGCAGTCCCGCCGTCCCTGCTGGATTGGTATTAGCCATACACCTTTTGGCTGAATGCTGATTTAGCTGCCACTATTTTTCTTAAATCGTTTACTAGAGATATATGCCAAGCCAAAAATCTCTCCAGAAGAAAAGTGTGTCCATCTTCAGAGAGCTGCTTCAAGGTTATTTCCCCTTGTCAGTACAGAACAAGGTATTGGATGGCTAGTGAGAGGCCTATTGTCGTGGGATCAAAGGGATACTAGATACTAGGCTTTAAAGAAGCCTTCCTAGTAAACCATACCAAATGTCAAAAACTAAAGTGCTGTGTATCTGTATTTTACTATAATTTTCTATAGCAGTAGCAGTACTTCCCACTGAAGCTTTATTTACATCAGACTGTTCAAGGAAACCTGTTATTACTTCCATGCTGCCCAAAACATAAGGAATCAGGGTGGTTCTCAGCAGCTTTTCCTGCGCCAACAGCCTAGGTTTCTTCCTGTTAGGCCTTATGCACACGTTCCGTAATTTTTTCGGGTCCGGAAACCACCCGCTAAAAATTACGGGTTGGACATCCGTATTGCTTCCGTATTGCATCCGGAAGCACGGAAGTCTGATGATGCCTGCAATCCCAACCCGAGCACGGAAGCGTCCCCAGTTGCCATGGTGATTGCAGGAGGACACTTCTGTGCTTGGTCTTTACAGGCATCATCAGACCCCTCCTGCGATCACCATGGCAACCGGGGACGCTTCCGTGCTTGGCCGGAATCAGACCCCCTCTGCGGCATCAGACCCCCTCTGCGGCATCAGACCCCCCTCTGCGGCATCAGACCCCCTCTGCGGCATCAGACCCCCTCCTGCGGTAAGGATGCGATCTCCTATGCGATCCTCCTGTGCTGTTCTGCCTTCAGTGCTCTTAATTGATTCATTGATACTTTCCTAACTACATTGTAAACACCCCAATTTATTGAGGTAATTGGTACTTGTACCTGCCAATCATCATTACCAATTAGCACAATAAATTGGTGTTTACTATGTGGTTAGGAAAGTATCAATGAATCAATTAAGAGACTGTGAGCAGTAAATGAATGGCCTGTCAGCTAAATTCGGCACAATATAAAGTATGTAATGTTCCGAGCAGGCACCCTTCTGTATGGTCTTCACCTTGTGGAGTACTACAGATCCCAGCTCTCTGATATACCATCACCAACACTGCCTCAATACATTCGTCTACTGATTCTGCTATAATCAGCACACTATAGGATTCTGCTACAATCGGCATACGGTGTGCAGCAACAGAGATCCGGAGAACTATAGATCCCAGCACTTCTATATACTGCTGTGCAAATGGGAGCATGAGTTATCCATGGAAATACTACGGAAATACGGATGCCAAACATGTTGCAATCCGCAAGCAATCCGTAGACAATTGATGTCAATGAGAGCATCCGTGAAAAAATCCGGGTCCGCACCGGGTCCGCACTAGGACATGTCCTTTTTTTTTTACGGATTGATTTTCATCCATTTCTGCTACTGATCGTGTGAATAGCCCAATAGACTTCAATGTGCACTAACTCGGATACGGAAATACGGATCCGTAAATTACGGAACGTGTGAATAAGGCCTTAGGTATAGGGAGAGCCCTCTCAAGGCCAGTGGGGCAGGGAGAAACTGTCAGGGACCACGCTCAATGACTCATCTTTCAGGCAGCCTGAAAGTGAAGATAGGTTTCCTTTAAGCCAAGACTTTGAGGGAGCTCCTGCTCTTGCTGAATCTATCATTCGCACTCACTGCCTTGAGTGCTGTCGTACACAGGACTTTATTAGAACAATGTGACGGTAACAGGAGGATTCTGCTGTATCAAATCGATGGTAATGCTGCGCGCTCACCACAAAACTGTCCTGGGACTATTACAACCTCCGTGTGTTAGATGACAGAAATAGTTTCCTCTCCAAATCAATGCAGTCTCAGGTTTTGAGCGATGGGATGATATTGGAAAATCACACAGCTGCTTATTGTGTCCAGACTTCTAAAATAAGATGAGCATCCCCACGGTGCACACCGCAAAGGACACTACAAGAAATCCATATCATGACCTCTGAGAAGCCTCAATATTTTCAGCCCTGTGTTTTATCCTTATCGTATTAACTCTTTCACACCCTTTGTAACTGTATCTGATACCATCAAAGTACATTTCCCCAACTATGTTAAAATTGTGAATGTTAAAGGAGAAGTCCGACGGGGAGGTGGATGGGGGTTTGAATATTGATAGTGGGCAGGTTGTGGGGGGGAAATAACAAACAATGCTTACCGGACCTCATGCCTATCCTGCGCCGCATCGCCGGACTCCCGTACCCTACCGAATGTAATTTTTCCCACAGTGTTCCCCCCAGACCGAAATTATTTTTTTACCCCCCGCCGGACTTTTCCTTTAAATAATGTAACCTCTGAGCTAGCTCATTTATTTTAATCTATGTAGGTGTCAATGTTCTGTACTTACAGCCTGGCAATGTTACATACTTACATACTTTAGTTCTTGGGGAGAGGATACATGTATTACCTTTCATTTAGCTGCCATCTGCCAAAAAATATACTGTTTTATGTTGTAGTGAAGTACCAAAGAGGTGTGGCCTAGGCAGTTGTGAACTCTGATCTGCCTTGGCCACACCTCTTTGGCACATCGCTAAAGCATAAAACACCAGTTTTAGCACATTGCAGTTACAGAGAGCTAAAAAAAAATATAATTTGTGTATCCATTTTCCCAACAACTATATAACATTGTTAGCATGTTGGTACTCCATCTCCAGGTGACAGGTTTACTTTAATGTACAGTATACTGTTCATTAACCAGAGGGCCAGGATGAACATCTAAAAGAGATCCTACAGCAGATATAATACTGGAAAGACCTAGACCCAGAATGGTGGTCTGGTGCTCGACCGGCCTTGATTTAAGTAGATGATGACCTTTATTGCTCCAGGGACCCCCTTAATTTCAGCATCAGCTTTTTTAGAATTTTTAGACCTTGTTTTTTTTTTACACAGTTCTGCAGCTTTTTGGAGAGGTTTCACATATCCATGTTGTGCTGCTCACTTCAAGGATGCTAGTGACTCAGATGTTTGACTCCAGTGGATGAGCATCATTGTCAGTGTGTGAAGCGAAGCCATGGAGCAGCAGACACGATGACAGCTGCTTATTACTGTGCCAGGTCACTGCTAATGAGTCAGTGTGAAAACATAGACGTCTGCTGCCCGGTGAGACACAGACCGCCCCCCTGGCCGTAAAACAGGAGACACCTCAGGTCATCATGATTACTGCTCATAAACCCAGCAGCAGCTGCTCTTTCATCAGTCCTGCTGATATATGAGTATAATGTATCAATACCAAAGACTCCATGTCCCATATAGAGCTGGGGCTGAAATATTGTACCTACGACAGAGTAGCATACACTACTCACAATAAGTTAGGGACATTTCGCTTGTGGGTTAAATTTATGAAAAACGTAAAAAGTTTACACTCCAGTGATCCAGTTATATCACAAGAAGTAGGGCATTTAGGTATAAGCATGCCATGGTGATTTCCTCATCTCAAATGATTTATTGGAACAAAAGCCAACACCAGTGGTGGGTTTACCCCAACAAAAAAATGGCTAACTTCTCATGTGCCCTTCAGACTTCTTGTCTGCTGAGGCATGGATTTGCACTCTTCTGGAAGGGCATCCTTAAGGTCTGGGGTACAGAGTTATAAGCCTCTACATGGCGGCTCAGCTCATCCCTGTTAAGTCTAAATTTAGATGTTGACCTCTCTCTATGGAGAGAAGCCGAAAACCCAGGTAAAGGATGGTTTTTAAATTATATCTAGAGTTGGAATCCTGCAGTATTACCAGCTCGTTACTTATACGTCATGGACACAGATAAGACAATGTATCATGATTATAAGCCTGGAGAAATGGCCCAAGTTTTATTATGGTAATCACATTTTATAGACAGATAAAATATAGGGTGGTAACAAATGCTAATAAGACATAGATGAGGCGGTGCTCGTGATTTAGATATTCAGTCATGCGCAATGGCATCTATATTAGTATTCATTATTATTATTCAAAAAGGTCAAAAAGGGTAGAACAATACATTCTGTGCAAAGATACTTTTTCATGAATCCAAGAGCACAATGTATTTGTTTTCCATAAATTGTTTATAGATAAGTGTCTCTGGGTCCTTGGGTATTATGCCTACAAATGATAACTTTCCAGGAGCTGTTCTCAGTGACGTGCTTGCAGCATTCCTCTTCTTCATCCAGAACATCTCTCTGTCACCCTCTGATCACGCTCTCATCACGCTCTGATCATCTCCAGTCTCTTAAGAGGGCAATCTATATAGGTGTAGTCATATAGGTACGGTGCAAGTAGGTAAAATCCCATAATCTGGCCTTATCATTCCCCCATTTGACATCCGTGAAGCCTTGGACTGGAATCACTGTGGTTGGTACATAGCCAGAGGTTCCAAAGATACTGTCTGAGCCGCGGGTTGCTCAGGGGTCACATCTTCTCCATAGGGTGAACCCTTCCTCCAAGTACTTGTCCAGCATCCAACCTCCAGAAATGTCCAGGCGACACAGATTTCAAGAGAACCGGAAAAGGAAGGGAAAACACAGTTAGTTACTCTTTATCTAAGAATTGATCTTCTCCTCTTTCGAGGTTTTATGCGAAAGAAAATACACATAAACACTTTTACTGACTAACAGATCAGTATTATGCATAAGACCACTTGGATGAGACCCTGAAGGACTTCTATTAGTTTATGGGCATCACCATAGGATAGATAAAAATAGTACCATACATTTTATTGAAAGTTATAGATGGCGGAACAAACTTACAGCAGATGTGGTAGTGAGATCTGCAATAACCGAAAGAAAATACTAAACAATGGGTGAGTCTTTATAGTATACATCAATATACAGCTTAGTTACAACAAAACAAATAAAAGCTTATTATCAATACCCAAAATAACATATATATATATATGACAAATACCTCTCTGGATTTTATCAAAACAACCAAACCTTATTGTCTTATCACTCCTGTCCCTAATCTTGACTACAGATGTAGCCCCCTTCTCTAGGTCCCTTTACCGTAGGAAGGCTTTAAAGGTAAGACAATCCTCCGTCTCGAACCTAACTAGTCTCCTGTCACTCCTACGTCTCCGTGTGACAATGAGTGATCAGACAATAAGTTCTTCACTGTATATAACAGACGTGACTCTATCACAAGGACTCTACCACTTAGGCATCATGTGGGTATTGGAAAGTCACAACAACTAACTTTAAAAAGTTTCTGAAAAAGAAAAGTTTAGATGTGAACAAATCTTATCTCATGGCAAAAGCAAAAATAAAAGTTCATTGATACATAAACTAAAAACAGCATAACAGATAAATGCAATAAAATCTCCACAATGTGACCTACTATGTAACCACTAGATTCACTTAAAATAACCAGATAATGAATTCACACTCGTCAGTATGAGATCTTCAGAATTTTCCACTTCTTTTTAGTCTTTTTTTACTTCGTTTTGTACATAGAAAACATCTTTATAATTAGATCACACAGGCCTAATGACTGGTCTCATGGTCCCATCTCTTACTGTACATAATCATATAGTATAATACATACACCAATAATATGAAGTAACTGGGCGCTTATTACCGATATAATATTTGGATCCTACTGAATTATCTCTTGTCTGACTGAGATCATCATATATTACACATAAGATAACCACCATAGAAATAAAAGCAAAGTGTAAACGATACATCACCTAAGGTTTCAAAGCCTTTTTATGAGAATAATATATCATATGATCCTTTTTGTAATAGTAGCATTGGTATGGATCCTTTATCCTTAAACCCATCTTTTGACTGACAGGCCTCTTTACAGACACTTGGATTCTTGGCCTCAGTTATATCGCTTCTTTTAAGGCCACTAGTATCACCTCAGACATTGGCTTTGTCGTCTCCCATAGTTTTGTCTGACCTGTAAAGAAGACACCAGTACAGACAAGGACATACCTATATAGGCCACCTGTGGCAGGTGGATGACGTCCACTTACATTCCCTGAAACAGGCAGGAAGATGACAGACTATGCAGACAGGCACTTTACGGTGTTACTTACAGTAGGTTATGGCAGGTGTAGATAATACAGCCCTACACAACCCTCTCCTATATTTGTTGTCCCCTGGGCCGCCCAATGTGAGGATACTACATCACATTACACATGGCTTCCTTCTGCTGGTTTTGTCAGATAACTTACAGTGGGATACAAGGCTGTCGGCAAATAGTTATTGGATGCCATCTTTACCCTGTACCTCTTCTCCATCCGCTGGTCTCACAGCTTGTTGCTGATTGTCTCTGGAAAAGACTTAAAAACAAACAGATCCACATCTCCCCTCCACCTGTACACTATGTACGGTTACCTCAGGAAGGGACTGGAAACATCTCCCCATTCCCTTGTACGCTGTTACCTTGGGAAGAGCACAGAAACCACAGCATCACCAGCTTCATCCATCATCCATCACCCTTTAGGCTTCAGGGTTTGTCTGCGTGAACGTTGCGTCAGCCGCTCTATGGCAGCTTTTCTTCTTCATTGAACATTTTTTTTTTTACAAGTGTTTTTGGTAAGCCCAGGGACCAAACAAATCTCTAATTTGCCAATTAACCCATAATGGTGGGCTTCATATAGACATCTGCACAGTTACCTTCAACCATCCTACATGTCTCAGTGATTGTCCTCACCTCCAGCTTATGGCAGGAGCGGTTTCTGCAGTGGAACGTCACACTGCATGGCGGTCACCATATATCCTTGCGTCTTGTGTCATCCATCTTTGAAAAGTCTGGGACAATCTACAATGAAAACTTTTAAACTTTCATTAATATTTGGGCTTTCAATTTCATTTTCATCTTTCACAATTTAAAATATCAAACACAATAAGTAATAAAAACATCCTTATTCAAAAATAATTAAAAAATAATTAAATTAAAAATTTAAAACATCAAAATTGACTACTCCATCAAAATGGGCTGCTCCCATTTCCATTCACCTCTATCCCCTCCCCCATTTGAATCTACATCAAGAGGCAACAGAGATGCTGGATTCAATGCACTTAGCAAAAAAATATATATTGGGGGCATAAGGAGTGCAGACTGGAGCCATGGATATGGGTTTGGTTTTTACTAGGGATAAAAATACATATATATTCATGAGCTAGTCTGCCATAATCATCACAAAACTGTTAACCCTAAAGGTAAAAACATAAAAAAAATTAAATAAATCAGCTGAAATGAATATTCCTTCAATCCGCTGCTCTTATCAGTAAACAGACCGCTCTGTGCCTCACTTCTAACCTTGAGCAGTGAGCAGTAAAATCATAGATACAAGAGTTAAAGAGTTTTTTTTTTTTCTAACATCCTTGAAGTTACAGAAGATATCAGCGCTGTGCTCTTATACACCAGACTGTAACCTTGGACAGTGGCACACATAACTTATAACTTAGTAGGAAAAAAAAAAAAAACAATTTGCATAGAACTTATTAGGATAGATGTGTACACATATATACACATATATATAAAGACTTGTTAAATAAAGTTACATAGAAATATATATATTACAGTAGTAAGTTACTACTCCTTAGAAATATATATATTTTACTGTAGTAAACTACTTATTCTTTGAAATATCATACGTTGGGGACACACACTTAAAGAAAATCTGCTTACAATATATATTGGGATACATATATACCTACAACATACTTTTTAAATACAAATGTGTAAGTTACAGTAATAAGTTACTACAGGCTCCTTATACCATTGGGTTCTTAATAAGTGCACAAAATTCTGCGTTTGATCTTTACCAATTATCACTTTCTCTTGACATTCCTAATAAAACGTACTTTTTCCCTCTGACTACTGACACTTCCGTATAACAATCTTATACACTAACAGGTCTACTAAACCGGACTTCTTCAAACAGTCTCATTGCTTTTCCTTTCAACAAACCTTTGTCTAACTTTCCTCACCATCAGGTAATAACATTTCTTAATAAATGTGCAAAACAGTTGTCAGACTCTATCGGAGAGTCCTGTGCCCGCCCCCTCAGTGACACTAAGCAGTATGGGTGG
The DNA here is from genome assembly GCF_027789765.1 of Dendropsophus ebraccatus. Lineage (NCBI taxonomy): Eukaryota > Metazoa > Chordata > Amphibia > Anura > Hylidae > Dendropsophus > Dendropsophus ebraccatus. The sequence continues at coordinate 102,955,680 of NC_091457.1, read as the reverse complement.
AGGACAGAAATGCCAGGAGTTAAAATGGCCACCGGACTAGATAACTAGATATAGGGGTGTTGGCTTAGGGCATGGTTTTGAGACGTCACAATTATAATACAGACGTGGATGATATGTGGGAGTGGTTGGCTTTCAGTCGCCATCTTTGATTACAAAAAAACTGGCGTACATGAATAAGCAAATGTTCCACGGTCGGGACAACAGAAAATGATCAACATTTTGTAACAAGTCACATACTACTTCTAAAGGGGAACACCAGCTTAGTAAGACTGGCTGAAATACAACAGTATATAATGTAGGAGCGTACATTACATTACACTAACAGCTCTGATTCTTTTTTTTTTTTTTTTTTCTCTAACTCTGCTTGCATGTTATCTGCAGCCCTCAGAGCTGGTTGATGGCCTTGTACAAAACATAACAAATAACACACACAAAAAAACTTTGTATGCTGCTTCACTACGCAGCATTAATTAACCTCTTTTCAGCTCTCTCAGTACTGTATCTAGCAATGAGCTGGACTGTTCTCCTTGTCTGAGTACGTGGCTTTGTTAGAGGTTAGGCTGCCCACCTCCACAAAGGCATTGGTCTTACTATCAGGTCAGGGGCACTTTAAATCAAAGTGACTACTTTAACAGCTGACCAAGGGGAAGATTCCTGCAAAACAAAGGGTCTATACGCCACCATTGGAGGTAGGTTGGCTTTTTGCAGGATCTGGGGTTTGTATACAGATATAAACTGGGTGCAATGATGTAACATAATGATGTGGCTTGGGTCTGCCACACACACTACAATATTCTGTCTTATCTAGATATTGCTGGTAACCGGCACATGACATGTCCACCCAGCTGGACCTGTGCTTCCCACCCATTATCCTGAATGTTTTCCTTCTGTCTGACCCTCTGGCTCTCATCTATCTACTCCACACCCTCCCCTCTTAGAACTCTAATCCTTGATTCCCCCTTAGGGATAGTACTTACATTGACCCTAAGGTTCCTGTAAATTCCAAGGACCCATTTGCCCTGCATGTTACATGTAGGTCTGGTTACCTACCCACAAGGCAAAATTAAGTGTGCACAGGAGTGTGAGGAGTTTCCCAGGTGTTGGTCAGAGAGCCAGAGGTTGGTGGGGCTAAGGCATGTATCTGCCTTCATATCAAACCTCCTAAAAGATCTGTTCTAGATCTTGCACTGCATCTTTTCATGCCCGTCGCTAACTATATCTTAGCTGTTCAATTTCCCATAGCCCTCCCATAAAGATGATGGGTTCCTCTTTAGTGAACATCTTTCCCATTCTCACCCTGATCCTAGATAGCTTATCGGGGACTCTCCAGACCTGTCTAGGTCTTGTCTAGTAGGCTCCTGCTTGCGGCGGGATGCCTTCCCTCTTTGCTCTCTCCTTCTAGGAGGCGAGAATCGTCCACGGATCTACTGATCCATGCCGTGTATGTCGGTAAGCCTTCCACAAGGCAAACCCAAGGAGTGGAACTAATACAAGTACTGTTTCCACCATCCTCTGGACAGATAATTCTCAGTTCAGGAACCCATTCATACAAAGAGTCTATGCGCCTACTGCCTGTGACCTTGCAGCTGCTCTCGATGTCATGCTGTATTACAAGGGTTAAGCATTAATCACAGCCTCCCCGTAAGGACGTAGAAGTGAATAAGTTCGGCAATCCCTTTTTCTTAATTCAGCATAAATAAAGCAACAGCTTATCTCAATCACACAACAGTTTGCGACGGCAATGCAGCACTTTAACCTTGTCCTATCCTGGGTTACAGAGTTCTTTGTCTAACAAATAGACTCAGCTTTACAAACATATATATAGAACGCAGGTGTGACGGGAATCTGATTAGATCCGTTCCCCTGAGGCACAGATAGTACGTAAGAAAGGAAAGTCTTTCTTACCTGGCCAGTTATATCTGTGCGTCCGATGACGGATAAATCACCGCATCCCGTCTGTCTGCGTTCTGGTTGCAAGCGGCTGAGTCCCGGTTCGGACGCCAAAATGTTAAGTCTAAATTTAGATGTTGACCTCTCTCTATGGAGAGAAGCCGAAAACCCAGGTAAAGGATGGTTTTTAAATTATATCTAGAGTTGGAATCCTGCAGTATTACCAGCTCGTTACTTATACGTCATGGACACAGATAAGACAATGTATCATGATTATAAGCCTGGAGAAATGGCCCAAGTTTTATTATGGTAATCACATTTTATAGACAGATAAAATATAGGGTGGTAACAAATGCTAATAAGACATAGATGAGGCGGTGCTCGTGATTTAGATATTCAGTCATGCGCAATGGCATCTATATTAGTATTCATTATTATTATTCAAAAAGGTCAAAAAGGGTAGAACAATACATTCTGTGCAAAGATACTTTTTCATGAATCCAAGAGCACAATGTATTTGTTTTCCATAAATTGTTTATAGATAAGTGTCTCTGGGTCCTTGGGTATTATGCCTACAAATGATAACTTTCCAGGAGCTGTTCTCAGTGACGTGCTTGCAGCATTCCTCTTCTTCATCCAGAACATCTCTCTGTCACCCTCTGATCACGCTCTCATCACGCTCTGATCATCTCCAGTCTCTTAAGAGGGCAATCTATATAGGTGTAGTCATATAGGTACGGTGCAAGTAGGTAAAATCCCATAATCTGGCCTTATCAATCCCATAAGTTTTCTGTGAGATTAAGGTCTGGAGAAAGTGTAGGCCACTAGATATGAGGCGCCCTAGTCTTCAGCAGCCGTTCCCTAATGATGGGACCTCAATGAGCTGGAGCATTGTCGTCCATAAAGATAAAGATTAGGTGGTTGTGTTGTTTATGCAGAGACACAATGACTGGATTAATGATGCAGGCAGTATGGGCCTGTCTCTGTACCATTTACAAAGTGTAGGGAAGTTCTGTACTAGATTCTGTACTAGACTAGATACTGTACACCTAGCGCTAATGTAACACCACCATGACCAAAGGCAACAATGGCTGATGCATAGCACTCTCTTTCAACACTTTCTGGACAAGAGACCATTGGGCTTCAGTGCTACTGATGAGAGTTGATTCACACTAGGCAGCAATATTGGAGACATCAAGGAAAGTTCTATACTTCAGCCTTTTACCCTGAAAACTGATTTTGAAAATTGATTGAAACTGAAAAGGAAAAAGTTACAGCTCCTGGAGGTTGAGAAGAAAAAAATGGAAACAAAATGGCAAAAATTGGTTGCAGGATCTTGTTCCTGTTCTGCATGTTGCTTCAAATGAGGCCGTGTCAGGTAGGGGGGCTGGGATGACAACAGACAGGTGCCGCCCTAGAACTGACACCTGCCCCAGCTGGCCCTGCCTACTTGCCTCAACAGCCCTAAATGGCAGCGGACAACCGGGCGACATTTCCTAACTTGATCCAAGTGGAAACACAAAACAGAGACAAGACTAACACGCAAAAGGGGATAGTCAGAGGTCCCAGTCAGTAACAGCTGGTCAATATAAGTATAAGGTCAAGATCCAAAAAATAGTCGGGGTACAAGCCAAAAGTCGGGTAATCAAGAACACAAGTCAGAGTAAATCACTAGGTCAAGAAATGCTAGATATTTAGGCTCTCTCAAGGCAAGAAACTTGAGACAAGTGAAGGTGCTTATAGAACTAGGAGTCGCAGCTCAGCCCAGATACCGACAGCTGACTGGAAGAGTCAGTTGTCAAAATCACTCTGATCACAAAAACCTAGTGCTGATCAGCATGGGGAGTGAAACACTGGACACTGCTACATCAAGGAATAGCAGAGTGGAATCTAAGAAGCAGTCTGGTTGCTATGGATGCCATCGGCACGCCTTTTGCAACCGGCCCGAGGGGTTGCTACATATGCTTTGACAGCACGCATTGGCGACGCCGGGAGCTGAGCGTACAGCCTTAATCCTAACAGGCCGGCTCACCAATAAGTGCCTCCCTTTTAATTCTGGCATGTACTAATTCAGAAACAATTTTTATACTTTTTGTTATTGTGGCTCCAAAGACTGGGGAATTTATCATTGTTAGTACAACAATTTTAGGCATAAATAATTTGTGCAAAATTTGCGACGTGGTCCTTTTAGGATGAGCCAGCTACTTTAGAAAATGAAGGCAGGCCTTCACTATAAAAGGGACAGGGCCACCACTGGCTGTTACATTTCCTATAATTTTCTCTGGCATAAATCATATTGGATATCTACATTACCTCAGAGCTGGCAAAGGTTTCTAAGGCTGCCACACAGGCAATCACAGATGTGCCTGATTTATTGAGATGCCATGGGTGGGATTTAAGATAAGACCAGTTTATAAGAAAATGATTTTGGTAAATCCTCCCCTTAGTTCTTAAAAGGTATACCAAGATATTAAGGCTCCACGAAGGATAAAAGGACACACTTCACCTACCTTGGATAAATGATGTACTTTGGATATGCTTTGGATGCCTGTATGCCAGGAAAATCTGCCTACATACATGCTAACAAAACACAGCATTTACTGAGCTCAAGGAGATCAGTGAGAAGATTCAAATGAAGTACTCAATCAAAAGTCTCCACTGGTGCCCCCCAAAATTTAAATATGTAAAAAAGGAGTCTGTGGAGCCCAGGTTGCGAATCTCAAAACACGGGATAGCCAGATATCCCTAGCCTGTTGCCACGGGGTGCCTCCATGATGGGGAGAGCACCACACCACCCTGATAGATAACCCCTTAAGTCCCACTCGGTTGCGAGTATTGGAACATAAATAGGTTCGTAAGAAGAAAGATGAGGGCACTCACCGCTTATGTGATCTTCTTTTTATTTCAATTCATCTCTTTGCTTGCATGAATAGTACAGGGCATACTGGGCTTAACGAGGACGCCAGACACCCACCGGATCGGGTAACAGCTGTTTTACGCGCATGTGCGCTTCTACAGACACCCTGATACCAAACAGCCAGGGGCATAGCTAGGATTCATGGGGCCCCATAGCAAAAAACTGTATGGGGCCCTCCCCTATATATACTCGGTGAAAAAAAATTCTCTTGTGGCCAGAGGCAGAATCCTATGGTTATATACATAGGTACAGGAGCAGACTACTTTTTGCTTAACCCTATATTTACTGCAGTGTGTAAGTGACCCAGTGTTCTCTTACATGCTGCAACACAAAAAAGGGTTAATAGAGAAGACAGTTAGCTCTCTCCTTTGCTACTCCTGCACTGATAACCCCTGACCTCTGCAGGAACTCAGAGAACAGAGGTCAGAGGTTATCAGAGTAGTCAGACAGAGAGCTAATTGTCTTCTGTATTAACCCTTTTTTTGTTTTGCAGCATGTAAGAGAACACTGGGTCACTTACACACTGCAGTAAATAAGGGGTTAAGCAAAAGGACACAGGAGGCTCTTATCTTCCCTGGGCCCCCTCCCTCCACGGGCCCCATAGCAACCGCCTTCCCTGCCTCTATGGTAGTTAAGCCACTGCAAAACAGCACATCGACTACTTTTCACCCCATAAATAGGCAGACTGATTACAAGTGTAAAGACACCTGTGGTGCTAAATACAGGGCACATTTTAGCATCCCTTGGCCAAATAATTTTCAGTCTTTTTTTAAAGGGACAACCATTTTTGTCTGGGATCGTTTCATTATGTTTGTGTTTTTTTCAAATTTTTCTGCTGAACCACAATTCCAAAGCAATGTCTGACTTTTATTAGGTGATTCTTGGTAAATTAAAAATTTTAAATACTTTTGCCAGTTTCAGGTTATTTCAGTGACCATTGAGGGTATTTTTTTTTTTTTTAACAAAAGGGTGCAAAAATTTTGTCCACGTGTGTAGATAGGCTAGTTGTAACAATCCAACAGGTATAGACCCGCTGTGTTACCTTACTGATTTTACTTTGGGCCACACTCAGTTGCAGAATCTAAAGGCCCTTTTACATGGGCTGATTTTTGGCAAGAAGCGTGCGTTGCTAGACGCACTTCTTCGGCCGACAATTGGCCCGTGTAAGTGTCTGTGAACGAATCTTTTGTGCAGACCTTAAATCCATTATTTATCAGGGATGTGTCGCAAAAAATTTCATTGGCCGCACAAATGATACAGTGATCATTCATGCAGTCCAGCTGCTCGATTATTTTTGCAATGTAGAGGCACTGCAAACAAGTGTCAATCTTGTTTAACGGTGCTTGTTTACGACCATGGGTGGCTGAAGATTAAAGGCCCTATTACACAGAACGATTATCTGCAGTCATAAACCACAATGTTGCTCAGGCACAGGCCTTAAATAGGTGATGTCAGAAAGGGATAGGAGGAGGGCACATTAGAGCGGTATGCACTGGTCATTTAAGCTGCAGCCAGTGCATACTTGAGAGAGTCATAAAATCGTGTGGAGACTTACAGGCCAATCATGCTTCACCGGAAATTCTGGGAAGAAGAATATGCAAAACAACTCTCTGAAGCCACCTTTCCGTGGTTTCACTGCAAATAGTGTTGTTAGAACATATACCAAGGGAGAAATCCTTCCAGATGGAAAGATTATCCATGTTTTTTCCTTTTTATTGTGCTAAAAATAGCTTTATTTACAATAATTCTTCACACTTACTAGATACACCCCTTGTAAAAGCGTGTACTTATTGTACACAAGTGGTGATGAAAGTAGTGATTCAGTTTCGCCACTAGATGTTAGGGTATGTGTATTTAGATGCTGCACGGCTGAAGTATGGAAAGGGTTATTGTTTATTTGTGTGTCACATGGATCTGTGAACCTATGGGAATGTCTTCTATCCTATCCTATCCTATCATCTTTCTCTTTACTTCTAATGCACTCTTCACTTACTCAAAGCGCACCTTATATATGCTGAGGAAGGAAGTCACATGTGTGACTGGAAGTGTGAGTCTTTTGTGTTGGATTAGTGGAATTTGAGAGAGAGAGCATTGACTTTAAAGCGCAACTATAATTTCAGTAGCCAAAAAATGAAATTCCTCAAATAAAAGGCCCTCGTGTTACCTTTTAAAAAGAGCCCTAAACTGCGTTGATAGCATGTACGCTCGCTGAGATATCCCCAGTTGTTTGGCTCAGAGGAATAAATGAATTTTTCTTCTGGCTGACTGGAAGTGGGCGTGGCCTGTCCCTCATCTCCCTGGCTGCGTCCCTCCATTCACTGAGCAGCACCTTAGCAGATGTATCACACATAGCAGGATCAGATAGAGCCCCAGCATACAGTATCACAATGTAAGATTAGATACAGAGCCCCAGCAGATGGTATCACACACAGTGGGATTAGATACAGTCATCTGCCCTCATAACACTGTAGGATAATGTCAGCCAGACAGGGGGAGGACCTGTTGCAGACATCTGATAGTGAATGTTCTATGTACTATGGAAGGACTACAGCTGTGTTGTGCTGGGACTTGTAGTTTTCCCCTCAGTGACTCGCCCACTCTCCCTCATGCAGTACATTGGAGTGATGGTGGCACTGGATACACTTGTGCCTCCATCCAGCTCTTCCCCTGCGCTGCTCCTCACACACAACACCCTCAGCTCTGCTTAGTCACCTCTGTGAGGGGAGGGGGGAGAGAACGCTGCTAGGAGGTGAGGGGAGGGGGGGGGGAGGTTTTGTTTATGTCTGTGTCAGGGCTGTTATCTGATCCTCCTGTCAGAGTCCGTACACTCAGGACGGATTTGCAGGGAGGGGGCGTGTCCAGCAGCAATGCAGAAATAAGTCAGAGCCAGACAGAGCTGTAAGGGCATAGTCAGCCTTATGTATTTAAAAAACTGTTCATTTATGTGTATTGCAAAAAGTCTTATCATGACCTAAGCTAACTAAAACTGAATGGTCAAAATATTTTATAGTTGCGCTTTAATTGTTTGGCGTGAGATGGGGTAAAAATAGTAAATTCTGCTGTCTCCATGCTGAGTTTTAAAAAACAGGAGAAAAAGAATGAAGATATAGCTCATAGACACTCTGGGATTCTAGCTAGCAGAAAGGTGAAATCTGGACAAGAGACCCCTGAAATTATCATCACAATAGAGGTGGTACTTGAAGCCATAGGTTGTGTTCTGTCCCAGACCAAATGTATAGATTAAGAAGAATAGGGATACCAGGACGAAGCCTTGGAGGACTCCAGCTGTGAGAGGGCAAGATGAGGAAGTGGTGTGTGACAGTGAATATACAGTTAGTGAGGCATCAGTAGATCCAGGAGAAGCCACATTTCAGGAGTGAGATAGATTGGAAGCTAAAAAAAGAGGGTGAGCCGAACCAGGGACAGCTCCAGCTTTATGCAGTCCCTTGGGCAGAACCTTAGTGCGCCCATTTGCAGAGCAACTCATGAAGCAGGAGTGAAACAGCAGAAACTTCTGACACTGAATGTAATTACTGGGCACCTGTAATGATAGTAGGTTCCCTTCAGATTTTAATCTGGGTGAAGCCTGCAAGAATAACTAACCTGCTTCAGTATGCTAGTTAGTATAGTATACTTTCATTAATTGGACCACTCCCTACACTTCGGCAGATGATGTTGATGACGATAGGGGGCGGGCATGATGGAAAAATCACTGTCTGGCCCTTTTGTTCTTGGAGAGATAAGCCATCCACATAGAGGAGCGTTTGGCTAAATGCTCCTGTGTATGGAGAAAATGGGGGAAAAAACTGTGTGCTGCACTGTTGGCCAGCAGCTATTGAAGGTGTATGCCTACTAGAGATGAGCGAACCTCGAGCATGCTCGAGTCTATCCGAACCCGAGCATTCAGCATAGTGGGGGCTGCTGAACTTGGATAAAGCTGTTAAAGGGGTTATCCAGGGCTACAAAAACATGGCCACTTTCTTTCAGAGACAACACGACTCTTGTCTCCAGTTCAGCTGCGGTTTGCAATTAAGTTCCATTCAGCTCAATGGAACTGAGCAGCAAAACCCCGCCCAAGCTGGAGACAAGAGAGGGGCTGTCTCTGCAAGAAAGTGGCCATGTTTTTGTAGCGCTGGATAACCCCTTTAAGCTGTCTGGAAAACATTAATACATGGATATGTTTTCCACATAGCCTTAGGGCTTTATCCAAGTTCAGCAGCCCCCGCTATGCCGAATTCTCAGGTTCGGATAGACTCGAGCATGCTCGAGGTTCGCTCATCTCTACCTTAAAGGGGTATTACACTCAAAATCTTTTTTCTCTTGCAAAATAGCCCACCCTTAACTCTATTTATTGCTCACAGCAAGTAATTATCTGTTCTGAGCTAAATGGAGTCAACTCCTGACCCCACCTTTGGAGACAGGATCATGCGTCCTTCTTCTCTTCAATGGGCTGATTATAACCCTGCCCACTGAAGAACGGGAAGACACCTGACCCACTGTCAGCTCTGTCACATTACCTTCAATGGGCCGTACTTTAACCTTCCCCTGCTGTCACCCCTTGGTACCCAGTGTGAATAGGTAGTAGAGTAGGTGGTTGCTAATTATGAAGTGCTGTCCCTTTTTCCCCGGCCAGAGAATCCCGCTGCAGCACCTGCATTGTCATCATCCTTTTGTCCCCCTCCTCTGTGCACCGGGCATCTCCGTTCTCAACCAGCCAGCTTTGTTGCCGTTGTGTGGTTGGCCCATTCCTGATGGCCATCTATGTGTCGCTCTGCTCATGTGATCTCTCTGCACTCTGCACAGATGCTGGAAGTGGGCCACTTTCTCTTGGTCCATGAACCTGGTCTGTGAGCTGCCACAGCCCAGTGTACGCTAGTAGCCACAGTCTTCTCTGATTTGAGTTGTTATTTTTTCTTTTCCATCCAGCTTTCCAATCAGCTTCAGCCGATTATCGCTCTGTGTATTTGCGCGATGCCCTGGCCCCTGGGGGCCACTTCCGCAGTGCTGGTGTTATGAGCGGGCAATGACCGGGGCAGCTGCAGGGTGTATACTTGTCACGGTATAGGCCTGAGGGCAGCACAGCTGTGGGGCCGGTCTGTGGAATCTGCGGGTGATGATGGGCATGCGATTCTTCGCTGCACTTAGTCAGGGCACCAGTTAGTGGACACCAATGCCAGGGTTCAGTAACAGCGGTTTTATTATAGATGAAGTAACTAGTAGCAACAGTTCTGTCCGGATGCAACCGGGTATATAGCAGGCTTTGACAAATAAAGCAGGAGTGGTGCTGCATAGGCTGTGCGAATACGTGCCGGATGATGGGAGTAGGAGTATGAGAGAAATAGCGTTGCTGGGTGGATTAGCTTGAGAGTAATACTTGCTGTGAATCCTTGCAGCGATGAGGAGAGATAACGGAATGACACCCAGATGAGAGAGAAGACTCCGGACACTTGAGCAGGCAGATACAGCCGAAGACTTGAATACTGCAGAGCATCTGATCCACACTTCTAGTGGTGAAGTGGGAGCTGCAGAGAAGAAGCCCAACTCCTCTGAGGCAGGAGAGGGACGACACACATCCTCCTTGCTTGGAAGCAGGGGGAAGACTAACTTGTCAGCAGGAAGTGGGAGGTCACATGGTTGCTCCTGGCCAGAGCTAGTCGGCCATTGGAGGAACCATGGTTACAGGTCACGTGATCAACAGCCTTGCATACCACTGTACACTGTAATACACAGGAACACATGAGAATACACATGAAAATGCACAATACCAGAGAATACTAGGGGAAAACCAGCAGCAGTTGCAGTGCAAACACTTACCAGAACAGGCATTGACACAGAAATAGAAATGGCCATAATAGGAGTAGTAGTCTGCATGTTCTGGGACACTGCATACCTCCCTAGCAAGTTTGAGCCGACCTCGGCGAATCTAGAAGGCAGCAAACATGAATAGACTGGACAATCAAACAACAGGAATGAATGATGAGAGTGAGTGTGATGAGGTGTGTGTTTCCCACGCCCAAGGCACAGGTGAGAAGAGAGAGAGAATGAGAAACCCTAGTGGCAGGACTTCACCTAGGGGTGCCTAACGTACTCTGGCGACCAGGTAGCTAGTGCGTGAACCATCTGACGTGTAAGCCAGGACAACTTAACTGCTGGCGGGTGACCCTCAATATTCCAGCCAGTTAGACAGTAGGTTTTCTGTTAAATGTGTTACCCTACTGGAGGAGAACGTGAAGACCTGTGTACTATCTTGGCGTGTCTGAGTAGTGTCTTGGATACCTGAAAGAGAAAAGAACAAAATAATAAAAGCAAACATACATGGGGAGCTCCCTTTCATACCACTCAATCACACACACAAGCACTTCACAGGCCAAACACACGAAAAGGTATCCAAGGTGCGATATGTATGGACCAGTGTGAAGGTTAGGTATGACTATGTGTGATAACTACTATGTTGGGACAAGACAGAGGTGAACAAATACTGGAAACAAAAGGAAGGGGAACACAAAAGACAACAAATACTGCGAGGTCTTGAGGAGAACTGGCTCACATGAATCTGAATGAAAATCTGAGAGAAATCTGAATGAAAATCTGAGAAAAATCTGCATACAAACTGGCTCAACTAAATCTTTCCAGCTATAGATACGATAATAATACACAATAATGAGACTTGATGAGAAAATACACTCCTACATAAACTGGACTTTCTCTGAGGTATATGTAAACTGACTTCTCTTACTCAGAGGAGGAGCTATCTGACTTAGACACTGGAAAATATACTGTTTTACAAAAGAGGCGCTCTACTCTGAGGCAATCTATGTAACCTTGTGCTTACTCAGAGGAGGAAATACAAAGACTTCGATAACACTGGAATACAATAGTACAATAAGTGCAATAATGAAATAAGTGCAATAATACCCTGTGTGGAACACACAATCACAGGAAAGTGCATTAGGAAGGAATGGGTTAAGTGTCTCTGTTAGGTAGAGTCTCTTTTTGGCAATTAGACATCGTCCATGTAAAAGGCTCTGGGACAGGCACTAAAGAACCTTTTGTTATTGTAAGTGTCCATCAGCTCATGGCTGGTTAGTACAGGGAACTTGGTCAGGAGGACCAGGCACGAACCTTGAACGTTGCAGGAACTGGAACGGTGAAACCACACAAAAATAAACAGTCATAGCACTCAGCCTTTGGGAGGACATTTAACAGAAATGTCCTGGAGGACCCCAAGTGGCACCCCTCTTTTTCTCCCAGGGGTAATACCGGGAGGAAGCGGGAGCAGGAGCATCGTCCGCTGCGGTGGTGACCACAAGACTAGGGGTCACGGTGGTCACAGGAGAGACAGTAGGGGCCACGGTGGTCATAGGAGAGACAGTAGGGGCCACGTGGTAGGTGACAGTATTGGAGGAAGCGGCTGTAGCCACCGCAGTGGAAGCAGCAGACGGAACTGATGCAGGGGTGGAGACTGTAGCTCTGGAAGCAGCCTTGAGAGTTCCCAAGGGGGTAAAGTCTTGCCAGTCCTCATCCCAATCCTCTGAAGGGGTTGGCAAGAAGGGCCGTTGTACAGCCTTTTTAGGCCTGGTCACAGCTGCAGCCCAGGGACCTTTCGGGGACCCCACTAGGGTATACTCCACAATCTCCCCGGGGGTGAGGTTATTCAAATAACCCGGCTGATAATCTCTGATAACAGCCCGGCGGTTGACCAGCACAAGGAGACCGGTGTAGGAATCCATCACCAAGCCGTAACCCCTTTTTTTATCGAACTTGGTGACAGTACCCCTCCTCCTCTCCAGAGGGGCTGCGCCTGACCTGGGTCGTTCAAGCTTCTGGATGAAGAGCCGCTCAGATGCAGCGTTGGACTCCAGGTAGGGGGTATAAGGATGTCCCCAGAGCGGGGCATAATCTGGGTAGGGCACCGCGGGAGGCTGTTCCGGTGCTAGGCCGGTCTCAACAGGGGGTTCCCCGCCGGCGCTAGGGGCTGTGGTGGTAGGTCGGATAGTAGCAGAGGCCGCTGGTGCGGTCGTACCCATGGGAAGAGCAGTCTTAGTGACGGGTGGCAGCAAGGACAGGGCCTGTTGGATCTCCTCTGCCAGTCGGACAATAGCGGGTTCATCCCGGAACACCCACCGGGGCAAAGGAGGTGACTCGGAGCCCGGGAGTCGCCAGGGGCTCGTATAACAGGTAGGCCAGGTCTTTCTTTCCCCGCTAGGGACAGGGAGAGAGGCCCCTGTAACCCCGGTACTTACGGCCACATCCCAGTCAGGCGAGTTCGACCCTCCGGTAGAGAACGCCAGGTCCGAGTCACTTGAGCGGACCGATACCGGAGAGAAGCTGCGGTCGGAGGGTGAGTTCGAGTCCCGGTGACCGACTGCTGGGCTAGCGGGCCGACTAGATTCAGCGGCGTCGGACTTGACGGACCCCCAGCTGTCGTCATCAGATGGAAGCGGGGCCAGCAGGCAAGCGGGATCCAACTCGAGCAGAGGCTGTGGATAGCTTGGTAACACGGCGGCAGCAGCGGCACACGTGTCCCCGATCCAGGTCGCCATCTTGTCTCGTTCTGGCCGGAACTTGTAGCAGGAAGGGGAGGAGCGCCAGGCTGGAGGATCAGGTTCCAGAATCTGCCCAGCAACAGTGACGTCATCCGGCCCAGCCAGCCAATCAGGAGCAGCCCATGGAAAGTCTATGGCGCCGGACGCTTCCCGCGCTTTGGCCGCACGGCTGTTAACTCCCTCCTCTCTGGGGTATGGCGCAGCCAGAAATTGGAGAAGACGGCGGCCATCTTGGGTGCTGTTTAAGGCCCGAAACACTTTAATCACCCCCATAGTAATCGGCAAAGTCTCTGGGGGGTAACAGTACAGTTCTGGGGGCACTGACAGTTGGCACAACACAGTCTGTATCCTGTTCGTGACGCCAAATGCGCGATGCCCTGGCCCCTGGGGGCCACTTCCGCAGTGCTGGTGTTATGAGCGGGCAATGACCGGGGCAGCTGCAGGGTGTATACTTGTCACGGTATAGGCCTGAGGGCAGCACAGCTGTGGGGCCGGTCTGTGGAATCTGCGGGTGATGATGGGCATGCGATTCTTCGCTGCACTTAGTCAGGGCACCAGTTAGTGGACACCAATGCCAGGGTTCAGTAACAGCGGTTTTATTATAGATGAAGTAACTAGTAGCAACAGTTCTGTCCGGATGCAACCGGGTATATAGCAGGCTTTGACAAATAAAGCAGGAGTGGTGCTGCATAGGCTGTGCGAATACGTGCCGGATGATGGGAGTAGGAGTATGAGAGAAATAGCGTTGCTGGGTGGATTAGCTTGAGAGTAATACTTGCTGTGAATCCTTGCAGCGATGAGGAGAGATAACGGAATGACACCCAGATGAGAGAGAAGACTCCGGACACTTGAGCAGGCAGATACAGCCGAAGACTTGAATACTGCAGAGCATCTGATCCACACTTCTAGTGGTGAAGTGGGAGCTGCAGAGAAGAAGCCCAACTCCTCTGAGGCAGGAGAGGGACGACACACATCCTCCTTGCTTGGAAGCAGGGGGAAGACTAACTTGTCAGCAGGAAGTGGGAGGTCACATGGTTGCTCCTGGCCAGAGCTAGTCGGCCATTGGAGGAACCATGGTTACAGGTCACGTGATCAACAGCCTTGCATACCACTGTACACTGTAATACACAGGAACACATGAGAATACACATGAAAATGCACAATACCAGAGAATACTAGGGGAAAACCAGCAGCAGTTGCAGTGCAAACACTTACCAGAACAGGCATTGACACAGAAATAGAAATGGCCATAATAGGAGTAGTAGTCTGCATGTTCTGGGACACTGCATATTACAGACAGCGTTCAGCCGTTAACAGCCGTCATTGGCTGACAACTGTACATTGCTATGTGTAGTAGTGATGTGAAGGCTAACGATTAAACTGTTAATACATTACCTCACCATGCTCTTGGTCTTCTCCTGCCCTCTGCTTGCTTCCTGGCACCGAGGCTGCAGCTTCAGAGTGGTCTCTGAGCTGACAGGCCGCTCAGCCAAACACTGGCCACAGCAGGCCCAGCCAGTGATTGGCTGAGCGGCCTGTCAGCTCAGAGACCACTCTGAAGCTGCAGTTGTGGCGCAGAGGGCAGGAGAAGACCAAAAGCATGGTGAGGAAATGTATTAAAAGTTTAGGGGAAGGGCTGCACAGACATCGCTAACGATGTTGGTGCAGCCCTTGCTAAACGAGTATGGAGCTGTGTAATAGGCTAAGTAAAAGAGCAATGATCTAGCAGAGCGACGCTCGTTTACAATATTGATCGGGCCGTCTTATACTACCCTAAGTTATGGGAGAAGAGCACTGGGTGGGTGTGAAATAATTCAGCCCAAAACATTTTATTTATCACAAAAACATTGTTGGTAAAATTTATTAAGACACAAATGTTTGTACACTTTGTGTAATTTGAATTCTTTTTATACCACCTGTGTCACTTTTCTGAAATGAGCATGGGGGTTAGCACTAGGGGGAATGGCCTTCTGCTGCCTGGTGGTTTTAACATAAGTTATGCCAGAAATCTACTCCAGCTCATACCTGAAGGCAGTGCGAGAGATGCGCCATATCTCAACCTGTGGATGTGTGTGGATTTTCCCTTTATATAAACACTTTTAGACGTTACTGAAGTCAGCTTGGCAATGGTTCTAATCTCGCACATCTCGCCGCTGGTGAAAAAAGCTCCCACTGTTTCTTTAGTCTCCTCAGAGATGCTTTTGACCCTCGGCAAATGAAGACTGAGGATTATTTACACAAATAAATATTTCCGAGAGGCGAATGCAGGAAATTATCTCTCCTCAGACTGTAAAATAAAGTAACGAGAACCAGCGTGAAACCACAAATATTTATAAAGAAGCAGAAAATGGGGTCAGGAATATCCAGGAGGCTCTGGAGCAGCTGCAGGGACCAAAGAGATATGAATGTCTCCCTGAATTCAGAGGATTAATACTTATACCTCAGAGATGACCGCTGCCTACTCCAATCACAAATGTAGAATTACTGTCCGGGAAATGGAAAAAGGTGACAATCACATCTGATGTTTTACTCTAAATTATTAGAGTATAAGATCTTCACGTATAGCAACGTCTCCATCAGATCTCCACCTGTAATCCTTACTGGATATAAGAATCAAACAAAAGGGACAAGGAAACTATAAGCGCCTTTCCACATTGTTGATGAAGACTTTTGACATGGATTTGTAGGGAAGCTACTGCCAGTAGGTGGCACTGTAAAGCAAGTTCTTCTGGATATGAGCTACTTTACATACTTTTTTTCCCCATGGAGTGTTACACGGCTTGTAAGACTCAACACACCAATTTGGCAGTCTCCTTTAAGCAGACACACTACTCCATATTTGTTGAATAAGTGTTTGGTGAAAACGCTGCATTTCTAAAGAAAACATTGAAAAGGACTACAAATACCAATGACTGCTATCCTCTACCACTGTATTTAGTCTGAAACTCTGTGGATGAGTTGGAGGAAGCCCACCTGGGGACTTGCTCCACCCTTCTTTATAAGGTTTTAGAAGTGCTGTTCAACAAGGAATTCTTTAAGCTTAAGATCACAAGATGACAAGTGTTGTCTGACGGCTGTACCCTCCCTCTGACCTAGGAGTTGACACAAACAATTGGTTTAACTGCACATATCGGAGGAAGGTGTCCATCTATCAATTTATGTGTGAAGCCTACTGTAGTCAGAGTGACCGCTATGGTATCTGTGACACTCATTCTTTAGGTTACTGTTTATTTTGACTCTAAGTTAAATTTGATCAGCAATTTCTCAGCAGGCAGCGTTTAAGGCTCTGATATGATTTCATCATGATTCTTTTTTTTTGGGGGGGGGGGGGGGGCTGGGGTAAGGAGATTAGTGAAAGGGAATTTCATAATTTGGCAACTTTGAGTGAAATGAATGGAGACAGATGAGTGGCCGGGGTCAGGGGTCAGATCTCAGATGTACATACAAACCTCCACCGTCTCTCTGTTTGTTTGGCCTCAGTCTGCAGGACTCGTTCTCTGTTTACAGTTTGTGCTGATTTCAGCTTCAGATTGTTTCATATTATAAATAATTGGAATATTTGTGTGACCTCTTTTTTTTCTCCTCCATCTGCTTCCACCCAGCGATTCATTATCCCATCCCCTTGGCGTTGTATGCTGTGGTCTGCATGTCTATGGGTTTAATTAAACATCTCACTATTTTGGAAAACTTTCACCAGGAGGCAACTCATTGTCCAGTTTTCCTTTAAATCTCATAAGGCATATATCATGAGGACTCATTGTCCCAGTGCCTGCATGTGGCCCATCCGTGAGGAGGAGGGTCATGCTTTATGTTGTGTAATCTAGTGACATTCATCGTCTTCTGTAAATAACTGACTTTTTTCTTTCTCATTTCTTCTAGTAAAGATGGGAATTTACAGATGCTGTAAACGTGAAGTCGGAATGGAGGCTGAGGGCAAGGGAAGGGGGTGTTAGCGCTTCTCGGAAATGCACAGAAGTAGTGATGAACTTATTACCCCCCACCCACACCCCATGCACATATATGCGTCATTATTTATAGGCTGGGAAACTCATTGTTCCCCGTTCACTAGCCATAAGGTCAACAAAATGTGTCTTTAATGATTTTTAATTTGTTACACAATGAGGGGGAATCAGTCCCTGCACCATAGGAGCTTACAATCTAAATTCCTGATTACATTCACTAAGTTACAACAGGCATTGCCAGGAAGCATGAAGCACCTGAGAACACTAGATATACTGTATAGGTTTTACTTATTGGAATAGAAGTTAGTCCACATATCAGATGATACAAGACACAGTTGACCTGCTACTCCCACTGGCCCTCAACTAATAACCACAAGCAATAGTCTTCTTAGGCAAAACTTTAGGTGGCTTACATTATGATTATATTCAGCACTCACAAATTTTAAACATAATCACGACAACTTCTATCATTGTTAGTGGGCTAGTGCTTACCATGTCTTCTCTGCACCTAAATGGCCTCTTGGCCATTGTAGACCTTAAATGAAGACTGACTGTCAACTTCTGATCATGTGATGGGCGTGACAATACAGTCTGGGCATGTATATGTATAAATAATACACCACTCTTACTGTAAAACATTCACACCCACTGACTGTATAATCCCACCATAACTTTCATTCTTAAAGTTAAAGGGAACCAATCAGCACGGGAGAGGGGCAGCAACTAGTCATGTGGGTGGGAAGCTATCTGTGACTAGTCACAGCTCTCTTCCTGTCAGCATGCAGTTCGGGGATAATTGATAGACAGGGAAACCCATTAGTGGCTCCCCATCCAGATGACTAGTTGCTCCCCCTCAAAACACAACAGAATCCTGCTCCACACTGACGAGGGGCAAATACCCCGAAACAGCTGTCTGTGGATAAATGCCTAGCCTTGGTGACAGAGTTGGCAACAGAGTTGCACTTTGACTTAAATAGGGAAACACCAGGGTGGCCCCTTTATGTCCCAATGCTCGCAACAGAGTGGGAACTTGAGGGGCTACATATCTGGTGCTTTGGTGTTCTCCTCACTGGGAGGCACCCCTTAGCAACAGGCTTTCTTCCCTGGAGAGAGTGATATCTGGCTAATCCCGTGTTTTGAGACTCGCAATTGAAGCTCCACGGACCCCTTCATTGCATAGTTGCCGCCCTCTCACGCGTTGTAATAAAACATCTTTTTCCCCCATGTAAAGTTACTGCAGCAGATGCGGCTGGTGTGCTATGCGAGCTGCACAGTAGATCTATACTGTGCTGCTGGGCACCATATCAGCACAATTGTGCTCATCGGTTCCTTTTAAGTTAAAATTAAGCCCCCACTACAGGATTTCTTATTTTTATGCCAAATAAATTGACACTATGGTTAACATCCCTGCTTTATTGATCATGCCCATTCCAGTTATCTTCTCTCTCAATCCATCTGGACCACTGGTCCAAATCCTTTTGAAACTAAGATTTCTGATCCCTACCATTTTCTTTTTTTAAACTCTATCATAGATGTACTATTAAAGCCATGCAACACAGGAGTTTCAAACAATGCTTCTGCTCCATCACTACACCTACATCTACTAAGAATCCCTTAGCAGCGCCAATTCTAGACTCACTCTGCTTCTCCCAAGTTCTCCCTATTCTCCTAAGCTGCGGCCATCTCTTTGTTAAAATAAAAATAAGCAGAGATTTACGCTTAGTTATCCTTCTTATCACTTTTTAAAGCAGGTGGGAGTAAGATTTTATTCATATTACATTTTTGTCTCTGCTGCATGTATATGTCAAAATACTATCAGAAAGGTATCCAAACATTATACAGTGCCTGCAGCATAGCCATAGGCTAATAGACCAAAGATTGACAAAGATTGCCTACTTTTGACTATGTTTAGTCTGCTGTATGATGATATTCATTGTATGTGAGCAATGTCTACGGTTTTCTTTCCCTTAAATAAATAAAATAGATGCTTTGAATCATCTATTTTTATATTGGAAATAGCTTTCTAGTTATAGATTACAAATGGTATACTTAAAGAAGATTCTATTAATGGGGTTATCCAGCAAGTTGTTATTGTTATATGTGGCTGCCCTTACATAAAACATAAACTTCTTATGCTTACTTCTGCACGTTTCCCCCCTGACTGCAGCTACTGCCACTTCCACAGACAAACTCGCCTCAGCAGTGACAGCCTGCTCAGCCAATGACTCACTGAGACAAGAGAGCGCAGCAGGCAGTGGTCAGCTGAGCAGGCTGTCGAGATGAGTTTGTGTCTGCGAAAATGGCAGTGGTTGCAGTCAGCAGGGGACCCGGAGACACCACAGGAGGACACGAGGGGAGCTTGGAAAGGTAAGCATGTTTGCTATGTTTGATAAGGAGAGCAACATACAAAAACATTTTAGGTGTGGATAAACCGCAAGTGTAACAGGCAGGTGATAAGGGTAAAGGGAATGAGAAAGAGGGTTAAGAGAGGCAAGTCAAAGGCCAGAAGGTTTGTTGATTAGGACTGTCATTGATGGAATAGTCAGTGTGTGTTGTCCCACCACAGGTGTTACTCGTAGTTACACCCTTCGCAAAAACCTGTACTTTTTGGTGATGTAGTAGTGTTAAAATTTCGCCACAAGATGTCGCTGTTGTAAGTGTATATACTTAGTTGATGCACAGCTGTAGAACTGTAAGGGTTTTTTTTTTATTGGTATGTCACTGTATGTATCTGTAGACCAATGAGCGGGTTCTCTTCTCCTGACCTATCACTTCTCTCTTTACTTTTTCTGTATGCACTCTTCACCCATTCACAGCACACCTTATAGGGGGCTGTAGATAGGAAGTCACATGGGTGGAGGAAGTGTAGAGGTCTTTGTCACTAGACTCCATAGAGACAAGATGCAATTAACCTTTCCTCATCAAGTAACTCCACTCAGCACTAAGCAGCGTTAAACCCTTCCTAGGAGAGGACAAGTCAGAGATCATCTCAACCCATGCCGTGGACAAGGAGAGTCACAGTGCAGGACAGTATCCACACAGCAGAAGGCTAGGAACTGATCCGGATAGAGCAAAGTTGCTAGAAGCCTATGTACTCTATCTTGCAGCGCTGATGTCAGCAGGGGACCTTCAGCATTTCGCTCATCCCAGGTAACAGGGTCTGGGACTTGCGTCAACCACTAGGATGGGTCCCCCGACACTAATAGGGCAATAAGTGGTGCGAAGACCCAAAGGTCAAAACACAGGCACAAGTATTCTCTCTTTCTTTTTAAGTATTCTTCTACCTCATCCTCCAACATCCTGGCAGAGCACAGTACTAATTGGGTTGAGACTCTCACGACATTCTCCTCTCTACTCCTCTGTCTCCTATACCTTCAGCACGCAACTCAGTCCACACGACTTTATTACTTCTCCTCCGCTCACTACAGATTTGGATCCTAAATTATCATAAAGTTTTATCTCAATGTAAAGCTGTATGTTCTGCTGCACATATGTATTCTCCAAGTAAAGCAGATCTTATTTATAATAAAGAGACTGTGTAATTTCTCGCCCTGCACCAACACTGTACACGAGCATTCCTTGGGTCATCTCCCCTTTCTGTGGGTGGCAGTGCCAATAGTCCGGGTCAGTCATTATTCCACTCCGGACCACCGTGACTACTACCCAAGGGACCCCGCAACAGCCCAGCAGGTCACTAACCACAGGAGAACAAGGTATAACCATCCCTCTAATCTAAAAGTAGGTGTGCCACCATACATGTGTGCCCAACCGGCACTGGCGTCACAACACAACATCATTGGGCCCGGCTATATCTCGGCTAACCACTATAGAACTGGCGTCACACTCTACCATCTGGCAAGTGACCAGCCGTACCTCCGCCATAACACCGCAGGGGGCATACCACAACTGAGCAGCATGTCTCAGTCCTCGATAAACATCCTATCCTGGTATTTAATGAGGTGTTTCCTCAAAAACCACAAAATATCCTTATAACAGTTCATACGGGCACCAGACCTCTTGGATAGCTCCACCATGTGCTCCCAGCAAACCAACTATGGACCAATAAATTATGTGATAGGCTGCTACTTGGAACAGAGTCTCTGGGTTTGAACTCCAAGGCTTCTAACAAGCCAAGAAAAAAGGCACCGCCAAAAGAGTTGCAAAGGTGCTCAGCTCAAGTGCAGCTTCCTATTTTTAAAGGGAACCCGTCACCCCCCGTGCCGGGGTGACAGGCTCCCGACCCCCCGTTAGAGACCCCTATACTTACCTCATCCCGCCGGGTCCCGCTTCTGGATTCGGTCGGGTCCCGGAGATATCAGCCGCTGCAGCCCGGCGCGCGCACTGACAGATGAGTCCAACGCTCATAGAGAATGACGGAGCGCTGGACTCTCCTGTCATTCTCTATGGGTGTTGGACTCATCTCTCAGCGCGCGCGCCGGGCTGCAGCGGCTGAGATCTCCGGGACCCGACCGAATCCAGAAGCGGGACCCGGCGGGATGAGGTAAGTATAGGGGTCTCTAACGGGGGGTCGGGAGCCTGTCACCCCGGTACGGGGGGTGACAGGTTCCCTTTAAGACAAAAACTCTTTATTAGTTCCTCAAAAACCTTCCATCTTTTATTATCCCCATTACTAACTCTCAGTGTCAACTGTGCCAATTTTCCCCTAAATTATACCCATTAACAAAATGTAATTCTTTATTCAAAATTGATTGCTACTCACCTGCAGAGTTTACCTGCATTCATAATTCGGAGTCATCTGTGTTTTTTTTTTTTTACTCTCCCCAAAATTTTGTGTCTTAGGATAGACTCCTAGATGAAGGTGGAGTAAGGTGGAGACTGTGGAGATTGAGATCGTTTGGACATGAGCAACTTAAAGAGAATCTGTCACCCCCCGTGCCGGGGCAGAGCTCGGCCGACCCCCCGGTGCAGACACACATACTTACTGCTTTCATGAAGTCCTGGTCCCGGAGCCTGTCCCGCCGTCCAAAGCCGCGCGTGCGCTCCCAAGAGATGAGTCCGACACCCATAGAGAATGACTGGAGCCGTCATTCTCTATGGGTGTTGGACTCATCTTTGAAGAGCGTGTGGCTTCGGACGGGGATATCTCTGCGGCGGGACAGGCTCTGGGACTTCGTGGAAACAGTAAGTATATGTGTCTGCTCGGGGGGACGGCCGGGCTCAGCCCTGGCACAGGGGCTGACAGGTTCCCTTTAAGGCCCTATTACACAGCAAGATTTAACTGACAAATTCTTGAAGTCAAAGGCAGGGATGGATTTGAAAAGAGGAGAAATCTCAGTCTTTCATTTTTGACCTGTTCTCATTTTATAGTCTGTTCCAGGCTTTGACTTCAATGATCTGTCTGATAAATTTTTGTGTGTGTAATAGGGCTTTTAAGGCCCTATTACATGAAGTGATTATCGGCCGTATTTGGCCTATTTTTGGACGTTACGGCCGATAATTGCTTAGTGTAATAAAAGACAACGATCAGCATGATGTCGGCTGATCGTTGTCTTTCAACATATTGAAAGAAAAACGAATTGGATAGCAATGATCTGCTGTTGTTGCCCCTCGTAATAGGAGCGGTGGCAGCAGACTGCTGCTATCTCCTATGGGCTCCCCCGCAGCTCCCCACATGTACCCGCTTGCTGTTGCCGCATGTAATAGCAGTGAGTGGGAAATGAGGAGCATGTGAGCTCTGACACTTGCTCCCATTGATCACTCCATGTAATAAGGGATTTAATCTTAAACTCTCTTGAAGGAACTTTCTTTTAGGTCACTCTGCAGTCACTATCTACTCTTAGCGGACTGATTACAGTCGCAAGCTTTAATAAGGAAAATATGGAAAATATATGGGTACAAAAGGTTTTGGAGTGTGGATAAGAGGGAGCAGCACTGGATCCTTCCCCTTAGTCCACCCAGCATCCTAATCCTCTTTAGTCCCCATGAATCAGCAGTTGAAGCTCTGAAGCGTTTCCTGCCTTCGTTGCTTGTTTATGAGTGGCTTCCTTGTCGCCCTTGTTAGTTATGTGGAGCAGATGTTTATTTTCCATACATTATGCCGTTTGTTTACACATCAGCAGATTCTTGGCACGAGCTGCACCCATGGTAATTCCAAATGAGGAACAGATACAATACCATACATCAGGAAAGGGCTGTTATTGGGTGATATAGGTAACTAGATGGGTCTAAGTGCTGCACCCCCCCAGTGATGTCATGAACATATGATGACATCATGCTGAGTGGAGAGACTCATCTATACATGTCCAGTATATCACCATTATTAATGATATTTCATAGAAAGTTAACTGCACCAAGTATAGAAATATCAGGGGAGCTGCAGTTTTTTATGGTAATTTCTTAGTTTTTTGAGCCACAGCTAGAAGAAAATACAACAAAAACTGGAAATATAATAGAAGGATATATACTTCTTCCAGCTGGATCCACTTCTGCCTATGGCTCAAAAAACACATTAATAACTGCAGTGGCGGTTTTCCACAAATCTCTATGTATTAGTAGCTACAAGCTTCTACCCAGGAATAGTGACCCAAGTGCAACCTCAGCCCCCCTTCCCCCAAGTCCCATGATGAGTTTATAGTCACTTGTGAGTTCATGAAATGGGGATCAGAGTCTGTGGGCGATAAGATCTGACTTCAGGTACAACAACCTCCTACTCAGTGTTTGACCTTCCTCCCTTAGCTATACTCTCTAAAACAGATCAATTCTGGCAGGTTTATTAGGGCTGAGTATTCTCAGGGAGCATTTATCACCAGGACATTGAGAGACTGCAAGACTTAACCCTTTATATGTCACTTTAAATAACATGTCACTGCCTGTCATGACCACAGAGACTGTGCAGAGGAGACATTAATAGAATTCCCATGCATTGATATATTGTGGCAAACTATGAGGCTGGGAGAGAGATTGTGCTACTGTTGTATGAAGCTCATAGTGCAGCGGTCTCTAACCTGTGGCCCTCCAGCAGTTGGGAAGCTACAACTCCCAGTATGCTCAGACAGCTGGAGGAAGATGGTGTAGCCACAGGTTGGAGACCATTGTCATACACTAATACAATTTTAACAAATATTAAAGGGATTATGTAGCGAAAATCTTTTTCTTTCAAATCAACTGGTGCCAGAAAGTTATATAATCTCAAGTCTTCCCATACTTAGCTGCTATTTGTCCTGCAGGAAGTGTTGTTTTCTTTTCAGTCTGACACAGTGCTCTCTGCTGACATCTCTGGCCGAGACAGGAACTGTCCAGAGCAGGAGAGGTTTAGCAGAGAGCACTGTGTCAGACTGAAAAGAAAACATTTCCTGCAGGGCATACAGCAGCTGATAAGTGTAGAGAGACTTGAGATTTTTAATAGAAGTAAAATGATGGTGCCTCTACCGTCATAAGTTCTATCTGAAATTTAAAAAAAATTGTTATAAGAATTGTAGACATCTAATATTTTCACAGTCCAAATTTATTTTTCAACTCCAACTGGAAGGGGGCAAAGCTAGAAACTTCTCAGTCCCCCCTCGTAATGTGACCCGCAACCTAGTTATTGTTGAAATCCTATAGGAGAAGTAAAGTCATCACAGTGACAGGCTATTATTATTATGTGAAGAGTTTATGGTTGCGCGGTCGCCATTTGTTAGTTGTCTACTTCCCTCATCCCGGTATTTATGAGCCCCTCGTATTAGTGTCTTGTTAAATGTCACATTAACATGATGCTGAAACATTTCCCCACAATCTTCTTCCAGTTTCACAAACAAATCTATGACCCCTGCCCTCATGTGGTGTCCTGGACAAATGAGGTCCATCTGGGGTGAGGAGTAATTTGGGGGGAGTGACTCATCCTACAGCTCCTTGTGATAGTGGGATCACTTATTTACATCACTTATGGTTTTATCACAGGAAGAAGGGTCAGTGTCTGGACTGTATGGAGTAAAGAGGTCTGTAATGCTGTGATGTCAGTGTCCTCATAATGATACCCATCCACACAGGATGAGAACTCTGAGGAGACTTCTAATATCCTTATTTACTTACAGTAAAAGGGGCAGTTATACATATGCTGCAACTCAGCTGCTACAGAACCTCTTTTAGAATTACAGAAATAAGCTGAAAAATGAGTGCATCCTTACAAAGCTTCCTGATACATTGATATATACCTCTAACAAAAACCTATGATGGATGCCCTTTAGTGGCATTCATCGAGCATAAATTCCTATGATAAAAAAAACAACTGAAAAACAAATGTAAAAAGATCAAAATGACTTTCTTTGGCCTTTGTTGGGTGATAGGATTCTATGGATACATCTGCCATATAAATATAATGGGCTTCCTTCTCTGGAGAGAGGGATATTTGGCTATTCCCGTGTTTTGAGACTCGTAACTGAGGCTCCACGGACCCCTTTTTTGCATATTTAAATTTTGTATGGGACATTCAATGGAGACTCGTAAATGAGTACTCCATTGGAATTTTTCACTGTTCTCCCTGAGTTCAGTGATTGTTGTGTTTTGTTGGTCTATTTATCATTGCCCCAGTAGCCAGAATCCTGCTCCACACTGACGAGGGGCAAATACCCCGAAACTGCAGTCTGTGGATGGATGCCTAGCCTTGGTAACCCTTGTCTTATGTCGTTATACTTGCCACAGAGTTAGACTTTGACTCATAGGGGCCACCCTGGTGTTTCCCTATTTAGGTCCTAAAGCTCGCAACAGAGTGAGGATCTGAGGGACTACGTATCAGGGTGGTTTGGTGCTCTCCCCACTAGGAGGCACCCCTTGGCAATGGGCTTCCTTCTCTGGAGAGAGGGATATCTGGCTATTCCCGTGTTTTGAGACTTGTAACTGAGGCTCCATGGACCCCTTTTTTGCATATTTAAATTTTGTATGGGACAATCAATGGAGACTCGTAAATGAGTACTCCATTGGAATTTTTCACTGTTCTCCCTGAGTTCAGTGATTGTTGTGTTTTGTTGGTCTATTTATCATTGCCCCAGTAGCCAGAATCCTGCTCCACACTGACGAGGGGCAAATACCCCAAAACTGCAGTCTGTGGATGGATGCCTAGCCTTGGTAACCCTTGTCTTATGTCGTTATACTCGCCACAGGGTTAGACTTTGACTCACAGGGGCCACCCTGGTGTTTCCCTATTTAGGTCCTAAAGCTCGCAACAGAGTGAGAACCTGAGGGACTATGTATCAGGGTGGTTTGGTGCTCTCCCCACTAGGAGGCACCCCTTGGCAATGGGCTTCCTTCTCTGGAGAGAGGGATATCTGGCTATTCCCGTGTTTTGAGACTCGTAACTGAGGCTCCACGGACCCCTTTTTTGCATACATCTGCCATATGTATCAGATTTGTATATGGAAAACATACACCACAAATGTAATGTAAGGCACTATTACACAGAACGATTATCTGATAAATCAGGCAGATATTTCCCCATGTTATAGAGATAGTGATCAGCTGATGAGCGAGCAAAAGTCTGCTCATCAACCGATCATTGTTTAAAAATCGGTGGCTGCCAGCCGTACATTGCTCTGTGTAATGGGAGATGAAAAGTGGACAATGGGTGATTAAAGCACAGGCCTGCACGGACATCGCTAACTAGATCCATGAAGCCCTGCCTACACGATCATCGAGCCATGTAATGGGCTTGGTAATCAAGTACTTATCTAGCTGATTGGTGTTTGCTTACCCCGTGCATTGGACTGTCTAATACGGCGTTAGGCTATGTTCACACATTATATTTTTTATGACAAAGGTGGCCATTCTGAGTTCTATGATTAATTGAATTGAAGGCACACCCAAATGTGTTCACAATCAAAATAGAAATAAAATTATGTTCCTATGGCCGATATGGCAGTATCAACCGCAGAAACATGTAAAACAGCGGCCGTTGTTTATATGTACAATGGAAAGCCAGGACTTTTTCTCCTTACTAAAGCTACTGCTGCAGCTGGTACATGCCAATTCTAACTTTCCATTATGGGTAGCCATCAGAACCCTGCC
The DNA here is from genome assembly GCF_027789765.1 of Dendropsophus ebraccatus. Classification (NCBI taxonomy): domain Eukaryota; kingdom Metazoa; phylum Chordata; class Amphibia; order Anura; family Hylidae; genus Dendropsophus; species Dendropsophus ebraccatus. The sequence continues at coordinate 102,928,366 of NC_091457.1, read as the reverse complement.
AAGAACAGAATGTCGATATACACTCACCGGCCACTTTATTAGGTGCACCATGCTAGTAACGGGTTGGACCCCCTTTTGCCTTCAGAACTGCCTCAATTCTTCATGGCATAGATTCAACAAGGTGCTGGAAGCATTCCTCAGAGATTTTGGTCCATATTGACATCATGGCATCACACAGTTGCCGCAGATTTGTCGGCTGCACATCCATAATGCGAATCTCCCGTTCCACCACATCCCAAAGATGCTCTATTGGATTGAGATCTGGTGACTGTGGAGGCCATTTGAGTACAGTGAGCTCATGGTCATGTTCAAGCAGAAATCGAGACTCATCAGACCAGGCAACGTTTTTCCAATATTCTACTGTCCAATTTCGATGAGCTTGTGCAAATTGTAGCCTCAGTTTCCTGTTCTTAGCTGAAAGGAGTGGCACCCGGTGTGGTCTTCTGCTGCTGTAGCCCATCTGCCTCAAAGTTCGACGTACTGTGCGTTCAGAGATGCTCTTCTGCCTACCTCGGTTGTAACGGTTGGCTATTTGAGTCACTGTTGCCTTTCTATCAGCTCGAACCAGTCTGCCCATTCTCCTCTGACCTCTGGCATCAACAAGGCATTTCCGCCCACAGAACTGCCGCTCACTGGATGTTTTTTCTTTTTCGGACCATTCTCTGTAAACCCTAGAGATGGTTGTGCGTGAAAATCCCAGTAGATCAGCAGTTTCTGAAATACTCAGACCAGCCCTTCTGGCACCAACAACCATGCCACGTTCAAAGGCACTCAAATCACCTTTCTTCCCCATACTGATGCTCGGTTTGAACTGCAGGAGATTGTCTTGACCATGTCTACATGCCTAAATGCACTGAGTTGCCGCCATGTGATTGGCTGATTAGAAATTAAGTGGTAACGTGCAGTTGGACAGGTGTACCTAATAAAGTGGCCGGTGAGTGTATACTGTGGCAGAAAGCAGCAGGTGACTCAGTTCATGTTGCATATGCCATTTTAACAAAACTGGAAAATGTAGCAGACTCCACTATAAAGTCTAGTTAAAATAGCATATAGGGTCCAAACATGTCACCAGAATGGCACTCACTGCTCTCTGTCCCAGTATATGTTGGCATCCTGGTCTCGGCGGGATGCCAACAGGTACCTGTGACAGAAAGTGAAAATGCAGGGTGAACTTAGGCTAACATTTTCCTGTGGCTATGAGGATCTAAAAATAATTTGCTTAAAGCGGCACTATCAGCAGGTTCTTCCCAGGGAACCTGCTGATATGCCGTAGTAGCTATGTATGTCAGTAATACACAGCCACTACTTTTAGCCCTCTCCACCCCCGCATTGTTTGTTAAATCACTAAATGCTCTTATGCAAATTACTAGCATAAGAGCATTTAGGGCGTTGCTCTGGGTCGGAGAGCAACGCCACGGCCCGCCCAGCCCGCCCCCAATGCATATTCATAACTGCATAGTGGGCTGTATACACTGCAGCTGCGCAGGAAAGCACAGGCTGCTTCCCGCACATGCACGAACCCCCTGAGGCACCAATGATCCTCCCAGAGGTCCTCAGGCCGTAAGTATAAGATAGACTTTATACTTAAGTCTTGAGAGACCTTGGGGAGAATCGGCGTTGGCCTGGGGGGTTCGCGCATGTGCGGGAAGCAGCCTGTGCTTCCCTGCGCAGCTGCAGTGTATACAGCCCACTATGCAGATATGAATATGCATTGGGGGCGGGCTGGGCGGGCCGCGGCGTTGCTCTCCGGCCAAGAGCAACGCCCTAAATGCTCTTATGCTAGTAATTTGCATAAGAGCATTTAGTGATTTAACAAACAATGCGAGGGCGGAGAGGGCTAAAAGTAGTGGCTATGTATTACTGACATACATAGCTACTACGGCATATCAGCAGGTTCTCTGGGAAGAACCTGCTGATAGTGCCGCTTTAAAGAGGACCTGTCAACCCCCGTGCCGGGGTGACAGGCTCCTGACCCCCCGTTAGAGCCCCCTATACTCACGTGATCCCGCCGGGTCCCGCTTCCTGAGTCGGTCGGGTCACGGAGATATCAGCGCCCGAAGCCCGGCGCGGGCGCTGACAGGAGTGTCCGATGCCTATAGAGAATGACGGAGCATCGGACTCCCCATTCATTCTCTATGGGCATCTGACTCTGCTGTCAGCGCGCGCCGGGCTTCGGGCGCTGATATCTCCGTGCCCCGACCGGCTCAGGAAGCGGGACCCGGCGGGATCACGTGAGTATAGGGGGCTCTAACGGGGGGTCGGAAGCCTGTCACCCCGACATGGGGGGTGACAGGTCTCCTTTAAGGCTGCCGTCACACATGGTAGTTTTTTTGAGCAAACTGTCACTAGGTTTTTAAGCCAAAGCCAGAAGTGGATCCAGCAGGAGGCAGAAGTATAAATCCTTCCCATTTCCCATTCCTTCTCCATCCACTCTTTGTTTTGGCTCAAAAACTGCATGCCAGTTTTCAAAAAAAAATTTCCATGTGATGGCAGCCTTAGATTGGGTTCATATATCAGCATTTGACCCAGTATTTTACATCAGTATTTATAAGGCTGGGTTCACACTGTGTTTTCCCAGCTGTCTTCCATTTCAGTATGTTAATGTTAACATACAGAAAAACACAGCAAACCATGATTTTGTACAGCAAAAAAACTGATCCATTTCAGTCAGATATTTTTTAATAATGTAAGTCAATGGAAAACGGAATGTGCAGTATGGCATTTAACAGCATCCATTTTTAACTTCCTTTTTATTTGTCAGTTTATGGCTGTGTGATAAACACATGGCCACTGGCCGTGCATCGCTACATGTAGTTGTGCATGGCTGACGGCTGATGACAGTGTAAAAATAATAACGTTTATACTTACCTATTCTCCCCTGTTGTCCTGCAGCCTTCTGCCGGTGTTCCCTACTCACTACTGACACTTCTGGCCCCATATCTTCAGTGACAGTCTGCCCAGCCAATCACTGGCCATGTCGCTTTCCCGTCTCGGCCAGTGATTGGCTGTGCAGCCTGTCACTGGAGAGATGGGGCCAGACGTGTCAATGGTGAGCCGGGAACACCAGCAGACGGCTGTAGGACAAGGGGGGAGAATAGGGAAGTATAAACTTTATTATTTTTCATGTAAAAAGCAAGAGCTGCATAATGATGTCTGTGTAACCCTCATGCACGATTATCGAGCCATGTAATAGGCTCTGTAAGTGAGTGCCAATCTAGCAGATTGGTGAAAGGCTTACAAATACAGAGCCAAAGCTTTGATTGCCTTCTGTCGGTCTGAAGCTTCCACTTTGACCTGGATTTATCAATCTGTCGCTGAGTCAGATTTTTATCTGCAACAGATAAAAACTAGAGATGAGCGAATTTACAGTAATAACAAAGCGAAGTGCTTCGCTCATGAGCCTGCTGCCTTATAACTCACTGCCGCTCCTCCCCAGGTGCTGGGAATAGATGGATCCAGTGCTGGGAAACTGGGAGAAAATTCCCAGTACCTGGGGGGAGCGGCAGTGAGTTATAAGGCAGCCGGCTGATGAGCGGATTGCAGAGATAATGAAGCACTTCGCTTTGTTAATACTGTAAATTTGCTCATCTCTAATAACAACCAATAAGTGTCAGCAGTTTGGAGCCTAAGTTTTAAAATAACGGCCGTTATTGGCCGTTAAAAGACGGCCATCCACTAAATTTCAACAGTGTGTAAACATAGCCTTTCTGTGTTTTCAATCCACTCCTGGTTTTAGTGGAAAAATACTGCCCAAAATACTGAGCAAAAATACTGTGTGGGAACATAGCCTAAAGCCGCATTTCCACATTGCGGTGAAAAACTGCGGCTGGAACTATTCCATTGGTGACTGCGTGTTCACACATTCATTGTCTTCACTAAAATGTGGGAAGGTGACCGACTCTTGGCTTTGAGGATGGACTCATTAATGGAGTTATGTAAGATAAGAAAATATAGCTTTCTTCCAGAAAAAGCACCACTCTTGTTCTCAGCTTGTGCGTGGTATTGCAGCTCAGTTTTACTGAAGTGAATAGAGCTGAGTTGTAATACCACATACAACCTAAAGACAAGGTGTGGGGGTGTTTTCAAAAGACAGAAACTGTGCTTTTTCAAACCTAGATAACAGAAATAACTGTAATGACAATGTTGATCATTATGCTGAGGCCCTAAATGTTTTGCATAGCCACAGTGCCCCCATGGCAGACACCCACAGCACCCTCTAACAATCATGGACGGCGAAATCCCAGTCTCCCCCATAACAATGACTGAAGGCCACAACATCCCTGTAGCATAAATAGAAGGCCACAGTTCCTTCACAATAATGATAGGTAGATACAGCACTCCTTTACAATAACATATGCTTCAGCATCCCCCTAACAACAAACAGCTACAGTGCCCTCATAACAATGTTAGTAATTATCAGCTCAGTTCCGTTGCAGTGAATTAGGCTTAATTGCAATACTACACATAACCTGAGTACAGGGGTGGTGCTCTTTTGCAAGTAATTAGCCATGCGTTTTCTAATTCTGGATAACCCCATTGAATGAAGTATCAGGATTGTATTGGTGGGGTCATTTTTATGGGGGCTGGATGAAAGATCAGGATTTTTCTGGGGGGCAGTGTGTAATAGGCAACTGGATGAAGGATCAAGAACTTGCTGGCAGGAACAGTTTAGTGGAGGAGCCAATGAAGAATCAGGTTTGTGTTTGGTATAGGGGTGTAATAGGGAACTGGACAAAGCCTCGAGGTGCATTTACACGTAACGATTATCGTGTGAATTTAACGATCAAATTCGAACGATAATCGTACGTGTAAACGCTGCGAACTATGAAACGACGAACGAGAAATCGTTCATTTTGATCTTTCAACATGTTCTCAAATCGTCCTTTACAAAAACAGATCGTTCCGTGTAAACAGTCATTTGCCGATTTAACCAATGTGTGAGGCTTAAGCGATCGCAAAGCGAATTTTCCGTACGATATATCATTCCATCTAAACGCTGATCGTTATAAAAAAAAATCGTTACTCCGACATCGTTAATCGTACGATCGGGCCAATTATCGTTTCGTGTAAACGCACCTTTAGGATTGTGCTGTGGGTCAGTGTAATAGGTAGCTGGTTGAAGGCTCATGACTGTGCTGGGGCGAGTCATGCAATGGTGGGTGGATAAAACAGCAGAATTGTGCTGGAACTGGACATAAATCTTTGCACTTTGATGGTAAATTTTTTCTGGAGCTTTAATTGAGCTGCGTGCAATGGTGAAAGGGGCAAGACATCAAAGGAAAATGCAGGAAGTTTACAGATAGGGGGCTGTATACAGGGCGCCTCTGTTGTCCTCACATGGACAGCTGTATACCGCATGCTCAGGGAGATGTGTATATTATATACAGATGTTTAGCATGTATCTGCAAAACATCAAAGTATTTACATTAGGACAGACATGCTCATTAGTGGTTCTATGGAAGAAGGGGAGGGACACATTGTATGGAGGATGGGGGGGTAGTTAGAGTGCAAGCTTGTGGGGCTGATACTTTGTGCATAAAAAGGGGATTAGACAGTGAGCTCCTTGGTACAGGGATGCTGAGTGTGATAAATCATGTGCAACAGAGTATGATTGGGAGCCCTGGGAATGATGGATTTAATAAACTGTGAGAGGTAAGGATTGGAAGCTCCTTAGACCAGGGTAACAGGAGTTAGCAGGAACTGCACACTTATAACATTGATATTAAAGGGGTTGTCCAGCAAAAATCCTATACCTTCAATTCATCTGGTTCCAGAAACATATAGATTTGTAATTTACCTATATTAAAAATATCCAGCCTTCCAGTACTTATCAGCTGCTGTATGTTGTATGTGCTGTATGAGATTTTTAAATAGAAGTAAATTACAAATCTATATAACATTCTAAAACCAGTTGATCTGAAAGAATTTTTTTTCGCTGGATAACCTTTTTAATAGCACCCATCTTTCTAGTTTTGTGCATTCCCCCAAACAAGCTCTCCATTAACACATGGGGGACATTTATCATGGGAAAAATGCATATTTTTTGTCGGAAAATGGCCAGATGCAAATAAATGTATTCGCAAATGGCCGTTCTGCAAATAAATAATCGCATCTGGCCATTTTCCGCCCCATACGCCAAGGAGGCGGGGAGGGGTTCGCGGACTCTGGGTCCGCTCAATTCATCATTTATTTTGCCAAAAAATAGTCAGGAAACCTACTCCAGCTCTGAGCTAGCGTAGGTTTCCTGGAGCACACACTGGTGCGCATGGGATTTATGAAGAGGCAGTGCGCCTTTTTTTTTTTTTTTTTTTTTTTAAAGTCCGGGGTAGAAACCGCTGGACTTAATAAATGTCCCCCATACTGCATCAAGTTACATGACTGATTATTCTTTGGAAGATTATTCTTTGAACTTTTAGATGAAATCCAATGATAGATAATAGGGTTCTAATGAAAGCTTAAAGGTTAAATATAATGGAGGATGTGTAAATATAAATCTCCAGCCCCGTGGCTCCAATAATACACGACTACATGATGGTCTCCAACATGGAGCAACTAAGAACTGAAAGTAAATCTTTTACATAGAAATGTTTTACAATCAGAAACTGTGACTAATTTGACTATAAAATACAGTATAGTAACAGCAGGGCCATACTGATACTATGACCTGTGAGAGGGAGAAGGGGAAGTGGTTGTGAACAAGGCTTCAGTCTTATGTAAATAAAAATTAAAGGGAATCTGTCTGTTGCAATTTATGTTCCAAATTGCCAACACTGTTCCATAGCTGTAAAGAGACACATGATTCCGTTCATATATCTGTATGTGCATCAGGAACACAGAGAAATGCTTTCATTCTGTAGTAGAAGAGTCAAAGAGGCTTTCCCAAGCTCCTGAAGGGCAGCAAGCTTTAACACCTCCTTACTCCCCCCTCTCATAACGGACCCTGCTTTGAGGTGTCAATCAAGTATATTGGAAAAAAAGCCACTGGCTGTCATTTTCAGCTGGTAACTGGGTATGTCATGTACCCGACTCTTCCAGCTGCAACTTCACTGCCCAGCTGAGCGACCGCCCACCTAGCCAGTCATTGATTGGGGCATTATCACACCCCAGTCACTAATTGGCTGAATGGACAATCACTCAGCTAGGTGCGTGACGTTGCAGCTAGGAGAGCTGCAGGTCACTGGTGGCTGTGAATGGCACTACAGGGCACAAGGATAGGTAGGTTAACAATATTTTATCCCCCTGTTTTTGCTCCATTTTACACCAATCACATCAGTAATGTAATTTAGTTGGTCAGTGTTGGTCAAGTGTAAAGTAAGAAAAACTCTTAGTAAATATGTTAGGAAATCGGGAAAAAATTAAACAGATAAATGTCCTAAAAACACCCAAAGGCTGCCCGTCACATGCTGCAGTTTTTTTTCTTTTCAAAAACTGCCACCGCTAGCTTCTGGCTTTATGTTCTAAAAACTGCAGGGGACTAAACATTGTACATTGTTGAGAGAGTTGATGCATATATGTACGCATCCCCACTGGAACAGAGAATCCGGCAGTAATATGTACATTCCATGGTAAAAAACAAAGTCTTTGAAGAAAAAGGATATGGCACTCACCCCTCAGTTGCAGGCTTCAAACAATCTTTATTTTACCTGTGGTTTGAAGCCTGTAACTAAAGGGTGAGTGCCATATTATTCCTGCTTGCAAGTGGATATGAGCGAATCGCTTCGTTTGATTAGTGCTCCACTTATTAAGCCGCCGGCCTTTTAGAGCTTCTCCCCTTCCTGCCACTCCTGGCAAAAGCTGAATCCAATCCTGGGAAACCTCCTATTTTCCCAGGATTGGATTGAGCTTTTCCCCATTAGGGTGGGTTCATACTGAGGAATTCTTGCAGATAAACTCAGCGGAATTTCGCAGTATGTCAGCGCGCACGGCGGATAGCGGAATGGTGTCTATGGAGCCGGCGGAAAGGCGCGCGGCCATACTGCGGAATTCCGCAGAGTTTATCCACGAGAATTCCTCAGTATGAACCCACCCTTACACAGGGTTGGAGGGCCAGGGAGTGGAGCAGCGCTGAAAGGCCAGCTGCTTGATGAGTGGAGTGCTAATCAAACAAAAGCTTTGTTTATATCAACGATTCGCTCAAATCTACTTGCAATTATATAGCGCACCACCTATGCTGCATTGTCCAATAGGTGCATATCCCCATTGGTGGTACAGAGTCAGTAGTCCCGGACTATTTTTCTTTATACACTCCATGGTACTCTACAGCAATAGTGTATGGTGCTAAAGAATATACACAGAGAAGAAGTCACTCCGTTGTGGGCTGGACTCCCCACTCCCTTAAAAGCACAGTGGCACAGGACTTTTAGTGCAGCCATGTGTAAAGCACAAAGTCATTTAATTGTGCACCTGCAGGAGAGGTCCTGCACCACTGCAGATGACCAGGGCCAGAGCAGAGGAGACCACAGCACAGCAGCAAAGGAAAGGTTAGTGGGGAAGATTATTTACCTACAGGGGGTTTCTGCCTAATGAAGGAATTACTTATTTAGTGGGGGTGTTTACATGATGGGAGCATCAGCCAAATAAAGAGGGGATGTACCTACTGGGGCAACTACCTTATGGGTAAAGATTTGTACCTACTGGGAACATCTACCCAATGGATGGGATTACCCCCCTCCATAATTGGGGAATGTGCTAAAAGTGTGGAGCCTAATGGTCCATTTACACAGAGCGATAATTCGCCTAATCGATTGTTTTTTGAAGCAACGATTTTATTTTTAAAACAATTTGCGTTTAGACGAAGAGATAAATGGTTTGAAAAAAAATTTTTTGCAATCGTTTTAAAGATCGATTAAAGTGTCAATGTTGTTTAATTTTTTTTGCAGAAATCAAAAAGGTCAGTACCAGTAAAAAAAAAAAAAAAAAAAAAAAAAAAGAACCAGTCTAGGCAATCTTCTGTGAAGTAAAAAGCTAAAGGGGTTGTCCATGGAACAGAAAAGGAATCAACTGTTCTGCTTCCTGGACAACCTTTTTAAGGTTTTCAGTCTCTGAATATAAACAAGAATTTATAATAAGCAAACATCTAATAAAATGGTGAAGAATTCAAATTCAAAAGAGGGCAGATTAACATATTACTCAACTGAAAGTTTGTCAGAGTAAATGTACCTTCTCTTAATAAATGTGTCACATCTTGGACAGTTCTAAAGACAGGAAATGATATGCACACCTGCTGAGCAGGCAATTATTGGCGCTATTAATGTTAGTCTTGTTGGAAACTGGTGGCCTTGTTGCTCCCAGTTATCCACACCTTGGTTCTACTTTTAAAAAGTCAGCTAGGGCAGTGAAAACTTTAATACTTGTGGACACCTAGAGGGGCGTTTAAGCAGACCAGCATACTCATACGCCAGTTTTAAATTAGTCCCGTCCCCAATTGCCCCATCGGATTCACTAAGAGGTTTAGGCCTCTTAGGGCCCTATTCCACCGGACGATTATCGTTTGCATAATCGTTAACGATTAACGATCTCAAACGACCGCTATTGCGAAAGACCTGAAAACGTTCGGTCATTGCCATGGAACGATAATCGTTACTTATGATCGTAATTGCGATCGTTTCTCTTCGCTATTTATTCGCTATTGCGTTCGTATCTATTGCGAACGACCGAACGATGTCTTATTCAATGCGAACGATTTGCGAACGAGCAACGATAAAAATAGGTCCAGGTCTTATAAAGCGATCAACGATTTCTCGTTCGGTCGTTAATCGTTAACTGCATTTCAACCGAACGATTATCGTTCAGATTCGAACGATTTAACGATAATCTGAACGATAATCGTCCGGTGGAATAGGGCCCTTAGTGAATCCAGCCTGACCTGCGTCTGTCGTACGTTGGGCACAGAAATCTACACCTGCTCCTGAGCAGGTGTAAATTTCTGCCATGATTTAGTTTGCTCATAACTTGACCTTAGGTGTTCCCCCAGGATTGGCTGAAGAAGCTTTCTGACAGTGCTCTCTGCTGCCCACATTTTTTTTTTAATCCCACCAGTAGGAATTCTCACACACACTGTTACAGTGTCAGCAGCGCAGTTCATCCTACATTGTCTTTACTGAATTAAGTAAATGCACTCCCATTAGTGTAAATAGCTGATCAATGTCTGCAATGGACATGAGCTGTCGCCTCAGAATTCATCATAGCTTGATGGTTTTATAGACACTTGAGTTACTAAGAAAGATCTGATGATCACAGATAGATGCTTCCACTGCCCGCCACCTTATTCAGAAAGCAGATTGTTTGTGACTGTGGAGACACATTGCATCGTCCTTATGGGTGCGTCCATATGTTTACTGAGTAGAGGAGACATTTGTTCTGCAGCAACGACAGAAGAGAAACACATAGAAAATATGTTCTCTCATCTGTAACAGACGTGGCTCTTGTTCTCTAAGGAGTAGAGACTATTCCTACAAATCCCCTTTATTGCACAGGGCTGCTGCAGTCTTCTAAGGAAGACATTCTGAACATTTCTATTTAACTTTGTTATTTTAATTTCTCGCTGACTTTAAGATCTGCACTTGCTGTTAGAGATTATGGCCAGGTACAGTATGACAGTCTCTCCCGATCACATAAATATGGATTTGTTATAATGTATCCAAGTACACAATCCTCTGTCAGCCAAACAAAGCAGCTGCGTTAATCTCCCTCCTTTTCTTATGGTTTATTACAGTGACCCCCAGTTATATGTTATACCTCTTTCTATGTCACCACTTTCCTCATGCAATAGTCAGCTATCACTACCATCATGTCATCGGTCTAAAAATTTAATTCCTCCAAAAACTGAACAAATTCTGCTCCTGCCCATCTACTAACCTACGAACATCCGATCTCTCAATTTCAAGTATACCTGTCATGCTTCGGTTCCCAAACATCAATGTGCAGTTGCAATTGCCAATGGAAGTTCAGTGAAAACAACTGCACATGGATGTAAGGGTCCCTTTACACACACAGATTATCTGACACGTATTTGTAGCCAAAGCCAGGAACAGACAGTAAACAGAGAACAGGTCAAAAAGGAAAAATTTGATTTCTCTTCTTTTCAAATCCATTCCTGGTTTTGGCTGCAAGAATCTGTCAGATAATCTGTGTGCGTAAAGGGACCCTAAGAGTTTGCAATTTCCGTGCACAAGCCCTATGGCCCCATTCACACTGAGCAAAAACGTCAGAATCCCGCCATACTCAGTGTCCTGCAGTGAGTGAATGAGAGTGCGCACGCTCGTCCACTTCCTCCCCTCTCCACTTAAAGAAGTGACATGTCATTTCTTTGAGCAGAGAGGGGAGGAAGCGAGCGCGCATCCTCTCATTCACTCAAGGCAGGACACTGAGCACGGCAGGATTCCGCGGCTGCTTTTGCTCAGTGTGAATGGGGCCTTTCTTAATAAGACCTGTGCATGGAACTTACAGCCACTTAGGACACTTTCATGACAACCTGAAGTTCCATCAGCAAAACTGCATCTGCGCATGGGTTACAGGAGCCTGAAGCATGACCGGTACACTACTTTGTGTTTAGTACTACCATGTCTATTAGGACTCATGCACACTGAGCAAAAGAGGCGGATTTTCAAAGCGGAAGTCGCACGAAATTCTACACAAAAATCGGCCAATTTAAATTGAGCAAACCACTTTTCCATTGTTGTCAATGGGTTTTGCGCTGTGTTTTTCACACAGAGGAATTTCAGTCTGTAAATTTCCATGGCGGATCAGCTTTCCTCTCAAAGTGGTGACATGTTACTTCTTTGGGCGGATTCCGCTAGAGGAATCCTATAGAAGTCAATAGGGCTTGAATTCCACTCAAATTTCCCTCCTATTCTGCCATAGCAGAATACAAGGCGAATTTCAAGCAGAAATCTTTCCTCTTCAATTCCTCCTCTATTGCTTAGGGTGCATGAGCCCTTAGGCAGCACATCCACTTCCTTGAGCTTTTGTCTAAACCAGAATCTCTGTTTCATTCTCTCTATACAATCCAATCGCTTACATATTCCTACACTGCAAAAACATTTGTATGGAGCGGGTTAAGTATAGTAGCAAAAACCTGATGTATTTAAAAAATAAAAAATAGGGGAACATATCTGCAGCATACTGGCAATGACCCCACTGTACTCAGCTAGAGACTTCATTCACACATATACATACTACATTGAAACCATTAGTGTAATTATAGTTGTTGCCCGTATGCCATGGCCTCCAGCCTGTACAAGCAATGTACTAGTGAAAGATGAGAATCCAGCCTTACTGTAGAGACAGCCAAAACTCTTACATTATGCTCACACACTTTTTTTTTTCTTTAAACTATTAAATTCCATGGACATACAAATTTTACATCTGGAATTACTAGAGACATAAATGGCTGAGAAGAAGTCCTTACCACTTAAAATACATACCATAAACAGATGCTTAAAAATGAGACATATTTGGGATGTAAATTTCCCCAAAAAAATCTACTTTGAAACCAGCTATGAAACATTTGCACCATTTTTCCTGGTTTTGGTAAAGAAAAAAAAAATGTTGACCAAAATAAAGGCAAAAATACCGGGGGAGATTTATCAAACATGGTGTAAAGTGAAACTGGCTCAGTTGCCCCTAGCAACCAATCAGATTCCACCTTTTATTCCTCACAGACTCTTTGGAAAATGAAAGGTGCAATCTGATTGGTTGCTAGGGGCAACTGAGCCAGTTTTACTTTACACCATGTTTGATAAATCTCCCCTATTGTGTGCACATACAGTACCAGTCAAACATTTTAGAATATGTCAATTTTTCCAGTTATTTTCTTTTACATTAACACAGTTCTACTAGAACAACTAACAAGAAGTGCTTTAAAAGGAAGTTAAAAAGAAAAATGAATTTTTTTAACCCCTTCAAGACCGAGACCATTGATGCACGGATGTCCGGGTCAAATTAATGCAATGTTCCTCCCTGCCTTCTAAGAGCCAAAGCGCTTTTATTTTTCCACCTACAGGGCTGGATGGGGTGTCATTTTTGTGCCACGATCTCTAGTTTTAATTAATATCATATTGGTTTAACAGAAAAATTTTGATTGCTTTTTACGATATTGCTTTTGCTACGATATAAAAATATGTATAATAAATAAATATATCATATAATGGGCAAGGAGGTATATTATATACTTAAAGTACTAAAAGTATTATATACTTTTATTGGGAGGGGGTTTATAAGGTGTTTTTTTTTAATACTTTTTATGGATTGTGGTCGGTCAGCACTTCCATGTGATAGGAAAATTCTAAAACATAACTTTTAATTCATAAATATTATAACACCAATGCGTTTCGCGCCACAGCGCTTAATCATGGTCACATCACATGGGAGTGCTGACGACCACAATCTTTTCAAACTGCCCCTTGCGAATTCAGCGTCTAGCAAACACCAGGACTTGTGCACCCCACCCTTCCTCTTACACAGTCTGGAGCCGGAGAACACATGTGCTGGGTAAGCTGATCCATTCCTCTGTTTTTGCTATTGTTTTTTTTTTTTTTTTTTAAACACTTATATTTCACAGTAAAACATGCAATCATTAGATTGCATATACTGATCTATGCTATGTCATAGCATAGCATAGATCAGTGTTATCGGCGATCTATGCAGAGCGCCTGCCTGAGACTTTATGCACAGATGGCCGACTTACTCCCGCCCGTCGGTACAAGTGATCAAAATCCCCGCAGCATGGCTGCTGGGGTGCCGATCACTCAGTGACAGGAGCTTGTTCTGTCACAGAGTACCTTAAACAACGCGATCGCTATAGATTGCAGCGTTTAAGGCAGGGATGGGGAACCTTCGGCCGTCCAGCTGTTGCAAAACTACAATTCCCATCATGTCTGGACAGCCAAAGCTTTAGCTGTGGCTGTCCAGGCATGACAGGAATTGTAGTTTTGCAACAGCTGGAGGGACGAAGGTTCCACATCCCTGGTTTAAGGGGTCAATAACAAGCAGCTGCTTGCCAATTTGCTGGGCTCCCGGGACACTGATGTGTGCAGGACCACTCTTACTGCAGCGGTCCCGCACATATCAAACCCCTCTCACCTCAGGAACATATATATCAGTGATGGCTAACCCTGACACTCCAGCTGTTGCAAAACTACAGTTCCCATCATGCCTGAACAACCGAAGATATGGCTTTGGCTGCCTAAGTATGATGAGAATTGTAGTTTTGCAACAGCTGGAGTGTCAAGGTTAGCCATCACTGGTATATATATACATTCCTACTGCATGGGGTATGTGCAGTAGAAACGTATATCTACATATTGCTGACATGAAGGGGTTAAGCGTCTAACCACAATAGTGTGTAGAGATGAGTGAATTTACAGTAGGATTTACAGTAGGAACAAAGCAAAGCAAATTTACAGTCCTGGGAAACTGGGAGAAATTTTCCAGGACTGGATCCATCTTTTCCCAGCACCTGGGGAAGAGCGTCAGGGAGCAGAGCAGACTTCTAAGCTAGCAGCCTGAAGAGCAGAATGTAGATAGAACATAGTGCTTTGCAGCGTTCCTACTGGAACTTCGCTCATCTCTTATGTTGTGAATTTCTTTTTTAAACCACAGGGCTTTTTTTTTTCAGGAAAGACATCAAGGACAGCTACTCTGCAGCAAAGAAAGCAAATTATGGTTTGTGAATGGATGCAAACTATTCATACAGGTGTCTCAAATTTTGGGAATTACTAGAAAAAACTGCTGTTATGGTATTCAGCATGGATCTCGGTAATTAAACCTTTATCCAACAGAGACAACAGGCGCACAAAGTAGATACAGAACCTGGTGTATTTTTCAAATATTTATTATTCATCTTATGGACATCATGTTTCGAGGTCCCATAGACCTCTTTTTCTGACTTGAAATACCGGTCTATAGGAAAAACCTGGAAAAACCTGAATAAACTACAAGATTGAATTTACTGGGAATTCAAATTGAAGCCAGCATTTATTGGCACACAAATCAGTACTTTGTCATTTATTTGGTGCCTTACAAGATGCCAGTATGTCTATGTAGATTTTGATGCCAGTTGAAGAAGACATGACAGAGAGAAATATCAACCGCACACATTATTATTGTATTTTATCAATGCATTTCTAGGCAAAAAAAACAAAACAAAAAAAAACAGTATACAACACTTTCTTCTTTCTTCATGCATAGAGTGTACCCTATCGAAAAAGGTCATTTCTTACCGAAACGTACAGCAGTGATGATATACTGAAATGTTCAAAAATGAATACTTTTCCGTGTTGGAAACTGTTGAAATGCATCATTAAAATACAAAAATACTGACCAAAATCCCATAAATGAACCAAGAATGTTACAAAGCTCTCAACAGTGAAGCTATTTGTCTACCATCCAACCCCTACTCTTACTGCCAATGATCGAGCATCCATCGCAGTTCAAAACCTACCACGTGTCTCCAATTTTTCCCTCTATTTCTCTGTAAGGTGGGTTCACCCTGCATTTTTTGCAGTCAGTTTAATGTATCAATTTCTAAACGGTTACTATTAAAACGTACATAATGTAGTCAACCACGGTTTGATCAGTTATATCCATTTAAAATGGAAGTCAATGGGGGGGGGGGGGGAACGTATCCAAACAGATATCACACAATTGCATTTGATTTTCAATCCCCCCCTATAAAACGTATACGTTTTAACAGACTGGAAAAACACAGTGTGAACCTAGCCTAATGCGCTATGAAATATGAGTTTCCAACATCCAGTTTTACGAGTCTAGGGCCCAGGTCTTGAGGGAGAGGGTGCTCCGAATCATTTATTGCTACAGCACATGGACCCTGTGTAGAAATGTTCTACCCGTGGAGACATTATTTGCAGTATTTCAGGACTTGTTCTGTGATGAGGACATGTGGCAACATGCAGGAACAGCAGCACCATTACACTAAAAAATCCTTTGGAACTGTATCTGCTAATGATTGGTTACCGGCAGACCCAAAGAACATTGACCTTCCATCTTATTGTCTGCAGCTAAGTGGCTGGTTCTTTACACTGCTCACTGGATGCGACCCAGCCTCAGCTGGGACAAGAACAGCGCTCCTCACATATTCTTGTATCACTAAGAGATTAAGTTAAACACAAGTGGAAATCACAAAGGGGGACATTAACTACTGAGTCTAAAACGTGAGATTTTTGAACAGAGTATTTGTCTGTTTTTTACCCAGCCAAATAGGACTAATTTAACAAATGTTTCATAAATTTGTGAACAGAATATTCTCAGAATATTCACAAAAAAAATTGCGCAAACAAATTCACCTGGTACTGTCCAGACGTAAGCCTGCATTAGTTTGTCGGACTTTTTAAAAAGTCGCAAACGATAAACTTGGAGCAAATCCCAGACCCATGGGGAGAAACATCAGCTCAGTGGCTTACTTCTGGAGAAATAAGGTGAATATTTGGCAGACTCTTCCTCCAGGGACAATCACTGAAACCACAGCAAAATTCAATCATCCTGCAGAGCGCGCTGACAGGCAGAGAGCGGTGACTAGATACAGGTAGGAAGCTGCCCAGATGACTACTTCCCTGCCCGTTTCTGTCATGCGCCCGGAGAATAAAACTCTTTTCTCTGGTATAAAGCTCCCTCAAAAGCCGCGGCCGGTACGTGCTGCGGCTGCTGCAGGAGCTTCATACAGCGCTCCTGGGAACCATAGATTGGTTAACTTTAACGCAGAATAATCCGGCAAAAAGCCGCAGTAGGCTGCAGTCTTAGAGCTAAACTAGGGGCCACCTTTAAAAGCCAAATATCAGCCAGTTTAAAAATGCCAACGATCAGCTGAGGAGCGGGAAAACGCTAACCACATCTTTTGGGCAGGACTAAAAATCATTGTTACCAATAGCAATGTATTTAATGAGTCTACGAACAATACAAGAATATGTTGTGTGGCCTGACCACACTATTAATTGAGCTCCGTAAAGGCACTGCAAGCGATCACAGATCTCACTGATCATCACTCATTTACGGCCACATATTGTTCAGTCTAAAAGGACCTTAGGGTACAAACCCACTTGACGTATTTGCTGCGTGAATCAGTCTTAAAAATAAGCAGGCAAAACGCAGGTTGGCATTATACAATTGTTCTGCGTTAAAATACACAATTGCGTATTTTTGAAGCGTGAAGCTACATGCGTTTTTCGCACAGGTTGTTAACAACTGATGCTTTGCTAACAACAAGCTTCACGCTTCAAAAATACACGATTGCGTATTTTAACGCAGAACAATTGTATAAAGCCAACCTGCGTTTTGCCTGCTTATTTTTAAGACTGATTCACGCAGCAAATACGTCAAGTGGGTTTGTACCCTTAGAGTGGATTCAAAAGGAATGGGACATGCTGCAACCACATCCGACTTTGGCTCAAAAAGCTGCAGTGGCAGTTTAAAAAAAAAAAGAAACGAAAAAAAAAAAGCTCATTCTGGTGGTGGCTTTGCAGCCCAGTTCCACTGCAGTGAATGGAGATGAACTGCAATAATACACACAACCAGGTGTGAGCGACAGGGTTGGTGTTGTTTCTATAAAAAAATATAAAAAAAAGTAGCTGTGCTTTCTCTAATCCTGGATAACCCCTTTAATGTCACAGGTGGTACAAATCATATTTCCTAACCTGCTCAGGGGCACAGATGTTAAGATTCTTCATGATTTTTGTAAAACGTATTAGGGTAGGGTCAGACATGTACAGACTCCTCACCTAGATGGTGCATAATGGAAACTATAAAGGCAGTTTTGTTACGAACCTGGGTGAAAACAGCCAAAATCTAGCTGTGTAGGGGAAATGACCAGAGCGCAATGAATTGGGCAGAACATTTTCAGAAGAATGGATACAGCATAGAAGTAAAGCGAACAAAAGATGCAGAATAGTCTGTCCATCCACAAGGGCACAAGTCACAATACTCAAGCACTGTTCAGGCCTACTTCAGACCACATGGAAATCCACACAGGAGGCAAGACAACCTTTATTAACATAATTGCTAATCATTGGCCTTGGTTGAGGACAAAATAGTGTCCAGTGGCCAAGTGTAAAAGTCAGCTAGTTGCAGTGTATTGCTGCAGGTAATGGCTATCAGCCTTACGTCAGATTTGGAGAATTGTTCTGCAGCTGTATTTTTTTGACCCATCAATCATTTAATGCCGTTACATGGTACAGAGAGGTTTTTCTATCGTAATTACGGAGCGACACTTGCCCTTTTTTCTATAGCTAGCTTAAAAAAGGTCATATTCTCTGGAAGCAAGCAAACTAGGTCATCACCCTTTATCTGCCACTTTCACTGCTGACCTGTGGTCTTCAAAGCGCTTCAAGTGGCTTCTATAGCTCAGTGATACCCATACATAATTTCCCCTTTTTAAATGCACAGATCCGCACCAAAGAATGGCAAAATGCACTTAAATAGACTTTGTACCATTTTTGAAGCTCCGACTGATTTCACTTGAAGAGATAAGCACTGGATTTCTTTGAAAAATCAGCTATGTTGTACTAAAAGCAGCATGCAGATTTTTTCAGTGTTGTGAAATATACTTCCCGTGTGAGCCTGTTTTCAGGAAGAAAAAAATTATTTTATGGACACTTAAATAGGCAGAATTCAGCCATGTTAATGCAAACATGCAACTGTGCAAAGTATTAGCTCAGGACAATTTTTGAGTTTCAGGATGTAAACAATGTTCATATGCAGTAAGTAAGCAGATGCCTTGAAGAAGAATACTACAAGAGTGCAGATCTTTCAATGCACTGTGATGGACTGGTGAGGGTTACATGGTAATAAAGCATTTCTCGACATTTCTCTTAATTGATATTTTATGTACAAAGATGCCAGACACCATAGCATTACCCTTCCTCCTTGCCGTAAGGCAGCCACAAGCACAACTGCCCCTCAGTCACCATGTATACAACTGGTCAGTGTTTACTGTACAGGTGGTAATCCACATGAGAGATTTCCCTGCACGTTTTAGGCTTAAACGCAGGAAGAAACAATCCGAATTTACATTTATTTACAGACAATCAATATCTCCACATAGCAGGGAAGGTGACGGACAGCATCAGCAATGGAAGTCCTAGTCATGCCCTGACTTCTACCAAACTGTTGTCACATGTATGAGCTTCATAGTACACAAGTAAACCACAGTGCTCCCCAATACAGATATCAGGGCAGGAGGCTCCTCATTTTTAAGGAGCATAATAGTGAGAGAACCAGAGATGTCCTAGCTGCTCCTTATACAGATGCCTCAGGCCCATTATGTAATCCGCCTTTTACTGGTCTCATCCCATCTACAACCAAAACAGATATTGTGATAGGGCAACAAATCTGACCGTGCAAGGGTAAGGTCACCTGTTTCCTAATACAAGTCATTAAGACACAGACCTCTATCTTGTTCTTAATACCAAGGACACCTGGTGAACCCTTACACAGATCTCAGGACATAGTAACCCATCTTCCTAATATTTTGATAACCAATGTCACCTTGCATTGGTTAGGACCCCATTTCTTTTTTACAGAGTCCCATAAAAGATGATTATATATAATCACTGTATAGATTGTCTCTTACCATTGACCTTTCAACCCATCCATTAGGTTTATATATTACATTTACTCATAGAAAACTGCTAAATGTACCGACCAAAAACAAACAAAAAAACGGAAGACTTTAAGGAAGCCAAGTGTGACAATGTGCTCCCATGAGCACCATTCTAGCTCCTCCCACAGAGACAACTGTCCAACCCTGACCGTGAATCCTTCAGAATAAGGCGCAGCACTCTCCTATGCAGAGATGACATGTGTAGCATGTAAGCACAAGGGCAGATCGTGGAAGCTTCAAGAACTGATCAGACTGTACATGAAATAAAATAATGGAAGCTTGTTTGACACACTGAGTCACTAGGCAGGACGATGAACGTCTCTGGTGCTGCATAATGGTCAGTGAAGTTCAGCTAAATATATGTACAGTAACAGCAGAGAGGCGGTGCAACCAGAGCGTCTGTCAATGACTATCAGCGCAGGAACGGACTGCAGGAGCAGCTGGACATCCCAGGGCAGTGGTAGTGGAGTAACACTTAGCTTGCTGTGTAGTGGTCATAAGATGAAGAAATGCTATTCTGTAGTCTGATCAAGAAAGGTGCAATGTGCAGCCATGCACCAAGGCTGCAATGTTCTGCAGGCCATCCAGCACGTTTTGCAATAATGAAATTGTTCACATGCGAAACTGTCAATATCAAATCGCCCAGAGCAAGGCAAACCGCCTCTCATCCAAAATGGGAACTTCTGCATCCCCCAATAAATAAATTCTGAGGGACCCGGAAAGGCAACTCCTCTGACGTTCTTTACATATAGATATTTATATATTTATATATTTATAGTTTGACTTATTTTAAAAAAATGTTTGGGTAAAAATAAAATAGGGGCTAGTCTGAGGGAGATGTGATGTGTGGGGTCAGGTGGCTGAAAGAAAGTCCTACAGCAGCAAGCATTCCCCCTCATGTCTGCAGCTCCTTTGTGGGTGGGTGGTTTCGTCGATTCCTTGCCCGTTTCTGGTCCTGAAGGTCTTTGGCATCACTGTGAATGGAGCCCGATGGGCGCCAGTATCCTTGGCAGTATTGGTTGATGAGTCCCATCTCAGGCTGGGAGAGAAGCTGGACAAGATCATCGTAGGCTCCTGGTGGCCCCGCAGGGTGAGTTGCTAAAGCAGCTGGTGCTTCAGGTTGAAGGAGAGCAGCAGTGACGGCCTCGGCGCTCAAGACATGAAGTCGGACACGCATTACAGTGTGCTTGAAGTTGTTCTCAGTGGCTGTGCAATGGTAGACACCGGCATCAGACAACTGTAGTGACCGGATGAGGAGACCTTGTTCAGTCTTCAAGAACCGTCCCTCTGAGCGAAGCTGTAAAAGCAGAACACATTTGTATTACTTGATAGGTATCCCATCTACTATAAATAAACATTGTACAAATTCTCTGCATTATGCCAAAAAATTTAGAAAACAAAACAGCTATTGCACAAACCTATCTGGTAATTTTCTACAATGTACCCATCTGGAATCCCAGTGTTTAGGTGCATTGACAAGAATGGATAAAATTATACCTACTACTCAGTGAGAAAAGGACTAGGTCTCTGAATGTACACAACATTGTTGTGATCCTAAATATGGTGAAGAATTTAAAGGGATTATCCGGCATTTCAAAAACATGGCCACTTTCTTCTAGAGACAGCACCATGCTTGTCTCCATTTCAGGTGTGATTTGCACTTAAGCTCCATTCACTTTAATGGAACAGTGTTACAAAACTTGCGCCCAAACTAGAGACAAGAGTGGTGCTGTCTCTGGGAGAAAGAGGCCATGTTTTTGTAGCGCTGGATAACTCCC
This sequence comes from Dendropsophus ebraccatus, assembly GCF_027789765.1. Taxonomy (NCBI): domain Eukaryota; kingdom Metazoa; phylum Chordata; class Amphibia; order Anura; family Hylidae; genus Dendropsophus; species Dendropsophus ebraccatus. The sequence continues at coordinate 102,906,976 of NC_091457.1, read as the reverse complement.
TTTAAACACAAAGGGTAGGAAATGTATCGCTTGTGCCTTTTTCACTCCACTTTTTGAGCATGCAGTTTTTCCCTTGCTTACCGTTTAAGACTATGTTCACACTATGTATATGTCCGGCCGCATATTTTTCACGGCCGGACATATACGTGTAAAACTCCGGCCGGGATTTACAATTGCGGCCGGCTACGTACGGTCCGCGAACTTACGCCCGTAAGCTACGTACACTTCCCGAGCGGCGTACATAGCGATCTGACAGCGGTCTTTTACTTGGATATCTTCGGCTAGCCCCGGACACCCCACAGAACCTTTTGGATCGGCAAATCAAAGTGCAAAAATGAAGAAATCACCACTCCGTACGGGACCGCATGTTACGCTACGGGCGAAAGTTACAGCATTTCCGTCCCGAAACAATGGTCTGGTTCATTTTTTACGGCGCCGCATACGATCCGGGCGTAAGTTCTTACGTAGTGTGAACTGTGCAGCCATACATCGTATACTTTCCATTGTACGCAAACTACGTAAATCTCCGGCCGCTTATTCACGGAGCGCGCTACGGCCGGAAACTTACGTAGTGTGAGCCTAGCCTTAGGCTGGGTTCACACAGTATATTTCAGGCAGTATTTGGTCCTTATGGCAACCAAAACCAGGAGTGGATTGAAAACACAGACAGGCTATGTCCACATAATGTTGTAATTAAGTGGATGGCCGTCATTTAATGGCAAATATTTGCTGTTATATTGAAATAATGGCAGTTATTTACTGTTATATGGCGGCCATCCACTCAATTTCACCACTGTGTGAACAGAACCTTTCTGTGTTTTCAATCCACTCCTGGTTTTGATTGCCATGAGGACCAAATACTGCCTGAAATATACTGTGTGTGAACCCAGCCTCACAATGTATGATCAATTTGCTGCATTTTCCAATGCACTTTGCAATTGCTCACAAATTCAGCAACTTTTGGTCCCAAATAAGTGTATATAAAACAATGCTGCCGGCCCCTTTTAGCAAAAATAAAAAACAAAAACAAAAAAAAACTAAATAAATTAAAAAAACCATACACAACCTTTTACGGAAGCCATGCCCCTTTGTCGGATGAGTACAGTATCATAAATGAGGTGCAGGTCACTTTTTTCCATCACAAATTGTGGCAGAATTCTGGCACATCTGCAATAGTGTATTTGTGTCTGTATCCATGTCCAATAGATAAACAGAGAACAGTCACCTCACTGCCCCTTTTGAAACCTAAAGACACCGTACAAAGGATATTGAATATTCTCCTCTTTGTGGACATCTTTGAGAACTATTTTCCCCAGCATAACAGCAGGAGTTCAGTAAAAAAAATCCTTAGTAATCCGGGTAAGGGGGGGGGGGGGGGACTTTTAACTCTAGCTATTACACCAAGAAATTTTCGTCCCTAATGGCCAATAATCAGCCAAATACGGACGATAATCATTTGGTGTAATAGGGCCTTAAGTAATGACCAAGGGTTTTATTGGAAAGACCTGCCATGATGTACAGTGTTCCATGTTTGATATGCTCCAAGATTTGTTAATAAAACAGTTTTGTAAGTCCTACTATAACTTTGGATCCTTATTTGTTTGTATGAACTTGATTAAAAAGCTGTAAAAAAAAGTTCCTTAACTAAAAGGAATAAGCTATATTTATATGAAACTGGAAAACTGTGATGGCTGCGGTTACAGTGTTCTGCTGGGGCCATAACTATCATCGCTCTAGAGACTCTTACCTCTTTTTTGCGCTCGGAGTTGTCTTTCTGCAGGATCCACTTGATGGAGGCCTGGGGAGAGCGTGCCTGACATTCCAGGAAGGCAGAGCTTCCCTCCACCCCGTACTGTGCGGCATCCATCCCATTCTTATTTGCTGTAGAAGTTGTTCATGTGTTAATGTGCTTAAAATTTCGTATAAAGCAGAGTAAATAACGGAGTAGAAAATGGGTTTATATTCTGTATTCACCAGTCAGTTGGTGGAATCATGGTCCCTATTACTTATTGTTTACCGATCCTGAGTTACTTCCTGAATTATACTCCACAGCTGCTCTCCCCATCATGTTAGTTGTTACTGAATGCCGGTAATCTTGTGGATAACTTCCCCCCACCTGAGGTGACAAGGTAGCAGACAGTATGTCCTGCACCAGAAGACATTTTCCATAATATAAAATATCTGGCAAAAACTATGTGCAGACACTGAAAAGGCAGAGAATGGTGGGAGATCACAGCTCCATAGTCTGCAGAATAGTAAGTGAAGCTCTAGAATAAAATACAGGATTTAGCAAATGATACATTACCGTTCCTGTAATGATCTACACAGTGACCCCACCAGCAGAATGCTATTAAGTGACCTTCTGGAGTATAATATAGACTGGTTCTAGTGGCTCTGTGATAAAGTGCCAATGCAGCATGTGGACTGCAGATGCTCTACTGCAGGGGTCCCCAAACTTTTCACACAGGGGACCAGTTCACTGTCCCTAAAACCGTTGGTGGGCCGGACTATAATCAAGTCCCAGTGCAAAATACCACAACCCCCCCCCCTCCAAAGTAAAAGCATCCCCCTTTCTTTCCACCCCTCACCCAGCCCCCACTCAACCCCTCACTCCCCCCTCAACCAGCCTCCCCCCACTCCCCCTTCATCCCCTTAACCAGCCCCCCCTTAACCAGCCCACTCACCCCACTTCACCCCCTCAAGCAGCACTTAAGCAGCTATGTGGGTTACCCCCTGTATGTAGGATCCACTGCTGTGCCCCATATAGTAATCTTGTCCCCTGTATTGTCCTGCATATACTAATAATGTGTCCCTGCATTGTCTCTCATATAGTAATAATGCTCCCTGTTGTGCTCTCTATATAGTAATAATGTCCCCCTGCAATGTCCCCCATATAGTAATAATGTCCCCCTGCAATGTCCCCCATATAGTTATATTGTCCCCCTGCAATGTCCCCCATATAGTTATATTGTCCCCCTGCAATGTCCCCCATATAGTTATATTGCCCCCCTGCATTGTCCCCCATATATATTGTCCCCATATAGTTATATTGTCCCCCTGCAATGTCTCCCATATAGTTATATTGTCCCCCTACAATTTCCCCCATATATATTGTCCCCCTGCAATGTCCCCCATAAATATTATCCCCCTGCAATGTCCCCCATATAGTTATAATGTCCCACTGGCATTGCTACAAAAAAAAAAAAAAAAATTATACTCACCTAATACGGTCTTCATCTCTCCTGGCCTCTTCTCTCCTCTTCAGCCGCCGGAGGGATTCCCCAGCAGGTGCAGCGACGTCATCACTGCCCCTGCCGGAGGATCCCTCAGAGATCATTTCCAGGTTACATCTGGGGCAGGGGGATTGGTGGTCCGTGCGGCGCCGAGGAGGCAGGCGGCAGGGCAGACATCTCACAATGCTCCAGGATCTGCGGTCCGTTGCACATCTCAGCCCCCCCCCCCGGAGGGCAGTGCAATGGACCGCAGATCCCGGAGCAGTGTGAGATGTCTGCCCTGTAGCCTGCCTCCTCGACGCCGCACGGACCACCAACCCCCCGCCCCGGGTGTAACCTGGGAACGATCTCTGAGGGATCCTCCGGCAGGAGCAGTGATGACGTTGCTGCACCTGCTGGGGGATCCCTCCAGCGACTGACAGGAGGAATTCTGAAAGTGCAAGGGGCCCGGCCCGCCCGGGGATAACGTCGGCAGCAGTGTGGAAGTGTGGCAGGGGGGGGCGGATGAATAGCCTCGGGGGGCCGCATGCAGCCCGCGGGCCGTAGTTTGGGGACCCCTGCTCTACTGATTTGACATTAGTTTGCAGAATCACCCTAAAATTAATTTGTAAATTTAGTATTTAGGCTGTAGCTCAGGATCAGAGCAAATAAGTGATGTGGTCTATGTACACATTACCAGCAGAATACAAATTTTAACTCATGATAAGTAAACTAAAAGGGAACTCCTTGCTAAAAAAACAACTTCCAAATGATGGAATTAGGGTTCCCCCGACACTCTTCATATAGTCTAACAGTTCCCCCCCCCAGCTCCTCTGATGTTTTCCGCTTGTGTTGTATCTCTTGCTGTTCCTCTTCCACTGCACTGCTATCAGACTATATTTACCAGTAGTCTTTGAGGTACACCCTCTCCATAAACCTGCCCCCTCCTAGGCTCTTCCACCCATGTCCTGCCCCCTCAGTCTGCTCTGCAAAAAAAACTAAAACGTGAGACAGTGGTCACATGATCTGTCTCCTGAGGGGGGCAGCAGAGTGGATTGCAGGGAAGCCAGTTTTCTTCACTTCCTGGATGTCAATCAACTACCAGTGCACCAGAACTGCGCAGACACAGTAAAGCATTATGCAAACCCATCTATGTAACTTTCAATTTTTTTTCAATCGACTTTAATACTTTATTGGCAGGCTGGTCTGATTTATGGGGGAAAGCATACCCATTCTGACTTTATGTTTAAGAGCTCACAGGATAACATTGTTTCAGTCTTACCATTAGAGTTGTACCCACGGCACTGCCTCATGGGATTACCGTGTCTGACATCCTGACGCCGACTTCGCCTGTGAAACATAGAACAGAGAAAAGGAGAACAGAAGAGGAGATGACAGAGGACCGATGTTAGATAGGGCTGTGGTGTGAATTTGTAGTATATGTGAAGGTTTCTCTATTAATTAAACCCAGGCCTCACCCCTCTGCGTACCGCTTGGAGGACGCCGAATAGCGCGAACACGTTTTCCCATCCCAGGCACAGTAAGGGTCTCTAGCCAGACAGCAATCAGCGCATGCTTCTCCGTACACATCACAACGATGGAGGGCAAGATGTGTCACCCCAGACACGGATGAGACATACAACTGTTGCTGTAATGAGAAAGCTATTTATTTGGATAAAACTTACCACAAGAACTGACAGATTTAGAGCATTAGGGCAATCCTAACCTGCTGATAGATTTTATTAGGGCAGTGGACAGGAAGGCTGTGTAAACACACCTTTATTATGTCTGTGCGCTGATGTGTTATTGAGTAAGGTAATATTCATCCAGTGCTCTGCAATGAACAGCAGCATAAAGTGACATCACTGCAGAGCATCCGCTGAATATTCATCAGTAATTGTTCAACAGGAGCCAGTAGGCGGACGCATCGGCCCCCTTACTTACATACAGTAGTTACAAAAGTAACTTAGGTGTGTGCTGCCAGATTGCCAGATTGCCTTTAACAATGACAGCCAACACTATGAATATGATACCACTGAAAAATGATATGATGCACTTACTCGTTTTGAGGAGATTTTCATGGATTTGATGGGTGCGGGTACCTAAGAGAAGAGACACAGTTATCCAAGAGAGCAAGACACACATTATATACATTGTAAAAACATAGGGCTAGATTTATCAATCTGTATGAAACAAAAACTGCAATTTGCTCATAGAAATCAGTTAAGCTCAGCTTTCAGTTTACCAAAGCACTTTATGATAGGAAAGCTGAGCTGTGATTGGTTCCTAGGGCAAATTCCATCAGTTATTGCTTTACAGAGATTGATCAAATGGGCCATAGTATTTAGTACAGGAACAGTTAGAGGATTGTAATTTCAGCAATTTATTGATTATTATTATGGAGGAGAAGGGGTGTATGGATTCAATGTCTAACTCCGGAAACATTTATTAGCGGAAAATACAACATGTACATATATAACAAGGAGTCGACAGGAAGAGCAGTATGTGGGAACCCAGAGTTCTGTCACTGAACAGCTTGCTGCAACATAAACTATGCTCTGCTACATCTTTATCTACCATGCTATGACGGTAGCTTGGTGTTCCCACATGTAATATGCAGAAACAACAAGCAATAACGGTCCCCAGAGAGGATAGATTAAATATGCTTGCACCTTAAATACTTCCACCTCCTCCAAGATGAGCTCCTCTGTCTCCAAGTCGTCTTTTGGAAGCACAATCACTTTCTGCACTGTGCCCTGATCTTTGAAAAATAAAATAAATAAATTAACAAATACATGTAAAAGATAACAAATACATGTAAAAGATTACAGGGACATTACAGTGAAGATTATATGATTGTGGGGGGTAGGCGTATACCCCCATCATCCCTTGCACGTGATGCCCAATAGCTGCACTATGTCGCTGCAACATCAGTGACACTGTGCAGCCATTAGATATCACTGGCAGGCGTGGTTTTGCCTGCATGCGATGATCGGGATATACGTCAGTCTCCTTTCAGTCTCAGGAGACTTAAGGTCCTATTACACTAAAGGATTATCAGCCTCACTTTATCAATTACTGACCATTCAGGCCGATAATAGCTTAGTGTAACAGTGCGCGTTGAAAGGCAACTATCAGCCAACAGGCACAGTGTCGGGTGATCGGGGTCTTTCAAAATGCTGATAGATCATGATTATATCATGAATGGTCTGCTGTGCGTCACACTGTCTAACAGAAGCGGCGGCAGAAGACCGCCGCTGATTACAATGGGCTACCCAAACAATCTAAGGATTGGTCAGGTGGCCCCTCCTGTTTCTCCCCGCTTGCTGTCTAAACATGTGATAGCATGCAGGGAACAAATGGGAAGAGAGGGCTAAGCTGACAGGTCGGTGCTCACTTCCCCCAGAAAATTGTGCCGTGTAATACAGCCTTTACTTCCGAGACGTTGATTCATAGGAAGTAAGACCTAGTGAGCAGAACATGTCAGCCTTTCCTCCAGACGTGTATCTCTTAATAAAGTTGTCTATGCTGTGAGTTCGCATAGATTTCCACTACAGTTCACACCAATTACTGCTGTTAAACTGACAGGTTGTGACGTTATTTTTTCACACCAAAATGTGGTGTAAACATAATGATAAATTTCCCACACAACAGACAGAAACTACTCCAGCAGAAAACGTGATGGACTAGTTTTGTGATGATTCCTAGGGCAGCCATATGGTGGCCATATTAGTTGTCTGAAAACCTTTTTTTTTTTTTTTTTTTTTTTAATATATTGAGGAATCTGGCTGAATGGAATTTTTATCAGTCTAATAGAAGATTAGACTCCAGAAATGTGACTTGGAGGTGTTTTTTTTTTTTTTTTTTTTTAAATCAGGAGTGACTTGTGCGTTTGTTCCATAGTTTTTGGACATTCCACTTGACAATCAGCTGGACACAATCAGGAATGTTTGCTGATTTACGTCCTCACAATTTTACAACACTTTAGTAACATCAAACTGCACCAAGTGATTTGCAGTGATTAAAGCTTCATTACCTGTGCCCAAGAAAAGAACCTCATATCGTCCGTCAGATGCATCCACCTGATCCACAGCAATGCTGGTGAACCTATAGTTGACATTGGTGCGGACAAGCAGTGGCTGCCGATGAACAGGGTACACCGAATTGTACATGACTGGGTGCGTCCTCATGAAGTTTATCACTTCATCTGGGTAATCCTTAGTAGATTTCATAGACGGCGTGAATGTACCTCCTGGACACTGCACACATAAGTACAAAGGGAGAGGTTTACATTTATATTATATATTGGTGTACAAGATCGAAAATATTCCCTGCTGCACATGAGATATCTGATTTTTTTTTTTTATCTTAAAAGGTCAAGCTATAAAGAAGCAGAGTAACTTTTTAAATACTTTACATAGCACTAATTTGGAGCTGAAAAAGCGACTGCTTTTACCGTTCCAGGGCGTGGGTATGGGATCTTCCCTGTATATGGCATCCATTGATAGTTGGGTCCTTCCTTGTGAGCAAATGGCCCATTAAACACCATGCGTATGTCAGCCATTGAGTACACGCAAACTGCTGAACCCTTAAAGACAGAGCTACACAAGAAGGGAGGAAATTAGTGAGATGCACATAGAATGACAAGGTGAAAACAGGGGTGAGATGCAAGACTTACCCAGAGGCAGAGAATACAGCATAGATGACTGGGTTCTTATTGTCTTGTGTCTGCTGTATAAAGACATCCTCTGCATAAAAAAGAAAATAAGAAAATCAGTGAATTACTTATATCCCACAATATATTCCACTGAGTTAAAGTAATTCTCATTCTGTCCAAATACATACGTAGTTCATCAAAGTGAGTCTCTATGCCATCAGCCCCTGGCACAGAGCATATGAGTCGTGCTTTCAGGAACGTGCTCCATTTATTTACAAGACAGCAGTGGCCTCCATCGTCGTTCTTTCAAAATAAAGAAATAAAAATATGACATTTCTGTATATGGCGTATGGGCATCATTTTACCCTGGTCCATCTTATTTTTGTCGTTTTTTTATGTATTTTATATTGGTCTATTTGCATTTTATTTTTCTTTGTTCAATCTTCTAAGTGAGGATTGAAGTTTATGTAACTTAACTATTGTCAGGGCCTTTTTACAGAATCCCAAACTGCCCAATAATAATCACCGGTCAGTGAGATCAGCACTCATTTACAGAGACTTTACAGGCTCAAGGCCTATTAACATCATAGCCGGCTGAACATTCCCACTTACAAATGAAGACATGTAGGATTATCAACATCTCTGTGTGTGAGAACAAGGGTGGGCAATCCAAGAAAGGAAAAGATCAGGAGAAACATGAAAATATTTTACTGAAAGAGTAGCAGATGCTTGGAACAAACTTCCAGCAGATGTGGTTGGTAAATAAACAGTAACGGAATTTAACATGCCTGGGATAAACATATCTATCCTAAAATAATAAAGGAAATGCAATTTACTACAGCTGATTTCTAGACAGCTTCTCCTTTGGGGGCACTCAGTTTCTCCAGGGCAAAGATAACCCTGTGTTTGTCCACTGGAAGGAAGCAGGAACACGCTTCCTAGCTCATTTATTCCATCCCCCAAAACAGACTGTTCATGTTTTCTGAATTATGCAGTAAGTATTCCTTGCCGAACAGTAACTTCCCGGCACATCACCAGCTATTGGCCTTTCTATGCTCTTGACAAACCTTAAAATCGGACGACAGAGATGCTATGGTAAATACTCTGCCACTCTTAAAAGGGTTATCCAGCACTACAAAAACATGGCCACTTTCTTCCAGAGACAGCACCACTCGTCTCCAGTTCAGGTGTGGTTGTCAATTAAGCTCTATTCACTTCAATGAAACGAAATTGCAAAACCTGCACCCAAACTGGAGACCAGAGTGTTGCTGTCTCTGGAAGGAAGTAAGTGTCCATGTTTTTGTAGCTCTGAATAACCCCTTTATGACAATGTTCAATAAATAAGCAAATAAATTTCATGATGATGACATTCACAAAAAATCCTTGAAGGATTGTTAACTATACGCCAAATGGTACCAAGTGAAAGATGAAGATAAATGTATGTTTGGCCTGTTCATAGAGCCATTTATGGCTTTCATATTCCACCTCATCCTCTTGATGGTTAGCTTGCTCAAAATGCCACCAATCATTCACAGATTTAACATATGGGATATAGACTTGTCCATCCTGACATAATTTCTGGTCCCAAATAATTGCTTTGATGCAGTTCAAATGGCAAATTCAGATCTCATCCACCCTCAGTTTTTTCTCTTCCATGCTATACCCAAATCACCCAAGATACCCCAGGCACTCCATGCCTTTATAATGGTTGCATGGCACTGCAGTCTATGGTTGCAGCCTGTGCTTCCATCCATGAGAGAGGTGCTCCTTCAGATGAAGCATTATTTGTACCTTGGCGGGCTACAGTGTGAAAGAACCAAAAAGGTGGCTAGAGCTTCCAAAAGTGGAAGAGTTTTGTTACTCGGTTCCTTACCAACTAAGAGATTGTTACTTTAGAGAACCTGTTCAAACCCACTACATGGTATCTGACTTCAGATCTAGCTGGCTAAAACTACCTGACCATTAGACCCCGTGTTCTAATGCACAGCCCTGTATGCATGGGTAAGAGTTTGTTTTTTTCTGTCCTTCATTGGCACATTGTAGCCAACGGGTAAATTTACTTCTACATAAAACCAGAAATTTTCTGTAACTAGTTTTTAGCTAATTAATGTCTAGTATACTGGGGCAAATGGTTGAGGGTGATGTGAGAGTTATCAGAATATCTAAATGATAAATCAAGGAAAAGGCTTCTTACCAGGCACACCCTTCCAATGCGGGAATATATGGTCGGGCTGTGTGGTGAATCTGTGGACTTTTCCCGGAAGAAGAAATAAAGTTTATCATCATTGCGCTCCAAGCTGTCAGGGATCAGTTGTACATGGACAAATGCAGGGTCTGTGGCAAAAAAATTCCATTATCAAAGTTTAGGGAGAAGTACAGGTCAACTATTCTGCCTCTCATTTTGAGTATGACTAAGTCTTACCGTTGAGCCAGCGGGAATTGTACTGGTCTGTCCTCATGGCAGCTTGTTTGCCCATTGCTCTGAAAATAGCAGCATCAGTTCCCATAAAGTCTATGTAAACTCCAGAATAGAGCTCCTCATCTGTAAAAGCAGGACAAGTGGGTGAGTTTCAGTTAATACTAGTTTAGCGAAAACCATGTGATTCTTTGCCAGCAAAAGCAGCGCTATACTTCACACAGATGTGTATAGCGGTGAACACTGAGTGACGCTTATCTAGCTGGCTCTCAGCCCAGCAGCTGCTCCTGATTAATTAAAAAGTCTCGACCTCAGATTGTAACGAAAGCCCCTCAGGTGGAGGGCACAGGGAGGGGGTCACATGGCGGGTCCCTCTCGGGGGGGCAAACGGATTAGCGGGAATGAAATCTGGCAGTCTTGTCATCTCCATCCCCCCCCACCCCACAGATGGACCTCATCTTTGGGACCAGCAGCTGCTCACAAACTCACTGGCTGTATTTTAACCCATGAGAAGTAAAGCCAAATTATTGAAAAATTTGAAACTGTAGAATATCTAGTCCTAGACAGGATGAAGAGATGTTGCCTTAACTTACTGATGAGTGCGGAGACGCTGTCCAGCTTGGGGTCATAAGCACATTTTCCTTTCCCTGACTCAACACGATCTGGGTCCAGGTAAAACACATAATCCTGTGAGAGGTGAAGAGGCAAGGGGTGAGGAAGAGATCTCGGAGTCATGACAATCCTACTTCTTGGCAGGGCCTTTATTCAAGTAAAACTACCAATAATCAACCATTACAATTATGCAGACAATATGTTCCCAGGATTTTAATACAGGGGATGCCTGACCCATGAAGACAAAAAAAAGCTCCTCGGAGAAGGTGGAAGTGGACACGTTATGAAGGCGTACCAGTGGTGATCAAGGACAATGGGACAGTGGACAAGCTGTGCTGTGACACTGGATCCTCAAGCACAGATAGCAGTTGAATGATACAGAAGCCACTTCATCCTCTCATGATGTGCAAAGCTTCAAAATGTCATCCAGCCCCGAACACAGCAAGTGGTTTCTTACAGGGAGCAATTACAAGTTAAAGGAACAAACCAGGAATAACTTTTTGGGTGCTGTCATGTGTTATGTTAGTAAATTTTAATAAATAATAAAATTTTGCACTTTGCCTCAACTCAACTTTCTCCATTCCACTCCAGATCTCTGCTCACTGTCAGCAAAAATTCACAGATTGCATTCAAAGTATAAAAACTTGCCCTGACCGACAATGTGGTAAACACAGCGGCACAAATCTGCTCACCTGCATTGTAACAACACTGTGTTGTCAAGACTATATAAGAACCATATCCCAGCCTATAGGTGTAAAGATATATATTCCTGGTCCCTGACAGGAAGCAGTGTTCTTGAAGCTGGTAACTGAATGAAACTGATTGTATAGTATAAAGTTACAGGAATGTATCACTATAGACTGGACTGCACACAATCAGCAACACTAGGTACTTAATTGGCAGATAGGACTATGGGACTATAGGCAGGTTTGTTCTAAAGACTGTAATATAACATGAGAAATGTAGCAGTATGAAATTTTAAAGAATCAACTATAAGTGTCCCTAAGCTGTGTAGAGAGATGTGCTGTATGATGTAAAACATTAGTACATCTGTGAGTAAGCACTGGAAGAGTGGCCATTATGAGAACCAGTTAGGGCATGTATGAGTTGAGTTGTCATGACTGTATAAAATGGGTTATTTGACTCTTAAAATCAAAACAGGTAGAAATTGCAAGGAGACGAAAAAACATGTTAAAGGGGTCTTCCAGACAAAATGGACTTATGAACTATCCAAAGGATAGCTCAAAAGTCACTGACTGTTGGGGTGCAGACAGGTGGTTGCCTGGAAAACTCCTTTAATGACTATCATGATGGAACAGTCTGTGTGGTGTCATTCATATAGATCCCATGCAATGTCTTATAAGAGCATATACAGCCTTGGCTGCAGTGCTCAATGGTAAGAAGGTGAGTCTATGTGGGGGCTGTATGTATATATAACACTAGCCTGTTATAGGGAAACAACTTGATGTCACACAGAAAAAAAGGAATGCAGGCTATAAGTTGCCATTGCCCCAGTATCAGGATGGGGGAGGGGGCTCCATGGCCCCTGGGAGTGGCCCCACCTTGTGCTCGGCTGGTGCTGGGCTGGGTGGATAATCTGCTGCTCTGCTCCCTCTTCCTCCAGGGGGTGCTGTTTGATCTGAGGCCTGAAGAGAGGAGCAGGGCAATAACAGTTAGACCTGAAGGATGTTCAGGTTAAAGGCAGGAAGAGGAACACCGCTAGGAATGGGTGTGAGACACAATACGGATGGTGGACACACAGGGGCACAGATGGAGTGTAGTCCTAGCCCTAGGTGTTAGTTTTTGGATGCAATTCTTTACACAAGAGACGTGTAACATGAGCACACAAACACGGAACAGAGCACAAGGAGACATGCATACACAGCTACACTGCTGGCACATACGTGTTACTGTCATGCAGCACAAGGTTGTTTATGAAATGTTAAAAAGAATAAACAGCACATGGATACAAAAGAATAAAAAAAAGTCACATGTGATGGATCATGTACAACATAGAATCATTACATCAAAAACATCACTAAATGTAACTCACCTCCAGAGGAACAGCGCTCACACACTGTAGCATTACAACAAGTCAAACAACTCCCTGATAGACTCACACCACTAAATATCCAAGAGTGGCGGGTACGGCCAACAAAAGTATAAAGTGGATGGGGAACTTAAGGCTATGTTTCCACATTTGTGTTTTTGTTGCATTTGTTTACATATTCAAGAGCTGAACCATCTATCTGAGCTCTGCAATGTGATCACTATTACCATGAATGTCAGGCAGTTTATTATAATACAAGATGGTAGGTAAATTATGTTTTGCCAGCTGCTTTGTATCCAGATCAAGCTGTAAAACGCTTGCGTTTTTTGTTTTTTTTCCCAGTGCGTTTTCTGTCCAGTTCCCAAGCGCAAGTGTGGAAACAAAGTCTTTGAGTCAAATGTCTGCTACTAGTACTGACTGGTCTGGTTTACAAGCATGTTCACCCTTATATAATCTGTAATAATATTTGTACAGCACCAACAGATTCTGCAGCGCTTATGCTTATCTATATCTTATATTATCTTATCATCTATATGCCTAAAGGGGTATTGCCATCTGAAGAAGTTCTCCCCTATCCACAGGATCAGAAATAGCCAGGTGACTGGCTGGGGTCTGGTGGCCCTGTGGACAGAAAATTAAACTACCCCTTTAATGGTTTACACTACCCTTTTATGGTTTAGAGGTAAATGTAACTTTATGTGGTGATACATAGTTTTACAAAGATTGGCCTGCAATAGGTGTCGATATACAGTTGCATTCAGAAATGTTCAACCCTTTCACCGTGACAGACATTATAGTGAGGTGGATGAAAGATAAAATGACAAACCTCACTGAACAACAACAACAACAACAACAACTATAAACAAAAAAATACTGATCCCTATTTAAGTTATTTTGACAACAGAAATTGCCTTAACTTTGAAGTTCAAATAAAAACTGTAAATCTTTTAAACACAAGCACACTGTTATTCAGCCCCCAGCTTTAGTATTTTGTGGAGAATCCTTTAGCATTTATAACTTCTAACAAACGTTTTAGGTAATTGCTCATAAGCTTCTTATGCCTCTCAATTAAAATCTTTGCTCATTCTTCACAAGCAAGCCTCTGGCTCAGTGATGTTTGATGGCTTCAGTGCTGCATCTGCCTACTTTAAATAACACCAATGATTTTTAAATTGGATTGGAATTTGGTGACTGAGAAGACTACTCCAGGATTTTTGTTGTTCCTGTTTTAAATGTCCTGGTATTTCTGGGACATTCTGGGATACAATGATCAGCCGATGAAACAATCATCAACAGACCGTTTCTTTAGGTCCAGACCTAAAATCATCGGCTGCCAACCACACATCGCTACATGTAATAGTGATGCACGGCTGGTGGTTAAATAAACAGTTCACTGGTCGGATCAGTGATTGGCTGAGCGACCTGTCAGCTCAGAGAAGCTGCAGCGCGTGGTGCCGGGAAGAGAGCAGAATGCAGTAGAGGATCGGGAGCGTGGACAGGTAATAGGCTCGAGCACCGATCTAGCTCATTTACATTATTGATCGGCCCTTCTAATAGGACCCTTAGGGCCCTATTCCACGGGTCGAGCAACAATGTAAACGAGCCCCGATCTGCTAAATCGGTGCTCGTTTACTGGGCCTATTCCACGGCCCTGATGATCATTTAGCGAGGGCTGCAGGGACATAGTTACCGATGTCCTTGCAGCCCTTGCAGCATACATTACCTAGCAGGGCTTCTCCTGCGCTCAGTCTTCCTCCCCGGGTCCCACGGCGCAGAATCAGCTTCCTGTGATTGGCTAAGCGGTCTGACAGCTCAGTCAGGCCACTCCGGAGTTGATGCTGCGCGCGGGACCCTAGGAGGAAGACGGAGCGAAGGAGAAGCCCTGCTAGGTAATGTTTTCTGCTTGGATCGTCAGTCGCCGACGCGCACTGCTATTCCACCGTAGCAATGTGTGGGTGGCGAACAACGATTTAGGTTTGAATCTAAATGAACGATCAGCCGATGACACGACCGGCTGATCGTTCTCTCTATTCCACAGAGCGATAATCGGCCGAATCGGCCCGATTATCGCTCCCGTGGAATAGGCCCCTTAGAATGTGCACTGGGAATGCCATCCGAATGCAGTAAAATCACGTCTCCACCAATAGTTGTATAATGTGGGGGAATATTGGCAACATCATGCAGCTATTGAGGGAGATATGGGGGCGTAGTTTCCACTGTTTGGTCTAATTGCAATGTGGAAACATAGCCTTACTTACGTTTCAACTTTAGGGGGTGAAAACTGCATTTTTTGTGTTCATTTATCATTCAACTCATAAGGAAGTCATCCAAAGCAGAATCTTGCTCTTTGCAAAAACTTTAATTGTTAAATCCTTAAAATCTTTACGGAATTAAATATTTTTGATTGCAACTGTATATGTAATTAATGAATAACATCATCCCAATAATTTCCAATGTCCCTTCACAAAAGATGCACTAGAACCAGAGGAGGAAATGGCTCATATGTGGTCATTTTTATTAGGCTCCCACATCACCACTCAAAACCACTATTTTTATCATCTAGGGTGTAGTTCCTTTTTAGTACCTGTATCCTCCTCTTTTTTTTTCACAGGAGCAGCCTGCTGACAATGTGTTTCCCTAAAACCTCCTGTCCATTCTTGTATTATGAAGTTACTTACAAACAAAAAAACCTGACTCCACAGGGTCTACAGTGTGAAGCGTGCAGCCCAGTTTTCTTTCTATTCTCTCCAAGCAATCACAGGCATTAGACAGGTCATTTACTCTACAAGCAGCTTCAGTGCTAAGAGCAGAACTTCAGTACAATAGACAAGGGCCAAGAAATCTGCTGATCCATTACTCTTCGAAAATGTAATTTTGCACTTCAGTGGCTTCTGAATGTGACAAATGATCACTTGACCCATATGATGGAAAAGGTACAATTGCTCTCCTGAAAATATAAGGTCTACTACTGGACCTGGGTTACAGATCAGTCTATAAACATAAGCCAGCAATAAGTAGGGTGACAAGTGATGCAACGTAACAAGCCTGACAATGCATTAATCAGGGCTGCTTCACACATTTCATATTCGGTGATTCTACTTCTACGTCTTTCCTATTGCTATCCTTTGAATTCCATGCACTTTCTACAGAATAAGCTGTGTGTGCAGCCACCTCCACCACCCCACTGTGCTCGAACACAACTCTTTGTGTATTATAGGGGTTATAGTCTGCAGGTTCATGAATTAACCCCTTAGGGTTAGTTTATGAAATGTTTTAAATTTTACTTTTATTGTATTATCTGATTGCTCAAATAATACAAGGCACTACTTCTATGCTGACAGGCAATGCATATAGCTGTACCTCCAGCACAGCTGTATACCTGCACATATATCAATTCTGCAATATCTACATTGAATTGCTCTCTAGAAGAGTACAGAGAGGATCTTTACCTCATCCACACACAAGCAATAACAATTTTAAAGGAGCAATAAGATAAACTGGGCCTGCTGGATCGCCTCAGGCACTAAATACAGAAGTTACAAGTATTCTTCATTATGGCTCAAGTAATCTCACACCATTTGGCTGCTTGCACATAGCTTCACGTGTTGGCTGATCATGGCTCTCAGTACCTGTGCTTTGCGTCCACGGTTGATGTATGTGCACACAGGATTATATGCTCCTGTTCCGCATGCATACAGGTGCGTTCTGTTCCAGGGTTGGATAAGACGTATAAAATTACCACATTCTCCCTGTGAATAACAAAGGTTGGAATAGAGAGAACAGAGCAAAACAGCAAAGAAAAAAAAAGGAATTTCACAAGATCAAAGTAAGAAAAAAAAGGAAGAGAAAAAAAAGAAGAAAAAGAAAAAAAAAGAGTTAATACCAAATAATGATAATCACACCCTTTTGAAAATTGTAGGCTCCTCCCTCACTAAAGTTTCTAATTGAGTGGTGGTCACCCAGCTTTCCCGGAGATAGATTAAATAGTGTAACCTTTATAATATACTGCCTCCTCAAGGCTTTTTAGTGACCGGGGATTCCTAGATGCCCTTGCATGGGTTATATTTGCCCTCTTGGCTGACAGTTCATTGTTCTCCCCGGGTCATACTCACATTGATATCTTTACCAGATAGGACACATTCATCTATTCTCTGCTGCTTTGCTGGCCAATGGATCTGCATGGAGAAAGAGAAAACAAACCTTCTTAACGTGAAATCTGCAATAAAAATAAAATGGGGGGGGGGGGGGGGATGAGACCCACACTTATCAAACCCCACCCCTCCAGAAGAACAACGCTGACTGTGCGAGTTCCCTTCTTCATGGTTAATGCGCATTGGACGCTCCATTTTGTCCTAATCTCTCTATACATTAAGGAATGTGTTATTGTTGCCTGTGGCGTTTCAGGCTCCGCTGTGATTGTCTCAGACAAATGAGCAGTGAACACATTGCTTTTACGGGAAGATGCTGCTTGGAGCGGTGAATGACCCCAGCACTGAGTATTACTGTACAATTATCCGACAGCACTGCTGCATTGTAACCTGCACCCAGCTATTTCACACTGCTTACAGAATACATCCACCAGCTCAGAACACCCCGAGTGTGTGTTGGTTTTCTGAAATCAGCCATAGAGATTACTGTGCATCTGGGAGCCGCATAGGGTGGTCAGGGGAAGGATATACTTATATAATTAACCTTAATATTCCACTGTGGACACTGGCACTGATATAAGGCGCTCACAATCTGATTTCCACAGACTCCTGAGGACCAACTTCATAGAAAGCCCAAATACCCAATTATTCTCTATTTGGATTAGTAAGTGGTGGGAAGGGGTGCAAAGGGACTAAGGGGGAAAAAAAAACCATTCCCAGCAGATGTGGTCCCTAGTGGAATTCATACCCAGGATGACAATGCTGATTCCACTAATCTCTGCAGTTGTGTGTTTAAGGGTACAAACAAACAGAGCGTATACGCAGCAGATACGCAGCAGATTTGATGGTGCAGATTTGATGCTGTGTTCAGTTATTTAGATCTAATCTACTGCGTATCACAGCAGTAAATACGCAGCGTATATGCCGTGTGTGTTTGTACCCTAAAGGGGTTAATCAACGCTACAAAAACATGGCCACTTGCTTCCAGAGACAACACGATTCTTGTCTCCAGGTCAGGTGTGGTTTGCAATTAATCTCCATTCACTTCAATGGAACTAAGTGGCAAACCCCACCCAAACTGGAGACAAGAGCGGTGCTGTGTCTGGAAAAAAAAAAGTGGCCATGTTTTTGTAGCACTGGATAACCCCTTTAAGAGTTGTGGACACCATCACTATCTTGCAAAAGGGACAACCTTTGGTGTAATCTTACTATAAGAGGCTCCCGATTGATGTCCTGTAGATCCAGGGACAGGATGTAGTCTTTGCTGCCCACATACATCCGGTCATGATCTTCATCCTTCAGCAAAATCCGATAATCTGTTGTATTCAGCAGGAAGTTCAGGAAATGTGCGGTGTTCGAAGCCTTCAGCTCTGCAAGGAGGCACATGAGTTAATAAATATACTGGCAAGCTTTTTTTTTTGCTTCTATGTCCGTACTTATTTTTTTATATGAGCTATTGGGTTATGTGTTCTTGAAGATTGTTATTGCACCTCCAAATGTTTTGGGTCTGCCTGACTTGTTTTCATAACCCGGTTAACTTGGAAAATTTGAATAAAGAGAGGGGGGAATTTTTTTTTTAAATAAAATAAAAAAGATGCTGGCAATGCACCGATTCCCCAGCTGCTAGAGGACTACAAGTTTCAGCATGTAGCGCCAGCAGCTGCCTGATTCCACAACAGCTGGAGGGCCACAAATTGCTTAATCCTGAGCTACTGGAACAGTGGATTCTGGCCAAGAAAAAAAATAGGCAACTTTACAGCAGTTTGCTGCAACGACCCTTACTTCAGAATGCAATATACAAATGCCCAGTAACATCAGTGATCTAAAAATCAGGATTAGGTGTAGTTGTAAGAGTCACCATAGGGTTAAATGAGACTGCATGGGAGGGATTAGCCTGGGGACTGCAGAGAGAGCCGCCTGCAGGTGCACGAGAGGCTTTTGGGTTAATTAAAAGTTTAAAGCCCTAAAGAGTGACCCCGGAGGCCGGGACATGTCTAATTAAATCAGCTAACTGGGCTCAGGAGCATTCAGTAATAAGGCCCCACACCTCAGACATGGCTTCTCAGAAAATCACAGTACAGATACATCACAGTAACAGATACATCCCAGTAACAGATGGGAACAGGGGTGGATTTCACTAGGAAGTCCAGACGGCCTTGGTCACCTCTGATCACCATTTTACAGGACATATATGAGGAAAGCTCAGAACAGTGGAGTCACTGTGTACATACATTACATTCGCCCTGGAGTTACATCCTGCCATATACCTCAGAGCAGCACTCACCAGTCTGCTGGTAAAGTCACTGTGAACATGTATTAGTTTACCTATACCAATTGCAAATTAAGGCCCCCCAATACACTTTTTACTACAGCAAGCTAAACCCATTACTGTCGTAAGGTTTCCCCCATAGCAGCCAATCACAACTCTTTCATTTTTTTTTTAAAGAGCTCTGGTAGGATGAAACTTGAGCTGTGATTGGCTGCTATGCTAAGTCCGAGAGTAAGGGGCCTATTCCACGGAGCGATAATCGGCCAAATCGGCCCGGTAGAATAGAGAAAACGAACAGCCGATTGTGTCATCGCTGATAGTTTATTTAGGCCCAAACTTAAATCATCGGTCACCCACCGTGCATCACTGCTTGGAATAGCGGCATACATTACCTAGCAGGGCTTCTCCTCCGCTCAGTCTTCATACCGCATACCGTCAGACTGCTCAGCCAGTCACAGGCCAGGACCGCCGTGGCCAGTGATTGGCTGAGCGTTCTTACAGCTCAGTCAGGCCACTCCAGAGTTGATGGTGCGAGCGAGACCAGGATATAGACGGAGCGGCGGAGAAGCCCTGCTAGGTAATGTATGCTGCAAGGACATCGGTAATGATGTCCCTGCAGCCCTCGCTAAACGATTCATTCGGTTGAATAGCAGTTAACGATTAAACGATGAACGAGAAATCATTGATCGCTTAATAAGAGCTGGACCTATTTTTATCGTTACTCGTTCGCATGGAATAAGACGTCGTAGTAGCGACAAACACAATAGCTACGACAAGACGACCACAAGAACGATCATAAGTAACCATCATTGTTCCATGTAATTGGGTGAACGATTTCAGGTTGTTTGCAATAGCGGTCGTTTGAGATCGTTTATTGTTGAAAAATCACTTTGTGTAATTACATTCACACGTGTGACTAGTATCATTAGTGTGTGGCATGCATGGGATTTAAACCAAAAGAAAGGATAGAGGAGGGGGAACCGAACCCACCCCACTAACCAACCATGCAGGACCAAAAATCACAAAGTTTATATATCATGTATCTTTATTTGTATATATAAAAATATATTACGAAACAAAATTTAAAACATGTTTTTACATAGTAAAGGAACTGACACATGAACAGATCCCCAGAACAATGGTGGTGATAGAAAATATAGAACAGTAAATGTACAAAATACAGAGATAATAAGTTAATTTACTCAAACGGAGCACTGGGCATTGGGCATGTAGCAAACAACATTAAAGCATAGTGCTTAGTAAAGTGCATACAAAGTGCTACCCATATGTCCTTAATGCAACGACCACCATACCACTCACCCGACGCGCGTTTCGCGTACTTGCCTCGATAAAGCAAGTACGCGAAACGCGCGTCGGGTGAGTGGTATGGTGGTCGTTGCATTAAGGACATATGGGTAGCACTTTGTATGCACTTTACTAAGCACTATGCTTTAATGTTGTTTGCTACATGCCCAATGCCCAGTGCTCCGTTTGAGTAAATTAACTTATTATCTCTGTATTTTGTACATTTACTGTTCTATATTTTCTATCACCACCATTGTTCTGGGGATCTGTTCATGTGTCAGTTCCTTTACTATGTAAAAACATGTTTTAAATTTTGTTTCGTAATATATTTTTATATATACAAATAAAGATACATGATATATAAACTTTGTGATTTTTGGTCCTGCATGGTTGGTTAGTGGGGTGGGTTCGGTTCCCCCTCCTCTATCCTTTCTTTTGGTTTAGACTTTGCAGCGTGCATAGGGACCCTGGGTTATACACCCATTGGATCATATATAGGTATACGATGCATGGGATTTAGCACCGCCATTTAATGGCTGTATCAGAGAAGAACATTATAAAGTCCCCAATGACACAAACCCAGCCTCATGTCTGAGGGACTAGTTTTATGACAGCTGGAGAACCCTCAAGTCCAGACAAATGATGAAATGACGGGGCGCATTATATAAGCCTTACAGCAGCACAATGGAGCCCAGCACATCCCTATCCCCTTCAGGATAAGCACTGTTTACTAATGAGAATTTTATATCAAGTATATAGCAAAGGATTGTGGAGCTTCTCACCTCTAGGACCAGGCATGCAGAACCCCATTGGTAGCTGTAACATCAGCCCTCTCTGGGGGATGTGAGACATCCCAAACATCTTCATTAGATGTGTGAAGGGGCCGAGAGCCCACGACAGCTGCGCCGGGATGATGTCATACAGACGTGGCGGGCAATGATACTCCTCAATCCCTCCAATCCACATCTTAAAGTATAATTAATTTATGGTGTAACGTTACATTACAGGTGGAGGCCAGCAGTGGAGAGCAGCTAACACTTAGTACAGTAGACTACAGTATAATTATTTGTTACCCTCAAATCCATGTATAAAGAACCAATAATGGTCATCATTTAGCCTTCTTACAGACTCTGAATGGCATATACATCAGCACGGTTATGTACTGCTAGTATGTCACCAGTTATAACACACGATAAAGGCTATGATTATCAACAACAACACTGCTGTCTATGTGCTTATCTCTTAGATCGGGGCACATAATATGACACATGCTCCTTGGGGGTGGACAGCAGAATGACTGTAACAAGCAACCAATAAGGCTAGGTTCACACTGCGTTTTCAGCATCCGTTTAACGCATCCATTTTTTGCAAAAAACGCATGAAAAACGGATTGCAAAAAACGGATTCATTTGTGTGCATCCGTTTTTTCCATTGACTTCCATTATAAAAAAAAACGGATCCGTTTTTTTTGACGGACCAAAACGGACAAAAAAACGTTGCTGACCCTATTTTTCTGGACGTTAAAAAAAACGGATCCGTTAAACGGATGCTAAAAACGCAGTGTGAACCTAGCCTTAGAGAAACTCTAAGCTCTTTGGTACAAAATACAGAATGTCCCTACCAGTTTATAGATATACGATTTAACCTAGATTACGAGCATAATTTGTTCTTTATGTCGATAAGGTGTATCAATAAAGAACCCTGTATCAGTAAAGTCCCTATTACACAAAGTTATCAGCCGTATTCAGCCAAATTTTGGCGGTTACAGCCAATAATCGCTTTGTGTAATAGAAGTCAAAGATCAGCCGACATAAACGATGTCAGCTGATCGTTTTCTTTCAACAGGCTGAAACACAAACGATCAGCCTAGCAACGATCTGCTGCCATTAACCAGAGCAACAGGAGCGTCGGCAGCAGACCGCAGCTATACCCGATGGGCTCCCCTGACGACCTTTAGAGTTCCCCGTGTGTAATAGTTCCGGCAGCGAGTGGGGAACAAGGAGCAAGCAAGCGCTGATCTGACAGGTCGGCGCTTACTTGCTCCTCTGAATTGCTCTGTGTAATAGGGCCTTAAAGAAAGGGTTAGCCTGGAGAGGCTATCGTGAAGCCGTCAGAAGGAAGCGGCGGTGATGCAGACATGCAATGGAGGAGAACCAGAAGACGCCCCAGAGTTACAGTTTTAGATTGTTAGCTTGTCTTGCCAAACTCCCTTGAACCTTGTAGGTAAGGTTACTTGTAGGTTATACTATACTGATTTCTGGATATATCAATGTAACCAAAGTATCAATAATATTTAAGATGGGGATCCAGTCGAATCTATGTGCCTCTATTCTGCTACCCTGTACCAAGGACCTCTGCCATGCCCAATGATTGATTCTATTATTAGAGCTTCCAGTATGGGTCTTATGCAAGTATCTCATGCTGGTTTCCTTTAAAGATTTCACAATCTGGGCAGAATGACTCCTGGATCTGCATATCTGGGATTATTTTGCTGCTTGATGAAAAACAATAGTTGGTAAAGATGGAACAGATGAGTAAATGTTTGCCCCGCTGTGGAGCTTTCATGTGTCCTTTGATGTGGACGGACCGTTACATCACAGTGGAGTAAACAGTAGCCGATGATTTACACCAGAACATGTATGCAGCTGAACACATTAAAAAAAAGCATCACACATGTCATAGCTTATACAGGACACTCACTGAGCACGGATGTCGGACAGTCCAGGGGAGCTGCACAATTAATGAGCAATATAGGGCTGATATACAGGAGGGTTACACAAGAGCTACAGCTTTAAGGCTCCCTCCCGGCTTTCTATCTTCAGTACAAAAACAGGTCTTGAAATAATTGGAAGAAAAAAATGGACATGAATTTGGGGTGGACAGGGCTGTATATAATGAGTCCATGGTACATGATGATGCATCTAATGATGCATTCACACGGTGTCCTATATAAGCCATCCCCCAGTATACACAGACCCATGGCCTCGCCTTCTTTATATATAATTTTCTTTGTTCATTTTACCACTGGTGTTAAAGAAACACATTTAGAATTTCAGGCATTTTGGGAGTAAATCGTGATAAGGTCTCCAGAAGATGAACTGGAGTTTATTAACCCATGCATAACAGATAGTAGTAGGGATCAGACAACAGAAGATGGGTTAATGGCTACAAAGCAGGTCAAATTCCAGGAGGAGACAGGCAGTCTGAAATGAGGGGGATGAGGCTGGAAGACAAAATAAGGGGGAGACGTCTGTTCACACAAAGACAGAAAGAAAACTGCTGATACTGGAACGCGACAGAGAATACTGAGATGTCTGACGTCTGCTGCTGGAGAGACACAGCAAGAGGGGAAAAAAGTCCCATCCATATGGCATTATAGAAATGAACAACATTTTTATTCTTTTATTCTTAATATGCACTTCAAAAAATAAATAAATAAAAAATAAATATACATACATATATATATATATATATATATATATATATTTGGCATATCTACAGTTGTCACATTATTATGACCGCTTCCTACTTTAGACACTGGCAGCGAGGAGCTCATGAAGGAAGTAACGTGTTGTGAGAGGGTTGGTGGGTATATAAGTTGTGTGATAGGCTGCATGCACACATCCCTCATTGCTGCCATGGGTAATAAGGGGTGATTTATCAGAGCTGCAAAGTAGTATTGGTTTTCGGGCCAAGGGTGGCAATATTTCTGCATGGTTTGTGAACTGTTCATATGCTGCTATGGTGAAAGTGTATTGTGACCGGGCAAATGGCACTATTGCAAATAAGGGACATTTGTTATGAAGGTGCAGGAGGATGGCCCAACGCTACTGTGTAGCCGCTCACAGCCAACACGTGTCTAAAAGAGTTCAGTGAACCCTCCGGCTTATGGGGCTCCAAATCACATGGTTACTCAATTTTCATGCTAGCATCAGAATAGGACCTCCGCTGATTGGCCAAGACTTCCCTTCTTTGAGAAGTCAATTTTCTGCTTCATAGAACTGATGGATGTTGGTGTGTCAGGTGAGGATCATCAGAAGAAAACACCCTGCAATCACTGCTGGAAGAACACAAGCTGGTGGTGGCAGTGCTCTGGTCTAGGGCACAGGTGTCAACAGCGTGGCCCTCCAGCTGTTGCAAAAGTACAATTGCCATCATGCCTGGACAGCTAAAGCTTTTGTTGTCCAGGCATTATGGGAATTGTAGCGATGAAACAGCTGGAGGGCCGAGAGTTTGACACCCCTGGTCTAGGGAACGTTTTTACAGCATTCTCCGGACCATTTATCTATATGGAAGACAATCTCAACCAATCTGGATATGAATCCATCCTTACAGATACCATACACCTATACATGCCAATCGTCTCCTCTGGGGCAGATGGGTTCTTCCAGCAAGACAATGCGACATGGCACACAGCCTTTTCATTCTTCTGTTAGCACATGTGCCAAACCAACACAGAAGGAAAGAGAGATACTTACCAAACAAAATGTTGCAGGAATTTTGCCCCAAAATTATGACACATTTTTAAAATGTCAATATCTTTGATCTAAAAATGTTGATGACAATTTGTAGAACAGGCTAACAGCACAGCTAGTGAGTCTACAATATGCCCTTTGCATTTTTGGCAACTTATAGATTCATGTATCCTGCAACATGACCAATAAAGGCCAAACAAACCTCCTTGCACCAATAACAGAGGATGTGTCCCATGTGACCATTACCAGCGACATGGTTTTGCGGCACATTGTGACACGCTGATGTCCGTATGTTGGTAAAAGTACACTACTAATTAGTCTGGGGGCAGCAGAATACCAGTCCTACTTGCTGGCTGTGAGACTCAGAGCCTGTACTGGTCTTTGAAGATCCCTCTGCCCGCTGACCCTCAGCTGTAATTACAGAGCGCAGACTAGAAGCCACTAATTAGGAAACGGAGCGCAGAGAAAATTTCAGATTTAGGAGGGGGAGACAAGCAACTGGTGCCGCAGAGTGCCGGCCATGGAAATGGTGCATATTAATATGTCTTCCATTAGCAACACACATACAAGCTACACCGGCCACAGCAGATAATCAGTGCTGATGCGGCTCACAAACAGTGGCGGCTGCAGCATTGCTTAATTTGAGCTGACTCACACAAAAGTTTTCTACAGTAAATGTCAGAAATCAATAGGTATCAATAGTACAAGCGATTTTAAAGGGGTAGTGCGACGCTAAGAAATTATTTACAAAATAACACACATTACAAAGCTATACAACTTTGTAATGTATGGTATGTGAATCGCCCCCTTCCTCGTGTTCCCCCACCCCCACACGTGAACCCGGAAATGTAGTGTACCATACATACCTGAAGCGCTTCGTCCCCCGATCTTCTGTCAACGACGTAATCTTCAGGTGGCCACAAGCTTATATCTGCACATTCAATATATATCTTTATGAAAACTTGTCTGTCTTCTTTCTCCTCTAAAACTGCTTCATTTCATCAGTGGACAGTGTCACCTAGGCGGGGTTTCATGAAAGGCAGGGATTCATGCTCCCCAGCCAGGAGATGGGGCCCACCTGCCGTGAAGTCCCGCCTAGGTGACACTGAGAAATGAAGAGGGGGGATGACTATCACTTTAGGCTGGGGCATTACAGTGGTGGCATCTGCTTCAGTGGTGGAACAACCACCAACATGAGTTAAGGAGAAGTCCGGCAAAATTTTTAATTTAAGTATTGTCTTGCCCCCCAAAAGTTATACAAATCACCAATATACACTTATGACGGGAAATGCACGTAAAGTGCTTTTTTTCCCCGCACTTACTACTGCATCAAGGCTTCACTTCCTGGATAAAATTGCGATGTCACGACAAGACTACAAGAACTGTGCGGGCTGTGGCTGCTGGAGGGGATGATGGCAGGGGGACACTGAGGGACACTGAGCATCCCTCTGCCATCATCCTATCCAGCAGCCACAGCCCGCACAGCTCTGGGAGTCAGGTCGTGACATCACCATGTTAACCAGGAAGTGAAGCCTTGATGCAGCAGTAAGTGCAGGGAAAAAAACACTTTATAAGCATTTCCTGCAATAAGTGTATATTGTGATTTGTATAACTTTTGGGGGGTGGGGGCAATACAATACTTTAATAAAAAAAATTTCGCCGGACTTCTCCTTTAACCACTAGCTACAGGGTGTGCTTACACATGGGGGTACAGGTCCCCGTGAGGTCCTGGGCTTGGGAATGTCTAGAATGTAAACATATAATCTGTGTTCACAGATTTAAGAATTACAAGTGGCTCTGCTGATCCAAGTGCAGAATCACCCACAAAGTAAAAAAAAAAGCCAATATAAATACCTATAGTTAGCACATGGTGTGTTTTGGCTCAAAAATGCTGCATCCAGAGAGTCAATAGGGAAACATGAAACGCTGTACCCTCTTGGCATTTTTGTGCTCCTGGCCAGTTTTGCAAAATTGCAGCAGGCTCTGCATTATTTTTCAGGAATAGTGGTGTTTTCCCTCCCAAAAATTTCTATAGGCGGGGGGAAAAGAACAGGGAAATTTATCAAACATGGTGTTTCCTCACAGACTCTTTGGAAAATGAAAGGTGGAATCTGATTGGTTGCTAGGGGCAACTGAGCCAGTTTCACTTTACACCATGTTTGATAAATCTCCCCCCAAGTGTCTATGAATGTTTGCGTTTCTTCTGGCAATCTTTTAACTGAATTTTTTAACAGAAATCCTTGAACCACCTTATGGGTACGTTCACATGTACCGGATCTGCAGCGGATTTTCTGCTGCAGATACGCAGCAGATTTCCTCTAAATAACTGAAGACAGCATCAAATCTCCTGCGGATCCTGTACGTGTGAACGCACCCTATGAAAGAATCACATGACTTGTAAAGAGAAAAAAAAAAAAAAAACAGGATAAATTGCCAAATTAAAGAAAAAAAACTATTACACACTAAAGTGAAAAAAGCAGTTTCTATTGCTTTTTGGCAGTTTTTATGCCATCGGCAAAAGTCTGATAAAAGCATCATAAAAAAGGTATTCATTTCTTTTGCCCTCTCCAACTATGCCCCAATATATTTCCAATACTAGTAGAAGCTTCCTCTATCACCAAATAAAAAAAATTCATATGAATTCCCTCATGTCTGACTAATATTTGTTGACCAATCCACAATCCTACTATGTTTTAAAGAACCTTTAAAGCAATTCCGTTTTAAATTAGGAAACACACTCACAATCCTAACTGGTGTCAAATATATCCAATGTAAAAACTTTTACTGATGTTTTAACTACGGACATCTGCTTACTACCTTTACCTTTATATATGCAATAATTGCCCCACAATTGTTAAGGCCATCCCAGTACAGAATCTTTCTCGATCACAATGTTCGATTAAATGTTCTCATAGTTAACTAAACTAAAGATATCAAAAATCTACACATACTGGGTTAAAAAAAAAAAAAAAATCCCTAAGTGATATGTTGGGTATGCATTCATCACAAGTGGATTGATACAAAGTCGATGTGATGCAATGTAGGGACTGCCACTGTGCCAACAAGATCAGCAAAACTAGGCTCCCTTTGTGGGTAGTGGAATCCAAGATAACTTTGATCTTTGCACTTTAACCCCTTATACTGCTCATACACCCTCAATATCTGCCAGTTGAATGATCGTTCTCCCATCCTTTCCACACATGGCCAGTT
This sequence comes from Dendropsophus ebraccatus, assembly GCF_027789765.1. Classification (NCBI taxonomy): domain Eukaryota; kingdom Metazoa; phylum Chordata; class Amphibia; order Anura; family Hylidae; genus Dendropsophus; species Dendropsophus ebraccatus. The sequence continues at coordinate 102,878,622 of NC_091457.1, read as the reverse complement.
CATGTGTTTCCCATCCTTTCTTTCCAGAATTCTCAGTAAAGAAGCAACGGTCTGTAAGTCTCCTCACGTCTTTATGATGGGCTCTCCTTAAGGAGAGTCACTACCCCTTTGGCCCCTATGGGGAGTGAAAGAGTAAGCTACTGCCAGACAACTCTGTGTATGGATACCTTTAGGGCCTATTCACACCGAGTAAAATCAGTGGAATTTCAAGCACAGCCCGCAACACAGACACCACCTGTCACATTGATTTAATGCGACGCCTCCTCTCTCCGCTCAAAGAAATTACATAATGGTGCGTTTACACAGACAGATTTATCTGACAGATCTTTGAAGCCCAAACTAGGAACAGACTATAGACAGGGAACAGGTCATAAAGGAAAGACTGGGATCTATCCTCTTTTCAAATCCATTCCTGGCTTTGGCTTCCAAAATTTGTCAGATAAATCTGTCTGTGTAAACGCAGCATAATAAAGTATGCTTACTGGACCTTGTGCCCAGTGTGCCACATGCCTGGCTCCGATACCGCGTCAGATGTCATTTTCACCCAGCTTTGGGGTACGTCACCACTCAGCTAAAATGTCACAAAAGGTTAAGATTTAGCCTACTCGGCCAGTCTGACTGCAGTGGTGTCCTGCCCTAGTCAATTACTGGCTGAGTGGGGCATCAGTCAGCCGAGTCGTGACATGTTGGGAGGGGAGATATGAAGACTGCCGGCAAGGGGTCCACTGTTTGAAAATATAGGGAGGGGGGGCAGATAGGTGATTGAAGCATATTACAAAGTTATAGAACTTTGTAATGTGTTTCAATTACTGGGGAAAAGCTTTTCACCGGAGTTGTCTTTTAACTGTTAAAGGTTACTGTCTCACACCGCATTTTATTTAAACAGCCACTGCAGCTTTTACACCAAAGTCAGAAGTAGATCCAGCAGGAACCAGAAGTCCGATCTTTATCTTTCACATTGCTTTTGAATCTACTCTTCCGTTTTTGGCACAAGAACTGCAGTGGCACTCGCTCAAAATATTGATCCATAGGGATTTCCCACTCTTCAATAGAATTATTCAGTTTATCAGTTTTTCCCTTAATCAAAAAAAGGTTTCAATCTGCTTTGGCCTCTCTTGTTCCTCTATCGGAAGTTGCAATCACTTAGCCCTGGCTCAAACAAAGGATTCCCTAATAAACTCAAACCAAAATGTTTGATTCAAATGGATGTTTCCTATTTACAGCCGCGATTATTGTGAAGGCGCCTGGGCACACCTGGACCTGGGCACACACCCCACTCCTGCCTAACCAAAGTCATCATTGTGCACTGGAGACCACACACATGCAGCCAGAGTGTTTCCTTAACCTCCCTGGGGGTCACAGCAGCACATACACAAGCCTTATTCATGGCAGCCTGGGCCTGTTACAAATCACACACACACATACTAACCGCAGACCTGGAGACGGGAAGTGTCGCATCTTAGCCCCAAATCACACAGTCCTCAGCTGCTCACTGTACCGTGCCGAACCAACTGGCCATAGGACAACTTCACAGTCCAGATAGTAAGAAAAATAGATTTTTTTCCAGGGGGATTGTTAATCTCCATTGTTACTTTCAGCACTGGTATGCACACACCAGCCTGTCACAATAAGTGTATGTATGGCTGGGAATATGTACGGTCAATGTTGTATAAATAGATGCAGCGAGGAGGAGAACCTTGGGGGGGGGTGGGTACAATCAGGTCGTGTTGCAGTTGTATTGCAGTTTCCATTAATAATATTAATTTCTTCAATTACTTTCTGTTGGAAAACTCACAAAATGCTATAACATAACCCAATTGTGTGCTTTTGCCCTTATGCAAGAATTACATCACAGGCCCTCTTTATTCTGTCGCAAATTGTTGCATTGACAACATCTGTATGATAGTCAGAAGCAATTGCACAGTCTGAATCTGGCTTCAGGTAACAGTGTAGGTCACAGACAGCAAACACTTCAACGCAGACCAGGACAGAGTGGGTAGATATGGCGGGATTAGGCTGGACGCGACAAAACGTGCAGTCGCAACACTGAGGGGGTTGGGGTCTCGTGTCTGGGGAAGCTGCCAAAGTTCAGACGGAAATGAACAATAAATGGGCTGATTCATAAAAAGATTTTATTTTTAATAAGGAGCAGAAGGAAGCAAGGCTTACAAAAAGTATAGCGGCATCGCACTTACGTCAGCGCAGCCAAGAATAACATGGGACATCCCAGTAGTATTGTGCGCTGGCAAGTTAGGTTACAAGAGGAAGGGGGCAGGTGAGGGGGCTGCACTCATTGCAGAGTTTTCAGACCTGATCAAACATCTGACTCACTACCTATGCAGCGGACAGCTACATTATGGTGCTTTTACACAGACAGATTTATCTGAAAGATCTTTGAAGCCAAAGCCAGGAATAGACTATAAACAGGGATCAGGTCATAAAGGATCGCCTCCCCCGCTCCGATGGCCCCCCCCATCCGCCGCCGCTCCGATGGCCCCCCCCCCCCGCCGCCACGGCCAAGAACATACGTTACCTGCTCCGCGCAGCAGGTCTTCGGACATCCCCGGCTCCCCTCTTCAGCGCACTGATTGGCTGAAGAGATGAGCCGGGAATTTCAGCCAATCAATGCAAGGCAGCACTGATTGGCAAATTCCCGGCTCATCTCTTCAGCCAATCAGTGCACTGAAGAGGGGAGCCGGGGATGTCCGAAGACCTGCTGCGCGGAGCAGGTAACGTATGTTCTTGGCCGCGGCGGTGGGGGCGATCGGAGCCGCGGCGGGGTGGGCTGCGGGTGTACGATCGCAAAACGATTTTTCCGTACGATATATCGTACCGTCTAAACACTGATAGTTATAAAAAAAAAAAATCGTTACTTCTAAATCGTTAATCGTACGATCGGGCCAATAATCGTCTTGTGTAAACTTAGCATTAGAGGCACTGTGTACAACAATGCTAATACTATGCCACCCAGACAGTGAGATCAATCTTTTACATAGCATTGTAAATGAAAGCATGGCATGGATGGAGAGTGTAAAAACCAGAAAGTGAACAGGAAAATGCTGCAATACTCTGCCTCACTGTACTATGAGTAGCTACAATACAAACATGTGCATTAGTAAACTTAGAGGCGGCTGCAATGCTGGAAGTTGGATCATCATCACTTTGATATTGATAGTATATTGTGAAAAGAGGCCTTTCTTGGGCTATGTTTACACACAGTATTTTGGACAGTATTTTGCAACCAAAACCAGGAGTGGATTGCAAACACAGAAAGGATCTGTTCACAGACTGTTAAAATTGAGTGGATGGCCGCTATTTAATGGGAAATAACGTCCGTATTTTTAAAATAATGGCCGTTGTTTTAAAATAAGTGTAATTATTTGCCATTAAATGGCAGCCATCCACTAAATTTCAACAGTGTGTGACCATAGCCTTTCTGTGTTTTCAATCCACTCCTGGTTTTGGTTGCAAAATGCTGACCAAAATACTGGGCAAAAATACTATGTGTGAACACAGCCTTATACTGCATGGATCATACCCATTATCACCTTAGGGCAATGTTCACACTACGTAAAACTACGGCCGTAGTTCTCGCCACAGAACTACGGCCGTAGTTTTGAGTGGCGGAACATAACCTTACTTTCAATGGGATCCCGGCCGGAGCGTACATACATCGTACATGCTCCGGCCGGGATCCCATGCGGCACCGGAAATAACTGACAGGTTCAGTGAATTCCGGCCGCAGAAAGACCTGTCAGTTCACACAGTGAAGTGAGCGGCTCCGGCCGCTTGCTTCACTGTGTGCTATGGGAGGTTTTGATGCGGGCGCACGCGGATGCGCCCGTATCAGAGCTCTGCGGCCGGAAAGATGATCCGGCCAGAGACCGGCCGTTCCGTTGTGTGAACATAGCCTAGGACACCACAAACTGGGTCTCAAACACAATGCATGAACTCCCATCTTTCCTGCTTCAGGAGGTCACTCACAACCTCTTAAAAAGGGGATATCCAAAAGTAGAAAAAAACAAAAACAGACACTTCATTGCAAAAACAGCACCACCTCTGATCTCGGGCTGTGTGTGTTACAATTCAGCAAACTGAGCACAAGAATGTCACGGTTTCTAGAAAGAAAGTGCCCATGTTTTTCCAAGCCTGGAAACCCACTTTACTTTATTCTTGCTTAGTTGACAGCTATTCTTTGTTAACCCCCACAACCATCAAATGTAAGGAAGAAGTCAGCACAACTCCATAGAACACACAACAATTGGCCTGTCCAGCCTAAATCATTGTACAATGTAAAGTTCTAAAACTTCGTAACAATGTCTGCTTGCCATCAGTGAATGGGGAACCTCATTTATTTTTACATTGTTAGGTTGAAACTCCATCTTGGCCTAGTCTTTCTCTGGCAGCCCATGGGTTTGTCACAATGTATCAGTGTAAATATTGATCAGTGACCTAAAACACAGCACAAGCCTACATAGTACTAACCCCCCCACTCACCGATACTTTGTACCATGCCCATCAAAACTTTCTTTTCTACATGACGACTGAACTGGCCCTCCACATTTGGTTACATCTGCACTAGTGTTTGTTCCCTGAGGCAACTAATAGACAAGGGCAGAATAATCGCGCAGTCTTCTGCACACCACATGTACTTACCGTAAAGCAGCAGAACTGACAGCGCACTGGATATTAATCAAAAACGAAAGATCCACAAGGATCATACAAAATGCAGGACAATCATAGAAAATTATAATTAGATTCTTTATTCAAACAGTTACATTTAAAATACACAACAATAATGAATGAAAACAATAAAAGACAGGGAAAAATGAAACTGAACCAAATACATAAATTGGCGAGGGGACATAAAAGTATGTTCTTATGAAATCATATATTGCACTTGCATATCAATTGATCAGGATTGCAATGACCGTGGCAATGCAGGCAGCCTCCAATACGCAATAAATATTGTACATATAGGTAATTAGCAACAAAAAATGGGTTTGTAAACCAACAGAGTCCTATTTGAAACTACAGTTACTCGGTAAGGTAAATACACTGGTGAAAATCACCAACAAATAAAGTAGTGTAAGATGTCCCCTCGCCAATTTATGTATTTGGTTCAGTTTCATTTTTCCCTGTCTTTTATTGTTTTCATTCATTATTGTTGTGTATTTTAAATGTAACTGTTTGAATAAAGAATCTAATTATAATTTTCTATGATTGTCCTGCATTTTGTATGATCCTTGTGGATCTTTCGTTTTTGATTTATATTCTTCTGTGCGTTTTGGACTATATTATTTGGGCATTTATGTTTACGCACTGGATATTAGTGGATATTAACCCCTTAACGACATCGGGCGTAAACTTACGCCCTCGCGCCCTGGTACTTGGCGCATCAGGGCGTAAATTTACGCCCGATGTTTCCCCGATCGCTGCGTGTTCACACACAGCGGTCGGGGAAGATGGCCTGCTATAAATCATAGCAGGCCATCTTAGCTTCACGGCACGGGGGGTGGTTAACACCCCCCGTGCTTACGATCGCCGCTATAGGCTGATCAATTCAGATCAGCCAATAGCGGCGATCGGAACCTTTCCGGGTCATCGGCGACCCGATGACCCGGAAAAAAATGGCGGTCGGTGCTGTCCGAGGACGGCACCGACCGCCATTACTGTAAAAAGTAATGGTGATCGCCGTGCCACCGGCCCGATCGCCGTGAACGGCCGGCCGGCCGTTCACGGCGATCGGGCCGGTGGCACGGCGATCAGAGTCCCACAAAATAGTAAATACCTGCCCTGGACCCCTCAGCTAGGCAGCCGAGGGGTCCAGAGCAGGTATTTGTACATTACTCACCTGTCCCGGGCTCCTGATCGGCGTCTTCCGGGTTCGCGGCATCCTCGTCTTCGTTCGGGTCTTCGGCTTCTTCCGTGACGTCACGTTCGGCTTCTCTCGGCTATTTTCGGCTCCAGCGTCGGCTGTTTCCGTATTTTGCGCTCTGCTGCCCTCTAGCGGCTGATAATGTGTAATACACGTATCAGCCACTATAGGGATGTTCAGAATGTAGAAATTTTTATTTTTTTTTTTTTTCAAATTTTTTTTTTTCTATTTTCCGCACCCTATCGCCGCTGAGTGTTGATCAGCATGGCACGAAAGTGCGCTGCTAATCAGCAACTCCTCCTTTTTGGCGTAGGGTGTTTTTTTTCTATATTCTACTGCCACGGTCTGCGTAAGTGCAGACCGTGGCAGTAGAATATATCACCAACTCCTTTGTTGGCGTAGGTTTTTTTTTTATACTTACTGTAAAAAAACACGTAAAAAACACTACATTACACCACACTACATTGAATAAAGTTTGACACTACACCACTACATACCCCATATACCAATCCCCGTATAAAGATGGCCCCCAGGGTGTTTTCGGGGTCGGACGCATACGTTATTATTGCCTCCGACACCGAAACAGCCAGTGAGGATGAATGGGGGGATCCTTCTTTCCTCCATTCATCCTCATCCTCCAATGACATGTCTGGGGGGTAGCGTAGCGTACGCTGCCCCCCAGACACGTCTTTTCCGCCAGTACCGTCCCAATAAGAGATGACGGTATGGAGTGAAATTCTACAAACTCTGTGAGCGTACCTCTGGGTACACTTACAGATTTAGGGTAGGTGCACACTGCGGAATGGCAAAGGATAACCCTTCGTGCATTCCGCAGCTGGCACCCGCCGGCGGACTGATGCGGGCGCATGTCTCTACCCGTGTCATAGACTCCATGTTATGCACAGGCGGATTCCGTCGTCCGTCCAAAGAATGAACACGTTGGACGGAGAGCGGAATCCGCCCGTGCATAGAATGGAGTCTATGACACGGACGGAGACGTGCGCCTGCATCAGTCCGCCGGTGGGTGCCAGCTGTGGAATGCACAAAGGGTTATCTGTCGCGATTCCGCAGTGTGCATGTACCCTTAGAGTGTATGTAGGAAGGGACACCCGAATCCAGCCCCCAGATGCCCCCTCCCCCCCCATCCTCGGAACAAGTGGGAAGATCGTTCGGGAACTGATCTTCCCACTGCTGGATAAAGGTTACCACCGTTACGGGGGTAACTCTTATACCAGCACCCCCTCTTCCGGTCCCTCGCTGCCCGAGCTACTGTAGCTTGCGGCACGATCCGAACATATCAGAAGCAATAATAAAGCCCTAATATTTAGCAGCCATGGAGCGGACCCAGCACTTCTGGATATGAGGGACCCCGTATCACACCAGGACAACATTTTCCAGGTGACGTCCCCCACACTGGAGAACAGGAGACCCCAGAAGAAGTGCAGAGTGTGGCATAACAGGGGGATCAGGAAGGACGCCATTTTCCCGTGTGACACCTGTCCTGATCACCCCGGCCTCTGCATACTGGATCGCTCCAAGGCGCACCACACGTCACTGGGGTTCTACATTATCTAAATTCTGTCCCTTATTCCTATTTCAGGGGTCACGTTGATCCAGGGATTATTCTGATCGCCATTATGGAGTCGGGAAGGAATTTTCCCCTGTGATGAGGCTACTGTCGTCTGCCTTACGAGGGTTTTTTTTTTGCCTTCCTCTGGATCAACACAGGTTGAGTTTGATGGACACCTGTCATTTCCAACCTTATAAACTAATAATTGGCCTAATACCCCCAAATAAATTAGAATTGTCCCTTTTCCCCAGCTAAGTAGGTATGGCCGCCATTCCCATTAGAGGATGCCATGATGCAATTACAAAGCCTCTGTGCGGCCAGGACAGTAGAAACCCCCCACAAGTGACCCCATTCTGGAAACTACACCCCATAAGGAATCTAAGAAGGGGGGCAGCGGGGATATGGCCCCCTGGTGACGGCCACATTTGGGACGTGAAAATGAAAAAAATTGTATTTTTTATTTTCTCGGCACATGTTCTACGTAAGTGCCCGTCACCAGTGGGGTCCATATGCTCACTGCACCCCTTGTTAGATTCCTTATGGGGTGTAGTTTCCAGAATGGGGTCACTTGTCGGGGGTTTCTACTGTCCTGGCAGCACAGGAGCTTTGTAATTGCGACATGGCCTCCATCCTCCATTCCAGCCTCTAAATGGCGCTCTGTCCCTTTGGTGACTTGCCCTGTGCCCATATGGCACATTATGCCCACATGTGGGGTATTTTCGTACTCAGGGGACACTACCCTACACGTTTTGTGTTCATTTTCTTTTTTAACCCCTTGTGGAAATGGAAAAAAATCAAGGCTAGACCAACATTTAGTGTAATTTTTGTAAAATTTTTACTCTAAATCATTAATCTTGTCATGTTTTTTCATTTTCACAAGGGGTTAAAAGATAAAAAAAACATTTAATGTGTAGAGCAATTTCCCCTGAGTACGGAAATACCCCACATGTGGACATAAAGCGCCATGCGGGTGCAGGGTAAGCCTCCGAAGGGAAGAAGCGCCATTTGGTTTTTGAAGGCTGGATTTGGATGGAATGGATTTCGAGGGGCCATGTTGCATTCAAAAGGCCCCTGTGTTGCCAAGACAGTTGAAACCCCCCACAAGTGACCCCATTATGGAAACTGCACCCCTCAAGGAATGTAACAAGGGGTGTAGTGAGCATATGGACCCCACTGGTGACGGACACAAATGTGGAACAATGTGGCGTGAAAATGAAATATTACATTTTTTACACTATAATGTTGGTTTAGCCTTGAATATATCATTTTCACAAGGGGTTAAAAGAGGAGAAAAAAAACAAAATGTGTAGCGCAATTTCCCCCGAGTCCGTAAATACCCCACATGTGGACATAAAGCGCCATGTGGGCGCAGGGCAAGCCTCCGAAGGGAAGGAGCACCATTTCGTTTTTGAAGGCTGGATTTGGATGGAATGGATTTTGAGGGGCCATGTTGCATTCAAAAGGCCTCTGTGTTGCCAAGACAGTTGAAACCCCCCACAAGTGACCCCATTATGGAAACTACACCCCTCAGGGAATGTAACAAGGGGTGTAGTGAGCATATGGACCCCACTGGTGACGGGCACAAATGTGGAACAATGTGGCGTGAAAATGAAATATTACATTTTTTACACTATAATGTTGGTTTAGCCTTGAATTTATCATTTTCACAAGGGGTTAAAAGAGAAAAAAACATACAATATGTGTAGAGCAATTTCCCCCGAGTCCGTAAATACCCCACATGTGGACATAAAGCGCCATGTGGGCGCAGAGCAAGCCTCCAAAGGGAAGGAGCGCCATTTGGATTTTGGAGGTTGGATTTGGCTAGAATGGATGATGAACGCCATGTCGCATTTACAGAGCCCTCGTGCTGCCAAAACACTGGAAACCCCCCACAAGTGACCCCATTCTGGAAACTGCACCCCTCAAGGAATCTAACAAGGGGTGCAGTGAGGATATGGACCCCTTGATGATGGGCACATTTGTGCCATGAAAGTGAAAAAATGAAAATTTTCCCTTTCACGTCACATTGTTCCACATTTGTGCCCGTTACCAGTGGGGTCCATATGCTCACTGCACCCCTTGTTAGATTCCTTGAGGGGTGTAGTTTCCAGAATGGAATCACTTGTGGGGGGTTTCCAGTGTCTTGGCAGCACGAGAGCTCTGTAAATGCGACATGGCCCTTGAAATCCTTTTCAGTAAAATTCGGCTTCCAAAAGCCAATTGGCGCTCCTTCCCTTTGGAGGCTCGTCCTGCGCCCCCTTGGCACTCTATCGCCACATGTGGGGTATTTCTGTACTCGGGAGAAACTGCGCTACACATTTTTTGTCTTTTTTTGCCTCTTATCCCTTTAAGAAAATGAAAAATTGAAGGCTAGAACAACGTTTTAGTGTAAAAAATAAATTTTTCTTTTTTCACGCCATATTGTTCAGAAAATCTGTGAAGCACCTGTGGGGTCCAGATGCTCACCGCACCCCTTGTTACATTCCTTGAGGGGTGTAGTTTTCTAAATGGTGTCCCTTTAGGGGTGTTTTTTAGGTTTTGGCACCCCAGAGCCTCTGCCAACCTGAAGTGGTACAGTCAAAAATGACCAAATATAACGGAGGCGTTGAAATTCACTAGGCGCTCCCTTATATCTGAGGCTTGTGGTTGCGTCAAATAGCGCAATACGGCCACATATGGGGTATTTCTATAAACTGCAGAAACGGGGCAATAATTATTGGGGTGCATTTCTCTGGTTATAGGTTTATAATTATGAAAAATATTGGATTACAATAAAATCTCTGCACAGAAAATTAAAATTTTCAAATTCCTTACACACTTAGCTTTTATTTCTGTGACTCCCCTAAAGGGTTAAAACACTTTCTGGATATGCTTTTGCAGAGTTTGGGGGGTGCAGTTTCTGAAATGGGGTGCTTTGTGGGGCTTTCTAACATACAGGCTCCTCAAATACACTTTAAACCTGAACAGGTCCCTAAAAATATCTGATTTTGAAATTTTACTGAAAATTTGGAAATTTGCTGCTAATGTTTTAAGCTTCCTATCGTCTAAAAAAAATGAAAGATAGTTTAATAAATGCCGCCAACATAAAGTAGACATGTTGCTAATGCTATTTAATATATAATTTATGTGGTATAACCACTTTCTGTATACGCAAAGAAGTTTCAAAGTTGGAAAAATGAATTTTTTCACATTTTTTCACATTATTTGGGTTTTTTTCATAAAGATTTGTTATGAGTATCGACTCCAATTTACCAGAAATGTAAAGTACAATATGTCACGAGAAAACAATCTCAGAATCAGCCGGATAGGTAAAAGCATCCCGAAGTTATTAATGACTAAAGTGACACTGGTCATATTCATAAAATTTGTCTCTGTCATTAAGGCCATTTCAGGCTCTGTCCTTAAGGGGTTAAAGGATGTATTCTGACTGGTGTCTCCTACATCTGCCTCATGTACAGTATAGTATGTGGGACCCACAATAACAATGAATTTTATCCATTTCAGTTTTTCCATATAGTTTTTCATCTGCTGTTCCATAAATTGTTTGGGGGGGGGGGGAAGAAATAAATGCTGAACACCAATACTACAGAAATCTTTCCTTTTCCCCATAAACTGCTCCTTTCTTGTCCATCAGGGGCAGTTTCTTATTTTTGTTTAAGCTTATGCAGTATGCCCCAGAAACCTGAAAAACCTTATGCATTTCATTTTCCTCTGTAGGACAGAGGTAAAATAACCGAGCCGCTCTCCTGCTCCTGTAAAGAGATTACGTCAGTGTCATTTGGGTTCCAACAAAAACATGCAAAACAAAACAATAAAAGCTTTATGAGATCGGTGTTTTATCCGCAGAGAGAAGATGCCGGAACACGGTGCAGACATGTGGCTACTGCTAATCCAAAAGAAAGAATACCACTAATCAATGGAGGCTCTACCCCTATCCTCTTTACTTACACAGTATTATCCAGACAGAGCAGCAGATTTCACACCAATCCCTGCAGCAAAGGAGCTTACACTCCATATGTGGGTCACATACTGAAATCATATCAATTAACAACCTGTTTGAAGGGATTTTAGCACTGTCAGCATAAAGGATTTCTAGAGTATGGAACCCTGCTCCACAAATGAGAAATACCCAAAAGGCCATAATATTTACTTAAAGGGAATGCGTCATCTGCAATTCTCATACAGAACTGCTGACAATGTTACATAACTGTTAGGTCGAGGAGACACATGGTACTGTACCTTTCACATATCCATCTGTCCTCTCATAACATTAATAAATTCTCCAGTGCAAAGTGCCAGGGCTTCTTTGTTCCCTCCTATAAAAGAAGGCTGGAAATCCAAGAGAGGCTAAACCTCACAAGCTGCAGGTTGTGGTGCCACTTACGGCAACAATACTGCATCAAGAAGGCCAATGGTGTAAGTGCTGCTCACCCAACAATAGTAATGGTTATATTTATGATGGCATACTGCAAGTCCTACACTTTGGGAGAAAGTGGGGCCACACTAATAGACCCCATAAAAAGAGGAGACCCATTTAGTTTGAGTCTGGAGAATGGTCTACTTATACACTTTATCAAGGTGCCCAGTTGTGCCAGGGTGTACACATGGCAGCTCCGCTCCATCCCCTGCCTTTTAGCTTTTTATATCTAGGGTAACTGTGTAAACAAATAGTCCCCCCCCCCCTCCCCCTTTAGCCCAGGGCATCTCTCGCCACAGGACAGGATTCACAAGACAAACAATATGGATGTTAAAAGAGGACTCCTCAGATAAAGAGATTTGGAGTTTTTTTTATGTGGGTCCCTATTATGTAGGGACAGATCAGAAGGTGCTAATCCTCAGGTTAATCCCTGTAAGTGGACAATAGCAGGAAAAGGTCAGTGACCTCAGTGACCTTTCAGGAAGTTCCTGGCAGCAAAGAAAGTCATGGTCCAATCTCTGCCCAGTAACCCTTAGGGTGCGTTCACACCTACAGGATCTGCAGCAGATTTGATGCTGTGTTCAGTTATTTAAATGAAATCTGCTGCAGAAAATCAGCTGCAGATCCTGTAGGTGTGAACGCACCATTAGGCTGCGTTCACACTACGTATATTTCAGTCAGTATATGTATATTTCAGTCAGTATATGTATATTTCAGTCAGTATATTTCAGTCAGTATTGCAACCAAAACCAGGAGTGGATTAAAAACACAGAAAGGCTCTGTTCACACAATGTTGAAATTGAGTGGATGGCCGCCATTTAATGGCAAATATTTGCTGTTATTTTAGAACAACGGCTGTTATATTGAAATAATGGCCGTTTTTTACTATTATAAGGCGGCCATCCACTCAATTTCAACATTTTGTTGACAGAGCCTTTCTGTGTTTTTAATCCACTCCTGGTTTTGGTTGCAATATGAGGACCACAATACTGACTGAAATATACGTAGTGTGAACCCAGCCTTAAAGTGTATAGGTAATAAATGCTATACGGAATTCAGAGGCAATAATACACATGCCAGAATCAGACACTAACTATCTCGCATCACAGGCTTTAATACCGCAACTTAGTAGACAGTAGGTCACATGCCAGGATTAGATACAGAAGCCCAGAATCCACAGATAGAGATCATTTTAATGGCTTTGGTTATTTCCAGAACTGATGAGTGTGTGACTCCCTGGTAAAGGAAATCCTGAGTGAGTTTTGTGGATGGGGCTGCACTTCCTCTGGCACCTCCCATCCTCCACACCTTACTCAAGTGCAAGAAATGAGAACTACAGTATGTGGTCACCAGGAGACTTGGACAATCACCAAGACACATAAGAGACAAGGAGAATGGATAGGAGAGAAAGTCCTGGAGCCACGGCCCACAGAAAGTTTTCTGCTTTCCTTGAAGAGGATCCAGAATAACTGAAGCACAACCATGTGACCGTGTTTAAGGGTCACGCTACCTTCACAGAACTGAGCAAAGGCCTTATTACACACATTTATCTGACAGATCAGTGAAGCCAAAGCCAGGAACAGACTATGAACAGAGAACAGGTCTTAAAGAAAAGACAGATTTCTCCTCTTTAATTCATTCATGGCTTTGGCTTCAAAACCTGTCAGATAAACCTGTCTGTGTAATAGGGCCCCTATGGCTATTGTTCTCTGTCATCAGCCCAGAATCACTCCCAGAAAGGTATAGTCTGGGCGTCTGCCTCCTCACTGCCCTTCATAAACCAGAATGCTATATAGCTATCCATGTATAAGGGCATGATAAACATGGATATTCAACAGGACTAATCACTCAATATACAATGTCACGTACTAAATAATATGTTTTCTGTAAGGTAAAAGATACATCCGGTATACTGAGCTTTACATGGGCACTGGTTATATGACCTATGGATACTAATATCTAGGGCCGTATTACCAGCTGTTGCTGCCCTAGGCACTAAAACTGAAGACACCTCATCTTCACTCACTAATTAGTGTCATAATTTTCTAGTTTCTGAAGGAATTATCACCACAGGATTGGTAGATTGGTAGGTAATAGATCTAGGCGTCACATTTAACACCGCCACACCAGACCTGACCAATACCACCATACTGTGACTGGATAACACTGCTATACCAGACTTGACCAATACCGCCACACTGACTGGATAACACTGCCATACTACACCTGACCAATACCACCATACTGTGACTGGATAACACTGCCATACCACACCTGACCAATACCGCCATACCGTGACTGGATAACACCGCCACACCAGACCTGACCAATACCACCATACTGTGACTGGATAACACTGCCATACCACACCTGACCAATACAGCCACACTGTGACTGGATAACACTGCTATACCAGACCTGACCAATACGACCATACCACCACCCCCACCCTCAAAAAAAACCCAAAAAAAACACAACACCACCAGATTTACTGGCAAGTCTGAACAGTAGGTGGGAGACATACATACATATATATATATATATATATATATATATATATATATATATATATATATACACACACACACATATATACATACACACATACAGTGGTGCCTTGGATTACGAGCATAATTCGTTCCAGGACTGTGCTTGTAATCCAAATCTACTCTTAAACCAAAGCAAATTTTCCCATAAGAAATTACTGATATGCAGACAATTGGTTCCACACCCCAAAAATAATGATTTATTATTCTTAACATGTAAAACAGATGAAACAAACATTCAGAAACAGCAGAATCTGTGATATTATAAGTTACTGTACAGTAATGGAGAGGATGGGAAACACAAGGGCTGACAAGAGACTGCAGGGAGCATGAAGGAATGAGCAGGGCAGATGTAGGCACATACATGCAGCACTCTCTGTCCGGGGAGAGAGGGGTTACAGCTATAGCTATGAAGAGATTACCACCACAGCCCTGTCCCCTGATGTAAGCCCCAGCCTGAAGTGGATCTGTTATGATTTGGAAGGTGAGGGAGACTTCCTGGGTCAGAGTACAGAGCTGTAGACCCCGCTATGCTGACCATGCCCCTCCTCCACTTGCGCTCCAACCCAGTACAGGGAGCTCTTAACCCAAAGCAATGCTCTTAAACCAAGTCACAATTTTGAAAAACTGAGCTCTTCCCCCTGGTGCAGTCTCACTGCAAGGTGCTGCCCTAGGCACCGGACCACGGGTGCCTAGTGATAAAAATACGGCCCTGCTCATATCACGTATAAAAGGACAGTGGTGGCGCTCTGTAGAATTGTGTCAGATTATGAACAATGGAAAATCAACAGGTAAAAGGATAGACGTGTAAAAAGAAACACACAAGCACATGCTTTATTTATGAATATATGCTTAAAAGAAAGGATATGTAAAGCGGTTCTCTCATACACCACCTTTTCAAGGTAGCTTTCCCTTCAAGCCAATGTCACACTCCAGCTAGGAGTTTTAGTATGTATGCTTGCGTAAGGCTCACAGGCACATAGTGTAATATATAGGATCATAGAAGACCGCTGCCTTCCTCTGATGTCTTTACACACAGACACACACGTGCTTCCCAGCAGCAGTCTCAGGCTCAATCACACACAGATTAACACACTCACGCTTCCTCGCGCACACCAACACGATCCCTCCTGGCAGGTAATTATCTTTTCAGGGACAACTTGCAGATAATCAACTGAGGGAGAGGAGACTGGAAATATGCAGCACAAAGATGGAGACAGGAGGCAAGGCTCAGGAAGCTGCACAGCTATCGGAGACCAGATATGAAGGGAATAGCTTCAAGTCACCTGTACAGGGATGTAGCCCACGCACGGTGCAAAAACTCCCTAGAGGTCCCAGAGTAGCCTCGTATGGAGGCTACTACTTTTCTATTAGTGATCACTGTCACAGTCCACAGCAGTGGTCACCCACCTCTTTACAGTCTGATCTGTGAAGGAACCTATGTTGCAGAGAGCAATGCATTCCCTTTCCCCTACTGTTCAAAGAGTATTTTCCATCCATTTTCAGTGCAATGCTAGTGACATTTCACTGCCATCTTTGCTTAATATAATAATATATATATAATATATATATATATATATATATATATATATATATATATATATATATATATTATATACACACACCTTCAGGCTGATTCGAAAGCATGGACATTTACAGAAAGTACAGGTACTTAAGAAATTCAGCCCTCTCTCCCCTCAGAGGATCTTAGAACTATAAAACATAGTGATAGTAAGACTCAAGCACAAATAAACAGCCGTGAGGAACGGAGTCTATGTGTCCAGGGCCACGTTCATTTTACTGACACTCTGTAAGCCAGCAATGTGACCTTACACAGCGGGAGAGGGAGCCTAGTCCTAGACGAGAACACTGGGTAAACATCATCATTTATCCACCGCGGTGCACCAAGAGCCCCAGCCCAGCTGAAATTTCACTTACAGTATCAGTATCCGGCAGAGCTAGGAGTGTGATCAGGTGTCGTCACGTTACACCTCTGTTATTACAGACACAATACACACAGCGCACACTGAGGTTATTGATCCTCACAAGTAGCTCACTTAGGCTTTTGGGTAAACACCACTTGTCACTACTACAACTGGGTAATGGTGAAAATTGCCAGGTTACTACTGCACCTAGGTAGGAACACCTATAGGGTACCAAAGGGTCTTGGCAACAAAACTAGCAGATGTTGCATCAAAACAGAATAAACAGCAATATATATGAAATATCTGCATTCTGAGTTTTTTCTGCACAACATAATCTGAGTGATTACTCAGAGATGGACCTGGGAACACCACAATGGCAGATATTCAGAGCCCTCACCGCACAACATGTTATTAATTCCCTCACTTTGCATTTCCCTTTGTGTCTTTCGCCTTCTTTTTTTCCTTACTATAAGGGATATTTGTGCTGTGGCCTCTGGTTATTGAAGCGGTAGATAATACATCAGATCGCTGTCCCCTTAGAGCGGGAGTCATATGCTAATTTTATTCTAAAGAAGATTACCTACCACTTCATCACTTCTGACCTGAAGGGTCTCCCATGAGGGGGTCATTTACTAAAACACATCAGTGTCCCACCAATTCTACCTCGCAAGCCTCTGCTCAGAGTCCTGGCACAATGTGGGTGACAGTGGTTGACAGACGGGAGACACCCACTCACTTAACCCTTCCTCATACTCTTTGATGTGACACAATGCTGAGGGGCTGATAAGCTGAAGGGTGACTGGCAGCTGTCACTTCCATCTTTCTCTGTGAAGAGCCCAAGTCCAATGAATTGGGATTAAGGAGAGTGATGGACATGAGATAACGTCAAATTGTGACCTCTGACCTCTTCCAGGTGCTAATCCACCCGCGGCACAAAACCAGGCAAGATCTGCTGCACCCAAAGGAAAGTCGTCCTGACAAATATCAGTGTTATTTATCACGTTATTACCGCAGATGCAGATCATGTCCTGTCCAGCAATAAACAGGACAACCTTGCCCCTCTCTGAATATAGATCTTTTTATGCTGCAGAGTATAGTGTAGTATTATGTTGAATCCTCAATACCAATTACAGTCTATTTACCTCATATTCAATGCACAACTAAAATGTGACCACAGATGTTAATAATCGGACCAGTAACAATAGTCATTGACAACAAATGCCTACAGTGTATATAATCAGACTGGCTGGAACATTTCAGGGATTCGTTTCATAATGGTTTTTGTAGTCGGCAGTCACCGGATTCAACATCGCTACACTTATAAATTCATCACCAATACAAGATCAGCCATTCCAATAAGGGTAGCAAATACTTCCAAATATACAAGGTCCTTTCTCTATAACAAATGTATTGCATTGGCTGTCGTGTGGGAACGATCCATCTATGACAGAGAAGCTCTATATACTAAGTTATATGTAGGGTGACAAAACTACATGTGGATAAACACTATGACACAGTCATAAGATCTTGATACTGAAGGGTTAACAGGTAATGCAGCTCTTGACGTGAACTGGTTAATAAGCACTGGGGAGCAGCCCGCTGCACATCGCACTGGTACCCATAGGAAATCATTGTGCCAGGAAAACCCATTACCATCCTGTCTGTGTCAATTAGCTTCTAATTATGGTCTTGTAAGGCTCGGGAGATAATTAACATGTAAATGACATTACAGTGTTTATAGTCAATAAACCCTCGCTGGGACTGCTGTCAGAGGGAGCGTTACCTGACTGCGGCTCGCATGGCACCGACTGGCACAGAAGGGCTAGGCTACAACATCAGAGAAAGAAAAAAGCTGCAAGTGGGGCCACCACACCCCACCTTTTGTAGCAAAGGTCACAAAACACTCCACATGACTACTATGTACATTTGTGAATTGTACATTTTGTATTAAAAAAACAAAACAAATCAAATCCCCGTATAAACTAAATGAATGGAGTAATATGGAGCCAATACACCTTCAATAACGGTCAGCAGAACAATTGTTCAGCTGACAGTTCTCTCTCCCGTCCTCCTATACATTCTCTATAAGAGAAAGGGGTAAGCTGCAGCCAGCAAGCTCCTGTGATGGCTTGTCTGTTCGAGGACA
The DNA here is from genome assembly GCF_027789765.1 of Dendropsophus ebraccatus. Lineage (NCBI taxonomy): Eukaryota > Metazoa > Chordata > Amphibia > Anura > Hylidae > Dendropsophus > Dendropsophus ebraccatus. The sequence goes on along the minus strand of NC_091457.1, from coordinate 102,860,140 downwards.
AAGGGGTTGGCAGTAAACTTTAATCAAGCCCAACCCTATGAACTCTGACATGATCTGTTGATGGGGACTCGGGAGGATCCCCCCCATACACTTTATACTGACAATTGACATATGGGGACTTTTGCTTTGATCATGTCTCATATAAGTTATTTTATGTTATCATACATGCAGCACCCTGGCATATGGGTGCTCTAAAAATAATAAATCATCATAGTTATTACCAAAACTGATCTGCAGAGCAATTCTGCAAAGCATTGGAAAAAGAGAATGAAAAGGTAAGGAAAGCACAAACAATGCCGGATTCATGCTGTACTACGACTTGCAGTTCAGCTGGTGGGGTTAGGAATGGAACTCCTGAAGATTTACTGGAGTTTAGTAACAAGAAGGCCCAATGTAACAGTGGAAGCAGGAGAAGAGAGAAATGAGCCAACTCAACCTGGATTTAGAAACCACAACCTGGAAGGCTTTCCAAGGAAACAGGCGGCCGTGCAGACCTACAAAACCAACAAGGTCCTCCTAGCTGCGGCTGTGCTGGTTTAAGAGAGCAGAGACTTTGTATGGTGCTATTGTGCATATGCATCCTATTACTGCAGCACATGTGGAGCCTTAAGCCCACTCCTCCTGAGGCAGCACACTTCTGCTCCGCTGGCAGAAACGACACCACATGCCGAGTATTAGCAGAAGTATCCCTGAGTAATATCCCTGCCATTATTACGGCACATGTGGAATGTTACTTCTAGGAATATGACAACATATGTGCATCATTTCCTAAAGGGATATTACAGCATATGTGTATAATTAAACCTTTCAATTTTCAGCCATATGCCTGGGATTACACATAGGAATATCACACCCTGTGCCATATACACATACGCTCACATAGATTAGAGGTATCACGCCACATGTGGTGTAAGGGAACAGAACACACAGAGGATTTTACCTGTACATATAACACACACACACACACACACACAAAGTACCCTCCAGGAGTCACTAGCAGCTATGGCTCATTTTATTGGAATGGAAGGGGGGGTGGGAAATAGGTAGAGCGCAGGAAGGAGGAAACCACGGCACGTTTCGGGGGGGGGGGGGGGGGGGGGTGGAGATACGAGAAGGGGGTGATGGTGAGAAAAGGCAGCGGGAAGAAGGAGGTTCTGGAATTAAATAGTCCTACAGAGATGGAGAGTTAAAAGGAATTTTGGAAAGGGACCAACTAAACAGAAACATTTCTGGGGTGGAGCACAGGCTCTGCATGTGAGGTGAACATAGAGGACTGCCAGAATATACATTTATACACACATATATAATACACAATCTTCATTAATGAGCTGCTATATTACACAGCATAACAAGGCGACAGAACTGCCTATAAAACCCATAACTATTCCTACATACAGATTCCAGGAATTGCCTCCAACTGGGAGATAAGGAGACACTTGTAGGAATCCAAGTCATTTACCTGGACTGAATGCTGGAGATGTAAATGTAGAAGAGACAGCGCAGAGAGGGGGGGGGGGGGGGACTTCATTTGCCTAATATCAGGTTGGGGAGGCTGGTGAGCCACAAGCAGCTCTTAGAGGGAGAGAGAAAGCCCCAAGATTGGCAGATAATTATACCTGCTTGTACTGAGGCTGTCAGGGGACCCCCTACACTCAGTCATTACAGAAGAGGGAGGGGAGGGGGTGGAGGAGAACATGCTGGAAAATGAGGAAGCAGGAGGTAAGAAGGAGGAGGTAATAAGGAGGAGGTAATGAGGAGGAGGAGGAGGAGGGAGATACACAGGAAAGCAGGGACCCCCAATTCATAGTACAGGAGCCCCATTCATATAAACGAGAGGTGCGCAAAAGCGGGAGGGAGGGAAGAGACTAGAGGAAAAACAGAAAGACAGAGGATTAATTATAATGTATGAACAAGGAGCATGACGAGTCACAGGGACATACAGCAGGACAACTGTAAGAGACACCCCACACACCGGGGGGCAGCAGCAGCTGCTATTGGGGATACAGTGCCATTTAAGCTTGTTTAGACATTGTAGAATCAATTTACCGTGAACAGTGGAGACATGTCATAGTCAATAATATGTGCGCTTCTCACATCGACAATTGTTTCCAAACGTGTTGCTGCCTGTCTGCTGATTCACTGACACCAGCGACATAGTTCGGAATAGCCTGCAGGAACGGTGTCTCTATGACACAGAAAATGGCTGACTGGTGCAAAGCACAGCCGTTTGGTGCAGATCGGTACTGTATTTGATTCCCTTTTATTTATGATGCAATATAAGTTTTGAGTTTTTTTGTGGCACAATCCTGTCAGAATCAAAGCACAAATAATGGAAGCCAGACAGGAAGTGGTGTATTTAATGGGGTTCACTGCTTTGTTATGAGCTCAAGCAATGAGAGGCTGTAATCTGTAGGGAAACATTGTAAGAAGTGATAAGGACAGCACCCCCACAGGGGAAGTGAAGCATTACACAGTGTCCGCTAAAAATACATCTGTCTGTAGGGGTGGGTTCACACTACGGAATTCTCGCGGACAATGTCCGCGGAATTCCGTCAGCTGTCCGCCCGCACATCTGGGCGCCTTTCCGCCGGCCCCATAGACACCATTCTATGGGCCGGCGTATTCCGCTATACGCTGAAAGAAGTGTCATGTCACTTCTTTTAGCGGATCGCGGAATACGCCGGCCCATAGAATGGTGTCTATGGAGCCGGCGGAAAAGCGCGTGCCTGTGCGGGCGGACAGCTGACGGAATTCCGTGGACATTGTCTGCGAGAATTCCGTAGTGTGAACCCGCCCTAATGAAGGAGAGCACAGGTCCTCCAGATGCTCTTTGTAGCTGCTCTCCACTCTGAATATAGGATGAAGATACAGAACATGCTCTTTCATTAACTTATAATTACCTTCTAGGGTACATGAAAATGGGGTTTCTATACTAGAAAACCACTTTAGCCCAATATGGCTGTCCAGTCGTGATGGAAATTGTAATGTTGATACAGCTTGGGGCCAAAGGTTCCCCATCTGCTGTTCATGCTCCCCTGTATTCATACACAATCCCATTCAATCCTAGGAACTGATTTTAAGTTGCAGAAATTTGCAAAAAATCTGGGACCATATATTGTTAGGGTATTATTCACATATATTGAATCTGTTGCACATTTACCAATATAAGTTAAAGGGGTTATCCAGCGCTACAAAAACATGGCCACTTTTCCCCCCTCTCGTCTCCAGTTCAGGTGTCGTTTGAAATTAAGCTCCATTTACTTCAATGGAACAGAGTTTGAAACCCCACCCAAACTAGAGACAAGAGAGGGGGAAAACTGGCCATGTTTTTGTAGCACTGAATAACCCCTTTAAATGGTGGAAATCTTCACCATTAAATATGCAGCATTGCATCAATGTATTCTTAAAGTAAGAGTTGTGTCATTGTTACAAGCTCTGGATTTTCAGTGTTACTAGCCCTTTAACTATTGGCTCAACAAATCAGAAGTAAAAAGCAAAATGAGTCCTAAACCTATGAACCAGTCTTATATTTTCTTGCAGATGTTTCATCCTGAAGCTGCTGTAATATTTTATATCATCTGAAAGAGCCAGAGCCAAGCATCTCCACTTATCAGAGAGCTCTCAGTCTTCTATCGTGTACACTGCTACCTGGAGCATATGGTGTTAATGCTAAGCCACACACTACATAACAGACAGGTCTCTCTACTGATTTCATAACCTGCATTGATTGCGCTGACCCTCCCTCCCATAATCGCCCCTCTCCCCTCATTCCTCCCGGAACAACTCCCGCAGAGCGGCAGAGAAATGATCATAACAAATGGAAGATTAACCTCTTCTGGGACAGAATAGAGTTGTCTTACCACGAAAGGAGAGCTGCACACGAGGAGTTGGTGGACTAAGATCCCTTGCGATGGTGTAGCAAAAACAAAGCAGGATGCAGAAAATTACAAGGGGGTCCCGAGGTTGCATGGTGTAAGACTGGATCCTGTCAAGAGAACACAAAATCAGAAATTAACTCATAAAATGATAAACGAATTGCTAAGTACAAGACATGATGGCTGCTCCAGATCCTCACAGTCTCATCACAGTCACTTCATTCTGCCGTTATCTATGAGATTTTCTGCAGAAGTCTATGAAACTCCAGCTAATCCACACACAGTGTAGGAGTAACATATGCCCCTCTCTGGACAGGAGTTATTTTAGAAAGGGTGTGACAGTGCTTTCAAATAAACTGGATTCTACCACAATCATTTCAAATGGTCCTTTTACACAGAGCGATAATTCGCCCAATAGATTTTGAGGCAACGATTTGGTTTTTATAATGATTAGCGTTTATCTCAGTCTAAATCGTTTGGAAAAATCTTTATTGCAATCGTTTTAAGATCGCTGAAGGCCATCTCACACATAGGGTGAATCTGTGACAGACTGTTTAGACAAAGCGATTGGCGAATTATCAGTGAACGACCAACGATGATTTGAGAACATGTTGAAAGATCACCATGACAGATTTCTCGCTCGTGGCTTTATCGTTCACTGTTTACACGAGCTGATTATCACTCAAATGCGATCTTTCAACGATAATCAGTTTGTCTAAACCATAAAGGTCCTATTAGACTAAATGATTTCTAAAGATTAACAAACCAGGGCTACTTGACATGGTTCACCATATTACACAGAATAGTCCTTAGTTACGATCATTTACTCCATCTGATCCCAGCAAGAGAGTGAACAATGTGGGAGCGATGATTTTGGTGTCAGCACAAAATCAAAAGATCAGCGACACATGAACGATTTCTCGTTGGTCGTTTGATCGCTGTCTGCATTTACATTAAACAATTATAGTTTAATTTCAAATATAACGATTTCAGTCTGGTCAGTGCAGCCACTTCTGCTCTCAAAAAGCCACACCCTCTTGTCAAGCAAGGCACAAGTGTGTGTTTCTTCAGGATGTTTTCTCTCTTCTCCATTGTTACAGGTTGCAAGTTTTCAGCACTGGCCAAAAATAACACACAGGAAAATACCTCTAGCGACCCCCCCCCAACATACACACAGTGTTTTATACAAGACACCTGCAAGGACATCTAATAATGAACATATTAGGTCTGCAACCTATTATTACTCAGTAAATATAATGGCAACCTCTGTCAGTAATGGGACTAGGATGTGACAACCTGCCACACGTGATATAGAGGCTGGTTGTCAGCAGTAATAGCTGCTAGTATAGTATAAGGTGTGTGGATCTTGTATCTGATCAAAGCGTAATTATATCACCATTTCAATTTGTGATAACCATGTGACAACCTCTCAGACATTATATGGGGACTGGTTGTCAGCAGTAATAGATGGAATAGCTGGTAAAAGTATAAGTAGGCATAAGCAAACCTCAAGCATGCTTGAGTTCGTCCAAACTTTTAAGCATTTGACTACCAGTGGCTGAACAAAACACAGTAATCACTGAACTCAAGGAGAACAGCGAAAAAAATTCCAATGAAGTACTCAATCAAGAGTCTCCACTGATGCCCCCAAAAATTTAAATATGCAAAACAAGAGTCCGTGGAGCCTCAGTTACGAGTCTCAAAACACGGGATAGCCAGATATCTCTAGCCTGTTGCCAACGGGGTGCCTCCATGATGGGGAGAGCACCACACCACCCTGAAAAATAACCCCTTAAGTCCCACTCGGTTGCGAGTATTGGAACATAGACAGGGAAACAACAGGGTGGCCCCTTTTGTCAATGTCTAACTCAAGGTGCGAGTATTGCGATCATGACAAGGGCTTGCAAAGGCAGGGTGGGTGGAAGCCCTGAAGTAGATGGGACCAGGTTACAGCTGATGGTTGGTACTGCATTAGCAACAGCAGATACGCTGCTCTGACATGACCATGCTGGGGTGTGCCAAAGGCGGTAGAGGATAGCGGAAATCAGCCAAGCTCTTCATAGAAGTCATTGTGTAATTAAAAGCTTAAAGCAACACATAAGAGCCATGAGTGACACACAGCCTGTAAATTACTAGTGACTTGTCTGATCGCCACTCAAGGATCAGACAGGAGGTAATCCCCAATAAGGGTGTGCAGAGTGGGAATGCAGCGCTCTCTATTCATACAGTGCAGCCAAAGGATATCCCCCTCTACACCAGGCAACACCCAGCAGAAGATACAGGTTCCTGCATCTCTCCTGTGCCAGCCGACTCTTCCCCAGCCCCTGTGGTCAACAAAAAACAGTTTGTTTAGGCTTTTCCCATAATGGTCTTCATCCTGGCTTTCCAAGAGCCTAAATGCCCTAACTCTGCACTCTTTCATACATTCTTCTTATTGTTCTGGCATGGATCCAACATGATAAACATACACACACATATATACATATATACACACACACATACACTGCAATCTGGGGCCACCTAGAATGGATATCTACTATATCCAAAAGCTTTGTCACCTCCAGGCGGCTGCAGCAACATTACTAAATTATTCCCAATGAAAAACCCCCGTCTGTAAAGTCTCACATACAATTCAGACAATAAGGACTCTGGGTGATAAAGAGGTGCTCTCTGACTGACTCGGATCCTTTATGGTGCATGACCTCTGTGACTATTGGGAGAAGAGTTCAGGGTCAGTGCCATATTTTTTAGACTTTTATTTCACTTGTGAGAGGCACCACGCTCAGTCCCTGCTTCCAACTCTATTGTCTCAGGATTACCCAACTTATCACTGCCATACATGTGGCCTTGCTTTCTGCTCCGCCACTAATGTTCTCTGTCTCCTTAGTCTCTATTCACATTTTTCTGGTTTTGAAGGCTTTTTTTTGTTAGACTGGGTTGACACTGTTTTTTCTGTCTGCTTGCCGCTTATTAGGGGAGGATGTAATTGTGTGCAATCTATTTGGATCTATTGGCTTCCATTATTATTGGGAAAAAAAATGCATTTTTTTCCTTTTTTTTGTGTACACAAAAAAGTGGTTGGCCAAGTTTTTGTGTACAAGTAACCATTTAAAAAGGGATGCCTTATATACCCCCCATGTTGAACAGGGTTCTCGCGGACATGACCTCTTACTTTCTGAATCCGAACTCATGGTTTGGTAGGATGGCTATTATAAAGATGGCCATTCTCGCTAAACTATTATACATTTTTCAAACTATCCCCACTGTGGTCCCCGTTGCCTTCTTCAGGACTCTACGCAGGGTTATCTCCAAATTCATCTAGGGAAACAGCAAACCCAGGATTGCATATTCCAACCTGACTCAATCTAGGTCTGTGGGAGGTATGGGGCTACCTGATCTGCATCTCTATCATGAGGCAGCTGTACTGCGTGGAGTTCTGCGTGGGTCGGGGCTCTAAGAGGTGGGTGGATCTAGAGTTTTCATTATGCTCGACTACACCCTCTCTCTTGCCATGGATTTCTCCTGGGATACGCCAATCACTGTCTGGTCTCCCCTTCTTTGTCCCACACACGCTATGCGTCTGGGATAGGTGCGTTGCTAAATACAAACTATCTGTAGTACAGGAACCGTTTTCCCCGATACTCCAGAACCCATCATTCCAGCCTGGCCTGCAGACGCGCAGATTTCTTCTGTGGGAACTGTCTGACTGCCCTAGAGGTAGGGTTTGCATGACAGGTGACGCCATTTTATCTGTGGTGACACTTCAGGCTCAGTCCCCGGACCGTCGGTTGTCCTGGCTGGAGTATGGGCAACTAGCTTCATTCGTACGAACCCTTTTCCCGAGGGCTACACTCACAGATTTTGACAACCTGGTTGTTTCCACCTCTGCTATCCCACGTTGCATATCTGTACTATACCAGATTCTGGTCGGTATTGCAAACCCTGACAGGACTTCCTTCTTTGACAAGTGGGAACGCGACTTGCATGTGTCTCTTGACGGTCAGTCCTTCCAGAAAATCTGCGAACTTACTGACGGTGTTTCCATGGCCGTTAAGGCAAAGGAGAAAAACTACAAGATCCTTTTGCGGTGGTATTACTGCCCGGTCTCCTTGCATACAATGTTTCCTGAGGTCTCTGACTGCTGCTGGAAATGCCTCACGGAGGCTGGCGACATGCTACACATCTGGTGGGCATGTCTGGGCATTCGAGAGCTTTGGGATAAGTTCTTAACCATCTATACCGCATATTTTGGAAGGACAGTCGTCAACTCCCCACAGATGACCTTATTGTCACAGATCCCGGGTTCTCTTGCCACCATCAAGAAAGGGATGTTGCGGCATTTTATGACTGCGGCACGTATGGTTATCCCCTGACACTGGAAAACACCCGTGGTACCTACAATAGTGGAGTGGCTTAGTAAACTCAGGGAACTGGGTAGAATGGAGGAACTGATTGCAGAGACTCATGGGCAGTCTGCTAAATTTGATAAGGTGTGGTTCCCTTGGCGCTTGTTCATGGACTCAGAGGCCTTCCTTGCCCTCACCCGTTAGATAGGGGTGCTTCATGCTCTTATAGCGCTGTACTTGCTGCGGCGTTTGGTTCTGTGGCCTGCCCTCTGCCTGCCTCCTCTCCCCTCTCCTTGTTCTCCCGTTTCCTACCTCAGCCTCTTCTCCTTTCTTCTCATTCTATTCCTTTATAACCTGCAGGACAACTATCACGCTTGCCGTTTGCATTGTAGAGCACTGCAGTGTTGGTGGTGTAGAGGTTTGGAAATGTTGACACTACACTGTTCTTTCTCTTGCTCCTTATATATTTTAAAATGTGACGCCAGGTGACTTGCAGGTCTCCATGTACTAAGGCTTTATTGCTATTGTATATGCTGTTTTGGGTTTGGCTGTCAATAAAATCAGGATTACACATAAAAAGGGATACCTTAAACAGACTGCAAAAACACAGTGTGAGCCCAGCCTTACCATTACAGTCAAGGGAAACCCACTAACAAGGTGCATTTCAGTCAAAAAACTTGATTTATCCACATAGACAATGCAACGTCCATCATCGATATACAATTAATTGTGTGACGTCATATCCATCACATCAAGTAAAAAAAAAAAAATTGGTTGCATTAAAAAAATATTGCACCACCACCGCTTGTGCTCATAATTGTACAGCAGCATCTCCTTCACAGTTTGGTTCAGCTTCCTTGAGAAGCAGCCACGCAGTGCACAATGCACACACAAGCATTTCCCATGTCCCTTCCTCAAGCTTCCTCTATTCTCTTTCTATCTCCAATGCAAAAAGTCCCTACTGGGTGTATAAAACACATAAGCTTTATGGCAGAAATGTTTATTTAAAAAGGAGAGTTCACCAAAAAAACTGTTTCTTTCAAATCAACTGGTGCAGGAAGTGGTGTCTTACCAGTCTGACACTACTCTCTGTTGTCACCTCAGTCCGTGACAGGATTCGTCCAGAGCAGCAGCAAATCTTTATAGGAAACCTCTTCTGTTCTCCATACTGGAAAGAATACACCACTTCCTTCAAGACATACAGCAGCTGATAAGTACCGGGAGACTTGAGATTTTTTAACAGAAGTTAATTACAAATCTCTGGCACCAGTTCATTTTAAAGAAAAATTGTTTTGCTGAACCACCCTTTTATTGCTGCTGAGGCCACTTGGCAACATCACACCGCTGCAGGCTTTGACTATGTAGCTGAGGCATACTTTGTTACTGCACACTACAAACTAAATAAATAAAATACACTGCTACAAATGAATGCACCTGTATACTAATAGTATTGTCTACATCTGGGCACTGTTTTGTGACATATTATTGGAAAACAGTATCCAGATAGAATGATACCAGCACTTTGGGTGCATGCCCCACCTGTACGGCAAAAATGTGGTGTGAACCTGGCCTAAACCCCTCCCCTGCCAGAGACATGACCCCCGCTGCTTGTGTGTAACAGGCCTGGTATTAAGTGAAGGACTAATGTGTTTTCAAGGAAATAAAGAAAAAAAGTTACATAAAAGATTTTCTTACAACTCAGCGCCGTGCTGGATTCACAAAGGAACCTTTTTTATTATAGCTTTCAGTTAATTGATATTTTGAAAGAGGTTCTTTATAATAGGCAAGAGCAAGAAGGGAGGAGGACGGAAGGGAAGTGACTGAGGAGAAAGAATGAAGGAAAGAAAGAGCATGCCGGCAGTTTCTGATGCTGCAGGAACGTGACAGACGGCAGGCGTGACTTGTGATAGGAAACAGACAAGGTGCAACCAGGTGAAACTACACATAGGACAGCAACAGCTGGAGTAGATGTCAGAGCCACTGGATGTGTGGTCCCTGCGGCCTAGGTCTTAGCTCAGAATCCACTTCAGCATGCTCTGCACTCCATATCTGTGTCCAATGAGCGTCACATATTGGAGAGGAATTAGTCTTCAGCCCAGGAAGGTTAATCAGAACCAAAGGCATGTACATCTATATGTGGATTCATCAAAGCAAAACTGAGACATTCTAACTTTTTAAATATGAGGTGTTTCCACGAATCACCAATTATCCGATATAACTTTTATTCCATCTCAGCTAAAAATGACATGCAGGAGCAATGTTTTAGCCAAGGACCGGCCTATTACAAGCAATCAATCACATGCAGCAGCTTCTACATGTGATTGATGGTTAAAAAAAGGCCAGAGCTTGGCCAAAACGGTGCTGCTGCAGGTCACTTCTGGAATAAAAGGTTTATTTTAGAAGAAACCTTGAATTGGTTTGTTTAGTGGAGGATCGCACCAAGTTAAGTAAAGAAAGGATGGTGCACTAGACAACACAGGGACCAGTTTTCCAATGTCATTAAATCAGGAATATGTTTGTTGCAAATGAAACCAGGTATCCGTACATATATGAGAACTCACCCTGACCGTGTCCTGCTAACACAGCTGAATATTCACCACATTAGTATCCAGTCTGGACAATCCTCTGTCAGTTTAACAGCCTGGACTCTAAACTGACAAATACTTGCACTAATACACTGTAATAAACAGGGCAAGAAAGATGTGTGCTGCTGCTGACAGATCACAGAAAGCAGCAGATCAATAGACCAAGGGTAAATAAAAACTATGTAACAAAGCACAGGCAAAAGCACACCCATCTATGGGACCATGTCACTCCCCAAAAAAGCTCCCTAAGGCTGTCTTCACACAAGTGCACTTCACAAGCCTTTACACACCCTTATTACGAATGCAGGTCCCGGCCTGACTGCAGATCTAATGACCCGAGCTGACAAGCCTAAACTACAGCATTCAATAAATAGACTAAAAGACGTTGATTCCAAATTGGAATTTTCGACTTTTCTACTTACCTGTATTAGAGTATTATACATATTACTTGTAAAAGGGTTAGATGGCTTATATACTGGCTTATTCACTGCTCTGTTTTTCACTACAATTTTTTTTGTTTCTTGTCTCAAGTAATTTACCTGAAATGAAGTGGAAACTATAAAGAATTGCTGCCTTGGCTTCTTACTATTACTATAGTGTTACATTACATCTGGAGTCATCCAGAAAACATGTCCTGATGGAACTGACAGGACAAACAAGTCATTAGGAGTAGACACCACATCTTGCAGCTCCAGATCCCCTCCAGTTCGTCCAGCTTCCTCCCCAGACAGGTGATCATCTACTTACGTCTGGTAGCGCCTCATGTTGCACTGCTGCCGCCTTTACATCAATCTAATAGTTTACTACCTCTCCCCGCTCCAGCTTCTCCTCCTCACCCCCATCTCTTCTCTTCCTTTCATATTTTGTTTCACATGCTGGATTTTGTAGCTAAAATAAACAACCCTCTGCAGAGGAGGGGGGGGGGGGGGGGGGGTATGGTGGAGGGCGAAGCTGGAAACCATGAGTCAAACTGGAGGAAACTGAAGGTCAAACATTACCATGGTGTAAGGATAGTGGCGACGAGAAAGATACTGTAGATACATATATGTTAGATATTAGCATTTGGTCTGAAGACTGCATAAGAGCAGCAGACCTTAGCCACTTGGGCTTGATATGTAACACTTTTGTTTTCCTTTCTAGTGTCCTGTGAGGCCAAGAAAGCAAAAACTGACAAAATGAAGTAAGCAGATCGGGAAGAGGAAAGCGAAAATTATGGGAAGCACAGTAGAGGATTAGGTAACATACAGCAGAAGAGGAGGACTACAGGAGTCAGTATGATGGCATATCGTATCTCTATGGTTCTCTATAGCAGATATGTAGGAACTCCACATGCTGCCATAATATGTACAGGGATATTCCCCCAGAGAAGCAATGTGTCCTCATATCCAATAAAGCAGGATGGAATAAGGCTGGGTTCACACTGTGTTTTTGCAATCCATTCAACATATCCATTTTAATTAGTTACTTTTAACGGAAAGAATAACCTAGTCAACACTACTTTGTGTTAGTTAAAAAAAAAAAAAACGCATCCGCTTTGATCCTTTTTTTTATTATAATGGAAGTCAATGGAAAAACGGACCCAAACAGATGACACACAATTACATCTGTTTCTTCCATAAAATGTATATGTTAAACGGATTGCAAAAACACAGTGTGAACCTAGTCTTATACAGCCAATTGAATGAGCTTCTTGGGGAATTTTTACACACAGTTTTCTAACTGCAGTAAAAATAACTAATTATTTGTCATGTAAATGATGGCCATCCACTCAATTTCAACATTGTGTAAACAAAGCCTGTGTTTGCAATCCACTCCTGGTTTTCATTGCAAAATACTGTGTGTGAACATAGCCTCAGAGCGGACTTCACCCATTCCAGTGCTCATCATGAAATCTGCAGCAAAATCCACATGCAACACAAGGGGATTTTCTGTGGATTCACAGATAAATACGTAGGGGAAAGCGCCTGCTTTATGTGGTCTTACTTTAAGATTAATGATACAAAGCAGTGTGTTACACATAAGAAGCAATGGCCACCAGTGCGTGGGAACACAAACAAAATGCAGGTATCCCAGGACTGGAATTACAACCATTATCTACGGCCTGTCTCGCTCCTCATGAATTATTTAGTGCAGAGTTGGGGGATCACCTTTCAGTAAGGGGGGAGCGCACACGCTATTATTCAGTGGCCCGGATACAGCACACACAACATGTGGCACTTAACCCCTTCTCTTACCACTTAACTCAAAGCGCTATAGAGCACAAATGTGACATATGATCCCACAGATCAAGCGGCATGTAGGGGATCATTATCCAGCAATCCCACTGGAAGAACCAAGTAGTACATAGTATAACACTGCAAGCCATGTAGCGTGCGCATTCCTACAGGACATCATATGTACAGCCAGTTATTCTAAAACAAATCATACATAGAGTTCCCATTGTGCACATACAGCAGGCCGACATATGTGGAGCCAGTTATTGTATAACAATATTAATCATACATGGCACTCCCACTGTAGGCATAAAGCAGGACATTATATAACATTATAAATTATACACAAGTATTCCCACTGAAAGCATACAGCAGAACATTACATGCGAGAGCCACAGAGCCCTCAAATCAGATACAACGTCATTCACTGACTGCCTGACAACTGGCGGATAATACAAGCAGCATCATGTCATACTATAGAACAGCGGGCAGGAGAAGACGACTTGACCATAAGACAAACCGCGCAGCCCCTTGTTCTATCCGACACCAGACAGGATTACCCAGGCTAATTGGATTCTCTGTCAGGTTGAATTTCAGAGCATGGAGCGATGGTTCAAAAGCATTTAATTCACATACAACTAAAAGCAAATAAATGCAAATTCATAACAAGGAACATTAATTCCTGAATGAAAAGGGGAGGGGGAAAAGTCTTGGGTGGCAGTTTCTGCAGCGGATTCCAGGATTCTGTTTGCAGCCATCAAAATCTTCCATTTTGCCCAGTGTTTGAAGGGCTAAGCTACGATGGAGAGTCCAGCAGTGTGATCGGGTCCTGGACATCACCAATCATTTATTAGTTTTATTGGAGCTTATGTACATCACACTGTTCATGATCATTGTGAGCGCTGAGCTCTCAGTTGCAGCTCGGCTACAGAGTATGATTATATGTGAAGGTGTGATTCTGTAGTGTGACCGCACCATTCACAAGCACAGATGTATCTTACACCTGGCAAAGGAGTCTCAGTCTTTGCTGCACAGCCTTATTTCGGCTATCCCAATTATATATAATTTAAAAAAAAAAAAAAAAAAAAAAAAGGGGGGGGCACAAGGTTGCCATCACCTTTACTTTAGATGCAAATTAACTACCCCCATTCATTCACTTTTTTGTGTTTGTATTTGTAAATTATGCCTGTATTCTGTAAATATGCTTGTGTATTGTGTATATGTTTTGCAGATCCGTAAAAGTAGAAAATGAAGAAGAATGGTCAAAAATGATCACTAGCTAGAATGACGTGACCCTCCATAATGTCTGCAAATTATGGACCATCCCATAGACTTCTATTGGTGTCTCTTCTGCAATTACAGACCGCACTAGGGTAACGTCAGTATTTTTCCTAAACTGCCAAATCGTAGATGCATAAATTATGGAACCATACTTTGTCCGTAATTGCAGATCCTCAATTACAGACAAATACGGACATGTGAATGAGGAACTCCGTGCGCTCACAAATGCTCACAGCGACTTGTAAATGGTAGACAGCACCGCAGATGAGTTTCCACTAACAGACCTCTGCATAGACCGATAGTAATCCTGAAGTGTGAACAGGGCCATTGAAATGTATTAATGAAAAGTTCTGTCTCTTATTGCAAACAGAACTACAGATGTGTGAATGAGGCCTAAGGGTACAAACACACACAGCAGATACGCAGCAGATTTGGTGGTGCAGACTTGATGCTGTGTTCAGTTATTTAGATCTAATCTGCTGCAGTAAATACGCAGCATATATGTCGTGTGTGTTTGTACCCTAAGGCTTTGTTCACAATTCATTTTCTACCTTATATTTACCATGTACAGTGGGCCAGTACCAAATGTATGTGCTGAAAGTCTGCATAGTTCCATTAGATAGATGAAAGCTGAAAGTGTCCTTATGTCTTGCCAGTATATTACAAAAAATAAAGTATACACAATCTTCTGTGCGTACGGTCCCATATGGGAATAACCCTTTAATGGTTATGAGCTTCTCAATAGCTTTTTATGATGCGTCAGTTAAACAGATGCCAATAAAAGCTATGGGTGATAAATGCATTAAAACGATGTTTAAAAGCAGCATCTGCCACTCGTGGGCTATAATGGCATCCTTCTGACGGTGCCACCATGAAAAGGCTCACAACACATAAGCAGATTCTATGCAGATTTTAGCTTATGGGCGATTGGAAGCCTTTCAGGCTTATATGTTAAATATAGGCCAAAAGAACAACGTGAACCCAGCCTAAGTTCCACATATAAGGGACGTATACCACTGTTATGGAGTCATCTGTGCTTTTGGCAAGTGCAGTTCAGTATGTATGTGCAAAGAAATACAGACTTCAGTCCTTCATTCTCAAATCCTTTTCTGGTGTCCCAGTTATACAGGACTACAAAGCACAAAATGTATAGATTTATGCAAACGCTGGACAGGGAGCTTAGAGCAGAGCTGTATAGAACCAGATCAAAGATAGGAGTTGATCAGACAAGAATCTTAAGCAGACTCTACAATCACATGAAGGAGGCAACACACTTTGCATTACTGAGTGGATTATGGTCGTCAGCAGAGACGTATGTGACATAGAATAACCCAGGCTGCTTGTTCCCAGAAACAAGTGCCTAAACAGAATAAGAAGCTGTACTGCGCATGGAACACACACACTATAGGGGTTATCTGGGATTAGAAATACATAGCTGCTTTCTTCTAGAAACAGCACCACTCTTATCCTCAGTTTGCAGTTTGAAGTGAA
Source organism: Dendropsophus ebraccatus (assembly GCF_027789765.1). Lineage (NCBI taxonomy): Eukaryota > Metazoa > Chordata > Amphibia > Anura > Hylidae > Dendropsophus > Dendropsophus ebraccatus. The sequence goes on along the minus strand of NC_091457.1, from coordinate 102,844,349 downwards.
CAAAGCAGAACTGTACTAGCACACAACCTGGGCACAAGTGTGGTGCTGCCTTTGTAAGTAACTTTTTTTTTTTTTTAAATCCTGGATAAATCTTTTGCTTTATTGAGATCCGGTAGAACAGTCTACTAACAATCCAATAGGATGACATTTTTACCTGTATACATACATACACACACACACACACCTTTCCTCTGTAAATATCCCAGCCATTCTGTAGCATAGGAGGCTGGGGATCACTACTGCAGATCACTAGATTTAGGACCCACTGCACCCCAGATTAAAACAGCTTTATGGCCCTCCATTCTGTTTTGCTCGATATTAATCTAGTAACACATTGTTTGCCCATTACAGCAACATAAAAATTTATAGCTCCATCTCCCACTACTCACAGAGGTGTAGATAGATAGATATTCAAACAAGCTAAAGAAACTCCACACAGAACCTATTGAATATTGATCATAAGATGCAGAGTGACCACATCCCTTACTGGACCCCAGTACTGCGACCAAGGGTACCTGGACATGCTCTCCAGGCTATGTATGACTTCTTCCAGGGGTGTCACAAACATCCTTTAATTTGCCTTTTGAACAATGAATAACGTAGTGTAATTCCTGTCTTAACACGGTACAATATAGAGGAGCAGAGCACACGACCAGCTCCTCACTCAGCGTTTCTGCAAAGCACACGTGTGAGCATTTACAGAAACCATGGCATCCAGAAATTAACCTCCAGCGTCATCTGTTATCATCTCCAGTGTCTGAATCATGAGCCGGCATCCTAAACGCATTCTAATTGAAGTCTTTTTTTTCCTGACGGCAGAAAGCAGCAAACCAACTGCTCAATCAGAGAGTCCATTGAGCGACGTCTCGGTTGATTTAACGTAGCGAACCGAGAAGCCCTAATCAAAATGTCTTCTACAAATGATTCACAAATCTCATCCCTGAGCTAGAAATCTGAGAATAAAGCAAAAATTCTGGGGGCCGCACATCCCACAATACACTGGGAGAACAGAACTAACTGGAATGAGGCTCGAAATCCAAGATCTTCACTCAGAGGAAGGATGGAGTTACAAAGATCATAAATTATATGAAAAACACAGAGCCTTAGGGACCGGTGTGAGGACCTATGTTATATGGAGTTTTGCTCATTAACCTCATAATTGTGCCGATTCCACAGAGAACAGCCATCTACACTGACAATGTGTACGTCTACAGCTAGAAGTGTTGTACGACAGACATTACAACCATTGCCTGAGAATTACTGAAACTGCAACCATCCAGCTTTATTGCCTACATATTCCATGAGAAAATCTAAGTATCTCTGCTGGAAGATTATATATCTGACTAGCACGGGGGCAGGTCTGGGGACGGCTTGCACTCTTCCTTTGCTCCAATATGTCCTGTTGGCCTTCTGTGCAGATTACGATAAAACTTGTGAAATTCAGATTGTCAGCATTTAGAAGCTTTTGTTTTGCATGAGAGGATTATCACATAAATTAGGTGGCCAGACTGAAGGGTTTTGGGAGTCGATAAGGAGATTATAGGACAAAGTCAAAACCAATGGCGGAAAGGAATATAATGGACATTCTGCTTGCAGATACAAAACAATGAAGAATCAATACATATATCTTACCAGTTGTAAAGACTTACTCTTCATACATAGCAGTAGCCCGAATTGTCACATTTACATGGTCGTCCTCGAATTACACAGCTTTGCATGTCTGCTACCAGACGTATACATGAAACCATTGGTAGTGTACATGGTTGTAGTAGTGTAGGCATCAGTTTTTAAAAAGGTGCCCATTATTATTGGCCTTTATAAATACAGCAAGCAGATCCAAAAAGACAACATCTACCAGATGTGCCAGTTTGGGCTTTATACAAGAACGTTGCCTAAACACAGACCATATACGACTGGTTAAAAATTTCATGATATGAGTATGGTATGGAGTTTTCCCCTTAGGCTTCTCTGTGGGGATTATCACTGAAAATGAAACTTTCATAGAGAAGGAAAGATTCTCATTCCTTTTCACAGACATTACTCCACTGTCCCCTATGCATTTGAACATATTCTTATTTGTTTCTGTAGAGAAGCTGAATCTCTGTGGCCTCCACAGTTAAGTGCAGATTTTCTGGGCTACACTTTGTGAGAACATTTCATATCATCACAGATTCCCCTTATTATTTTAGGCAAAAGGCCGAAGAGGAATAGATAAAAATATTCCTTTACCCAGGGTCAAAGGCAATGACGCAGAGGAGGGGCCAAAGCTTCATTTGTTTGATGTAAACTTTGGCAAAAGTGGGTTTGTATTTGCCTTCTTCAGTTCAATGAATCCTTCAGAGATCAGGCTTAAAGGGGTTCTCCATAAACATGCTCAAAGGCTGAAACAGAAGCTGTGGGCAAGCAGCTCAAAGTTGAGCACACACGAAGCAATGTATGTATCCAATCTATGAAGACATGGATATGTGCCCAGCGGCCAATGATTTTAGCTCTGGACCAAAAGACACAATCAGCAGATGATCGATGTCATCGGCTGATTGTTGTCTTTATTACACAGAGCGATAATTGGCTGAATCAGAGCGATTATCGCTCCGTGTAATAGGGCCCCTAGGGGACATTCACACATCCGTAGAATTCAGTCCATACATGGATGGTGCTTTGCGGACTGGACCTGGAAACTCCCAACATCTTAATGAATCATGATGCTCGGAGCCCCTAAACAGTTTAAAGGTTTGTGCTCCTATAAGGAGGTAGAAAGTTTGCGTTTTCTACATCTAATTATTGTTTAGAGCTTGGTGTTAAGCGAACACTTTACAGAATGGAAATAGAGCAGTCAGGAGATAAGAAACACCAGCTTGTAAGTGTGCACAATGGTAAAGTTAGGTTCACAACTGAGCTCTGTTGCAGAAGCCATTTAGCAGTACATGAGAGGGCAAAAACAGAAAGCTACAAGCAGCATACCCCCCCCCCCCCACACACACACTCTTCAGTCCTGCTGGAGAGACACTGGACAGGAACCCAATGGACCCCATTAAAGTCAATAGGATGTGTTGCTGCTAGAGATGAGCGAACCTCGAGAATGCTCAAGTCCATCCGAACCTGAACGTTCGGCATTTGATTAGCGGTGGCTGCTGAACTTGGATAAAGCCCTAAGGCTATGTGGAAATCATGGATATAGTCATTGGCTGTATCCATGTTTTCCAGACAACCTTAGAGCTTTATCCAAGTTCAGCAGCCACCGCTAATCAAATACCGAATGTTCGGGTTCGGATCAACTCAAACCCGAACCTGGTTCGCTCATCTCTAGTTGCTGCCTGTAGTGCAACAGGGTACTCCCCCACCCCCACTTAGTTTTTGTGAACTGAATTAGCTCTGATGGAGCCTCTGACACCAATATGAACTCTATGTCAGAGCTGCAATTAGATTTAGAACTGGTATTAGTTTAAGCATTTTGATGATAATAAATAATGCTTGTGACCCTTAGTGCACCCCAATAATGCAGAGGTATACACAGATCTATAGGAAATTATAGTGAACTACAATGGGTTTCACTAGTTTCTTCAGGTATATGATTGTAAACACTCAAAATCCAACCTAAGGCTCCGTTCCCACTGAGCAAAGGTAGCGGAATTCCGCGACAGAATTGTCCGCCGCGGAATGCAGTTAGCCTCCCGCTCATAATGGGACTCTATGGGAGGCGCGCGCTCCTGCCCTGTCCGCGCTGAAGAATGAACATGTTCATTCTTCAGCGCGTACAGAGCAGCAGCGCGCGCCTCCCATAGACTCCCATTATGAGCGGGAGGCTAACGGCATTCCGCGGCGGACAATTCCGTCGCGGAATTCCCCTAGCTTTGCTCAGTGGGAACGGGGCCTTACACTGCTGCCTTTCCTTTGGTCAGGAAGTGTGAATGCATCATGTGCTGCAACATTCTTCACAATACAAAACTGAAACTGGGTTGCATTCTCAATGTGGTCAAAACCGCACCCCCAATTCTTAACCAATAGCTGCGCAATGTTGCCGATAATCCCAGCACCATTACGGATTGTAGCTACTGGGAAGGGAAATGGTTCAAAGCACATATGTGGAAAGGCAGTCTTAAGGTCCCATGAACCTCAGACGGCCAAACCCACTGCATTCTGCAAATATGACCACCAATCTACGGTGTATAGGGCTCTCCCAAACAACCACCGACAGATAGAGGATACAGGACTGCTGGGCCATGTTGAACATTCCTGTGGGTGGCGAGGATGGGCAGCGGGCACGAGGGATATCAGACAGCTGAACAATGTTTTGGCCATCAGTTATTGAAAGTATATGGGGACCTTAAGGTTGCAGTCACACATTTTTCACCAGTTTTGTTGCATTGCTTGTTTTACATAAGATAAGAGCCTAACTGATTTTATAGGCTCCGCCATATATTACCAGGCTTCATTGCAGGAGTTTTTCTTGTCAAAAACAATTTGATTATATTATACTGTGTTAACACAGAGATTTATCTGAGAGATTTTTTTTAAGCCAAAGCCAGGAATGGATTTGAAAAGAGGATAAGGCCCTTTTAAACCAAAAGATGTCTGACAGACTATATTACAGATTTCTTCAGCCGAAGCCAGGAATAGATTTGAAAAGAGGAGAAATATCAGTCTTTCCTTTATGACCTGTTCTCTGTTTATAGTTTGTTCCTGGCTTTGGCTTCAAAGATCTGTCAGATAAATCTCTCTCTAAACACACCACGAGTCACATGGCAAAGCCCAGACAGTCAATTTAGACAAAATCGTGAACTCCATAATCAGGATTTAATTATGTAAAGAAACGTAATAAAACTGCAAATGTGTGAACACAGGCTAAGCCTCTGTTTCCACATTCTTGTTCGATCAAAACCACACCTCCATTTCCTCCCCAATAGCCACAATCTTGCCGAAATTATCTACACCACTGTGCGCTATTGTTAAAAACGCGGACATTGTTTCTACCACATTCCAAATGCGAACGTAGAAGCAGTTTTTGAACTACAATCCCCAAGTACCCCCAACAGGTCATATTTGAGAAATTCCTTGGTATTCACTAGGCATATAATTATAGTCAGTGCATCAGATGCATGAGTCATCACTAGCGATGAGTGCGCAGCATTTGTTACTGGTGGCTGAAGAGGTTGGATGCAGCCCTAAGGCTGCCTGGCAAACACTGATACAGCTTTACAGGCTATATTCCTACACAGTACTTTTGCTCAGTATTTTGGAGTGGATTGAAAACACAGAAAGGCTATGGCCGCCATTTAATGTAGTTGCTGTTATTTTGAAACAACAGCCATCACTTCATAAATGATAAAGGCAACAATGTTCTATGTACTTGGCTTGTTGCAGTCATGTAACATCCCTCAGTGGCTTCACACTGTTTTTTGGAAAAATGCCCCTTTTTTGTATTTTTTTTTTTTATGTGTTGCTTTACCCAAAAGGGCAGCAGCCAATTGCTATTCAAAAGTCTACAGTTAGGGTATAAACACACACACCGTATACGCAGCGTATTTACTGCTGCGATACGCAGCAAATACGCAACAAATACGCAGCAGATTAGATCTAAATAACTGAACACAGCATCAAATCTGCTGCAGATCTGCTGCGTATACGGTGTGTGTGTGTTTGTACCCTTAAACACAAAAAGCACAAGAAACAATGCTTTTTGTTTGCACTGTTTTTATGGCCTGTTAGTGTGCTTTTTGGGCAGTGGATCTTGATATGGTGTTTCCCCATTGCCTTCTATATAGCACTTAAAAATCGCCAGAAAAGCATATTAACATTTTATTACAAAAAAAAAAAAAAAAAAAAAGTCACAAAAAGCTTGCATCAAAAACACACATATCCCGTTACACAACTCATTTTTTAAGAAAAGAAAAAAAAAATAATAAAATAAGGCTGTGAGAAGGAACACTAACCTGGGTTTTCATGTGCATGGTCAGGATTTCTGGGCCAAAACTAAAACTATAATGTACAGATTTTCTGCATTTTGGTCCCATTCTTGGTTTGTGCTAAAAATAATGACCAAAATACTAATCTGTGAGGCTTACAGACATTAGTGACACTGCTGAACCTTGTGGTTCCACAGCTCTTTCAGACTTGCACAATATAACATCTCCATGCAATCGCAGCTATAGCTTTTTGGGATCAACAGCTCCAGTAAGGATGGAATCACATATTACAGTCTAATGTGCTGGCAATGGCTGAGGTGGAGCACAAAGGCACATGGGTGAAGAGGCTTTTAGAATTACTGGCGACCAGTATGGCACATGGGGGGCAGCCTGGCATATGGAAGAGGGCACACTGGTACAGGTGGGTGACAATGTGATTGTTGGTGTACAGTCTGGCACATGGGGTAGCAATTATTGGTTACTGTCTCGTACATGAGAGGCAGTGTGGTCTTCTGCGGAAGGCACACCAAGTACTTCTATACAGGAAGCAGTATATGTGCTGTTGGTTTACCAGTGACAAACCGGAATGTGTATCTCTTCCCAGCAACAAATAATTGGCAAAGAATATATACACTTGACCCCTATGGGTGGCAAGCTCACCTGCTCACCACGTGCCCAGGTAACAGATCTCCTGGTGTAAATAATAAATAGCCCCCCTGGACTCCCAGGGTCTGTGGTACTTGATCCCACTAAGTCTTTATATAATAGCAGGTATCCCTAGTGGTTCCTCTTCCCTTGACAGAAGATGAATAATAGGCAGGTGTTCACAGGAGAGGACCCTCAGGGGTTGTGTGCTGCAAACACAACTCAATTTGTTAGGAAAAAAAACTCCAAACCAGTTTCACTAGAGATCTGATCAGACTGTCATAGAGCTGGGAGGCATGAGGGCACTGTGTGACATAGGAAGGATGCACCGTGTGCATGAAGTAGGATTCTAGCATATAAGGGCAGTGACCCTCATAAACCCACGTATGTATACACGTGTAGGGCAATAAACAATAGTAGAGAGGAGAATTGGAAGAAATGCAGAGAAAAATCAACATACAATCAATGTCTGCAGTGCAAGGAGACCACAGCGTACTACCTGTGTGCACTGTACAAACTCTCCACACACTGCATATGACACACCGAGGTCTCCATACAGTGCGCACACACACACACAGCTCTCCATACATTACACACACACACACACAGCTCTCCATACATTACACACACACACACACAGCTCTCCATACATTACACACACACACACAGCTCTCCATACATTACACACACACACACAGCTCTCCATACATTACACACACACACACACACAGCTCTCCATACATTACACACACACACACACACACACAGCTCTCCATACATTACACACACACACACACACACACACACAGCTCTCCATACATTACACACACACACACACACAGCTCTCCATACATTACACACACACACACACACAGCTCTCCATACATTACACACACACACACACACACACAGCTCTCCATACATTACACACACACACACAGCTCTCCATACATTACACACACACACACACACAGCTCTCCATACATTACACACACACACACACAGCTCTCCATACATTACACACACACACACACACAGCTCTCCATACATTACACACACACACAGCTCTCCATACATTACACACACACACACACAGCTCTCCATACATTACACACACACACACACACAGCTCTCCATACATTACACACACACACACACACACACACAGCTCTCCATACATTACACACACACACACACACACACACACAGCTCTCCATACATTACACACACACACACACACACAGCTCTCCATACATTACACACACACAGCTCTCCATACATTACACACACACAGCTCTCCATACATTACACACACACACACACACACACACAGCTCTCCATACATTACACACACACAGCTCTCCATACATTACACACACACACACACACACAGCTCTCCATACATTACACACACACAGCTCTCCATACATTACACACACACACACACACACACAGCTCTCCATACATTACACACACACACACACACACACACAGCTCTCCATACATTACACACACACACACACACACAGCTCTCCATACATTACACACACACACACACACACAGCTCTCCATACATTACACACACACACACACACACACACACACAGCTCTCCATACATTACACACACACACACACACACACACACACAGCTCTCCATACATTACACACACACACACACACAGCTCTCCATACATTACACACACACACACACACACACAGCTCTCCATACATTACACACACACACACACACACACAGCTCTCCATAAACACAACTCAATTTGTTAGGAAAAAAAACTCCAAACCAGTTTCACTAGAGATCTGATCAGACTGTCATAGAGCTGGGAGGCATGAGGGCACTGTGTGACATAGGAAGGATGCACCGTGTGCATGAAGTAGGTTTCTAGCATATAAGGGCAGTGACCCTCATAAACCCACGTATGTATACACGTGTAGGGCAATAAACAATAGTAGAGAGGAGAATTGGAAGAAATGCAGAGAAAAATCAACATACAATCAATGTCTGCAGTGCAAGGAGACCACAGCGTACTACCTGTGTGCACTGTACAAACTCTCCACACACTGCATATGACACACCGAGGTCTCCATACAGTGCGCACACACACACACAGCTCTCCATACATTACACACACACACACACAGCTCTCCATACATTACACACACACACACACAGCTCTCCATACATTACACACACACACACAAACACACACACAGCTCTCCATACATTACACACACACACACACACACACACACAGCTCTCCATACATTACACACACAGCTCTCCATACATTACACACACAGCTCTCCATACATTACACACACACACACACACAGCTCTCCATACATTACACACACACACAGCTCTCCATACATTACACACACACACACACACAGCTCTCCATACATTACACACACACACACACACACCTCTCCATACATTACACACACACACACACACAGCTCTCCATACATTACACACACACACACACACAGCTCTCCATACATTACACACACACACACACACACACACAGCTCTCCATACATTACACACACACACACACACACACACAGCTCTCCATACATTACACACACACACACACACAGCTCTCCATACATTACACACACACACACACACACACACACAGCTCTCCATACATTACACACACACACACACACACACAGCTCTCCATACATTACACACACACACACACAGCTCTCCATACATTACACACACACACACACACACAGCTCTCCATACATTACACACACACACACAGCTCTCCATACATTACACACACACACACAGCTCTCCATACATTACACACACACACACACACACAGCTCTCCATACATTACACACACACACACACACACACAGCTCTCCATACATTACACACACACACACACACACACAGCTCTCCATACATTACACACACACACAGCTCTCCATACATTACACACACACACACACACACACACACAGCTCTCCATACATTACACACACACACACACACAGCTCTCCATACATTACACACACACACACACAGCTCTCCATACATTACACACACACACACAGCTCTCCATACATTACACACACACACACACACACAGCTCTCCATACATTACACACACACACACACACACACACAGCTCTCCATACATTACACACACACACACACACACAGCTCTCCATACATTACACACACACACACACACACACACAGCTCTCCATACATTACACACACACACACACACACAGCTCTCCATACATTACACACACACACACACACAGCTCTCCATACATTACACACACACACACACACACACACAGCTCTCCATACATTACACACACACACACACAGCTCTCCATACATTACACACACACACACACAGCTCTCCATACATTACACACACACACACACAGCTCTCCATACATTACACACACACACACACAGCTCTCCATACATTACACACTCATCATACACTGGGCTCTCCATACAGTGCACACACACACACACAGCTCTCCATACATTACACACACACACACACATACAGCTCTCCATACATTACACACACACACACACATACAGCTCTCCATACATTACACACACACACACACATACAGCTCTCCATACATTACACACACACACACACACACACACACACACACGACTTGGACGCTCCCGTTCTGCCGGTGCTGTCACCCCCCTCTTACCTGACCCCCTTGGGGGGCAGCACAGCCCCTTCTTCCTCCCCCACTGCTTCCCATCCCAGCTCCCTTTGTGTATGGTGAGGGCTCCTTGTCGGGGTGCAGGGAGGGGGCTGCTGCCTGTATTCAGGTGCCTGCCCTCCGCACACAGGTGACCGAGCCTCCTCCTCACACAAAGCCACAGATAGAAAGTAACAAGTGTCCGTGACAGAGAGCCGGCCACCTGACACACCGGCACCGGCAGCGCTCACTCACCTAACACGACCCCGGCGATCCGGCTGTGTCCTGCAGAGAGCGGGGCCCGGGCGCAGCTATCCACAAGGTCCAGAGGAGCACCGGGAACATCAGCGCGTCCGGGGTGACAGTAATCCAGGGGTACGAGCAGATCCCGGGGGGCAGGAGGCTGCGGGGAAGCGCTCAGGGCTCGGCACAGGCAGATCCCGCAGCCGCTGCTTATAATGTTCTCGCTGGAACTGAGCAGCTTCTGGCTGAGAAAGTCACAGGAACTTGAGCCATTTACATAAACCAACCTCCTCCAGCCTCCGCCAACCTCCAGCCTCCCGGGGAGGCCCGCCCCTCACATGCCGCTCCGCTCACCTGGCCTGCCACACAGACGGCGAGCCAGCGCCGCGTATACCGCCCTGCTGCAGCGAGGAGCCCTCCACGTGTACGGCCCCTCCGCACTGCCCCCTCACAGCTGCCACCCTGACCCACCGCAGGTCACATGGCAGAGTATGCATCCACCTCCTGTCACACAGGTATGGCAGTACTCCTCCACCACAGAGCTGAGGAAGGACACTGTGTGAGAACTGCCCCTTATGGTACACGGCTGTCATGTAACACCTCACATACCTGCCCCTCCTGGTACACGGCTGTCATGTAACACCTCACATACCTGCCCCTCCTGGTACACGGCTGTCATGTAACACCTCACATACCTGCCCCTCCTGGTACACGGCTGTCATGTAACACCTCACATACCTACCCCTCCTCCTGGTACACGGTTGTCATGTAACAGCGCACATACCTGCCCCTCCTCCTGGTACACGGTTGTCATCTAACACCTCACATACCTGCCCCTCCTGGTACACGGCTGTCATATAACACCTCACATACCTGCCCCTCCTGGTACACGGCTGTCATGTAACACTGCACATACCTGCCCCTCCTGGTACACGGCTGTCATGTAACACAGCACATACCTACCCCTCCTCCTGGTACACGGTTGTCATGTAACACCGCACATACCTGCCCCTCCTGGTACACGGCTGTCATGTAACACCTCACATACCTGCCCCTCCTGGTACACGGTTGTTATGTAACACTGCACATACCTGCCCCTCCTGGTACACGGCTGTCATGTAATAGCTCACATACCTGCCCCTCCTGGTACACGGCTGTCATGTAATAACGCACATACCTGCCCCTCCTGGTACACAGCTGTCATGTAACACCTCACATACCTGCCCCTCCTGGTACACGGCTGTCATGTAACACCTCACATACCTGCCCCTCCTGGTACACGGCTGTCATGTAACAGCGCACGTGCCTGCACCTCCTGGTACACGGCTGTCATGTAACACCTCACATACCTGCCCCTCCTGGTACACGGCTGTCATGTAACAGTGCACATACCTGCCCCTCCTGGTACACGGCTGTCATGTAATAACGCACATACCTGCCCCTCATCGTACACAGCTGTTATGTAATACCACACATACCTGCCCCTCATGGTACACAGCTGTCATGTAACAGCGCACATACCTGCCCCTCCTGGTACACGGCTGTCATGTAACACCTCACATACCTGCCCCTCCTGGTACAGAGCTGTCATATAACAGCGCACATACCTGCCCCTCCTGGTACACGGCTGTCATGTAACAGCGCACGTGCCTGCCCCTCCTGGTACACGGCTGTCATGTAACACTTCACATACCTGCCCCTCCTGGTACACGGCTGTCATGTAACACCTCACATACCTGCCCCTCCTGGTACACGGCTGTCATGTAACACCTCACATACCTGCCCCTCCTGGTACACGGCTGTCATGTAACAGTGCACATACCTGCCCCTCCTGGTACAGGGCTGTCATGTAAGAGCGCACGTACCTGCACCTCCTGGTACACGGCTGTCATGTAACAACGCACATACCTGCCCCTCCTGGTACACAACTGTCATGTAATACCTCACATACCTGCCCCTCCTGGTATAAGGCTGTCATGTAACACCTCACATACCTGCCCCTCCTGGTATAAGGCTGTCATGTAACACCTCACATACCTGCCCCTCCTGGTACACGGCTGTCATTTAACACCTCACATACCTGCCCCTCCTGGTACACGGCTGTCATGTAACACCTCACATACCTGCCCCTCCTGGTACACGGCTGTCATGTAACACCTCACATACCTGCCCCTCCTGGTACAGGGCTGTCATGTAACACCGCAAATACCTGCCCCTCCTGGTACACGGCTGTCATGTAATAGCGCACATACCTGCCCCTCCTGGTACACGGCTGTCATGTAACACCGCACATACCTGCACCTCCAGGTACCTGCCCCTCCTGGTACACGGCTGTCATGTAACACCTCACATACCTGCCCCTCCTGGTACACGGCTGTCATGTAACACCTCACATACCTGCCCCTTATGGTACACGGCTGTCATGTAACAGCGCACATACCTGCACCTCCTGGTACATGGCTGTCATGTAACACTTCACATACCTGCCCCTCCTGGTACACGGCTGTCATGTAATAGCACACATACCTGTCCCTCCTGGTACACAGCTGTCATGTAATAGCGCACATACCTGCGCCTCCTGGTACACGGCTGTCATGTAATAGCGCACATACCTGCCCCTCCTGGTACACGGCTGTCATGTAATAGCGCACATACCTGCCCCTCCTGGTACACGGCTGTCATGTAATAGCGCACATACCTGCCCCTCCTGGTACACGGCTGTCATGTAACACCTCACATATCTGCCCCTTATGGTACACGGCTGTCATGTAACAGCGCACATACCTGCACCTCCTGGTACATGGCTGTCATGTAACACTTCACATACCTGCCCCTCCTGGTACACGGCTGTCATGTAACACCGCACATACCTGCACCTCCTGGTACACGGCTGTCATGTAATAGCACACATACTTGCCCCTCCTGGTACACGGCTGTCATGTAATAGCACACATACCTGCCCCTCCTGGTACACAGCTGTCATGTAATAGCGCACATACCTGCGCCTCCTGGTACACGGCTGTCATGTAATAGCGCACATACCTGCCCCTCCTGGTACACGGCTGTCATGTAATAGCGCACATACCTGCCCCTCCTGGTACACGGCTGTCATGTAACACCTCACTTACTTGCCCCTCCTGGTACACGGCTGTCATGTAATAGCGCACATACCTGCCCCTCCTGGTACACGGCTGTCATGTAACACCTCACTTACTTGCCCCTCCTGGTACAAGGCTGTCATGTAATAGCGCACATACCTGCCCCTCCTGGTACACGGCTGTCATGTAACACCTCACTTACTTGCCCCTCCTGGTACACGGCTGTTATGTAATAGCGCACATACCTGCGCCTCCTGGTACACGGCTGTCATGTAATAGCGCACATACCTGCCCCTCCTGGTACACGGCTGTCATGTAATAGCGCACATACCTGCCCCTCCTGGTACACGGCTGTCATGTAACACCTCACATACCTGCCCCTCCTGGTACACGGCTGTCATGTAACACCTCACATACCTGCCCCTTATGGTACACGGCTGTCATGTAACATCGCACATACCTGCACCTCCTGGTACATGGCTGTCATGTAACACTTCACATACCTGCCCCTCCTGGTACACGGCTGTCATGTAACACCGCACATACCTGCACCTCCTGGTACACGGCTGTCATGTAATAGCACACATACTTGCCCCTCCTGTCATGTAACACTTCACATACCTGCCCCTCCTGGTACACGGCTGTCATGTAATAGGCACATACCTGCGCCTCCTGGTACACGGCTGTCATGTAATAGCGCACATACCTGCCCCTCCTGGTACACGGCTGTCATGTAATAGCGCACATACCTGCCCCTCCTGGTACACGGCTGTCATGTAACACCTCACTTACTTGCCCCTCCTGGTACACGGCTGTCATGTAATAGCGCACATACCTGCCCCTCCTGGTACACGGCTGTCATGTAACACCTCACTTACTTGCCCCTCCTGGTACACGGCTGTCATGTAATAGCGCACATACCTGCCCCTCCTGGTACACGGCTGTCATGTAACACCTCACTTACTTGCCCCTCCTGGTACACGGCTGTCATGTAATAGCGCACATACCTGCCCCTCCTGGTACACGGCTGTCATGTAACACCTCACATACCTGCCCCTCCTGGTACACGGCTATCATGTAATAGCGTACATACCTGCCCCTCCTGGTACACGGCTGTCATGTAACAACGCACCAGACCTAATCAATGCCACCATAACTCCCCCCCCCCCTCGAAAAGACACCAGAATTACTGGCAAGTCTGAACTGGAGGTGGGTGCCCAGTAGTAAATATTGAATTGTAGCCATTCATATCTCCTTATTAATTAGTCTAATGCTGCGTGTACACGGAACCATAATTTGCCCGATCGTACGATTAACGATTTTGAAGTAACATTTTTTTTATAACGATCAGCGTTTAGACGGAACCATATATTATACGGAAAAATCATTTTGCGATCGTTTTGCTATCGCTTAAGCCTATCTCGCACATAGGTAAAATCGGTGAACAACTGTTTACACGGAACGATCTGCGACCGATGAACGACGATTTTAGAAGATGTTGTAAGATTAAAATGAACGATTTCTCGCTCGTCGCCTGATCGTTCGCTGCGTTTACACAAACGATTATCATCTGAATTCGATCGTCATCGTGCAAATTCGCACAATAATCGTTCCGTGTAAACGCAGCATAACACAAAATAATCATGAGTGCAGTAATCTGATTTATTACTATGTGCAAGGGCTCCACCCCCTCACAGCCATCTCTGGGGCGCGTTGTGGGAGGACTCCGCAGTGTGTACAGTGGCTCTTCCATTATAAGAATATGTGCATGCTACGGAATACACGTATAGAACTTCAAAAGGACATGTGAAACCTTTGGGCGGACCGCAGAAACTGCCTGAGCATAGAATGGAGCCTATGGGACGGGCGCTACTTCAAGTAGGGGAGCTTGGCAGAATCCGCTTGAAGTTCTGATCCTGGATTCCGTAGTGTGCACCTTAGTGTGCCCTTAGGCATTCTTGTAAGCTGAAGACCTGCTTCCCTGAAAGGTGATGAAGAGGACCCAACATCCTGTATGGACACTGGTAGGGTTTGGTTAATATGCTCACAGGTTCTTTCCTCAGGTTGTGTTCACAATGTGGGAATAAAACTTGTTCTTGACAGTCTAATTTTCACCTCATGAACAGGTGTTTTTCCTCTCCCATTAATTTCATTAGCTGAAGGGCCCACAGAGGTGCGAATTATTTTGTGTGCATTTCTGGGCCCTGAAACGTGAAAAACATATCTTTTATGGACCATCCCTCTAACTCAACATATAAAAAAAAAAAAACCTGTGGGTGTCCCCAGACACAGTTTTTTTGTGTTGTTTTTCTGGCCTCCAAAAAACTTGTGTAAAATATACACTGGTGCAAGCTGCCCATAGTAACCAATGACAGCTCAGCTTTCATTTCACCAGAGCTGAAAGCTGAGCTGTGATTGGTTGCTGTGGGCAGTTTACACCAGTGTATATTTACACACTTTAATAAATCTTCCCCTTTATAGATGTGAATGGCTTTTCTTTTGGAGAGGAACAGAAGAAATTTCATCGAACTCTATGGGAGAGAAATGCCACAGTTTGCAGAAAAAAAGCCCTCAGCATGTTGCATTATGGAAAAACAGCCACAGAAAAAACGCCATAGAAAAAAACGTCAAGTAAGTATGGCATTTCATAAAATCCCATCGACTTACAGCTTACATCTGGCTGCAGCGTTTTTGCAAAAAAAATTAACCAGTGGGGGAAAAAAGGGTGAAAAACACATATTAAGCTTTTAAAGGCCCTGAAAATTAGTTTGTTTTTTTTGCATTTATATTTTTTCCTTTCAAGTTCTATAACACTTTTATTTTGTTTTTTTGTAGGAACAAATTTTCTTTGTAACAACATCCTTCATTTTACCCTAAAATATACGCAAAACAGGAAACAATTGTGAGGTAAAATTGAAAATGAAAATAGCAATTTAGCAAATTTGGAGTGGGATGGTTTTCAAGGTGTTTGGTACGATGGCATCCATCCCCAGTTTGTGTAGTGTTCATCCTGTTTTACTACTAGAAAACTGAGTCTGCTTTTGTTGGAGCAGCTCAAGTTCTGAGCCCTCTTCATACTCCTTTCAGCTGACCCGACCCGACTCTACGGCTGGAAGTTCGAGTATCCATGGATACAAACCGGCCAGCACTGCAGTGCGCACCTTTATTGGATCAGAAGGGGGGACGTGCGTTATGGTTTCAGCATGTTTGTATCCATGGGCACCTGAACATCCACTGGCCCACCGCTGGAGAGTCCATTTAGTGCCACAGGACTGAGCTGGACAGTCTGTTCAAGAATGGAAGAATGGATACTGTCTGATGAGAGAACTGAGAGATCCTACTGACTTTATTGGGCTTTGCCAGATCTACACTTGGTGTCCATTTATTTTGCAGGACTTCAGTGGACAAAATTTACTGCTTGTAGTGTTTTTGTTTGCTCAGATGGTGTTAAAACCCCTCGGCAGTCGGCAGGGGCGTAACTAGGATTCACGGGGCCCTATAGCAAAAAACTGTAAGGGGCCCCCCTCCCCTATGCACAACAAAAAGCAATAAAATCTCTTGTGGCCAGACGCAGAATCCTGCCTGCAGCCACAAGATTGACTGGCAGGGCAGAGAGCCAATGGCTGCTTGTTCTGTCAGTCCACTGTTTTTAACTATATGGGCCCATTAGAAGCCCTTATAGTTAAATGCTGTTAAATTAATGTACTGCAGTGTGTAAGTGACGCAAAGTTCAGAAGACAATAAGATATCTGCTTTATTGCTGGTGCCCTGATAACCCCTGACCTCTGCACGGAGCTCTGCACATTTTCCTACTTGATTGCAGCAGGTGGAGAACAGAGGTCAGAGGTTATTAGAGCAGTGAAGCAGAGATCTCTTTGTCTTCTGCATGTTAATTCTTTTTTTTGTGTTGCAGCATGTAAGTGAACACTAGGTCACTTACACACTGGAGTACATAAGGGGTTAAGCAGAAACCACAGGGCGGCTCTTACCTTCTCCCTCGGGGCCCCCCTGCTGCACAGGCCCCATAGCAGCTGCCTACCCTGCCTCTATGGTAGCTACGCCACTGGCAGTCGTTTTCCTTTGGTCGGACACTGTTTTAGCTTTGCCCTAAAGAGTCCTTCCAACCCCATGAAAGTTACAGACTTACCAATCACAGTGTAAACTAAGAGGAGGAACTGGGATTTGACATCCCTTGTGCCTCTGATCTCCATTGTGTGCTAGAGGAGGTAAGAGCCAGGAGTACAGAACACCCCACTGGCACAATGTAAGAAAATACACTACACAAACACAAATGAACACCTTCCTACCCTAATCCTTCCCACTGTCCCCTGTTGCTGTACCTGATTGCCTCCCCTGTTGCTATACCTGACTGTTGGCCATCCAGCATATACGGCCACGCCACAGTGCTCTAGCATATACGGCTACGCCACAGTTCTCCAGCATATACGGCCACGCCACAGTGCTCCAGCATATACGGCCACACCACAGTGCTCCAGCATATATGGCCACACCACAGTGCTCCAGCATATACAGCCGTGCCACAGGGCTCCAGCATATACGGCCATGCCATAGTGCTCCAGCCACGCCACAGTGCTCCAGCATATATGGCCACACCACAATGCTCCAGCATATACGGCCACGCCACAGTGCTCCAGCATATATGGCCACACCACAATGCTCCAGTATATACGGCCACGCCACAGTGCTCCAGCATAGACGACAGTGCCACAGTGCTCCAGCATATACGGCCACACCACAGTGCTCCAGCATATACGGCCATGCCACAGTGCTCCAGCATATACGACAGTGCCACAGTGCTCCAGCATATACGGCCACACCACAGTGCTCAAGCATATACGGCCATGCCACAGTGTTCCAGCATATACGGCCACACCACAGTGCTCCAGCATAAACAGTCACTTTAGGCATATATGGTTATTTTAGGCTAAATAGTCAAGTGTGTGGCGTGAATGACAAATAAGTTTGCATATAGTAGTACCACCTACACAAAAAAGGGTTAACAAGCAAAAGACATAGATCTCTGTTTCACTGCTCTGATAACCTCTGACCTCTGTTCTCCAGCTGCTAAGTAGGAAAGGAAAATGTGCAGAGGTCAGGGGTTATCATTGCACCAGCAGTAAAGCAGATATCTCTTTGTCTTCTGAACTTTGGGTCACTTACACACTGCAGTACATAAGGGGTACATAAAGGGCAGAAGGTAGTCTGCTTCTGCACCTATGTATTTAACCATATAGGCTCCTAATGGGCCCTTATAGGTAAAAACAGTGGGCTTACAGAGCAAGCAGCCATTGGCTCACTGCTCTGCCAGTCACTCTTGTGGCTTCATCCAGGAACATCATCGAGCATATACTGTGTACATCTCTCTCTCTCTATAAATATATATATATATATATCTTTTTGCTATGGAGCCCCGTGAATCCTAGCTACGCCCCTGCACAAAACGATACACAAGTTTGCTCAGATGTATAACATGCCTGCAGATTGGTCTGAGTTTTTAGGATGAGAGGGTGCCACAGATTTAAACAATCCTCTTCAGCGCCCCCTTTGAAGTATTAATTTTTTTTCCTGAGCAATGCTGATATTAAAAGCTTTTAAATTAACTGTGCCCCTGCACCAGGCCACTTGTAATGTGAATACTGTCATGAGTGGCTGGATTCTGCAGTGCAATTCAGTGCAGGTTTAGTCCACCAAAGCCTGTAATGGATTCTAAGGAAAAGACAGACACCGCTCTCTTATGTTGAGTTCTGGAATGGCACCACTGTCTATGCAGTTCTGGAATGTCAGAGTTTCTGAATTATGACATACAGGACAAAAGGAAGTGAACATTTGTTTTCCAGAAAGCCTTGATCTAAGTGGGTGCAGGCGGCCATTATGATCTCCCTGGACTAGTAGACATGAATAGGTACCAAAGTAAGTGACAACAGTGTATGCTTCCAAGAGCACAGATCTAAAGTTGTCACCTACTGTTCAGTTTACTTAATTATATGAAAATGAAGACAAAAGCAAGGACCTAAAAACACTCTTTAGAAATGTAAACTTTGGATTCATTCATATTTCATGAAGATAAATTCCAACAGAAAGTACAGAGGTCCAGCGCCTGCATCCTTGCCTTCGTCTCCTGACTTTTCCTCCATACTTTCTCATGCTCAGCATGGTCTTTTTTTTTTTTTCTTTTACATTCCTCATGAGTTGATTCCAGCTTCCGAATTTACTGCCAGTAAATCAGCGTTTGTTAACCCTCTCAACGCCCTGCAGGAGGCCAAATCGTAAAACTGTATGTACTGCAGATCTTTCAAGTGACCCGTCAGTTTCTCAGCCATAGCCAATAAGAGGTTAAACAAGTCAAACATGTCAGTAATGGGTAACACCTAGGTTTCCAGGCTTCAGCATAAAGGTGTGCCCACTATTCTGTTAGTTATATTGGAGCTGCCCCTTCCTAGGTACACTGCAGAATATTGCAGTAGAAAACAAAAGGGCTTTTCATATTGGCCTTCTAGAAGTCTTAACAACCATGAGTATTTTTTATTATGACCCTTATTATTATTGTATTTATATAGCCATGCAATGCATGGTCTCATAGTCTGTCAGAACAGGAGCTGATCTGTATGGTGGTATGGTAGTAACTCATGGCTCATAAAAGTATGTACTTATTCACTCTCTGCAGTTTAACCCCCTAGATGCTGCAGTTAATTTTAACCACAGCAAATAAGCGATTAGAATTGTCCACGTCTTAGTATACCTATTTGGATACATGCTTGACAGACAGAATACACTATGATGCACAGGTATTGCATTGTTTTACATGAGCAATAAAGTAACCATCACATGATCAAATCCCCTAGTGTGGAAAAAAAATAATAAAATGTCCCCTTGATTATGTTTAAACAAAACACAAAAATTTGTACTGTCGCATGAAATTCCAAAAATTATGGAATTTTTTTTCTGCCCCCAAACAAAACTTATGTGTTTCATGACATTAAAAGTGCCACAAAAATACAAAAGATTTGCAAGTATACTAGACCTCATATGGCTACACTGATTGAGAGATTGAAGTTAGAGCTCTCCGAGCACAGTCTCATGACTGCAAACCATTGAAAATCCATTTTATAGAAATCAGTCTCCATAGTAAGAGGCCCTATCTTATAAGAAAATACACCCAGCACACATTGTAGCAGTATTCATTACTTTCACAGTATATTGATCTTGAATGATCCTGTTATGAACAGGTTTAACCCATTGCCACTGATAAAGGGATACCTGCAGTCCCACTTCTGTGTATAGAAGTAGTAAGATGACAAGCATCTTACACAGTCACTGACACACTGTTCAGTGAAAGGTATGTTCAGAAATATGGGGTGCTGTGGATGTAATTACATAAGAAATGTACCTTATTTGCATCTTGATGTGAATCTTCGAGTGATCCCACAAGGCCAGTCCCATTGTGTGGTGCAGACCTTCGCATAGTCCCATTTAAATGTAAAACTGGATTGTGGTGTTAGCCAAGATGTGAGTTTTCTGCAAGATGTCATAACAATCTGGAAGTTTTACCCAAGTTGGCGCTTGAGAACTTTGCATCAAACTAAGTATTTTATTTGAGGGTCAGAGGTCATGTAGAGAATTGTACAATGTGGCTTCCACCAGAGGCGATGTTCTGCTCCTGCTGAGGCCCCTGCAGGGAATCATTAGCTGGACTGAACCGAAGACCTACCTGCGGGCAATAAAATAACTACCCAGTCAGAAAATACAGAGGTTTGAGAGTACAAATAACACATCCTCCTGCAATCACTGCGTTAACCTGTCAGTGCCCTCATCCTTCACACACAAGGACCGTATTACCTGGTAGACGACGTTTAATGACATGGTCATTATCCAGATCCTTTTCTTATTAACCCATTATCCATCACCTGTTTGGAGATATTCACTAAACCAGTTCTCTTTTGTCATTGTTTTCCTGATTCCCCAGTTTACATGCAGGTTCTCTGGCTGAACTTGTTTGTTCAAAGTAGATGTTCTGTCCCAAAGATACAGCAATTTAATCTAAGTGTCCTAAGGTCACATGGAGGTACCATACCTGCTCTCAGCCTGAATGCCTTAGTGTTAATGTTAAGTAATTAGGCATTTCTTGCCTCATTTGTCATGGTTTATTATCTTAGTCGTTGAGCTTTGCTGGAAATGACCCACAAAATGAGACATGTTATTATATAATTAGGTGTTGAAGCAGAGTGAGGTAGAAGGGAATAAAGTAGGAGCGGTCACAGATAACAGCAGAAGATGGGGAGACGTAAAATGATAGAGCTGACTGTAGGGTTGTTTATATTGGAGGGTATGGAGAAGCTAGGACTGTGTTGTGTGCTTAAAGGGGTTGTCCGGCGATAAAAAATTATTCACAGAATAACACACATTACAAAGTTATACAACTTTGTAATGTATGTTATGTCTGTGAATGGCCCCCTTCCCCGTGTTTCCCCCCACCCACGCTAGACCCGGAAGTGTGGTGCATTATACTCACCGCATGTCGTGTCGTCCACGGTCTCCGATCGTCAGCAGTGACGTCTTCTTCGGGAGCTTGGCGGATCTTCCCGAGTGCCGGCCACCCTCTGCAGCGTCATCCGAAGCTCAGCCGCGATTGGCTGAGCATAACTGTGCTCAGCCAATCGCGGCTGAGCGGCTGATGACGCGGCCACGTCATCAGCTGCTCAGCCGCGATTGGCTGAGCACAGTTATGCTCAGCCAATCGCGGCTGAGCTTCGGATGACGCTGCAGAGGGCGGCCGGCACTCGGGAAGATCCGCCAAGCTCCCGAAGAAGACGTCACTGCTGACGATCGGAGACCGTGGTCGGCACGCGACAGGTAATGTATAGCGCACCACACTTCCGGGTACACGGGTGGGGGTGGTGGGACACGGGGAAGGGGGCCATTCACAGACATAACATACATTACAAAGTTGTATAACTTTGTAATGTGTGTTATTCTGTGAATAATTTTTTATCGCCGGACAACCCCTTTAAAGGGAACCAATATGCTTAATTGTGCCTATTAAAGGTGCCTTTACACAGAGAGATTTATCTGACAGATTTTTAAAGCCAAAGCTAGGAACAGTCTATAAGCAGAGAACAGGTCATAAAGAAAAGACTGAGATTTCTCCCCATTTTCAAACCAATTCCTAACTTTGGCTTCAAAAATCTGTCAGATAAATCTCTGTGTAAAGGCTGTTTGCAACACTGCATAAATATTTTAACAGGGTTCCCTACCATATGTGGGGTTCCTACCTCCTTAGCTTCACAATCCGGCAAAACAGGCATTAGGGCACAGTGCAGCCTGTAAACTAGTCACTTTGCCTGGCCCAAGCCCTGTAAATGCTCAGGCTCATCGATAAATTGTTACGTTTTAGTTTACACCAATTATAAGGCCTTATGCACACATCTGTAGTTCGGTCCACAGTTACAGACACACAATTGTGGACAGAACATAGGAACGGTGTATTTCAATGGCCCTGTTCACACCAACGTACTTGTGTACAAGGCCGCAATTCATGCTGCAAAAAAAAGAAAAAACCCCACAGATCCTAGTGTGATCCTACTGACGTGTGAATGTAGCCTAAATTGGCTTACTTTAGGAGAAGACAAGTCCAAATTTTGTTTCATGCATCACGGTATAGGCCTCATTCTTTCACAATTTTCTGTACTTTTTGCCACATTCAGCATTAAAAAAGTCTTTATTGCTACGCACCAAAATTTTTGCATTATTGCATTTGAAATCGAGCCTTAAATCTGGATCACTGGTAGGCACATGCCATTGTTTCACAGGACCATAATCCCCCTAGATGCAACCATAGTGTGGCTTTTTGAGACTAGTAGCCTAAGTATGTCATGAATGCAATGTTGTAAACCGGAATGCATCTGTGATTATCCGCCCCAGCACAAGCAGTACTCACATAAGCAGCGGCTATTGGTTGTGCATTCCTCTGCAGTAACAGATATGTGTTATTGATTATGTGGCATGCTGGATCCCTTGGGCTGAACACAGGTACAAGTTCTCCAAGGAATCAGCAGCACTCTAACAAATGATGCTGACCTCTTTATCCATTGCTTTTCATTGTAATAGCCATTCATTTTGCATATTAAATTACATTCCAGACAAAAAAAAGTAAATTTTGTTAACATCTGTTTCTACCACAATGTTAGATATTAAGGTCTCAATTATGTCTCTTTCAGTGGTTGTTGGCTTACCATATATTTAACAAGCACCCACAATCATTGGCAGAGACAATCTTATAAATGTGAATGCAGGCATAGTCTGGTATTCACCCACAGTTTATAAAATGCCCCAAAACATTTAGAAATTACCTCAAAAACTGAAACAAGATTACTGTGTGGATCTAGCATTACAAATCACTTCCTATAGTGTCATCTAAGTTTGAGGAGGTCTCTTGGTCCTTAGGGATTGCTTATAGCAGAATGTAGAGCATCAGATCATCGGTGGTCTTGTCAGCACCCGGTTTGTGCCATGCTGCATTGTGGCAGAACATTTCACGCTGTGTCTTTCCTCTATAATGAGCCGAGACGTGAGGAGGCATTGTGCCCCCCCCCTCCACCCTCCTTATTGGCTCATGTAAGGAATGCAATTAGTGACAATTATTCTGTCAATATTTACATCTCTGCCAATGTTTAAACTGGCCTGCGTTGCTCTCTTAACCCCTTCCCTGCCATGCACGCTGCACAGGTGACGAGGAGCATGCCAATTGTTGGCTGCGTCTGCTATGAAAGCATGGTTAGGGACTAGAGATTTATTTTCTTTTGGATAAGGCTGCAGTTAAATCTGTGCTTCTATTGTTCTAGACATTGCATTGATATTTGTTCCTATACAGCTGCGGAATTATACTGTAGACTTGATGAAGGATTGTCATAGGAAGTGTGAGACGTAGTCACTCTGCATAAATCAGAGTCGCTAGCCACATGGCTCTTGTATAGTAAAGACTGCTATTGTAATGCGTGTAAATAATAGGCTATTCAGATATTATATGGAATTATATTAATAATTATATCTGTTTATATTTTGAGGTTAGAATTGCAACATTTTTAAAGACCACCGAAAACTTACATCGATTACATTGATACATTGTGTGCTTTCATATACCTGCTTAACCAGGTAGACCTGCTGCTCAGGACTAGTAAATACATGTAATGGTAGCCAAGTTATTGTCAAAATTAAACATAAATATCAGCCAAAGGAACTGCTTAATGGGTTTGGTCAACATTGGCGGCTCAAGGATTGATAGCTACAGGTGATTGCTTATTCCTAGCCCCACTTATGTCTGTAATGTATTGTTCTGGAATAATGTGATTATTGACTGCATGGACTTTGATTCTTCTTCATTGTGCAGAAGAGGAGATGGTCCTTGTCGAATGGTGTTCCTATATTACTGGGTGGGTCTCGTTTCTTGATTCTGCTTGTGCAGTGATTGGAATGTAGGAATGTGACCGGTCAGGATTATGCTCAGCTGTACAACGGAATAAGGTCCACACCCATGTGACAGTCTGTCATACCTGCCTACTGTAACCAGGTAGAACCTTACCTAGTCTGACTGCACAGCTGGATCAATCCTCTGATGTATGATGAGGGACTGACTCTGACATATTGTTGTTAGGCTAGGTTCTTGCCTTATTTTCTCTGTCCATCACAGGTATCTGTTGACAGCATTTTAGTGGTCTACCTAGTGACTGTTCAAGCCACTTTCTACAGGTATAGGATAATTTATTGGAACTTGGTTCAGTCTTCTGCGCTATTGACTATTGACTTCCGTTACATTAGTGTATATGTCCAAAACAGTGATTAGATGACTCCATTCAGACCACTGAGGTGAATGGAGCTCGCTGCTGTCCACAACATTATACATCAGTATCCTGTTCTCTGCAGGATGCTAATGAATATCTTTGACATATGGAATCTTACCGATCAGAAACAAAAGACCTGCACCATGATGTCTATTTGTTCTCCTTACATGCACAAAATACAAGCTGTATGCTCCCTGTAGTCATCAGCTGCAGATTGTGTAATACAAAGTAAGGTGGGATACACAGGCTCATAATTTTTTTTCCTGGCATTTGTTTGTTCTTTATGCATTGCCAAATCACCAAACCAATCTGCACCAACATTGGCACATAGGTAAATCAGACGCTTTTGAAGGTTTTAGACTTGCAGCAAACTCACACTGCTCTTACAGGTTCTGCGGCTTCTGAGCTTGTTATCATATCAACAAAAAATCCAGTATCACCTCATAGTCTGTCCCACAGGCTGCAGTCACATTTGTATTTGCAATGAGCCCTATGCTGCCCATACTGCTGTTTGTGTGGGCCATAGGACCCTTTTGATTATGTTTATTTTGACACATTCTTCTTTAGTTGGCTCTCCATTTACAACTTAAAGGGATTGTTAAAAAAAAAATGCCACTTTTACCTTTTTAAAAACATCCGATGATGTACTGCTCCCATAGGAAATCGTTGCTCAGCATATAGTGTATTCTAACCGTCCTTTTCCTATTGGAACTAGATGGTATTGGTTGTTGTAAAAATGCTTACAGCAGCACAGAGTAGACGGCCTAGGAACCAGTAGCAGCAGGGGAGCAGGTCGGGTAAGTATTCATTACTGACATTGACATTACTAATGGCCCTATTCCATGGAACTTTTGTCGTTCATAAATTCGCTAAAACGACCGCTCGTTAACAATAATCGTTCCGTGGAATAGATGTAAACGATCGAACGACTACAGCAAAATCGTCGTTCAGTCGTTATAAAATGTTTTTCAACATGTCGAAAAAAAATCGTTAGTCTTTCAACGATAATTCGCTAATCGTTTTGTTGAATTAGAAATCGTGAAATCGTTCACCCAATGTGTTGAAAAACTAGGTGTGTTGTATTCAAATTATCACCCCGGCGAACGTTTTAAACGAGCATGTAACGACCGCAAAGTAATCGTTATCTTTCACGTGTTATATGTTGTCGTTCGCAAAATATAGTCGTGAATTAATCGTTAACGAGCGGTCGTTTTAGCGAATTTATGAACGACAATTGTTCCGTGGAATAGGGCCATTAGCCTTGGCAGCATTGCTAAATAATTTTTCCTGAACAACCCCTTTCAGAGGGAATTGATTCTAGCATAGTCCTTTTCATGCACCATACATTTCTTTCCCTTCTCATAGAAACATAGAAGATTGTCGGCAGAAAAAGGCCACTGGGTCCATCTACTCTTTTAGTATTTCCTTTCTTATTATCTTAGGATAGATGTATGTTCATTCCAGGCATGTTTAAATTCTGTTATTGTAGATTTACCAACCACATCTGCTGGAAGTTTGTTCCAAGTAACTACTACTACTTTAGTAAACTAATATTTTCTCACGTTGCTTCTGATCTTTCCCCCAGATAACCTCTCACTGTGTCCTCTTGTTCTTGAGCTCAGTTTTTTTTTTTTACTAAAAACACTTCCCTCCTGAACCTTATTTAGTCCTTTAACATACTTAAAGGTTTCAATCATGTCCCCCCTTTCCCTTCTTTCCTCCATACTATACAGATTCAAATCCTTAAGTCTTTCCTGATATGGTTTATCCCACACACCCTCCACCATTTTTGTAGCCCGTTTTTGGACCCCTTCTGTTTTATCAATGTCCTTTTTGTAGGTGAGTTCTCCAGAACTGGACACAGTATTCCAGACCACCAGAGCTCTATACAGCGGGATCACAATCTCCCTCTTCCTATTGGTTATACCTCTAGCTATACACCCCAGCATACGATTTGCTTTCCTTGCCGCCTGGTTGCACTGGTGACTCATTTTAAGGCTGTCAGAAATCACTACCCCTAAATCCTTCTCTTCTGAAGTCTTTTCCAACACAGTACTGCCAATGTGATACTCGGACAGAGGATTCCTCCTCCCCAAGTCCATTATTTTACATTTAGAAACATTGAACTTCAATTTCCACTGTTTGGACCACTTGTCTAGCAAAGCTAAATAATTTTCCATATTACTGACACCTCCAGGAATATCAACCTTATTGCACACTTTTGTGTTGTCAGCAAAAATGCTTTTTCTTTCCCTTCTCAAAAAGAAATTGAAGAGCATATATATACCACCTCATCTTTCCCTGCAGGGAAATCACTATTTGTAGGAACATCTCTTATAATAAGAATTTTGTAGTACATGCTTTATTTCATTGAAATTGTTGGCTTCACCCACAAAGAGGTTGCCTGGGCAAGACACTTTTTAGCTGTATGCCTTGTTAGGGGGTGGAAAAAAAAAATCTCCTGGCTCTTCCTCTGCCGCTGGACTTCTTATGCCTCTCTGGTCCTAGCTGTGTGTCTTCTTCCAGTTTCAGGCTATGTTCACACTATGTATGAGACCGGCCGTTCCGTGACTACGGCCGGGTCACGGAACGGCCGGTCTCTGGCCGGATCATCTCGCCCGGTACTTAAGTGCGCGCCCGCATCAGAGCTTCCCATAGCCCACAGTGAAGCAAGCGGCCGGAGCCGCTCGCTTCACTGTGTGAACTGACAGGTCTTTCTGTGGCCGGAATTCACTGAATTCACACGATGTGTGTACGCTCCGGCCGGGATCCCATTGAAAATAGACTATGTCACACACCACAAAACTACGGCAGGAGCCAGGAAGGTAAGTTTTCACCCCTTCCCTGAGTGTCCAGCTAAGAAGAATCTTCCCCAGGCAAACCCTTTAAATAAAATAGATCCATGCAAAACTGCATAAGTCTGCTAGTCATATATAAAAGCCTTAAAGGGTACCTGTCACCACTAAAATTCTAAATTCGGCAAATTTATATGAAGCTTATTGAAAAGATTCAGTGCCTAGTGGACAAAAGTCACCCAAATGAAAGAGTCACCCACTAGACTCCAGTAGTGAATCTTTCTCCACAAACACATAAGAGTCTGCTTAGCTACTCCTGATCTATATCCGGATGTTGATAGATGAGACTACATGGATAATGTGACAGGTTCCCTTTCAGGTGCCCAAACACCAAACAGAAGTTGTTTGAACCCGGGGACTTTGACAGGACCAGACAACCAGCTTGTCCTTCCTCTCTTCAGTAAGAACATATGAATGTTCTGCTCTGTGTGGAGGAATTGGGATTGTTAGCCATTGGCAGAACATTTAGCGTACATCTATAGAGCTTATCAAAAAGTATCACACATGATGGAATTACATGTGACAGCTCAGCTGTGAATTTCATACATCATAGGCTTAGATACAGGGGCTCAAAGGACAGCGTAACATAAATGAAATGAGATACAGCACATAGTATTTTACATCATAGGCTTTGATGCATTGGCAGTGTTTTGATCTATATACTCTGTGAAGTTTGCTGCTAAGCTATCACTGGGCCCTGTTAACTGGGGGGCCCTTACATTGGATTCCACTGAATAAAGTTTTACTATTTTGGGAAACTTTCTTTCCTCTTTTTCCAATAACCTCTCATCCTCCTCCTTCCACTTCTCAGTGGGAAGATGACTCCAGTTCCTTGCTGTGACTTTGTGCCCTATAAAACATCATCGTTAAGTTTGTTTTCTGTAGAATAGGGAATGAACTGGATTTATGTGCAGATTAATGGAATGGGAGGAAACTACAAAACTGGCTGGTCTGGCCCCTAGCTCCTCCAATGTTCAGATTCCCCCCAACACAACCAGGCTGCTATCTTTAACCCATACAGAACATATTACAATAATCTATTGGGAAGTGATTGGATGACTGCATTTCCCTGTATATACAGTAATTAGAGTAAAGTGTCACTTATCTATATGTCAGTGCTTTACAACATTTAAGCTTGAACAAAGAGAGCCATCTGTATGGCCTCTTTATGACCAGTCCAGCTTCTTGTACATCTTACAATTCCTGTTGTATTTAGAAACAATATTATTTTCTAATGTACAGTGGTAAGATGAAAGTCTGTATGTAACTAAAAGCATGTGGGACTGAACCAACCTGTTCTCGCCCCCACCACCACCCATTCTTAAACAGCAGCAAAATAAGAAAATGCCTTTGATAATTTTTTCTTGGAGACCTCCTGTGTCTCAGGAGCATCTTCTCCACCTACCACTAATTATTCAGCTCCTCCCACGTTACCCCCACGGAGAGCCTGAAGTCAAGACACAACCTCTTTGATGTCATTGTCCCTTCTGTAAGGCTTAGAATTTGCCCCTCACCCAGTGGAGGGTTGTGAGCTGTCACAGAGCACTTGTGCTGAATTAACCCATTCACCTATGTTGTCATTCTAGTTTTATAGTTGTCATATATAGTTTGATTCAGAACATACCTATGTGCGCTGGATTCATTTATACAAGGTGTTAAATCTAAAGTATTTACATTGTGCTGCTGCAGTGTTTATCTGACAAAGGACTGTCTCTAGTGATTGTCCGTAACAAGACTATAAGCCTTGTGACCAGGACACGCTGAGATGTATTTTTAGCCTCCAAATATAAACTGAGGTTTCCCATTCCCTGACAACAATCAGAGATCTTGCAAAGGGTCAGAAACTGTATCCAGTCTAGTCAAGCCCCCTAAAGATAGATCTTTTGTGTTATATCAAGAGAAGGGAACTTTACTGTGAGATATTGTCAGTCAGCAGTTTAGGCAGCCATGATTTACTTGGAGTAAACGTGACCATGGCCCCCTCTGCATATTCCTATTGGTGCTCTTCTTGTATCAGAGACTGGAACCACCCCAAAATGGCGATGGTATTTCACAAAATTCCTAGAGATTTAATGGTTCTCATGAGAAGAATCCATCATAATGTTCCTAGGGATAATCGCTCTCATAGATCACTAAATTTTACTACATGTCATGACCCTGAAGGGACCTTTCATTTAACCTCTTGTGCTCCAGGCGGCTGCAGTTATGTAACATCTACCACTAAATTGCTTAATGTGTTCCTGTCTGGAGAATTATTTGCAGGTCTTCACATTTGTGGACGCTCCTGTTTTTTTTTTTTTTCTTTCATTTTGAAGTACAAATCATACTTCCATCTGGCACAAATTGTACAACTTTTGGTGTCATTACAAATAATGGAGCCTGGTACAGAGTGTTACCAGGTATGGGTAGAAACCTGTAACCAGACAAAGATATAGT
This sequence comes from Dendropsophus ebraccatus, assembly GCF_027789765.1. Classification (NCBI taxonomy): domain Eukaryota; kingdom Metazoa; phylum Chordata; class Amphibia; order Anura; family Hylidae; genus Dendropsophus; species Dendropsophus ebraccatus. The sequence goes on along the minus strand of NC_091457.1, from coordinate 102,813,586 downwards.
AAAAGTTTGGGGTTACTGCTCTGTTTACAGAGTACAGTGTAAAGCCATGCTTTGTTGTTACAGAGTTGTTGTTGTTTTTTTTTTTTACACCAGAGAATACCACTGCCTGGCATTTTGGGGGAAAGGATAAAAGTTTGTACCTGGCCCAGATAACGATGAAGATGTTGTCACCCAGCTTTGCACCGACACTGAATTGCATGCTGGTATCTTTATGAAGATATTACATTACTTATCCACTTCAAAAAGGTAAGAATTAGCTGGGCCCATGGTCAGGAAGGAGTCAAGTGGCAATGCTCTTTAGAGCCAAACATTAAGCAGTGATCTTCGTAGATTGCTGCATACTGTCTCCCCACTCTCTGGGCCGAGAAAGGGCTGCATATCATCTTCATGTAAAGGCCCTATTATACAAAGTGATTATTGGCTGTTACGGCCAATAATCGCTTGGTGCAGTAGCTAGAACGATGTCAGGTGCTCGTTGTCTTGCTCGTTGTCAAATTAAAAGCAAACAATGCAGATAGGGGCGGTCTGCTGGCCATCACTCAGCCGGCATTGTAATAGGCCCTTTACTCCTTTGGACACACACAGTTAATAGCACATATATAGATCGCTTCCTACTGTAGAGGAGCAGAACACCTGTTAAAATGAGGGTTGTTCTGTTTCTCAGAACAGACTTATGACTTGTCCCTTCCGCTCCTGTCGCTATAGACATCTTCAGCTGTGGTCTAGCCTCTAGTGACCATCACATGATCACTAGAATTTTACCGTATGGTGAATGGTGTATGAACAAAACTCCCTTCGAGTTTTTTTTTTTTTAATTCTATTTTCCACCACAATTTTTTTTTATAGTTTCACAATGTACTTCACAGTAAAATAAAGGGTGTCACTATAAAATATAATTGGTCCTTCAAAAAACGAGACCTTGTATGGTGCTGTAGATGGAAAAGTAGAAGCATTATAACTTTTTGAAAGCGAGAAGGAAAAAATAAACTTTTCTTGGTCACTAAGGAGTTAAGGCTGTGTTCATTTTCATTTCGCTGCAAGAATGTAGTGACAGCCATTTAACATTTAACGATTTAGCTGCTGTTCTTGTAAAAATAATAAACAGCACGGTTTGGTTAGGCTAGGTTCACACTGCGTTTTCAGCATCCGTTTAACGGATCCGTTTTTTTTAACGTCCAGAAAAATAGGGTCAGCAACGTTTGTCCGTTTTGGTCCGTCAAAAAAAACGGATCCGTTTTTTTTTATAATGGAAGTCAATGGAAAAACGGATGCACACAAATGAATCCGTTTTTTGCAATCCGTTTTTCATGCGTTTTTTGCAAAAAACGGATGCGTTAAACGGATGCTGAAAACGCAGTGTGAACCTAGCCTTAGCGTCTGCCGTTGTCCACAGTGCGCACTATGTCCATTTTTTACTTCTTGATGTGAAGAAATTAAAGTACGTGAACACACCTTGGGTGAGTGCAACCTTTATTCCTTCTATTGCATACGAATAAACAGCAAACGCTTACCTGCCTGCGCTCCTTGGTACCAAGTGTTGCATCGGATATGATATGAACGCACCCTTAAAGGGAGAGCCCCAAGATTTAAAAAAAAAAATGCAGCTACTTTCTCACCTGTCTCCAGGTTGTGTGGTATTACAATTAATCTCTATTCACTTCAATGGAACCAAACTGTAAAACCACACCCAAAATTGCTGAAAGACAGTGCCCATGTGTTTCTAAACCTGGATAACCATTTTAAGCCAAGGCTTAGTGCTAGCCAGTAAGAGCCATAACGCTTTTATTTTTCCACCTAGAGGGCTGGTTGGGGTGTCATTTTTTGCGCCATGATCTTTTGTTTTTATTGGTATCATATTGATGTAGAAGAAAATTTTTGATAGTTTTTTAATATTGTTTTTCTAATATAATTTTTTTTTAAAAACGCATGCTATGATATATAATATGTTTGTTTATTATTTTTTATATATTTATTTTCATAATAGGAAAGGTCCGGTGCTTCTTACGCAGGACAAAAATTAGGTGTGAATGTTCCCATAGATAGAAACATAGAAGATTGTTAGCAGAAAAAGACCACCTGATTCGTCAAGTCCGCCCTTTTAGTATTTCCTTAGAATATATCTTTTAATGAATATATATTTTTATCTCAGGAATGTTGTTTGGCCTTTTGTAAAAGAGTCTTTACACTAACACATCAGTTTCAATTTTTTTGTTTATAATTTTAGAACAAAAATGCATAAAAATCAGTATGTATAATTACAGTGGCTTAGTAAAGAATCTGGATCACTTTATAGGCTTTAGGTTATCCCAGACTCTCGGTAGACATGTGACTGAACACCATTGGAAAACTTTGAATAAATATACAGTTAAAGTATTAAGCTTAGCATGTGTCTTCATCATAATATAGTGGGTCTGTGAGGTCATTGTCCAGAGCATGTGACAGGAAGCAGTAAGATATGCACATATGTATGTACATATACACTCAATCAAGAAAAAAAGAACACCCTCTTTGAATTCTGTGGTTTTACATATCAAGACATAATAAAAAAAAATCTGGTCCTTAGAAGGTCTTACAAGGGAATGCAACTTCTGCACAACAGCAACAACATACATCTGCACAACTTCTGCACAAATTTTAATATGCGTTTTCGTTTTTCCCTCCTTGTGCTTAAAAGACCATAGCACTTACATTTTTTTACCTAGAAACCCACATGAGCCCTTATTTTTTGCGCCACTAATTGTACTTTTCAATGACAGGCTGAATTTTTTCAAAAATAAAGTACACTACAAAACTAGAGAAAAATTTAATGTGTGTAAAATTGAAAAAAAAAAATAACGCATTTCTTTTATTTTGGTTTTTTCGTTCTTACGCCGCTAGCCCTGGGGTAAAACTGACTTGTAATATGTTCCTTAAGTCGTTACGATTACAATGATATTTAACATATAGAACTTTTATTTTATTTGATGGCTTGTAAAAAATTCAAACCATTGTTAACAAATGTGTGATTTTTTGAGCCATGATGTGTTCTTTCTATCGGTACCCTGATTGCGCATATGCGACTTTTTGATCGCTTTTTAGTACAATTTTTCTGGATTTGATGCGACCAAAAGTGCTAAATTTTGCACTTTGGGATTTTTTTGCAATTACGCCATTTACCGTGCAAGATCAGGAATGTGATTAATTAATAGTTTCGGCGATTACGCACGCGGCGATAACAAACATGTTTATTCATTTATTTTTATTTATAACATGGGAAAAGGGGGGTGATTCAAACTTTTATTAGGGGAGGGGCTTTTTATTAACAACACTTTTTTTTTTTACACTTATATGGCTGGGTTCACACTATGTATATTTCAGTCAGTATTGTGGTCCTCATATTGCAACCAAAACCAGGAGTGGATTGAAAACACAGAAAGGCTCTGTTCACACAATGTTGAAACTGAGTGGATGGCCGCCATATAACGGCAAATATTTGCTGGTATTTTAAAACAACGGCTGTTGTATTGAAATAATGGCAGTTATTTACTGTTATATGGCGGCCATCAACTCAATTTCAACATTGTGTGAACAGAGCCTTTCTGTGTTTTCAATCCACTCCTGGTTTTGGTTGCAATATGAGGACCACAATACTGACTGAAATATACATAGTGTGAACCCCGCCTCACTATAAGCCCCCCTGGGGGACTTCTAGTATATGCACACTGACGCTACATGCGTCACCCGGGACTTCACCAACCCCCCCCCCCCCCAAAAAAAAAAAAATAATAAATAAATAAAATAAATGGATTTTTGGTAATTTCAAAACTGGGATAGACAGGTAAGTAATTCCATTTGCTTCTGCAGAAGGTTTATTTTTTTTAACCTCTACCTGGAGTTCCCCTTTAAACCCCAGGTAATTAGGAGAACTCGCTTAGGGGAAGCATACACTTGGTGCATTATCTTCTGGTTCCGTGTCGTGTGATCGAGACAACTATATAATGTAAGTCCATGGGTAGTCTTGCTCACATTTACTGGTAATTTGCAGTTTGAACACTTGGATCCTGACCAGTCAAAAGTTTTCGGGGGAGATTTATCAAAGGGTGTAACATTTAGACTGGTGCAAACTGCCCATAGTAACCAATCACAGCTTAGCTTTAGGCTCTGCTGAAAGGAAAGAGGAGCTGTGATTGGTTGCTGTGGGCAGTTTGCAGTCTAAATTTTACACCATTTAATAAATCTCCCCCATTGATGTGTTTACCATTTATTCTCTAAATAACATACATTACAAAGTTATACAAGTTTGTAATGTGTGTTATTTAAAGCGACTCTGTACCCACAATCTGACCCCCTCAAACCACTTGTAGCTTCGGATAGCTGCTTTTAATCCAAGATCTGTCCTGCAGTCCGTTTGGCAGGTGATGCAGTTATTGTCCTAAAAAAATACTTTTAGGGTGCCTTCACACCTACCGACTCGCAGCGTTAATAACGCTGCGAGTCGGCTAGGTCCTGGCAGATCACTGTCATTACATACACGCAGCGGTCTGAACGACCGCTGTGTGTATGTAAATCTGACGGCCGCTTAACCCCTTCTGATGCCGGCCGGCCGCCTCCCGCTCCGCTCTGTATACATACCTCCTCGCTGCACGGGGTCCTGGCGTCCTGCTCTCGCGCCCGGCCAATCAGTGTGTTGCCCAGCTGCAGCCACTGATTGGCCGGGCGGGAGAGCAGGACGCCGGGACCCCGTGGAGCGAGGACAGGTAATGTATACAGAGCGGGTGGCGGGCGGCATCAGAAGGGGTTAAGCAGCCGGCAGATTTACATACACGCAGCGGTCGTTCAGACCACTGCGTGTATGTAATGACAGTGATCTGCCAGGACCTAGCCGACTTGCAGCGTTATTAACGCTGCGAGTCGGTAGGTGTGAAGGCACCCTAAAAGCAACTCTGTACCCACAATCTGACCCCCCCAAACCGCTTGTACCTTCTGATAGCTGCTTTTAATCCAAGATCTGTCCTGGGGTCCGTTCGGCAGGTGATGCAGTTATTGTCCTAAAAACAACTTTTAATCATGCAGCGCTGTGTCTAACGGCCGGGGCTTACATTTGTATATGCATTAGGCTGGCATACCCTCTCTGTCCTTCCTCCCCACCCTCCTCATCCAGGCTGATTGCCTCCTATTCCCCACCTGTGTGCATAATGAACATGGGCTGGATCGTTAGGACACCTGTGCAAAGCTCAAACAGCAGTAAATGTTCCTGGAGCATTCCTAATGATGAGGAGGGTGGGGAGGAAGGACAGGGAGGTGGTGCCAGCCTAATGCATATACAAATGTAAGCCCCGGCCTTTAGACACAGCGCTGCAAGATTAAAAATTGTTTTTAGGAGAATAACTACGTCCCCTGCCGAACGGACCCCAGGACAGATCTTGGATTAAAGCAGCTATCTGAAGGTACAAGCGGTTTGGGGGGGACAGATTGTGGGTACAGAGTTAGGAATGCTCCAGGCAGATTGCCTCCTATTCCCCACCTGTTTAGCCCGGCACATGGGCTGTAGCGATAAGGACCTGTGCAGTGTTCAGCATGGAGAAAATGTTCCAGTGGCATTCCTAATGATGGGGAGGAGGGACGGAGGGGTGGTGCAAAGTTAGGGCACAGATACTCCTGTTTGGCACGGGCTTCAAATTTAAGGCTGGGTTCACACTACGTATATTTCAGTCAGTATATTTCAGTCAGTATTACAACCAAAACCAGGAGTGGATTAAAAACACAGAAAGGATCTGTTCACACAATGGTGAAATTGAGTTGATGGCCGCCATATAACAGTAAATAACGGCCATTATTTCAATATAACAGCCGTTGTTCTAAAATAACAGCAAATATTTGCCATTAAATGGCGGCCATCCACTCATTTCAACATTGTGTGAACAGAGCCTTTCTGTGTTTTTAATCCACTCCTGGTTTTGGTTGCAATACTGACTGAAATATACTGAATGAAATATACATATACTGACTGAAATATACGTAGTGTGAACGCAGCCTAAAAGTATTTTTTTAGGACAATAACTGCATCACCTGCCGAACGGACCACAGGACAGATCTTGGATTAAAATCAACTATCCGAAGGTACAAGTGGTTTGGGGGGGTCAGATTGTGGGTACAAAGTCGCTTTAAGTGAATAGCCCCCTTCCATTGCTATGCCATAGCATAGCATTGATCAGTGTAATCTGTGATCATTGCATAGAGCCTGCCTGTGCAGACTCTATACAGTGATCACCGAACTGACTGCCGGGAGGAAGGTGAGAGACCTCCAGCAGTCAGATACAATGATTGAAACCCACGCATCACCCTGGGGGGGGGGTCCCGATCGGTCAGTGACAGGAGCACAGCTCCTGCCACTGATGTAAGTGCGGAGGCCGGTGTTTACTTTGAGGACCTGGCTGCATATAGCAGCTGGTCCCCACATGCTTTGAAGTGTGCTCAGCCCGTACGGCATGGGTCCTTAAGAGGTTAAAGGGGTAGTGCGGCGCTAAACAATTATTTACAAAATAACACACATTACAAAGTTATACAACTTTGTAATGTATGTTATGTATGTGAATGGCCCCCTTCCCCGTGTTTCCCTCCACCCACGCCGGCCGACCGAAGATGACATCATTGTCCCAAGATGGCGGACGGGGGTCGACACGAATCAGGTGAGTATAGTGCATCACACTTCCGGGTCTGGCGTGGGTGGGGGGAACTCGGAGAAGGGGGCCATTCACATACATAACATACATTATAAAGTTGTATAACTTTGTAATGTGTGTTATTTTGTGAATAATTGTTTAGCGCTGCACTACCCCACTCCTTTACCAATTCTAGAGGAGCCAGGTGCTGCTAATCCAGCTCTCTTGACAAATCATTAGCAAGTGTGACAACCTCCATAAAAGCAGTTCAAATCACCCCTCTTTTCCTATTATCCATATAAAAAATGTAAACATACAAAAACATATTTGGTATCCCTGCACGCAGATTTGTTTAACCCCTTCCCTCCCAGGCCAATTTTTGTTTTTGCGTTTTCATTTTCTCCTCCTCCTGTTTAAAAGGCCATAGCTCTTGCATTTTTTCACCTACAGACCCACATTAGCCTTTATTTTTTGGGACACCAATTATATTTTACAAAGACAGATTTAATTTTTCCATAAAATATGCTGCAAGACTGGGAAAAAATTATTAGTGCAGTGAAATTTTAAAAAGTGCAATTCTTTTTATTTTATTTTATTTTTGGAGGGGGTGTTCCGTGTTTACCCATGGTAAAACTGACATTATATCTATGCTCCTCAAGTCAGTATGATTACAAAAATTGGTAACTTTTATAACTTTTATTTTATTTGATGGATTTAAAAAAAACAAACTAAAGTCCTTTAAATTGCTGTATTCTAATCCTAACAACTAGAGATGAGCGAACCGGGTTCGGGTTCGAGTCGATCCGAACCCGATCGTTTGGTATTTGATTATCTGTGGCTGCTGAACTTGGATAAAGCTGTAAGGTTGTCTGGAAAACATGGATACAGCCAATGACTATATCCATGATTTCCACATAGCCTTAGGGGCTTTATCCAAGTTCAGCAGCCGCGGCTAATCAAATGCCGAAAGTTCGGGTTCGGATCGATTCGAGCATGCTCGAGGTTAGCTCATCTCTACTAACAACCTTTTTTTTTTTGGTCTATGGGGCTTTGTGAGGTGTTTTCTGTCGGTAGCTTGTTTGCATATGTGTGACTTTTCGATCATTTTTTATTACAATTTTTCTGGTGTGGGCCCCCAGATGTTTTGTCTTAGAGCACAGGTAAATATATAATGATAGCTTTTTACTATGAAACATACCTTGTATTGTTGTGGATAAGATCTATATATGGATCGCAGGATAGTGTCGTGATCTGTCTGGGTCCATGCATTCTAGGGCGGTCATGTGATTCTGAGGCAGTGTGATAAGTGTCCGTGGCTGAGCATATACTACGTGTTCGTGGGGTAATGACAATTGTTTTAGATATATGGGGGAATTGTTCTGATTGGCCTGTTGGGATATTAACCCCTTCCCGCTAAAGTCAGTAAATGTACTTACTTGTAGGATGAGAGTTCCAGCACCAGTCAGTACATTTACTGACCTGCTTCCAATGCTCGCTGTTTACACAAACAGTGCCCGGGAGCTGCAACTAAACTGTCAGCTGATAGCTGACATCTTAGTGTAACTACCTCTGGACCCCCAAAGGGGGTCCAGCATCGGCAATCGTCGGCATTGGTGGATCAGTAACGGTAATTGGTGTGGTAAAAAACACATAGGATTACATTGGAGTCTCTGGAAAGAAAATGAAAATGTTAACTTTTCACTCCTACTTTGCAGTTATTCCTGTGAAATGTCTTAAGGGTGAAAAACCGGTATGAATGTCAATTTGAATACTTGAAAGGGTGAAGATTTCAAAATGGGGTAAATTATGGGGACTTCTAGTATACAGGCCTCTAAAATATACTCCAAAACTGAACTGGTGCCTAAAGAATTTCTGAGTTTAAAATTTTCAAAAAAAATTTGAAAATTGCTACTAAACATTTATGGCCTCTAATATCCTAAAAAAGTAACAGCATGTTCACCAAATGCTGTTAATATAAAGTAGACATGTTATAGATATGAATTAATAAATAATAAATGACGTATAACTATTTACCTTATTTGCTGAGACTTTCAAATTTAGAGAAATGCGCTTTTTTAAAATTTTTAACAATATTTTGGAGTTATTCACAAAAAAATTCTAAAGATATAAACTCAAATTTACCACTAACATAAAGTGGAATATCTAACGAAAAAACAATCTTGAAATCACAAGGATATGTAAAAGCATTCCCAAGTTATTAATGAATAAAGTGACACATGTCATATTCATAAAATTTGCCTTGGTCCTTAAAGCCATTTCAGGCCTGGTCCTGAAAGGGTTAAAAAGCAAAGCTCTGACATCACCCTTGAAAAAGCTGTATGCGAAACGCGTGTCAGGGTGCGGTGTGATGTTAACATCATCGTAATGTTCTCTGGGTATTACTATATACTCTATATAGTATAAAAAAAATCTATATGTATTTTTGTATTCAATAAAGTATATTACATTCTATAATTGTGTCCAGCATTTTTAGTGTCAATATAAGGCTTGGATATGTCCTGACAGGTAAAACCATAGAAATACAATAGGACATACTTTCTATTTCTCATAGAGGTGAAAAAATAGATAGAAAAATATTGAGAGAGACTAAAAAAACAGTTATCCCTTTGTAATGCTTTAAAACATTGTTGTCAATGCAAGTCACAGCCTCTATCAGAACGCTGCCTTCTCTTGAGCTCAGTTTTGAGTGGTGTAATTGTGGTCTTAAGAATACTATTGGGTTTCACTGGAAAACATGGATGTGTACCATCAAATGACTTGCTTGGTTATGTGTTCTACATTTACATTTTACAGAGCACCACGGATGGCTGCTGCAACCAGATTGGAATGGTTATTGTCAGTGACGTCAGGTCCCCACATGCTACAGTGTATATGGATATGTTTGTTTTTTCTGCGTTGATACGCTCCATTTCCTGTATACTCAGGCTGCTACATTTCCCAGACAGTTACACACAATCATCTCACACAGCAGATCTAAGTACAATTCATTTAATAACAATGTGTGATACTGACTGCTGAGATATGTACAGTATCTAATCTTATCACATGTTATACTCTAAGTGGCTGGATCAAATCCAGTCAAATGTGATACTGTTACTAGGGGATGATTTACAGTACACTAACATAGATGGCATGTGGAGGAAAAAGTGCTTATTGATACTCACTTTGCAAGGTACGATATGAGCACGGGCTATATTAAGCACTGAACTGCTGTAACAAAAGAGAAGCCTTGATTTACCTTTCAGGGATAATGAGGATCCTCTAAAGCAGAGCTTCTCAAACTTTTTCTACTGGAGCCTCAGGGGCCTATTCCACGGAGCAATAATTGGCCAAATTGGCCCGATTTGGCCAATTATCGCTCTGTGGAATAGAGAGAATGATCAGCCGATGATCGTGTCATCAGCTGATCATTCAGTTAGGTTCAAACCTAAAATCATCGGTCACCACCCGCGCATCGCTACATTTAATAGCGGGTGCGGTGGGCGACCGACGATTTTGCAAACATCATACTTTACCTGTCCAGGCTGCAGGTCTTCTCCTGCGCTCTCCCTCTCCCTAGCCGCAGCAGCTTCAGGGCAGCCTGTCTGAGCGGTCTGTCAGTTCAGACAGGCCGTTCCGAAGCTGCTGCGGCACGGGAGCGGGAGAAGGAGAAGACCTGCAGCCTGGACAGGTAAAGTATGAAACAAGGGCTGCAAGGACATCGGTAACGATGTCCATGCAGCCCTCGCTAAACGATTGTCGAGCCGTGGAATAGGCCCAGTAAACAAGTGCCATTCTAGCAGATCGGCGCTTGCTTACATCGTTGATCGGGCCCTGGTCGGCCTGTGGAATACCACCCTCAGCCAACAGACCAAGGCAATGCCTGGACCTCACTAGACTGACCAAGAGGGTGCCTGGGCCTCACTATCTGTGGTGAAAGTCTATTTAAAAGCTGAAAATAATGCTAGGGCTGCCTTTCACCCGTCTCCCAAGCTCTATATGCTAATAAATTAATAATGTTGTTAAAATGGAGATTTCTGCAAACAGCAAAAGGACTGTGCAGATCATAGTTACTTTGTGAAAACTGCCTCCCCAGCTGGGCCTCACCAACAACTAGGGGGCGCCTCACTGGTAAAGCCCGCCTCACAGTTTGAGAAGCACTGCTCTAAAGGATAGAGGCTCCCATATTAAAAAAAAAATAAACACAGCTCAGGCTTGCTTTCTCATCCCTCTCCTGCAAATGACAGCTAAGCCCCTCCACCCCCACCCCCACTACCTCTGTTCTGTCCTGGCCTGTTACTAGAGATGGACTTAGGGCCCTATTCTACGGGCCGATCAACAGTGTAAACCTAGCAGGGCTTCTTTTCCGCTCCGTCTTTATCCCAGTCCCGGCCAGTGATTGGCTGAGCGGTCTGACAGCTCAGTCCAGCCACACCGAAGCTGGTGCTGCGCCGCGGGACCGGGATGGAAAACTGAGCGGAGGAGAAGCCCTGCTAGGTATGTATGCTGCTTCTCAAATCGTCGGTCGCCTGCCGCGCACCGCTATTCCACAAAGTGATGTGCGATGGGTGACCGATGATTTTAGGTTTGGGCCTAAATAAACAATCAGCCGATGACACAATCATCGGCTCATTATTTTCTCTATTCCACTGAGTGATTTTCGGCCGAATTGGGACGATTGTCCGATCATCGCTCCGTGGAATAGGCCCCTTAGGCTAACAACAGGCAGTGAACAGCAGATAGAGTTAAGAAATACAGTGCCCATGATTTTAGATGTTGGTTTTCCAGGCGTAGGGAGTCATTTTTGTTGAAATTATGAATACTAAAAGAAGCAGACTATATAGACCAGATGGTCTTTTTCTGTTGACATTTTTATATGTTCAGGATCAGTAATGTCCGGGAGAAATAATTAGTGTGGCATTTGTATTTGCAGATTTGCAAATAAATAGATCATTTTTCAGTCTGGATCAGGATCCAGATTCATGGACAAAAATACAGATGTGTGGATGAGGCCTTAGATAAGGGAAGCGGTTTGAAATGATGACCATTTAAGGTTTGTGCCAGCAACTCAATAGCATTCACGTCAGAACTTTGCCAATTCAAAACCTAAATGATTTTTCATTTCAGAGGTGCACTTGCTTGTGTGCATCCGATTACTGTACTGTCCTGTATAGCTCCAATGCACTTTAGGAAATAATCTGATAGGTGGCATCCTATTACACAATTTTCTAAGCAAAATTCTGGTTTTATAAATTATGACAAGTCGCCTGTGTCCTGAAGAATCGAGGTAGCCCCAGACCATCATCACACAGCCATTACCATGTTAGAATGTTGGTACAATGTCCTTACCATGGAATGAGGGTTAGCTTTATACCAGATGTAATGTCTTCCATGTTTTTCAAAAAGTTCTACCATCAATCAATGCAATATTATGCCCAAAAGTTTTGGGGACCGTCTTGATGATATATGACAAATTTGAGACAAACCTTTGTGAAGCAAGTGAGGACCGCAGTTTTTTGTTTTTGTGACCCTCTGGATAAGTGGTCAGTGCCCATTTGGTGATATATTGGTAGGCCGACCACTCCTGGAAAGGTACAACACTGGTTTTGTCATATGTGGATAACATTTCTCACTGTGGGTCTATTTAGGTTTGATACTACTGGCATCACTAACTAGGGGCACACTGCTGTGATTGATTTATCTTTATATTAAAATGAGATAGATATAGTAGTATACAAAAGTTTTAGGCAGGTGTGGGGAAAAATTGCTGCAAAGTAAGATGTCTCTCAACAGGCAGAAGTCTGATTGGCTCCACATTTTTACTTTGGACAACAAGCCCAAACATATAGCAATGTTATTAACCCCTTTTAGGACCCAGCCCAAGATGACCCAGTGGACCGCGCCAATTTTCATTTTTGCACTTTCGTTTTTTTCTCCTCCCCTTCTAAGAGTTCTAGCACTTTCATTTTTCTATCTACAGGGCCATGTAAAGCCTTGTTTTTCCAGGAATTGGTGTACTTTGTAATGGTGTCTTTCATTCTACCATAACATGTATGATGGAACCCCAAAAAAATTATTTATAAAAATATAAATTGGTGAAATTGGAAAAAAGAATGCAATACTGTAACTTTTGAGAGGTTCCTGTGTCTACGTAATGCACTATACAGTAAAAGCGGCGTGGTAACATTATTCTGAACACAACCATATGGAGGTTTACACAGGTTTTTCATTTTATTTTTTTATGAAATCTTTTTGTTTTTTTGCAATTAATTATTAATAAAACGGCCCTATTGTGACTCTAATAATGGTTTTAGTTTTTCATCTATGGCGCTGTATGGGGTGTCAATTTTTGCGCCATGATCTCTTTTTATATATATATATATATTTATATCTATACAGTAACAATAAATCTGTAATCCTGGCGCTTCTTTCTCTCTTTTTGTTTACGCCACTCACCGTACGGGATGGTGTTTGTTATATTTTAATAGATCGGACAGTTACGCACGCTACTTTTTATAATATGTTTATTTGTTCGATTATTTTTATATGTTTTATTTATATTATAGGATAGGGGGGTGATTTTAACTATTATTGGGGGAGGGGATTTGGGGTATTTTGAAAAAAATATTTTTACCTTTTTTTTACACACACTTTAAGACTTTTACATTGAATCATTAGATTGCATTCACTAATCACTGCTATGCCTATGGCATAGCATTGATCAGTGTAATAGGTGCTCTGCTCATTGAGCCTGCCTGTGGCAAACTCAATGAGCGGATCGCCGATCGGACCAAACTGAGGAAGGTTAGAGACCTCTGGCGGTCCAACACAGCGATCGGGACCCCTAAAGTCACACTGCTGGGGTCCCGATCGGTAAGAGACAGGAGCTACCCCACGATCGCTACAGCCTGTCATTAACGGTGAGGGCCCGACTGCTGATTGCAACCGGTCCCCACCTGCTTTGAAGCGCGCTCCGGAGCATGCTTCATAGCACAGGACATACTTGTACGCCCAGGGTCGTCTGGGGACAGGCTTCCAAGGCGTACAGGTATGTCCTTGGTCGTCTAGGGGTTAAGAACTATCTTAATCATGAAGAACAAGGAGTTCTGGAAGTGATAATATCCCCCCCAGAGTCCTGATCTCAACATTGAGTCTGTCTGGTATTACAGGAAGAAACAGAACCATAGAAGATCTGTGCTTAGTTCTCCAAGATGTTTGGAACCACCTCCCTGCCAGGTTCCTTCAAATTAGCACCAGTTCTTTTAGCTACTCTTGCACACAGTTTTTATTAATAAAAATAATAGTAGTAATAATAATAATAAAGCAAAATGCAGTGACACCAAATACAGATGTCATTTACATTTATGTTTATTCACTTTGAATTTTGATCAAAATAAACTACATAACATTTCTAGTTTTGAAAGCATCCTTACTATGAAGCACTTTGTCCACACCTGCCTAAAATTTTTCTACAGGGCTGTATATATATATATATATATATATATATATATATATAGTTAGTTTATTATAGTGCAATATACTATGATTCAATATTAGTTTGTGTATATGCATTATGATTTTACGCTGCAGTGTATGCGGATTATATATCTGTTACAGTGCAGTGTATGAAGCATGGCTGAGGAAGCAGTCTGTCTCTGCTCAGTATTCACACAAGTCCCTGGACAGCTCATTAAATCCTTTAAAACAACTATTTGATTATTTTCTTTTTCTTTTTTTTCAGGGTTGATTCCCAGCAGAGCCCTTGAGGGAAAGATGCTGCAAGTCTGCCTTGGAAGGATGATGAGATGTGAATGGAAAGAAGAAAGACGCAGAGAACAGCAATGCCATGAAGACAATAAGGTAGAAGGGTTTATATACAAGTAGTCACAGGGGACAAAACTACAGGAGAATCGGATAAGACAGTTTTAGCCCTGCTGTTCCAGTTTTCAGTCATTTACTAGCCACTCCTATTAGAAAAGAAGACAGTGAGACATCCCATATTAGTTCATACCTGACAATAATGATCAGTGAAATGCTGCCAGCTGTCAGCACTGGTGTGGCTTGAGCATAGAAGTCAGAATCTCAGAGCTGGTTCTCATTTCAAACTTGTCAGTCATTTAAGTTAATTATCAAACGTTGGGGAGGGGCTGACATCATGAGAGCGGCATCACCCAGCGGCTGAAGGATTCCTTCATTTTTTAATGTGTCACTCTTTACAAAGCAATTTCCCTCATTGGCTTAAAGCATTTAAAAGTCAAGTTCAAGACAAAGAAGCTCCTTTGGGCCTGATGGAATGTGTGAGGGATGCAGGTTCCTCTCAGTTATGTCTACACCAAAGGATCATCCTAAAAACCTAGGGGCCACCCTATTATGAAAGAGTCTGCTTGGCGCAATAATGCCTAAGTAAAAAAAAAAGAAATTGTGCACAATATGTAGTGCAATTAATATTAAGGTTAGGTGTTGTGTTTTGCAGAGCTAATTTTTTTTTTGTGCTGGGGTGGGGATGGTTGGGGGTGAGCTTTTGATTCTGGTTAACAATTTAAATTGGTTGAAAAAAAAGGCTGGATATTCAGTTCCCTGGTCATTGGATTGGCCGTCGTTGTTCTACGGAATGGCCACCCAGATTTCGCCAGACCTCACGGCTTAGGACTTTTATTTCTCATATCATCTCAAGCGAGTTTAGGAGCTTTTCTTGTATGTTCATTTTTTATTTTATAGATGGGTTTTTCAGAGTCTAACTGGGTTTTGTGTTCTTCATTGTTGTTACTGTACCTCAAATGTTTAAACACATTTTGGCCTGACTGACTTTTCATAACCTTGTACATTTGTAGAATTTGAATAAAAAGAGAATTAAAAAAAATATATATAAAGGCCCCCCGACCCAGTACTGTCCCAGTGCAGACATGTCACTTTCCCTTTTTGTGAGACCTTTGACAGTGAGACAATTGCCTGTAGCTAAATAATGCTGGAAAAAGCTGTCCCTAAAATCCTTATTTTATTGAATAAAGTACATTTGAATAATAATGGGGTAGATGTGACCTAGTATAATCTTCACTTTTGCTTTATTTAATCTGCTTTCTCTTGTATTTGTTGATTGAGCCGTCATCAAGCACCTTGACATTTTCCCATTAGGCAGATAGAGGAGGCACGAGGCTCAGCCGACATGTGATGACATTTGAAAGATGGCAGATTTAAGTCTCTAATGAGAAGATTGGATTTCAGCTTAGACTAATGGCAAATAACACAAACTGGTGACTCTAAAAAATGAATGCATGGTACACAAGCTGCACTAACTACAGATCTGAGGGCCTACATTAGTTATTTATCTTATTTATTTCACACTTAAGGGGATACTTAGAATATATTAGTAGCTTGTCTTAATGTATAAAGCAAAAGTTGACCTGTCATTTTTAATATCTAAAAAGAATAAACATAGTATATGACAATGTTCACTTACACTGTTTCAAATTGTTTATGTTTTTCTAAACATTCCTTCTAAACCATTCTTGTGTACTTTTGGATGTGTTTGGGTCAATATACTTCTATAGGACCCATTTTGTTTGACTATAACCTGCTTTTCCTATAACACTTTTGGCTCTAAAAATCTCTGGTAATCCTCTGACTTCATTGCTTCTGTAACACATTCAAAGCCTCCAGTCTCAAATGGAGCAAAACCGATCCATAGCATAATGGTTCCTCTACTTTGTTAGGCTATATTACCACTACGTTCTTTTTAAGAAAGGAACGGATGCTGATTATAATGAAATCAGCGTCTGTTCTTTTCTCCAGGGGGCGGCATTGCATTGAATTAAAAAATAATTAACATGCCTATTATTTCTGGACGCTGTGCCGTACTTTACATTGTAGTGAATGGTTAATTGATTTGCGGGCTCACCTAATGATGCCCGTAAATCAATGGTAAAAGAATAATGTTCCTGCAGCCAATACAGCAGTATTGGCTGCAGGAACACACCGAGTGCCGCCCGGTGGACGGTGTTATACGTTGTCTGAACATAGCCTTACACTGAATGTAACAGTTTTTTTTATAAGCTTCCCCATGCGCTCCATAAACGTTTTTCTGGTATGCATGGGTTTCTTCTGTCCATATAACATTTCTCGTTTTTGTTTCTTTCCTTAAAGGGGTAGTCCACCCAAAAAATTTTTCTTTCAAATCAACTGGTGCCATAAAGTGCCAGAGATTTGTAATTCACTTCTATTAAAAAAATCTTAAGTCTTCCAGTACTTATTAGCTGCTGTGTGTCCAGCAGGAAGTGGTGTTTTCTTTCCTGTCTGACCCTGTGCTCTCTGTTGCCTCCTCTGTCCATGTCAGGAACTGTCCAAAGCAGGAGCAAATCCCCATAGAAAACCTCTCCTGCTCTCCAGACTGGAAATAATACAACTTCCTGTTGGGCATACAGCAGCTGATAAGTACTGGAAGGCTTGAGATTTTTTAATAGAAGTAAATTACAAATCTCTGGCACTTCATGGTAGCAGTTGATATGAAAGAAAATTTTTTTGGGTGGACTACCCCTTTAAAGAGTACCTGTCATTAAAAAAAACTGCCAGAGAGACATATCAAAAGTTTTTATTGGTCAGGGTCTGTATGTTCAGATCTTTACCGTTTAGTTGAATGAGCAGAGAGACAACCACGCTAAGGCACACTCCTCTCTCTGCTCTGTGTTCAAGACGTAGACAGACCCATAGTCTAAGGCTGCATTTATGTGTTCTGTGAAGTTGTCTGTGATCACGTATCCGCTTTTATAGCCCATTGTTTTCTATTGGGCTATTCACATGGTCCTTTTTTCACACATCCGCAGTCTGAAAAAATAGGACATCTCGAACAAGCCACGGATTCCCCCATAGAAATCAATAAGATCGCCCTCTAAGCACTTCCAATCCCAACATATCCAGAATTTATGTAGTACATATTCCTCTACCAGGAGGAGCCTACGAGACATCAACTGGCTAGAAAGACTAGTCCTATTTCTCCAGCATCCCAAGAGACCTCTCTCTAAAATACATGCTGGCCTTATCACCCCTTCAGGAGACTCTATACGGAGCTACCTCCATGACGGGGAGCAGGAGTTGCAGACCTCCTTTACAGCTGCCCAAGCACATTTTATCATGACCCATTCCCACGGCTTCTCCCCTTGTATCCGAATTCAGGAATCCTCCTTCAAACTGTTTTCTCGCTGGTATAGAACTCCAGCCTTTTTATTTGACCATGGCATCACCCCAGACGACCTTTGCTGGCGTTGCCTCAAGGATAGGGGCACCTTATCCCATATATGGTGGTATTGCCCACTCATACGCCCTTTTTGGGACCGAATTCTCTCACTAATTGCTCAATTACCCGACCCCACGCCTGAGATTACTCCTGAACTAGTTCTGCTATGGGCCCCCACCAACCATTTTACCCCCAGGAAGGATAACCTAATTACCCACCTTCTAGCAGCCGCTAAAATGATGATCCCCCTATACTGGAGGTCGACAGAGCCCCCCCCCCCCTGTGGCTCATTGGATTGAGAAGGTGGAGGATGTTCAGCACCTGGAGGAGGTCTGCAGCTGGCTTTCCCTTTCACACGACAAGCACTTGACTCTCTGGCTCCCTTGGACAGCACTACTACGTGAATACTTTAGCCCATCTACCACCCTTTAAATCTTTCTTCTGCCCAACCCTGAACCCCCCCCTTCCTTCCCCCCTTTCCCCTCCCCTTCCGCTCCCTTCCCCTCCCCTATACCCCCTAGTGTCCCCTCCCCCCTGTTGCCCTACCTTCTTGCCCGCAAGCCCACTTCTTCGGACTCGGCCCCGAGGATTATTTTCTGTACTGACTCTTCCTGTCTAGGAAATGTTTATTGAGTGCTCTGGTCATATTTCTGCCTGTATTATGGGCCATGCAGCCTTTTTTTTTTCCGCCTTGTTGTATTCTGTGTTAATATGGTAAAAATATTTGTTTCAATGAAAAGAGAATTGACTAGAAATCAATAATAATAATAATGCCTTTTATGAATTGCAACGGGTTTGTGTGTACATCCGTGCGATCTGTGAAAAACATGGATGTGATGTAATCAGTGTAATTTAAAAAGCTTTAACCAGATGCTTTAAAGACACTGATGCAAAACTGATACAAATTGGATGTAAAATGGATGGTTTTTCATGGAATACAGTGGTAGATAGCGGACTTCATCGACGGACCTTGAAAATCACTGAACGTGTAAATGCAGCCATAGGGTATGTGCACACTGCTGAAAAGTGACGGAAACTCCGTTGCGTGATCCGCCGCAGGTATCCTCTCGCGTCTCCACCCGTGTCATAGACTCCATTCTATGCACGGGCGGATTCCTTCCTCCGTCCAAAGAATGATCAAGTTCATTCTTTGGACACAGGAAGGAATCCGCCCATGCATAGAATGGAGTCTATGACATGGGCGGAGATGCGCCCGCTGCAGTCCGCGAGTGTCGGATTACACAACAGAGTTTCCGTCACTTTTCAGCAGTGTGCACATACCCTCACATTGGAAGTCCATCTTGATCGTGTGAAACAGAGCCAAGAGTGACAAAACTGCACACAGATTTTTCCTGGCTTGCTCTCCTTGTCAGTTGCCAATCAAAGCTATTGATATGTCTCTCTGACATGCTCTGTGCCACATGACCGCCTCTGATGCACCAGATTTATTGAGAGGTTTGCACTGGTATTGATAAATTCCCCCCATTGGCCCAGAATTATCTATCTGTATAAAAGAAAAACTAGCAAAAATTGGCAATAGCAACCAATCACAGCTCAGCTTTCATATCCTAACTAGCTGTGGTGAAACCGAAGCTGTTATTGTTTGCAATGGGAAAATGACACCAGTTTTTGTTTTACACAGATGTGAAAACTTTGAAAGTGTAAAGAGGACTTTTTTTCTGTCCAACCTGTGTTTTCATCAGACTTCCTCATCTTTTTCTAGCACATAAAGGTTTGGGGTCTGGAATGCACTGTGTTCTTAGTAAAGACCCAGGGTGGAGGTAATTTGTATGTCTTTCCCATGACTGCTCTCTTTGCTTAAATCAGGACAAAAAAGAAAAGTTTAAAACTTTTGGAAAGTGAAGGAAAGAGCATAGAGAGGCAGAGGGGGGAGGGAACAGGTGCACAAGGACAATGCAAGATGAAGATTGATGGCTCTAAGTGTTGAGGATGATGAGACACACACAAACATTCCCTATCTCCCAGCCTGGCCCTGAACTGTGCAGTACAACTGGAGTACAGCTGTTAGTGCGCAGCCAGGAAGCTTCTGTATAGCTGCCAGGTGCCTGACACTCCAACTCCCAAAGTGTGTCTTACCGCCTTAAGCTGGCCATACATTTTTAGATAGCTATGGGATGAATGTACAGTCAGCTATACAAATCCCCAAAAAACATGCATGCTCAACAGGAGGAGGGTCCCCATTGTGAAACTGTGCCTGTAGCGCATGGCGAAATTGTAAGGATTTATAAAAGTGCACATTAGGAATACCATAGCTACTTCTTAGTTAATCAAAGGACCTCAGAATATTGTCTTTATAAAGATCTGCTAGATATACCACCCCAGCTTGGTACCAATAGTAATCATCTGGCAACAAAAGTCCTTTAACATATTGAAAGGTTTTGATCATGTCCCCCTTTACATTCTTTCCTCCAGACTATACATCCCACCAACAACTTTCAGGATACCCCTTTAGGCATGCCCAATCATTCTTTCCCTTGCTGCCATTGTCTGATCCAACCAACAACTTCCAGGACACCCCTTTAGCATGCTCAATCATTCTTTCCCTTGCTGCCATTGTCTGATCCCACCACCAACTTTTAGGATACCCCTTTAGGCATGCCCAACCATTCTTTCCCTTGCTGCCATTGTCTGATCCCACCAACAACTTCCAGGACATCCCTTTAGGCATGCCCAACCATTCTTTCCCTTGCTGCCATTGTCTGATCCCACCAACAACTTCCAGGACACCCCTTTAGCATGCTCAATCATTCTTTCCCTTGCTGCCATTGTCTGATCCCACCAACAACTTCCAGGACATCCCTTTAGGCATGCCCAACCATTCTTTCCCTTGCTGCCATTGTCTGATCCCACCAACAACTTCCAGGACATCCCTTTAGGCATGCCCAACCATTCTTTCCCTTGCTGCCATTGTCTGATCTCACCAACAACTTCCAGGATACCCCTTTTTTAACTTCAAGGTCCATTATTGATCACATGAAGGTCACTCTACCTAAAGTGCTAATCCTAGGCTGTCCTTTGACTCATGTTGGTCCTTTTTTCGCACAATCTTAAATTGCAATATTTACTCATAATGTTATTCCCAGGCTGACTTTCCTCATAACATTAATTTCTAAGCATATCCTACTTCTTATCACCTGGACTAGAATTGCTAGCCTGATGCATTGTATATACACAGTTCAGGGATTACTGTTGAAGTTTCCCAACGATTTTTGGGGGGTCCCTGCCCTTCTATTCTCTGGCTTTTGTTATTCTAACAGGTTTAGATTTTTACCATCTTGGCCTCTTGGAAATAAATCCCTTAAATTTGTTACAGTCCTAGATGGAGCTGGGGGAGGTCAGGGGTCGAAGCACAGGAGCTCAAAACTAACAGAAACTTTATAAGGGGGAAAGTGAGAAGCAGAATATCCATGATGTCTGTAAGAGAGACTGCCCTGCATAGCAAGAGAGACAGCAGGAGACAGAGGCTGAGTACTAGACACAGGCAGCGTGTGCTCCATCCATTACAGACAGCACCATGTGAGAAGTTCGCATTGGTAAAACACACCCTGCCCTCTGCAGCGCACAGTCCTATTGCGAAATATCAATATATGCAAGGGAAAATAGTGTATGTACAAAACATACTTAAAATGACTGTACCCATACAATTATATACACTCTCTCTCTCTCACTTACAGTTGCACTCATAAAGTTAGAGACACACACACCTTTATTTTCAGTTATACCTACAGATACATGTTTACACAGGTACACACGCAATACAATATGTTCCTTTAGTATATTTAGAAGCTACATAGGTACATAGGGACTCTTCTTATACGCCTGAAATATACTGTTCCTTTCCTTTGGATTTCAAATATAGCAGTATCGGTTTATAAGCCTCAGTGTTTCGGGGGCTGATGTAAACATATGCTTCCTCCTGTATAGTGCAATATGCCAGTGCCACATAAACAACAGGTAATAAATGTGACTGCTGATGGGGTAATTCCGCTCCAGGAAAATTGTTTGCTGTTGATAATGCATAAATACTTAAAAATAACATCTAGAAGATGAGCGCATAAACAAGAATGGAGCCGCAGTGCAGTGTGTGACAGTTCAATAACAGGATGGCAGTGGGAAGTCACGGAAATGTACAAGGCCACATTTTGCTGTCATTGCTAATGGGTCATAAAGAGCACTGCAAATAGTGTATGAGGTCCCAGTACATCTGCCTCATATACTGCTCCTACTCTATATAAGGTGCCAGCACAGTTTTACTTCTAGCTTTTACCCAATAAACTTGCTGTATAATGCTGAGTAACTCTGCTCTACTTGTGGTGTCCCACCACGGGTGTTGCTAGTCTATACACCCCTTGTAAAAGCCTGTACTCAAAGTTCAGTGGTAATAAAGTTATGCCTAAGTTTTGCCACTAGATGTAGCTAGTATATCTGTACTTGTATATTGCATAGCTGTAGTGAGCAAGGGGTTATTGTTTATTTGTGATCTGTGCACCAATGAGAGCTCTTCCTTTTCTCCACCTATCTCTATCTTCTTTTTTTCTACTCTTTCTTCTCCACCACTCACCGGAGTTATTACATACCCTGTAGGAAGTTGTCACATGGGAAGAGGAAATGCTCACCCACACTTCTCAGCATGCAACCAAGTCAGCACTACTATTCTACCTCTAAAGCTCTCAGCGCAGATCAAATGGTGTAAGACAACGGCTGTTCTGTGACCTGGCCGGGTCACAGAATGGCCGGTTTCAGAGAAGATCTGTGGTACCAGCCTGATGATCTTCATTTCTAATTAATAGGGATAAGGACGACCGCATCCCAATTCACTGCTGCAGACAATGGAGACATTGCTGCTGCAGACATTGTGTGGACTGACATGTCTTGTGCGTCCACTATTCGATGAATAGTAACCGCAGAAAACTGACATGTCAGTTTTTCGTGGGGCTAGATGAAATCCTGGCTGGAGAGTATACCATGTGTATACGCTGTGGCCGGGATTCCATTTGTTCAAATGCAACATATGTTTTGCATAAATCATGGCCGTTGTTGAAAATTGCAACAACGGCATGATTTATTTAAAACATACGTTGTGTGAACATGGCCTGATACTGTATTGCTTTTTGGCATTGCAGTATACCCTTATACCCTTAGAAATGGGCTAAACATAGTCACTTTTAGACTATGTACAGTTTATTGATAAAAAATTATTAGGAGGAGGCACATTCTGGTATACATGTTCATACCGGTTTGCTATTAGTGTAAAGGTAGATTGGAGGTCTTATTCCCTAATAAGCTGGAAATAACTGTAGACTACTGCCCCAAAGTTTTTACGTGCTTGTATTATGTTTTCCAATAGAATAAAGATGAAGTAAAGGTCTAAAGATTAGTGAGTGCCACCTGTTTCTTTTTTACTTAAAGATTGCACATAAGTATGGTGGCACACCTGCTTTTAGTTTAGAGGGCTGGTTGTACCTTGTTCCACTGTGGACAGTGACCTGCAGGGCTGCTACAGGGTCCCTTGGGTTGTTATTACGGTGGGCCAGAGTGGTGTAGTTGCCCTACCGGACTATTGGTACCACCACCCACAGAAAGGGGAGATTTCCCAAGGTGTGCATGCATACTGTGTTGGTGCGGATTGAAGAATCACAAAGTCTCTTTACCATGAATAATCAGTCGTTTACTTTGTAAATACTTGTGTGCAGCAGAACATACAACTTTGCTTTGACAGTATACGTTACACTTGATAACACACTTGGTAATGCGGTTCAGGGAAGAAAAAGAGCGCTGCACCTCACACCTATGGCTGATACTAGTGCCCCTAGGCTAAATAAAAAACACATCAGAATTTTGTGTATGAATTGATCAAGCCACACTGCCCCATGTACCATCGTGCAGGTATCTGATACACATGGGTCCACACCGTGCCGGTCAGTGGCTACCAACCCCGCAGACGTGCACAGTCAGGGAACGGGGGCCATGGGACGGCCCTGCGACCCCCATGCCACAGGACCAGACCCAAAAACACCACACCAGAACCCGGCCAGCACCGCCGGCAGAGAAGGTCGCCCCCAAACAGCACAAGTCTGGATGAGGTATTGCGCTCACCATAGCTGCTGCAGACAGAATGGGAAAAGACAGAGGGGATTAAAACCATGTGCACTCAGGTGTCTCCTGCTAATTTCGGTCATGTGGGTTGCCAGGAGGAGTGCAAAAACACTGAGAAAAGAAAGAAACAAAATACGGTTCAGGGAAGAAAAAGAGCGTTGCACCTCACACCTATGGCTGATACTAGTGCCCCTAGGCTATCCAGACCCGTGCTGTTTGGGGGCGACCTTCTCTGCCGGCGGTGCTGGCCGGGTTCTGGTGTGGCGTTTTTGGGTCTGGTCCTGTGATATGGGGGTCGCAGGGCCGTTCCATGGCCTCCCTTCCCTGACTGTGCACGCCTGCAGGGGTGGTGGTCACTGACCGGCACAGTGTGGACTTAGTGTAGGGACCCATGTGTATCAGATACCTGCACGCGGTACATGGGGCAGTGTAGCTTGATCAATTCATACACAAAATTCTGATGTTTTTTATGCAGCCGAGAGGCACTAGTGTCAGCCATAGGTGTGAAGGGGCAGCGCTCTTTTCTCTCCTGTATTACACTTGGTAATGCACTTGATAATACACTTGACAATACAGGATCTAGATCTGTGGTAGGAGTATAGTGAAGAGTACAGTCGCGCCGTGTTGAGAGATACAAAGAATCAGAGGAGCAGAGAGGAGGATGTTGTGAGAGTCCCAACCCAAGTAGTACTGTGCTCTGCCGGGATGTTGGAGGATGAGGTAGAAGAATACTTAAGAAGAAGTGAATACTTGTGCCCGTATTTTGACCTTTGAGTCTTTGCACCACCTTATGCCCTACGGTGTCGGCTCACCCGTCCTCCTAGATGACACAAGCCCCAGACCCTGTTACCTGGGATGAGCGGAATACTAAGGTTTCCCTGCTGACAACCACGCTGCGAGATAGAGTTCCTAGACTCTTAGCAACTTTGCTCTATCCGGATCAGTTCCTAGCTTTCTTTCGCTTTAGTGGATACTGTCCTGCACTGTGACTCCCCTAGTCCACGGCGTGGGTTGAGATGATCTCTGACTTGTCCTCTCCTGTGAGGGGTTTAACACTGCATAGTGTTGTATAGAGTGAGCTGAAGAGAAACTGTTAGGTGCGTCTTGTCTTGCTTCCTCACCATACAGGAACCTGACAAAGACTGCTCTACACTTCCTCTACATTCCTATCTCCAGCGTATTTAAGGTGCACTGTGAGTGGGTAAAGAGTGCATAAAGAAGAAGTAAAGTGAGAGCTGATAGGACAACAGAAGAAAATACTCCTATAGATTCACAGATGTAACACAAACAAACAATAATCCTTTCCATACTTCAGCCGTGCAGCATCTGAGTACATACATCTACAATAGCGACATCTAGTGGTGAAACTTTTATCACTACTTCATTACCACTTACTCACAATAAGTGCAGGCTTTTGCGAAGGGTGTAACCAATAGCAACACCCATGGTGGGATACCACACTTGTACAAATACTGCATTGAAATGTGGGATTCCAGTATACCCTTAGAAATGGAGTAAACAGTCATTTTTTTAGACCATGTATGATCCATTGAAGAAAAAAAAAAAGGACCAGTCGAAGGTACACTGTGGTATATATCAGCATACCAGTTTGCCTTGCGGACCCATACCACAAATTAGATGTGAACAAAACTAACAGGACTCCACAGTGATGCTTAAAGGGACTGGTCATTTTAGAGTAAAATTGTTCAGTACTCACTGCACTTACTGACAGCAGCACCCTGCGTACTTCATAGAGCTAAAATCAGACTCTTCTCCTCCAGGCTGTACTGTCCTGCTCTGTGGTGAGGCTGTTCATAAGATTGTTGACATGGAGGAGCATTTGACATGCCCTGCCCCCAGTGTTCATCACTGAGCCTGTAAATGCCTATGGAGGAAACTGGGGGGGGGGATGGTCACATGCTCTTCCATGTTGGCCATCTTATGAACAGACTCACCACAGAGCAGGGCAGCACAGTCTGTGAGATTTTAGCTCTATGAGATACACAGGGAGCTGCTGTCAGTAAATGCAGTGAGTACACTTACTAATACTGTACACTGGACTATTTTACTAAAAAATGTTAGAGCTGCTTAAAGGGAACCAATCACGCCGAAAATCCATCTTAAGATAAGGAAACGTGCTGGCACATCACCCAGCACGTTTCCTAAACATCCCCCTGTAACCTCCATGCTCCCCCCCCCATCAGTCAGTAATCTTACTTTGAAAAAGTTCCGCGCTGTATGTTAATTTCCGGCAAGTAGTCACAGTGGGCGGAATTAGTCAAGGTGGGCGGAATCAGTCACAGGTCCTGGGCGTCTGTAATGGCTGTAATCACGCCCAGAGGGGCGTGCTTGAGGTCTGCCTTCCATCCACGTTACCCGGAGGCTTGCGTTTCACCTCGGCGGCGCTGACGTCATCCGCACGCAGCGCCGTCGTCTTCCGCCCCTCTGGGCGTGATTACAGCTATTACAGACGCCCAGGACCTGTGACTGATTCTGCCCACCTTGACTAAATCCGCCCACCGTGACTACTTGCCGGAAATTTACATACAGCGCCGGACTTCTTCAAAGTAAGATTACTGACTGATGGAGGGGGGCACGGAGGTTACAGGGGGATGTTTAGGAAAGTGCTGGGTGATGTGCCAGCACGTTTCCTTATCTTAAGATGGATTTTCTGCGTGATTGGTTCCCTTTAAAAGGAATGTCATCGAACAGCGCCACTCTTGTCCTCCTATGTGTGCTATTGCAGCATAGTTCCATTAAGTGAATAAAGCCTAGTTGTAATGTGGCTACCCCCGGAGGTGTTATATCGGAGAGACAGCCGGTGACTTGCTGCTAGGTGTTGTTGTGTGACACCACTCCGGTGGTGGATGGCCGAGATACAGCCAGACCTTAATGGGTTGTCACGTGACGCCAGTGCCCGGGGGGCACACAGCTGTGATGGCAAGCCGGTAAGGTCGGATGTACTGTTTTCCCCTTTGGTCAGTGTCCTGCCGGGTTGCTTCCGGGTCCCTTGGGATGATGTAGTCACAGGTGGCCAGAGCGGTATAATGACCCTCCCAGATAGTAGGACCCGCCACCCACAGAAAGGGGAAGTGTCTCAAGGTTGCGGTGTGTATGCTATGTAGGTGGTGATGAATGACACACTGGTTTTAGTAAAAATGGTGACCAAAATACTATGTAGAATGAAATAGATAATGATTAAAGGACTGCTACACATAGATTAAAGGGAGGGGAGGTCTAGAGAATGGATTTAATGCATATTTGGATGTGAAAAATAGGATTATACGGAGGATCTGTACAAGAGGTATATAGGTAAGGGTTCACAAACCTGCTTAGCCTTGGATGTGTAAAATATATATTGATGGTGAACCTGCACTTAAACTTCCTTTTCATCCCTGTCAGTTTTGGTTTTGTGGATGATGTATGGACACTGACTCATACCACTGTTTCCTGTGTGGTTGTTCATGAATATACTTTACTCAGTGCTCATACATTATCCAGGTTGTAATTGCTTCCCACTGTGTGAGCAAGACGTGACCTTCTGATGCAGAGGGCTTATGAACTGTACCCCCCTTCCCCTACTTCAGCAGGTCCCTTTTACAACACTTCACATTCATACTAAATGACTCTTGCATTGCAGATTTTTGAATATGCAGCTATTACATTCATGTTTGCTTAGTACGCACCAGTAAGCTCAACCAAGTGGCCAAATAACACTGGAATTCCAGCAGAACAAACCATCCCCCCTTCTACACAAGAGGCGATATCTATGTGATCATGCAGCCTTTGTAAGGGTTTGTACCTTGCCCTCTTCTCAAAATGTTTATTACCTTCTGTTATGATAAAGCATGTGGAGATATGTTTTAAAGCGACACAATGTTTTACATGACGCCCCTGTACTGTATTGATAGCTGGAGCTCTCTTCATGTTGGCATTTTTTACTTGGTCTACCTTATTAGGCTAGGTTTAGACAGCGTATATTTTCAATTAATCACGGCCGTTGTTGGAAATTGCCGTTCTTGACTTTCTGTGACATCGGCCCGGCCTAAAGCACTGGAGACAGGCCCCTGATGGTACATTTGCTATAAGGCCCTATTACATGGAGCGAATAATCTGCCATTTGTGGCAACTATGGCCAAGTGTAATAATGTGTTTACACAGGGAGATTTATCTGACAGATCTTTGAAGCCAAAGCCAGGAATAGACTATAAACAGAGAACACAGAGATCACCTTAAACAGAGAACACCTTCTACTCCTAGGCAATTCACAGTACAAGAATCTTAAGAATTGTTTGATTATAGTTTTTCCCAATAACTTTTCACTACTACTTTAAATGTCTTGGTCTAGCTAGCCATTATGCTGCCCATAGTAGTTATCACCTATAGAAAGTCTTGTTAATCTATTGGTATGTGTAATGCTGCGTTTACACGGAACGATTATCGTGCAAATTTGCACGATAACGATCGAATTTGAACGATAATCGTATGTGTAAACGCAGCAAATGATCAAGCGGCGAGCGAGAAATCGTTCATTTTGATCTTTGAGCATGTTGTCAAACGTTGGTCGTTCGCAAAAAAATCGCAGATCATTCCGTGTTAACTATCGTTCAACGATTTAACCTATGTGCGGGATAGGCTTAAGCGATCGCAAAACGATTTTTCCGTACAAAATATCGTTCCGTCTAAACGCTGATCGTTAAAAAATAAAATTGTTACTTTGAAATCGTTAATCGTACGATGGGCGGATTATCGCTCCGTGTAAACCCAGCATTACATAGCTGTGTGTCAGTGTCTACTGTAGTCCACGCTTGCATTCTGTTCTGGAAAAAGTGAGTGCAGGAATATCAGTGTTTTGGAGCCACACCTGATGAAGGAAGTGCTTAAGTGCATAACATAAAATCATCAGAGCTAAGCCATTTTGTGCCTCATATCCTAATTGTTTATCACTGTAATATCGGAGTGGTGTTATGATGTGACTACTCGTGTAATCTGCGATCAGGGATCCCTTGCCTCCCACTACATACAATGCTTTATCAAGGATTAGCGCAAAATCTGTGCATGGCTCCATACTGCTTTTCTGTAACACGTCCCACTTATTATATCAATGGCCTTGATGAGTGCTGTGAAGCTGAGAACAATCCACACTTTAGGGAACAATTCCAAAAATATTATTCTGTGTTTACTGTACAAATTCTGTGAGCAGCGAAATAATACACTGCCATATCTGTGTAAGCTCCATGTTATTGTAGGGAATAATGGGCAGGTTACAAATCCTGTCAGTAAAATTATGTAATTTTTTTTCTTTGGTGAACTGTACAAGGACCTGTAAGGGCCCGTTCACACTGAGTAGTTCTTGCTGAATTTCATGTCAATTCTTTCAGCGGAGAGCAGAGGGCGCACAAGGCATCCTATTTAATGAATAGGACAGGCAGAACTTCAGAAGTGGAGTCTGGGGCCAGGGCTCCACTTGGAATTCAGCGAGAATTACTCAGTGTGAATGGGCCCTAAGTATGTAAATTCATATGAAGATGACTATGAGAAACTATATCATGACAATGACTAAAAGGTTTTGGGACAGCCCCATCCCCTTTCTGACATTGGATAGTGCATGGATCTCCAAACTGCGTCCCTCCAGCTGTTGTAATACTACATTTCCCATCATGTCTGGACAGCCAAATCCAAAGCTTTAGCTGTCCGGGCATGATGGGAATTGTGGTTTTGCTGGAGGGCCGCAGTTTGGAGACCCATGGAATAGTGTATAGAAATTCAACTTAAAATATTACATTGCGCTGTGTGAGGCCTGCAGTTGCAGATATTACTGTGCAGCACAGGTCTAAGGGTCAGAGTTTTGGAGGACTTTTGCAGAATCCTCATCTACTTCCTAATTCACGATTCATTGTATAATTTAAATAATGTTCGGCTTTCCAAGCCATGAGGAAAACATAATGTGCCGTCTTAAGTCTTATTAACAGTGTCCGTATGGAGAGGGAGATACGCTTCTTTCTGAAATAAAACAATGAAAAGACTTATCACAGAACGTCGCGCTGTTTGAATAGCAGCGAACACTTGACTGGTTCCAGCAAATTAGGAAAGTACTAGAACTGATAAATGTATGGAGAGAAGTGACTTCTGTATTAGAAGAGATTAGTAGAACAGAATCCGAAACTTTATTCCTGAGACTCTTCAGGCGTGAAGAAGGACCAGGTCATTGGGTACAACAAGTAAATGCCATGGCAGATTTTTTAGAAAGAATGTCCATATGAGAAATTCTAGTAAGCAGTAGGGTGAACCAATTGAAACTGCATCTTGGCTCTTAGAAATAGAAATAAGCAAACTTGCCAAAAGTTCGGATTCGCACAAATTTAAATCCTGCTGCCTGGATGGATGCTGTCCGAGGACTTACAACTTAGTATACATACTAATGTTTGTGTACAAGATGTGGGCACCAGCAACTGAGACCGCAAAGATACAGCATCTACAAGTATGAGATGTTACATACATGTAAGATAATGTCTGGTACACTAAAATATTTCCTCATAATCAGATAAACATTATTTTCACATGTAGATATATGGACCCTTAGGCTGCATTCCCACGTTCCGTGATCTTGACAGATCACGGACGTGGAATGCATGTACCAGAGTCCCCCCGCACCCGGACAGCATCGCTAATTAGATGCTGGGAGCGGGGGAGACTGTATTCATAAGCGCCGCGCTGTAGTAACAGCATCGCACGGCTGATTCATTACAGCACGGCGCTTATAAATACAGTCTCCCCCGCTCCCAGCATCTAATTACAGATACTGTCCGGGCGCGGGGGGACTCCGGTGCATGCATTCCACGTCCGTGATCCGTTAGGATCACGGAACGTGGGAATGCAGCCTAAGATTCTCTTCATTCTTCAGTGATAGGATTGATCCGCTAGAGGTAGGGTGTAGGTCTGTGACCACTCCCAGAGGGAGAGAGACTTGTTTTCATAGCAATTCTATTCTCAAGCTAACTGGGGAGGGTTCCTAAAACAGACAGTACTCTGTTGGCTGCAAACAGACAGCTCCTGTTAAAAGGCGATCAGCTGACATGCATGATGTTAGCTAATCCTTGTCTTTCAACATGGTAAAAAATTTCAGAACGATAAAGACTGCTGGCCGTCGCTCCATGTAATCATCCGGGGAACCCCTCCCGTAGCTCCCCCCGCTCTTACTTGTGAGTCTGGAATAAGAAGCAAGCAAGCGCTGATCTGACAGGTGAAAATCTACTCCACCCTCCAGTCGCTGCCGGGGGTTACAAATACAACTTACTGCCAATCCTTCAGGCTAAATGCTTGGGGAGAAACGCCCCCTATAATGGGAACCAACTAAAATATAACTTTTAATCTTACATACGAATAAAATCTGTGTATCAAGTGGTAGAAAGAAAATGTTAAAAACACAACAGTCGAACTGCTACCATACATACACCATACACCATATGCAGCAGGGTTAAACCAGGTCTCTGTCAGTGAATATGGTGGAGCAGTGTGCTGTTGCTGTTTAAAATCTGCCTTTAGCCCCTTCAGCATGTTTCGCTGCGTCCACAGCATCCTCAGGAACAATTGCTTTTCTTTTTTTTCTGTACTGCTAGCATTGTGTGGAACTGCATTTCTATAGCACACAGCTTTTGCCTCTGTTTGTTAGTGTCATTACTCACTTGTCACTTGCAGTAACTCATCAGTCTGCAGCTTCTGTACCCACTATAAGGGCCAGTTCACACTGAGCAAGATCGTCGGAATTCCACGACGGAGATTTCTGACGCGGAATCCCGCCGTGCTCAGTGTGCTGCTGTAAGTGAATGGAGAGGGCGCGCGCTAGTCCGCTGCCGCTGCTCTCCGCTCAAAGAACTAACATGTTAGTTCTTTTAGCAGAGAGGAGAGGGAGCGGACGAGCACGCGCCCTCTCCATTCACTTACAGCAGCACACTGAGCACGGCGGGATTCTGACGATCTTGCTCAGTGTGAACTGGCCCTAATGCTGGAATCACACATGGCAGTCTTGTGGAAATCTGCCACTGCAGTTTTTGTGCCAAAAACAGAAGTGGATCCAACAGGAAAGAGAAGCACAAGTCCTCCCTTTATATTTTCTATCCCATTTCAATCCACTTCTCGCTTTGGCAAAAAAAAACTGCAGTGGCTTTTTTCAAAAAAACTGCTGTGTGTGAAACCAGCCTAAGGAAACCATGTCTGCATTCCAATTCTTATTTTACACTTTGCACAGCAGCTCTAGACTTGCAGCCAAGCACATCACATTTACTTTTGTTTCCCTGGCTACACTCTAGTTATATAAATTAATATTTGTTCCATAGTCTCTAGTAGGGATGAGCAAATTTACAGTAGTAGCAAAGTGCTTTGCTGGGCTTGGTGGTTGGCTTGTCAGCTGGCTGCCTTTGAACTCCACTCAGGCTCCACTCAGGAAAATGCCTGGAAAATCTGTATCCAGTCCTGGGAAACTGTATCTAGTAATAGGGCTTCTAAACTACACCCCACAATGCCACAATTCCATGTATATCCATGTATTTCATGTATCAAACTAGTGCATTGAATTTTAATTCCAACATTCTTTACCATGAAGTTGTCCGTAATTGCTGATCTGTGATCATGGTTCAACTTAGAGCACATTGATTTATATTGGGCTATTTACGCAGTCCCTGATAATTTTGATACACAATGTGCTCTCCTGTCATCGCATGCACTACTCATCTATTGCCCCATGCAGACCGGCTACACGTGCTCACTGGAAGTGGTCGGACTACGCTGTAGTCCAGGACAATTCTGATGAACATGAAGCCGGCCAGTCCGGGGGAATAGGTGAGTAGCACAAAGTGCTCTCCTGTAATCTCTGCAGCCGGGCGGCGGGGAAATCCGTGCAGTGATCCGCATTAGGACATGTCCTAATTTTTTGCGGTACAGGTCGGGCAGGGATCATGTGAATGACTGAATTCACATCAATGGTCCCTAACATTGTCCGTGGTCGCAGATGCGCGACCTTGGACAATTTTACGGGACTTGTGAATGCAGCCTAAGGCTCTTGTCATGGGCTGATCATCAGCAGATAAATGAGAAATAGCCTATAGCATCTTTTGTGCAGGTATTTAGATTATTATTGGTTGGCGGCACATTTTTTTCTGTGTACAATGGAATATGTGGCTGACTATAATGAGGATAATAGGCCGCAGGATTGATAAGGCAATGTAAAAGAGCCCATAGTCAATGTTCTTAAAAAAAATTGTGCCTATACTGTTAAAATCAGCTTTACTGCACTGGAAGAGCCTGGAGACCATCCCGAGGAATCTTTCTATCTGACATTTCTATGGCTTAAAGGAAGCTGCCACCTGTGGTGGAGTCTCTTTATCAATGTTATGTGATGTAAACAAGAGTCTCACCTCAGGATTTCACCTTGTAAGTTGATACCAGAATTACATTGGAAAAGGAGCGTAGAATTCCCATAGATAAAGGACTTCCAGCCAGAGACAATGGATGGACTGATACCAAGAACAATGGAAGAAGATCTGAAGAAGAATGTGGTTGAAAGCTGCAAATCCTGGCAATCAAATAGACAGAGAAAGTCAAAATACAGCAAGATTTATGTTCTGGTAAAAGGCTTCACCCTGGGCTGCAGGATAAGAAACTAAAGACACTTCAGTGTATCAAGAAAAATCTACTATTTAAAAGGATTTGTCTTATAAATTCCTCGGCAGTTCCTGTAGGTCAGAGTATAAAGAAAATGCTTAGCTATGTCTGTTCTTGGAAAAACTTAACTGCAAATGTGGCAGCCACTATAGCTTTGAAGAGGGTTGTCACCCATAGGCTATGTTCACACATCGTTTAACAGCGTCTGTTGCATAACAACGGATGCTGTTCAACAGCCAGCCGCCGGGCTGCACTCAGCCTGTTCCTGCAGCTGATACCTCTGTATTGGCTGCAGGAACGTTCTTTTTTCACAATTGATTTGCGGGCACCATTGGGTGTGCCCACAAATCAATTAGCCATTCACTCCAATGCAATATACGGCTGCCGCTGCACATTGCCTTGTGTGAACTGCTGCTGTTTCCGGACGCTGTTCAGAGAAGAAGAACAGGCATTAGAATAACGATGTGTGAACACAGCAGGTAGCATTGCATTGACTTCAATGCAATGCCACCCCTGCAGTAAAGAACGGACGCTGAGGTCATTGCAATCAGCGTCCTTTCTTTACTAAAGAAAAAAAACGATGTGTGAACCTAGCCATACATTTTTATGAATTTTCATATAAACAGCAGAAATTCGCCTGCATAATGACAGTCATGAAGTATTACTTAGGTCAGTTGTGTGAGTGAAAGAATACTGTAAGGAACAGAGTCCAGTCTCCAGGGGTACAAACAAAGACAAGTTTTGCATAGGTTGCTGAATGGGTAGAAGTAGGGATGAGTGAATTTACAGTAGTAGAGAAGCGCTTAGCAATTCTAGGCCATCAGCTTGTCAATCAGCTGCCTTTGAACTCCATGCCGCTCTGCTCCGGGTGCCTGGAAAAACTTCCCCTAGTTTCCCAGGACTGGATCCAGCTTTTCCAGGCACCCGGAGTGCAACGGAATTCAAAGGCAGCCATCTGACAAGCCAGCGGCCGAGCCAAGTGAAGCGCTTCTCTAGTACTGTAAATTATATCCATCAGGTCCGAATGCATTTCTGTTGTGGACATTGACCACAAAATGTACTTCCTCTTCCTTTATGTCTGTGTTTAGTATAACCCTCTGGGCCTCTGCTCATCTTTAGGATCCCAGGTTTGTAGTAATCAGGACTCCAGGTCTGAGGCAGTAGCTGAGTAAAAGAAGACATAGTATTCACCCATGACTTTACTCATTCAGTATAGTTTTAAAGTTGTTTTTACCATAGATTTCATGTATTGGATATTACAAACTAGTGTATATTGTTACAGTGGAATGAAAAAATATCTTGTATCAAAATAATTTAGAGAAAGTATGTTATTACCCCCTTTTTCATGTTACCCCTAAGTAGGGTGTGATCTAACTAAGTAACCTGATAAGTCACAAAATGTGTCGAATGTGGTCCCTTGCGTGCGATCAAAGCGTCATATGATCTTAAACATGTCAATATAAATGCTGCACACCTGTTCTGAAAGGTCCCCTGAGTCTGCAACATCACTAAGCAAGCAACATGAAGACCAAGTAACTCTACAAACAGCAAAAAAACAAGATTGTGGAGTACAATAGATTAGGGTTGTTAGAAAAAAGCAGTAATCAAAACTTTGAACATACCATAAAGCACTAATAAATCCATTGTAATAACATGAAAGGTTTATGGAATGACTACAAGCCTGACAAGAGGAGGCTGCACACAAAAAACTGCTGTGTTTCACCATGCAAATATAATATTTGCAGCATATTTTATGCAAAAGTTAAAGTGTACCTGTCGTTAAAACTTTCAAAATCTAAATCAACAGTAGATGTGATATAAAGCAAGTTTGCAATTTACATTCATATTTTTTTTTTTAGTTATCATGGAAAACATGGCACTTCCTGTTTTCTGACTCCTTTTCACAAAAAAACAGGAAACAGTCAGAAAACATGAAGTCCCCTGTATCCCAGGCCATCTGAGTGCTCACAGAGAGAAGGCAGTCATGTGATTGACAGACACATTGAGCTGTGACTCTCTGTACTGGCCGGAATTCCTGTATTTAGTCTCTTTTTTTTACAACCAACACAAGTCAGAAAATCTGCCTTCAGGAGACTGGACCTGGATTTCTGGTAAGTTCAGCTTTGTTTTACAGCATGACAACAACAAAGAAAATAATGAATGTAAATTGCAAACTTGCTTTATTTCATATCTACTGTTGATTTAGTTTTGAAAATTTAACAACAGTGACACTTTAAAGGGGTAGTGCGGCAGTAAAAAATTATTCACAGACTAACACACATTACAAAGTTATACAACTTTGTAATGTATGTTATGTCTGTGAATGGCCCCCTTCCCCGTGTCCCACCACCCCCACCCGCGTACCCGGAAGTGTGGTGCGCTATACTCACCTGTCACGTGCAGACACCTGTCTCAGATCTTCAGCTAGTGACGTCTTCTTCGGGTGGACGGCGAACAGCTCCGACTGTCCCGAATGCCGGCCACCCTCTGCAGCGGCATCCGATGCTCAGCCGCGATTGGCCGAGCATAACTGTGCTCAGTCAATCGCGCTGAGCAGCTGATGACGCGGCCGCGTCATCAGCCACTCAGCCGCGATTGGCTGAGCACAGTTGTGACGCGGCGGAGGGGGGGCGGGCGGCAGCGACTCGGCCCTCGACACGGATCAGGTAATGGATAATGCACCACACTTCCGGGTACACGGGTAACTTTGTAATGTGTGTTATACTGTGAATAATTTCTGAGCACCGCACTACCCCTTTAAGTGTGTAATTGCAAAGTACAATTGATGTCACAAAAAAAAATAAGTCCCCATATGGGCCTGTAGGTGAAAAGAATGCAAGCACTCTGGGCTTTTAAAAACTAGGAGGAAATAACAAAAGTGCAAAATGGAAAATTGTATTGAGCAATACATATATACTGCATTTATTAACACTACATTGCCTGCGCAAAAGCAGCCTATAGCAATCACCAAGTCAGAACAGCAGCCATGGCAATTTAAAGGCAACAGGCTGTGAGTAAACCACCAATGAAACATTTTACTGCCATTTAAATGCCACTGTCAGTTTTGACAGCGGCATGTAATATGGTTATGTAGCCGACACAAACCGATGTGTCCGTGCCAGCTATACCAACAATAATACTGTCCAGAGCACACATGAAAGTATCCACCCCAAGGACCCCTGTAAGCCATATACTCCATTGTGTGGGCTTTATGGAGGAGTGAACAGAAAAAAAGTCATTGTTTTAAGAAAAACTGGAGACAGCTTGTTACTCACTCATAGAGATTTGAAATTGGGGTGACTCAATTACCTATACCTCCTGCTAAAACTACCCAGGGGAGGTTTAAAAGAAACTTGTCACTTGTTTCACACTGTTTAAGCCATGGGCGATCTGTTATTCAGTAGTATAATGGCTTTTCTGCAATTTGAACCCAAAATATATTGTTAGAGAAAGAACCCAAGGTATTCCCAATATTGCCGAAGGAGGTTCTCCACACTCCAAACTGGATGCTAAATAAATACATGTATGATCATTTTTGGTCTGTAGACCTCCATCAAGCACTGGTTGCAATCTGGAAACTGGAACAAAGGAGTGATAAGCGCATAGGTACAGCTGTACACCAACACTACCCATCTAAAGGTGATGAATAGGAGAAATTCTGCCTGGGGCATTTCTTATGGTGAAGAGGGCGGGGAGGAGGGATGCAGAGGCGTTGCAAGCCTAGGGCATAGACACTCTAGGCCACATCAATTTGACACAGGGCTGCAAGTTTAAAAGTTGTTTTTAGGACAATAACTGCATCACCTGCCGAATAGACCCCAGGACAGATCTTGGATTAAAAGCAGCTATCTGAAGGTACAAGTGGTTTGGGGGGGGGGGGGGGGGGAACAGATTGTGGGTACAGAGCCGTTTTAAGTTAAAGGGGTACTAGGAACATAATGAAGAAGCTATATTCACCTGTCCCCGTGCCCCCACAGCACAGCATCACCACTCAAGTCACCTGCCAGGCTCCTAAAGCTCCCGGTCATTTGTCGTCACAGCCCCCTCAAAAATGCCCACCCAGCTAATCCGTGACTAAGGTGGGACATCTCTGCAGTCACTGATTGGATGAGCAGTAGTATCACCACCCCCTGCTCCCCTGTATTTTTATATTTTGCCCAGAGTACTTCTTTATGGTTGTAGTGTAACATAATAAAAACAACAAGAAGCATTAGCACATCATGGCATATATCCTACGATTCTCAGTGGCATATGCATATATCCTATCACTTATTGATTGACAAGTGACTGCTTAGGCAATCTTATTTTGGGGAACAGGTAATCACATCCATATTGTGGCTATACACTTTCTTCTCTTAAGTTCTGAGTTTTACAGACTGGGACTGTATGGTCAGGTAGTTGCCAAGCCCTCTTATCGCTACTGCTCAGCCAGCTATGTAACACCTGCTCTTCATATAGGGGTTTAGCTGTGGAGTATATTCTGTTACATCTGGGGGCCTTCTGGATGATAATTGGGGTTTAAATAAGTCCTGATAGGAAAAGGCTGCTTGGAATCGGACAACAGGCATACAACATATGGTAAACTATTGCATCTCAGAGGTGGCCCAAGAATTTCTCTGTAGTGTAAATATGAAGCCGATTGGCACGGCAAATATGTCTCCTAGTCAATGCCTGTTAGACTTGATGCATTAGAGTCTGAATTTCCAGATGTGCTCCCTGTATGGAGTATAGTCATTGAGAGGCTCTTTGTGGTGGACTCAGTGTGGATGCCAGCTCTGCAATATATATGTTCCCCCAAAGAAATGAGTAGGTGTTTGGGGAGGGGGAGAACCAGCTGGACAGAAGCCCACAGCTGTCTGATTTGTACTGGGAAATGAGCAGCCTTATGTCAGGGGGAGGAATTCTGGATTACAGGCTGGGGCAGTGTTACTAGGCACAGGCATTGGGTACTGTCTGCTGCAGTCTGGGTTTGCACAGTGAGGTGCGCCATAATCCGGAGAACATCCCAATCAACTGTAATCAAGATGTTTGTCTCAGAGGTTGCCATGATGGGTGCAAATTATAGCTGAAAAGTTACCTTAAATGTAAAAAAAAAAGACTCTCTACACAAATTCATAGAAGGATTTTCACCCCTTGTTTGTTTTTGGTTGTAGCCACTGAATTATTGTTGCATGTTCTTTAGGTTGGAGCTTTTAAAAGATTATTCTGCAGAGTTATGAGGGAAACATAATAAAAGGCTTTCTACGTAGAGACATTACTGCTGAGATGTGGATTGTAATATTACAGAGCAACAGGAAAGACTGAGCTGTTGAAAACTGTATTTCCAGTGTATTTGAATGTAATAGAGACACAGAGGGAAAGCATCTTAGAGCAATAGGGAGGACGGGAGAGTGAGAATGATTCACTATTACCAAGCCACAGGGAGGCAGCCAGAGAGGCACAAAGACCGAGCAATACAGAACCACAGGGAGGCCAAGAGCCCGAATATTAATTACAGCCGAACAGAGAGACAAGACAGAAAACTGGAACAGAGGGAAGAGAGAGGGAAGAAAATGCAGTGGGAGGAGGATGAGGGAAAACAGCTGGTCCCACCACTGTGCCACCCAGGTCCAGCTGTGCCAAGGTGCCATGTGCCCCAGCTACTCACACATATTCAGAAAGAGAGCTCTGACTTAGAATGCAGGTGAAATGTGGGGGACCAGAAAGAGGTGAATGGACCTGTATATCGAGACTGCAGCAGAGACAGATACTTTGGCGCACCTGACACTAACCACTTAGAGCACCACCTGTTCATTCTGCTTACCTGGCATCTGCTCTTTTTTAGACAGAAAGCAAATTAACCCTTACTGTTTGGCTACATTTGTTACACTGTATGTTTTCTAACTGTCACATGTAAGCTCAGAACTGAAGGGTCATTATAAATAATAAGTGTCATGAAGTTGGTATTAACTCCTGAACCATATGACTCTTGTCTTCTGTTAGGCTTCAGCCTCTCGGCAGCCATTAGTCTGCAATCCCTGTGGTTATTTCTATCCTCCTTCCTGGGCGTCATTTCATGGAGCAGAATTTTTTGTGTAGCTCAGTATTTTCATAAGCCATATAGATAGAACAAGGCTGCAGATGGTAATTGGTGCTTCAGATCAAAGATTTGGTCAAAACTGAGGCATCATCCAGCTGTACAATAAAGCCAGTTACCTGTATTAACATCATTTTGCCTGAGGTGTCAACCTGGATGAATTTCCAGCATTCAGTAAGTTGATTCAAGTAGCTAGACAATCTGAAGAGACAGTCTGCATTGTAAATATTTACTAGAGCCTTGGAGACAATCACAAAGCCATCCTCTTAAATGAAGATCTCATTCTCTTTGAGGTGATTCTATAGGGAAATCTCACATCTACCTCTGAAGCAGTATGGACATGATTATTTACATTTACTGTGCCTTCTGTATGCAGTTTTTATGCTTTTAACCAAGGGGCGAGTCCAAACCTCTGACATGCTTGGCTACATCTTATTAGCAAAGGGAATGAGAAAACTGGATAGACATTATTCCTGAAAACCAGCATTAAAGAGGAGATTGAAGCTTCTTCTGCTAGGTTTTAGGCAGCCGCAACCATACAAATGTGTAACGCCCGGAGTAGTGGATCCACTGGACCGGCACCAGCGATGGCACAAACCTCACCAGGGAGCGGAGTCTAAGGGGCCGCTGGTTTTCACCAGAGCCCGCCGCAAGGCGGGATGGACTTGCTGCGGCAGGCGACCCCCAGGTCGCTACCCCTGGCTTGGTTGCTGGTGTCGGCAGGCGAGGCGTGGCTGGAGATGGCACAGGCAATAGTCTGCAGATGAGAGAGCACGTGACAAGCTGGACACAGGAACAGGTGGAGTGACAGGGGAACAGGAACCAGGAACAGGGACTAGGGACCAGGTAACGGACAGGACTCAGGAACAGGGACTAGGGACCAGGTAACGGACAGGACACAGGAACAACAGGGAGCTGGGCCAAACGCTATGGGAAGCATGTAGAGGCTCCAACACAGGGGACAGGGCATGCTGGGATTTATAGGGGAGTGATTAGGTGCAACTACCAATTAGGAGCGCACTGCCCCTTTAAATCTGAGACAGCCGGCGCGCGCGCGCCCTAGGAGGCGGGGACGCGCGCGCCGGCCGGCACAGCGGGAGACAGGAGCGTGGAGAGGTGAGGCGCCCCCCGGGGCCGAGGTGATAGCAGCGCCGGGTCCCCGACTATGGACACCGGCTGCTGCATGGGGCAGGAAGCGGTCGCGGCGGCGGCCCGGAACGCGGGACGCCGCCGCGGCCGTGACAGTACCCCCCCCCCTTTGGCCTCCCCCTCTTTCTTGCCTGCAGATGGCACAGGAAGCCACAAAGTCTTTGACATCTTGAAACAGACTAGGCCACCAGTAGTGGCGAGAGACCCGTTGGCCGGTCTTACGGACTCCAGGGTGCCCGGCCTCCAACGAGGAATGACCCCACTTCAAAATACCTCTTCGAAGCGCAGGGTGAACATGAGTCTTTCCGGGGGGTACTCTCTGAAGCGAGGAGGTGACGACTGGTGCTAGGCGATCAGGCGGTAAAACATGGCAAGGGACTGTGGGTCTGTGGACGAGGACCTTCTGTAAGTTCTCCCGGTGGTGAGAGGACACGACCTTAGTCTTGGATACGGAGAGAGGGTACACCTCGGCAGAGAAGGCATCCGCCGAGTCTTGGTCTTCTGCCGGTAGGTCGGGTAGAGGCTTGGCTGGGACAGGAAACGACATAGTACACTTGGTCTGAGGTGACCTGAGACACTGGTTGGAACAGTCCTGACCCCAACTGAGAATCTCCCCGGTTCTCCAGTCCAGTTGAGGGGCATGTTCTTGCAGCCACGGGAGTCCCAGGAGGACCGCGGGGGAAGAATGGGGCAGGACGTAGAAGGATATCTCTTCTTGATGTAAAGGACCCACCTGGAGGACTAAAGGTGCGGTCTGGTAGTACACACGGTCGGTAAGAATTTCGCCTGTGACCGAGGAGATAGACAGGGGCCTGGCTAGTCGGGTCACGGGTAGCCGCCATCTTTGGACCAATGTTGCCGCAATAAAACTGCCTGCTGACCCAGAATCGAGGAAGGCAGTAGTCTGATGATTTCGTCCTGAGAGAGTCCGGATGGAAACTGGCATAGACAGACTTGGAATGGTGGCATTCACACCTAGGGACACCTGTCCCACCGGACCTAGGTGCGAGCATTTTCCGGATGTTTGGGGACGTAGGGGACATCCCAGCCGGAAGTGATCGGAACCACCGCAATAGAGACAGAGATTCTGCTCCAGGCGCCGGATTCTTTCATCAGGCGTCAGGTGAGCCCGTTCCACCTGCATAGGAATCTCAGGAGAGGGTTGGGACATCGAAAGGTCAGGATTCTGGAAAACCGGCGCCAGCTGGGGATGGCGACGGGAACGGGTTAGTAAATGTTCATGCCGAACCTCCTCCTCCCTCTCCGAAAAACGAGTATCAACTCGGGTGGCCAGTAGAATGAGTTCGTTCAGGGAGGTAGGCAGGTCTCGGGCAGCGAGCACGTCTCTCACACGACTAGACAGGCCCTTCTTGAAGGTGGCCAATAGGGCGGCCTCGTTCCAGTCCAATTCGGCTGCCAGGGTGCGGAACTGGATGGCGTAGTCACCAACAGAGGAGCTGCCTTGA
Organism: Dendropsophus ebraccatus; assembly: GCF_027789765.1. Taxonomy (NCBI): domain Eukaryota; kingdom Metazoa; phylum Chordata; class Amphibia; order Anura; family Hylidae; genus Dendropsophus; species Dendropsophus ebraccatus. The sequence goes on along the minus strand of NC_091457.1, from coordinate 102,771,250 downwards.
GAGAGGTTGAGGAGAGCAGTCTCGGCTGAAGAAGCACGGGCAGGTTCCTCAAAGACGGAGCGAAACTCGAATAGGAAGGCCCGGAGATTGGCAGCAACTGGATCATCACGGTCCCACAGTGGCGTGGCCCAGGCCAGGGCTCTACCTTCTAATAGGCTGATGATGAAAGCCACTTTAGAGCGCTCGGTGGAAAACTGACTACTCAAAAGTTCAATGTGCATGGTGCACTGAGTCAAGAATCCTCTGCACAACTTAGAGTCCCCAGAGTACTTGCTTGGGAGGGCCAGTCGGAGTGAAGAAGAAGCGTCAGGAGGTGGTGTGCGCTGGGCAGTAGTCTGCTGCTGTAAGGCGGCAGTGAGTTGCTGGATCTGCTGTGACTGCTTCTGGATTTGTTGCGCCTGCTGAGTGACCACTCTGGCGACATCACGGAGATCAGGCACCTCGCCGGGATCCATGGTTGGAGCCTACTGTAACGCCCGGAGTAGTGGATCCACTGGACCGGCACCAGCGATGGCACAAACCTCACCAGGGAGCGGAGTCTAAGGGGCCGCTGGTTTTCACCAGAGCCCGCCGCAAGGCGGGATGGACTTGCTGCGGCAGGCGACCCCCAGGTCGCTACCCCTGGCTTGGTTGCTGGTGTCGGCAGGCGAGGCGTGGCTGGAGATGGCACAGGCAATAGTCTGCAGATGAGAGAGCACGTGACAAGCTGGACACAGGAACAGGTGGAGTGACAGGGGAACAGGAACCAGGAACAGGGACTAGGGACCAGGTAACGGACAGGACTCAGGAACAGGGACTAGGGACCAGGTAACGGACAGGACACAGGAACAACAGGGAGCTGGGCCAAACGCTATGGGAAGCATGTAGAGGCTCCAACACAGGGGACAGGGCATGCTGGGATTTATAGGGGAGTGATTAGGTGCAACTACCAATTAGGAGCGCACTGCCCCTTTAAATCTGAGACAGCCGGCGCGCGCGCGCGCCCTAGGAGGCGGGGACGCGCGCGCCGGCCGGCACAGCGGGAGACAGGAGCGTGGAGAGGTGAGGCGCCCCCCGGGGCCGAGGTGATAGCAGCGCCGGGTCCCCGACTATGGACACCGGCTGCTGCATGGGGCAGGAAGCGGTCGCGGCGGCGGCCCGGAACGCGGGACGCCGCCGCGGCCGTGACAAAATGTTTGGCTGCCAATATATAGTAAAAGAACATGGTCCATTGGAAAACATCTTGTGAAATTGTTACTTGCATTAGCCTAAGTAGAGATGCACATTTTGAGCCATTATGGGCAGTGTCGACTGTACTTGACAGGTGGATGGAAATATTAATTAAAGAAGAAGTCCGGCGTATTGTATTGCCCCCAAAAACTTATACAAATCTCCAATATACACTTATTACAGAAAATGCTTATAAAGTGTTTTTTTCCCCTGCACTTACTACTGCATCAAGGCTTCACTTCTTGGATAAAATGGTGATGTCACGACCCGACTCCCAGAGCTGTGCGGGCTGTGGCTGCTGGAGAGGATGATGGCAGAGGGATGCTCAGTGTCCCTCCAGTGCCCTGTGTCCCTCAGTGTCCCCTTGCCACCATTCTCTCCAGCAGCCAAAGCCTGCACAGCTCTAGGAGTCGGGTCGTGACATCACCATTTTATCCAGGAAGTGAAGCTTTGGTGCAGTAGTAAGTGCAGGGAAGAAAAGCACTTTTTTAGCATTTCCTGTAATAAGTGTATATTGGTGATTTGTATAACTTTTGGGGGGCAATACAATACTTCAATAAAAAATTTAACTGGACTTCTCCTTTAACATCTCCTCTCACTTAAAATCCTTATATTCATGGCATATTACAATCCTACATTAATTAGCATGGGGGAAAATAATTGGGTGGCACAGTAAAAGAGATGGTGAGAGTAATAGTATAGTCATTTCAAATAGTGGTTCCCACCTATGAAAACTACTCCATAAACCATACATACATGGAACAGGAATTTTATCCGCTGTAAAAATGCTTTCTCCCATCCAATAAACGATTCTTTAAAGGTGGACTTTTTAGCAGGAAATCAAGGAAATGTCTTACTAGGGCTTCTCATTAGCACCAGAATATGCATTTGTCAATATGGAAATGATGCTCAGAAGCCCAGGGGGTGTTGCTCAGCACTGCAACAGCCCAGGTAAAGGCCCTATACAGGCAAATTATCGCCTAGTAGGAATACTAATTGCCAATATTTGGACCATATAAAGGCCAGTGATCACCTAAAGCAAAAATATAACGCTTGTTTGTCAAATTATCAAATCTTTTTTTGTAGGCATTAAAATCTTTGCTAGTCAGCCACACAAGCACAATCTGGAGAACAGGCATATTTGGAGCTGCTCAGGTGGCTCTGTTGTGGCAGGAGGCAGTAGCAGGTGGAGAAAAGCTGCCTCTATAAATCCAGTGCAGTTGGCCGCATGCGCACCTACTGACCGGAGATGTCATTGCAGCAGAAGGAGGAAGAATATACGAGAAGACACAAGCAGCCCCAGGACAAGCAACGGAGCACAGTAAAGTCATGTCTGGCCATCTTACAGTAGTTCCCTTACCATGCTCCCTCTTCTTGGACCTGAGGTGAACAAGAAATTTCTTGAGAAGAGAAGGGGCATAGATACTACCTCTTCCCTCTTTACCTCATATTCCAAGTTCATGTCAGTAGAGATAGATGTGGATAAAGTTGGCCTGGAGTATCTGTTGAGAACCAGCAGTTTGAGGAGAGACTCATGGAAAGCATTAGGAATTCGGAGAGAATGTGGAAGTTTGAGTTTATAAGATACCAGGTTAATTCTCTTGAGGACCTTGAAGGGACCAAGGAACTGAAGAGCCAACTTATAACTGGGATCCTCAAGTGAATATGTGGTGTTACCCCTGGAGGTGTTATATCGGAGGGACGGCCGGTCACTTGCTAGGTGCTGTAGTGTGACACCACTCCGGTGGTGGATGGCTGAGATACAGCCGGACCTTAATGGGTTGTCACGTGACACCAGTGCCCGGGGGGGGGGGCACACAGGTGTGATGGCATGCCTGATTTTAGTGTGTAAGGCCGATTGTACCCTTTTCCCCTGTGGTCAGTGTCCTGCCGGGTGGCTACCGGGTCCCTTGGGATGATGTAGTCACAGATGATGCAGGCACAGGTGGCCAGAGCGATATAATGACCCTCCCGAATAGTAGGACCCGCCACCCACAGAAAGGGGAAGTGTCCCAAGGTTGCGGTGTGTATGCTGTGTAGGTGGTGAGGAATGACCACAGACTCGAGTTACAGTACGTTGAGTTAGTTTACTACTTGTAAAAGTACAGCAGGTAATACAGATGGTCTCTGACATACACTTGACAAAGTTCCGATGAAGACTGTGAAGAACACAGGACGTCCAGATCTGTAGGATTAGTGCAGTGTAGGAGATAGTCGTGTCGGTAGAGTTGTGTTGAGGTAGAGTAGCAGAGAGGAGGATGCCGTGAGAGTCTCAACCCATGTAGTAATCTGCTCTGCCGGGATATTAGAGGATTAGGTTGAATACTTAGAAGAATAAGAAGAATAAGAATAAAAAAACCTGTGCCTGTGTATTGACCTTTGACTTCAGTCTTCACACCACCTTATGCCCACTAGCATTGGCCGAACTGTACTAATGGGTGACACAAGCCCCAGACCTTGTTACCTGGGTTGAGCGGAATGCTGAGGGTTCTCTGCTGACACCCGCACTGCGAGGCAGAGTTTGCTCTGTCTAGACCAGTTCCTGGCTCTGTGGCTCTATAGTGGATACTGTCCTGCTCTGTGACTTCTCCTTGTCCACGGCATGGGTTGAGATTATATTTTGGCTAGTCCTCTCCCGAGAGGTTTAACACTGCATAGTTTTTGGTGTAGGTACTTGTAACAAGGTTGGTAACAGTGTACTGTCTTGCATCCTACCCATGCAGGGTACTGGCTAAGTCTACGTGGGGACCTGGCAGAAGGCCAGGGCCCAGATAGGACAGCTGTGGAGAGTTGTCTAGTTTGCGTCCTTTCTCCACACTGTCCCGAACAGAAGACTCTTGCTCCTCCTCCACCCATGGGACTAACTTCCTCTACAGCGGGTGTGCTGTGATTGGGTGAAAAGAGTGCAATAGAAGAACAGATAGGAGAGGTGATAGGAAAGAAGAAAGCATAAATCCTACTGGTCTACAGATTCTGGTAACACATGAACACAATAACCCTTCGCAATCCTTCAGCTGTGCAGCTTCCATACACTAATACACAATAAAGTGACATGTAGAGGCCAACTCTTAATACTACTTTCACCATAATAAGACCACAAAAAGTACAGACTTTTGCGAAGGGTGTATGTAACAGTAACACCCCTAGTGGGACACCACAAATACCCTTAGAAGAGAGCCAGACTTTGTCAACTGGGTAGAACTGTGTGGGAAATCTTTGCTTGACTGCTAAATTTGTAAAAAGTCCCTAAATGAGGAATTGGCTGCTGGAACCTCAGTGGACACTGGGACAGGAAGTGGGAGGCAATGATGTTGCCAAGAAACAATGTAAAAAGAGGAAGCTCCAGAAGATTCTCCTCAATGATACAGGGAAACAGATCACTGATCCCAGGGAGACAAGCTGAAGAAAACACTGTCGGCTGTCGGTTAAATCGCTCAATACAGTTAAATCCAAGGTGCATTGCTCCCTGGGAAACAAAACACACAGGACTAGCCAGATGTCCCTCTAGGAAGGGCCCAGCCAAGAGGTGGCTCATGTAGGGAAACCACCACAACCATTTTCCTGAATGATTATTGTAGCAGAACTCTGTCCAGGACAAGAGTTGCATCTGCTTATCATGATGTGCAAAAACAAAATAGCGCAGGTAGCTCTCCACAGTCTGGTTCACCGGGTGATACCTGGAGAAGTAGTCCAAGTCAGTCTTTAATGGCAAACAGAGTGTGCGCCATAATCTGAATGTGAACTGCACTTCACGATCAGAGACAATATGGGAAGTCAGTCCATGAAAAGTTGAGCCAGACAGGTGGTGGATAGTAGTCCTGCAAGTTGAAATAAAGTGGGCCACCTTGGAGAAGTATTTCACGAAAACCCAGATAACAGTACAGCGAGTAGATGGAGGTAAGTCCGTGACAAAGTCTGTGGCAGTACTTGGAGCTTAGGTACGGTGGAGAAGGCAGAGTGATGTACATTGTCACACGGTCCTCCATAGGACACCACCTTGTGAATGGATGAGCTGTCTAATAAAGATCTGTGCTCTAATAAAGCATAAGGGTGCCCTCACACACACTTTTTTGTCAGGTGTTTTTCAGGCCAAAAAACACCAGAAAAAAACACCAAAGAGGCACATCGTTTTTTCTGGCATTTTTTCTAGTGTTTTTGACTTGTGAATAATCTTTTTTTAATTTAGGTGTTTTTGTGTGCTGAACTTTTTCCTCCAGAAACGCCAGAAGAGAAAAAAAACTCCATGCACACAACAGCACAGCAATAGCGTTTTTGAGACAACCAGAACAATCCCTTTGAAGTCTATGGGAGAAAAAACGACACAGTTTGGCTAAAAAATGTCACACTCTCAGCATGCTGTGTTTTAGAAAAACTGCCATGGCATTTTTATTGGTGTTTTTCTGAGATTTTAAGGCAATGGGAAGCCAGTCTAAGAAACATTTGATTAAGGAATAGGAGTGTTACCTGTTGGTAGCTATTGACATGTTTGAGCAGCTATACTGCCAGAACTGCCTGAGACAGCTAACAAGTTGAAGGGCCAGCTGCCCAAACCTGAGACAAGAGATAAATAGTGCAAGATGTATCAACCTTGACGTCCTTGTCTCCCCATGGAGGAGAACTTCCCTTACAGAAAGCCTTTGCATTTTTTCTGGTAATCTGGAAGCCAGCTGCTCATACACCAGAAAGTTAAGTAAAGCTTCCAAAAGACAATAAAACGTCCGGGGTCCAGTGCTTTGTAGTGCGTCCGTGCTCATATGTTAATTGTGAGGGCTGCTCATTTTAGAACCCTGTGATCTTATCTTCTGAGAAAATGTATCACTGCAGCCCCTTAATATAATCTGGAGGTGACAGGCAACATCTGTGGAGCTTTTCATCTCACGAGGAAAACATCACAGAAAATATACGTTTATTACCATCCATTACAGGAAAGTCTGCTAAGTAAGTGAGGCTGGGTGCACTGGAGTTTTATGAGCCATTAATAGGGTTCAGACAATGATATCTTTTTTTAACCACTGAGACTCCTATTAGCCCCAGTGTGTCATTTGTTTCTTAATACAAAAAACAGCTACAGTACATATCGATTTGTTGATCTCAATGGGTAATGAACAGATTACCTGCAAGGCTTTTACCCGCTTGCTGCCGACACATGTATTTGTGCCAGCAGCAAGTGGAGAATGAGGAGCGTGCAAGCACTCTGACCTGTCAGGTTGGCGCTCGCTTGCTCCTCTGAATCGGCCTGTGTAATGGGGCCTTTGTTGCAATATTACATGCAGATTTACTTACAAATTTAACTTCAATAAAGAACCTATACTTTATTGTCTGTGAGTGGTGAATTAACCATATATCCACCTTTTTAACCACATTTTATAGTCTATCTATAGATAATTAATAAAATCAGCAAGCTTATAAACAGATGCTCCTTAGGGCCGTTTTACACAGCCCCACATTAGCTGCTATATTGACGCTCACTTAACAAGCCTATCACACGGCTCACTGATCCTGCAGAAAGGGTTGCGGCGTATATAGAAAGTAATAAAGTAATACATGTCCACACTCCCCCCCCCCCCCCCCCCCCCCCCGTGTCCTCCTGGCTTCTCACAGCAGCAGTGACAGACCACCCAGCCACTCACTAGCCGAGAAGGGACATCGCCATGATGGCATCAAAAGCTTCAGCGGTGGCTTTAGTGAGTGGGTAAAAGCCAAGAGGACACCGGGGAGCATGGACATGTAAGTATTACTTTATATTTTCTATATGCTGTTTTATTTGTTTTATTATTGGTTACTGACCACGCATTGCTTTGTGTAATAGGAGGTGCGTGGTCGGCAACCAATTATTTTTAAACCTGCTGAAAGACAATTATCCAGCGATCAGCCAGTGATCAGCTCCTCAGCTTGCCACTGTCTCTATTACACAGGGCTATATCTGCCTAATTCTGGCTGATTGAGCAAATAATTGCCCTGTGTAATAGGTCCCTGAAAGCCAATGTAACACCTAGACTTTTGGTCACATCACATCAAAGAAAAAAATACAAGTGATTGAAAAGTCACATATATGCAAATGTGGTACCGAGAAAAACTACAGATCTTGGTGCAAAAAATGAGCCCTCAAATTGCCCCATAGACCAAAAAATAAAAACATTATAAGGGCCCAAATAAAGCAATTTTAAACACATTTTATTTTTTATTATGTTTTAATTTTTTTTTAAAGTAGTGAAATAAAAAAAAAGTTATATGAATTGGGGTATCGTACATTTTTTTTTACCTTGCATAAAGGTAAAATGCTGTAAAACTGAAATATATATATACATTTTTTCAGTTTTACAGCATATTTTATGGAAATACAAGAGATGTCATTACTAAGTGTTGCACTGGTGTTGCAAAAAAAAAAAAAAAGAAGCCTCATATGGGTCTTTAAATTAAAGAAAAATGAAAGAGCTGGGGCTTTTTAAACTTGAGGAAGAAAACACAAAAGTGCAAAAATAAAAATTAGCTGCGTTGTTAAAGGGGTTAAATATGTTTTTCATAAAATCTTGATTTGGCAGATTATCTATCCGTGTAATAGGGCCCTAAGAGTGAGAATATCACCCGTCGGTAGCAGGATATATTACATAGCAATTCCTGAAACGTATTTGTTGTAAGCAGGTAAAATAGGTATTTTCTGAAGTAAACTGCTCATTTATGATGGTGACAGGGCTGTGGGGGACATGACAGAGCTGTATACTTATCTGTCCCGCTCCACCGTTGCTGTGCTTTTCTTAACTTCCTTCTGCTGATGGAATTATAGCAAATAATCCCGGCACTCGCCACAGTGGATTGTTGCTTATTTATTCAGTGTAGCAAACACAAATAGGTAAAGGACCCATTTCCTATCACAAGCCGTCATCCTGGATGAAGGCTTGTTAGCCAAAGCGCGTCCTTTAGTGAAAAAACACAATCAACTGCGGTGAGTGCCAAGATTCTTTTTATGTTTGTCTGAATTCTCCTACAATGAGCACCATCAATGTGCAGAGTGTTGGCTTCATCCTGTACTATGTTCCAACAGGAAATGAATGCTCAGCATTGACGGCACTATGCTGGGCAGTCATTTCCTGTTGGAATGGCATGGTCAGCGGAAGTTGTAAAGAAGAGGAGAGCAGCAGACAGCCACTGGACCAAAAAACAGACATGTAAGTATACAGCTCTGTCATTTCCCCTGCAGCTCCGGTAGCATCATAGAGCAGTTTACACTGGACAATCCCTTAAAGGGGTTATCCAGCAATAGAAAAACATGGCCACTTTCTTCCAGAAACAGCACCACTCTTGTCTCTAGTTTGGATTAGGGGTTGCAAATCGGTTCCATTGAAGTGAATAGAGCTTAATTACAAATCACACATGCACTGGAGACAAGTGTAGTGTTCTCTCTGGAAGAAAGTGCCCAAGTTTTTCTAATGTAGGAGAACCCCTTTAAGAGTTATGAGTGAAATAGACTTAGATCAAACTGTGATCGCTAGATTACTGCAGGAGAGGTTTTCTATAGGTATTTGCTACTACACTGGGCATGTTCTGATATGGACAGAGGTGATAGTAGAGAGCAGTGTGTTTGACTGGAAAGAATACACCACTTCCTGCAGGTTATACAGCAGCTGATAAGTACTGGAAGGTTTGGATTTTTAAATAGAAGTGGTTTACAAATCTTTATAACTTTCTTGTACCAGTAGATTCGAAAAACATTTTTTTCTTCTGGAGTACTCCTTTTAGGTCTTTTTATACAGGCGGGCCCAACTCTTTGATTTATGCTTGTTTGCTGTGCCCTCATAGGGCATGATTAGTTGTGCAGCCAGGACACATGGACGGTTGCTGGTATGCTCATGCAGCCGATTCAGTGCATTACTGTTGGCCAAATATCCCCTGTTTAAAAAGGACGTTGTGCAGCAGACAATGATTCATTGAGTAGGCCGCTTAAAAGATCCAGTAAGCTGTTGAACGATCTGATCGCTGGCCCTTTACATTAGAGTTAATTGTCAGCAAGGATCATTGCCTGACGATTTTCCTGTGTAAAAAGCCCCTACACATTGTCGCATGTCCTCCATCTGCCTCTGTTCTGAGGTTGTACAAAAAGCCATCTTCTGAATGTACTGTTTGTAACCTTTGTTACACTATACGAAATACAGTGGTAGAAAGGTTGTTCTGGGCACAGTGCCAACATACTAAGTGATTGTATTGTACTGTGTTGTTTTCTTACATTGTTAGATAAAGTTACCTATGTATTAGTCCAGGATTCCTCCAAATAAGATTTTGCTACTTTTTTTTTCTGGGCAGAAAGCCAGGACCTAAGATCCGGAAACTTTTGAGTCATTTTGTTTTTCATCAACTTTTGTAATGTGCTCTTTACAGGAGTGAGAAGGGTTAATATGGAGCCAACCCACAAGGGCTAAATGACTATTACTCAGTAGCTATAAGGTAACACCACTGTACACAAATCCTGGTCAGTCCCTAGGAAGCTCCTTGTCTTTGGACACGTGTGGTATCTAGGATATTTTGATGTTGTTAAGTATTATATTAACGGCTTACACTGAACACAATGCAACTGGTACACAAAATTTTTAAGCTCTTTTGTTCTACAACCATTGTATAAAAAATTAAAACGGCTGTTGCTCACACAGTGTATTGAACAACGGCCATTGTTTGCTACAGCCGTGGAAATAATTGACAGGTCAAATATTTTTGGTTGTTGTGTGTTAAAATCAATACAATTTTCAGTGCAATAGAGGCTGTTGTTTGACACTTCCTACAATGCCCATTGTTGTTGAGTGCCAAACAATGGCCATTGTGTGAACATAGCCTTATGATGCAACACTCAAGTCTACACGTGGGTACATTATGGTACCTTCTGTTTCTCTTTTGTAATGTCATCATCTTTTAGAATAGATGCAAGTTTCTGATCTTGGCCACAGGCTAGTTACATGGCTCATTGTAAACCTTGTACGTTTAACACTGGTTACTAGGTATACATTGTAACAACTACAAGTTGTTACATAAGGTTGTCTGGCAGCTCGTCACTAGTAATGAGTCATTGTCAAAACCCTGAGAGCCATCACAGAGCTGCAAATAGAGAAGGGGACAGGGCTCTGTAGGGCTCATATCAGCTTTCTATGGGCCCTATTACACTGGACGATTATCGTGCAAAATATTGTTTTATCGTTTGAATGTAAATGCAGGCAACGATCGTTCGCTGTAATTGCTGTAATCTATTACACAGGCCGATGCCGAGGGGGAGGTGAGCGCCAACCTGTCAGATCAGTACTTGCTTCCTCCTCATTTCCTGCTCGCTCTCTGTGCTATTACACGCACAAACATCGAGCAGGCAAAAGCTGGGAGGAGGGCAGGGGCCACAGGAATCTGTAGGGATGGGGCTGCCCAGATGATCTTGAGATTATCCAGTGCTGATCATTTTGTTTCAGCATGTTGAAAGATCACAATCAACCGACATTGTGCATGTCGGCTGATTGTGACCTTTCAACAAGCCCTATTACACCAAGCAATTATTGGCTGGAGTGGTCAGTAATTGTCCAAGTACGGCCGATAATCGCTTTGTCTAATAGTGTCTTAATTCCGCATTAGTTCGCTGTAATTCCGCATTTGTTCTCTAATAGTTCACTAATTGTTCAGTGTAATTCCACATTGTTCTTTCATTTGCTGGGATCTCGTTTGCGATCATTAATAATTAAAAATCACTTTGTCTAGGGCTGCGTTCACACGTATATTACGTATATTTCAGTCAGTATATGTATATTTCAGTCAGTATATTTCAGTCAGTATTGCAACCAAAACCAGGAGTGGATTAAAAACACAGAAAGGCTCTGTTCACACAATGTTGAAATTGAGTGGATGGCCGCCATATAACAGTAAATAACGGCCATTATTTCAATATAACAGCCGTTGTTCTAAAATAACAGCAAATATTTGCCATTAAATGGCGGCCATCCACTCAATTTCAACATTGTGTGAGCAGATCCTTTCTGTGTTTTTAATCCACTCCTGGTTTTGGTTGCAATACTGACTGAAATATACTGACTGAAATATACATATACTGACTGAAATATACGTAGTGTGAACGCAGCCTTAGGCTATGTTCACACTACGTAAGTCTCCGGACATAGCGCGTTCCGTGAATAAGCGGCCGGAGACTTATGTAGTTTGCGTATAATGGAAAGTATACGAAGTACGGCTGCACAGTTCACACTACGTATGAACTTACGCCTGGATCGTACGCGGCGGCGTAAAAAATTAACCAGACCATTGTTTGCGGACGAAAATGCCGTAACTTACGCCCGTAGCGTTACATGCGGTCCCGTACGTAGTGGTGATTTCTTCATTTTTGCAGCTTTTTGTGCCGATCCAAAAGGTTCTGTGGGGTGTCCGGGGCTAGCCGAAGATATCCAAGTAAAAGACCGCTGTCAGATCACTACGTAGGGCGCTCGGGAAGCGTAAGTAGACTTCAGGCGTAAGTTTGCGGTCCGTACGTAGCCGGCCGCAAGTAGCGTAAATCTCCGGCCAGAGTTTACCGCGTATATGTCCGGCCGCGAAAATATGCGGCCGGACATATACGCAGTGTGAACATAGCCTTAAGGTGCAACAGGACATGATTGTTTTCGCCCACTTACACTTTTGTTTAGTTACTTGATCGAAGGTATCATGTTGTCCTGGGACTGTCACTGTAATTCATTGATCTCTTTGGGGAGTGGGTCACAAGAGCTGCACTTAAAGGAGAAGTCCGGCCAAAATTAATTTTTGATATGTTGTTACTTATGAAAAGTTATACAAATTTCTAATGTACATTAATTATGGGAAATGCACATATAGAGCTATTTCCCTTAATTTAGTAGATCAGGAAGTGTTAGAAATATCTCTGAAGAAGTGACGTCACGACCCAGGGTGTAATTCCTATGGAGTGTCCAGCAGGGGGCGCTCTCTATATAGAAGTCTATGGGACTTTATTGTTTCTATGGGTTTCTATGTAATGTAATGTAATGTAGTGTACAGTGCTTTATTGAATGAATACATCTATGGAATACTTTGGGGAGCAAGTGTCCTTGCTCCCCAAAGTATTGCATAAATGTATTCATTCAATACATTCAATACACAGTAAGCCCGCCGATCCGCCGCATTTCCGCCGAATTTCCGCCGCATTCCCGCCGATCCGCCACACGCTGATCCGCCGCATTCCCGCCGATCCGGACCATATACATTGAACTACAGCTCCCATCATCTGCTTCTAGTATGAACAGGTGATGGGAGCTGTAGTTGGGTAAGGGATATGACATGCCGCCGGGCGCAGGGGGGAGCCGCTCAGTACACAGGAGCGCTCCCCCCTCCTCCTCCTCCTCCTTCCGTGATAACTTCCGCCTATACCAATGCTGACTCCCTGCCTGGCCGCCGCTCTCCGCTCTCATATACCGGCTCCCGGCATCAGCGCGGACACCAGGATGCATCGGGAGCCGGTATGTATGGGGGGGAGAGCGGAGAGCGGCGGCCAGGCAGGGAGTCAGCATTGGTATAGGCGGAAGTTATCACGGAAGGAGGAGGAGGAGGGGGGAGCGCTCCTGTGTACTGAGCGGCTCCCCCCTGCGCCCGGCGGCATGTCATATCCCTTACCCAACTACAGCTCCCATCACCTGTTCATACTAGAAGCAGATGATGGGAGCTGTAGTTCAATGTATATGGTCCGGATCGGCGGGAATGCGGCGGATCAGCGTGTGGCGGATCGGCGGAAATGCGGCGGATCGGCGGGCTTACTGTGTATTGAATGTATACATTTATGCAATACTTTGGGGAGCAAGGACACTTGCTCCCCAAAGTATTCAATAGATGTACAGGGCCGTATTTGCCACTAGGCACCCGTGGTCCGGTGCCTAGGGCGGCGCCCTGCGGGGGGCGGCACCCGCAGGACACATTTCTTTTTTTATTTAATTTTCTTTTTTTTTACTCCCTCCGCCGCCCCGCCGCTGACGTCCGCGCCCGGCTGGTGCGCGGGGGGGGGGGGGGGCTCTTGTGATCGGTCGGCCGGGGGGTCAGTCGGGCGGCAGGAACAGAGGCAGGCTGGGAAGGAAGGTCCCCCTATGCAGGGCCGGCGTGAGCTTCCGGCACAGACTGTCACACAGGCCGGAAGCTCACAGTGCAGCCCCGCGATGCCCGAACTTCCCTGCTCAGCAGCGTGCGTGTGACGTCATCACGCCGCTGCTGAGCAGGGAAGTTTGGGCATCGCGGGGCTGCACTGTGAGCTTCCGGCCTGTGTGACAGTCTGTGCCGGAAGCTCACGCCGGCCCTGCATAGGGTAACCTTCCTTCCCAGCCTGCCTCTGTCCCTGCCGGCCGGCTAATCCCCCGCCCCCCCCCCGCTGGTCCCTCTGCCTCCCCCCCCCGCTGGTCCCTCTGCCTCCCCCCCCCGCTGGTCCCTCTGCCCCCCCGCTGGTCCCTCTGCCCCCCCGCTGGTCCCTCTGCCCCCCCCCGCCGGTCCCTCTGCCCTCCCCCCCCCGCTGGTCCCTCTGCATCCCCCCCCCCGCTGATCCCTCTGCATCCCCCCCAGCTGGTCCCTCTGCCCTCCCCCCAGCCGGTCCCTCTGCACTTCCCCCCCCCCCTGCTGGTCCCTCTGCCTCCCCCCCAGCTGGTCCCTCTGCCCCCCCCCCCACTGGTCCCTCTGCATCCCCCCCCAGCTGGTCCCTCTGCATCCCCCCCCCCCCGCCGATCCCTCTGCATCCCCCCAGCTGGTCCCTCTGCACTCCCCCCCCCCCCCCCCCTGCTGGTCCCTCTGCCCCCCCCCCACTGGTCCCTCTGCCCCCCCCCCCACTGGTCCCTCTGCATCCCCCCCAGCTGGTCCCCCTGTGCCCCCCCCCCCCGGCTGGTCCCTCTGCCCCCCCCACCCCCGCTTGGTCCCTCTGCCCCCCCGGCTGTTCCCTCTACCCCCCCCCCCCCCCCCCCCGGCTGCTCCCCTGCCACCCCAGCTGCCCTCCCATCTCCTCCCCCTGCTCCCCCTGTTGTCCCAGCTGCTCCCCCTGTTACCCAGCTTCTCTGCCACCCCTAGCTGCTCCCCCTCCCCCTGTCGCCCCAGCTTCTCCCCCTGTTCCCCAGCTTCTCCCCTCCCTGTTTACCCGACTGCCCCCCTGTCGCCCCAGCTGCTCCCCCTGTTCCCCAGCTTCTCCCCCTGTCGCCCCAGGTTCTCCCCCTGTCACCCCAGCTTCTCCCCCTGCCACCCCAGCTGCCCTCCCATCTTCTCCCCCTGCCACCCCTAGCTGATCCCCCTCCCCCTGTCGCCCCAGCTGCTCCCCCTGTTCCCCAGCTTATCCCCCTCCCCCTGCCACCCCATCTTCTCCCCCTGTCGCTCCAGCTTCTCCCCATTGCCCCAGCTGCTCCCCCAGCTTCTCCTGCTCCCCCTGTCACTCCAGCTACTCCCCAGCTTCTCCCCCTATCACCCCAGCTGTTCCTCCTGCCATCCCCAGCTGCCTCCCTTCCCCAGTTACCCCCAGCTGCCTCCCTTCCCCAGTCACCCTGCTCTGCCCGCCTGCAGACGAGTTGTGGTCGGAGAAGTCATCATGATGCTGCACCATATGGAGAAGAAAGAAAAAAGTGAGCGACGGCAATCGGAGAAGACGTCACCTGTGAGTCATTAGTAACTGCACTGTAATCACTTCTATAGTGTGCAGAGCCTGGGTACCATTGGGGTCTAAATGGGTCAGTGTATGGTTTGCGGTAGTGTACTGACACAGCCCCGCGGTCACTACAGTACACTAGCACAAACTTTTAAACTAAAATGCAACTACAACAGCTGCAGGCACTACAACTCCCAGCATATCCTGAGGGCTGCAGACTTTCAGTACATGCTGGGAGTTGTAGTGCCTGCAGCTGTTGTAGTTGGGTCCTAGGTGCATCATACACTGGATGCTTTGTGGGAGATCAGAATACATAGATTTGTGGGGGCTCAGTGCAGGGAAGTGACCCCAGAACATCACTAATAGGGGATACAACAAAAACATCTCCCCCTATCCCCTATTAGTGATGTTCTGGGGTCACTTCCCTACACTGAGCCCCCACAGATCTATGTATTCTGATCTCCCACAAAGCATCCAGTGTATGATGCACCTTGGACCCAACTACAACAGCTGCAGGCACTACAACTCCCAGCATGTACTGAGTCTGCAGCCCTCGGGATATGCTGGGAGTTGTAGTGCCTGCAGCTGTTCTAGTTGGGTCCTAGGTGCATTATACGACATATAGGAATACATAGATCTGTGGGGGCTCAGTGCAGGGAAGTGACCCCAGAACATCACTAATAGGGGATAGGAGTAGATGGTTTTTGTTCTATCCCCTATTAGTGATGTTCTGGGGTCACTTCCCTGCACTGAGCCCCCACAGATCTATGTATTCTGGTCTTTCCCCAAGCCTCCTAGGACCTAACTACAAAAGCTGCAGGCACTACAACTCCCAGCATGTACTGACAGTCTGCAGCCCTCAGAGTATGCTGGGAGTTGTAGTACAGTGTAGACAGATGTATTGCTGGACCCTCAGGGCTGATGGTAGTCACCCACAGATTGCAGCCACCAGGAGACTCTGCACACAGTGATTTATTAAAGGGTTGTCCTCTCAGAGACTACAACTCCCAGCATACCCTGAGAGCTGTATAAATGGAGGGGGTTCTGAGATTTGTCACAGATACAGATAAATCCAGGAAAGGAGCGGGTCAGCATGTCGCGTTTCACTGGTTCTATATTGGTGGGCCCCAGGTCCCCCAGTCCGACACTGGACAGAAGCGGTCCCCAAATTAAGTCCCCGCCCTCCTTCCTTCCTCCATCACGTCTGATGATGAGAAGAGCGGGCATCAAGCAAAAGGGCACCCCAGTACTACTGACAGTCGGGGGGTGCCGCTCAGTAGTACTGGGTGCTGGAGTGCCGGCCTGCCAGCTGTGCCAGGGTATACACCATGCATGTAACCTGCCAGTGCCGAGGGGAAGGGGGCACTAGTTCGCCGGGGGGGGGGGGGGGGGGGGCGCCTCGGCATGCAAAGTGCCTAGGGCAGCATGAACTCTAAATACAGGCCTGTAGATGTATTCATTCAATAAAGCACTGTACACTACATTACATTACATTACATAGAAACCCATAGAAACAATAAAGTCCCATAGACTTCTATATAGAGAGCGCCCCCTGCTGGACACTCCATAGGAATTACACCCTGGGTCGTGACGTCACTTCTTCAGAGATATTTCTAACACTTCCTGATCTACTAAATTAAGGGAAATAGCTCTATATGTGCATTTCCCATAATTAATGTACATTAGAAATTTGTATAACTTTTCATAAGTAACAACATATCAAAAATTAATTTTGGCCGGACTTCTCCTTTAACAAGTCAAATAGCCTCCTGCTTGTGTCTTCATCATTCTTACTGGTCAATTATGCCCTTGCTGACAGAGCTGGCTCCTTCCTCTCCAGCTCAGTCTAGGGTTTCGACTTCACCAACTCGGTCTAGGGCAGGGGTACTCAACAACTTTTAGAAAAGGTCCACTTACTGGGATCTATTGTCAGGTGAAGGTCCGAGCTGAACATCAGTAGTAAACGTGTTGTTTTATTAACGTTTCACAAAGTTGTTAAACTATCTACATACAGAATTGATGTTTATTAGTGGGAAAACTGGCATCACCAGCCCTTATATAGTCCCCTTTGCGCTTCCCCTAGTAGTATATAGCCCCCTGTGCGCTCCCCCAGTAGTATATAGCTCCCTTGTGCACTCCCCCATCAGTATATAGCACCCCTGTACGCTCCCCCAGTAGTATATAGCCCCCCTATGAGCTTCCCAGTAGTATATAGCCCCCCTGTGCGCTCCCTCAGTAGTATATAGACCCCCTGTGCGCTATCCCAGTAGTATATAGCCCCCCGTGTGCTTCTCCAATAGTATATAGCCCCCCTGTGCGCTCCTCCAGTAGTATATAGCCCCCTGGTGCACTCCCCCAGTAGTATATAGACCCCCTGTGTGTTCCCCAGTAGTATATACCCCCCCTTGTGTGCTCCTCCAGTACTATATAGTTCCTTGTGCACTTCCCATTAGTGTATAGCCCTCCTGTACGCTCCCCCAGTAATATATAGCTGCCTGCTTTGTGCTCCCCAGTAGTATATAGACCCCTGTGTACTCCCCCTCCCATATAGCCCCCCTGTGTGTAGAGATAAACGAACCGGCCAAGGTTCGGGTTTGTATGAACCTGAACTCTCAGCTTCTCATTCCCGCTGTCTACCTGCTCTGTGGAGAGGGTGGATACAACCTTGAGGACCGCCGGGAAAACTGAGATACAGCCATAGCCATAGGCTGTATCCTAGTTTTCTAGGTGGTCCTCAAGCTGTATCGACCCTCTCCACGGAACGGGCAGTCAGCGGGAATCAGAAGCCGAGAGTTCAGGTTCATACGAACCCGAACCTCGTCTGGTTTGCTCATCTCTACCTGTGTGCTCCCCCAGTAGTATATAGACCCCCTGTGTGCTCCCCCCGTTTGTATAGAGACCCCCTGTGTGCTCCCCCCATTTGCAGAGACTCCCTGTGTGCTCCCCCTGTTTGTATATAGACCCCCTGTGTGCCCCCCGTTTGTATAGAGACCCCCTGTGTGCTCCCCCCGTTTGTATAGAGACCCCCTGGGTGCTCCCCCCGTTTGTATAGAAACCCCCACTGTGTGCTCCCCAGTATTATATAGCCCCCCTGTGCTCCCCCTGCCATATAGCACATAACATTAAAAAATAAACACTTATACTCACCTGGGTCCGGGCATCTCCTCTTCTCTTCCCCTCTTGTTACTGCACTGCAGCGGTCACAAGAAGCCGCTCTCCCCTTGTCCTGGTGCCGGTGGAGTGATGTCACTCAAGCGCCGGCACCAGAGACAGAGAGCGTCCTCTTGTGACCGCTGTGGCCACAAGAGTGACTGACCGGGAGGGAGCTGATGTCTCCCTCTCTGTCAGTGCCGCTGCGCTCGTTACGGATGTTCATAGTTACTCTGCAGAGGGGAGCAGCTCAGTTCATTGTACATGTAAACTGAGCTGCAGCAGGGGTCTGGACAGCTGGCCTCTGCCAGTTGAGAACCCCTGGTCTAGGGCTTCCCTTTCAACAGCTTAGTCTAGGGCTTCCCCTTCACCAGCTCAGTCTAGGGCTTTCCCTTCACCAGCTCAGTCTAGGGCTTCCTCTTCACCAGCTCAGTCTAGGGCTTCCCCATCTCCAGCTCACTCTGGGGGTTTCCCCTTCACCAACTCAGCCTAGGGCTTCCCTTTCACCAGCTCAGTCTAGGGCTTCCCCTTCACCAGCTCAGTCTAGGGCTTCCCCATCTCCAGCTCACTCTGGGGGTTTCCCCTTTACCAGCTCGGTCTAGGGTTTCCCTTTCACCAGCTCAGTCTAGGGCTTCCCCTTCACCAGCTCAGTCTAGGGCTTCCCCATCTCCAGCTCACTCCAGGGGTTTCTCCCTCTCTTGCTCTGTCTGAGGGTTTCTTCCTCTTTAGCTTAGTCTGGGGGTTTCTGCCTCTCCATCTCAGTCTGGCACTTCCCCCATCTCCAGCTCATTCTGGAGCTGCCCCTCTTCATCTCAGTCTGGGGTTTTCCCCCTCTCCATCTCAGTCTGGGGGTTTCACCTCTCCAGCTCAGTCTGGGGGTTTCCCCCTCTCCAGCTCAGTCTGGGGGTTTCCCCCTCTCCAGCTCAGTCTGGGGGGGTTCCCCCTCTCCAGCTCAGTCTGGGGGGTTCCCCCTTTCCAGCTCAGTCTGGTGCTTTTCCCCTCTCCAGCTCAGTCTGGGGGGTTCCCCCTTTCCAGCTCAGTCTGGTGCTTTTCCCCTCTCCATCCAGGCCTTTCTTCACTCTATCTCAGTCCGGGCCATTCTTAACTCATTTTGGGGATCCCGTCTCTTCAACTCAGTCTGGAGTTTTCTCACTCCACCTCATACTGGGACTCCTTTCTCCTTTTAAACACTGTCCGGGGTTCCTACCTTTTCAGTGCAGCCTCAGGCCCCCTCTGCCTCCACCCTGTTTTTATGTGTTTTTGTTTTTTATTTAGAGAGAAAAGTAAAGTCTTGAAAACTGAAGTAATAAATGCAGAATCGATCATTTTCTAAAGTAGATTGTCACTACTACCTTTCAGCTCATTTGCCTCTTTTGTTTTGCACATTTGGGCTGCGTTCACACTACGTATATTTCAGTCAGTATATGTATATTTCAGTCAGTATTGCAACCAAAACCAGGAGTGGATTAAAGACACAGAAAGGATCTGTTCACACAATGTTGAAATTGAGTGGATGGCTGCCATTTAATGGCAAATATTTGCTGTTATTTTAGAACAACGGCTGTTGTATTGAAATAATGGCCGTTATTTACTGTTATATGGCGGCCATCCACTCAATTTCAACATTGTGTGAACAGATCCTTTCTGTGTTTTTAATCCACTCCTGGTGCTGGTTGCAATACTGACTGAAATATACTGACTGAAATATACGTAGTGTGAACACAGCCTTACTCCTATAGTATACACATACACATAGTATTTCAGTCAGTATTTTGATCAGTATTTTTTCAACCAAAACCAGGAGTTGGTTGAAAACACAGAAACTGCAAATCTTTCCATTATAATTTTTCTCTGCTGTTCCACTTCTGATTTTGGCTACAAGTAGGGACCAAAATACTGACCAAAAGCATACTGTGCTTGAACATAGCCTGAATTTGTTTTCTACTGAATTGATGCCCAAGATGATAGGCACATCTGCAGATTTGCCGTAAATAAGATAATATTCCAACAAGATTTTTATGTGTACTGTTTGGCAGAATATGTGCATTCTGCTTCTATATTCACATGTAGCTTCCCACAAGCCATATCCCATTGATTTCAGGTGGAAATGCATATGATAGTTGTCACGTTGTGTATTTCTACAGTTTATTTAAAGTGTGTCTCTACTTTTTTTTCCTATGTAGTTTATTGGGCTGTAAAAAGAAAAGTGCATACAAGAAAACAAAACTGAAATGTATTTTGATACTGATTTCAAGAGACATGCACTGTAAACTACACATACATACATACATACATACAGTATATGCCGTGTGACCATAGACTTTATCTATATTTTGTTGATTCAAGAAGATGAGTTCTAGAGAAGTATTCTGTCTTCTGTGGTTATCCTGGGATCCAAGTCTGATGCATTCTCCCTGAAATCTTCTCACTGGGAACCATGATTTGTAGTTCTTGTTTTGAAATATTTGTCAAGCAGAACAAAGCACAACCATCTGTGAGTGATGCCTTAGAGTATACACATAGACACACAGATAAATATTGTTCTACTCTATTCACCCCTCCCCATATACACACACGCACACACTCTTTTACTGTATTCATTAGTGTGCCTGTCTGTGCAGTTCCCCCCTCCCCCATGTAAGCTGCTGTTTCTGAATGACATAAACTAATATATGTCTTTGCGTTACTATACTTGATTCTGCAGTTTTTTTACCCATTTTATATAACAGGGATTCTGATGAGGAGAAATGAAGGAATACAAGATGGTCCGGAAAGCAACATTTAGGCTGGCTTCACACTGCCTTAAAGGGAACCAGTCACCCAGGATGCGGACGCAGAGCCTGCCCGACCCCCGGTGCAGCCCAGGATACTTACCCTTTCCTGCAAGTCCCGCTCCTGGAGCCGGTCCCGGGACAGAGATATCGGCGCCCAAAGCTGAGCGCGCGCTGTATGCTAATCAGCAGAGATGAGTCTGATGCCCATAGAGAATGAATGGAGCCGTCATTCTCTATGGGCATCAGACTCATCTCTGCAGCGCGCACTCATGGCTTCCGACGGGGATATCTTTGTCCCAGGACCGGTTCCAGGAGGAACCCGGTTCCAGCCGGACTTGCAGGAAAAGGTAAGTATCCGGGGCTGCACCCGGGGGTCGGGTGGCCTCTGCGCCCGCGTCCCGGGTGACAGGTTCCCTTTAAAATCCTGGAAAAATACCAATAAAAACGCTATAGCTTTTTTAAACTTTTTTTTCCGCAAAAATGCCAGAGTACAAATGTTAGCTGGAAGTCAATGGAAGTTTATGATGTGCCTCACACACACAGGTTTTATTTTGGTGTGGCATTTTTCTCTCCTCTTTGGTGTTTTTGAGGTTTTTTTTGGCAGTGTTGTCAAAACGGGTGTGATTTTTTTTTTTTTTTTTGGGGGGGGGGGGGACTTCAATGGGGTTGTTTCAAAAACACCATTGCTGAGCTTATGGCATTTTTGTCATCTTTTGTGGTCCAGCAGCTAGGTCATGTGATGGCAGAGGAAAAAAAAAAAGATCACTCACACATAAAGTCCAAAACACTAGAAAAGATGAAAATGTATATATATTTTTTTTTTACTTTGAGTTGGCTTCCTGATATCTACCCTGTATTTTCTTTTGTCTGTACAGTAATGCAGAGAATTTGTTGTTCTCGCACCCATCTCTTTATTTTGAAGACTTCTGTTTCCTGCTATGTTGCAGCAGAAGCTTAAATGCAAAGCATCAATTTTTAAGGGGTTATCCAATGTTTTACAAAATTTACTGGTACTGCCTTTAAAGGATAGAATAAGAACACTGGGGCACATTTATTAAGATGTGCCCCTGGCATACGCCACAGAGTAGGCGCAGATTGTGGACTTCTCTGTGGCGTACACCGGCCGTAACCCCCGCTCGCCTGGTGGGTCAGGGGCAGGAGAAGGTGTGGCCTCCTCCTGCAACTCATTTAACCAGGCACAAATTTACACCTGCCCCCTGCATGACACTTTTCAGTAAGCACCCGGCACGCTAGGGAACAGCAGTAATGACCAATCTCTTTGACATGAATCTGTAGTAGTCTAATAATCACCATCTAGTCAAGGGCCCATATCCCAGGTCTTAAATCTCGAGGGAATAGAAATAGCTATGAGTACATTCTTCAGATCTGTGCAACAATGTGCAAAGTTCAAGGGATAAGTGATCTCAAAGTAACTTAAAATACCGAGAGACGTCTCAACTGATGTTGTGCAAATTTCACAAATTCTTACAGGAGTGTTCCAGCAGAGGGTCGGGCGCTCTCTTCATACATAACTTACATATAGATTTATTTTACTTTGAAACTTGAAAGTTTCTACAGTTTCTATGGTGACTTGATGCACCTTTTTGTTTCCATGGCAACTACTTGAGGATTTTTTATTTATTTATTTTTTATATTCTGAGGTACATTCCTTAGTTGCTATGCGGTGATGTCCCCTTGGGAGATGGATGTGACAGGCACAGGAGTGTGACGGGAATACAGGCTGCCCAAGGCAAAGAGTGTCACTCACCTGGGAAGATAGAAAACACTGTCAAATACACAGGGGAGGATGAGACTGCATTATCTAATAGACAGTGGAAGAAGAGACTTCTGTACCTCATGAGTATATAAGAGATACATGGGACTGAGAGACTGCACTAATACACCATGCAAGAAGAAACGATTACACCTGACAGGTATAGGAGAGATTGCACTGTGCTACCTGATGTATAAGAGAATAATAGTCTGCCATGCCTAACTGGTGTATATGAGACTACACTCTTATTACATATTGTCAGAGGAACAGGAGACAGAGGACACTTCCCATGCTGAGACTGGAGCAGGGATCAAGACATGTTCACTTCTGTATTTTGAGATTTTTTTTTTGTTTCATCCATAAGAAAGAATGTTTCATTCTACCAGACAGAAGAGGAAAGAATCATACTGTCAAATATGGTTGGAAAGGAATATGCCATAACCAACAATGTGAGTGTAATTAAAACCTAGGAGAGTCATGCTTTGTTTACCTTTTTTTTTATTAAAGGGGTAGTTCACAAAAATGTTTTCTTTCAAATCAGTTGGTGCCAGAAAGTGCCAGAGAATTGTAATTTACTTCTTTTAAAAAATCTCAAGTCTTCCAGTTCTTATCAGCTGCTGTATGTCCTGCAGGAAGTGGTGCATTCTTTCCAGTCTGGAGAGCAGAAGAGGTTTTCTATGGGGATTTGTTACTGCTCTGGACAGTTCCTGACATGGACAGAGGTGGCAGCAGACAGCTGTGTCAGACTGGAGACAATACACAACTTCCTGTAGGACATACGGTAGCTGATAAGTAGTGGAATACTTGAGATTTTACAATAGAAGTAAATTACAAATCACTGTCACTTTCTGCCATCAGATGATTTGAAAGAATTTTTTTTTTTTTTTTGGTAAACTTTGGGTGATGTACACACTTTATTTGTCAGAGGTATAATATGAGCATAGAAGGCACATATTATAACATATTAATAACAAAATTGCATTTTCTGCTGATATATCCTTATGATTCGATTACGTAAATTCTTATATATGTTCTTTCATCTTCTTAAGATTCTTTGTCTGTTGTGCATGTGCACAAATCCAAAGATCTATGGAAAAACTAAAACTTCCCATGTGGTGGGTATGAAGTTACAATTCTGCCGCAGGCTGCGGTCTACTGTTTCAGATGGTTGGGTACAGGATTCTTTTCAGCTGTCTACTCATTACTGTAGTTATAAGCAAGACAATACAATCTTATTATTCCAGGGCAGCACTTCTCACTCTTATCTCAACTAATGCCATGACCCAGATGCATCCGTCACTTGGTGCCAACTTACAGCAAAGCCTTCTCCCTACCCAGGACCCACATCCCCATTATAACCCCCGCAGGGTGTCAGCACAGACGACCATAAACACATTTAGTGTAAATGAGGGAATTACATGTCATCGCTCTAATGACAATGGAGGATAATGGTCCTCAGTGTGGCCCCTCTCCTTCTGTTTTACACATGGACCAGGGCTGTTATCTGAGGCTGACAGAGGCCTGGGAGTCTTCCTGTTCCTGAGAGGCCGCACTCCTGGCCATGGTCATGCCATTCCTAGACTTCCCTTGAAGCACATTCCTCATGGGGGTCCTGATGAGCTTGTTTAGAAAAATGAGTCCTGTGAATGAGGCTTTGTCAGGGGATGGCGGAGGGCGGACAGGGGTTTGTTTTTGGTCTGTCAAGTGAAACATGGAATTCCTCAGTCAATCAGCTGGCAATCTGTTTTAATTAATCATCATTGTGTCTAAAACCTGGGGACAGTGATGAAAGGAGAGGGGAGAAATTTTATATAAACACCCCCTGGGGAGCGGAAATCTGTTATTAGCCCCAGTGATTACTCTATGCCACACACTAAGGAGGTATACCTAGGTGGAATACATGCAGATGTGTTCAAGAGCAAAAAAAAAAAAAAAGATTCCATCCTCTTTGTCGAGTTTGTACCCAATTTTCTAGACAGTTGTAAGCTTTGCTCTGCACTGATATAGGAGCAGTGAATGGACTTTGCATAGACAAATGTGATTTTTAGAATAAACTCTATGGCACATGTTCTGCATAGTCATATTGGTCAACATTCAGTTTCCTGGAGACACGTTTAGTTAAAGGGGTTTTTCCTGGCAAAATGTGTTGATAAGTTACTTTGTAAATAGGTCATCATCAGCTCAGTGGGGGGCTGTCACTTGACACCCTCTTCGATAAGCTCTCTGCCATTGCTGTGGCACCATCATACAGACAGGAAACAAAGAGTGCTGTACATTGTGTGGTGGCCATGCTGGGTTACAGCATGGGAGTGAATAGAAGCTAAACTGCAGTAACCCAGAAGGGGCACTAAGCAGTATGTGGAACTATTGCTTTCTGCTCTGTTTCACTGTGTACACTAGTGCCACAGCTCTGGCAATTAGCTGACTGGTGAGGGTGCCAGATGCCAGACCCCCATTGATATTAATTACCTATTATTAGGATGGACCATCAATAACTTTTGCCCAGAAAACCCATTTAATAGAAAAAGAAAAAAAGCTGGATGTCAGTTTTTAAAGACTTATTGGAGGAATTTACTAAAACTGTCTAATTCATAGACAAGTGCAAACATAGGGCCGAATATTGGTGATGAGCTCATTTACCTGATAATCAGCGGCCAGTGATCAGATAGATGATAATAGTGGATAGAAGGGTCAGGAGGGATGGATTTGCAATGCGGCTTACCCCTTCCTATGGAGAACACATATATTTTGGTTGTGTTGATTGTTCATGTGCATAGGAAAGCCAGGAGAGATAACTGTCAATGAATATGTATGAGCCAAATAGACCAAATATAGGTTTTTAATGTTGCATTTATGTGAAGTCCCTTTCCTGGTAAGTCACACCTCTATCCCAGGCAAGGTGCAACAGCATCTGCAACACAGTAAATATGGTATAAGTTATGCAGTTATCTTTTGGCAGTTTACACCAGAATATGGATGCATTTGCAGAAGATAATTTGCCCCATTAACTTCCATTTACTGAGAGGGTATTTTGAATTTTGGGGAACTTTTTGAGTAATTTTATTCTCCAAAGACCGTTATAAAACATATGATGTTCCCCTCGTCTCAAAAGATGGAGATCATATGATAGTGGCATCATGTACGGTCCACATTCCTCATGTCTATATTTTGTCTGAGTTGTAGATTAGTAGATATCAGAGAGCACGTGTGTCCCCTTCTGAGCTTCAGAATTCCATGTTCGAACTCTCTGCTGTGTTTTGTGAAAATCCTAAAACAAATTTACAGATCTCCTGGACCAAAATAAGAGGGGTTGTCTATTAATCGCCCCCTGGAATATACTACGATACTGTAGATTAACCTCCTGCCATGTCCTGCTGGGGAGGTCTACTAATAAGAAGTATAGTAAGGATCTGTGTTAAAGGGCATTTTATAAATGTGTTACAACTTAAATGGGGGCACCAGTTTGGATCAACCTTTTTCAGGTCAGGGTATACATAAGCATGTCATCTGCAACAATTACAGCTGCTTGGAAACAGAATGCTATCTGCAGGTCTCCACAAGAACTCTTCACGAGACTGTGGCTATTAGGCTGTGTTCACATGCCGTTTTTTCTTTTTTTTTTAAATAATGTCCATCATTTTGAGTTCAAAATTACATCAGTCATTTTGCGTTTTGGGCACTCGTCATTACAGTGACAGCTGCTGGTACATTATTCTAGTTCAGGGCCTTTTAGGTGGGGTTCTTTTTTAAAGGTCCATTGAATTTAAAAGTAAAGACAGTGAAAGGACGGTGAAAGAAAAGTGCGGGTGAACAACAAAAAAATAACGTCCGCTGTTTCTAAAAAAACGCTTGCAAGTAACTGTCATGAACACTAATTTGATGTCTGTGCAAACAACGTTATTTAATACACTATGTGCATTCGGTGGCCGTCATTCCATTGACTTCTATGCATTCCAGATGCAACAGATGTTAGTTTTTGAAGAAAAAGCAGACCACTTTTTCTCTTTTTCTTTTACTTAGTTTAAACATAGCCATATATTGATGTCCCAAATGTAATCCGCCCTCCTCTTTTACTCCCTCATGTATTTTAAATTGGGGGGGTGAAGTCTGGTGTGGTAACTATCATTTTGGGATATTCCCCTATATATTATGTGGACCTTCAATTAGAGGAGCAGATAACGCAAATGTAAGATGATAACGGAACTTCTTTTCCCTCATTATATTAATGCAACAGGCCCCAGTATTGCATCAGTCGCCATCATAGCAAAAGAAGGTAACTGGATGAGACCAAAGTCACTTCCTGCGACTTTCCTTTAGTCTGTCATTCCTTTACACTAAGATTCCTAAACTCCATCTGTTCCTTATAATTACAAGTAGCTGTTGACAAGATAAGTATCCAGAGCAGAGCATTCTGGGAATATCCTCATGAGGTCAGTGCTGTAGGGTCAGGTCTAATGAGAAGTGATATAATGCTGCAGGTACAGGGGGGGCGTGGGAAAATGTTGAAGTGCATGCAACAAGGTGCATGAGCTGTATGTAAAGAGTGTGCGAGTGTATGAGGGATGACTGTGCGGAATGCTTGGGTGATTGTAGCGCAGATATAGCAGATCCAGAGAATGTAACAGAGGCCTCTGTGGATACAATATCACCTTGTTCTCCTCCGTGTGTCACATGTATCGCTCTGTGCAGAATCACAGGCACAGATGGTACAATGCATTAAGATTGTGCCCTTTGTGGGTGGATGGACACTTGAGTCCTGATGAGACCTGCAGATTGGAAATGATCAGATCAGGATGTTCTGTATTCAGGTTTGTTTCCTTCAGTCTCTTCCTTTTGTAATTTAGTAACAACATGTACTATGTGGGGTGAGATATTTTCAAATTATGGGGCAATTAAAGGGAATATTACACCAATACTGTATTTACTAAAGAAAACCAGATCCAGATATGAAACATAATTTTTTTCAGCCTGCATTGTGTCTATGATTACAGATTTCTTTGCTATTTGTCCCCCACAGAATTAAAGGACATCAGCCATCTTGCCTGAGCTGCTGTTCACGTTTTTTTTTTAGTTTAACAAAGTTTCTATGTTGAAGTTCAGGGTGGCATAAAACAATCAAAAGGAAGCTTACCTACTTTGATGGCCAGTGCATCCTAACCCTTGCTGAGCAGCACTTCCTGCTCTTATGTTGACACAGACAAAGCAATCATTTAGCCATTCACTAGGAGTGACCCAGAATTCCAAGAAATTCTTTAAGCAATAATTGTGAGGAGTTTTTTTACACTTCTGTTGAGGAATTTAGGCTCCACCTGGAGGGTTTTTGAGCATAAATTGCCTGTTTAGCATGTACAGTACCTGTAGTTTCAAAAGATTTCTGAAAACCTGGCTGTTAGATTAAACATACAGAGTGGTTACGAAGTGATGACAAAGTCATTTTAGTTTGTTTGCTGCTGTTATCGAGCCCTTTTAAGCCTCCTGCATGGTGCTCAGCTATCTCTCATTCTCTCCAGAAAAGGGGCGGGACCAGAGCAGGACTGCTTGCCAGGGGTATACACACAAGTACTTTCTTTCCCTTAGTTGCCTGGCCAGTCACTACCACCTACTCCTTGCTGCCATGCCATGATATAGTGTTGGTGAAAGTGCACTGAACTAAATAGACTGGCACTGTGCTTGGGTATGATTTTACAAATCACTAGATATTCAAAGAAAAAAAAATCCCTACATTTAGCAATTGTTACTTTGACCAATGTGTCTTAAGATACCCATACATGTTTTTCTTTTAATGGCCTCACCCGCCGCTTGCAGCAGGTTAGGCTATCAGTATAAGGTGTATGGCGCCCTTCCAACCGTCTGGCAACAGATGATGAAATAAGTCACAGCTCTCTGGCTGCAGCTTAAAGGAGAAGTCCAGCAAAAACATTTATTAAAGTATTGTATTGCCCCCAAAAGTTATACAAATTACCAATACACACTTAATACAGGAAATGCTTATAAAGTGCTCTTTCCCTGCACTTACTGCTGCATCAAGGCTTCACTTCCCGGATAAAATGGTGATGTCACAACTCGACTTCCAGAGCTTCTCCTTTAACCCTCTTCTCCCCATAGAGAACACAGGAGCGCACGGCCATGCCAGTTATTGAAGGTGTATGGCCACCTTTATTGTAGCTCGATTATTGCTCTATGTAGGTCACTTCTATGCAATAATTAGTCTTGCAACACAGAACATGCCTAGAAGTCTCTTTTCTATAGAAGGTTCTTCTTTGCCTTCTATCGTCAGCCACAGCAAAGTATATTAACTACTCCTCTTTGCTATGTCATGACAAAGTAATGGTGGCACAGGCTCCCTTTCTGTCTACCTCCCTCCTTCACATAGTAGTTGCTAAGTCCTGCCTCCTCTTCCTTTGGTCTGTTACTAGAGATATAAGACAAACAGACCGCTTATCTCAGGGAGACCAGCCAAACGATAACACTGCTGGCTGCTAATGAAAGCACTCAATGCAGTGAAATCCTAGGTGCAATGCCCCCTGGGAAACATGAATATGCAAAAGAAGAGCCTGTGGAGCCTCACTGAATAGTCTCAGATATCCCTCTGGGAAGGACCCAGCCAAGGGGTGGCTTCTGTAAGGAAACCACCAAAACCACCATATTAAGTGGCCCTATAAGTCAATGTAATGACAAGGGAAAAACCAAGGCCAGGTATCCATCCACAGACATCTGTTTCAGGGTGTTGCCCCTCATCAGTGTGGAGCAGGATTCTGGCTAGGTGGGAGCAATGCCTAGTAGAGCCATAAGAGAAACGGATCGCTGATCTCAGGTAGATCAGCCAAAAGATAACACTGCCGGCTGCTAATGAAGGCGCTAAATGCAGTGAAATCCTTGGTGCATATTCATATTTCCCAGGGGGCAATGCACCTAGGATTTTACTGCATTGAGCGCTTTTGCAGACTATTTAAAATAAAAAACATGATAAATATAGAGCCATTACATGAGTAATCATTGCACAGGTGTGATGAAAGTGAGGATGACCATGATGTACTGTTGGTGTCACAGGGAGAACATGGGACTACAGAGTTTAGTGAAGAGAGTAACTTATAAACCATTGCTACAAAAACAGCGACAGGACATGAAAACTCTTGAATAAAATTAGCAAATGGAGCTAGTCGCGCAGCGGGTGTCACAAGCTGAAAGTAGGGCACACGTAGTGTCACTGAGCACAGAGTTCCACAGAGTGGGGGAGTCGGATACGCTTCAGTCAATATGACCTGAATTAGACACAGTAAGTGGGAACTGTAAATGAAAGAGACTTTAAACCAGATCAGATGCTGCAGGAGTCTGTTTGATGTGTCCTGCATCAATATGTATCACGGAGCAGCTCAAAGAGAGCAGAAAGAAGGGGTGGGGGTGTCAGGGGGGAGGTGGAAGATACAACCAGGAAAATCTGATAAAAGAGGCCACAAGATAAGACGGGGAATGTCACAGGTGGATTGTATCTATTTCCTGGCAGGTAACACGGGAGATAAGGTGATCACATTTGCGGCACAAGCCTATGTGTCCTGGGGGCAACTGATGACCTCATGATTGCAGAGGAGAATGGGAGGGTCATTCTATAATGAAGCAATTGATGACCTCATCACAGCAGAGAAATGAGGGGAAGGGATCATACTTTAATGGTGGGCAATCAGTTACCTCATCCAGCAGCAACGTATTGGGGGGAAGGGTCATTTAGTAATGGGGGTATTGATTGACCTCATGCCAGGAGGGAATAAGGGAAGGGTTCATTTTATAACAGGGGGCAATTGATTACCCCATCATAGCAGAGAAGTATGGGGATCATCTTTTAATGTAGCAATCAATTAACTCCTCACATAAGAGAAATGGAGGGAATTCATCCTTTAATGGGGCATTAATAGAGACCTCATACCTGTGGGGTGGGTGTCATCTTAAAAAGGGCAATCAATTACCTCATTACAGCAAACATAGGAGGGGCAGTCTTTCTGTAACATCAAATCTATGACATCATTATAGTTGAAAATAGGGGAGAGGAATTATCCTATAACAGGGTGGTCCATGACCTCCTTATAGCAGAGAGTAGGAATGCATTCTTTTCATTAACATCAGAGGAGAAAGGAGCGAGCGATCTTCTTTTAATAAAGTATAATAATAAAAATAATTTTAAAAAAGTTAGCTGGTGGGAGAAAATGGGGGACACGAGGAGGATGGTAAATGCAGGAGCGGGGAAGAAGCAGAGAAACAAGGGGATAATAGGGAGAGATAAGGGAAGTATAATAGGAGGCAGACAGAGGACAATGATTAATGTGAGCAGCAGAGAGGGATGAGCGGGAAGAAGACTGTGAGTGGGGAAGATAAGAGGTACATGATAAGATGTGGTCTAGACAGCAGGGTGCAAAATAAATCATCTCCTGGGGGAAGGTGCAAGATTGGAACAAGGGAATTTTGTCTAAACAATTACATTGGTTCCCTATAAAGGATGCTTATGATAGGAATGGCCTACAATGTGTGAAACTACCCAGATCAGAAAATCCTGTTAAAAAGAGTCTCTAGTCCTTCATCAAGTTGTTGGACATTTGCTTCTGAAATTTCTTAGTTATTGCTGTTTCTAGGAAAGCTGGGGGGCAGGTAATATGGCTTCTATTACTGTTCTTCTAGGGTTGGTTGTCACCCAGCTTTACCACAATCCTGAATGTGTAGTAGTTAAGCAACAATGTGACCGTGGGATAATAAATCCTGGTGTGATTGGGCACATTTGTGATCCAGGACGCCAGGAAAAGTGTGCGTCATCCTCTGTGGGAGCTGTAATGATGCCGTCTTGGTTGTCACCCAGCTGTCACAGACATATATAAGAAGGGGCTGAATGGAATTTGCACTTTGACAGCAGGCGGCAATTTAAGGATTTATATTTTCTGGGTACACGCTCTTAATATCTGTCATAATCTGTTTTCAGACACTACTATTTAGATACTGTATCTCTGGAAGATCCCAGGAACAATCAGTGCTGCTACCTGGTGGCACATCCTGGTTGCTGGCCTCTTCCCTACTTCTCTCCAGTGTGTGACGGAATATTCTGGGTGCCTGGATCTCTCATCCTGTCATCCTGTCATCCTGTGACCTGCTCATAGTCACACTGGAAAATGAAGTGTGCATCCCTAAAGTGGTAGTCACCCCATAACCCTGCCCCTTGGTGTGTGTGTGTGTGTGTGTGTGTGTGTGTGTGTGTGTGTGTGTGTGTGTGTGTGGATTATGGTTAGGGTTATTCTATATTCTCCATAAAAGCGTGAAGGGTTTTGTAAGGGAAATTGGATTAGAGAAACATACCTGCTGTCTTCAAAATCCACCTTTTTTCTGTCTTCAGGGTTGGGTATTACTGTTCAGTTCAATTCATTTCAATTGAACTGAACTGCAATACCACACTCACACTAAGGACAAGAGTGATGCTGTTTTAGAAGATTTTTTTATTAAATCTTGGATAATGCCTTTAAATTTAACCATAAAGGGAATCTCCACCAATTTTTTTGAGCTCTAAATCCTTGACAGACACTGTTACGTCATAAGACTGCTTACCTATGGTCACCACTAGGGGCAGCATTGGTACTTTTCTTACTGCACACTGTTAAGATGGGTTTTAAGATTTAATTTAACAAGCGGCAAGAAGAGATTATGGAAATGGTTAGTGATGAAACACAAAGATAGGAACTTATCATCTGCATTGCACTGTAAAATTCGGAAATTGGGCACTTTTTTACACGTTAGCTTAGTCTGTGATATGTATAAACGTAGGAATGCCTTTATGCCATGTTTTTGCTTATGTATACTGTTCCAATCATTACCATAATTATACAAAATTAAGGGGTGTGGTTTGGTTGGTATAGCGCTGTATAACTCAGTTTATGACTTTATGATCTCACCAGCTCCCTAGTAGTGTCCTCACTAGAAAACATTTCTCTGCAGCATCCTCTGCACAACATTTACCAACAAGCATGCCTCTTTTTGTAAATTTAGTGCGTGAATAATCCAACATGGTATTGGCTACTAAAAGTGTTGCTCATGTATAAGATGCATTACAACTCAAATGATACATTCCCCCATAGACTAAAGGTCTCGATAACCTTTATACTGATGTATAAGGCATCTTAAAAAAAACTATTGAACTTTTCATGACATAATTGCCCTAATTTAAATCTGACGCTGGTCCTTTAATAGGAGCATAAGTAATCATTGGATTTATGATTTTTTTTCCAGCAGCTTTTGAGTTAAGTATCTTTTACAGTCTCCTATAAAAGTGCCGTAAGTATTCCAGTTAACCTATTGCCTGGAGGGGACATGTGGCATCATTTTACACTGCCTCTCCCTCCATAAAGCGCACCTCACCAGCCTCTGCTCCGTATGACCTCACTGACACTCCCTTATCTCTGTGGTTTTGGGGTTTGTACAGATTTATTTCTGTCCTCATGACTGCATAAAGCAATGGCTGCTGATCCCACCCCCTACTTCTCATTCCATGAATGGTTGATGTGTAAGAAACTGTTACCTTTGTCCTTTGAGATCCAACACACACTGCAGAGAACTTCCTTCTATTGGACATCTATACATTTTTGTGGGGGGAGGATAATCAGAAATATGGTGCCCTCCCCTGTCTAGAGGAGGGACTGATGGAGCCAGGAACCTGTGTGAATGGCAGTGTATAATAGGGGGGTTACAAAGTTGTGCTCCCACGAGCCCCAGCAGAATAGGACGTTATGATCTCATTGGCTGCTCCTAATCCCCCATGCTGGGGTATAATGGCAATGAGTGGGGTTGGCTTTCCAGGACTGAATAGATGTTTTATACAAAGTGGTTTCCCACAAAACTTATCCCACACAGATGAGAATCCCGAAAAACACAGAGACGCAATTAGAGACATGTCTGTTAGCAGGGAAGTTACTTAACCCCTTAGCTGCTGGCTGGCTTTATATTTGATCTGTATTGGAAGTAACGCTGTAAATCTGGAGGTCAGCTGGGGTTATAGGCAAGGGACACAGAGGGACAATAGGACAGGACTTGTTTTTTATACATTCTAAACATCAGGAGTAAGTAAGATCTGCAATAATCAATGACACATTAACACTTGGAAGAGTCAGTGTGTTAAAATCATTGCATCAGGAATTTGGCTTTGACAATAAATCTAGAACATGATGATGGGTCTGGAACTTGAAACTGGCTCTGGAATATGTAGGCATGGAACCTTTCTGTTATGATGAGTCGTATAGGCCAAGTAAATGGATAAATGGATAAAGATAAGCAGTTCATCCTATGATTAATTAATTGTGTTGTAAAAATATTAGAGAAAGAGCCCTATTCCACCGGATGATTATCGTTCAGATTAACGTTAAATCGTTCGAATCTAAACGATAATCGTTCGTTTGAAATGCAGTTAACGATTAACGACCGAACGAGAAATCGTTGATCGTTTTATAAGACATGGACCTATTTTTATCGTTGCTCGTTCGCAAAACGTTCTCAAATCGTTCGCATTGAATAAGACATCGTTCGGTTGTTCGCAATAGATACGAACGCAATAGCGCATAAATAGCGAAGAAAAATTATCGCAATTACGATCATAAGTAACGATTATCGTTCCATGGAAATGAGTGAACGTTTTCAGGTCTTTCGCAATAGCGGTCGTTTGAGATCGTTAATCGTTAATGATTATGCAAACGATAATCGTCCGGCGGAATAGAGCCCAAAGACGAGTGACAATCAGTGTGTCTCCCCAAATTAGGCTGATGTCACGAGCAATGTTTTTTTTTAATTTTTGGAAAAGCATTGCAGTTTTTGTGGCAGTGTTTTTTTGTTTTTTTTTTAACCAAAGCAGGGAGTGGATTCAAGATGAATTTGAAAAATGAAGGGAAGACTTAAGGGCCCTAGGTTTTGAAATGGGATCAATTTACTGCCTTTACACCATTATGGCACAATTTTGAAATACATAATTTAGATTCTAGAGGGGAGGAGTCAGAGGTGTAACTAGAAGTGGCCAGGCCCCATAGAAAACTTTTTAAATACCCCACAACACCACCGATGGCCTCGCCCCTGTGATGTCATAGTCGCAAAGAGCCCGCCCCCTCAGTGGCCATTGGTATTGGCCAACCTAGAGGAGGTGTGGCCTAGACCTTTAAGCTGTCCTGTTCAAATGGCCATCGAGGGGAGTGGCCTAAGAGTCAATGACGTCATGGGGGCAGGGCCAACAGAGGCATTGTGGGCAGAGCAAAGTGGTGATTCACCCATGAAGCCCCGCCCAGATAGCACAATCCGCAGATGATAAAAGATCACTTTTTACTGGAACAAGCACCATGACGTATGATATAAAATAAGGTGTCAAAACTGCAAAATTTACCTTTTACACCTGTGTAGAGATGTCATAATGCAAAAAGGGGGTGACAGTGTCACTTTAAGACTAGTATACTCATACACTAGTCTTGATAAATGTCCCCTTTTCTGTCCAGACTCTAATGAAATGAATAAGTGGGATTTAATTGCCAGTTGGAAAAAGACGCATGCTGCCGTGCTCACCACCCTGGCTATATTTTAGGATCGGATCTCATCAGTGAGACAATCAGTGCAATCACCACGTGCCACGCCCCAATAGCCATGTGGTCCTGCCCCTTTGTCAACCCCTTGACAAGGGCAGACACTGAAACGCACATCCAGATACTGGTATATATCACTGGTAATCAATCTGTCTGTGTATTTTTTTACATGATCATTGGTACATTGCACTGGTCATTTTGTACACACTTGGGATTTATACTTAAATACATTCTATGCTATCTTACACAATTAATTCGAGATTAAAGACTAGCATTAATAGCAGCTGCTGCAGCACATCTTTAAAAGCTGAAGTTTGACAAATTAAGAACAAATCCAGCAATAATAGCAGCTGCTGCAGAACATCTTTGGATGTGGATTTTATGTGGAATTATACAGCAGAATGAAAACAAGGGGGATGGTATAGAGGGAAACACCTTTCAGTACAGAGATCATGTGGTAGATGATCATAGCATTAAAATCAGAACCCAGAATGAATAGCAGCTGCGGCAGAAGCTTTTTGGTAGCAGACTTGTCAGTCACCTGATAAATACTACTGAAGTGCAAAATGGGGCAAAATATAGGGGAAACCTCTTCCATATGTAATGGGGCAGGGGGGTCTTACAACTAAGATCAACTAAGAGCTCAGCATGGATAGTAGCAGCTGCTGCATACACAAGCACACACTCCAGTGACACAGACACCATTAACACAGACAGACACACACACAAAGATACATACATATACTTACTGACATACAGCAATTACAGCTCAGCAGGGCTGTATTAACAGCTGCTGCTGCCCTAGGCAATAAACCTGAAGACGCCCCATCTACACGCACCTATTGGCGATACCAGACCTGACCAATACCACCATACCCCCCCCCCCCCCCCCACCCCCCTGGAAAAGACACCAGATTTACTGGCAAAAACTTTTTCTTTCAAATAAAATGGTGTCAGAAAGCTATATAGATTTGTAATTTACTTCTATTAAAAATTCTCCAGTCTTCCCATACTTATTAACTGCTGTATGTCCTACAGGAAATGTTTTATTTTCAGTCTGACACAGTGCTCTCTGCTGACATCTCTGGCCGAGACAGGAACTGTCCAGAGCAGGAGAGGTTTTCTATAAGGATTCATAGAAAATTGAGACAGAGTTCCTTTCTTGGCCAGAGATGTCAGTAGAGAGCACTGTGTCAGACTGAAAATAAAACATTTCCTGCATGACATATAGGAGCTAATAAGTATGAGAAGACTTAAAGGGGTTGTCCGGCGATAAAAAATTATTCACAGAATAACACACATTACAAAGTTATACAACTTTGTAATGTATGTTATGTCTGTGAATGGCCCCCTTCCCCGTGTCCCACCACCCCCACCCGTGTACCCGGAAGTGTGGTGCGCTATACATTACCTGTCACGTGCCGACCACGGTCTCCGATCCTCAGCAGTGACGTCTTCTTCGGGAGGCCGGCGGATCTTCCCGAGTGCCAGCCGCCCTCTGCAGCGTCATCCGAAGCTCAGCCGTGATTGGCTGAGCATAACTGTGCTCAGCCAATCGCGGCTGAGCGGCTGATGACGCGGCCACGTCATCAGCTGCTCAGCCGCGATTGGCTGAGCACAGTTATGCTCAGCCAATCGCGGCTGAGCTTTGGATGACGCTGCAGAGGGTGGCTGGCACTTGGGAAGATCCGCCGGCCTCCCGAAGAAGACGTCACTGCTGAGGATCGGAGACCATGGACGACACGAGATGCGGTGAGTATAATGCACCACACTTCCGGGTCTAGCGTGGGTGGGGGGAAACACGGGGAAGGGGGCCATTCACAGACATAACATACATTACAAAGTTGTATAACTTTGCAATGTGTGTTATTCTGTGAATAATTTTTTTTCGCCGGACAACCCCTTTAAGAATTTTTAATAGAAGTAAATTACAAATCTATATAACTTTCTGACACCAGCTGATTTGAAAGGAATAGATTTTCGCTGGACAACCCTTTTAAT
The DNA here is from genome assembly GCF_027789765.1 of Dendropsophus ebraccatus. Lineage (NCBI taxonomy): Eukaryota > Metazoa > Chordata > Amphibia > Anura > Hylidae > Dendropsophus > Dendropsophus ebraccatus. The sequence goes on along the minus strand of NC_091457.1, from coordinate 102,734,137 downwards.
AGATCGGACAATTCCGCACACTATGATATATAATGTTTATTTTTTATATTTTATTTAAAATTGATAATAAAATAAGCTAAAAAGGAGGTACTATAAATGTTACTGGGGCTTTATTTTATAAGGGTGTAAAACTTTTTTTTTTTTTTTTTTTACACATTTTATAAGGTAAGTGTTTTTTCCTCGCCTGTCAGTGTAAGACAAGCTGCCGGGTTCCCCATCAGTCAGTGACAGGTGCATATCCTGTTGCTGACTACCTTAAAGGGGTTATCCAGTGATACAAAAACATGGCCACTTTCTTTTAGAGGCAACACGACTCTTGTCTCCAGTTCAGGTGCGGTTTGCAATAAGCTCCATTCACTTCAATGGAACTGAGCAGCAAAACCCCGCCCAAGCTGGAGACAAGAGTGGTGCTGTCTCTGGAAGAAAGTGGCCATGTTTTTGTAGCGCTGGATAACCCCTTTAAACGCTGCAATCGCTATGCATCACGGCATTTAAGGGATTAATGACAGGCAGCTGTATGACCGCAACGGCAGACTTCCGCTCTCTCCTATGGGCCACCCCCCAGTAGCTTCCCGTGGACCGCCGCACCCCCGCTCACTGTTGGCGCTCGTTTACTCCTAAATATTGGCCAATGTAATAGGTCCTTTACTATCTGCATTTCATGATAGTAGTACCTCTTATGGTAAAAGAACAATAGGAGGGAGATATGGGGCCGATCACAGAAGACCAGTGGGCAGATAAGTTGGCCCTGACATTGGCAATGTAATTAGGGATGTGCATGTCATCTGATCATTGCTTTTCAGCACGAGCTGTTACACGAACGATTATCGGCCTGAGCGGCTGGTAATCGCCCAAGTATGGCCGATAATCATTTTGTGTAATAGTACCCTGAGGGGCCCCAATATCTTACAGAGAGGATGCTCCTGGCCTGAATGAAGCCCATTAACAATTAATGGTGTTACAGTATACTGTACAGTGAGGTTTCTCCGTGTAGCTAAAGTAATCGGGCATATTTACACAAAGAACGTGATATCTGCAAACTGATAAATGGTACTGTAAATGGTAAAAAGCAGCAATAATTTGCGTTCTTTGTCGCAGAAAATGTGGCAATATTGTTGTGATTATTGAGCACTGATATCCATTGTATGCACAGGGAATACATTGAATGTTCAAAGGAGGCGGCAGCACGGGCCAGGATGCATGAGCTCACAGTCTGCCTCTATGTAGAGAGGTGCTCAGCTCTTGTTCCTCTGATCCCTTACAAGGAGCCCCGGGAGTATTAATCATTGTTCTCTTGTTACTGCTCACTTAATGAATTGAATTAGACTCAGCCAATTATAAATGACCAGGCCCTGGAGAGCTGCGAGCCGGTGACATATTTTCACTTGTTGCTGAGCTCTTAATGAGCCGTGTTTCCTATTTCTGCAGATCATCTCTGGGAAGTTCCTGGAATCTATTCGGCTTGTAGTGGGCTCGTGGAGAGGACACACGGCTCAGTGACCATGCAGGGATCTGTATCACTATGTATTACGTGTATTATTGTGTATGGAACAAGAAAAGCCCCCCCCCCCAAGATCAATAGTATGTCTAGTGGTTTAAGGTGTCTATTTATGTACACAGAGGCCATGGGTAATCATATCATTTTAGGTAATGTGTGATTGGTTGCTGAGGGCAGTTTACATTAATAGTAAATCTGGGCCTTAGTGTTTACAGCATAGGGACAATCACTCCCGGAAAATACAGGTATCTTGCAGTGTATGGCATCGTAGAAAATAGTGGGCCAGATTTATGAAACCAGTGTAGAATATTTAGAGAACTAATCCTTATTTATTAGGAGGATTATTAGGAGGATTATTTAATGAAGAGACTTAAAGGACAACTCCCATGAAATTTTTTTCTTGCTTATTTAACACACATTACAAAGTTATATAACTTTGTAATGTGGTTAAATACCTGGTCTGGCCCCCTTCCCCCACTTTCGGACCCTCGACCACCACCCTCCCCTCCCCCGGAAGTTAAAGAAATTATACATTACACATTACAGTCGTCACCGTCCTCTTCTCCCTGGCGCCATCTTGAGACGACGACGTCAGAGCCGGGGGGCGGTCCGGGTCTTCTTCCTCCTCAGCGTCTTCATGGAAAGTGAATGGGATAGAAAAGGCTGCTGGTGCACACACCAGCAGCCTTTTCATTGGCTGGAGCGCATCAAATGGCTTCCAGCTTGCTCAGCCCTGATTGGCTGAGCTTGCTGGAAGCCATGTGATGCGCTCCAGCCAAAGAAAAGGTTGCCGGTGCACAAGCGCACTGGCAGCCTTTTCCATCCCCTGGACCCGGAAGTGAGAGACATCGCTGGACGGCGGTGACGGAGAGGCGGGCGGCGGGCGAATCGAGTGGCGATCGTCACCGGAGGGATGGTGAGTATGGTGTCTATGTGTGTGTGTTTTTTTTTTGGGGGGGGGGGTCCCCGCGGGAGTTGTCCTTTAAGAGCTGCATAGAAGGAGTGCTGCTGGAGGGCCAAGATACTGGCAGCAGGGACATATTAAGAGCTGCTGCTGCCCTAGGCGCTAAACATTAATACACCTTATCTTAACTCACCAATGAGAATCATGATTTTCTAGTTTCTGATATCATATTGATATCTGATCAGTCTTGGGCCCACTCTGTAAGACACCGACTGTTCTGTGACTGCAGTACCGGCCAGATGATCTTTACTGCTGCTGAATTTGGATTTGAATTTAAATTCCGTGCGTGCCCGCATCCAAATTCCCCGCTGCACGCAGTGGAGCGTGCGGCCGGAGCCGCACCCTCCATTGTGTGAACTTACAGGGTTTTCTGCTCCCTCTATTCAGTGAGTAGCGGCCGCAGAAAACTGACATGTCAGTTTCTCGCGGCGCCGCTAGGGATACTAGTGTATACTATGTGTATACACTCCGCCCGGGATTCCTCAGAAGGCAGCACTACGTAAGTTCCATTGTAATCACGGCAGGACGTGATTATTACGAAACTTACGCAGTGGGAACATGGCCTTAGACCGCATTCCCACATTTACTGTACATCACCACATGCAGCCGAAACCAGACCCTCGTGCGGTAACCAATAGGCGTATGGCCAGTAATCCAGGTAACAGCACATGACTACTGGGGAAGAAATGGGAGCGTGGTTTTGGCCACCGGATAACACCGCCATACTAGACCTGACCAATACCGCCATACTGTGACTGGATAACACCGCCATACCAGACCTGACCAATACCGCCATACTGTGACTGGATAACACTGCCACACCAGACCTGACCAATACCACCACATTGGGACTGGATAACACCGCCATACCAGACCTGAACAATACCACCAAACTGGGACATAATAACACCACCACAGCAGACCTGACCAATACCACCATTTCCCCAACCCTTGAAAAGACACCAGATTTACTGGCATGTCTGAAAGAGAGGTGGGAGACTAAAAAAATAAAAACAAAAAAAAAGTTTTCTTTCCCCCTGCTCCCTGGTGCTGCCCCCGTGCAAGGTGCTGCCCTAGGCACCGGACCACGGGTGCTTCGTGGTAAATACGGCCCTTACTGGCAGATCTATTAAAGGGGACTACATGGTGATTACACAATCTGGACACTGCATTGGGTCTCTGAATGATCACTTCCCAAGACAGGAGGCAATAACCTCACTGCTGATCCCTATGTGAGTTATGTTTGATCCCTTTAGATATGGAGGAAATAATAATATATTGCCCTTGTACTGTATTACACAGTTGGGTACTCATGCACATTTTGTATTTTTGTACTTATTTATTTCTTTTTTATTTTATTTTTAATATTATTTTTTTCTAATTACTTTTATATTTTGATTTAATTTAGTTTATTGGCAAAGTTATTTTTCATGTAGGCACTATTTGCATCCTGCTTTTTTCACCAGGAGGGGTCACTGTGCATAGTGTATTATTTATATTTTAAGTTTTATCCTCTAATTAATGTGGCATTATGGGTTTTGTTACTATTTGGGATATATACTCTCATGTTATGCTACGTTTCCACGAAACGATAATTTGCCCGATCATACGATTAACGATGTCGGAGTAACGTTTTTTTTTTCATAACGATCAACGTTTAGACGGTACGATATATCGTACGGTAATTCGTTTTGCGATCGCTTAAAAGCCTATCTCACACGTTGGTTAAATCGGCGAATGACTGTTCACACGGAACGATTTGTGAATTTTTTTCGAACGACGATTTGAGTTGTTGAAAGATCAAAATGAACGATTTCTCGCTCGTCCTTTGATCGTTCGCTGCGTTTACATGTAGGATTATCGTTCGAATTCGATCGTTATTGTGCGAATTCGCATGATAATCGTTCCGTGTAAACGCAGCATTAGTCTATGTTCACACTACGTAAAAGATGGCAACGGAGTGTACACACATCGTATACGCTCCGGCCGGGATCCCATACTCCGCCGCAATCAACTGACATGTCAGTTTTCTGCTGCCGGAATTCACTGTCAGTTCACACAGTGAAGCGAGCGGCTCAGGTCGCTTGCTTCACTGTGGGCTATGGGAAGCTCTGATGCACCCGCATCAGAGCTCTGCGGCCGAAAGATCATCCAGCCGGTACTTAAGTATCGGCTGAGATGATCCGGCCAGAGACTGGCCGTTCCGTGACCCGGCCGTGGGTCACGGAACGGCCGGTCTCATTCGCAGTGTAAACATAGCCTTAACCAGTACAATAACTGTTCATATCTGTTGCACCTGCATGTGGATTGTATGTGTTGTAGTCACATGCGCATGTATATTTAATTTCTACCTGTATTGTGCCATATTTGTGGCTGTGGATACACCTTACCATGCTTGTATAACTGTTTCAGATATTGAGTCATTCATTCACATCTATTGCTCTTGCGCATGGGGCACCGGTGTTGTGGTTCCGCCAAAACAGCACATGCACATTTACTTTCACTCTACTGTTCTGTAATACAAGGATATAGACATTTTTAACTTTACATGGATACTGTCCCACATATTAAGTATTCTTTAAAGGATTCAGTGCAGTCACTAAGAATTATTACTATTACCTGTTTTATCATTGGGGTGATGTAATGTAATTGACACATGTGTTTTTCAGGGTCAGGTTCATTGGGGTATTCTTGCTTGGATGCAAGCAGGATATGTATTTGACATTTTAATTGGTTTTAATGTTTCTAGGAGGCTTTTTTTCCTTCTACACAGCTCATGATTAGCTGCTTTTGTATTAGGATTGTTTACAATAGTAAACAAGTATTTTTGATGGGCTACGTCTTTGTGCATATGCTTTATTTCGTTTAGAGGTTCATGGAGGAGATAATGGATATCACTTATAGGAAATTAGACTATTAACCAAACAACAATATTTTTACTTATGCATCTTTAATGTTTACAGTGGACAGTGGTGTGAATTACATGATGAAGATGATGATGATAGCAGCAAAATTTCAACAAACTTATGTGATAGTGATGATGGTCATGATCCTACTGGGTATTTACAAGTTATCGAAAAGAGAAACAAACTAAAAATGTCATTGGGGAGGGGGCTGCCCTAACTAATTTTGATTGAATACCAGACATATTCTTACATATCTATCAATTGTTAAGTCTTCTTTCTGTCATGTTATAGTGTCCTGGTTGGTTGTATTTGGAGGGCTCCTTCTCTGGGCTCAGGAGTTAACTGTACTGCTATATAATTAATCACAGTTACAATTGTACCATACCCACTGTGGAAAACCCAGTGGTAAAGACAATTTTTTAACTGAGATCTGGTAAAAAATTCTTTTCAGGATCAGTAAGATGCGACCTTTCCCTCCCGGTGGCCTAGAAAATGTTGTGTTCTTCTCTCCGGATAAGAGCATCATATGGATGAGTGGTAAGAGCCCCATCAGGGGCTAAGGGGGGAAGAGGAAATGTTTTAGGATAATGCCTTCCATTTGCCTCCCCTGCTGAGATTTTCTGATGTGAAGTTTGGGGGCTGAATGACACCTGAAAGAGACAGTCTCCCGCAGAAGAAGAGAATAAAAAAGACAAAGCAATAGGTGGAGCATGCCTTGCCTTAATATTTCATAGTATATGGTCCATAATAATTATATTATATGGCAGTTATGTGTACCACAGCAGATGGCAAACTACAGATTCTGAAAACCCATCGACCAACCTTGAGGCAACAGGTCATGGAGAACTCCACTGGCCATATGAGTTTACACAATTGAGGATCCACAACTACAGACAACATAGGTCTGTGGGCCAATGCATAACAGTGGATACCATGTGAAAAATAAGAACTGCAATTATGTGGTCTGGACTGAGGTCTAGGGCTCCATAGACTTTACAAGTGCAAAGTCTGTGACTGGGTAACATGTTTACACATTATGTGGGCTTTTTTTCTTTGGGTCCAGGGTTGGAGAAATTTCTTAAGGGCCCCCTGGAATTGCTGTCCTCTAATATGCCACTGGTAGGAGACAGTGCTGATTGACTTCCACGTTGATAATCGTAATCTGCAATCCTGCATACTTACCTTCGGGTATCGTGTGGCAGATATGCTGAGTATTTCTATGAATACAAATGTTACTCTTTATTTGCCTGAACTTTTGTATCACTACCCTGCCACGTCGCATATACTACTGCACACAGCTAGCTTGCATTGAACCATCTGCTGCAGCCCCTTGTGTTTACCAGACAGTTTTTGATTCACAAGGGAGTCATAATAGAGACTGAAACAAAGGTACACATTATTTTGCCACTTACAGATATGTGATATTTGGTGTATTTTCCTTAATAAATGACCAAGTCTAATATTTTTGCTCTATTTAATTTTGTTCTCTTTAACTACTTTTTGTAGTTTAGTAGTTTTAGGTAAATTTGTTCAGAAAAATCAAATAGTTCGGAAGGGTTCACAAACTTTAAAGCACTACTGTATCGAAAGTTTAGAGTGTGTGTTGAATTGAGCTTGCAGTGTGTTTGAAGATTACAGTGAAGTGTATGGAGTTTGCAGCCTACCTGCACTACAACACAGAGGCAAATGAACAAAGCTGTAATAAGAATCCTGACAAACTGAAGATATGTGAGTACTATGAATTCAACTCATTGTTCCCATCCAGCAACCCCCTCCCACTGTCTCCAGATTCAGGGATCAGTCAGAAGTAGGAAGCGGAGAAGTTACAGCAGCCTCCCTAGGGAGCTCAGTTCTGTTGTGAACAATCCTCTTGGTGTCTGTGGGTTGTACATCGAAATATTCTATATGTTTACATGTGCAGCGCCGGCCTACCTCTACACAGCGGGCACAAGACCAAATGTTTATAAACTCAAATGATTCCAAACATCTGACTCATATGGCTGTGACACTGTATTGTGTTAGTTTTAGAGATAAACCAGAAGAATATAGGCAACATGGCAACAAATAAATATTCAAAGGACAAATATTCCGCATTTATAGACTGCCACATGTAAATCACCCCACTGTTAGAATTGTCTCGTTCATTTTCTGCTCTCCCTCTCACCTCCTCTCTTATAACCTGGGCTTTGGAGGTGTTAACGTTGTTGGTTCCTTACCTTTCTTGTCGTTTTGGGTGGAGAAGGACCAGAGGTGAGATTGGATCCTTGTAACATTATTATGAGGACTCAGGACCCTGCAGCTTATCAGGTGCATTAAACCCTCACTCTTTTAACCTATTATCTTTGGAACCCAAGCAGATACAAAGGAGATAAGAAATCAATGACATCCTATTGCATGGCTTGAAATGCATAGAAAGGATTCTACGGCACCCATGCAGCACATGTGCAGAGAATGTCTGTCATGATCTGCCATGAGCTGCAGCAAGATAATGATCCACAGAATAAACCCTTTCTCGAATTGGATGATGCAGCTGCTAAGTGTACTGTATAATGTTGTAGAGCAGCTGATGAATACTTTGCTTTGGACTCTATACAGTATTTGGTTATTATATAATATGTGTATGTACTACTGATTCTCTCATCATGCTACTTAAAGTGATCCTGTCATCCCCCTTACGTTACCTTCATTTCATCGGTGGACAGTACCATCTAGGTGGAGCCTTACAGCAGTTGGGCCTCATTCCTGCTGGGGAGAGGGGGCCCAACTGCTGTAAAGCTAGTATATAGGTATATAGTATATAGCAAATGTGCAGTATCTAAGCTTGTGCATGGTGCAGAGAACCACAGTAAAGGGGGGAGGGGATGTGAATCGCCTCATGTCTCATTTCACTACAGGGCTTCCCCGTGCGCAGCCTCTGTAGAATACAGGGCGTGGGAATAGGCCCTAAGAAGTATCAGAAAAGGGTGATAATGCTGGACTTCTTACAAATTATATTACCATTTCTCATGTCATACTGTATGTACCGTTCCCTAATCAAGGTATCTTTATCTTTTGGTTTACTGTGGAGCCCCAATATGGCAGCTCAGCACTCAGACCTGGTGTATGTCTTCTCCTTTCCCTTATGTGTTACAATAGTATCATTTCTGTGAGCAATGAAATCACTTTCTTGGGTCCTTTGAAGGATTTGTAAGACAGAGGTTAATCCCAAGGGCAGCACATTGTTTGGTCCATTGCATATGCTCATCTTCTCTTTCTCCATAATTGATAAAGACTGGTGCATAAGAATTGGTTTCCTTTGGAGTAAAGAAATAGGAAAAAGTTAGCGGAAAACAAAATGGTTAAAAAAGACACACAGAAAATGTCTAACAGTTGACATGAACACATACAGTATGAGATCCTCCAGTCTCAGTTTTCTCTGTATTGGAGGCTTAGGGTTATCTCAACCCTTTGGGCCCTCTCTTTTACATATACTGAGTCTATATTAAAAAAAAGGTGGATGGTGCAGTCCGATAAGGATCCCTGATATCTCATTAACCCCTCACTTGCCCCAGGCCGCCCTTCTTTTGTGGGTGACACACTGAATACTAACACAAATTCATAGAGGATTCTGCTGTTATTTTCAGCCAACTCAATTACCTCTGGCCCCTGGAGACCATGATCTTGTTAAGATTTGGGAATGAACCAGACAAGAAGCAGAGGAGAAAGATAAGTTTTCAATTTCTCTTGGAATGACTATAAACACTGCAGGAATCACATAGAGCAAAGTGCATGGTGCAAATGAATTCAGTGGAGCATTGGAAGAAATTCAGGTACATTAGCCTCCACCCCTGGACAAGGCACAATGTAAATACAAATTGACCACTCTCCTTTAACCATCTTCTTATGGAGAAATATACAGTGCCCTTTTCATATATATCTGACAGTCTCCTATAAAACTTTTTACAATTCATTGGCACCTCTCTTAGGCTCCTATTACACTGAGCGATTTTTAACAATTAACGACTAGTGATAAACGATCGCAAACGAGATTGTTTATCTTTAAATCGATCACTATATTACACAGAACGATAATCATTAGTTACGATCGTTACTATGATCGTTATTGCGATCGTTACTATGATCGTTTATTCCTTCTGATCCCAGAAAAACAATGAACAATGTGCTATTACACTAAACGATAAGTGAAAAAACGCAGAACTTGAACTAACGTGGAATTACAGCGATTAGCGAACGATTAACGATAATTTTAGGTTCAGATCTAAATAAACGATCAACGGCATAAATTACGAACGATTTTTCGATCGTTGCCTGCAATTACACAGAACGATTATTGTTTAAATTCGAACGATTTAACGATTTTAAATCGTCCCGTGTAATAGGGCCCACTGCATGGTGTAAGCATCATAATAATGAAGAGATATTTCAACCTCAACATCAGATGAATGTAACAAGCATTTAGAAACGTCATTCATTTTCCATTCCTCTTTTCTGGCTTAGTTGCACCCCTTTTTTGTTTACAATCCCCTTGGTGGATCAATGAACCTCTTCATTAGACAATACAGACTGTAAGCCCTGTGCCATAACCCTAGAAGTCTTTATCCTCTTGTGAAGTATTGTCCATCCTATTGGAGTGTTTTTTTACTCCTTGCATGAGGCACAATGGAGGGCAATTATCTCAGTTTGAGCTTCATGTACAGAAGGGCTCTGGTACCTTTTGCTTTGGTTTTATTACCTTTTCCAGGCTCTTGAGTTTCAACAACTGCTGCTCTGAAGTTCTCAGTCGTCTTTCATCAGGTCAACATTTATAATAAGTGTCACCTTACTGCTCTGAATTACATGCTCATATATCTCCAGTGCCTTGTCTGATCATGTTCTCAAGCTTTTCTAATCATTTTCAATGGTTAATTATCAAGCTCTGGGCTGTACATTTGGCCTCATCATCACTGTCACAGTGTCACTGCTCTTTGCCTCTTAATATTCATGAACCCCTCCCTTCCTTTATGACATGTCATGAATAGATATTTCTAAGTCCTACCAGAAGAGGAACATGTATGTTTATGCAAGAGGGAGAAGGGAATAAGCCGCTGTCAGACATCTCTGGCCGCAGCCTTTCTTCCCTTCAAGAACAAAAGGATTTGGCATATTGATATACAATTGCCTGGTCCTTCTGTCTACTGACATCTGTCAGGGTGCAGTCAGAAAGCCTCTATACACAGATGGTTAGCAGGTACCACTGGTCATTTTGGCTGAATTTATCTGTGCAGGGCCATCTTAATAAAGTGCATATTCTTTTGTTAAAAATCCTCAGTGAAGCTTTCTAGAAACCTGCTTGCAGTCTGTTAGTAGACTGCAGCAGAGAATAGAATCCGACCTAAGAGCTTCCCCTGTGGTCATCTGGGTACTTGGCCAAAGTGCAGATCAATCCTGTTGCTTAACCCCTGGTTTTGAAAGCAGAACGAGGTCTGTATGGCCAAATTTACAGATTTTCAGATTACCCCCCATATCATAGTAGTTTATCCAACACACTCCCTGTGTGGTCAACAATGTGTTCAGTGTTTGGTGGAGAACGGAGAACAGATTCAGATGTGTATGTATATAGTAAATTTAACTTCCCAAATATATCAGGTCTGATATAAAAATGGGCTGGTGTGGGGGAGTGGGTTCCTGCTACTGGGACCTCCCATCTGCTGATATCATCAGGGGTATGACTTGCCATACAGGAGATAAGTATTGATAAGCGTCCATTGAATACCCAGGACATGCTTTTACCTGTCAGTTGCTCTTCACAATTTACCTGCGTTTGCAATTACCTATCCTGTTTCTCCACTATCTTCACAAGGTCCATTTAGAATTTGCCTCAAAAATGTTATATTGTTCTTGCCATTTGTGACTTGCTCCCCCTTGATTTGAACCCATGATATATTGGGAATCTCATTTGTCTGTCACTTTTTGTTTCCTCCCATGCTCTCTTCTATTCCCTCATTCCATTCTGTCCTCTTTGTCTCTTCACGCTGGTTAACTTTGAATACAGAGAGTAAAACACAGAGGATCTGAAGTGTGTAAACACATCCCTGACTCAAAGCAAGAGTGAATGGGGGCACCCCCTGTTCACATCCCCCATTCCTGGTCCACAGCCTTCCTTATGGCCGCTGTATTGCCCTGGCTGTGACCCTTCAGTATGGCAAGATTTCCAGGCCGTGTTTTAGTGTCTGTGTTTCAGGAGTCCCGGAGATGCTTTATGATGCCGGTAACTAGGAACATTGTTTAGCACCAGAGCTCATGAAAGCTTAATGGTCTGGTCACATCTTGTTACATGATGGCGGATCGCTGTGGTGACATCTCACTGCTGTACTCCACTTCCTGACTACTTTGCCAGAGACTTTCCTTACACGGCTCAAACCAGATCTAGCAGCCCAGTGTCTTGGACTGGCGCAGAGTTGGCTGGTTGGGAGGAGGGGTCTTGTTGCACGTATCTAAACGGTTACAGATGGTGAAGTTGACACAATGTAGTCCCTGGCAGATTGAATTACAGCTCCGCAGCTTTAATAAAACGGTGGAACTGTGGCCTTTCCTAAGTTGTTGCTACTCTGTGTAGAGGAGGAATTCAATAGGAAGAACTTGACGATCAATGTACTCATTTTATATGAAATAAATATAATTTTAAAGAATTGTAAAGTGCTGAAGAATATGTTGGTGGTATACAAATAAATACACGTATTATTATGTTAAAGGTCACTAGTGTAGCAGAGTTATAAAATGTGTGTCTGATAAAGACAAATGTATAGATGGCTTTTAGGGCCCTATTCCATGGGACGATTATCGTTCGCGTAATCGTTAACGATAAACGATCCAAACGACCGCTATTGCGAAAGACCTGAAATCGTTCACCCATTTACATGGAACGATAATCGTTACTTATGATCGTTCTTGCGGTCGTCTTGTCGTCGCTATTGCGTTCGTCACTACTGCGAATGACCGAACGACGTCTTATTCAATGCGAATGATTTGCAAACAAGCAACAATAAAAATAGGTCCAGGTCTTATTAAACGATCAACGATTTCTCGTTCAGTCGTTAATCGTTAACTGCTATTCAACTGAATAATAATCTGAACGATAATCGTCCCGTGGATTAGGGCCCTTAGCTGTGGAGTTATGTGATCTATTGTAAGAATCATGAGGACATGAAGGTATCTATAATTCGTATCACTCATCTCTACAGACAGCCTGTCCCCAGTCTGAAATAGTTTATAAAAGGGAGCACTAGATTATATACTCAACATACATCTCTCTAACATAGCATCCATTACCTCCCATTTTGTAATCACTTTGGGGGACATAGCACTTACAAAGCGTTGTGAAAGTCTTCAGGCCCTTTCACTTGTTTTTACATTTTAAGTTGCGGCCTTGTGCTAAAAAAAAAAAAAAAAAAAGTTTTCCCCCATCATACTGCACTCATTACCCCATAACGACAAAGTCAAAACAGAAGTTTACAAATTTAGGCTAAGTTCACACAATGTAAATTCAGCACAAATTAAGTTCATCAGTACCGGCCGGGATGATCTTCACTGACACAGGCTGGAAGCCATGTGATGCGCTCCAGCCAATGAAAAGGCTGCTGGTGCACATGCACACCAGCAGCCTTTTCTCTCCCATTCACTGATCCTCAACCCGGAAGTGAGGGAAATCTGAGGATGGCGGATGGAGATGACGAGGACACGGCCAGCAGTGGACTCAAGCGGCGATCGTCACCAGAGGGATGGTAAGTATATAAGCTGTGTGTGTCTGTGGGGGTTTTTTGGGCCGCCGGAGTACTCCTTTAATGTCATATTTATGGAACAGTGAACTATAATGTTGCTTATAATGGACAGCCTCAGTAACATCAGATCACCCTGTCACCCTTCTTGATAAATTACAGCAGACTTTTCTATGTGTTCAGTGTTGGAGCAGGTTTGATGTAAAGTTTCATTTCATAATGTCACCCTCCTACGCATGTAGGACCTTCCATTGAAACCATTCCCATCTTACATCAGTTATGGAGACGGCCTGCCATCTGCATCTTCTGTTTTATTATCGCTGCTTTCATGTGATTGGAATTTTTTATGACACTGTTTGCAGTCCTCTTGTATAAAATGCAGCTGGAAGGTGTAAAAAACTTCCCAGGCCAGTGCTCTCTACCACATCTTAGTACAAATGTTTTAGGGGGGGGGGGGGGGGGGGGGGGGGGAACAACATTTTTTTTTGGTTGTCAAAAACCAGGAAAAAAAATCCAGGTAAAGAAAAAAAGAATCCTCATCTTTATGATCTCTGACTTTGATCAGTGTAAAGCCGCCTTGGTCGTTATTACAGTATAGTTCCTACTCTGTAGCAGCTTGAGGCACCCTGACAACTATTCTCCCATATATTTTCTTATATAGGAACTAGTTGTCAGGATTCTGTATCACTTGGTATTCTGGGCAGATTATCATAGATGTGGCAGACACCAGTCATATTTGTGTCTTCTCATTCCCTGGCTACTATTCTTCGTACCCTCAGCTATTTATTACTGGTCAATCAATCGAACTTCGTCGGACATCCCACATCACATTAGTTCTGATGTTGAAGAGATCTTACTGATTCCAGAATGTAATCTCAAAGCAAATTAAAGCTGATGTGAATGTGATCCTCTGGGGGGGCGCGCTCTTCATCACTTTATTTTAAAAGAGAATGCATTGATCCTGATTACATTTTTTCCGAGGAGTCCTTTTTACTCCATGGACCCATTTCCATACCCTGGGACCAGTGCTGTCAAATGTGATGTATTAATATAAACTTTACATGAAGTTTGATCTTTTTCAGAGAGAAGCTGCGGGGAGGAAAACAAATACAGGAAGAAACACAGCTACAAAGAAAAGCAAACTAATCTAGTGATGAACTTTATAATTGAGTCTGATCCCTGCTTACAGATCCTCCATGACCTTGCCCTTCTCACAAGTTGATAGTTTGTTACTGTGTATCAGTATAGACAATCCTTTGTGAGCTAAATAATTCAACATTGTCCAAATAGATTAGTGATGCGGAGTCCAGTATGCTTACCTTACAGTAAACTATCTACTCTGGATGCAATTATAACAAACCCTGAGTTATGAGAGCTATTAGGTGTATAGGCTCTGACTTAAGGTTTAACCCCTTACTGCTAAGCAATGCAGATGTTTGCCACCACAGGAAGGTGATTAACGCCCAGTGCTATACATGTACAGCGCTGCTCTTCCATGGGCTCTAAGGCATACACATCTAGGCTCCCACTGCAACTGCTGAGATATACTGTATGGTCTCGGCACTTTAACCCTATAGATGCTGTATCTATAAGGTTGACTGGGGAAGAAGACTTCCCCTGAAGCCCATCAGTAACCATGTAATTCTCTGTTGGGGTTTCAAAGGTTTCTTACTGCAGCTGGAGGACAAATCACGGCCTCCGGATTTTCCAGTTATGGAAGCTGTGAGATCCAGCCACAGGCAGAGTCTCAAATGCTATATGTCAGTAGTATAGTATGCAGCAGTACACATGTACTGCTGTGTACTATTGTAGTGAACAGATGATTGCATTTTTAAGTTCCCCAGGGGGACAAAAGTAAAAATGGGAACAAACGTAAAAGAAGAAAATGTAAAAGAAAAAAAAATATGTAAAGAGAAACAGTGATATTGCAAATCTATGTAAACATATAGGGGTACATCTGTCAAAACTAGCATACTGGTAATCCCGGCTGGATTTACTAAGAGGCACACGCTTTAATCTGATCAATCCAATGGTAACTGCGTCTGAGCAGGTGGAGATTTCTGCCATGATTTACTTCTGCTAGGAGGCATAAACCATGGAGCAAAAGAGGCTTTCTATGGACAGGCGTCTGTCCATCCATCTGAGAGCTATGAACTTAGGGGCTAAAAATAACGCCTCTTTCAGAAATATACAGATATGTCTTGTCCAAACCTCCTCGCTCAACACACCAAATAAACATACAAATGGGACAGGCATACCACAAATGGTAGAAAGGGTATTAACAACGGCACTCTAGAAGGCTGCTGTGCGAGGGCAGGTCCAGATCATATGCCAGAAATCTGTTGGCTCAGCTAGGCATTGCAGAGTTGAAATTTTTTAATAGAAGTAAATTACAAATCTATATAACTTTCTGACAACAGTTGCTGGACAACCCCTTTAAAACACCAAGAAGAATGAATAGAAACCAAAAGATGCAGGTGGCACAGAAATATTAAGGACTATAGTATGGGTAAAATCTGCACTTGCCAGTCAGCAACAGAATGTAAAGGTAGAAGTTGTAAGTGGCGTCCAAGACCACACAGGTGTTCATTATGGCTTTCTCTCTACATCATTGGATAGGGATTCTTGTGATGGATCTTCCTAAAGGCCTTTCTTCATCTGAGGCCACAGTGGTTGATTTAAGTGCTTATGTGAGTGAAGAAAACACAACTGAAGGAATCTGGACTCAACAGAAAGGTACAGAGAGAGCGGAGCAAGCTACATTTTATGAATTATCAGAGAGTGACTCTAGTGTGGTACAACAGGGATTATTATTCTGTCCCACTCAACAGAATAAAAAGCTGGAACTGCAAGTTGATTAAGAAACTTTTTATGGCACTTGTGTTTTAAAGGGGTAGTCCAGGCTAGGCAATGTTTATAGGAATTTCAGAGGAAAGGGTAAATAAAGAACATACATTCACCTGCCTAGTTCCTACCCTCCCCTTGTTGCACAGACAACCAATTAAAGAAAAACATGTGTCCCTGATAAGGTTGAAGGAGTGGGAATCCTTAATGTATGGAATGTTCAACCCCCTAGGGGTATTAATAGTGTTGAGGTCATCATTGAGGTGGTACAAAGAGGAGGCTGATTACCCTGGTATAACATCCAGGAAAGAGCGCCAAGCACTTAATCATTTAAGTAACAATCATGACCTGTATATTGACAAGAACGTACCTGGCCTGGCTTCTTAACCATGCCCTTCCTCTGCCATACACGGCCTAAGGCGTTTCCTGGCTGTCAGGGGTGTCACCCGTATCTGCCATAGACAAGGGATGGCGGCCTATCAGAGCAATAGCTTGTTTGACACTTCCTTTGCAGGGCGAACTGGAAGTTGTTTATCTGATCTTCTGGTTTAGACCTGTCTATGATTTGGATTTAAAAAAATAGACATACCGATTCCTCAATATTTTGTGTTGGGACATAATTTTGGGTCATAACATTAGCCAAACTCTATTTTAGAATTATATACCATGTCCCCTCACTTCATAGGGGAGGTGGCCAGGAACAACTTTTCAAACAGGAGTAGTTAATGTTGAACAGCAAATTCGATATGTTACATCTGAAACCATTGAATATAAGTTTTTCTCTAAAACCATTTAAATGGCCCTAATTCTTTCTTCCCTCTTTCTTTTTTTCTGCCCAGCTCCTCTCCCTTCTCATTTTGTGAATTTTGTTTTATATTTTTACTTTTTTTTAAAAAATATTTTTATTTTTGTCTGTTTTCTTATTTTGCTACTTATATTATTGTGCTTGTCCAGGTTGTCTGTGGTTTATTTATGGGATAAATATCATAGTTCTCTTTAGTGAACTTTCTTGTGGTTGGATCTTTTATATATAATAAAAAAAAGGAAAAAAAAAAAAAGGAGGAAGTGGCAAGGAAGCAAGTGCTTTCTTACAGTTCTGCATTCCCACACTCATCCTGCTGTGTTGAGTTGCAGGTATATTGTTCCTCTGAGCTCCAGGATGGATCTACTTGTCAGGCACCTTGATCACTGACCAGAGTCTGGACACCATGACCACTGACTGTCCGCTGTGTTGTAGCAGGGTCCAGGAAGCTGGGGAAATCATCTTGTCTCATTACTTTGATCACATTGTTTTGTACACACAACAATTGCCATAGATAGGAAATTAACATGATAATGTTCATAGGTACTTTATTCCAAGTCTCCTGCAGCGTCTTAGAATTACTACCTGCGCTTGAAGCCATGTACTAGATTTGGTGCGGGGTGTGGGGGATGTATCAGGGCTGTGTGTGCGGCTGGCACTGCCTGCTGAGGTTTAGCTCTGCCCTCTCTGTGCCCTCAGGCCCTTGTTCAGCATGTTATTGCTGTGTCAGGAGGACTTGTTGCTTCTTGCTTTACATGAATGAGATGTGTATAATCCTCCACATTCACCTGCAGAGACCTGGAGCAGACACCCTGGCACACCTTCCCTGCTGCAACCTTTTCACTGCCTCCCCAAGATTTAACTCTTCATTATAAGAGTCTTTGTTGGTGTACATGACCATAATACCCGATTACACCCCCACAAGCTCTCATTCATAGGTTTATGCCCCACCTTTTATTTACAGGGACATTGTATTTTATGCAGGACTGTATCAGTACTTTTCAACTGGAGCTTCACCCTTTTCATTTAAGGTGAAATCTACCATGCATAGAATATTACTTTAGAAATAATTGTGCTACGGATGTTTAGTGATATGATTTTAAGTTATATAACACACAAAGCCGAAGTCAAAATCTGGTATATTGTGTTCTATACTCTAGTTACTTCAGCAGCATGAATAGGATGCAGCTGCTTCAGTGGTAAAATTCGGCCATCAATCTGAGGTGTATGAGGCTATTCCGAACAGGTGATGTCATTCCGACAAATTATGTCGCTGGTGATAGTCGGCTGTGATGGAAAATCACAGCTGACCCCTCTGATCAGAGAGAGCTCTCTCGCAGCGACTTACCCCTGCCCATAGAGGACGTTCCTGGGTTTGAGGAGGACAGGAGGTGGATGGAAGAAGGTGGTTATTGAATATGTATGGGGGCCTTAACAGTAAACAAACAAAACTGGGAATGCTGCTTTTGTGTGTAACTGGAACTATATATATTATTACCTGTAGAATAGTGGCTGTAGCTATGGGTTTGACTGTAGTACAATGCATGATGTAAGCTTTGGTTCTAGATAAGCAAAAGAGCATATGTCTCTAGTTAGGACACAGGATACAGAACAGGTAAGAAATCATCACCGTGCAGGTAGTTAGTGAGGATGAGGACACTTGGCTCCAGGCGGCACGGTTGTCCCTGACATGCAGTGGAGCTGGCTCTGTGCATTCCTGAGTGAACAGCCAGCAGGTGATACAGATTCTGCCCCTGGGGAACATACTTGAGCTGTGACTGTGTCATTACCATAATTACCTGCAATGCAATTGAGTCTTATGAAAGCAGTGGATTTATGGCTGTCACTTACAGCTTATGGTTTTATGTTTGCCCTGAAAACGTATCTTTTAATGGACAAAAACCTTCATTTATGTGCAAATAACTTTTACCTCTGAAACCTTTGAGTGCGCCACCATTGATACGTCGCACTGTTTCACCGATTATCTCCCTACCTCTCACCTTACTCCCTACCCTACCTCTGCTGTGTCTTCTGCATTATTTAAAGGGTCCTGCAGAACCCAGATCCTGAGCTGCCCTTCGTGGATTTCTTAAATAACATATTTAGCTGGTTCTGAGTTCTCTTGCCTCCAATACAAGCAATAGATGTTTAGTGACCACCACTGATGGCCACCATTACAGATCTCAATAAGGATCCCCTCTCTAAAGACTCTGAAAGCCATGTGAAGGTTCACCATCTACATATCATATCTCTCTTTCTCCTACCTGTGAGTTTTGGCCCTCTATTCAAGAACTTGGAAGCTCTGAATGAACAGTGCTATTCCTATATAGTATGTATCCTATATTCTTATATAGGAAATGACTGCTGAGCCAGAAATTATGGTAGGGCTCAGAATAAAGTGACTATGAATAGTAAGATGGAAGATATATAACAAACCCTGTGATTATCATCAGTAACAATGCTTCATCTGTGGCTGCAATCTATAAGGAGTGGGCATTGTTTTTTTCATAAACGCCTTTGTAGAAATTCAGGGGTTCCTCCATTGTAAAAAAAAAAATCAGAGCTTCTTCCTATTTTGTTATAATAGACTTATTATACAGGCTTAGGATTGTGGGTTTATATCAATGAGTCTGAGAAGTCTTCTCTTCATCTTCCATCATCTATAATGGATGTACAGTGAACATCCATTGGATACGGCCTATC
The DNA here is from genome assembly GCF_027789765.1 of Dendropsophus ebraccatus. NCBI lineage: Eukaryota > Metazoa > Chordata > Amphibia > Anura > Hylidae > Dendropsophus > Dendropsophus ebraccatus. The sequence continues at coordinate 102,714,666 of NC_091457.1, read as the reverse complement.
CATCAAGTATATTCATAGAATGCCAAGTTCATCTTGTGGGGGTATTTCTAGTGATCAGGAGGAGTTGCATAGGGTGCAGGATTAGATACTAACTACACTGCAAAACTCTTCCCTTACAAGTGGACTGTTTCCAGTGTCTCCAGTGTTATTGTCATTGATGGCCTTTCACATTGAAAATGGTTGAGCCTGGAGGGAAGTAGAGGATGGCTCCCATGATTGATTGTCCCTTTAGACCTCCTTCTTGACCCAAACATGCAGTTCAGAGACAAATGTGACAGATACATGAAGAGGAGAGAGCGCTCCTTGTCTTTACAATAACAGAAGTGTCTATGTAGGCGGGCAAAGTCAAGAGTGGGGGGTTCATCAAAATATCTTTTGAGAGGGAGGTCACTGAAACATGGGCTTCTTCTTCCTTTGTTCTTGTGGAAGAGTCATCTAAATATCTATAAGTAATGTCAGATACACAAAGTGAATGCTAAGAAACAGTGGGGTATGCACCTAGATGTCTGCAGGAGAGACAAAGCAGCTGGAACAGTCAGAAGCCTTGATGGAGCAGTGGATGTACATGAAGTGACACCCAGTCACGAAAGTTCCATCATTGTAGAATGAAAGGGTCTTTATCTTTCTAGAAACACTACCATCATGTTACATGTCTTTTAACAACTGTGACTTAAAAAAAAAAGGCACAAAGCCACTCCAGTCCAGACCACATTTACACACTAACGTCAAAGGCACGTCAATATCGTGAAATGGAACGTCTCTGCAGTTGCGGCAAATTTTTAATGTGCTGTTTTGATAAATTTGGTGCAGAAAGAAAACACTTGTATGGCCAAAGGTAAATTATAGACACAAGCATATTTAGAACACATTTACTTTGATAAATTACCCCCCACCACCCCATACTTTATTTAGTCACATTAAAATCCCAGCTCCTAAAATGTTTAGGTTTTAGCAATGGTCAAAGACCAGTGAGAATTGACTATAGATGATCATGGCGCCTCAACATTAAGCTGTGTAACCTGGTAGCTGCCCAAACTGATCCAGGGCCTTGTCTTTTTCATTGTTTAATGGTGTGAGACATTAGTCAGGACCATTGTAATTCCAGCATTGTAGTATAGTCTGGCTCACCTTCTTCTTTGTAAGTAGACTACACGGCAGCTGCTAGATGAGATGTCTATAATAATGGAAGCTATGATCCCCTGTAGCTCCACTTAACAATGGAAGAATAATTCCAAACATTTGCATGGCTGTAATCGTACATTAAGCAACACTTGCTTTTTGTGGATTTGACCGTTGTTGACTATCATTATCACTGTTTAAGGCCGGCAGACACAACATGGCGGTTACACTTCCTTGTGTTGCTTGTTGTCTGCTCCCATGTGTAGTCACTGATTTGGACATCCAGAGACTAGAGGCGGGTTCTCTCATTTCTGGGATTTAGGATTGGTTAGGCATGTGTGGAGCGCAGGGACCACAGCGGAAACACCTGCCTCCCCGTGATGTGGAGTTATGTGCGATTCATCGCCTTCTTTCCCATTTAATAACAGTTTGGTTTCATATTAGTGGGAAATTAATTTCTTTTTATATGTCACTGGACGCCGGTGGTGCTGGGGAGCACAGTGCACGAGGGACGCTCACACCTGTGCTTGCTGTAGACTGGATCCAGGTGCCTGGGAGCCCACGGGGACAGCATTGGGTAGGAAAATGCACCAGATTAACCCCTCCAGAGCCAGCACAGTATAGTGCAGTATGTTTCTGTACTGTACAGACGGTACCCTGCAGGGTTACGGATTGCAGTTTATATTTGTTTCAGACAATAACTTGTCTCCTTCAAGCAAAAACAGTGGGGCTCAAAGTGTGAAACAACAAGGAAGTCTGCACCTGCATTTTCACTTAGCTGTCATAAGAACACACTTCTTAGGACTGTGTGTGCTGAATATACATATGACCTTCATTTATTCTCAATTGTGCTCAGTGGAAATGACCTGTCCCTATGTCTCTGGTCATTGCCATTGGGTTATATTATTCCTGATGAATTAGTGAAGAGTCTGTCATATCCTGAACCACCGGAAATTACAATCTAGTCACATAATAATACCTCCACAATCTTCAGAAGATAATTCTGGTATCAGAATAATGGGGGTTTGAAGCTATAGGTCTCTTCCATGTTTTGTGGTCTTTGCACCATTCAACACGCTACTTGACATTTTATGGTGTCAACTGAGTTTTTGCTATTGTAGCTCTGCCAGGCATATCCTCTTTGTACTTCGCAGGCCTGATGGTTTTGGTGAACTTGCATTCAACTCAGAAAAAATTTGAGCGGCCATAGTATTTGTGCTTTTTGGCTGTAATTCCCAAAGTAATCTTCTGTCCCTTACGTTATGCTTTCACTTTCAACCACAGTTATTTCTGTGTACAGATGTTTTGCCAGTCTTTAACATAATGAGATGTGATCAAGGAAATAGTATACCGTAGCACACCCAGCAACTCTGATCACAGATATCCCGCCAGGCCCACATTACCATAAACTCCCCTATGCAATGCTGTCAGGTCTGACATATCGCGTCATTAAAACAAACACATTTTTAGAACAGCATAAGTAATAAAGTTGATTAATAGTAGTATAAGCTACATGACTTAGAGAAAAAGAACGGTGTTACTAGTGATGGCAGGGGTGTCAGAAAGACTTCAACATGATTATGTAAAAACAGGGATGTTCTAGTTTTTTTGTCCAACCCCTTTAGCTTATATCTGGAGGGCAGTGATGTCACTGCTGTATTATATAACTTGTATCTGGAGTCTCGGAATATTTCACTTAGACGGATAAACACATGCAGCACAGATATGGTTGATTTTATCTTGGTACTTGAAATAGTAATTTCCTATCAATCACAAGGAAAGCCATTTCACTTAACGGAAAAAACACAGTTGCTGCTCCATTAATGTCATTCATCCGCACTACTCTCTCATTCCTTCATAGATGGCACATTCCTGGCCACCGCCTCAGTACACTACAAAAGCTTGGCACCCTTAATCCTGGGTGTGCCATGGAATAAAGTATGAGCGACCTACAGCTTAGCACATCTAGGTCTATTCCATACCGTTTATACAGGTGGTTTACATATATAGCAGAGCCAAGTTCGTCATCATTGTCATGATTTATTATAGTTAATATTAGTTTAATTGTTAGTAATGCAGCATTCAGGGTCCAGTTTCCTGATTGGTATTCACAAACGCTGATCTTTATAGTTAATTTTTATTCTATGAAAACTTTGTGCCCCCTGAGCGGCCTTCGACATTCTGTAGCTATATTGTATCCTTCTTGTCAGCCACAACCTCCCATAGACCATAATGAGCGCCCCTGATGCAGTTTTCCCCTTTTCTTTGCTCTTTGATGCTTTTATTTTCTCCTCTGTTTTCCTTGACATCATAATTAAACATTTGCAGCCGTTTCAGTGACTGGCACAACAGCAAATCGGTCACCAATTATGCAGCCCCATTCAAATCCCCTGAGGTTTCCCATGGAGTGTTATAAAGTTCTGTGTTGTCTTCTGCTGCAGAGAATTTCATACGAAACCGACTGCAGCAGCTTTTTATGAGGGCGCTTTTATTTTTTCCTATAATTCAGTCCAGATCCCATACATGCAGGAAAAAAGTAACACCCAAATAATCTTCAGCTGCACAAAAAAGAGATCAATGTAATCACAGGAAAATTCACAGCCCAGGACTTGGCTCTGTGTCCTAACCTATACAAAGGCACAGACCAAACTCCGGTACCCTTGTATTCTGACATTTATGGAATCTGTATACGTCGTAAAGTACAATTAAATGGTAGAGCTGCTGCTCTTCTCTTATGTTGTGGTTGGGCCCCAACTTGTAGGAGTCTGAATGATCCTTTTACAGGCCTATTGCTGCATCACTGTATGATGAAATCCATGTTTAGGATGCTCCTACACGGCGCGCATACAATATACAAACCAAATTACCGGATCATTAGATGTTCATGTGCACTGGGACTGTTTGTTAGGAGAATTTTTAGATCATCCACAGTAAGTAAAGAAGAGGAGCCAGCTTATTACTTGGCAGGGTGTCTCCAGGGGCACACTTAGTGTTTGTCTTTGACTTTCATCTTCTTTTGGAAAGAAACTGCAAAGTTTCTAGGTCTGGATGTCTACAGATGACAAACTGTGAGATAAATCAGAAGAGAGAGAGCTAACAACAACATGACATGACATAGAGGGGAACTTACATGATATAGAAGGGGATGCATGGGGGGAGCTTACATGATATAGATGGGGGCAGACTGTGAACATGGAACTATATGAAGCAGAGGACTGTCATACATAACACCATTGAAATTGCACAAAGAGAGGTCTGGAAGAAATGTGAGAGGAGCAAAGAAATCTCCACCACTCAGATGTGAGTCATGTAAATTAGTCCGATGAAAATTTTTATTAAAGTACTGTATTGCCCCCAAAAGTTATACAAATCACCAATAGACACTTATGGGAAATGCTTATAAAGTGCTTTTTTCCCTGCACTTACTACTGCATCAAGGCTTCACTTCCTGGATAACATGGTGATGTCACGACCCGACTCCCAGAGCTGTGCGGGCTGTGGCTGCTGGAGAGGATGATGGCAAAGGGACACTGAGGGACACAGGGCACTGGAGGGACACTGATCATCCCTCAGCCCGCACAGCTCTGGGAGTCGGGGCATGACATTGGGGATTTGCATAACTTTTGGGGGGCAGTACAATACTTTAATAAAAATTTTCATTGGACTTTCCCTTTTAGGCTTTAATAAAGGTTTTAAAGTGGGCATCTTCCCATCACAGAAGGCTACATGGACAGAGGGGTACGTTGGCCATCAGTACAAAATGTAAATAAACCTGGGGTGGGGATGAACATGATGCAGATGTACAGTTGTATCCCGACAATGGTACAGACTGATGCCTCCATGAAAGATGATGGTAATACTTAAGAATAACCAAAAGGAAAAATCACAACAGCACAGTTCAGAAAAAATATAAGTGGGTGCTCGTCTCACCAACGGGCCCAAAGTTGGTAATTCAATCCAAGAAAAAGATACAGGTGACAGCACATCCAAGGTGAAAAAATGTTCAGTTTTAATCACACCAGTGCGCGACGTTTCGGCTACAAACAGCCTTTTTCACTGCTTGAAAAAGGCTGTTTGTAGCCGAAACGTCGCGCACTGGTGTGATTAAAACTGAACATTTTTTCACCTTGGATGTGCTGTCACCTGTATCTTTTTCTTGAATACTTAAGAATAAGTTACATATAGCATACAGTAAAAAAAAAACTGTACAATTAAAGGGATATTCCTATCTCAGCTAATCTAGGAAAAATTGTAGGGCTTGGTAGGTTAAATATATTGGCAAATTCATTTAGCAAACTACTCTCCTTCTTCTCATATTGCTGCTCTTTTACTGCCCTTTTTGACAACTCTAGGTTATCGACCACCTCTCTGCGCTAAAAGCAGTTGTCTGGCTGGTATATATATTTAGCTATAGTATACATGTTTATATATATTACATTATATATGCACTATGACCAATGCTTTTTGAGCAGAGTGGTGGTCGGTACCTTAGACAAAGAGCTGTCAGCAACAGGACGGAAAGAGCGGGCTATTAGGTGAAGAAGGCAAGTTTGCTAATTGAATAGATATGCAAAAATATTTCACTTGACGAGCCCTACAAGGTAACTATATTAGCTGAGCTGGGAATACCCCTTTAACGTAACATCTGGTGTAACTGCTGTGCCAGATCCTAGAACAGACTGTACAGGAATTCTGGGGCTGGGGCTACAGTTGTGTCCATCCCTCTATCACCAGATGAAAATGTCATGTTCTGGTTCCCCCCATGCAGTGACCACAATTCTTGGTGGAATAAGAATGCAGCAAAGGAAAAGAGTTGTGGACAATGAGTTGGAAGATGATCTGGACAAGTAGGGGATGTGAAAAGAGGGAACAGATGGAAGACAAATTGCTTGGATGAGCTACCACAGCAGGATGGGAGGCCCTGGCAGACTAGTCCACTGGACAATGACATCCTTGGGATCAGGGCAAAGGATACAGATAGAGCAGCCTTAGCGTAAAGAAACAGGATGTGCTTCTCAGTGTCTGTAATGAGAGTCACAGTGTCTTCAAAAGAACATAGATCCCTGGAACCTTAGTTCGGAGTTGTCCTGTGAACTTTTAGCATTTACCCATCTCTGAGTTCTTTTGGTTTCTGACTTAAAGGAGTTATCAAGTTATCCTATTCTCTGTTTGTGTACATTATTGCCACTCTGTCTTATTGAAGTGAATGGAGCTGAATTGTAATACCACCTAAAACCTGACTACAAGTGTGGTGCTGCTTTTAAAGAAAACAGCTGTGTCTTTAAACGTTACAGACTTCTGTGCAAGAATCAGGAAGTTCTTGATGAGCAGGGGACAGATAAGAGAACAAGACTGATATTAGAGTGTCACAACCTGCAGCTGGATTTTAGTGGACCCCACAGGAATCCTGAGAGTGGAGCATGTGAACCATCTTGTAGGTATTATTAGGACAGGGAATGACAGTTCAGTTGCAGCATTAATACAGCTTTGAATGGCCATAAGTATTTGGGTGCAGAGCAACAATATTGTATAAGCATGGTATAGTTAATATTTCACTAAAAAGTATCTCCTTATTTAAGCATTGTTAGTTTTTAGCTCAAGTAGCTCATACTTGAGAGTAGTAGAATATGTTGGAATTTATAAACACAAAGTTAAAGCATTAGGATGGAAAAAGGTGACAAATGGCTGCTGTTATTGCCAATGTAAACAGTGACTCCAATAATGATAGAACAAGGTCCTGTAAATAACAGGAAGATCCAGAATACCAAGGGACTCAATGGATGAAAACAAGAGGCTAAACATAAACAGAAGACACTGCAGGTACAAAAAAGGCACGGAGAGGAGGATGATGCATAGAAGCCAGGACATGAGACATCAACATTGATTGATTGATTGATTGATTGATTGATGCGTATAGAGGGATGTAGATTATAGGGTGGATGAAGGACTGAGCTGACCGGATGATTTCAGCAAGATTGATGTGACAGAGATGGACAAATACAGTGAAGGGAAGATAATTAGAGATGCTCAGCAGGAGATAAAAGAGTTATTAGTGTGGGTGGTGTAAATGGTTCCCCTGGGGGTGGTGATGAATGAAGATGAATAAGGTAAAATTAAATCCATTCATGAATTCTATATGCTGAGTGAATAAATCTAAAGCTGGAAGCATTAAATGAAAATGCGGTAAACCGTGGATTACTGGTGCTGTGACCATGCTTAGTAACCATTGATACATGTGACTAACCACATGGAGTGGCTACAGTTATTCTGCATATTACAAACTTTAGAGATCTTTGCCTGGTTTTTAGTCAATGGGAAAACATAAAGATTTATAATGCATCAACCTGAGAAAAGAATTCAGCTCTGGGACACTATGTCTGCAGGACCCAGCAGGTCTCAATTATGAGGCTGATGCCCTCAATCCTGTATCACAGCATAGCTGTGTAATTATGCTGCCATCTTGTGGCCACAAGAAGACATTGTTATGTATAATGTATCACTGAGAAACCGGGGCCTACTGCCTATTGGGACCCCTGCCAAATTACTCCTGTCCTTGTTTTTGTAGTTTGTGCAAAGCGAGCACCTATACTAGCTACATACATAATATATAATATCATAATTAAAGATACAGAATACATGTAGAGCACAGGCTAACAATGTGTAGACTCATAACAATCAAATAGTTCATGGCATTTGGTGCAGCCATGTGGCTATTCAAGCCACTTGATAATAGGATCTGTCTTTGACACCTGTCATTGTGAGATCGTGTTTACTGCTAGTCTCTGGATGATTTATGCATTAAAGGTTTTTTTTTTTCCAAGCTGTAAATATTGTTAGGGATTTGACATTGATTTCTGCATGGATTCCATAAAGAAACCTGCATCAAATCCAATAACAATCAGCAACTCATGTGTATTAATTAAATAGCTAGTTAGTAGCAAAATAGTTAATCTGTTCAGAAATTACAATGAAAAAATCCTGTAGATTTACACACGGCAGAAATTCATGGACCAGGCACAGATTTCCTCTTGTAACGACATGAAGGAATAAAGGGGTTTTCTGGAACTCCAATAAAGCAAAACCATACCAACTTCGCTGAACCCCTAAACGTCTCTGAACGTAAAAGTACGTCCTGGCCGCCTGTCACCAGATGACCCTGGGTGTCCCGAGTGGAGCACGCTTCATAGCAGGTGGGGGCTGGCTGCATTCAGCAACCGGGCCCTCATCGTTAATGACGGGCTGCACGATCACGTTGTAGCCTGTTATTAACCCCTTAAGTGCAGCGATCGAGCAGCTCCTGTCACTTATCGATCGGGATCCCCGCAGTGTGACTGCGGGGGTCACAACTGCTGTGTCGGACAGCAGGAGGTCTCTTACCTTCCTCCGTGCGGTCCAATCGGCACTCTGCTCATTGACTCTGCCACAGGCAAGCTCAATGAGCAGAGCGCCTATTACACTGATCAATGCTATGCCTATGGCATAGCAATGATCAGTGTTTACAATCTAATGACTGCAAGTAAAAGTACCCCAGGGGGGCTTAAAATTCGTGTAAAAAAAAAAAAGTAAAAATGTTTTTAAAAATACCCTAAAGCCCCTCCCCTACTAAAAGTTAAAATCACCCCCATCCCATAATATAAATAAAACATAAAAATAATAATATAAATAATATATAATATATAATATAATATATAATAATTATATTATATATAATATAATATATAATAATATAAATATAAAATAATAATAATAACAATAAAAATAATGAAATAAATAAACATATTATATACTGTAGCATGCGTAATTGTCCAATCTATTCATATATAACAATTGTCATCCTGTATGGCATAAAAGAAGGAGGTAAAAAGCTCCAGGATTACCAATTTTTTGTTACATTATATATAAGAAAAATTAATAAAAAGTGATCAAAGTGTCCGTATGGTATTAATAAAAACTAGAGATCGTGGTGCAAGAAATGACGCTCCGTGGGTAAAAAACTAAAACCGTTATAAGCGTCACAATAGGACCATTTTTCTAATAATTAATTGCACAAAAAAAAAGGATTTCAATATAAAAAAAAAACATTACAAAATCTGTGTAAACCTCCATATGGTTGTGTTCAGACTGACCTATAGAATAATGTTACCATGTTGCTTTTACCATATAGTGCATTATGTAGACACAGGAACCCCCAAAAGTTACCATATTGCATTCTTTTTTTTCCAATTTCACCAATTTTTATTTTCATAACTAATATTTTGGGGTTCTGTCATACATGTTATGGTAGATTTAAAGCCACCATTACAAAGTACACCTATTCCTGAAAAAAACATAGCCCTGTAGATACAAAAATGAAAGTGTTTGAGCTCTTAGAAGGGGAGGAGGGAAAAATGAAATGCAAAAATGAAAATCGGCGCGGTCCAATGGGTCATTAAGGGCTTGGTCCTTAATCTTTGCAATACAATCGGGCTTGAACATCAATCACCACTGCTGCTTTTAGTCCCAGTTCAGCACCGCTTGTATCTAAGCTCAAGCCCTGTCTATTGAGTGATGTCAAGACCTCTGACCAGCCCCTGCAGCCCAATTTTCCACCTCTCCCGAGTCCATGCAGCCTTGTCAAATACACATATGTATCTGCTTGTTTTTACTTCTGGGCTAAAACAAAACTTTATTGGGACATTTAGGAAAGAATCAGGTGCGTTTATACCATGCTGCCTTGCACTAAATCATGCCACTAGTAGAGAAGCAGACAGGGAATGAATACAGAAAATCTGCAGTTTGTGAACATACCCTAAATAAAACATTCTTTAGCAGCTCCGGGCAGGGGATTAGCAAGAGTGTTCTAGAAAGGAAGTAGACTGTGTGTTAAAGGGGAACTCCAGATAAGGAAAACTTTCTTTTTTTAAAAAAAGCACATTGAAAGTTATATAGATAGCCACACTGGTAGCCGATTGACATCCAGGAAGTGAAGAAAACTGGCCTCTGTGCCAATCCACTTTGTCTCCTGCTCCCTCTGCTCCCCCCCCCCCCCCTCCCCTTATAAGACAAAGATTATGTGCCTCTGTGTCACATTGTGTGTGTTTGCTAATGATGCAGACAGGGGGCAGGGCGTGATGTCACAGGGGGCTTGGATGGATCCCCCAATCCCCTGAGTGATTCACCATCTTTGACCGGCCTCTTTAGCCTTTAGCCTACACCTGAGCAGGCAAGGAGTGACAGAAGCAGCTGCTGCAACTTCACTGATTGTGCAAAAGTCTACAGTGAAATTAGGGCTATGTTCACACATGTTGGAGTTTTATTGCAGTACTGCAGTATCTTCACAAAGATGATGCAGTAATACAGTTAAATGATGCACAAAGGATCAGAGCCGACACTGCCGTATATCCCATGTAAGATAGTATCGGATAAAGTCCTTATTGTGGAGCTCACGGTTAAAGACAAAAGATGCTTGATCATAATAGAGATGAAAAGAAAAAAAATTAAATTAAATTCAAAAGGTTCTTTAGTCCAATATCGGTGTTACAGGTAGAGAATACAGCGTGCTATGTGAGTGTTTCAGGTAGAGAATACAGTGTGCTGTGTGGTGTTACAGGTAGAGAATACAGCGTGCTGTGTGGTGTTACAGGTAAAGAATACAGCATGCTGTGTGGTGTTACAGGTAGAGAATACAGTGTGCTGTGTGGTGTTACAGGTAGTAACTGTGCTGTGTGGTGTTACAGGTAGAGAATACAGCGTGCTGTGTGGTGTTACAGGTAGAGAATACAGCGTGCTGTGTGGTGTTACAGGTAGAGAATACAGCGAGCTGTGTGGTGTTACAGGTAGAGAATACAGCGTGCTGTGTGGTGTTACAGGTAGAGAATACAGCGTGCTGTGTCGTGTTACAGGTAGAGAATACAGTGTGCTGTGTGGTGTTACAGGTAGAGAATACATAGTGCTGTGTGGTGTTACAGATAGAGAATACAGCGTGCTGTGTGGTGTTACAGGTAGTAACTGTGTGCTGTGTGGGTGGGAACACAATGACATGATAAAGTACTGCAAATAATTCAGTAACACAATAAAACTGCAATGTGTGAACAAAGCTTAGATGTTCTTCAACAGTTTTTAGGGGGAAATGGGCATTCTGGAAGCTGTAGTACAGTATACAACTGCTCAACCAGAAAGTATAGCCACACAATACAGAACAAAACCCCCCAAAGCAAATGGATTTTTAGTAGTTTTAAAACTGTGTTAGACAGGTAAGCAATGCTATATGCTGTGCTTCTGCAGCAGGTTTATTTTATTTTTTTTACCTCTACCTGGAGTTCCTCTTTAAAGAGGGAAAACAATGCATTGTGGATATTGTATTCAGCAGCAACTCAACTTGTAAATAGGTATTTCTGACATTTGCTGATAAGAGGTACAGATACATGAAACAAATGTATTTTTGGTTGTCTCAGAACTGGGGTAGACAGATAAGAAATGCTATATGGTTCTGCATGATTTTTTTTGGGTTTTTACTGAGGTCGGAGTATCCCTATATAGAGAAGTGCAATATACTTACCTGGTAATTTCTGCACCGCTCTGTCACCTCTTGTTACTAGTGATGATGTGTCATCCTTTCATGAGGTCACAAATGAATCCTACTATAACTATAATTTAATATAAACAGAGCTAATCTTATTGTAATTAATCATTCTTTGCATTTACTATGGTTATTATCACTGTGATTATTGATTCAAACGTATCATTATACAAGAATATGTCTAACTTATACCAGCTGTAAATAAATTATATGGATAAAAGCACAGGGATGCCTACACATTACATCAACAGGAGTTTTAGAGATTCCCATTCTAAATAAATGAGAATTAAAGGGGAAGGAGAGGTTGGTGTAAACATAACAATAAAGTTATTGTCATCTGTCCTGGTTCCCACTGGCCTCCTCTATTTCCTGGTTTCTGAAAGTGAACACTCAGCCAATCATTGACTGAGGCAGGATACAACTGCAGCCATGGAGACCAGCGGGGGATTGGGAGTAGAGTTGATCGAACCTCAGGAAATCCTCAGTTCGATCGAACTTGAACATTCACAAACCTTCTGCATTTGATTGCTGATGCCTTCCTGGTCCATGGGGAAGGGGGAGAGTGCCTGGGTACCGCCTGGAATTCCGTGATTCAGCCTAGGTAATAGGCTGAATCCCGGAATTCCAGGCGGTAGCGGGCAGTCTCCTCCTGCCTCCAGGGAATGGGATGGGTGAGAATAACCTTTACGTCACCTTTTACTTTTTATCACTTTTTATTTGAAAGGACAGCCCCAACAAAAATTTGGAGTTGGTCCATTCTTTGCAGTTACAACTACTCTTCTGGAAAGACTTTCTACAAGATTTTGAAGCGAAACAGTGGCCCATCGATTCAGAAGAGCATTTGTGAGGTCAAACCCTGATGTTAGGGCCCTATTACATGGAGTGATAATCTGCCAAATCTCGCGGATTCATCAGATCATCATTTTGTGTAATAAAGACAATGATCAGCTGACATCATAGGCTTATTGTGTCTTTAGGTTGTGAGTAGAGATGAGCGAACATCGAGCATGCTCGAGTCGATCCGAACCCGAACTTTCGGCATTTGATTAGCGGTGGCTGCTGAAGTTGGATAAAGCCATATAGCTATGTGGAAATCATGGATATAGTCATTGGCTGTATCCGTGTTTTCCAGACAACCTTAGAGCTTTATCCAAGTTCAGCAGCCCCAGCTAATCAAATACGGAACGTTCAGGTTCGGATGACTCGAACCCGAACCCGGTTCGCTCATCTCTAGTCGTAACCTAAAATCATCAGCTGGTGGACGTGCACTGCTATGTGCAATAGCAATACATGGCCAAGTTCATACATATCTGTGCACGCTCCTTGATGGTTCTGTCTGCTCCCTGGTACCTTCCTGTCTTCTGCCTGGACTGCAAAGCCGGCCTCTAAAGTGACAGGCCGCTCAGCCAAGAAGCCAAGACCAGGCAGAAAACTAAAAGGTAACAGGGAGCAGGCAGAAGCATCGGGGAGTGTCGTCAGGTATGTATAAACTTTACTAGGCAAGGGCTGCACGGACATTGCCAAAAATGTACCTGCAGCCCTTGCTGCATAATGGTTGAGCCGTGTAATAGACTCAGTAAAAAAGCAATGATCTAGCGGATCGGCACTCATTTACATTATTGATCGAGCTGGATAATACTGTACGTCACTTAAGCAAGATGGCCTTGCTTGCAATCTCTTTTCTAGTGTATCCAGAACTTATGTGGGTTAGGATCAGGGCTAGTGCATACGCCAGTCAATTTCTTAAACAACAGAGTCACCCAACCATGCCTTAATGGAATTTGCTTTGTGAATTGGGACACAATTATACTGGAACAGAAAAGGGCCTTCCCCAAAGCTTTACCATAGGAAAAAGTTTCCAAAACGACTTGCTCGCTCAGCTGTCTGTCAATATCTGCCAACAGAGGACTGATCTGCAATCAGATATAGTTGAATTTCCCAGCCTGTGTTGGAGCTGTAATCTAGGGGTAAATCATCTAGGAAACACTAGCAGATCTTTCTTTGGTAGTAATCCACTGATGGAAATGAAATATAGGTCTTTATTTTTTCTTTTTTTTTCTCATTATTGTATCATTTTTAACAACACAAATAATTCACAATCAGGTCAAAATTAATTTATTTTTTTTAATACAATTTTGAGAAAAATAAATAACTATATGTATTTTTTCATCATTGTTTAAAAAAAAATTAAAATAATTTGCACCTGACTGGGAAATCTTTGCACTTTTAAAAATGATACAATAATGAAGGGAAAAAAAGAAAAAATAACTATATTTTATTTCCATTAGGGGACTCAAACCAAAGAAAGAGCTGTTGGTGTTCTCTAGACAGGTGAGCTACCCATAGACCACAGCTTCAACACATTTGGGCTCAGAGATTCAACTATATTGAGTGTTTCTTTCAGACATAAACTGCCTACAGAGGACTGATCTGCAATCGGAGACACTGGCTGACAGCTGAGCGAGCAGGATGCTGGACAGCATTGATTATTAATGAAGAAGAGGAAGGAGGACAGAGTGGTGAGATGTGCCAGAGTGTGGCACGAATGCTGAGCCACAACTCCTCTTTGACTCTTCATTACTGTAGGAGACACAAGTGCATAATCCACTGCATGGACAAATTACCAAAAGGTAACATGCCTACAAGGGGACTGCCAGCTACACCACTCTGTCAGCACCTCAGGTAGTGCCTGGGTGCTGATAGATTCCCTTTAGGATTTATCATGAACAGAACTGCGGAGCCTAGGCCAACTCCTGAAGGACAGCCAATAATTCTCCAACAAACTATTATAGTTCACACAGTGCAGTCAGGCAGGTAATACCTAATCCATCAGTCTGTCAGAGAAGCGCAAATCATCACTCTACAGAAGACATTTCCACTGCTTCAGGGATGGTGTGCTTCACACCACTCCACCTGATGCTTGGCATTATGCTTGATGGTGTAAGTGTTGCATGCTGCTGCTTGGCCAGGGAAACTCAGGCTACAAGACTTCCGCTTTCCAGAGCTTCTGCTGATTGTAATGCTAGATGAGCGTTAGTGACTTTTATGTACTTTGCACTTTAGTACTTGGTGAACGTATTCTGTAAGTTTACATGGTGTCCATTTTATGGTTAAGTTATTGTGGTCTCCAAATAATGCAACTCACAGTTGATGGTGTAAAATCTAGGAAGGAAGTAATTTCAATGGCATCCTATTAAGGTAAATTCACAGTCAATAGATTTGCTGCCAAGTTTTCTGTAATTGAAAATGAGTTCCATTCAAATGAATGATGATGTTTTACATGAAAAGTACAGCCGCAGGAATTTCTGCTACGAATCTACTTATGAAGTGTGAAATTACCCTTACAATACCACTCTTAAATTCAGAGGGCCATTTCACAAATGTTTGTAAAGGCAGACGGCATTGGTAGGTGCTGGGTTTTATACAACTGTGGCAATGGAAAACAATAAAACATACACATTCAGTGATTAGGTATTATAATTATAATAGATAGATAGAGAGATAAATGTGCAACAATGCCCAGCTTATACTTGTGTGGTCTACATTTCTATCTATAATTGGATGGTTAGGTTATATTAGGATAACCTGTATACTCTGGCTATATCCTGAGGAATTACTAGGCTTTATGGCCATATTCCAATAGATTATACAAGAAACACCACATAGATATAAAAATATCCTCATGATCAGACACAGTAGTAACTTACTGTAACATCACTAAACATTTTAAGCTCTCCCTGTCGCTCTCTGGTCAGCTGCACTTTTGCTTCCATGTGACTTAATGTCCATAATCCTCAGAGAGACCTTTTAGCCCCATCTGGTTAAAGTCTGAGAAATCCCTTTTAAAGATATGTAATGTATGAGTTATGTAAGGATCAGATGACAAATCATGCCGCGCTCCTCATTTTGTTATATACATGAAGCTCATAATCTTAAAGTGTCACTGTCGTGAAATTTTTTTTTGCAGAAATCAATAGTCCAGGCGATTTTAAGAAACTTTGTAATTGGGTTTATTATCCGAAAAATGCATTTTTATCATGAAAAAGCAGTTTGAAGCTCTCCCCCCTGTCTTCATTGTTCTCCTATGGAGAGAGCTAAAGAAAAGACCAAAACAGGACAACAAAGAGTTAATCTACAAATCCCTCACGGGATATCTCCTGTGACAGTCACCAGTGACCTGTCTGAGCTCGGATTACAGCTGTCACCCAGCTCCCTGCCTGTAATCCTCTGTTATCTGCTTTCTGCTGCCGGCTAACTCCCTCCTTCCTCCTCCCCCCTCCCCTCTCCCTAGAGCAGACAGGGTACGTCTCCTGCAACAAGTCACAATTTTCAGATTTTTCAGAGTGGATGAAAAAAAGGAAGGAGGGGGGGACCTGGGAAAAGGCTTTTTACATGCAGATAATGGCAGATTTGGCTAATAAACCCAATTACAAAGTTTCTTAAAATCGCCTGGACTATTGATTTCTGCAAAAAAAAAATATACGACAGTGACTCTTTAAAGGGAAACTAGTCTAATAGCTTGAAAGAAAACATTTCATGAGGCTGAAATTGGTTAACCGATAGGGCAGGTTTCAATATATTGGGAACAATTTTTTGCTCCATTGATACTACTGAATGCCCATGGGAGATGGTGCTTGGTACTTTACCAGGAGGGAAGGGACTTAGCTGCCAGTCGTCATACACACAATGCATTGTACATATTTAGCACATGGTTTACATTGGTTACAACTTGCTATAAATCAGTGTTGCACCCCTCCCCACATCATGGAGACAGCAACAACTGGGATATGCAGCACATTTATTCAAAGAAAGCTTACAAAACACATGGGAAAGGTCTGTACATTATGTGTCCCCAAGTGGGGCACAATTGGGGTTCAGAAAGGGATGAGGAAACAAAGAGGCAATCTGGAGAAATAAGTTTTTACGTATAATACACCTTAGGCTTAAAGTGGACCTAATAAACCTGCAGTCCTGCACTAAGGAGTGCTATGGCTCTCATCTTTCTACACTCCATCCTCCAAGGTATGGGAGCAGAAGCCATTTTATAACGCTCATTATGAATACAAGTGAGGGTATAGTAAGGAAATGCCACAAAGAGGCACTATAGAGACTGCTAAAAATTACTTATATTTAAAAAGTTTCAGTTATAAACTTTGATCATTTTTAAATAGATCTATATTAACTTATTATAAGAGGTCCACTTTAATTATGGCAGTCGAGGAGAGGCGATCATGAGGGTGCAAGGCGCGGTCATTTATCTAGCATCATAACGAAGGGGGGGATGAGGGAAAATAACTTTCCTCTAACAGTGCATAAATCTCTAGCAACTAAGGGAATGCGGAATAAAAATAAAGGCTCTGCTCTAGCAGTGATGGGGTTAGTGGGGCAATGAAATGGGAGTCAGTGCTGCATTTCTGCCTAGCAATCGACGGGTCTGGCATCGTTCTGCGCTGCAATCAGGTGCAGATCTCTCTGGCAGCGACAATGTTAATGACATGACTGCAGAGAACCCCTCCCAAGCGGAGGGGAAGGAAGGGTAATGAGAGTATGCTCTGCGGTGAAGAGGGTGTTGGGTTGTTTGCTCTCCTCTCCCAGACTCTCAGCCGGTTCCGTCTGGAGATGGAGTAAGCAGAGTTGGAGTGTCCCCAGCTGGTGTACTGGCTGGGGTTGCCAGCTCTGGCGTCCTCTCATTCTCGTTGGATGGAGAAGGGGTTTTGGACTCTGGTGTCTGTTCTGGAGCTCTCAGCCTCTTCATCATGGTGGTCACTCTTACGGCTTTCTGAAATAGACACAGGATACAGAAGAGGTGAACATGTGGAAAGTGGAAACCAGCAGCTGAGACTCGATTGCATAAACCCATATGGATAGCATAACCGAGTCACTTATAAAGAACCTGCCAGGAGTTTCATGTAGCCTGAACAACGGGTAGTTTGAATAGGGGTAATAGCGTCCTTATCAGAGCTGATTAACTCTGAAATGTTACAGTGTTTCAGAGAAATCCTAGCTTTGAAACTGCCCGGCATTAGGGCTTTGACTCATTAGAGTGGTCCCAGCCAGCTTCTCCCTGCCCCACTTGATGGACACGTCTCTCCCTAACTGTGCTAAGGGAGATATCAATGAAGCACATGAGAAACTGACATGGACTGCCCTTTGACTCCTCAACTCAACGCTGTTATCCTGGGCAGTTTTACAACTCTTTTCTCTGAAACTCTGGGGGAACCATAGCTCTTAGTAATAAAGGAGCCTGTCCTGGTTTTATGCTGCCCCCAATTTGGGCAACATAAAACTACTAACAAGTTCTGTTTAACAATAGGGTAACAAATAGTATATCAGTATGTTTTGCTTAACCCTGCTGTTCTGTTTGGTTCTACTATACACATATAATGTTTTGGTCATTTTTGACTGGGCCTATTAAGGTCTGGATTTTTAACTAACTAGTGTTTTATTTGAATATCTTTTGCATTATAAGGCTGTGTTCACACTGCGTATGAGTCCAGCCGTAGTGCGAACCGCGAATATACGCACGTAGTTTTGAGGTTGATGCGTTCGCTTGAAAGTATACGATATACGGCCGCACAATGCACACTACATATGAGCTTACGGCCGGATCGTAGATGGTGCCTTGAAAAATGAACAAGACCATTGTTTGAGGACAGAAATGTTCCAACTCACGGCCGTGGATTTCCATGCGGTCCCGTACCGAGTACTTATTTCAGCCAAATTGAACTTGATTTTTCGATCCAAAAGGTTCTGTGAGTTTTATTGGGCTGGGCGAAGATTTCCAAGTAAATGACCTGTTTCAGATCGCTTCGAAACAAGCTAGGAAAACATAACTGTACTGCGGGCGTATGTTTGCGGTTTGTACGCATCCGGCCGCATGTCAATTTTTCCCACACCCGTAGTTTCAGCCGCACATGTACGGCGGCGTACGAAATGCGGCCACTCCTGGTTTTGGTTGTAATATGAGGACCACAATTCTGACTGGGTTTACACTACGTATACTTCAGGGGACTATATGTTAGAAAACTCCACAAAGCACCCCATTTCAGAAACTGCACCCCCCCCCCCCCCCAAACTGTGCAAAAGCACATCCAGAAAGTGTTTTAACCCTTTAGGTGAGTCACAGAAATAAAAGCTAAGTGTGTAAGAAAATTGAAAATTTTTATTTTCTGTGCAGAAATTTTATTAATAATTCATAATTATAAACCTATTACCAGAGAAATCCACCCCAATATTGATTTCCCTTTTTCTTCAGTTTATAGAAATACCCCATATGTGGCCCTATTGCACTACTCGATGCAACCACAAGCCTCAGATATAAAGGAGCGCCTAGTGAATTTCAACGCCTCAGTTATATTTGGTAATTTTTGACTGTACCACTTCAGGTTGGCAGAGGCTCTGTGGTGCCAAAACATAAAAAACACCCCTAAAGGGACACCATTTAAAAAGCTACACCCCTCGAGGAATGTAACAAGGGGTGTGGTGAGCATTTGGACCCCACAGGTGTTTCACAGATTTTAAAAACAATGTGGCGTGAAAAAAGAAAATTTTAATTTTTTACACTAAAATGTTATTCTAGCCTTCAATTTTTCATTTTTACAAGGGGATAAAAGAAAAAAAAAACACAAAACATGTAGCGAAGTTTCTTCCGAGTACGGAAATACCCCACATGTAGACATAAAGTGCCAAGCGGGCACAGGACGGGCCTCCAAAGGGAGGGAGCGCCAATTGGCTTTTGAAAGCTGGATTTCACTGGAATGAACTTCAAGGGCCATGTCGCATTTACAAAGCCCCCATACAGCCAAAACTGTGGAAGCTCCCCACAAGTGACCCCATTTTGGAAACTACACCCCTCAAGGAATCTAACAAGGGGTGCAGTGAGCATATGGACCCCACTGGTGGTAGGCACAAATGTGGAACAAATGTGGGCACAAATGTGGAACTGTCTTGGCAACACAGGGGCCTTTCAAATGCAACATGGCCCTCAAAATCCATTCCAGCATAATCCAGCCTCCAAAGCCAAATGGTGCTCCTTCCCTTTGGAGGCTCATTTTGCAGCCGCATGGCGCTTTATGTCCACATGTGGGGTATTTCCGTACTCAGGGGAAATAGTTCTACACATTTTGTGTTTTTTTTTTTAATCTTTTAACCCCTTTTGAAAATGAATAAAATCATAAGGTCAATGATTTAGTGTAAAACTTTTAAAAAATGACACTTAATGTTGGTCTAGCCTTGATTTTTTCAATTTCCACAAGGGGTTTCCAAAAGAGAAAATAAACACAAAACGTGTAGGGTTATTTCCCCTGAGTACAAAAATATCCCACATGTGGACATAATGTGCCATATGGGCAAAGGGAAAGCCGCCAAAGGGACAGAGCGCTGGAATTTAGAGGCTGGAATGGAGGATGGAGGCCATGTCGCATTTACAAAGCCTCTGTGCTGCCAGGACAGTAGAAACCCCCCACAAGTGACCTCCTTTTGTAAACTACACCCTTCAAGGAATCTAGCAACATGGCAAGCCTCTAATGGGAATGGGGGCCATGCCTATTTAGCTGGGTAAAAGGGACAATTTTAATTTATTTGCGGGTATTAGGCCAATTATTAGTTTATAAGGTTGAAAAGGACAGGAGTCCATCAAATCCAACCTGTGTCGATCCAGAGGAAGGCAAAGAAAAGCTTATGAGGAAGACGACAGTAGCCTTATCAAAGGGAAAACATTCCTTCCCGACTCCAAAATGGCAATCAGAATAATCCCTGGATCAACATGACCCCTGAAATAAGGGAAGGAATATAGAAAATTTTGAACTCCAATGACATGTGGTACGCCTTGAAGCGATCCTTTATGCAGAGGCCGGGGTGATCAGGACAGGTGTCACACTGGAAAATGTTGTCCTTCCTGATCCCCCTTTTACGGCACACTCTGCACTTCTTCTGGGGTCTCCCCTCTTTTCTAGTGTGGCAGACGTCACCTGGGAAATGTTGCCCCAGTACTATACGGGCTCCCTCATATCCAGAAGCGCTGGGTCCGCTCCATGGCTGCTAAATATAAAAGCTTTATTGCTGCTTCTGATATTTTCGGATCGTGCCACAAGCTACAGTAGCTCGGGCAGCAATGGACCAGAAGAGGGGGTGCTGGTATAAAAGTTATCCACGTACAGGTGGTAACCTTTACCTGGTAGTGGGAAGATCAGTTCCCAAACGATCTTCCCACTAACTCCGAGGATGAGGGGGGGCATTCTGGTGGTTGGATTTCAGTGTCTCTTCCAGTCTAAATCTGCCTAAGTGTACCCTGAGGCCCATGTGCAGCAGGAGCACCTGAATTTTTTTCATTTCCAATCTATCTGGCGTGGACCCCATTTGATGCAGTGAAAATGAAAAAAGAAGGAGGGGTTTGTTGGCTATAAATTGGTGCGCGTACAAGTTTGTTTACGCAACCATCAAATTTATATGGTCATCAGAGAAATAGAGTTTGAAAAAGTCTATTTCTCTGACACCTGTGGGTTTAATTTGGATTCCTGCTTGTGTTACAAAGCCAGGAATCCAGGACTTATAATTTTGGGGGGTTGGGGTCCAGATGGGGTCATCCTTCTGGGGGGGGGTTAGGGATTGGGTCACCTGTCTGGGGGGCGGGGGGCGAGATGGGATGATGTGTCTGGGGGGGCCGGGGGCGAGATGGGATGAGTTGTCTGGGGGGGGCAGCCCGAGGTGTCCTCCTTGGACGCCCACATGGAAATATTCATCATCACTGGGTGATGATGATGGTGATGATGAGGATGAATGGAGGAAAGAAGGATCCCCCCATTCATCATCACTGGCTGTTTCGGTGTTGGAGGCAATAATAGCGTATGCCTCCTCCACCGAAAACACCCTGTGGGACATTTTTATACGGGGATTAGTATATGGGGTATGTAAATGTGTAATGTAGTGTAGTGTATAACTTTATTTCATGTAATGTAGTGTTTTTTATCATTTATTTTTTTTAACAGTAAGAAAAAAAAAACCTATGCCAAAAAAGGAGTTGCTGATAAATGCCGCACTTATCAGCAGACAGTGGAGATGGGATATAGGGGGGAAAAAAGCCCCTACGCTAAAAAGGAGTTGTTGATCAGCGGCGCACTTACGTGCGATGCTGATCAACACTCAGCGGCGGAAGGGCGCGTAAAACAAAAAGGGGGGGGGGAGCCAATCACGGTGATCGTGGGGGTGGCACTGTCGCCATCTTTTTACTGAACACTAATGGCGATTGGTGCTGTCTCGGACCGCAAGCGTAAATGTGCGCCCATTTGCATTAAGGCACAGGCTGCGTACATTTATGCCCGCGGTCATTAAGGGGTGAAGTTAGAAGTGTGTCAAAAATGTGTAAATCTTTTATTATAGTTCTTTTGTGTGTTGATTTCACTGGTTTTAGACAAAAACACTGACCAAAATACTACATGTGAAGTTTATGCTAGTGTTTCCCTGTCGGTTTCTCATTTCACCGCATTTACATGCAAAATGTCGGCCGATCGTTGAATTAAAACATGAGCTAAAATCCCGGTTACGACAGGGACAGTCTGTTGGCCATCGCGCCGTGCAATAGGAGCTGCAGAAGCAGACCGGCGCTCCCCCCTATGCGCCACCAGGATGATCTTTAAATTGTCCAAGCAGCCCCTCCCACAGGTCAGTACTCACTTGCTCCTAAATATCGGGCCATCTAACATGGTCCTTAGTGCAGCTCTGGAAGGCACTGGAGTATCTGACAAAATTAAACTTATTACTTGTTAGTAAAGCAAAGGTTTCACAAAATAGCTACATGTAGAGTATGAATGTATATACTATATTTCAAGGCCATGATATTTTCTAGTTAACAAATGTCTATATACGGGGGTTCGCTATAATACCTAGAACATTCCTATTTTTACATAGACAAGGTAAACTCTTCCTCATACACCTGCAATAACTGGTAATGCCCTTTTGTTCTCAGTTACGCAACTAATATCACCACTGATAAACTTTATTAATTGTGCTATCCTCAAAATCTGTTGGTGTGCACTGATAACGGGCGTCAGTGACCTGAGTCGCCAAGTTGATGGGTGTGTCAAGGTCTACAGGTTCCTTGATCACATCTCAGTATGCAAAGACTGGCATCTGCATACAGAAGTAGTTGTAGTTAAATCAAACCTTGATACAGAATACAGAAGAGAACTTTGTTGAATTGTAGCCAAAAACACAAAACCATGGCCCCTCAAATTATTATCAAGGGAAACTGTCAGGTGTGCTAAAAAATGGTATCCATGGCAGAGCTGCAATAGCCAAATACCACAAAATGTCAACCTCTGCGTTTAATGATGCAAAAATCCCAAATGATAGACACTGGATGCATAGAAATGTGACATGGTCTGATGAGTACAGTTTCACTGTTTTCCCCCACTTTCTGTTGTGGTGTATGTCACCGGATGAAGCCTACAATATTAAATGCATAAACCCACTGTCAAGCATAACAGTAGTTCCTGTATGGGATGGGGTGCTCTATTATGGCATTCTTTTGATCCGGTAGTGTCCCTTGAAGTGTACCCACTAGCACAGCTGCGGCTGTATTAGTGGTGAAGCCGACCCTTGTGTCAGCAATGTGATGGTAACCTTTTTATAATTAGCATTGTATAGTTTTAGCAGATCCACACAAAAAAGACACAGATTGCAATACGGATGCAATCACTGGCAGTTTATCACGGATCACCGAGCTAAATAGCAGACTTAAACCACAGGTAAAAAAAAATGACTGATTGTGTGAATAAGGCCTTACTTTTCTGATTTAGTAAATACTTGTATTTACCATGAAATAACAATTGTGGAATGTCTCTGTGATGTGCCATTCCTCAGTTATTCTTACTATAAGTTTATGACTTAACCAACTGGGTGTAACTAGTTGGGGGTATGTCAGCTCTGATTGGATAGTGTCAAACAGTGTAGGGACACATCTCCAATTGGTAACACCCAGTTGGTTATTGAGTCATACATTTCTAGAAAGAATAAAAGAAGAATGGCACAATACATAGTTATAAAAGTAGGTGGTCCACAATTGGTATTTTATGGGCATTGCATGTATTTACTAAATAAGGAAAGGAAAGGAATTGTGAAAGGTTCTCGTTAAAGGTAAAGTAACAGCTACAGATGAGTGAAGCTCGAGCACACTTGTGTTCGTCTGAACCTAAATGCTCAGCATTTGATTAGACCTGGCTGAAGAAATTGGATGCAGCCCTAGGGAGTCCTAGAAAACATGGATACAGCCTATTTTGGTTCTAGGGCCATGAAAGTGATGTTAAAGTGTGCCTGTTGTTTCAAAAGCTTATTTTAAAAAGTGTGGTTTTGTTAGATTACTTGATAAAAGGAGAAGTCTGGCAAAACTTTTTATTTAAGTGCTGTATTGCCCCCCAAAAGTTAGACAAATCACCAATATGCACTTATTACGTTAAATGCTTATAAAGTGCTTTTTTCCCTGCACTTACTACTGCATCAAGGCTTCACTTCCTGGATAAAATGGTGATGTCACGACTAGGGATGCACGATGCACCGAAATATTGATACTACTATAGATATTTCGGGCAGAAAAACGGTTCGATACCAGGATTTCCTGGTATCGATACTTTATGTTAATTTGCATAAGAGCAGAGCAGAGAACACGGCCGGCGGCTATCTGAGTGCCGGCCGTGTTCTCTGTATGCCTCTCCCTGCTCTCAGCTATCACTTCCTCTGCGCTCTCTCTCCCTACGTTCCCGGCGGCGCTAATTTCAAATAGCCGGCACATAGCAATTGCTTGTGCCGGCTATGTAACTGTGTTGATGCCGCTGTCACACTGACAGCGGCATTAACCCCTCCTGAGCCGCTCCGTATGCAGCAGGGGTCGGCTACTGTGTGTAGCAGACCCCCAATGCCGGTGTCTGTCTGATAATAGGATCCGGCTCAGCCAGACTCTGTTATCAGGGAGATGATTTATGTGGCATGTGGCACGGAGGAGAGCGGGAGGTCCGGGAGAGGAGGACAGAGAAGGCTGGAGGTGAGGAAGCTGAAGACGGAGAGCGGGGGTCAGGAAGAGGAGGACGGAGAAGGCTGGAGGTGAGGAGGACAGAGAGGGCTGGAGGTGAGGAGGCTGAAGAGGCAGAGCCGGCGGTCCGGGAGTGAGGAGAAGGGAGAGGAGGTGAGGAGGCTGAAGAGGGAGAGCGGGGTTGGGGAGAGGAGGACGGAGGAGAAGGCTGGAGGTGAGGAGGAGATGCGGCCACTCCATCTGGCTGCACTGTGAGGTGGGGGCCACAGGACTGTGAGGAGGAGCGGCCGGGGCCCTCAGATAACTCCCGGGCAGACATCAGTGGGGGATGACCAGGAGGTCGGCCGTGCTCTGACGGGGGAGGGGGGCTGTAACCTGCAGATTACCCTGCCGCCCAAATCCTGGTCACCATGCCCTGAAAGAAGAAAAAGTGCAACTACAACCCTCATCATCCCAATAGCTGAAGTGTGTGTGTTACATGACTACAGCCCCCACCATCCCCCTGGTAGCTGAACTGTGTGTGTTACATGATTACAGCCCCCAGCATCCTCCTGGTAGCTGAACTGTGTGTGTTACATGACTACAGCCCCCACCATCCTCCTGGTAGCTGAAGTGTGTGCTACATGACTACAGCCCCACCATCCTCCTGGTAGCTGAAGTGTGTGTTACATGACTACAGCCCCCACCATCCTCCTGGTAGCTGAAGTGTGTGCTACATGACTACAGCCCCCACCATCCTCCTGGTAGCTGAAGTGTGTGTGTTACATGACTACAGCCCCACCATCCTCCTGGTAGCTGAAGTGTGTGTGTGTGTGTGTGTTACATGACTACAGCCCCCACCATCCTCCTGGTAGCTGAAGTGTGTGTGTGTGTTACATGACTACAGCCCCCACCATCCCCCTGGTAGCTGAAGTGTGTGTGTTACATGACTACAGCCCCCAGCATCCCTCTTGGAGCTCAAGTGTGTGTGTTACATGACTACAGCCCCCACCATCCTCCTGGTAACTGAAGTGTGTGCTACATGACTACAGCCCCCACCATCCTCCTGGTAGCTGAAGTGTGTGTGTGTGTGTGTGTTACATGACTACAGCCCCCACCATCCCCCTGGTAGCTGAAGTGTGTGTGTGTTACATGACTACAGCCCCCACAATCCCCCTGGTAGCTGAAGTGTGTGTGTGTGTGTGTGTGTGTGTTACATGACTACAGCCCCCACCATCCCCCTGTTAGCTGAAGTGTGTGTTACATGACTACAGCCCCCACCATCCTCCTGGTAGCTGAAGTGTGTGCTACATGACTACAGCCCCCACTATCCTCCTGGTAGCTGAAGTGTGTGTGTGTGTGTGTGTGTGTGTTACATGACTACAGCCCCCACCATCCCCCTGTTAGCTGAAGTGTGTGTTACATGACTACAGCCCCCACCATCCTCCTGGTAGCTGAAGTGTGTGTGTGTGTGTGTGTGTGTGTGTGTTACATGACTACAGCCCCCACCATCCCCCTGTTAGCTGAAGTGTGTGTTACATGACTACAGCCCCCACCATCCTCCTGGTAGCTGAAGTGTGTGCTACATGACTACAGCCCCCACTATCCTCCTGGTAGCTGAAGTGTGTGCTACATGACTACAGCCCCCACCATCCCTCTGGTAGCTGAAGTGTGTGTGTTACATGACTACAGCCCCACCATCCTCCTGGTAGCTGAAGTGTGTGTTACATGACTACAGCCCCCACCATCCTCCTGGTAGCTGAAGTGTGTGTGCTACATGACTACAGCCCCCACCATCCTCCTGGTAGCTGAAGTGTGTGTTACATGACTACAGCCCCCACCATCCCTCTGGTAGCTGAAGTGTGTGTGTTACATGACTACAGCCCCCACCATCCTCCTGGTAGCTGAAGTGTGTGCTACATGACTACAGCCCCACCATCCTCCTGGTAGCTGAAGTGTGTGTTACATGACTACAGCCCCCACCATCCTCCTGTTAGCTGAAGTGTGTGTGTGTGTGTGTGTTACATGACTACAGCCCCCACCATCCTCCTGGTAGCTGAAGTGTGTGTGTGTGTGTTACATGACTACAGCCCCCACCATCCCCCTGGTAGCTGAAGTGTGTGTTACATGACTACAGCCCCCAGCATCCCTCTTGGAGCTCAAGTGTGTGTGTTACATGACTACAGCCCCCACCATCCTCCTGGTAGCTGAAGTGTGTGCTACATGACTACAGCCCCCACCATCCTCCTGGTAGCTGAAGTGTGTGTGTGTGTGTTACATGACTACAGCCCCCACCATCCCCCTGGTAGCTGAAGTGTGTGTGTTACATGACTACAGCCCCCACAATCCCCCTGGTAGCTGAAGTGTGTGTGTGTGTGTGTGTGTGTGTTACATGACTACAGCCCCCACCATCCCCCTGTTAGCTGAAGTGTGTGTTACATGACTACAGCCCCCACCATCCTCCTGGTAGCTGAAGTGTGTGCTACATGACTACAGCCCCCACTATCCTCCTGGTAGCTGAAGTGTGTGTGTTACATGACTACAGCCCCCACCATCCTCCTGGTAGCTGAAGTGTGTGCTACATGACTACAGCCCCCACCATCCCTCTGGTAGCTGAAGTGTGTGTGTTACATGACTACAGCCCCACCATCCTCCTGGTAGCTGAAGTGTGTGTTACATGACTACAGCCCCCACCATCCTCCTGGTAGCTGAAGTGTGTTACATGACTACAGCCCCCACCATCCCCCTGGTAGCTGAAGAGTGTGTGTTACATGACTACAGCCCCACCATCCTCCTGGTAGCTGAAGTGTGTGTGTTACATGACTACAGCCCCCACCATCCTCCTGGTAGCTGAAGTGTGTGTGCTACATGACTACAGCCCCCATCATCCTCCTGGTAGCTGAAGTGTGTGTGTGTTACATGACTACAGCCCCCACCATCCTCCTGGTAGCTGAAGTGTGTATTACATGACTACAGCCCCCACCATCCTCCTGGTAGCTGAAGTTTGTGTGTGTGTTACATGACTACAGCCCCCAGCATCCCTCTTGGAGCTCAAGTGTGTGTGTTACATGACTACAGCCCCCACCATCCTCCTGGTAGCTGAAGTGTGTGCTACATGACTACAGCCCCCACCATCCTCCTGGTAGCTGAAGTGTGTTTGTGTGTGTGTGTGAGTTACATGACTACAGCCCCCACCATCCCCCTGGTAGCTGAAGTGTGTTTGTGTGTGTGTGTGAGTTACATGACTACAGCCCCCACCATCCCCCTGGTAGCTGAAGTGTGTGTGTTACATGACTACAGCCCCCACAATCCCCCTGATAGCTGAAGTGTGTGTGTGTGTTACATGACTACAGCCCCCACCATCCCCCTGTTAGCTGAAGTGTGTGTTACATGACTACAGCCCCCACCATCCTCCTGGTAGCTGAAGTGTGTGTGTGTGTTACATGACTACAGCCCCCACCATCCCCCTGGTAGCTGAAGTGTGTGTGTTACATGACTACAGCCCCCAGCATCCCTCTTGGAGCTCAAGTGTGTGTGTTACATGACTATAGCCCCACCATCCTCCTGGTAGCTGAAGTGTGTGCTACATGACTACAGCCCCCACCATCCTCCTGGTAGCTGAAGTGTGTTTGTGTGTGTGTGTGAGTTACATGACTACAGCCCCCACCATCCTCCTGGTAGCTGAAGTGTGTGTGTGTGTTACATGACTACAGCCCCCACCATCCCCCTGGTAGCTGAAGTGTGTGTGTTACATGACTACAGCCCCCACAATCCCCCTGATAGCTGAAGTGTGTGTGTGTGTGTGTTACATGACTACAGCCCCCACCATCCCCCTGTTAGCTGAAGTGTGTGTTACATGACTACACCCCCCACCATCCCCCTGGTAGCTGAAGTGTGTGTGTGTGTGTTACATGACTACAGCCCCCATCATCCCCCCTGATAGCTGTTGTGTCTGTGTGTTACATGACTACAGCCCCCATCACCCCCCCTGATAGCTGTTGTGTCTGTGTGTTACATGACTACAGCCCCCATCATCCCCAGCTAGCTAGTGTTACATGTCTTCAATTTCTATTCTTGTGGGGGTTTTTATGTAATTTATTGTAATGAAAAAAAAAGTTGGTATTGGTATCGAACTCAAAATTATGGTATCGTGACATCACTAGTCACGACCCGACTCCCAGAGCTGTGCGGGCTGTGGCTGCTGGAGAGCATGATGGCAGGGGGATGCTCAGTGTCCCTCCATTGCCCTGTGTCCCTCAGTGTCCCCCTGCCATCATCATCAGGATGACAAGGTACTTTTTGTTAGTGATCCCCATGGCTATTTCTGATTCTCACCTTTCAGGGGATCCAGAGCTGGGCTGTTTGCCAGTAGAACACACAGTTGCTTTTCCTTTAATTGTTAACAAATCACAGCTCTTATGCCTCTCTGCACTGCTCTGTTGGATGATTTTACAAATCATTGTCGATATTAAAAATAAAATCATTGTATTGTAGCCCGTTTGTTTTTTATTCTCCATAAGCCATTTTCTGCAATAAATGAATCTATCTCTTATCTATGTATAAAAAATGTAAGTGCATTCATTAACCCATGAGATACAGAATGCAACTTTTCAGTACTTCATTGTGGACTTTTTCAAGCTATCTATCTACCTGTCCCTCATGCTTCAACCGTCTCATGTAAAGGCAGCACTACCATCACAAGGTCCTGCAAAACAGCAAAGTGTCCATGTTTAGTTGCAGCAGCATCGCCATGGCAACCAGAGACGCTGTATGTAATGCAATCATGGACAGTTACAGAGCTGTTGGATGATGGGTGTAGCGTAGCGACCATGTGCGTCTCTCTCTGACTGTCCAAAAAGTTGGGAGATGTGTGCTGGTTACAGGGCCAGTCTTGGATATATCACATCTACACTGATCTGTATAATTTCTAATATTTTGTATCCTTAGTGTTCCCTAATCATAAGCTGCTTGCTTGGTCACAAGTGTGTATAATGACCGCTCTAGTAAAGCGCATCACCAGTTGTTAAAGGGTTAATATGTGTGGGTACCTGTAGTCACCTTGGCAACCGTGAACTGTGAGGACAATCACTTATGTCATAAAGAAGGTTCCATAAAAGAAAGGCATGTGTCTCATATCCATGCCATCTTGGATGTGCCAGAGGACCTTGAGCTTGAGCCCTACCCTTAATGTAGTTTGGAGGTTCTAACAGGGGAAAAGGGGGTGTCTGCTTTAGACTACCCCTTTATCTGAGTATCCACCTTCTTAAGTACTGGAGAGGGAAAAACAGTACATCTCCCCAGCAACTCTCCAGCCATGTCACCTTTGAGGTTTCCTCCACAAGGGTTTTTTCCTCACCCTAGTGATGGAGGGGGACTTCTTGTGAGTTGGAGGTATGCCTTTTTTTTAATGGTCATGACATTTTAAACAAAATAAAACATTGCAGAGCAATATAGCCAGACAATTGCCTTTCAAAGAAATACCTTCTTTGTTTCATCTTCAGCAGGGGACTGGCTAATATCTCTCTATGAGCTCACCATCCAAACTGAAAATTCAGGGAAAGGTGCCTGAATGTCAGCATTTCATATTTAGGCAAAAGGGAGGAGGGATTTTTCACTGATTGTCCAAGAAAATGAGACATTCATGATGGATTCTAAGGGGGGTTATTACCCAGAATGATTATCGTTTGAAAAATCATTAAATTCTTTAGATTTGAATCGTTTACTGTAGACGATGATTAAACGAGAAGTCGTTGGTCATTTAATAGAATTTGGACCTATTTAATCGTTGATTGTTTGCAAATCGTTTACATGTAATAAGACGTCGTTCGGTTGTTCGCAGTAACGGCGAACGCAGTCGTGATGACAGGACAAACGCAATAACGATCATAAGCAACGATCATCGTTTTATGTAATTGGCTAAACGATTTCAGGTCGTTTGCCATAGCGGTCGTTTGAGATTGTTTATCGTGTAATAGTACCTTAAGTCTTGTGGAGCTGTACACACTCTCTACATAGCTAGTGTTAGGGTATTACACAAAGCGATTTTTTGACGATTAACTATAAAGAACTGAAACGACCGCTATGGCCGCTACTGCGAGCAACCGAACAAGATCTTATTAAATGCGAACGATTTGCAAACGATCAACGATAAAAATAGGTCCAAATTCTATTGAACGACCAACGATTTCTCGTTGGTTATTTGATCGTTGTCTGCTATTACACTAGACATTTATCGTTCAAATCCGAATGATTCCGAATGGTAATCATTCTGTGTAATGCCACCTTTAGTCAGTGCGTGAGTTATGCAGCTTTTCTAAGATCCTGAAAGACTAATCTGCCTGAAGCAAGAGGGATTTTCTAGGTAGATATAATGTTCAGCCATCTCTATTATACCTCCACTTGGTTTGTTACCCAGCTTTCCCGTGATACTGAAAGACAAATATAAGGTAAATATAGAATTCTGTAGTTTTAGCATAGGGTAAATCTGTCGCTTGAGTGTACCTCAAGGTTAAAGACTTTCCATCTTGTGCAGACCCCTATTGACAAAGACAACACAAAAGTCCCACAAGAGGGATCAACAGGGTCAACCATCCACAAAGCCACACTAGACATCCTTATAGACTTTTATCCATATGCTACTACCCTCATCTGTTGTGACTACTCCACCTATCATTCACCTGGGTACCACAAGTGGTTTCATCTTATATCACAGTGTCCTTGTCTTATCTCAAAGTCATCTCATCAGAATAGCCTCAAATCAGTAGTCTGATCTTATATTAAAGTGGTCTTATTGTACAGTATATCAGACTGGTCTTGTGTCCGATTGGTGTCATTTCAGAATAGTCTCATCTTATACAAAATCAATCTCACATCAGAATAGCCTCATCTTTTGTCAAAGCAAACTCCTGGGATCCTTTTCGGTAGGGATGGTCCGAACCTGCCGAGGTTCGGGTTCATTTGAACCCGAACGCTCGGCAGCAGATTCCCGCTGTCTGCCCGCTCCGTGGAGCGGGCGGATACAGCGGGAGGAACGCCTGGAAAACTGGGATACAGCCTATGGCTATGGCTGTATCCCAGTTTTCCAGGCGGTCCTCCCGCTGGATCCGCCCGCTCCACGGAGTGGGCAGACAGCGGGAATCATTACCGAGGGTTCTGGTTCGTACGAACCCGAACCAAACTCGGTTCGGACCATTTTCGGGTCTGGATGGGGCATAAAAAAGATCAACATCATCTGCAGTCAGTGGTGGAGCTGACTACTCATTTTTCATGGTGAGTTGGTGACTCGTGCATGTACAAATGTTTTGTATGGATAGACGATGGGCCCTCAATCTCAAATGTTGTACTCTGTCTGACACTGACTACAACCTGGATTCACCCACGACAGACAAGAGAACAGAGATTAGCACTAAACACAGATCAGCACATCATTATAAACCTGCTTAATACAGGATGATCCACAATGGGAGTTTTACTCCGCTCAGCAGTGCCAGTCCCAGCTCCTCATAAAGCAGTAATATAATTCAATAAAACTCTGCTTAGACTGGGGTGATAATCATATGAAGACACTCAAAGTCATGGACCCAGTCATGTGAATATGAGATGGCAACATGTTCCCAGCACATTACACGATAATCACACGCCGAAGATGTAAATGAGCGCCTTTTTATTTATCGCTAAATATATTACAAGCCTAACATCCACGCAACAAGACCTTAATCAGCTAGCCAGAGTCAACTGCATGTACACAGCCGAATTCTATCCTCAATATTAGAGGCAGGAGCAAAGAGAAAAAGCCTCAAGACATTGGTAATGTCACAGAAGATTAAGGAGAAGTCCTCATTATAGAGAATTCATTGCCAAGTAAGACACAAACCAAGAAGCAGAGAACGTCAGCAAATGAATACAAAATAAACCAGGCACCGCAGTCTGCAGAATACACTCTATATATACTGTATATAGAGATTGTGTGTGTGTCAAGTGGGTGCATTGTGGTGTCTGTATTAGGCTATGTTCACACTACGTAAAACTATGGCCGTAGTTCTCGACGCAGAACCACGGCTGTAGTTTTGAGGGGTGAAACATAGCCTTGTTTTTAATGGGATACCATGTGGCGCCGGAAAAAACTGACATGTCAGTTTTCTGCGGCCGGAATTCAGTGAATTTCAGCCGCAGAAAGCCCTGTCAGTTCACACAGTGAAGCGAGCGGCTCCGGCCGCTTGCTTCACTGTGGGCTATGGGAAGCTCTGATGCGGACGCGTGCTGATGCGCCCGCATCAGAGCTCCGCAGTCGGAAAGATCACCCGGCCGGTACTTAAGTACTGGCGTGCATCAGCGCGCGCCCGCATCAGAGCTTCCCATAGCCCACAGGGAAGCGAGCGGCCGGAGCCGCTCGCTTCACTGTGTGAACTAACGGGGCTTTCTGCGGACGGAATTCACTGTATTCCGGACGCAGAAAACTGACATGTCAGTTTTTTCGGCGCCGCATGGGATCCCGGCCAGAGCGCATACGATGTGTGTACGCTCCTGCCACTACGGCCGTAGTTTTACATAGTGTGAACATAGCCTTAAACTCCAAACATCTATAAAACAAAGATTATCATAGAGTCCTAAATCTTATATGTCTAGGGGTCAAGCATTTATATTTTTGTACATAGAGGCAGTTTTGTAATTTTCATATACTTGTACACAGTAGACAGTACTATAGTCGCCAATATTCTAGTACATAGCAGATAGTATCATAATAGAAACTGTCTATTTTTACATACAGGGAGCAGTATTATTATTGTAGTTACTGTACATTCTTGTACACAGGAGGCAGTATAATAGTAGCTATATTATTGCACATGGTGGTGGGGGGGGGGTGAAATAATAGATATTTATTTATACATAAGGAGCTGTATTAGTTTAGTTTCACACATGGCAGTTTTTTGTAAAAATGCCAATGTAGTTTTTGTGCCGAAGCCAGGTGTGGTTTAAAAATGAATGGGAAATATAAAAGATGAACTTCTGCTTTATTGTTTCACTTCTGGCCTAGGCTCAAAAACTGCAGTGGCGGTTTTCCAAAAAACTACTGTGTGTGAACCCAACCTTATAGTAGTTATTTATTTGTAAATAAGATGCAGTAATATACAGTAAGTAGCTACTGTATATTCTTGTTCTTGCCCCTAGGGCCTGTTCACACTACAGAATCGGAGAACCACATTGACACATCAATTCTTTAACGTGTCTATTCATTTCATCGGTGGACAGTGTCGACTAGGTGGGGCTTCACAGCAGTTGGGCCTCCCTAGCCAGGAGTTGACACTGTTAACCGATGAAATAAAGCGAGACTAATGGTACGTTTACACAGACAGATTTATCTGACAGATCTTTGAAGCCAAAGCCAGGAATGGATTTGAAAAGAGAAGAAATCTCAGTCTTTCTTTTGTGACATGTTCCCTATCGATAAATCTCTCTGTGTAAACACACCCTTAAGGGAACCAATCAGCATGATTGTGCTGATATGATTCCCAGCTGTATAGTATAGATTTACTGTGCAGCTCCCTGACGCTACCAGCTGCATCTGTGGTGGTAGCTTTACATCAGGGATAAAGTAGTTTTATTCTGGTGTGTGAGGTCGGGAAAGGGGCGGCAACAAGTCATCTGGACGGGGAGCTGCCCGGGACCTGGATTTCAGAAAAGTATACCTTTGTTTTAAAGTATGATAACTAAAAAAAATAGTGAATGTAAATTGCAAACTTGCTTTACTGTATATCACAACTAGTCATCTGGGCGGGCAGCTACCCGTGACTAGTCACGGCTCTTTGCCTGTTAGTGGGCTCCACCACAGATGCCGCTGGTAGCCACAAGGAGCTGCACAGTAAATCTATACTATGAAGCTGGGAACCATATCAGCACAATCATGAAAACAAATCATTTTTTTAGCAGTTATATTGTGCATAGTAACAGTATTATATTAGTTATATTCCTGCACATAGAAGGCAGTTTATAGTACCATATGCATTTACATAGGGACAATATTATGGAATGCCTATTCTAGTTAGTCTTAAAACGTATTATAGTAGGTATATTGTTGTAATAGGAGACAGTATTTTAGTAGTTAGTTATGTGTAAATAGGGAGCAAGACAATAGGACAGTGTTTTTTTATTCTTCTACAAATAGGGCTGTATTATAGCAATTATATATCAATAAGGAAAGGTAGTTTAGCAGTTTTAGCCTTCTGCTTGTCCGTATCCATAAGGAACGAGTAAAATGTATAAGATAAAATACTATTTCTAACAGGTCCACAACCTGCAGTTCTCACATATCATTGTACAGACAGTTTGGAGGGGAATTCTTACCTTCCATTTGGCTTTAGCAAAGTTTTTCTCAATCTGAGCACAGACTCCATCTTTGATGTTTTTGTCTGATGCAGCATTCCCTGAAATCCTGTAACAGAGGAGCAATGATTAACAGCTACAGACATGTTATTCTAGAGAGACTCCACATGTTATTCTAGATCAGGGATGTCGAACTCCGGCAGTTGCAAAACTACAATTCCCATCTATTGACCTTCTGCCACAAAAGTGATGCAGACAAATAGTGCAGCAGGCCCCATCCATTGCAATAGCTAGTCACTATGTTTGGGTTGCTACGTATTG
The DNA here is from genome assembly GCF_027789765.1 of Dendropsophus ebraccatus. NCBI lineage: Eukaryota > Metazoa > Chordata > Amphibia > Anura > Hylidae > Dendropsophus > Dendropsophus ebraccatus. The sequence continues at coordinate 102,679,348 of NC_091457.1, read as the reverse complement.
TTATACGCTAATTTAACAGGACATAAAAGCACAGCATACCATACTGTTGAGTCCCCTTAGTGTATACCAATGGGAAGTGTCCTGAATGTAGTCACTAGCTATGTTCAGGCCATTGCTATGATGAGGTCCACTTCAGTACACCACAGCATACATCGGCATCCCCTTTTTTGGTGGGATGTTACTGATATTGAGTAAACTTCCTGTGTTATTATAGGCTTGTGATTCTGATCTGTCCTGTGTGCTTTACTCTGTAAGGGTATGTGCACACTATGGAATCCGGGCACACCCGCTCATTCTTTGGGCGGACGGCGGAATCTGGCAAACCAAAGAATGAAGCCTATGGGACCAGTGGAGATAAGCGCGTCCACCAATGTCTGCGAGCGGGGGCGAGCAGCGGAATTCGTGGCAGGTGTTCCTCCGGGATTCCATAGTGTGCACATACCCGAACTCTGGGGTTTTTTTTTTGTGCACAACTATGTTCAGTCACTGCAGATTAGATGTAATAGTCTGAGGTCAAAATATACCTCCCCATCAATAGATCTGATTGCGGCTCTGTCCCCCATGCCTTACCATATTTGTTAACCATTTTATAAATGATGTAACATAAAGTAGATTCCTCCTGCTTGGTGCTGTCCTGCAACCTGATGTTACGAGTGTCTGTAAAACTGTCAGCATTGTCCTATGCTAACAGTTTTATAGACACTCGTAACATCAGGTGACCCACTAATAGAAATCCCCAATCACCGATTATATGTCTATGGGTTTGGGTAACACATGGTTTTCTGACACCTGTCAGAAAGTACAAAACAAACCTGAATGAGATCCATGTGAGATTATTGCCCAGTTGATATATGTTTATGAAGTTTACCTCTTGTGCACACGACATACAAGCTGTGACATGATGGAAATGTTGGTGTCCGATGTGGAGATGGAAATGAATATGGTTTATGGTGAGACAAAGGAAAAACGTCACCATTCATGGCTGATTGCATCAGCCGCTGTCACCCGCTGGTCCTGCTCCACCTCCATCAGACGGGCCACTAGATCTTTGGCTGCAGAGAATGTAGTGTTAGTTGTTGGCTGTTAGACCAATTCATGATTGCTACTGTTACTGCTATACACCATACAATAGAATTTGTGTTTCAATTTGTGTAATAACAAATAAGGACACTTATTATTTATAACCAAAGGCTAAAATCTTTCCTAACATAGCTGATGGCTAGAAATGGATAAAACATAGGGGCCACTTACCTGCAGGTGAAATATCATCCCAGTATGGCGAATCGAACTCATAGTCTCCGTGCAGAATCTTCCTGAACAAGTTCTTGTCGTGGCTTTCATAGTCCTCATCTTCCATCTCATCATAGAATGGGGGGTTCCCGGAGAGACTATGAAGAAAAGAGACATGAACTTTTTACATTCTATCATATCCTCTCCATATGTTGGTAAATATTTCTCTTGCCACTCACAGTATATACATGATGACTCCAATTGCCCAGCAGTCAACAGGTCGTCCATATCTCTGTCGTGCAACCACTTCAGGGGCTGCAAAAAAAAAAAAAAAAGGTTAATTCAATAATTTGAAGAAAGTGATTCAGGTGTACATCCTTCCATGTTTTCAGCCTGTGTTGCATTGTAATTGGAAATGTCATATAGAGAAAGAACTTTAGGGTATGTTCACAAGTATTGTATATTTAAATAAATAAATGATTGAACACAGCTTAAAATATGCACCATATACAGTATCCTGCTCCACACTGATGAGGGGCAACACCCCGAAACAGCTGTCTGTGGATGGATACCTGGCCTTGGTTTTTCCCTTGTCAATACATTGACTTATAGGGCCACTTAATATGGTGGATTTGGTTGTCTTCCTACAGGAACCACACCCTGGCTCGGTCCTTCCCAGAGGGACATCTGGCTAGTCTTGTGTTTCGAGACTCTTAAATGAGGCTCCACAGGCTTTCTTTTTGCATATTTATGTTTCCCACGGAGCAATGCACCTAGGATTTCACTGCATTGAGCGCTTTAACTAGCAACCGGCAGTGTTATCTTTGGCTAGTCTCCCTGAGATCAGTTATCTGTTACCATATACAGTATATACAAACAAACCCTTAAAGAGAATCTCAAATCCTCCACTCCAAACACCGGGTAAAATCGGGCGCTGGTCCAAGATAGGCAAAAAGTAAATAATGAAGATAAAAAACTATTTATTAAAACACAACGCGTTTCGAAGTCGTGCTTCACTTGAGAAAGAAGTCAGCACGACTTCGAAACGCATTGTGTTTTAATAAATAGTTTTTTATCTTCATTATTTACTTTTTGCCTATCTTGGACCAGCGCCCGATTTTACCCAGTGGTTGGAGTGGAGGATTTGTTTTTTATGCATTACCGATTTGGTTCTGGGAGTGGCTGCGGTCCACACACATGTGATAATTGAGAGTTGTGCCTTGCATTTGCACAACCACACCAGGTGAGAGTCTTCCTTTACTCCCCTGCATCTACCTATGTCCTGCAGACCTCACACATTGGAGCGCTGTTCACATTTATCTCTTAAAGGGAATCTGTCAGCGGCTTTTTCAACATGAAGCTGCCGACAGCATGCTGTAGGTTTTCTGCCTGTGTTGTATGCAAATGAATTACCCGCAGTTACAAAGAAGCTCAGAGTCAAGAAGTTTTCTTCCTACGTTCATCTCTCCACTAGCTGAAAGCAGGCCCCCTGCCTGTCAAAAAAAGAGGCGTGCTGTCAGTAGAGAGAGATATGCAGAAAGATGATTCCTTGACTGGGAGCTACTTTGTTATTTGCTTCAGTGTTACTAAGCTGCAATTTGCCAGAATGCAATGTCCCAGGATGTAGTGTCCTATGGGATCTTGAGTAGACTTATGTACTATGTCAGTGGAGCCTAAATACTCTCTGACTTGTAGCAAAATTCACTGTTATTGTTGGGATCAGTTCCCTTCTCCTGGCTGAATCACTAACCCAGATACTCAGGGGTCCCGCATGGCTCTTTGATCAGACTCGTCTCCACTTTGGCCAAATGGAAATCACTGATGACTATTTTTGAATTCTTCATGCGGTTAAAATACAACAAGTTCTCCAGCTACAAGAGAAAAGAGAGAAAGATGAGGGGGCAATCAGCCGTAGATGCTGGTATGCCTCCTGTACCCAATCTATATATTAAATTAAAAAGTAAATGTTAAAGTTAAATTAAATTATAGTTAAAGTTAAATTAAAAGTTCACCGACTGTTCACCTTCAGGTTCCTGTGCACAATACAGAGTGAATGTAGATATGCCACCGCCTCTAGGACCTGTCGGATGACATTGCTGGTGTCCTTCTCAGAGTAGTATCCTTGATCCAAGATCCAGTCAAAGACTTCACGTCCTGAAGCCCTTAATGTTAATAAATAGTTACTAGTAAGGAGCATTTATATTATATGTAATCTCTCACAAAGAACAATTTAAAAAAGAACTCCACTACTTCTGTATTCATCTGATGCATTTTTTTAATTAAACACGACCATTGTTGCAATTTGCAACAACTGCAGTGATTAATTCAAAAAATACTTTTAATTGAAAAAAAAATGGGAGTGTATACACATAGGGGGAGATTTATCAAACATGGTGTAAAGTGAAACTGGTTCAGTTGCCCCTAGCAACCAATCAGATTCCTTCTTTCATTCTTCACTGATTCTTTGGAAAATGAAAGGTGGAATCAGTACTGCAGTACCGGCCAGGATAAACTTCACTGACACCGGTGTCTTACGATGTGTTAACCCGGCCTAAATCTGCAAAAAATCTTTATCTTAGTGTGCAGTGTAAAGGCATCCATTAGTGGAGGCCACTCAACTTAGAGAGGATAAAGAGAACTGAGGAGTAGTGATGAGGGGACATGCCGAACATTCAGGTTTGTCCGAATGCTCTGCATTTGCCATTGGCTGTATCCATGTTTTCCTGCCAGTCCTATGGCTGCATCCAACTTCTCCAGCCACCGAGAGTCTAAATACCAAGCGTTCAGGTTCGGACCAACTCAAATATTCTGCAAGTTTGCACATCCCTACTCAGGATCTCTAGGGTGGCGAATAGTTCTTTACATGCTTCTTAGGCCTGCTTCACATGGACATATGATGGTGGTAAGTCCCAGTCTGACTGTGGGTCCAATGATCTGACCTGAACAGCATCAATTTGTTTCAGAAAGGCAGTTAGGCATACAGATGCTTATACATAATCCATCCATGTGAAATCGTCTTACATGAAGTGATTCACTGTCTGCTGCCCTTATTATGTGATTCCTTATTGCTTGTGGACAGGGGGATAGGACACAAAAACTAGTTAAGGAGGAGATTTATGCTTCTAGCAAGTGAAGAATCCTTAAATTTATGATTCACCAGGGAGCACACTGAGCTGCTCAACAGGCCACAGTATCTGAGTGTGTATCAATAGTTGTCTTCTCACATCAACATTTACACCAGAGCCCTGCAGAGCATCAATCCAGCACCATAGCCCTCCATAGCATCAGTCTTGCTCTCTGCACCTGCAGAACATCAACCCTGCACCAGGGCCCTTCAGAGTCTCAATGATTACTATGATTATTTTATCTAAAATCTAGTGCTGAGCGAATACTGTTCGATTGAATAGATATTCGATCAAATAGTAAGGTATTAGATCTATCGAATATTATCAAATAGTTCGCCGAATATTCGATAAATATTCGATAAGCGTTCAAATCCCCCAGCTTCCGTTTTTTACCTCCAAGTGGTCGAATAGATGTTTTTCAATAATCGAATATTTGTTCCTATAGACTTTAATGGGATCGAATATTCGATCGAATATTCAAATATCAAGAGATATTACGTTCCCTGTGATCTGCCTGCAATGCAGTTCTATTTTTTTTACCACTTGGTGTCAGCACTTCACCATGAGGTCTCTATTGGTTACTGGCAGAACCTGCTCTCTGGATCTTTGTGTAGACTGCAATGCGCCTGATACAGAGAAGACAGAACTGTGCCTGCTGCTAACAGTACCCTGCAAGTAATATTAGTGCCTTGCGTCCAAGATGCCCCTTCAGCCGCCACTGCATTCAATCACCTTCTCTAGGTGTCCTGCACAGTTATTGGAGTCTTGTCCATCCCTGGGATACAGTATCACATGAGGCTCTGTTTAATCACCCTTATATCTATTGAGCCCGCATCTTCACAATAGCATCCTCACAATATCCAACATTCTCATCTCTGGTTTTATAGCGATGTAATTACTGTGATAAGTCATTGGAGTCAGCAAAAGAGATGAGCATGAGCGTAAATTATAAAACTGGTGCATTATCAGCTATATCAGTGTTACACAACCTACTTCTGCTGACTGTAGACCATAAAATATTCATCTGAAAGGACAGTAACCCTAAAGACGGGAGCTTATATCAGTGCAGCAACGTTACAGGAGAAATGACTAGCCTCAGTCACACACATGGATGTATACGTTACGTTACTAGAGGTTCTTAGCACTGGACACATGTCATCTAAAATAGTGATCATAGGGACAATAAGGGTTCGGCACTTCCAGTCACTTATCCATAAATTACAACAGATTGAATTCAACTGCACAGCATATGAAGCTATTCAGGGATAATAGGTATCTGAAAATAGGACCTGCACTGTGAGTTTCAAGTCAGAATGGGTGATTACACATTTCTGTATTTTGTTTCTCCCACCTAAAATCACATATAAAAAGTAGTCCCCAAACCACCCTTTTCGGATCAGCCACAAATAAATGCATGGACATATTGTAACATTGCAGCAATAATTCAAGGTACTAAACTACAATGACTACAAATGAGAAAAAAACACGCTGCTGCACATAGAGGATGCAGCTTTCAAAGATCATCTATGAGTCTTATATGTCACATGGGAAGTAAATGTTTGGATCACTACTCACAGCTCCATGAAGATGAAATACTCCTTTTTTGTTTCAAAGACATCGACCAGTTGCAGGATATTGGGGTGTTTAACCCTGCAGGACATGAGAAATACAATAAGTCATCCATCATTAATGATCATCCTCACACATGGTATGATGGAGCAGCATTAGCATTTTTAATAATTATTATAAGGCTGTCTTCCTACATGCAAACATATGCATCTGAAACCACGCCCCTTGTGTTCTCCAGCGAGCATGCAATGCTGTTGGGACATTTGGAAAATGCAAGGAAGCGTAGTTTCAGACGCATGTGTATCCGGGAGTACACACTAGGGATGGTCTAAAACTGCCGAGGTTTGGGTTCGTATGAATGTGAACGCTCGGCATCAGCTGTATCCCAGCTATGGCTGTATCCCAGTTTTTCAGGCGGTCCTCCCGCTGTATCCACCCTCTCCATGGAGCGGCCAGACAGCGTGAATCATTTCCGAGAGTTCGGGTTCATACGAACCCGAACCGAACTCGGTTCGGACCGTCCCTAGTACACACCATACAGCACTATTAAAGGGAATCTATTAGCTGTAATTTACATTCCAAAATACTGACACTTTTAAATAGCTGGTGGGTCAAGGAGACATACAGCACCTTTCATATATCCAACTGTGCTTCCATAATATAGAAAAAAGGCATTTTCTATGTTCTGGAAGCGCAAACAGATATTTAAAAGGTACCATGTGTCTTGACCTTGAGCTACAGTATCTAACAGAGTCAGCAGTTGGGAAAGTGAATTGCAGAACAAAAACAAGTATAATAAACATGAAATATTTGAGTGGCAGACCAATACAGAGAGGACCCTGTCTACAAGGGCTTACAATCTACAGGGTAAGAAGACAGTAGGTAAAGGCAGAAATTTCTCAAGTGGGAGTATACTGGCAGTAGGGTTATTGTAGGTTCTAAGCTTCTCTGTAGCAGTGGAATGGATAAGGAATAGACGGACATGCATGTTTCATTAATATTAAGAATTGAATTCTTGAAGGGGGGCAATTTAAAAAACAAACAAACTGAAGACAGAAACCTTTTAAAAGTGTCACAGTTTTGTCACATCTGGTTAAAAATTGGTGTCATTTAAACATGATTTCAATGCAACAGGAAACAAAATGTTGGTGCAGCCAGTGTCGGACAGGCCCACCTGAGGACCGGATAATCCTTCAGTGGGCCCTCAGCAAAGAACCAGTGTACATACATTTGCAGCACCCAGGAGGACCACTTGCCTGCCAGGTGCTGCCAGTGATGTTGGCTCAGTGGGCCTGGCACATCAAAGGGCCCTGTGGCCTGGTTTTACCAGACTGAGCTCCCTGACTTGCCAACACTAGCGGCACCCAGCGCAGAGTGGGCTTACTATGTGCTGCAAATGTCCCTTTAACTGCAGGCACTCCTGATGAGTGCTTGCTGTTAAACCCAGCACTGTGCTTGAGGAGCCGGAATCCATCGGCTTCCCACCACATCAACCACTCTTGTGGCTGCAGGCAACATTTTGCCTACGGTCACAAGTGGCCACTCCCTCCCTTATTGCTCTGGTGTACAAGTGACATTACTCATGGACCAGAGCACTGAAGGATAGAGGATACTGCCAAGTGTGTGTGTGTATGTGTGTGTGTGTGTATGTGTGTGTGTGGTGGGGATTTGGGGCTAGCAGGGGTATTAACTACAGGGGGCTAGCTACTATCTGTAGGATACTTTCTATTGGGGGGCTAGCAGGGGCTTTACCTACAGAGGATGCCAACTACATGTCGGATACTACCTACTAGGGAAGGGGGGGCTAGCAGGGGTATTAACTCCAGGGAGATATCTACTACATGGAAGATAGTAACTATTGGGGGGGTATCTACTGGGGAGCTATCCGTAGTATTAATTACTACTGCATGGTGATACTATCTATTAGGGGGCTAGCAGGGGAACTACCTACAGGGGTTGCCAGCTACATAGGGCATACTACCTTTCTGGGGGCTAGCAGGGGGGCTACCTACAGGAGAATGCCTACTACATGCGGGGGAGGGGGGGTACAACCTACTGGGGGGATAACTTACATAGATTACATACAGACAGAAAAACGTGTACTACATGGGGTCATGGCGGATACTACCTTTTTGGAGGAATACTATCTACTGAGGTGTGAGGACTAAATTCCAGGAAGAATACCTACAAAAGTAATGACTACATGGGGGATTCTACCTGCGCAGAGATGCTTAACTACTTTATGGATGCACAGAAGGGGGCCTCAGAGGATGCCTATGCTGTGTGAGCAAGACGACCAAAAATAATTGTTTTGCAGATTCTGCAGATACAAGTTGTGTCCAGGAGAAATTTTCATGATGGACTGGTCAGAGGAAGAAGAAAGCGAAAAGTGAGCAAGTGAGAAGACGTCACCTGTGATTCACTGGACGCAATCTACCTTTATATGAGTCAGCGTATTGGTGTGGGGGAGGGGGGTTGTTTCTAATATTCTGGTATTATTGATATTGGTATACTGGATTTTAGTAATTGTATGGTTTTACAACAGCAAACATCCAGGACACTCACATTTTTAGGATGTTGATCTCATTTTTAGCTGCCTTTCTCACTTTACGTCCATCTCTCTTCAGGAACCTTTTGCAGGTGTAAAGTTTCCCAGAAGATTTCTCTTTGGCTCGAAAGACTTCACAAAATTCTTCCCTAGGGAGACGAGATTACAAAAGCTTGTAGAAAAGCTGTATGACATTGTCTGTGGGAGCTGTCAGGGCAGTCATACTGGGTGTCAACCGGTTTTCTCAGAAATTGTTAAATAAAAAATAAATAAAAATGTAAACGCCGTGGGCATCTTTAAGTGCATATTTTTACTATCCCATTATACTTATTATGTTGTAGAAACATTTTTCTAATAGGTCAACGTTGACCTAGTCATAAATCTGATTAGAAGAGCATTCAGGAGAAAGGAGAGATTAGCTGGAGACAAAGCAGCTCAAACTCTAAATGGAACAGTGAAGCCTGCACTACATGGAGCCTGCAACATGCAAGACGCAGAAGAGAAATACAGCAACATTTATAATAAACACCCATGGGAGAAATGTATTTACACTAAAACAGAACCAATTACATTAAAAATTCTATCTTTTTTTTTTTATTTTTACCAGCATCACCCTGAGCAGGTATTGAGCAGGAGAGTTGAATATATATATATATATATATATATATATATATATATATATATATATATATTTATATATCTTTGTGGGAAATTTTATCTATTTTAATTCAACTAGTATCAGAAAGTTATATAAATGTGTACAGTGTCGGACTGGTCCACCGTAAGACCGGCGGATGCTCCGGCGGGCCCCCAGCTCAGAAACTGTAGTAGCACTGACTGACATTATTTCTCACTGGTTGTTCATTGGTGGGACCCCAGGATCATTTTCTCTGGTGGGCCCCAGATACCCCAGTCCGACACTGGATGTGTAATTTACTTCTATTTAAAAATACCAACTTCTACAGTACTTATCAGCTTCTGTATGTACCTCAGGAAGTGGGGTATTCTTTCCAACACAATGCTTTCTGCTGCCACTTCTGACCGCGACAGGAAGTGTCCAAAGCAGTAGCAAATATCCATAGAAAACTTCTCCTGCTCTGGACAGTTCCTGTCACAGACAGAGGTGGCAGCAGAGAGCACTGTGTCAGAGTGAAAAGAAACCACCACTTCCTACAGGACTTACAGCAGTTGATAAGTACTGGAAAGCTTGAGATTTTTAAATAGATGTAAATTACAAATCTAACTTTCTGACACCAGTTGATTTGAAAGAAAAACTTTTTTGTGCTGGAGTACCAGTTTAAATCATTGCATTTTCTGGACAAAATGGTGACTGACAGCTTTCCTTGTTTGGGTCTAATTAGAAAGATAGCTGTCAGTCACTGATTAGGACCTCCCACTGGACTCCTGGGCACAGAATAACCAGAGATTAGATTACTGCATTATAAGTTATATTAAATATTTTCCCACAAAACTTTATATCACTCTGCTCAGCTCCTCTAGTTCTAATGCTGCCATGAAGCCCGCAGACAGGACTGCATTTTCAATGTGACAGGCATAATGTATGTAACAGGTGGCTGACACCACTGATGTCACCACTGTCACCACTGTAATGGATGGTTGACACTAGTGACTATATGTAATGGGCAGCTGACACCACTGCTTTTACGTAAGAGTTGGGTTACACTAGTTCTTATATATAACGGGAGGCTGAGACCAGTGATTATATACAATGGGTGGCTGAGACCAGTGATTGTATGTAGTGGGTGGCTGACACCAGTGAGCATATGTAATGGGCAGCTCCCCATAGACTATGTCAGCCTGTCCTCTAATCATCTGACACTTACGTCTTGATGAGTTGACCCAGATCATATCTGTCGCTCACTTCTGTGGGGTGATTATAATCCTTCTTGTCGCCTAAAGTGACACATCCAAACGGCATTGCCTGCCTGCAACAAGACACAGAGAAAATTCTATCATTATATCATCCTGAATCATAGATCATATCAGTGTCCTGCTAGAGGAAAAGAGCTCAGGGACAGAAATGTGGGGGTCTCCTACAGTCACATTCCTGGGAGAGATGCTGGCTGTAGTCAGGGGGTGCAGTAAATTTAGTGGGCCCCCAAACTCCATATTGCTATCTATGTATCTGTCTAGCTTCTATCTATCTACCTATCTATCTATCTAATCTATCTATCTACATCTCTTATGCAGTTGTATCTCCAGGTTGCACAGGGTAGAGAGCCTTGAAATGAACTGCTGTCTGTGTATGCCCTGGCTATGATGGCGGTTTGCTCCGCATGCATTCCCCCGGGAGCAGAGTGCTGTGCACCCGCAGAGCGATGCGTAGTGACAGGACGCAGGGGCTGTTCACTCACTGACCTGGAAAGGGAGCACTTAGGGGAAGAGACACTAACATGTCACTACCTCTAGGATTAGCGCTCCGTTAACTTCTGTGATGCCGGCTGCAGCAGAGACACCATCATATATGCAGTCACTGTTCTTGTCCTGATACAGATCCTAAAATTAAGGACCATTATGCTTTGAAGCAGTTGTTTAAATTCAGGTAATATTAGGTGTGCTTGGGTATTAGGATCTTAAAGCAGACCTGCCAACATGATTTTAGCCTGTAGAGCAGATGATACATGGTAGAGCAGATCTCCTCACCCTTATTCAAGTGACACTGTTGGTTATGTTAATCCACCCCTCCAGTCCTGACATATGCTAGTTTTATTTCATATGTAAAAAAAAAAAACACATAGAGCCCACAAGACATTCCCTACTGAGCTACAGAAGCCCCTCCAGTGTATAACAGCACCAATGTGCCCTTCTGCTCACACCTGCAGGTGATTGATTGAGGGCAGATTTGTCTCTATTCTCAGCTGATCTCCTCTGGATCAGTTCTGAAGGCCATCAGGAGAAGCAGAGATTTCAGCCCCTGTTTGAAGTATTCTTTTGTCCCGCTGTAAAAACAGTTCAGGTGCTTAGTGCGAAATGAGGCCAATGGGAAAAGGTGAAAATAACGCATGTGCCCAGGGGCGTAGCTAGGATTCATAAAAAAACTGTACATTGAATACAAATGTTGCATTATTAATATTATCTAGCCAATGTGTTTATAAAGGGACAAAAAAGTTTTAAATAAAATGATGCACTATGATAGCGACTCTGACATGTGGCATCCGCACCTCCTAATGCTCAAGGTGATGACCTTTGACCTTCCCTTATTGACACTGTTTGAGGCGATATTGTTGCAGTCTATTTAATACTGTTCTATGCTGAACATTTTCCAACCAGAGTTTAGGCCGGCATTAGATGACATTTCATCATGACCCTGACACCGCTGAACGCCGGCAGGATGATGGAGTTCTCTCACCATGATGCTGTAATAATGACCGCCCTGCCGTGGCTTTGACTTCTTTGCTTTGTCATCTCTTTGTTATTTTCTATCGTTCTGGTTTTACATTTTTATCTGTAGTTCCAGTTTTAGTTCATATGTTTTTCGATTGTGTGCATTTCCTTTGAGAAGAGCGGCATGCGGAGACGTGTGCGTTCCAGGATTGTCTCATCAAAGCTCTCTATCTATCTCTGGTAAAATGTGAGTGCGCAGTCACGTGAATTTCACCAGGGTCATATTTTATTCATAGTGGTCTTTTTCTTATCCGTACAATTCTTTGTCTTCTTGGTCGTCTTTGAGCTCTATAGAGGAGCGCGATTGTGTGATGTGTGCTATAGAAGATGCTGCAGTACATGTGAGGAGTAAATTATTTGTACTTGACTTGTTTTAATTGTCAGTAAAATCAAAAAGAAAGACGAGCAGGAAATCAGTGCAGTGTATAGGGCAGGGAGCAACCCTTAAAGTGTACCTGTCAGCATGGCAACTGCCGGATAAGACATAAATTCCTCTGTTCATCCAGAAGTTTGTATCTCCATGGATACAAAAACAGTGAGACCATAATAAGGATGACCCCCATCGGACCCAAACTTCTGGATGAAAAGAGGAAATCACCACTGATCCGGCAGTGGCCATGCTGCCAGGTACACTTTAAGGCCACATTCACACAACGTATATTTTCATTAAACAACGACCGTTGTTACTTTTTGCAACAATGGCCGTTATTTAATGACAGCAGCCAATCACATTGACCTGTATGAAATGCCGGCTGGAGTGTATACACATTGACATGTCAATTTTGTGCAGCCACTATTCATTGAATAGCGGCCGCACAAAATTGACTGTGCAAACAATGTGAAGTACAGCTCTGGCCATACTTTACATTGTCTCCTATGGTGAATTGGAATAGGGGCACACCTGAATGTGCCTGCATTCCAATACGAGAGAAGTACCGGCCGGGGTAAACTTCACAGACAGCGTCTGTTCTGGTACACGGCCATGTCACAGAATGGCCGCTGTCTTAAAGCATGTGAATGTGGCCTAAAGAGATATTCCAGGAACTAAATACTTATCCCCCATCCCATGATCTAATTGTGTGTGTTGTGGTGGTGGGGGGGGGGGGGGAGATCTCTGGAACGCTAATGATTTTGAAAATTGGGTCCCAACTTTTCCAGCTAAAAGTAGCAACAAGTCAGCACGTGCACTATTTGTTCTCTATGTAGCCACTAGGGATAGCTATGTGCTGTACTTAACCTGTATCTCCTGCAAAGAACAAGCCAATACACTGCTCAATTCAGCTGGGGGAGAGTTAGGTCCCTGTTCTCAAAATAGTTTGAGGTCCCAGAGGTCAGACCCCCACAATCAGCCATTATCCCCCACTCTGTGGATAGGGGATACATTTTTAGTTGCTGTAATACCACTTTAAAACCGATATGACCTATGTTGTATCTAGACCAATTAGGTAACACTACCAATAAAGCTCACACCGATAAACTTAATCAGTACCCAAAAAAGAGAACCATATAAGCCACACCATATTCATTCAAAAATAACATCTTATAATATCTTTATTTAACATATATTTATTAAAATACATAAACATGATTATTGAGATTTTCAATCTTTTTTTGGGGTAGTACTTTAAAGCCGATGTAGAGGGTGCAATAATCTGCAGAAAAGCAACAAATCCCTTAATTTTATCTTTAGATCTGTCCCTGAACACTGAACCTTATTGCCCTGGCAAATATCCCTAAAAAAATTACAATCTGCAAAACTGTCCCTAACAGAAATAATGCTGACACTAGGATAGGGAACCAAGTATAAACAGAAGCAAAAAAAATTAATAAACTGAAGCAACAATTCAAACTAGGAGTAGTAACAGCAACTTTAACATACAGATACTTGGACTATAGAAGAATGGATCAAGAACTAATTAAACTGACTAGTAACAAAAATAAGCTAGATCAAGGTATCAGAGCAATACAAAAATCATACACACCATAGACTGTGGGGGTTAAAACTTGCCTAGATTAGATAGCTTATTGTTTAATAAATGATTACCTGGAGTCTGGCTTCTTATGATCCACCCTGGGGTTGCTGATAAGGTTGAATTTTCTTAATGCTGAATGTTTTCCTAGTACACCTCAAGCATCTTAAGCTTTAGTGAGGCCTCAGCATTTAAGAAGTATCAGATCCCGTGGAGGGGGACCCCAATATGGGCTTTATAACCTTATTCTAGATTCCGGGTCCAATCAGTCAGCAAGCATCATAAATGACCTTGTATACAAGGTCATAGGTCTGTCAACTCATACTCACTATCCTCTTCATCTTCAGCAGCACAGATGAGATAAGTGTGCTGCCTATCGATTTGAGAAAAGTTAAATTACAGTATGTAAACAAATTTGTACTTTCCTCTTGGTCAGCACACTTATCTCATCTGTGCTGTCTATTGACTTGAGAAAAGTAAAATTAACGTACGTAAACAAATTTATACTATTCTCATAATGGCACCAGCAAATGGTGCTTGTCCAGTGTTAGCACATACATCCATCATTCCAAGCATACATCAAGGGAGCAGCCAGGGCAGTGCGAGCCTTTGTCAGCTTCTCTATTGTGGTTTCCAGTGCTCCTCAGCATCCTACCCTTCTGACTCCTGATCTACAGACCACAATACATCCCAGCGGTGATTTGTCCTGGGGAGAAGCTTGGAACAAAAATGACTAATTTCTGTGGTGTGGCATCTCTAGGGACCAACTTAGCACTGGAGATGATAGAAAGAATCATGAGTTTGTGGATATTTGGCCATTAGTATATTCAGAGCAAATAACGGGTTACATGGAGAGGTGTTTTGAAAAGTTTGACAACAAAGTGGCAAAAATCATCTCTGAGCCTTCCATGTTATCATCATTATCATTATGTGGTGACTTGACTTACTGGAGATACAATGAGGAGTTCAACAGATGTTTGACCCTAGGGTAGCTTCACACACTGTATTGCAGTGGATTTTCTGCTGCAGATCCGCAGCTGATTTGATCTACAGTCATGGCCAAAAGCTTTGAGAATGATACAAATATTAATTTTTACAAAGTCTACTGCTTAAGTTTTTAAAATGGCAATTTGCATATACTCCAGAATGTTATAAAGAGTGAACAGCTTAACAGCAATTACTTGCAAAGTCAATATTTGCCTAGAAAATGAACTTTATCCCCAAAACACATTCCAACATCATTGCAGCCCTGCCTTAAAAAGACCAGTTAACATCGTTTCAGTGATTGCTCCATTAACACAGGTGTGGGTGTTGATGAGGACAGGGCTGGAGATCAAACTGTCATGATTAAGTAAGAATGACACCACTGGACACGTTAAAAGGAGGCTGGTGCTTGGCATCATTGTTTCTCTTCTGTTAACCATGGTTATCTGTAAAGAAACATGTGCAGTCATCATTGCACTGCACAAAAATGGCCTAACATGGAAGAGTATCGCAGCTAGAAAGATTG
This sequence comes from Dendropsophus ebraccatus, assembly GCF_027789765.1. NCBI lineage: Eukaryota > Metazoa > Chordata > Amphibia > Anura > Hylidae > Dendropsophus > Dendropsophus ebraccatus. The sequence continues at coordinate 102,663,991 of NC_091457.1, read as the reverse complement.
CACCTCAGTCAACAATCTATCGCATCATCAAGAAATTCAAGGAGAGAGGTTCCATTGTTGCCAAAAAGGCTCCAGGGCGCCCAAGAAAGACCAGCAAGCGCCAGGACCGTCTCTTAAAAGTATTTCAGCTGAGGCATTGGGCTACCAGCAGTGCAGAGCTTGCTCAGGAATGGCAGCAGGCAGGTGTGAGCGCATCTGCACGCACTGTGAGGCGGAGACTCTTGAAGCAAGGCCTGGTCTCAAGGAGGGCAGCAAAGAAGCCACTTCTCTCCAGAAAAAACATCAGGGACAGACTGATATTCTGCAAAAGGTACAGGGAGTGGACTGCTGAGGACTGGGGGACAGTCATTTTCTCTGATAAATCCCCTTTCCGATTGTTTGGGACGTTTGGAAAACAGCTTATTCAGAGAAGACGAGGTGAGCGATACCACCAGTCTTGTCTCATGCCAACTGTAAAGCATCCTGAAACCATTTATATGTGGGGTTGCTTCTCAGCCAAGGGAATCGGCTCTCTCACAGTCTTGCCTAAAAACACAGCCATGAATAAAGAATGGTACCAGAATGTCCTGGAAGCAACTTCTCCCAACCATCCAAGAGCAGTTTGGCGATCAACAATGCCTTTTCCAACATGATGGAGCACCTTGCCATAAAGCAAAGGTGATAACTAAATGGATTAGGGAACAAAACATAGAGAATTTGGGTCCATGGCCTGGAAACTTCGGAGATCTTAATCCCATTGAGAACTTGTGGTCAATCATCAAAAGACGGGTGGACAAACAAAAACCAACAAATTCTGGCAAAATGCAAGCATTGATTGTTCAAGAATGGACTGCTATCAGTCAGGATTTGGTCCAGAAGTTGACTGAGAGCATGCCAGGGAGAATTGCAGAGGTCCTGAAGAAGAAGGGTCAACACTGCAAATATTGACTTTTACTGCATTTACTCATTCTAACTGTCAATATAGGCTTTTGTTACTCATAATATGATTGCAATTATATTTCTGTATGTGATAAAACATCTGACAAACACACATAAAAACCAGAGGGCAGCAGATCACGTGAAAATATAATATTTGTGTCATTCTCAAAACTTGTGGCCATGACTGTAAATAACTGAACACAGCATCAAATCTGCACCATCAAATCTGCTGCAGATCCAGTGTGTGTGAAAGCACTCTCAAGATGGATATTAGTTGGTAAAAAATTACTAAAGTATGAATCCAGCAAGCTATCGCCATACCTTTTCTGCTTACATAGTATAGGCAGACAGCTGCCAATTAGTGATGAGCGAATACTATTCGATTGAATAGATATTCAATCGAATTGTAAGGTATTCGATCTATCGAATATAATCGAATAGTTCTCCGAAGATTCGATAAATATTCGATAAGCGTTCAAATCCCCCTACTTCTGTTTTTTTCCTCCAAGTGGTCGAATAGATGTTTTTCAATAAACGAATACTTGTTCCCATAGACTTTAATGGGATCGAATATTCGAATATCGGGGAGATATTCATACGAATATCGAATATTCTAATATTTCACTTTTCGTTCATCACTACTGCCAATCATGGCCAGTAAGTGGAAGGAGCTGTTCTTTATGAATATTGAGGACTACTGAGTGCACGCATATAATTGAAAGGGCTTCTGCACAATGCTAGAATTCCTCAAAATTTATGTGGATATCTTGGGAACAGCCACGTATAGCAATGTAAGTAATACATCATTTTGTTAATTGTGTCTGACACTGGGTCATGTTGCCCTCAGGAAGGGCAGAATAAACCTAGTGACAAAGCCTCTTTATGTCCCCTAGAGGGCCTAAAAGCATAAGCACAAAAATAAATAAATAAATATATACAGGCATAATAAATGTGTCAAAAGGAAAACTACCCAGTGTGAGAATTTTATGGAGTTGTTTCTGTCAGCTCCAATAAAAGTTATAAAAAAATCCAAAGTGGCACCAATAAAAACTATAGGTTATCCTGCAACAAGCCTTCATATAGCTTTGTTAGTGGAGAAGTAAAAATAATAAAATATGGCAATGCAAGCTAATTTTTAATTGATTTTTTCAATTATATAGCATAAAGAAACCAACTAAGGCAGGGTTGAGGCATGGAGGAGGGATGGGTGTTGGCATAGTCCAACTGGCATGCAAGGCCAGATATAGAACAGAAGCATGGTAGTCATTTGTACCACAATTAGGAGTTAGGAACATTCTCCCTCTCAGCAAAAAGTTTTAGCAGTCAGCTTGTGGGCATGAGAAGGCAGTATTGGTAATAGATAGGTGTTTGCCACTGAACCTAAAATGCACATGTCCAACTGTTCAATGTTTCAGTACTTTTTGCATAATTTGCTGTTCTCTAACAAGGAGCTTAAAGTGACTCTGTACCCACAATCTGACCCAAACCGCTTGTACCTTCAGATAGCTGCTTTTAATCCAAGATCTGTCCTGGGGTCCGTTCGGCAGGTGAGGCAGTTATTGTCCTAAAACACAACTTTTAAACTTGCAGCCCTGTGCCAAACTGGTGTGGCCTAGAGTGTCTGTGCATTAGTCTGGCACAACCTCTCTGTCCCTTCTCCCCGTCCTCCTCATCATTAGAAATGCTCCAGGCAGGTATTCTCCTATTCATCAGCTGTGTGAACACTGCACATGGGCTGGATTGTTAAGGCACCTGTGCAGTGTTCACTGCAGAAGAATAGGAAAAATCCTGCCAGTGGCATTGCTAATGATGAAAAGGGTGGGAAGGAGGGATGGAGGGGTGGTGCTAGGTTAGGGCACAGATACTCTAGGCCACAGCAGTTTGACACAGGGCTGCAAGTTTAAAAGTTGTTTTTTAGGACAATAACTGCATCACCTGCCGAACGGACCCCAGGACAGATCTTGGATTAAAAGCAGCTATCCAAAGGTACAAGTGGTTTGTGGGGGACAGATTGTGGGTACAGAGTCGCTTTAACAGCAAACTTTACAACAGGTGTTTGATCCATAAATCGCAAAATAAATGCCCTGGTTCAATTAAAATTGTTATTTAAACAGTCCTCCTCATCATGCGTTTTACTCTTTATTATGAGACCAAGATGACACCTTTGAACAATTGATCAGCACTACCAGTATCACCATTGCAAGGCTTCAATAGGATATTCTCAGACAAGTGACCACTGAGCTTAGAATGTCATCAGCAGGCTGCAACAGAGATGCAGATAGACTGGTAGAGTCACAGAAATGCATAGAAGTAGATGTCCTTTGGCCACATCCCACTCTAATTACCACCTCCATGTAAACATTGCCCTGTGGAACTGGATGATGAATGCCACAGAAATGCAGGCACAATTAAAGCGACTCTGTACGGCATGTAGCCACCCCCAAACTGCTAGTACCACGTTGTAGAGGTCCTCACATTGCGTCCGGTTCGGGGTTAGCCTTTCTCCCTGTGCCGGTATGTTGAAGGAAAACTTTTATTGCTGTAGGTGATTCGAGGCTATGGAGCGCAAGCCGCAATGGTAAGCGTGTACGTGCAGGCTGCGCATGCACAAGGAAAACACCAATCTCGCCGCAGGAAAGCTCTTACAAGTCTAAGGAAAGCCCACCCAAGTAAATACATCCATAGAGATCTACAGGAATTATTGAAATAAAGTAATATAACGTAATATACTTATTACCAAGGTGGTATATGCGCAGCCAAAGTCCAGCATGTTAATATATGATATAACGTTAATTTACGCAGGCCACCCATTAACATAGAACCAGGACTAGAGAACCGGCTGAGAGTCTAACCTCATAAGCATCCTGATTCAGGATTTCTTTCCGAACCTCACCACAGTGCCGCATTAAAGCCGCACAGTGTGAACTCTAGGCAAGCACCTGCGCAAAGTCCATGGGGGCCTTCACGATCCGAAACACACAACATTATAAATGCAAAGAAAACTAAAATAAAATTAAATAAAATTTTTAAAAAATGTAATAAAATTATAAATGCAAAGAAAATTATGCTGACATTACACAGGAATTAGCCATTGCATCCCATCGTGTTCTTTGCAAAAACTTGCAATGTCAATAAGAGTCTCTGCTGGCCCAATTCAGATTTGCATGCAGGAATTTTCTCAATGAAATCAGAATAAACCTTGTAACGGGCTGCTTCCTGCACCTGGGATGGGAGGGGCGGGATGGGCGGGCCGAGGGGGCTGCTTTGGGCAGACGAGCAGCACCCAGAATGCTCCTAACTGGGGATTAGCGTATCTGAAAAGAATCAAAGTGCACAACTATACCGGAAGACAGAGAATTAAGATTACCTGCAGTGCAGTCCTCAAGTACACAGCGGCTGGATGATATGAGCAGGTTCCCTGGCCTAAACCTAATGATAGTGCCACTTTAAGTCTTTCCTGACATGTCCAATGGCTGACACCCATCTTTGGACCCGTTCTATTTTATCAATATCTTTTTGTAGGTGAGGTCTCCAGAACTGGACAGAGTATTCCAGATTCCTCATTTTAAGGCTGTCAGAAATCACTACCCCTAAATCCTTCTTCTCTGCAGTGGAAGTCCTTTCTCTTCATGTACAATGGCATATCCTGTTTTCCTGGATAAGAAATGGGCAGTGCAGATTTTACAGCTCTTTACAGATTTTGCAAGTGATTTAAGGCTTTGGGGTGAAATTTTTAGTAAAAGATGGACTATCTGGCCTCGAAAGGCCTACCTTTCAGTACTGGAATTATCTCCTATTGTTGTGAAGTGGTGACCAAGCAGATGAAGTTTTGGTCTGATAATAAAAGTGCAGTTAGGGTGAGTAATAACTAACATTGTGGTTCCCTCCCTGTGCTAGTACAACTTAGGCATTTGTGTATTGATGAAGTTACTGACACTCTCGCTTTTGGTGGCATTGTTTCAGGGATCTGTATGTTCTAGCAGACCACAATGTTTTCCTGGTCTGCATTGCCAGTGAACAAATCATATATTTTCTGCAGAACTCCATTGCAGCAACAACATAAAAAAGCCAGCCGGCTCCCCGCACCTCCAGAGCATGCAGCTGGCCCCCTGACCATGGCTTCCCTGGCAACCGGCCCAGCGGGGAGCAAGAAGCACGCTGACGGTGTCCCTGACAACCAGTCCGGCCAGTTGCTAGGGGCGTGGCGGCGCTCCTTATTTTGTAGCTGCGGCCAGGGCTTCACCAACATTGACCGAACGGCATCAGGTGTTTTGAGTGCTTTAACACTGACTAGTGGCCGCACCGCGAGTTAGCTATTAGATGTCTCCTAGGCCTGGAGTCTTGGCCCCAATCACTCCTGGGGGTGGGACTCCAGGCCCCATAAGTATCCTCCCCTGTCTTCCAGGCCTAGCTTACTAGTGTGTCTTGACCTAGCGTTCCTTTTTGCATTGTTTATTTAGTGTTTTGACTTCTGGCTTTTGGACTTCGGCTATTCTCCTGCATTACGTTTTTTACTGCTTTCCTCTTGTTGCTACCTGGACCTTGCTGTATTGTGCTGTGTTTGTCTTGTCTTTTGTTCTGTGTTCACACTTAGTAAAGATTAGGGACCGTTGACCAGTTGTATGCTGCCGCTAGGGCTTTGAGGCAAGTAGGCAGACTGTTGTCTTCCTGGTCCATTTCCTGACAGTTACAGCGTGTTCCACCAATTTTTTTTTCTTTCCCCTCTCTTAGCCAGCGCCCAGGCTACAAAAACTGCTTTTTCAGTATAGCTTTTGTTTTAACTTGTAACCAAAGACTTTAGAAGGGAAAACAAGGCTGGAAAACAGATCTCTATATTCCCATGGGTCCATTTCTGCTTGCTGCATCATTTACTTAATCTTCTTCAGACAGTATATGCTTCTGTTTTATGAGTCTGTTTATGAGTGTAAGTTATTAAGCTGTTCATTCGCACTTGCCTTCTGCACTCTGCATATAGGTGCATCTTAGAACCCCAAATAGTCAAGGCGTGTGATTTTCAATTTTTAAGCTAGATGACAGCCACTGCACAGTCTCACCCGATCCCCCATCTTTGTGATTTAGCTCCCTCTTAAATTTTCATTCTTTGTCAAAAATGTCTGACAACTGCAGGCATGCCTTACTCGAAGTTTGGTGCCCATTCCTTCTGCACTGGCACAGGGATGGTAATGATCTGGAAGGAATTTATTTAATATATTAATTTGTATAGCACAAAATAAATTCACTCCTATGGGAACAGCGAGTATCATAACTCCCTGTCCCTAATGGGACTCACAATAACATTTCTAAATCAACCTATTATCATTTTACTGATGTTGTCTTTTATAGGTTTTAAACCCAGAACCATCACTGCAGGGTAACTGTGCTAACCCTTGAGCCACTGTGCTTTATCAGGCTTTGTAGCCTTTTTTTTTAGAACTCAGAATAGTGTGACCTACTAGGAATGATCCCTAGGGTTTTAAGGAAAGTGGCTTGCAACCAATGTGCCCAATGAAAGGGCATGGTTCCTTCTTAATATGAGACATGTCCGTAAGAGTGGGGATAGTGTTATGTTACCATCAGTTGAAAGGAAAGAACAGGCAGCAGAGGTTGCAAGATGAAGTTCACATGAAAGAAATTGACTTAAGGCCCTATTACATGAAGCGATAAAGGGACATACTCGTCCTATATTGGCCGTAATGGCCGATAATCGTTTTGTGTGATAGAAGACAATGATCACTGTTTTTCAACAGGCTGAAATGCCAACACCAGCCTGGCAGAAATCTGCAGCCGTCGCCCCGTGTAATAGGAGCGGCAGTGACAGGAATGAGCATCAACGAGAACGAGGGAATGAGCAGCAATCAAGCGCTGACCTGAGAGGTCAGCACATCGCCCTGTGTTATAGGGGCTTTAGGCAGGGCTCCAGATGGCGACCAAAATGGTCGCCAATGCGACTGATGTTTTGCAAATGGCTCCCAGATTTATTAATCTGGGCGCCATTTGCGACTGGCCCCGGCGGCGGCGCGCTGTCTCTTTAAGTATCCCCGGCTGATGCGCGGCTGCCGGGGGTGTCCCATTCTATCTCCGGCAGCGCAGCGCATCAGTGAGCTGCCTGGGGCCCTGACTTCCGGCACAGGAAGCGCGCGTCAGAGGCGCTTCCTGTGTCAGAAGTCACAGCCCCGGCGTACAGGGAGCTCACTGATGCGCCGCGCTGCCGGGGATAGGACGGGACACCCCCGGCAGCCGCGCATCAGCCGGGGACAGCGTCCGAAGAAGAAGAGGATCGCCGGGGGAGCGGGTTGTCAGGTGAGTTTGTGTGTTTGTTTTTTTTAAATACTGCTTAGCATAGAGGAAAGGGGGGGGGCATCTTCAAGGGGGGGAGAGGGGGCCATCTTCAAGGGGGGGAGAGGGGGCTAGCTATAAGGGGAGGGGGTATCTATAAGGGGGGGAGAAGAGGGGGCATCTATAATGGGGAGGAGGAGGGGGCATCTATAATGGGGGGGAGGAGGGGGCATCTATAATGGGGGAAAGAGAAGGGGGGGCATCTATAATGGGGGGAGAAGAGGGGCAATCTATAATGGGGGGAAGAGAAGGGGGGGCATCTATAATGGGGGGAGAAGAGGGGCCATCTTCAAGGGGGGGAGAGGGGGCTAGCTATAAGGGGAGGGGGTATCTATAAGGGGGGGAGAAGAGGGGGCATCTATAATGGGGAGGAGGAGGGGGCATCTATAATGGGGGGAGGAGGGGGCATCTATAATGGGGGTAGAGGGGGTCATCTATAAGGGGAGGGGGTATCTATAAGGGGGGGAGAAGAGGGGGCATCTATAAGGGGGGGAGAAGAGGGGGCATCTATAATGGGGGGGAGGAGGGGGCATCTATAATGGGGGTAGAGGGGGTCATCTATAAGGGGAGGGGGCCATCTATAAGTGTAGGGCAAACTGGCTGCAGACACTGGGAGATAGATATATGCACAATTATTATTATCAGGGCCCCTCAGGTGTCTGTATTGTAGGGGGTCACTTGCATTAGTCACTAGGTGAGAGATATATCTATCTATATACACATCTTGTGGGGGGTCACTATGGCTGCAGTCATAAGTCTAGCTCAGTATGTATAGACTGTTGCAAGCTTTTAAAGGGAACCTGTCACCCCTGGTGACGGGGTGACAGGCTCCCAACCCCCCGTTAGAACCCCCTATACTCACCTCATCGCGCCGGGTCCCGCTTCTGGAGGTGGTCAGGTCACGGAGATCTCAGCCGCTGCAGCCCGGCGCGCACACTGAGAGATGAGTCCAACACTCATAGAGAATGACGGAGCGCTGGACTCTCCCGTCATTCTCTATGAGCGTTGGACTCATCTCTCAGCGCACGCCGGGCTGCAGCGGCTGAGATCTCCGTGACCCGACCATCTTCAGAAGCGGGACCCGGCGCGATGAGGTGAGTATAGGGGGTTCTAACGGGGGGTTGGGAGCCTGTCACCCCGTCACCGGGGGTGACAGGTTCCCTTTAAGATCAAGTTCAGAAGAGTAAGCCTCATTAAAAGGCTAGCCAAGTGAAGCTGAAGTACTGAGTCAGACTGTATATGGTTGTCAAGTTGCAAGTTTCCATGTTGAACATTTTCAAACTAAGAAAAGAAAGGATCTAAAGGAGGAGGAGGCTGCCGCGGCCTCTGCACACAGTAAGTCCCATGTAACATAACATTAATTTTACATGGTTTAAAATGTTGGCGACCAAATATTCTATTTGGCGCCTAAATTTTTCAGGTTAGGAGCCAATGGCTCCCAGGTAAATTTTTTAGTCTGGAGCCCTGGCTTTAGGCATATTCTTATCAGACATGAAAGATCCCATTGCATGTGCATTGTGTTTTCTTTTTGATAGATGTCAGTGTAGGCTAAAAGCCGTAGTACATGGACTGATGTTCCAAGAGAAGCGAGCGCTTGTTCCCCGCTCTCAGCTTGTGCTATTACTTGCACAGACAGCGAGTGAGGAGCAGCGGGAGGGGCTATCCAGATGATCCTAAGATTGTTCGGGCTGCCCACTAAAGTCAGCAGCACTCTGCTGTTACCGCTTTTATTACATGGAGAAACGTGCAGAAGACCGTCGCTGCACTAATCGTGATCCTTCAACATGTTGAAAGACCACGATCAGCCAACATTGTGCATGTCAACTGATCATGGCCTTTTAACATGTCCTATTACAAGGAATAATTATCGTCCTGAACGATCAAATAAGGCCAATAATGGTTTTTTTGTATTAGGGTCTTTACACCTGCCACCATTTTGACTAAGGGATAGAACTGTACAAGTCACTTAGTGAATCCACCCATTGTGGCTGGAACTGTGTTGACATACAAGGTAATGGGTTCAATCTTCAGTTAGCGGCTTATGAGTAAATATTGGATCAGACAAGGTTCTCTATGCTTTTATATAGCTGTGGCTAAACCACAGTGTTTCCACAAAGCTTGTAGCTGTCTCTTTGTCTCAGTATTGATGTTTCCACTAGTTCCGCAGTATGCTTGTTGTCCTGGCAGTCTTGTCTATCCAATACTGAACCTGAATTGCATCCTGTATTTTACTGCAGAGCTACTTTCCAGTTCATGTAATGTATATATTTACCCCCTAACGCCACTATATAGGTCAGACTGATGCTGCATAGACAGTAGTCTGTGTATACATGTATGACATTATTTATTCTGTGCTGAGTTTCCTAGACCCTAAGGCTATGTTCACACACAGTAAAATAAAAGCAAACCATGACAGTAAAATAGGTATAAAACACAACTGAATTTCAAATTTACCCACATTCATGACCATAGATCATTGATGCACAGATGTCCAGCACTACAAAAACATGGCCACTTTCTTCCAGAGACAGCACACTTTTATCTCCAGTTCAGGAGTGGTTTGCAGTTAAGCTTCATTCACTTCAATGTTACAAAGTTACAAAACCCCACCCAAACTGGAGACAAGAGTGATGCTGTCTCTGGAAGAAAGTGGCCATGTTTTTGTAGTGCTGGATATTCCCTTTAAACCAATTTTTCTCCACGCCTTCTAGGAGCCATAATGCTTTTTTTTTTAACCCCATTCTATATAGTGCTGACTGGGGGCTTATTTTCACACTATTAGCTATATTTTTTATTGGTGTCATACTGGTGTGCAAAAAAATTCCGATAAAAAAAAAATACCAATCCTGATGTTTTTTTTCCCCTCTCTTCATTTACATTGTTCACGTGCAAGAACAATATTGTAATATTTTAATAGATCATACAATTCCACAAGCTACAATACCAAATATGAGGAGACTAGAGTCACAAAACTAGGTAGGTGTAAGGCCTAATTCACACATCCGTTGTTCTGTCTGCGATTGCGGGCACGCAATTGTGGACAGAACATAAAACCAATGTTATTCAACGGCCCCGTTCACACCTCCGTACGTGTATACGGGGCCGCGATCCGTGCCGCAAAAAAACGGACATGTTGTCATGCAGACCGTTTTTTGCGGCACAGATCGCTAGGGTACACATAGTGCTCCATGAAGCAAGTATGATAGAGATGATTGAAGCATCACATACACAGACAAACTCTCTGTATATGGCCACTAGCTTTACAGTCTACATGCAGACAACCCAAAAAGAGGTCCGGACCATCTCATCAATGTCCGGAAGCTCAACAAATCCAGATACAATTACATAACATTATAATGCATAGACAACCGGCAAATAAAGTGACCAGTAAGACAACAGATGATTTCCCAATTGGCATTACCCATGACCCCCAAGGGCGCCAGCAAATAAACATTTAAAAGGTTAAAAGGTATGGACATCTGTACTGTACTGTACTATGTAATACAGTTGTTTTATAGGCTCACTTTATTGGTCTTTAGTAGATTCTATGGGTGTGCTGCTCTCAGTAATACAGAATGGTGATTCTACGCACAAGTCCATCCCCATCAGAGTCTTAGAGCGGTATTACACGGCCGATTACTTTATGTTAGCGAGCGCTGTTCTGCTGAATCAGCACTCACTTACTGGTCCCATACACAGCCCGATAATAGTGCAGCCAGGGCTGTATATAATGTTAGCAATGTCTGTGCAGCCCTTGTAAAAGATTAAACTATACATACCTCTCCGCACTCCCTGATGTCCTGCTAGCTTCAGCCCACTCGCTGCAGTGTCTGAAATGACATGCTGCTCAGCCAATCACTGCCCGTGGTGCTGTCCTAGTAATTCGTTCTGTCACTTTGGACACTGTGAGGTGCAGCATTACGCACTGTGGAGTGGGGTCATATTCTTTGTGGGCAGATGTCCAATCTATGTTCTGCCTATGTCTAACCTTGTTATGAATAACCACACAAACAAACATTTAAATATGCAGTGGATAGAGAGAGGTTAAAGGGGATTATCCAGTGCTGCAAAAACATTGGCTACATTCTTCCAGTGACAGCAACACTCTTGTCTCCAGTTTGGGTCGAGTTTTGCTTAAATGCAAACCACACTTGGTCTGGAGACAAGAGTAGTGTTGAGTCTGGAGGTAAGTGGCCATGTTTTTGTAGCACTAGATAACCCCTTTAATATCACTGTGGCCTCTGACACTTCTCATTTCTGTATATGCAGGTTAGGGAGAAATAACTAGGTGTGGGCCCCCTCCTCTTGAGATTTGGGGCGTCTTGACTACTACTTATTAGTAAGTCTATTATTTCTTTGTATTTCTATTTATAATATCACCCTACCCTGTGACAGATGGCCATACGCAGCAACCTTATAGGTGTTGACATTCTTCAATAATTTTAATTTCTCAAAATCAGCTGCAGCAAAAACCATGACGAATGTAACTAATAGAAGTGCTGGTACGAGGACACATTGACTGCTGAACTGCAAACATTGATGGCTACATTTTACATAAACTCTGCAAATGTCCCACTGACGTGTCCTCCCAAATACAGCTCACAGTCATCGCCCCCCCCTAAACAGGTCACCATTCCTTAAATTATCACTTACACACCAATTATTCTGTACAGCCCCACCAACTGCTTCCAACCCTCACAACAAGCCAAGTACTCAAGAGAATCCACCAGCTGCTCCTTTCTATCTGAACAAGTCTTAATTAACATCCCAACTATTCCCTACCCTCACAAGGCGTACTTATCAACTTCCCAACTTTACCATCTCACCAACATCCCGCTAACTGTTCCCTACCATCCCAAACAATCCCAACATTCTATCTAACCATCCAAACAAGTGCTCATGAGCATTCCATCAAGTACTACTACCATCTGGTTAGTAAACAACGTCCCTCAGATATAATAGCCTATAATCCTGCCAGCAAAATCTCATCATCAACATCCTAGAATATTGAGCAAATGAGACTGTTTCATGGAGCAGTCACTGAACACCATGGGGGGATTTATGAAAGACCGACATACTTGTACTTATGTTAGGCCCCGCCCTCTTTCCCCCGGCAGGATTCACTAAGAGGCGCACACCTTTTAGTGAATCTGGCCGGCCGGGCATCTGAATCTTCTTCCAGCAGGTGTAGATTTTGATCATGATTTACGCTTAAATCATGATAAATGAGACGCCTCCTCCATGTCTCATCAAGCCCCCCAAACTCCCCCAGCCCGCCCATCAGGCGATAATCCAAACCAGCTCAGTGCTGGATATTTGAACTGAGGTCCCTGATTTTATGTTGAAGCAGCAGCCACAGAATAAATGAAACTAAAGGTAAAGGTGAAACTAAAAATAGTGCAATTATGTTACAGCACAACATGACCAGCATAACCCCCCCGATTCCCGAGTGATTCTGACCATAATTTAGCAGTCACAATATTGTACCATAAGTATTTATGACCCTCATCTGATAAGTGATGATGTATATATGGTTCCTATATACTTTAGGACAGCATGCATCCAATGAAAAAGTGTTCTACTTTATTTTGCCAAATGCATGTAAAATAAATGATGTTTCGGCGCTAACAAATACTGAGCCTTTCCCAAGTATATCACAATGTTGTGCAATACAATCTTTCATATACAAACTAACAAATCGTCATACACAATCAATAAAATCCCAACCAATCACATATACCTAGGGCAGAGTTGGTACATATTTCTAATTAATCAAATTTTCATATTAAATAATGTCCATAATTGTCCATTCCCCATACAGGGGTCATATAAAATACTGTTACTACCTCATGGTGACTTGTGATTCTTAACCACGTTAGGGGAATCCGATCCACGACAACCCACGCTGCACTCCCAAGTAAGCTTGTCGACATGTAGAAGTTCTGTGTACAGTATAGTGTGTGTATGTAGAGGTCATGTGTGCAGTATAATGTGTGTATATGTAGAGGTCCTGTGTACAGTGTAATGTGTGTGTATAAAGAGGTCCTGTGTACAGTGCAATGTGTGTATATGTGGAGGTCCTGTGTACAGTATAATGTGTGTATATGTAGCGGTGCTGTGTACAGTGTAGTGTTTGTGTGTGTTTATGTAGAGGTGCTGTGGACAGTGTACTGTCTATATATGTAGAGGTCCTGTGTACAGTGTAATGTGTGTATATGTAGAGGCCCTGTGTACAGTGTAATGTGTGTATATGTAGAGGTTCTGTGTACAGTATAATGTGTGTATATGTAGAGGTCTTGTGTGTGTATATGTAGAGGTCCTGTGTACAGTGCAATGTGTGTATATGTAGAGGTCCTGTTTACAGTGTAATGTGTGTATATGTAGAGGCTCTGTGTACAGTATAATGTGTGTGTATATGTAGCGGTGCTGTGTACAGTGTAGTGTTTGTGTGTGTTTATGTAGAGGTGCTGTGGACAGTGTACTGTCTATATATGTAGAGGTCCTGTGTACAGTGTAATGTGTGTTTATGTACTGTGTACAGTATAATATGTGTATATGTAGAGGTCCTGTGTGTGTGTATATAGAGGTCCTGTGTACAGTATGGTGTGTGTATATGTAGAGGTCCTGTGTGTATATATAGAGGTCCTGTGTACAGTATGGTGTGTGTATATGTAGAGGCCCTGTGTACAGTATAATGTGTGTATATGCAGAAGTCCTGTGTACAGTATAGTGTGTATATATAGAGGTCCTGTGTACAGTGTAATGTGTATACATGTAGAGGTCCTGTGTACAGTATAGTGTGTGTATATGTAGAGGTCATATGTACGGTATATAGTGTGTGTATATGTAGGGGTCCTGTGTACAGTGTAGTGTTTGTATATGTAGAGTTCCTGTGTACAGTATAATGTGTGTATATGTAGTGGTGCTGTGTACAGTGTAGTGTGTGTGTGTGTGTGTGTGTATATATAGGTCATGTGTATAGTATGGTGTGTGTGTGTGTATATTTAGAGGTCCTGTATACAGTGCAATGTGTGTATATGTAGAGTTCCTGTGTACAATATAATGTGTGTATATGAAGAGGTCCTGTGTATAGTATAGTGTGTATATGTAGAGTTCCTGTGTACAGTATAAAGTGTGTATATGTAGCGGTCCTGTGTACAGTGTAGTGTTTGTTTGTGTGTATGTATATGTAGTCGTGTACAGTATATGTGCATATGTAGAGGTCTTGTGTTTGTATATGTAGAGGTCATGTGTATAGTATAGTGTTTGTATATGTAGAGGTCTTGTGTGTGTATATGTAGAGGTCCTGTGTACAGTGTAATGTGTGTATATGTAGAGGTCCTGTGTACAATGTAATGTGTGTATATGTAGCGGTCCTGTGTAGAGTATAATATGTGCATATGTAGAGGTCTTGTGTGTGTGTGTATATGTAGAGGTCATGTGTACAGTATAATGTGTGTATATGTAGAGGTCTTGTGTGTGTATATGTAGAGGTCCTATGTACAGTGTAATGTGTGTGTATATGTAGAGGTCCTGTGTACAATGTAATGTGTGTATATGTAGAGGTCCTGTGTACAGAATAATGTGTGTATATGTACCGGCCCTGTGTACAGTATAATATGTGCATATGTAGAGGTTTTGTGTGTTTATATGTAGAGGTCCTGTGTACAGTATAATATGTGCATATGTAGAGGTCTTGTGTGTATATGTAGAGGTCATGTGTACAGTATAATGTGTGTATATGTAGAAGTCATGTGTACAGTATAATGTTTGTATATGTAGAGGTCTTGTCTGTGTATATGTAGAGGTCCTGTGTACAGTATAATGTGGGTATATGTAGCGGTCCTGTGTACAGTATAATATGTTTATATGTAGAGGTCTTGTGTGTGTTTATGTAGAGGTCTTGTGTGTGTATATGTAGAGGTCATGTGTACAATGTAATGTGTGCATATGTAGAGGTCATGTGTACAGTATACTGTGTGTATATGTAGAGGTCTTGTGTACAGTGTAGTGTTTGTATATGTAGAGGCCTTTTGTACAGTATAGTGTGTATGTCTATATAAATATATGTAGAGGTCCTGTGTGTATATGAAGAGGTCTTGTGTACAGTACAATGTGTGCATATTTAGAGGTCTTGTGTACAGTATAATATGTGCATATGTAGAGGTCTTGTGTGTGTATATGTAGAGGTCATGTGTACAGTATAATGTGTGTATATGTAGAGGTCTTGTGTGTGTATATTTAGAGGTCATGTGTACAATGTAATGTGTGTATATGTAGAGGTCATGTGTACAGTATAATGTGTGTATATGTAGAGGTCATGTGTACAGTATAATGTTTGTATATGTAGAGTTCATGTGTACAGTATAATGTTTGTATATGTAGAGGTCTTGTCTGTGTATATGTAGAGGTCCTGTGTACAGTATAATGTGTGTATATGTAGAGGTCATGTGTACAATGTAATGTGTGTATATGTAGAGGTCATGTGTACAGTATACTGTGTGTATATGTAGAGGTCTTGTGTACAGTGTAGTGTTTGTATATGTAGAGGCCCTTTGTACAGTATAGTGTGTTTGTATATATAAATATATGTAGAGGTCCTGTGTGTATATGTAGAGGCCCAGTGTACAGTACAATGTGTGCATATGTAGAGGTCTTGTGTACAGTATAATGTGTACATACAGATCATATGTGAGTGTGTTCAGTGCGGGGGTGCTGACATTAGCTAATGAGTCACACAGAGAAAAATGGCGTCCTCAGCTCAGGTACATGCGGAGGATGGATTGTATTTAACTTTATAGTGGGGTTAAATCTGGGCGTTACCATAGCAACCTATCCCCAGCCGAAGTATTCAGCAACTGCTATTAACACATCAGGATGACACGTGTAATACTCAGGCTGGGGGTACACAGACAGCTGGGGTGCCAGGATGGGAGGGATGAGAGAGTCAGGGTACCAGGAAGGTGAGGGTAAACAGGCAGGGTGCAGTAGGAGGCATGAGACAGCCGGGAGGCCATGATAGGAGGGATTAGACTGGGTGCCAGGATAAGAAGGATAAGACAGCTAGGGTGCTAAGATAGGAGGTATAAGTCTGGATAGGAGGGATGACACAGCTGTGGTGTCACAATAATTAGGATGAGAAAGCATCGGTGCCACCATGAGAGGGATAAGACAGTCAGGATGCTAAGAGGAAGAAAGGCGACTATAGCAAGGATGAGGCACGCAGGTCCCAGGATAGGAGAGAATTAAAGCTGGGGTGTCAGGATAGGAGGGATAAGGAAGCTGGGGTGTCAGGATAGGAGGGATAAGGAAGCTGGGGTGTCAGGATAGGAGGGATAAGGAAGCTGGGGTGTCAGGATAGGAGGGAAAAGGAAGCTGGGGTGTCAGGATAGGAGGTATGAGAGAGGGCCATAGGATAGGAGGGATGAGAGAGCCATAGGAAAGAAGGATGAGAGAGGGCTATAGGAAAGAAGGGATGAGAGAGGACCATAAAATAGGAGGGATGAGAGAGGGCCATAGGATAGGAGGGATGAGAGAGCCATAGGAAAGAAAGATGAGAGAGGGCCATAGGAAAGAAGGGATGAGAGAGGGCCATAGGATAGAAGCTAAAAGAGAGGGTCACCGCAAAGAAGGGATGAGAGAGGGCCATAGGATAGGAGGGATGAGAGAGGGCCACAGGATAGGAAGGATGAGAGAGGGCCACAGGATAGGAAGGATGAGAGAGCCATAGGATAGGAAGGATGAGAGAGGGCCATAGGATAGAAGCTAAAAGAGAGGGTCACCGCAAAGAAGGGATGAGAGAGGGCCATAGGATAGGAGGGATGAGAGAGGGCCACAGGATAGGAAGGATGAGAGAGGGCCACAGGATAGGAAGGATGAGAGAGCCATAGGATAGGAAGGATGAGAGAGGGCCATAGGATAGGAAGGATGAGAGAGCCATAGGATAGGAAGGATGAGAGAGGACCATAGGATAGGAAGGATGAGAGAGGGCCATAGGATAGGAAGGATGAGAGAGCCATAGGATAGGAAGGATGAGAGAGGACCATAGGATAGGAAGGATGAGAGAGGGCCATAGGATAGGAGGGATGAGAGAGAGCCATAGGATAGGAGGGATGAGAGAGGACCATAGGATAGGAGGGATGAGAGAGGGCCATAGGATAGGAGGGATGAGAGAGGGCCATAGGATAGGAGGGATGAGAGAGGGCCACAGGATAGGAAGGATGAGAGAGCCATAGGATAGGAAGGATGAGAGAGCCATAGGATAGGAGGGATGAGAGAGGGCCACAGGATAGGAAGGATGAGAGAGCCATAGGATAGGAAGGATGAGAGAGCCATAGAATAGGAGGGATGAGAGGACCATAGGATAGGAGGGATGAGAGAGGGCCACAGGATAGGAAGGATGAGAGAGGACCATAGGATAGGAGGGATGAGAGAGGGCCACAGGATAGGAAGGATGAGAGAGGGCCATAGGATAGGAGGGATGAGAGAGGGCCATAGGATAGGAGGGATGAGAGAGGGCCATAGGATAGGAGGGATGAGAGAGGGCCATAGGATAGGAGGGATGAGAGAGGGCCACAGGATAGAAAGGATGAGAGAGGGCCATAGGATAGGAGGGATGAGAGAGGGCCATAGGATAGGAGGGATGAGAGAGCCATAGGATAGGAAGGATGAGAGAGGGCCATATGAAAGGAGGGATGAGAGAGGGCCTTAGGATAGGAGGGATTAGAGAGCCATAGGATAGGAAGGATGAGAAAGGGGCCATAGGAAAGGAGGGATGAGAGAGGGCCTTAGGATAGGAGGGATGAGAGAGAGCCATAGGAAAGGAGGGATGAGAGAGGGCCATAAGATAGGAGGGATGAGAGAGGACCATAGGATAGGAGGGATGAGAGAGGGCCATAAGATAGGAGGGATGAGAGAGGGCCATAGGATAGGAGGGATGAGAGAGGGCCATAGGATAGGAGGGATGAGAGAGAGCCATAGGATGGGAGGGATGAGAGAGGGCCATAGGATAGGAGGGATGAGAGAGGGCCATAGGATAGGAGGGATGAGAGAGAGCCATAGGATAGGAGGGATGAGAGAGGACCATAGGATAGGAGGGATGAGAGAGGACCATAGAATAGGAAGGATGAGAGAGGGCCATAGGATAGGAAGGATGAGAGAGCCATAGGATAGGAGGGATGAGAGGGCCATAGGATAGGAGGGATGAGAGAGGACCATAGGATAGGAGGGATGAGAGAGGGCCATAGGATAAGAGGGATGAGAGAGGACCATAGGATAGGAGGGATGAGAGAGGGCCATAGGATAGGAGGGATGAGAGAGGACCATAGGATAGGAGGGATGAGAGAGGGCCATAGGATAGGAGGGATGAGAGAGGGCCATAGGATAGGAAGGATGAGAGAGGGCCACAGGATAGGAAGGATGAGAGAGGACCATAGGATAGAAGGGATGAGAGAGGGCAAAAGGATAGGAGGGATGAGAGAGCCATAGGATAGGAAGGATGAGAGAGCCATAGGATAGGAGGGATGAGAGAGGGCCATAGGATAGGAGGGATAAGAGAGAGCCATAGGATAGGAGGGATGAGAGAGGACCATAGGATAGGAGGGATGAGAGAGGACCATAGGATAGGAGGGATGAGAGAGGGCCATAGGATAGGAGGGATGAGAGAGAGCCATAGGATAGGAGGGATGAGAGAGGGCCATAGGATAGGAAGGATGAGAGAGGGCCATAGGAAAGGAGGGATGAGAGAGGACCATAGGATAGGAGGGATGAGAGAGCCATAGGAAAGGAGGGATGAGAGAGGGCCATAGGATAGGAGGGATGAGAGAGCCATAGGATAGGAGGTATGAGAGAGGGCTATAGGATAGGAAGGATGAGAAAGGGGCGATAGGAAAGGAGGGATGAGAGAGCGCCTTAGGATAGGAGGGATGAGAGAGGGCCACATGATAGGAGGGATGAAAGAGGACCATAGGAAAGGAGGGATGAGAGAGGGCCACATGATAGGAGGGATGAGAGAGAGCCATAGGATAGGAGGGATGAGAGAGGGCCATAGGAAAGGAGGGATGAGAGAGGGCCATAGGATAGGAGGTATGAGAGAGCCATAGGATAGGAGGTATGAGAGAGCCATAGGATAGGAGGGATGAGAGGGCCATAGGATAGGAGGGATGAGAGAGGACCATAGGATAGGAGGGATGAGAGAGGGCCATAGGATAAGAGGGATGAGAGAGGACCATAGGATAGGAGGGATGAGAGAGGGCCATAGGATAGGAGGGATGAGAGAGGACCATAGGATAGGAGGGATGAGAGAGGGCCATAGGATAGGAGGGATGAGAGAGGGCCATAGGATAGGAAGGATGAGAGAGGGCCATAGGAAAGGAGGGATGAGAGAGGACCATAGGATAGGAGGGATGAGAGAGCCATAGGAAAGGAGGGATGAGAGAGGGCCATAGGATAGGAGGGATGAGAGAGCCATAGGATAGGAAGGATGAGAGAGGGCCACAGGATAGGAAGGATGAGAGAGGACCATAGGATAGAAGGGATGAGAGAGGGCAAAAGGATAGGAGGGATGAGAGAGCCATAGGATAGGAAGGATGAGAGAGCCATAGGATAGGAGGGATGAGAGAGGGCCATAGGATAGGAGGGATAAGAGAGAGCCATAGGATAGGAGGGATGAGAGAGAGCCATAGGATAGGAGGGATGAGAGAGGGCCATAGGATAGGAAGGATGAGAGAGGGCCATAGGAAAGGAGGGATGAGAGAGGACCATAGGATAGGAGGGATGAGAGAGCCATAGGAAAGGAGGGATGAGAGAGGGCCATAGGATAGGAGGGATGAGAGAGCCATAGGATAGGAAGGATGAGAGAGGGCCACAGGATAGGAAGGATGAGAGAGGACCATAGGATAGAAGGGATGAGAGAGGGCAAAAGGATAGGAGGGATGAGAGAGCCATAGGATAGGAAGGATGAGAGAGCCATAGGATAGGAGGGATGAGAGAGGGCCATAGGATAGGAGGGATAAGAGAGAGCCATAGGATAGGAGGGATGAGAGAGGACCATAGGATAGGAGGGATGAGAGAGAGCCATAGGATAGGAGGGATGAGAGAGGGCCATAGGATAGGAAGGATGAGAGAGGGCCATAGGAAAGGAGGGATGAGAGAGGACCATAGGATAGGAGGGATGAGAGAGCCATAGGAAAGGAGGGATGAGAGAGGGCCATAGGATAGGAGGGATGAGAGAGCCATAGGATAGGAGGTATGAGAGAGGGCTATAGGATAGGAAGGATGAGAAAGGGGCGATAGGAAAGGAGGGATGAGAGAGCGCCTTAGGATAGGAGGGATGAGAGAGGGCCACATGATAGGAGGGATGAGAGAGGACCATAGGAAAGGAGGGATGAGAGAGGGCCACATGATAGGAGGGATGAGAGAGAGCCATAGGATAGGAGGGATGAGAGAGGGCCATAGGAAAGGAGGGATGAGAGAGGGCCATAGGATAGGAGGTATGAGAGAGCCATAGGATAGGAGGTATGAGAGAGCCATAGGATAGGAGGGATGAGAGAGGGCCATAGGATAGGAGGGATGAGAGAGGGCCATAGGATAGGAGGGATGAGAGAGGGCCATAGGATAGGAGGGATGAGAGAGGGCCATAGGATAGGAGGGATGAGAGAGGGCCACAGCAAAGAAGGGATGAGAGAGGGCCACATGATAGGAGGGATGAGAGAGGGCCACAGCAAAGAAGGGATGAGAGAGGGCCACATGATAGGAGGGATGAGAGAGAGCCATAGGATAGGAGGGATGAGAGAGAGCCATAGGATAGGAGGGATGAGAGAGGACCATAGGATAGGAGGGATGAGAGAGGGCCATAGGATAGGAGGGATGAGAGAGGGCCATAGGATAGGAGGGATGAGAGAGGACCATAGGATAGGAGGGATGAGAGAGGGCCATAGGATAGGAGGGATGAGAGAGAGCCATAGGATAGGAGGGATGAGAGAGGACCATAGGATAGGAGGGATGAGAGAGGACCATAGGATAGGAGGGATGAGAGAGGGCCATAGGATAGGAGGGATGAGAGAGGGCCATAGGATAGGAGGGATGAGAGAGAGCCATAGGATAGGAGGGATGAGAGAGGACCATAGGATAGGAGGGATGAGAGAGGACCATAGGATAGGAGGGATGAGAGAGGGCCACGGGATAGGAGGGATGAGAGAGGGCCATAGGATAGGAAGGATGAGAGAACGCCTTAGGATAGGAGGGATGAGAGAGGGCCATAGGATAGGAGGGATGAGAGAACGCCTTAGGATAGGAGGGATGAGAGAGGACCATAGGATAGGAGGGATGAGAGAGGACCATAGGAAAGGAGGTATGAGAGAGGGCCATAGGATAGGAGGGATGAGAGAGGACCATAGGATAGGAGGGATGAGAGAGGACCATAGGAAAGGAGGTATGAGAGAGGGCCATAGGATAGGAGGGATGAGAAAGGACCATAGAATAGGAAGGATGAGAGAGAGCAACAGGATAGAAGGGATAAGAGAGTGTCACAAGATAGGAGGGATGAGAGAGCCATAGGATAGGAGGGATGGAAAAAGGTCATAGTATAGGAGGGATGGAAAAGGGTCATAGAATAGGAGGGGTGAGAGAGGGCCATAGGATAGGAGGGATAAGAGAGAGCCGCCCACAGGACAGGAGAAAAGACACAGTCGGGGTGTCAGGACAGCAGAGATGAGTGTGGGTACCTTAACAGGACTGCTGGAATGTCAGGATAGCAGAAACAAGACAGCTAGGGATGCATGATATGTTATATATTATGACACATCAGGACAGGAGAGATACTGCTGTTGTGTTTAGCTCACATATGGATGCCTAAAATCATACATGGTAACAAACCTGCAAGCTATTTGAATGTTTGAATTCGCCCATTTTTTACTGACAAGAGAAAAATGAAAAATTGAAACATAACAGGGCAAATTTTATCTAAACTGTCTGTGAGGGTGAAAACCCTCAATCTCTCATATATCATAATATTACATATTGCCTTTCATGGATCATGTACATTACACTACCATCCTCACGTATATCATGTTGTGTCCTAAGGCTGGAAACAAACAGCAGTTTTTTTTTTAAAACTGCCACTGCCTATTTTGTGCAAGAACTAAAAGTGCATTCACATGGGATTGAAAATATAAAGGGGGGACATTGCTAGTTTTGGCATGAAAACGGCAGTGGCAGTTTAAAAAACAAACAAACTGCTGTGTGTGTTTCCAGCCTCAACATGTTACAACCTCTCTTCCTCTAAAACACTATTATTATAAGCCGTAGTTCATATATCATGTTATTACACCCCATTCTTTGATATACGAAGTTATTACCCTCCATCTCATATATAATGTTTTTACGCCCCCTTCCTTTCATGTATCATGTGATTACTTCACCTTTTTTTCTCATATATCATGTTACTACAACCATTTCATCCTTTCATACAGTATATGTTATAACATCCTCTCATATATCAAGTTATTACAGCTTCTCATTTCTCATGTTATTACACCTCTATCCTTTAAGATACCATGTTACTACACCTCCTCCTGTATGCCATGGCATTAAACCCCATTCTCTTATATCACGTTATTACACTCTCTCCATCCTTTTATATGTCATGTTTTACACCCCAACCCCTTATTTACCATGTTATTACACCCCATACCCTCATATATCATATTATTACACCCTCATCCTCTCATATATGTTATAACACCAATTTCTCTTGTTATATATTGATTTATTACACTCCCAATTGATTTCCAGTATCATGCAATTATACCCGATACTGTCATATATCATGTTAGTGCACCCTGATCCCCTCATATATCATGTAAGTACACCCCGATCCCCTTCATATATCATGTTAGTACACACTGATCCCCCCATATATTATGTTATTACACCCCTACCGCCTCATATATCATGTTTTT
The DNA here is from genome assembly GCF_027789765.1 of Dendropsophus ebraccatus. Taxonomy (NCBI): domain Eukaryota; kingdom Metazoa; phylum Chordata; class Amphibia; order Anura; family Hylidae; genus Dendropsophus; species Dendropsophus ebraccatus. The sequence goes on along the minus strand of NC_091457.1, from coordinate 102,640,778 downwards.
ATACCCTCCATCGTTCATTAAAGTGACTCTGTATCCACAATCTGACCCCCCCCCCCCCCCCCCCCAAACCACTTGTACCTTCGGATAGCTGCTTTTAATCCAAGGTTTGTCCTGCGGTCCGTTCTGCAGGTGATGCAGTTATTGTCCAAAAAACAACTTTTAAACTTGCAACCCCATGCCAAACGGGAGTATCTGTGCCCTAACTTTGCACCACCCCTCCGGCCCTTCTTCCCCACCGTCTTCATCATTAGGAATGCCACTGGAACATTTTCTCCATGCTGAACATTTGCACAGGTGTCTTAACGATCCAGCCCATGTGCTGGGCTGACACAGGTGATGAATATGAGGCAATCTGCCTGGAGCATTCCTAATGATGAGGAGGGTGGGGAGGAGGGACAGAGAGGTTGTGCCAGCCTAATGCATACACAATATAGGCCACTCCCATTTGGCACGGGCTGCCAGTTTAAAAGTTGTTTTTTAGCACAATAACTGCATCACCTGCCAAACGGACCGCAGGACAGATCTTGGATTAAAAGCAGCTATCCGAAGGTACAAGTGGTTTGGTGGAGTCAGATTGTGGGTACAGAGTCGTTTTAATATATAATGTTAGTGCACCCCCCTCATCCTATCATATATGATGCTATTACAGTACTGCACCTTTATAAGGTGTAGTGACTGGCTTCATCTGTATTAATTGTACAATTGACTCCCTTGCGGCCTCCATTTAGCAGAGCTTAGTGTCTCATTAGCCTGTAATTCACAAACCTGATCTCCGCTTGCTTAATTGACTGCATGAGATTTCAACCTAATCCCTCATTCTTCCTGGATGTCAACAGACGCAGGAGACTTTCACCAGCATCATAATTCTACAATCGCTTTCTGGTCATGACCCATAGCCCATTTGTCATCAGTTTATTTGGAGGAGATTGAAAAACACACTGATGGTTTAATATCTCCATATCTTTTGCACCCTGATCCATTCATCCCACCCCATGCACCTGACGTCCTGTAACATTCATCCCACACCCTGCTACTTGCACCCCACACTATGTACCCTGCCCTCTCCACCACACCATACACTATGCACCTAACACCCCGCTTCTTTCCTGCCCACTCCGAAGCAATCTCCTGAGAAGCATTGTGTCCCTGAAAGGAATCATCTCAAGATTTCTCTTGTAGTAAAACTCAAAGTGAAATTTTGTAAGCAAAGTGGAGCTTCCTGATGAACAAATGACTCATAGGGATTCAGTACACAGGGGAGTCTAGTCGCTCCGGGCCTGAAAATTCATACAATTTTACAAGTGAACATTTACAATTCATACAAATTATACAAGTGAACATTGTTTTCACTCGTTTCATGTCTATAAAGGCTTCTGAGACTTATTATGTCCTGTACATAATAATCTTTTCCCCCATTCTTAAAACATGCACTCCCCAACATGACCCCTCCATCCCGTACATAACACCCTGCACCACATCATATTTAAGCCCTTAAAAGGGGTTATCCAGCTCTACAAAAACATGTCCCCTTTCCTTCAGAGACAGCACCATTCTTGTCTTCCTTGCAGGTGTAGTTTGCTACACATAACACTCTAAACCCAACTTCCTGTAGATAATATTCTACTCCCCATTTTCATACCTACAATCCAGCTTTGTATTAACGCCAACAAACATGACCCTATACATAATTCTTTTCACCACAATTTCACTATGCTCCTCTGCAAACATCACCCCTTTCCATACAATATTTTATACTCTTCTCCCTAATTTTTCACATAAACAAGGAAACACGTGTCCTCCACCCTGTACATAATGGTCTGACCCCTGAATAACATATCCCATTATAATATCCAGGATCTATCACCCAGGGACATACAACCACTGCTTTTCCACTAAAAAGCTCAATATTAGTAGTGTAAATTCTGCAGTGTCTTTTGAGTGAATCAGTTTGCTGTAAGACAATATTGCAATAACCAGAGCCTCCCTGATTTATGAAGAATGTGCACCCCCATGTAACGTGACCTGATGACCCTATTTCGGCAGTGTACACACAGTTTGTAGAGCTGTCTACTATTACAATACGTGCAGTCGGTTAGTTCTCTTCATTAGTGATTCCCTTTTGGAACATTGCAACTAAAACACAATTACATATTTACTTAGATGGACTTTACGTTCCAGTAGGTCAGCCAGATCCATTTGCTCTTCTCTCTCTCCCATGTGTTCCTACAAAGGCACAAGCCTGTGCTCTTCATATAAAGCCATATGTGGGGAAGGGGGGAGGGGGGGAATTATGTCAATCATTTAGCCTGAGAATTGTGATGAGCCGTGACTCTCAACGACTTCCTAATGGCAAACGTCAGCATTCTGTAAAACATAATTACTCCACAGAGTCTATCTGATCCTGAATGTTTTATGGGTTCTGCAGCTGCAGGAACATTGATAGATCGTATCAGACAGGGCCGCAGGGCAAAAAATTCAGATAACTGCACGTGTGGATGACTGCAAACTGCATTATAGCCTGCATTCTGTCTGCCGCCCATGTGAACTGTATTTGAATGGTCAGTTTCTCTCTGTTATAGGTCATTTTGTACCAGCTAACAACAGGATAGATGATATGCTAAATATAATCTATATTGTTTGCTGTCATATAATCTATTGCTTTCTGTTATCAGCTGTTTCAGGCAGGGGATAGGCAAAGTGTAGTGTTCTTTATTAGATGAGTGACACAAAGTGTATAAGCCTCCTTATCCCCATGATCACTACTGTAGTGTAAAGAACCTTCTATGTGACTAATATCAGACAGTCCTTTAATAACACTGCTGTACTTTTACAAGCTTCAGGCTGTAGGGGTTTTACCTGAGTTTCATGGTTTCAGACTATAATGACAAAAGTGACTGACACAAAGGGGCGATATCTGTATTTGAAGTGGTTGGCCATTTTATAGTAAAATTGTTCAGTGTACAGTATCAGTAGGTATACTCACTGTATATACTGACAGCAGCTCCCTGTGAACCTCATAGAGCTAGTATCAGACTCCCCACCTCCAGTCTTGGCTGCCCTGCTCTATGGTGAGCCTTTTCATAAGACATGAATAGCTGACATGGATCAGCATGTCACCATGCCCCCCCCCCCCCCCAGTGTCCACCACTAAGCCTGTATATGCCTATGGAGGAGACTGGGGGCGGGGCATGGTCACATGCTCCTCCATGTCAGCCATCTTATGGACAGATTCACCTTAGAGCAGGGCAGCCCAGCCTGGAGGAGGGGAGTCTGAGTTTAGCTCTATGAGGTTCACAGAGAGCTGCTGTCAGTAAGTAATGTGAATTCACTTGCTGTACTTATACTACACACTAAACAAATTTACTGTAAAGTGGCCAACCCCTTTAACAATGCAGATTTTGATTCTATGCACAGGCACACACCTAGTAAGTGTTTCCTAGTGAACTAGTCTAGTTATATGATGAAATAATTTCTGCCACCACTCGGTGTAAGAGCAGTATAAATCTAGATGCAATGGGCTCCCCTAGTGGTGAGTGCAGGCAACCTAATGGCACCTTTATGGCTGGAAAGCTGCATATTAAGCCTCTGTATGAGAAAAGCAGCATTGCTTCCTATTAAAATTTCTGATCAGTTTAGATTAAATAAAATGATCATATTATAGACACACTGCCCTAAATATCCATTAACTCCTGACTATCTGAAACCACTAAAAATGTTAGGGAAAGCATTTTACAGTGTCCACTGTCTTCAGCTGAGCATGCCTTGAAATCCCCCTTCAACAACCCTTCGTTTGAGGAAAGCTGGATGAAATATGGCAACCATTAGTGGATGTACAAGTGTACATCCAGAACGTCCTCAGCAGAGCAGGGAGAGCGCAACATTGGGGGAAGTGAACCGAGGCAACAGGCAAACCGGAGCAGTGGTGCTGGAGTATGTGTATATATATATATATATATATATATATATATATATATATATATAGCTTTTTTATTACTTCTCACACCAAGCAGATTAGCTCAATTAGAGCAAGCCTTTAAGGTCCTGCCATCTTTCAATCATTTGCATCCTTGCACTAATGAATTCTACTTGGGCTTTGTGAAAAAGATCAGCACCCAATTGTCATCATCATTCCCATAGTGTTATCATCTCCTTGTTCCAAGAACTTTAACACCTCAGCTTTGTCATTACCAAGCCCCCAACAACGCACAACACACAACGTGTCATTAAAACCTAAATTTAAAGCAGATCCTCCCCACAGCTGGAGATCTCCCCCATCCTCAAGGGGATCCTTGCTCCTTCTCTGCTCTTTGTTGTACTCTGCAAACAATCACCCTAATTCAGGGAGGCCATTTGTCAGTGTCCAGATTGTAGAGCAGTGTGGTGGATGTAATCGAGGCAATATGGAGCTGATGTTACACAAATATCCCTATAGATTTCACATTTATAATAGAGAGAGGAGAACATGTCGCTGCAAATCGGATCCTCAGCATCTATTCAGCAGCTGCACGTGGTTCATGGAGGGGAGGGGGGGGTGCTAGAATTAACCATTTAAAGTTACAGTTGTCATTCCTTCTGTGAGTATGTCATGGTATTTAAATCTCTTGCACTGGGAACTATTGGTTCTGTCCACTCAGATTTTTTTAAATGCTGCAGTTGGGAAAGAGGGCAGCAGGGGACTTTCTTTTATAATTGTGTATGGAGCAGATGACTGCTCTGGGGGTATATGTTTTGTAAGAACTAAACAAGACAAATACCCATCATAGGTCTAAACTGACCAGAGTAGAAGAGGAGTTGTCAAAAAGGTGATACGTTATTGTGTTCTGCCAGTGTCACCTCCAGGGTGCAAGACTTCATAGAAAGCATTTTTGACTTAATGTAGACACAATGCAGTCTCTCCTAAATATCCAGCACTGTGTCATTTGCTGCCTAGCATGAGGTTTGTTCTATGGGAAGATATATAATGACCCCGAATTGTATCTGTCATGGATTCACCAGGGAGATCTCTACAGTCATTTAAATGTGTCCCAGAAAACCTATGTACGGAAAACAAACCAAGCGGCAATTACCGTTATACCACAGGGGAATATTTATAAACCTATGGCAGGAGCAATCCATCACCTGGCCGCAGATTATGAGACAGCACTGAAATCTATTTGGTGCCTGACTAAAGGAACCACAAGTTCCAGAATTCCCTGCTAGTTTCAGCATGCAGGTTGTTCACCCATCATCTCTATAGTCCAGGCAGGTGGAAGAGAATCAGGACCGCGGACAGCACAGAGCTCACAGCACATCTTGATATTGCTCTGTAGTGTATTCCTTCTCAAGTCACAATCTTCAGAACCTGCAGGGAAATTAGATTACTCTTAGCATTATAACAGGTGCAACTTTACGATATACTTTGTGCCTCAGTTCCTCAAAATTTTTAAGATCTCTGCTTGCTGTAATTGACTTGGCAGTCCTGCCCGATGAAAGCTGAGCTGTCATTGAGATAAATTTTCCACATTGTGACAAACTATTAGAACCAAAGCTAGACTTGTGCTGCCCCACAGTGGGATGTCTGCACCGATACATTGTACAGAACCTTCAGCTATGTGAGTTTTCTAATGAGCTAGTGTTCTTTAGATGTATAGAACTGGCTCCCTGCAGGATAAATGTCTAGTCTATGAGGCAAGTAAGGCTGGGTTCACATTGTGTTTTTGTCTCTCTTTTACTGTTTCTATGTATTTAGTTTTATAAACACACTATTATGCACAGCAATAGAAAGTATACAGTATGTGGCAAACTATTTATTTTTAAAATGTGAACCAATGGAAAAAGGATTCTGCTGTATAGCATACATCAGCATTTAGTAATTTATACCCTTTTTTTCCTTTTTCAAGAGTAGAAAACAAACAAAAACACAGTGTGAACCCAGCCTAGGGGAGTACAGGTGTAGCGTATGCGAAGAATCATATATTGTATACACCACTCCTACAGTTACCCTCCCCAAAGCCGAACATGACTAATTACAGGGAACAATAGATTGGATGCACCTGTAATACAGTCTCATTCTAGTCTCAAATGGCTGAAAAATGTATGAAAAAGATGGGTCCTGGCCTTCCCCCCAGCCTGTTTGTGGTCAGGAAGCTGAAAACAGCCAAGTAAGCTGTCCTGAGCAATATACTTTAAGGGAATCTATCAGCTACAAATCATGTTTATACTGCTGCCAATGTTAGATACGTAGCTGCTAGGTCATGGAGACCTTTCATATATCCATCTGTGCTTCCAGAACATATTCTCTGGTGCAAAGTGTTAAGAAGGCTTTCCCATATTTAAGTGCTGAGAGCTGGAATACCTTCTGGCTCCCCTCCTATCCCTGACCCTGCTTGATTGACAGTCAGGGCTCAGCCTCGAAATTGTGTTCCTGTGCTGTGCATGTGAACTCTGCACAGGTTTCAGATTTAAAAGCAGGCTTCTAGATGACTGGAATAGGGATGGCAGGGGCAGCGGGGAGGTTTTTTAGCATTCGGCACTTCCGGTGCTTGGGAAAGCATCTTTGACTCTTTACTAGTGATGAGCGAGTACTAAAATGTTTGGGTGCTTGTTACTCGAGACGAATATCTCCCGATACTCGAGTGCTCGTTTCGAGTAACGAACCCCATTGAAGTCAATGGGAAACGCGAGCATTTTTGCAGGGGACCCAACTTCGGTAGAGGGAAGGTCGTGTGAAAACCTGTCAACCTCAGAAAATGATGAAAACACCACGGAAATGGACAGGAAACAGCAGGGGCAGCATGTATGGATGCCTATAAGGCTGCCTAATCGCACCATTACGCCAAATTCTGGGCAACAGCTGTGGGATACAATCTGTTGGTGGCTGCACCTATATACACTCTATGACACCCCCTTTACACTCTGCAAGCAGTAGTGAACTTAGATATGCCTTGCATAAGAAATACAGAAATCAGAAAATATAGTAGAGGGCCCAATTAAATAGTACTGAGCACTTCTTAGGGTCTGTATGCAACACCGAATGTCCCCTTTCTGCCAGCAGCCGATCACCACAGTGTGCTGCTGAAATCGTGGTAGCAGCACTGCAAGTCCCAGCCATCAGTCTGTAGTAATACATTTTAAGGCTTTGTTCACACTGCGTATGAATCCGTCCGTAGTGCGAACCGCGAATATACGCACGTAGTTTTGAGGTTGATGCGTTCGCTTGAAAGTATACGATATACGGCCGCACCGTGCACACTACGTATGAGTTTATGGCCGGATCGTATATGGCGCCGTGAAAAATTAACAAGACCATTGTTTGAGGACGGAAATGTTGAAACTCATGGCCGTGGATTTTCATGCGGTCCCGTACGAAGTACTTATTTCAGCCAAATTGAACTTGATTTTTCAATCCAAAAGATTCTGTGTGGTTTACGGGGCTGGGCGAAGATTTCCAAGTAAATGACCTGCCTCAGATCGCTTCGAAACAAGCTAGGGAAGCATAACTGTACTACGGGCGTATGTTCGCGGTTCCTACGCATCCAGCTGCATGTCTATTTTTCCCACGCCCGTAGTTTCAGCCGCACATGTACGGCGGCGTACGATCTACGGACGGATTCATACGCAGTGTGAACATAGCCTAAAAATAATTTGAAGCCCTTACAAGGGCTGTTTGGTTGTTTCGCTAGTATTCCCTGTCTACTGGAATGCTAATTCCCTCCCTAACGCTCTCCCAGACCAGCAGCAGCTCTGTCCCTAATCTCTTCCAACATGCATGTGAGCTGAGCCTTGGCGGCCGGGATTTTTATATGGCAGGGTCATCTGATCTGGCCAACCAATCGCTGCTATAGACATGTATGGGTCCCACGTGATCGCAGGATGTACCAAAGAGTCTCCTGCATGTTTATTGGCTGTGAAATAGCGCCCAAATTTACAGAAAATGGATGATGAGATTTTCTCAAGTATTGCGAGATGCTCGTCCGAGTAACGAGTACCATCGAGTACCCTGATACTCAATTGAGTACCAAGCTCGGACGAGCATGTTCGCTCATCACTTCTCTTTATACCAAGAAATACAAGAATTTTTGTATGTTCTGGAAGTGTAGGATTATTACCTCTTTGCCACTGTATAGGTCTGTATAGTCTATAATGGATGTAGCAGATATTGGGGTACATAGTGTATAACGGACAAGTGAGCGATGATTTAGACAGTGAGGATCCGTTTTTGGGCTTTGTGAGGAGCGCTGCAGGGTGACTCATTTCCAGTTTAATCAGTGTAACTCAGCTTTTTCTGTATTCTGCCACTCGCCTCTGCCAGGCTCATTAAACACAGTACCTGTGGGAGATGTTATGAAACACGAGACCCATGAGCCTTCCACATGGATGACGGGCCGAGCGCAGCAAAAGTGGACGGGAGCGCTGTCTGCAAACCCCACAGTTTAGCTACTCACACCTGCTCTGACCAGGGTAATTATTAACACACTGTACCGGACTGGATATAACTATAAGAAATCCTCATGTATGGAGGTTATTGATTTAGGATAGGCTTTTAGGTTCTGGATGTAAATACTTAATGTTCCCATTCACTGACGGCGATGGGAGGTCTTCACAGTTGTGAGGAGTTGAAACCCGAAGTCTATTAGAGTTGGGGAACTCTTCATTGTGCCCTGATAAATAAGAAGACACAAGTCTTTTATGTGGCCATAAACAGATTGGGGGACATTTATTAAGTCTGGCGTTTTCTGCGCCGGACTTAAAAATGCCCCCGCAGCTCCGGCGCTACGGAGATTTATGTAGAGGCGGACTGCCTCTACATAAATCCCGTGCGCGCCAGTGTGCACAGCAGAAAACCTACGCCAGCTGAGGACTGGAGTAGGTTTTCGGCATAACTTTAACAGAAAAAGATAATGAATCGCGCCCCCGTTCCGCCCCCTCCACACCCCCTCCCCACCCCCCACCCCCTAGCGTACCCGGCGGAAAGTGCCGTTTTGTGAATATCAAAATGATACATGTCCCCCATTGTCCATGATGGGACCACTGTGGTGGAGAACAGCTTGTTGCATAGTCATATGCACCCACCATTAGGCGGGACTCACAATGTGCATTTATGTAGTGCTGTTAAAATGCATTTATAGTTTTGATTAGTGAACTTCCATTAAGAGATGGGAGTAACCAATAGAAAACCAAAAAATGCATGTTTTGGCCAGGTTCACACTACGTGAGACACCGGGCGTTCTATGACCCAGCCGTGTGACAGAACGGGCTGGTGTCAGTGAATTTCATCCCGGACGGTACTGCAGTATCGGCCAGATGAACTTAATTTGTGCTGGATTGGGATGCGGGCACAGCCGTGTGCGCCCGCATCCCAATTCACCATAGCACATAATGGAGACTGCGGCTGGAGCGCACTCTACATTGTGTGAGCTGTCAGTGTTGTGTGGCCACTATTCAATAAATAGCCTCCGCACAAAACTGACTTGTCAGTTTTTCCTGAAACCACTAGTGATCCTGGCCAAAGTGTGTTCTATGGGTAGTATTTATGAAGACCGGCGTACAAGTACGCCAGTCTTATATAAGGCCCCTCCCCTTTTCCCAGGCAGGATTCACTAAGAGGCGTGTGCCAGCAGGTGTAGATTTGGATCATGATTTACGCCTGTCCTCCCCGCCATGTCATGCCCTCCCCCCCAAGCTCCCCCAGCCCGCCCATCCGTCGTCAAAGTAAAATATCTGAAATCAAAGGCAGATCCAAGTTGTGTGAACCTGCTCGCATCTATAAAGAGAACAGGGTGCCAATGTGACCATCATGGACTCCATATAGCTCCAATGTATACTAATAATAAACCTCCTATATTTTCAATTTATATTCTAGTATACTAATCATGAACACCATATACCTCCAATGTATACCCCCTTTATAGTTATTAAGAATTATCATTAACTGCATATACATCCAATATATAGCCCCAATATACTAATCAATAATCCCATATAACTCCAATTTATACCAATGTCTACACTGAATGATCACTGCTTTAGTAACATCTACTAAATAAAGGGTTGGTCCACCATTTTGGGTGAACACAGATTGCAGAAGTTGGGGAACAAATTTCACAAGGTGGCAACTGGACCTATGCCATATGCAGCAGCTCCATCTGTTTGTGCACATTTTCCGGGGGAGTGGGAGTAGCCTATTCTAGCATATCTCAAACATGCTCTGTGGGTTATATACCAGTACATTGAATTTGGGGTAAAGGCATTGGGGGAATTTGAAATGTTCCACCAATCACCCCTTGGTGATCTGAGTCCGATGACACAGAGCACTGTCCCACTGAAAAATGCCACTATGGTCAAGGAAGACCTTATCACATTCACCATTCAAATGATGTGGCATGATGACCAACAAGCCTGGGCATGGCAGAAAAACATTCCCCATGACACTGCCACCAATGGCCTATACAACCAATAATGGTACACCCATAGGATATGACTTCATGCTGTTCATGCCAGATGTGGACCCAGCCCTCCATTTTTTTCAGCAGGAAACAAGACTTGTCACTGCAGATAGCCTTCTGCCATGTGTCCATGGTCCATTGAAGTCTTTTTCATGGACTATGTGAGCCACTGTTTGTAATGATACAAGACCATCAGGGGTACCCTTGTCATTCTTTGAACCCCAGTCAATGGAAGGTAAGAGGCATGAATTTATCTTATTTGTCTTAGGTCAGTTGGTCCACTATGGTACATCATCGATGAAACACCAAACATGCCATGCCACGCCTGACTCTTGAATTAAACACACATGCTTGTGTGAAAAATCTGATAAGACACCAAGGTCACAGAGCAAACCCAACAGAGGGATGTGCTTCCTTGAAAAAAACAGATAATGGATCGGTGCCATCTACACAACGGCTTTTCTTCAGGGAACGTATCCCTCTGTTTGCTTTCGTCATAGTACTGAGCCAGGCTTGGATATGGGCACTGGTGAGTGTATCCCAATCTACATGCTCTGTTCATTGTTATGCATAGAGCATAACCGTACAAGGTGATCATGCTATAGTATGAGTACTCTCATCTTTCCATTTGTAATAGCACATTGTTTTTCCACGGTGTTCTGCTTTCCTTTTAGTGTTACAGAGCAAGTCACAGGGGGAATATATCACTCTTTTTAGCTATGTTCACACTACGTAAAACTACGGCCGTAGTTTTGCGGTGTGTAACATAGCCTTATTTTTAATGGCATCCTGGCCAGAGCGTACACACATCGTATGCGCTCCGGCCGGGATCACGTGCGGAGCCGGAAAAAACTGACATGTCAGTTTTCTGCGGCCGGAATTCAGTGAATTCCGGCCGCAGAAAGACCTGTCAGTTCACACAGTGAAGCAAGCGGCTCCGGCCGCTTGTTTCACTGTGTGCTATGGGAAGCGCTGATGCGGGCGCACGCTGATGCGCCCGCATCAGAGCTCTGCGGCCAGAAAGATCATCCGGCCGGTACTAAGACCGGCCGTTCCGTGACAGTAGTACACTACGTGGGTGTTTACGCTATGTGAACATAGCCTTTAGCAAGGTCTCAGCTTTCAGTTGTGCAAAAATGCAGAGTCGTGGAGTCGGAGCTAGTTTCGGCTAAAGCTAGAGTCGGAGTCAAAAAGGATGTACTGACTCCTGCTTTAAAAAATCTTTTCATATGAATTTTATAAATATGAATTTTACTCATGAATTTTATAAATGTTCCTCATTAATATAGTTTATGTTCTATCAAGCTAAGCAGGTTATTTATAAAAAACAGAAAAACCCTTTCTCACATTCATCTAGTTTCCTCCATATATCAGTAATGAAGCACTGGCCCTATTAGATAAGGGTTGGGGGTCACTATTTAGCAGTTTGTTTCTGAGCTAGAAGAGTCCATTGTGTGTGTGTGTGGGGGGGGGGGGGGGGGGATAGATCTGTGCTGTTGTCTTTCTGTATGCTGGATGATTGCATACGAGCAACAGTCTAATATAGAGAAAGAGGAGGATAAACCATAAGTAGTGTAGCCGTAACCTCTGTCCTCAGTTTGGTGTTTTCTCTCTGGGAGAAGATAGTGTGTGTTTTTCTTTCTGGGGCCCACCAGAGGAAATGATCCTGAAGGCCCACCAATGAAGAACCAGTAAGAAACGACACGTCAGCCAGTGTTAGTGCAGGTTCTAAAGCTGGGGGCCCACCAGAGGATCCTCTGATCCTCTGGTAGTGCAGTCCGGCACTGGTGCTATGACTGCAGCAGGCTGTGTGTGTGTGTGTGTGTGTGCGCACTATGGCTGCAGCAGGCTGTGTGTGTTTGTGTGTATGCTATGGCTGCAGCAGGCTGTGTGTGTTTGTGTGTATGCTATGGCTGCAGCAGGCTGTGTGTGTACGTGCTACAGCTGCAGCAGGCTGTGTGTGTGTGTGTATGGTTGCAGCAGGCTGTGGGTGCTAAGTCTGCAGCAGGCTGTGCGCGTCTGTGCTATGGCTGCGGCAGGCTGTGTGTGCTTGCTGTGGCTGCAGCAGGCTGCAAATGTTTTTGAGAGAGAGAGGGGGGCAGAAATTAAAGGGATACTCTGGGCAACAGTGAAAAATCCAGGGAAGACAGGAGGTGGTGGTATTGTAATAAAGAAGTCCTATTTACCTATCCCCGTGCTTCTGTAGTGCAGCGTCATCTCTTATGGTCCCCTGCCGGGCTCCCATCCTGTGATGTCTTGGACCCACTCAGCCAATCAGTGAGTGAGGCGAGACACAGCTGCAGTCACTTACTGGCTGAGAGGGTGCGGAGCTGATAAATCTGGGCCTATGTCTGACCTCTAAATCACAGGTATCTGTGATGCACACACACACACACACACACACACACACACACACACATATATATATCCCTATCCCTATCTATATCTCCCCATGTTCCTCTGCCATCATATAAAAGGATTTCAGCTGTGAAATCCACCATTACATAATCACATAAGTCACATTTTACAACCTGTCAGTGTTTTTCATGCTGCTCTCAATAATCTCCACAGAAAACTGTCCTGAGGGGCATATACTATCATTCCCTACACAGGTCCAGAGGCTAGATATATGACCTCACGATGAACCCAACATAAACTACAATGTATTGTAATACAGATGTAGCAGAGTTACTACACTGCACCTGTTATGTTACTACACTGCACCTGTGATGTCACTACACTGCACCTGTGGTGTTACTACACAGCACCTGTGATGTTACTACACTGCACCTGTGCTGTCACTACACTGCACCTGTGATGTTACTACACTGCACCTGTGATGTTACTACACTGCACCTGTGGTGTTACTACACAGCACCTGTGATGTTACTACACTGCACCTGTGCTGTCACTACACTGCACCTGTGATGTTACTACACTGCACCTGTGGTTTTACTACACTGCACCTGTGATGTTACTACACTGCACCTGTAATGTTACTACACTGCACCTGTAATGTCACTACACTGCACCTGTGATGTCACTACACTGCACCTGTGATGTTACTACACTGCACCTGTGGTTTTACTACACTGCACCTGTGATGTTACTACACTGCACCTGTGATGTTACTACACTGCACCTGTGATGACACTACACTGCACCTGTGGTTTTACTACACTGCACCTGTGATGTTACTACACTGCACCTGTGCTGTCACTACACTGCACCTGTGATGTTACTACACTGCACCTGTTATGTTAGTACACTGCACCTGTGGTGTTACTACACTGCACCTGTGATGTTACTACACTGCACCTGTGATGTTACTAAACTGCACCTGTAATGTCACTACACTGCACCTGTGATGTCACTACACTGCACCTGTGATGTTACTACACTGCACCTGTGGTTTTACTACACTGCACCTGTGACGTTACTACACTGCACCTGTGCTGTCACTACACTGCACCTGTGATGTCACTACACTGCACCTGTGGTTTTACTACACTGCACCTGTGATGTTACTACACTGCACCTGTGCTGTCACTACACTGCACCTGTGATGTTACTACACTGCACCTGTGATGTCACTACACTGCACCTGTGATGTCACTACACTGCACCTGTGATGTCACTACAATGCACCTGTGATGTTACTACACTGCACCTGTGATGTTACTACACTGCACCTGTGATGTCACTACACTGCACCTGTGATGTCACTACACTGCACCTGTGGTGTCACTACACTGCACCTGTGATGTCCCTACACTGCACCTGTGATGTCACTACACTGCACCTGTGATGTCACTACACTGCACCTGTGATGTTACTACACTGCACCTGTGGTGTTACTACACTGCACCTGTGATGTCACTACACTGCACCTGTGATGTCACTACACTGCACCTGTGATGTCACTACACTGCACCTGTGATGTTACTACACTGCACCTGTGATGTCACTACACTGCACCTGTTATGTCACTACACTGCACCTGTGATGTCACTACACTGCACCTGTGGTGTTACTACACTGCACCTGTGGTGTCACTACACTGCACCTGTGGTGTCACTACACTGCACCTGTGATGTCACTACACTGCACCTGTTATGCCACTACACTGCACCTGTGATCTTACTACACTGCACCTGTGATGTCACTACACTGCACCTGTGATGTCACTACACTGCACCTGTAATGTCACTACACTGCACCTGTGGTGTCACTACACTGCTTCTGTGATGTTACTACACTGCACCTGTGGTGTTACTACACTGCTTCTGTGATGTCACTACACTGCACCTGTGATGTCACTACACTGCACCTGTGATGTCACTACACTGCACCTGTGATGTCACTACACTGCACCTGTGATGTCACTACACTGCACCTGTGATGTTACTACACTGCAACTGTGGTGTTACTACACTGCACCTGTGGTGTTACTACACTGCACCTGTGATGTCACTACACTGCACCTGTGATGTCACTACACTGAACCTGTGGTGTTACTACACTGCACCTGTAATGTCACTACACTGCACCTGTGATGTCACTACACTGCACCTGTGATGTCACTACACTGCACCTGTTATGTCACTACACTGCACCTGTTATGCCACTACACTGCACCTGTGATCTTACTACACTGCACCTGTAATGTCACTACACTGCACCTGTGGTGTTACTACACTGCACCTGTGATCTTACTACACTGCACCTGTGATGTTACTACACAGCACCTGTGGTGTTACTACACTGCAACTGTGGTGTTACTACACTGCACCTGTGATGTTACTACACTGCACCTGTATTGTTACTACATTGCACCTGTGGTGTTACTACACTGCACCTGTGATGTCACTACACTGCACCTGTGGTGTTACTACACTGCAACTGTGGTGTTACTACACTGCACCTGTGATGTTACTACACTGCACCTGTGATGTCACTACATTGCACCTGTGGTGTTACTACACTGCACCTGTGATCTTACTACACTGCACCTGTGATGTTACTACACAGCACCTGTGGTGTTACTACACTGCAACTGTAGTGTTACTACACTGCACCTGTGATGTTACTACACTGCACCTGTATTGTTACTACATTGCACCTGTGGTGTTACTACACTGCTCCTGTGATGTCACTACACTGCACCTGTGGTGTTACTACACTGCAACTGTGGTGTTACTACACTGCACCTGTGATGTTACTACACTGCACCTGTGATGTCACTACATTGCACCTGTGGTGTTACTACACTGCACCTGTAATGTTACTACACTGCACCTGTGATGTCACTGCACTACACCTGTGATGTCACTACACTGCACCTGTGATGTCACTACACTGCACCTGTAATGTTACTACACTGCACCTGTGATGTCACTACACTGCACCTGTGATGTCACTGCACTGCACCTGTGATGTCACTACACTGCACCTGTGTTGTCACTACACTGCACCTGTGATGTTACTACACTGCACCTGTGATGTTACTACACAGCACCTGTGGTGTTACTACACTGCAACTGTGGTGTTACTACACTGCACCTGTGATGTTACTACACTGCACCTGTGATGTCTCTACATTGCACCTGTGGTGTCACTACACTGCACCTGTGATGTCACTACACTGCACCTGTAATGTTACTACACTGCACCTGTGATGTTACTGCACTGCACCTGTGATGTCACTGCACTGCACCTGTGATGTCACTACACTGCACCTGTGTTGTCACTACACTGCACCTGTGATGTTACTACACTGCACCTGTGATGTTACTACACAGCACCTGTGGTGTTACTGCACTGCAACTGTGGTGTTACTACACTGCACCTGTAATGTTACTACACTGCACCTGTGATGTCACTGCACTACACCTGTGATGTCACTACACTGCACCTGTGATGTCACTACACTGCACCTGTAATGTTACTACACTGCACCTGTGATGTTACTACACTGCACCTGTGATGTCACTGCACTGCACCTGTGATGTCACTACACTGCACCTGTGTTGTCACTACACTGCACCTGTGATGTTACTACACTGCACCTGTGATGTTACTACACTGCACCTGTTGTGTTACTACACTGCACCTGTGATGTTACTACACTGCACCTGTGATGTTACTACACTGCACCTGTGGTTTTACTACACTGCACCTGTTATGTTACTACACTACACTGCACCTGTGATGTTACTACACTGCACCTGTTATGTTACTACACTACACTGCACCTGTGATGTTACTACACTGCACCTGTTATGTTACTACACTACACTGCACCTGTGATGTTACTACACTGCACCTGTGGTGTTACTACACTGCACCTGTAATGAACCCCCCTCATTGCAACCTGGATAATAGGGGGAAATTACAAATAGGGGACTTTATGGGGGAAACTACTTACAAAGGACATTTACCTAATGACAAAGACTAGCTACTGGTTAAGACTTACCTACTCAGGGCCCTTGACTATGTACTGAAGTGACCTATCTACCTAATAGGGGACTTACCTTTCCCCAATCCACCTAGCCACTTCACTGTACAAGATACCAAGGAAGACTGTATTATTAGGTGCTGAATATTTGTTCGGTAGATTCTGCAGACATGAGTCGTTGCTGGAAAAAATCATCATTGCAGTCAGGGGCGTAACTACCACTGTAGCAGTCATAGAAGTTGCCCGCTTCTGCAATACAGTGGGCCCTCTGAGCTGTCATCATCTGCAGCACCCGGTGGCCAAATGGGCCTCCGGGGTTCTGCAAATGTCCCTTTAATTGCAAGCGTTCCTGACAAACGCTTGTAGTTGTAAAGTTATGACTACACTTGACTCAAAACAGGGTAGATGCCACCTGTAAGTCACTAGTTACTGCACTGTAATCTCCTGTAGGGTACGTAGTTAAAACGATGGCAGTCATGTGTGTATTATTTAGGCTTTATGTAGTGGTATCATTGGTTATAGCTTTCCGTGTATGGCGTGTCAGTATGGAGGTAATAATTCATTACTCTTCATTGTTTATATAAGTTTTTCCTGACTCTGAACTTGCACACACTTTACCTGCCGTAGCAGCGGTGCTTAGATATTGCAGCTTTGTCCCACTGGGATACAGATGCAAAACCAGGGGGCACAGGGGGATATTATGATGAGCTTCAGGTGGTGCAATGTGTCATACTGTATACTGTGTATATATATATATATATATATATATATATATATATGCAGTTTTAGGGGCACAGTGTATATTATACTGAATTTGAAGGGGGTACAGTATGTACTATAAGGGGGGATATTATGATGAGCTTCAGGTGGCACTATGTGTAATATATATATAGTTTTAGGGGGCACAGTGTATATTATAAAGAATTTCAGAGAGTACAGATTGCATTATACATATTAATACCATAATGAATAGTGAATAATATAATGGATTTCAGGGGGCCTGGTTTATATTATAATGAATTTCAAGGGGTATGATGTATATCATATTGAATTTCAGGGTACACGGTGTATAATATATTAGTAATTTCAGGGTGCACAGTAAATATTATTAGTAATATTAGGGGTATAGTATGTAGTAACAAAAAGAAATTCAGGGAGCACAACATATGTAAGTAATATCAGGGGGTACAGCAGGAACATAATGAATTTCAGGGGGCACAGTTTAGGCTCCTGGCAGCTGTTAAAAATAATATAGTGCGTTACCCTGATCTGGCAATTGGTAATTTGTTTAGTAGAGTAGAAATAATTGATCTACATTGATCTAATCATGTGACCTTCTTCTTTATGTTGTTAGCCAGGGTGACTGGGGGTTGAGAGTCACCTTTTTGGCCAGATTATCTAAAAGTGCCTAGATTGTGTATTATCAATGGTTACATGTGACTACAGAGAATATGTTTTTTGCTGCTTTTTTATATTTTATTTAATTGATATGTATGAATTATACAATGTGCCGTTATGGGCCAAATATTAAGTCTCTTTATGCAGTGTATGGTAATAGCAGAATAAATCTCTTAACACAATATATCATGATGAGTGGAGCACCATGAATCTCTTTACATGATGTATCAATGCAGCTGATAGAACTTGCAGGATACAGTTATGGACTGCAGTGTTATGACCCTCACTTATATGCTAGAGTCTGGACCATGGGTCTCCAAACTGCGGCCCTCCAGCTGTTGCAAAACTATATTTCCCATCATGCCTGGACAGCCAAATCCAAAGCTTTAGTTGTCCGGGCATGATGGGAGTTGTGGTTACGCAACAGCTGGAGGGCCGCAGTTTGGAGACCCATGGTATGGACCATGTGTGTACCCCATGAAAGCTGTTGCATAGGTGCTGTAACTTAAAGTAAAGCCAACAGTTACAGCTCCATTACAACATGCCGTGTCTGTATAATACCCTCACATCACACAAACTAATTTCATGTAACAAATCTAATGCTATGCTGTGCAGTTCCAGGGTCAAGATCACAATGGGATTTCCAGCGTTTGTTAATAACACAATAATCTTATGGCATAGAGAAATATTTCATGGACAGATCCGTCTGACGTCATGCAGAGCAGTTATCCTGCCAGCAGCAATGTACCTCTCCACTGTACACAGCAATTTCATGAGATGCGGAAGAACACGATGCACGTCCCTTACAGTGCTAAATGGATTTATGTAATTTTATGGCACACACTGGCATCTTCTACAGGCACAGAGAATCACTATCCACTTAGTGTGTAGCCTGGAGTGCACACCTTGTGTAACTTCAAGGGTCTCAGTTACTGCAAATGATAAATGGTCTGATTTATCCATGGTGGACAAAATAGCAGACATCCCCTTTAAATTAGAGATATACATTACAGTCAGTCTAGCTGCTTACAGATAAGAGGTCCACAAACACCAGCATATAAGATGGCATTGTCCACTGAAGATAGCCAGTGACATCAATGGTGCACTGCTCTAAATTTATCTAGACCACATCCTCCACCACAATTAGTGCCCTGGGCCACTTCCCCTGTAAATGAGGAATAGCCAAAAATATTCAGTGTATATTCCCTGCACTTACCGGCTGTCAACCTGATGATCATTCCTGCACACAGTTTCACCCATTTTATTGTCAATACTGCTCCTCTATGAGGTTTGGCATTTTGATATACTATTGTTTCCAGTGTGAAAAGTATATCACCCAACTGAACTGACTAGAAATCACCATGGGATCCTATAGTTACCAAGGTTAAGTTTAGAAGAGAAGAGGTCAGGTCTTCTTGCTGCATTACAGATGCAAAAAATGCTGCCATATTACAGCCGAGTGAGGCCAGCCTTGTTGATGATACAATAAAGTGGTAGGCTACTGGGATGAGCAATCCAATGACAGACCATGGGATATCCCGTGCACCATAGAATGAGATCATTGGGACGGGGGCTGACCTGATACAGTAAGAGGTTAGGGACCAATGACAGACCCTTGACTCCAATATACCATACAACAGGAAATAACAACTTGGCAGAAGGTGTAAGACAAATGGTGCTGTTCACAATACAGACAGAATGCATCTAAAGAGAAATCTTTTTTGGTTAGACTATTCAACACTAAATTCATTCAGCCTTTGCATTAAGACGCTGCCCCTTGGAAGCTATAAAGCTCTGCCAGGACAGTATTATTGTTAGAGAAGGTCGAGGTGACCACTTCTGTCTATGACCATATTCTGTCAGAACTTTATACAGTAATGTAGCCTCCAAGTAGCAGCATCTCAAAACCAAGTTCTGAGGGAGACGCCAATCTCATATTGAAACACATAAGCAATAAAGATTTCAGCTGATATGGATTCTGTTCATGGTCGTCAGTAGCAGTATCTGTCTTCCATTTTCTGCAAAAAGTATTACTTATCAAGCTGTGGTGAATTGAGCGCCCTCTGATTTGTAAGCAGCTGATATACTGTGTTATGTCTACACCAGTGTTGTGCCTGCACTAGCACAACCAATACAGGTTATCACACTACCTACTGAACAAACTTGATACCAACCTCTAGCTGGCTTTCCTACACTATGCAAGGTTACTTTTTTATGTATGAGAGGAGCAGAAAAAAGGGCAGACAATATACCAAACAATAAGATGACCAGCACCAAGGACAGACCTTGGGTCTCTAATAATACAGTACTATACAATGAGAGGAGCGGGATCAGCCTTGGGGTCTCCAATATACTAAGCAATGGGACAATCAAAACCAGCGGCACACCTTGGGTCTACAATATACCACACAATGAGAGGTTTAGGGACAAGCCTTAGGGTCTCTAATATACCATTCACTGAGAAGAACAGGACCAGGGGTAGACCCCAGACTGTCTTAATTAACATCCAGTATAAAGATTAGGACCAGGAGCAGACCTCAGGCTATCCAATAGACTATACAAGGGGAAAATGAAGACCATGGGCAGACCTCAGGGTCTCAAGTACTCAAGAAAATGGAAAATGAGGAGCAGGCAAGATGTTGGGGTCTCCAATATATTATTTATCAAGAAGATCAGGACCACGGGACCAGGATCAGGACCTGGGGCACAACTCTGAGGAGCAAGACCCATGGCAGACCTTAGGGTCTCTAATATACAATGCAATCAGAGGAGAAGGAGCGGGAGGAGACCTAAGGACTTCCTAAATACTATACAATAAGAGGAGCAGGAGCGGTGGCAGACCTTAGGGTCCCCAATATAATATACAAGTAGAGGAGCAGGAGGAGACCTTAGGGCTTCCAAAATAGTATACAATAAGAGGAGCAGGGGCGGTGGCAGACCTCAGGGTCCCCAATATACTATACTAGCAGAGGAGCAGGAGCAAGGGGAGACCTCAGGGCTTCCAAAATACTATACAATAGGAGTATCAGGAGTGGCGGCAGACCTCAGGGTCCCCAATATACTATACAAGCAGAGGAGCAGGAGCAAGGGGAGACCTCAGGGCTTCCAAAATACTATACAATAGGAGTACCAGGAGCGGCGGCAGACCTCAGGGTCCCCAATATACTATAGAAGCAGAGGCGCATGAGCGGGGCAGACGATCTTTACAGTCTTTAATATACTTTGCACTAGGATAATAAGGACCAGGGCAGGATATCAGGGTCCCTAATTTACCTTACAAGTACAGGAGCAGGGCCAGCATAGGACCTCAGGGTCTCCGGTATAACATCCAATAAGGAGATGAGTACCAGGACAGACCCCAAATCATACGATAAAAACATCAAAACTATGGACAGGTCTCCAGTTATCCTATATACCATACAATGAGAAGATCCAGACCAGGGCACACCTTGGGGTCTTCAGTATACCATACAACAGGAAATAAGGACCTCAGGTTATTTTATATACCATATAAAGACAGGACCAGGGTGGACCTCAGGGTCTCCAATATGCAATAAAACGAGAGTAACAAAAACAGGACAAACATCAGTGTCTTCAATATACCATAGACAAAGAGGATCAGGACCAGGGGCAGACCTTGCTGAGAGAATCAGGACCTCAGGGGTCTCCAATATACAATGAAATATTGAGAGCACAGACAATATGTGGCGACCAAGCCATAGCAGAGGGAAGAGGTGTCCCCCTGGGGAACAGACCTAATTCCTTCACAAATCTGTCTGGAACACTCCGCTGGAAGGTGACAAAAATCTCTGCCAAAATAGCATCTCCCGTTGGGGGGAGACAGAAATACTCTGCTGAGCCGAGAGATTAACCCTTCATTACGCAGAAAGGGCTCAATACACGTGGACAGGTCGAAATACAGGCAGCTTTACTGGCAGCTCCTGACCCTAGAAAACTGCACACAATGAGAAGGACCCATGAAGAGGTTAATACAGCCAAGTTATGTAAGCAAAGACAAGGATGCAGAATGTGGACCTGGATTTGTTCCCCTGGTGGTGCTGCTGCTTTCAGGTCTAAAGGCAAGTGGGCACTCTTATTATATGCCAGCCTCCACCATGCTGTGTTGTTTTTAATTCTGATTGCCAGCTCTGCGGATCAGTATGCCAGTGACACATTCCTTTCTATACCCCTGTGAGTAGATTACATAATCCACTCCCTCCATGGCATCTTACCTTGGTATTGTAGGACTGGTGCTGGAGAATGGCTGAGTCTTGTCCCCTGCAATGCTCTCCCCCCAGCAGATGCAGCTCACACACAGATCAGGAGGATGCTGTATTCTCCATGTGTTCTTTACTTAAAGCCCCCTTGTGAAACTTACAGCTTCAAACTGACACGTGGACCCTCCCACACATGGAGGGGGGGAGTGATGTGCCCCTGATGACATCACAAGAAAACTTTAGGCACCTCCCCTGCTTGTTCTCCTGCGCACTCTGTGATGGTGATGGGGGCACTGACTTATAGCTCAATATAGAACTCTCTGCTCTATATATAAAACTAGATTTTCAAATTCCACAGATAAATGGGATTACTGCAAGTCTTTCTAGCCTACCCTAAAACTGCTGTGTAATAAACTGCATTGGCTGCTAGGGTATGAGCCATGCTTAAAGGATGCTAGTGGTTATGCTGATGATTTTTAGAATACTATTGAAGATAATGGTAGTTATACATATGTCCATGTCATCACTGGATTCAGTAATATTACACACTTGATAATAGAGGTAAGATGTACAGAGAATAGGGATGAAGAACAGAGGGCGGGAGGGCTGAAAAGGGTTTGGAGGCTCAGAGCAAACAATGGGGGCACAGGACTGGGTTAAAAGTACAAATCAGAGGAGAACAGGTGCAAAGCAGACAGGTGAGCTGCATGGGGCAGTGCAGAGGTGGTGGACAGAGTATGTGTGCTTGGCAAAGCCTCCAGGGGTATAGTCTGTAGTTCAGGGTACTTTACCGGTAGTAATAGTGGGGCTTCAGCTATGCTGCAGATTTTTGGGGCTCTACTGCATATAAGCACTTGACTTGTTTGCTCCTGAAACTCAGGTTTCTGCCCATTCTCCCCATGTGAGATGACAGCAGCCCAGAATTACTGCAACATGACATGTCCCTGAGGGAGAAGATGATGAACTGGCTGCATGGAGACTGATGCTACTGCCTATGACCACCCTGATAATGAACATGTGCTGCACTCAGTTAATGATGCTGCTGCTCCTGTCTCTGGTCATCCTGAACATCACTGTATTCTCAGACCATAGGAGGAAAGGAGACAGCAGGAGCCCTCCTTGCATCCCTTCAAAAGAGAATCATTGATGTAGACACCCCACTCAGTACTGTCATGGTCATTATAGCGTGCAGACCTCAGGGAGGAGATGCCTGCTCCTTCTATGTGCTGCCTGCATACAGTACAGGACAAGGCTGATCCCACACATCACCTCCAGCAGACAGTGTGCAGGAATGTGCCTGGCTGCAGCTTCCCATGTGCTCAGTGGAATACATCCCAGCTCCTGCATCTTCTCCATGTGGTACATTATCTCATTTTTGGGTTATCATAGTATCTCCCTTGTGTGCCATATCAGACTGTTCAGTGTCTTGCACACCGCATAGCAGCTGAACCTGCCACCCAGCTTTCCACACATCCGGAATTTCACAGAATGGATATCTTCACAACATATGCAGACATATGCCTGACTAATTATATAAGCAGTGTAAAGCCAACCGTTAATAGTTGCCACCTAGAATCTGTTACAGTCAACAAAGTGGTCATTGTGCCTTGGTATCCACATAGGTCTTAAAGAGTCTTTCTGCACCCTTGTACCTGTAAGGCCTCATACAACCTAATGCGGCATAATTCATGTTTTTGTAACGTGGTAGACTTGCCTGTCTGCACATATTTAACAGCATCTAAGATGGAGCCTCCAGCATCTCCACACTGTATATAGTCAGTTATTAGCACCGTCTTCTGTCTCTATGGAGACACCCGCACAAAGTACTGTGACAATGGATGCTCCTGTTACCACGGAAACCAAGCACAACAAATACGGCCACCTCAGAGCTTCTGTCAAGGTCCCCTCTTAAATAAGAAGAATAGGCATGAGCTATTAATACTGAATTATCTGCTGCAACTGCATCACGACAATCTGCTGCTATGATGCACAATAACAAGGGATATTGATAGATATCATACAGCAAGCTATGTCCAAGTACATGACATACTGGGGGTTACATGTAGCCCCTAACAATAGTGGAGCTGATTGATTGCAATGTAAAAAATAAAATGGGAGCTGCTCCCCAAAACCAAGGGTTCCCAGCCATGAGCTTTCTATGTCTTTAAATCAAATAATTCATTATTCATTCTGCATATCTGATGTGGGTTTAGGTATAACAGTGCAGTTACCACACCTGACTATCAGCAAAGCAAGTAGGGCGTCCAGGATATGTGAAAGAAGAGAGACCATCATGCACATGAACAGCTGCTGGGTGGATATTATATTTGTATGCACACCCTCCACAGGTCTCTTCCCAGGCCTGTGGTCAAAGAGAAGGGGCGAGGAGTCAAAGCATGGCAGGCTGCAAAGAAAATGGAAGAATCCATCTTTGCTGTGTGTGTGCATGTATATGTGGGCTGCCCACCCCCAGGATAATTTACTACACCCTTATCTAAGGTCCTGACCTCCTCCACAAGCTATCCTGAGATGGGGGTAGTCTGTCAGGTGAGGAGACTGCAGCCTAATATTACACTGACATTAGCGTGTGAGGTACATAAGCATGAGTAGATTGTTGTGACTCATATGTCCCAACCGCCCCAGATCAACTGGACAATTTTTGGGTAATGTCCCGCCGTCCTGGGACTGCACCTATGTGTCCCACTACCCCCGCACTGTAAGTGCTTTTAATGAGCACTCACAGTTAAATGTAACACTGACAGAGTGAGAAGCCACTGGGAGGAGGTCTAAGTAACAGAGGAGATGCCTATATGAAGGGGGGGGGGGGGGTAACTACCAGTGGAGATGCCTGCATAGGTGGGAGGAGGGCAAAATTTTCAGGAAGATGCCTATGCACATGAGAAGGGGTCTAAATGTTTTGTCCCAGGATAGGTGTGCCGCTGCATTTCTATGTTAACTGTCACAAGGTACTTATGTCAGGTGTCACACTCTGGGCTGAAGGCTGCTGTTTTGCAATTTCACCACATGGTGTCTCACTCTCCCCTATTCTCCTGCACAGCTGGAGGATTGTAAAGGATTAACTGTATTCATTGTTCTGTTGTCTGTTTATCAATCAGTAGCTTGGGTGCCTCACACTACCTATTAGACACTGACGCCTATTCCATCCAGCACTGTCCCCACCAATAGGAGGTTAGTCTTTGTCACCCCTATTTATGCCTTGCTAGTTCCTGGTGGGAGGTCTTTGGTCTTATCCTAGCCTCCTACTTGGTGTGATGAAAAAGACAGAAATAGTGTTCCTCCTACAGCTTACGCCCTGGCCCGGGCCTGGGGGCCAGGGCCCTTGACAGGGAGAAGAGATGACTGATTCTTATGAGAGACTTTTTGACAAGTATGCAGTGCGAAACCCTTGCCAACCTTGTCTACGCCTGGGGTAACATCCTTCTAAACAAAGTCAGGAAATCAAAGCTAGGGATTTGTCTGCAGTGGAGCAAAGTGCAAGCAAGCTGACAAACTCCATTGATCCCTGCTCGACCTTCTCGTGGAACCTTAAGAGGTTTGCTTCAAGCCCGGGACTCGTACTACCAGAGCTGACACTCTGTGGGCTCTTCTGGCAGAAGGGGCTATATCTCTGTTCTAAACCATGAGTATGAGAGTCTTCAAGCAAGCCATTAATTTATGCTACACATAGCCCCGACACCTCTGCAGTTCTGCACTATTAGACAAGGCCCCAAAACAGTCCCTTAGCCGTATTCTACACAAGAAACACTACAGATACCTCAGTCACCCAAGCTTACTACTCTGTGTTGTCCACTAAGAGAAAGGACTGTTCCATTTTTGTGATTACTTACATTTTTTGCACCTTATACTCAAACATATAAGCTGTGTTGCACTGAATTTTTTTTTAATTAAACCATTCCTGTTGAAGTCCTGGACTATTTTGCACCTGCACCTTGTTCTACCTTTACAAAGCCAAAGTTAGTATAACCGGGGGTGGGCATACCACTCCTGGCCACTGTGACTAGTTGCCTAGTTGGTATACTAGGAAAGTGTCTAATTGGTATACCCCAACAGCTAGCCCACTGGTAACAACATATAGCAGCCCCAGGTTACTGCATAAATAACAGAGAAGATGCCTATATGAGGGGGAGGTAACTACCACAGAAGATTCCTACATGAGGGCAGGAAAACTACAGGGCCTGCCTTAGGGTAGATGTCACCCTGTGCAAAACCAGGGGTTATCCAGGATTAAAAAAAACATGGCTACTATCTTTCATAAACAGCTCCATTCCAGTCCTCAGGTTGTATGTGGTATTACAACCCAGTTCCACTGATGTGAATAGAGCCAAATTGTAATACACACATCTAAAAAATAATAATACGTTAAAGCAAATTTACCACCGATACATTGTTTCTTTGGACCGGTGGACCGGTGCCTTTTTTTGAACCACCGTGCCTGTCTATTGGCAAGCAGTGGCCGGGGATGAGGCACTGGAGGTTGGCCCTCCAGCCCCAAGTGTTAGAATCAATGTAACTGGGGGTGGGGGGGGGCCGTCTCCAGTTCTTCATCCGGGAAGCCGTTGCAGCTGGAGGATGACACTGTCTTTGCCCATGAGGAGGAGGTGGAGAGGAGTTTCATACTGCTCATCTGTCTTTGGCCAGGGATAGGAGCATTGGGGGTGGCTTAGGATGGTGGAGTTGTAGTTCTACCACAGCCACACAGGTGCATGCTGGGAGCTGTAGTTCCACCACACCCACAGGATCATGCTGGGAATTGTAGTTCTACCATAGCACACAGGATCACGCTGGGAGTTGTAGTTCTACCAAAGCCACACAAGAGCATTCTGGGAGCTGTAGTTCTACCACAGCCACATAGTAGCATACTAGGAGCTGTGGTTCTACCACAGCCACACAGGAGTATGATGGGAGCTGTAGTATATTGGAGTTGTAGTTTTACCACAGCCACACAGGATTATGCTGAGAGTTGTTGTTCTACCAAAGCCACACAGGAACATGCTGGGAGCTGTAGTTCTACCACAGCCACACATGAGCATGCTGGGAGTTATTTTACCACAGCCACACAGGAGCATGCTGGGAGTTGTTGTTCTACCAAAGCCACACTGAATCATGCTGACTTCTACCTCAGCCACACATGAACCTTAACACACACACTTCATAAGCGTACACACAATCCACACTCACACACACATGCACCTGTGTATGCCCCCTCCTGTATATATATATATATATATATATATATATATATATATGTATCCTATATGCGCTTCTGTGTATTCCTGTGTATGTCTCCCCCTGTGTATAAAAGTATTCTATATGTATGCCTGTGTAGTCCATCTCTGTATACAGTGGTTCCTTGGATTAAGAGCATAATTCGTTCCAGGACTGTACTTGTAATCCAAATCCATTCTTAAACCAAAGCAAATTTTCCCATAAGAAATCATAGAAATGCAGACAATTGGTTCCACACCCCCAAAATGAATTATTATTCTGAATAACATGTAGGACAGATAAAACAAACTTTCAAAAACAACAGAATATGTGATATTATAAGTTACTGTACAGTATGGGAAACACAAGGGCTGACAGAGACTGCAGGGAGCATGAAGGAATGAGCAGGACATATGTGGGCTCATAGATGCAGCGCTCTCTGTCCGGGGAGAGAGGGGTTACAGCTATAGCTATGAAGAGATTACCTCCACAGTCCTGTCCCCTGATGTAAGCCCCAGCTGGAAGTGGATCTGCTATGATTTGGAAGGTGAGGGAGACTTCCTGGGTCGGAGTACAGGGCTGTAGACCACGCTATGCAGACCATGTCCCTCCCCCATTCACGCTCCCACCCAGTAAAGGGAGCTCTTAAGCCAAGTCACAATTTTAAAAAAACTGCGAGCTCTTAAACCAAAACGCTCTTAAACCAAGCTACTCTTAAACCAAGGTACCACTGTATATGTATCCTCTATGTACTCCTGTGTATGCCTCCCCCTGTGTATATATGTATGCCTGTGTAGGTCACCTTTGTACAGTTATTACCTGGCTCCCTGTAGACCACCATCTTCACCGTCTTCAGGCTTCTCTAGCCAGATGCAAGAGTGACAGCTGGGAGGAGAGAGTGGCCTCTAGTGGCCGGAGGAAAGAAGCACAGCAGTTTGCTTTCAAAGTGGCATTTTCAGCAGGTTCAGCCATATCTTTTAAATCTTCTCTTCAAACAATAGCTCCAAATTGCTTCTACGTTAATGAGGGGTTTAGGAGCATTTGGGGTATCACCCTAAGCACTGAGCACCAGCTCGGCCCAGAACCTATCTCAAGTCAAGCAACACTTCTACCTTCTACTCTCAGTCACTACCCTAAGCACTAGCAACACCTGTACCTGAACCTACCAAGTTATCTAACCTGTATTGCACTAAAGTTCTCAAGTAAAGTCATTCCTTGTTTTTCCGCTGCACCTGCACCCACACTAATGCTACCCTTTACAAAGCCCAGTGCCAGTGTTTCTGGGGATAGATAATGCCACCCCTGGCCACAGTGACCAGGAAAGTATGCTGCTCATAGCCACAGTATGCAGATAGCAGGAGCGTGATCGGCGCTGGGAGCCTGGGATGAGGTGGATGGTAAAGCTCAGCCCAGGCTTCCAGCGCCAATCACACTCCTGCTATTTGCTTACTGTGGCTATGAGCAGCATACTTTCCTGGGTTCCTGAGCAACACGGGAGGGGGCGGGCTAGGCAGCATGGGAGGGGGTTGCTTCGGATAGGCCGAGGGGTTGTTCTGTGCCGCCCACTATGCATATTCATATAAGCATAGTGAGCGGCAATGGAGGGCTGCGGACTGGGCGGGTGACGCTCCAAATGCTCCTAAACCCCTCATTATCATAGGGGCAATTAGGAACTATTGTTTGGAATGCAGGGCAGAAGAGAAGATTTAGTACCAGCCCTGCGCTTATCAGGTAATGATCTACTGCGGCATATCAGCAGGTTCATACGGCTGAACCTGCTGATAGTGCCACTTTAACTATAGCCTAATAGGCTTAGTTAAAGGAGAAGTCCAGCAAAATTTTTTATCAAAGTATTGCATTGCCCCCTAAAAGTTATAAAAATCACCAATATACACTTATTACAGGAAATGCACATAAGGTGCTTTTTCCCTGCATTTACACAGAAAGATTATCTGACAGATAATCTGCCAAAGATATCAAGCCAAAGCCAGGAATGGATTTGAAAAGAGGAGAAATCTCTGTCTTTCCTTTATGACCTGTTCTCTGTTTATAGTCTGTTTCTGGTTTTGGCTTCAAATCTTTGGCAGATAATCTGTCAGATAATCTTTCTGTGTAAATGGACCCTTAAGGGAACCAATCAGTTCAATTGTGCTGATATTGTTCCCTGCTGCACAGTATAGCTGTGCTATGCAGCACCCTGAAGCGGTATCTTTACAGCGGGAAAAAAGTAGTTTTATTCCCCCGCGTGATGACAGAAGAGGGGCGGCAACTAGTCATCTGGGCAGGGAGCCGTCAGTGACCTGGATTTCAGAAAAGTATACCTTTGATTTAAAGCATTATAACAAAAAAAATTATGAATGTAAATTGCAAACTTGCTTTATATTACATCACCTGTTGATTTAGATTTTGAAAATTATAATGACAGGGACACTTTAAGGTGCCATTAAGGCTATCAGCTGCCCATTTGCTTGACCCACAGCTATTTCTGTCATTTAACCTACACAAATAAATGTTCTGCTTAGGCAAGCAGTCATGTGCGCTAAACATGGAGGGAAGAGGGCACTGCTGCAATAGAGCCCTAGTGGCAGCTCCCCAAAAGCAAGAGTCAGTCATCATCATCTGTCGGTGAGAGTGAGGAGGCCATCATTAACCTTAGGAGGCCAGAGGTGTATTGTGCCATTTTTCTCTCTTTTTCCCTGTACTGTACATTGAAGCACTCAGCAGATTAGCTTTGCAGTGACATATCACACTGTACTATTTATGTAAATGGGACTGGCTGCAGTTCTTTACAGAGCCATGTGACTTGGAGTGCCCCTAAGAGAGGAAGACTTTGAAGTGGACACATTGCATACAATAAGGACAATAGAGGGAAAATTCTGCAAAAACCCACCATGTGATGAGCCACACCCACAATAGGCCACAACCCTCATTTAAGCCGAGGTTTACCTGAAGAAAAATTTAGAATCTTGGCAACTATGCCTCCTATAGTCAGGTGCGTCCAAAACAAATTACAGTAAGGGTACAAACACACACAGCGTATACGCAGCAGATCTGCAGCAGATTTGATGCTGTGTTCAGTTATTTAGATCTAATCTGTTGCGTATTTGCTGCGTATCGCAGCAGTAAATACGCTGCGTATACGGTGTGTGTGTTTATACCCTTAGGGTATCTTTTTTTTTGCTATTGTGCAGTTATAGTATCAAAAATATGTCCCACATAAAGCCTCACCGTGTCTCTAGGAAGAAATCACCCAAACACTGTGTAAAAAATCTGCATGATTTCCTCAATGTCATTTTATGTTATAGAAGTCAAAACTCCTAACTGTGGATTCTTACAGATATTGAGTTGTTTTTATTTTTCATAATCCATACTAGTATGAGGTTTTCTGCTGCAGACTTTGATATGGAAAACCTACAGCATTTTTGTTGCATGTTGCCTTATATTTAGTGACACAATTGCTACTGAATGCCACACTTTGGAATATTAGGAAGTTTGTGGTGTAAGTATTAAAGGAGATGTGCGGTAAAATTTTTTATTTACGTATTGCCCCCCCCCCCCCCAAGTTATAAAAAATTCCCAATATACACTTATTACAGGAAATGCTTATAAGGTGCTTTTTTCCCTGCACTTATTACTGCATCAAGGCTTCACTTTCTGGATAAAATGGTGATGTCACGACCCGACTCCCAGAGCTGTGCGGGCTGTGGCTGCTGGAGAGGATGATGGCAGAGGGACACAGGGCACTGAAGGGACACTGAGCATCCTCCTGCCATTATTAGTAGTTTTATGCTTCCATAAAGTAGCTAGGACCACTTGTGTGCATCCATATAGTAGTTAGGCCCTTCTTTGCCCCCATATATTAGTTACATCCCTCCGTGCATCCATATAGTAGTTAGGCCCCCTTTGTGCCCAATAGAATAGTTAGGTCGTCTCTGTGCTCCAATATAGTATTTAGGCCCCCTCTGCACATCTATACAGTAGTTTGGTCCCACTGTGCACCCACATAGTAGTTGGATCCCTTCTGTGCCACATATAGTAGTTAGGTCAGCTTTGTGCTCCATATAGTAATAAGGCCCCCTCTGTGCATCCATATAGTAGTTAGGCTTCTATGTGCCCCCATATAGTAAGTAGGTCTTTCTGTGCCCTAATATAGTATTAAGGCCCCATCTGAGCATCCATACAGTAGTTAGGTCCAACTGTGCACCCACATAACAGTTAGGTTTCCTCTGTCCCCATATAGTAATTCAATCTCCTTTGTGCCCCTAATAGTAGTAAAGCCCCCACTGTGCATCCATATAGTAGTTAGGTTCCTCTGTTCCCTATATGGTAGTTAGGTCTCCTCTGTGCCCCAATACAGTATTACAGCCCCATATGTGCATCCATGCAGTAGTTTGCCCCTTCTGTGGCTCCCATATGGTAAAAGGCCAACCTGAAACACCTTATGGTAGTTAGGCTGCCCTGTAAATCCATATGATAGTTAACCCCCCCATTAGGTGGTATCCCCCCTGCAGCTAACCACCCAGTAGGTAGTATGCCTTATGTAGTCATCCCCCATATAGGTAATCCACCCCAGTGGTTAGCCCCCTGGGCCCTGGTGAGGAGCCCCCACCAGTAAATAGCACCCCCATGCAGTAGCAGATTAGTCCGTTTTGGGCGGTAGCCCGGGGCCCTGAGCAGCTCGGGGTCTATAGTAAAGTTAATCCGCCCCTGTCCCCATGTTGGTGTTTCCCCTCATATAGGCATTTTTCTCCTCTTTAAAGAGAACCTGTCACCCATATACTTACTACTTCCACGAAGTCCCGGTCCCGGAGCCCTATCTCATTATCTCTGATGAGTACATGCGTGGCTTCTGATGGTGGAAGCAGTAAGTATATGGGTTTGCAGCGGGGAGTCAGCCGGCTCTGCCACGGCATGGGGGGAGAGGGGGGTTGACTGGTTCCCTTTAATATAAATAATTACCTCATTTACCTCCCCACTCCCCACTGACATCACTCAAGTGCCAGAGTGCACCTCTTGTAACCCCAGGCATAACACTGCCTGTGGCCAAAAGAGTGATTGTCAGGACAGGTAGCTAATCGCTCCTTGCTCTGTCATTGTGCTACCTTTAACGTTTTAACACTTTGTTTTTCAGATTTTGACACTTTACTGTTCACTTCCCTTTTATTTTTAGATCTCAGGGTGGATATAAGAGCATCTTTTATCCATCTTTATACCTATAGATATCATTTTAAATGCAGTGTCCCACAGCATGGTTTCCTAGCAACCCCTTCTGGTTGTCGGACACACTGGCCCAGATTTTTCAATATGTCTAAGACAAAAATGTGTGAGATGCATTTTTGTCTCAGACAGATTGATAAATCCAGGCAGCTATATCTAAACTAGCATGTTTTGTTATTGTGGCAACGTGTATACAGTATATGGCTGGGTTCACACTATTTCAGTCAGTATTGTGGTCCTCATATTGCAACCCAGGAGTGGATTAAAAACACAGAAAGGATCTGTTCACACAATGTTGAAATTGAGTGGATGGCCGCCATTTAATGGCAAATATTTGCTGTTATTTTAAAACAACGGCTGTTGTATTGAAATAATGGCAGTTATTTAATGTTATATGGCGGCCATCCACTCAATTTCAACATTGTGTGGACAGAGCCTTTCTGTGTTTTTAATCCACTCCTGGTTTTGGTTGCAATATGAGGACCACAATACTGACTGAAATATACGTAGTGTGAACCCAGCCTATATATGTTTCCCCTTTTGTAATGCCAATGTACATCTAATGTACAGTGGTGCCTTGGATTACAAGCATAATTCGTTCCGGGACTGTGCTTGTAATCCAAATCCACTCTTATACCAAAGCAAATTTTCCCATAAGAAATCATTGAAATGTAGACAATTGGTTCCACACCCCAAAAATCATTTTATAATCATTATAGCAGCAGTGTGTATAGCTGAGTGTGAGTGCAAGCACATTATAGCAGCAGTGTGTATAGCTGAGTGTGAGTGCAAGCACATTATAGCAGCAGTGTGTATAGCTAAGTGTGAGTGCAGGAACATTATAGCAGGAATGGAGAGGATGGGAAACACAAGGACTGACAGAGACTGCAGGGAGCATGAAGGAATGAGCAGGGCAGATGTGGACACAGTATAGCAGCACTCTCTGTCCGGGGAGAGAGGGGTTACAGCTATAAAGAGATTACCCCCCCCCAGTCCTGTCCCCTGATGCAAGCCCCAGCCTGAAGTGGATCTGCTATAAATTGGAAGGTGAGAGAGACTTCCTGGGTCAGAGTACAGGGCTGTAGACCCCGCTATGCAGGCCATGCCCCTCCCCCACTCACTCTCCCACCCAATACCAGGAGCTCTTACACCAAAGCAATGCTCTTAAACCAAGTCACAATTTTGAAAAAACTGTGAGCTCTTCTTGCAAAACACTCTTAAACCAAGTTACTCTTAAACCAAGGTACCACTGTATATTGTGTCTAATGTGTTCCACTGACAATTAATGATTATTTTGTTATTTGGAAAGAGCAAGTGACATTAATATAGTGTACTAGACGTCTATATGTGGTTAGAAGGTCTCAGAATGATGGAGGAGGAGGTCCTGTACAGAGAGGTGTCTCTGTGGACTTAATCAATTAGTGGGTGAAGCCAGTGTAGAGTTGTGTGACTAAAGGTGGTTCAGGAAAGAAAGTAAAGGGAGAAGTCTGCAGAGAGCCTGAGTCACATTGGTTTAGTCCCCAGCAAAGTTAACTTGCTCTTGCTGTAGTCCAGACGTGTCAAACTCAGGCCCTCCAGTTGTTTTAAAACTACAATTTCCATCATGCCTGGACAGCCAAAGCTTTAGCTTTGGCTGTCCAGGCATAATGGGATTTGTAGTTTTGCAACAGCTGGAGGGCCTGAGTTTGACATCCCTGCTGTAGTCGATTAAGTTGTCGATTAAGTATGCCTATTGATGTCTATTGAATCTGGAATAATGTTGTGTCCCACCACTGTTTTTTCTTTCTCTTCTATGCCCCTGTGAAAAAGCTTTTTCTCTCAGGTTAAGTGGTGGATGAGGTATTAAGTTTCCCCACTAGGTGTCAGTGTTTCTTATACTTATTTCTATGCACAGTTGATGGAAGGTAATGGGTTAATGTTTATCTTTGTACCATGTGTTATGTGCTGACTACTAGCAGGTGCTCTTTCCTTCTAACCTATCCTCTCTAGCCTTTCTCCGGCACACCCTCAGCCCCACCACTCACAGGCAGGCACACAAAAGGCCCCTGTAGGAGGAGTTACAGGAGTGTCTAAACGTGAGTACGATATCACTCAAGGTTCTAACAGAGTACAAGGCCACACTGGGTTAGGGCTCCTCTGGCTAACTCCTCTCCACAAGCACTACTGCAACTACCTCTCAAGCACCTCCCTCGAGCACTAAGGTCAAGCATTCAAGTGTGTGTCAAGATTTATTACTTGTGAAGCCGTGTACTGTGAAACTAAAAAACTTACAGTAAAGTTGTTATATTTTTATACTAACGCATGGGGCTCTGCTCATCTCTAATCGCACCGGCACCTATACACACATAACCGCACACCTTGGGTTAATTTTCCCCTTTCTGTGAGTAATGGTACCGACAGTCCGGGTGGGTCAGTTGCCACTCAGGACTGCCGTGACAAGAACCCAAGGGACCCACTACAACCCGGCAGGTTGCCGACCATTTGGGGAACACAGCCAGCCATACTAGAAAAGCAGGTATCACCATCACACCTGTGTGCTGGACTAGCACTGGCACTGTCACGACAATTAACACCTCTGGCTGAGCTCATAATCAGGCTAACCACCTCCATCTTCAACCTGGTAGTCACACACCACAATATCAGCAGTGACTGTCTGTTGTTGCTTTTCATTTGGGAAAGATAAAACAAAGATTGTTCTTAATCCTGTATCGTTCGTAACTCTAACCTTTTCTTTGCATATTGCAGCAGACAATCTACAGCCTTCTTGGGACTTTGTGGAGACCTCTTGTGCACATTATCAAAGACAAGGCTGTCCGTCAGTATCCAATTCCTCGGGCCTTTGCCCGCAATACTGCAAAATCCTATACAATTTTTCATCATTTTCACATTATTTATAGCATCCTCTGATTTTTATTACCCTCAGATTAAGGAAATATAGAAAATTTCTGGATTACAGATTTATCCCTCGTTGATCAATGGATCCACCAGAATCCATTTAGAAAATCTGAATGTACTGTAAGTTAGTATGTTTAAACCACTAGAAATCACCCATGTAGATTA
This sequence comes from Dendropsophus ebraccatus, assembly GCF_027789765.1. Lineage (NCBI taxonomy): Eukaryota > Metazoa > Chordata > Amphibia > Anura > Hylidae > Dendropsophus > Dendropsophus ebraccatus. Next base: position 102,604,779 of record NC_091457.1, on the reverse strand, counting down.
GACCTTGGAAGTGCCACTCAAAAACTGTGCTTTTTATGAATAAAGTCATGTAATGTCAACAGAATATAGAAAAAAATGATTAACCTCACTAAATAACTCTATACTATGTCCAGGAACAGCAACGTGAATGCATCATCATTAGGTAAAGAGGATAGCAATGGTGGCTTTTGGTAAAGTCAGTCCCATGCTTTTCTCCCTGCAGCTTCCCCTTATTGTTCCATTGCTGTAAATGATACTCAGTGATCGCATACAACACATGGGATAAGAATCCTCATTGTACAGAAATACAGTTTATTGATCGCAGGGAGTCAATCTGTTCTACGGGCAGCCTGGGGCCTCTTCTAGGGCTCCTGGGCTTGCAGCATGCCTGTAAGCAATCGAGTTCCGACATAATGGATCAGTGCAGTACATATTTCCTTTACTTTTTTTTTCATCACCATGTTCCAAAAGTCATACTGTTGATACCAGGTTTGACATATATGACTTTTTGATCTCTTTTATGACTTTTTTTTAAGCTTCTTTATAATTTTCTATATAATTGCAGCAATATATCAAAAGTTTTCTCATGCCAGAGTACCCCCTTTAAGCCACTTTTGTGCATATCACCCCGAGAGGGGGGTAAACGAAAACTTGTTAAAGGGTCCTTTTGTCAAGGTAATCCCTCTGTTCAGTTGTTGGTGGTGGGAAGAGAGGAAGTGAGGAAGAGAGACATCTTTCCGAAATGCTTCATTATGCATGCTATTTTATATGTTTATTACACCATCCACACTTTTAGATGCTGCACAATCCATATAGATCATTATAAAACTTGTCTTTGTGTTCTTTAGGCCATGCTCCCACTATGTAAGTTCCATAGTAATCACAGCCATTGTAACAATGGCCGTGATTTCTACGGTACTTACGTAGTGCTGCACCTGAAGGAAACCCGGCCGGAGTGTATGCACATAGTATACATTCCGGTCGGGATCCCTAGTGGCGCCGCAAGAAACTGACATGTCAGTTTTCTGCGGCCGCTATTCAATGAATAGCAGCCGCAGAGAACCTGTCAGTTCACACAATGGAGCGTGCGGCTCCAAACAGTAATGCAGTACCAGCCAAGATGATGTTCTCTGACACCGGACGTTCCATGACCTGGCCGGATCGCGGAACGGCCGGTGTCTTACAACGTGTTAACATAGCCTTATGCCGTAAAATCGCTTTATTTCAGCAATAAACCGAGAGCCAGAATTTGTCACCTGGGAGAAAGTTTGTGGCAGGTCTCCTTTTCTTATCCGCCTGGTCCTTCATGCGGTCAGATGCCTTGAGCAAAGATTGTCGAGTCTGTTCCCAGATCGACTGCAGGTCAAACAACAATTCCTCCACGGCTGGGACCTTGGAGGATGGAGAGAGAGGCAGAGGAGGACGAGGGTGACGCCCATAGACCACATAGAAGGGAGACTTGCCTGTGGAACTCGAGTCCAGATGGTTGTAGGAAAACTCTGCCCATGGAAGTAGGCTGGACCAGTTGTCTTGGCGAGCTGAGACAAAATGACGTAGATAGTTGCCCAGGATCTGGTTGACCCTTTCCACTTGCCCGTTGGTCTGGGGGTGATAGGCAGACGAGAAGTCCAACTTCACTTGGAGCTGTGAGCAGAGGGCAAGCCAAAACTTTGAGACAAATTGTGAGCCTCTGTCGGACACAATGTGAAGGGGAAGACCATGTAAGCGGAAGATGTGTTGAAAGAACAACTGGGCCAGACAAGGAGCAGATGGAAGTCCAGGAAGAGCCACAAAATGAGACATCTTGGAGAAGCGGTCAGTGACCACCCAAATGACTGTGTTTCTCGCAGATGGAGGCAAGTCTGTGACAAAGTCCATGCCTATGTGGCACCAGGGACAGCTTGGAACTGGCAAGGGCTGTAATAGGCCAGCAGGCCTTAGTCGGGAGGACTTGTTTTTGGCACAGATGGTACAGGAAGCCACAAAGTCCTTGACATCTTGGAAAAGGCTGGGCCACCAGTAGTGGTGGGAGATCAGTTGCCCTGTCTTTTGGACTCAAAGGTGCCCGGCCACCAATTAGGAATGTCCCCACTTCAGAATCCCTCTTCGAAGTGCAGGGCGAACATAGGTCTTTCCGGGGGGTACTCCCTGAAGAGCCGAAGTGGCGACTGGCATCAGATGATCGGGAGGTATGATGTGGCAAGGAGAGTCCTCTTGTCCCATGACATCAGATGCTCGGGAGAGAGCATCGGCTTTCACGTTCTTCTCAGCCGGACGAAAATGAATAACAAAGTTGAAACGTGAAAAGAAAAGCGACCACCTGGCCTGCCGGGGATTGAGGCGTTGGGCCGATTGAAGGTAGAGAAGGTTCTTGTGGTCCATGTAGATGTTGACCGGATGCCTAGCCCCCTCTAGGAGATGACGCCACTCCTCCAGTGCCAACTTAATCACCAAGAGTTCTCGGTCGCCAATAGTATAGTTCCTCTCGGCAGGGGAGAAAGTCTTTGAGAAGAACCTACAGGTTCTGGTCTTGCTTGATGCGTCCTTTTGCGAGAGGACGGCTCCAGCGCCCACTGAAGATGCGTCGACCTCAAGTGAAAACGGTTTGGTGGCATCCGGGCGGACTAGAGCAGGGGCAGAGGCAAAGGCAGACTTTAGGCTAGTGAAGGCTTGCTCAGCCTCAGGTGGCCAATGCCTGGGATCCGCCTTCTTCTTAGTGAGAGCCACGATGGGTGCGACCAGGGAAGAGAAATGTGGGATGAACTGCCGATAGTAGTTGGCAAATCCTAGGAGGCGTTGGATAGCTCTGAGTCCCACGGGACGTGGCCACTGGAGAACACCTGAGAGTTTGGCTGGATCCATCTGTAGACCTCGATCGGAGACAATATACCCAAGAAACGGAAGGCTGCGCTGATGGAAAACGCACTTCTCCAGCTTGGCGTACAAATGATTGGCCCGTAGTCTTCATAGGACCTGACGTACTTGGGTCACGTGAGTCTGCTGGTCAGGGGAGAAGACCAGAATGTCGTCGAGATAGACGATGACGCAGACATAGAGGAGGTCACGGAATATGTCGTTGACGAATTCCTGGAAGACCCCTGGGGCATTGCATAGGCCGAATGGCATGACCAGGTATTCGTAGTGCCCATCTCTGGTGTTAAAAGCGGTCTTCCATTCGTCTCCTTCACAAATACGGATTAAATTGTACGCTCCCCTGAGATCCAGCTTGGAGAAGATCCTGGCTCCTCGGAGACGGTCGAATAGTTCGGGGATAAGCGGAAGAGGATATCGGTTCTTGACAGTCACCTTATTTAGGCCTCGGTAGTCTATGCATGGGCGGAGAGAACCGTCCTTCTTCTGCACAAAGAAGAATCCTGCGCCAGCAGGGGACGTGGATTTGCGGATGAAACCCTTCTGTAAGTTCTCCCGGATGTAGGAGGACATGGCCTCAGTCTCGGGTACGGAGAGAGGGTACACCCGACCTCGTGGAGGAGAAGTTCCAGGAAGGAGGTCTATGGGACAATCGTACGTCCGGTGAGGGGGTAGAGAGTCCTCCTCCTTGGCAGAGAAGACATCAACCAAGTCTTGGTATTCCGCAGGTAGGCCGAGTGGAGGGTTGACGAAGTCAGGTGACGTCATAGAGCACTTGGGCTGAGGAGGCTTCAGACACCGGTTTGGACAGTCCAGACCCCAACTGAGAATCTCCCCGGTTCTCCAGTCTAGCTTAGGGTTATGTAATTGCAGCCAAGGAAGGCCCAGCAGGATGTTGGAAGAGGAATGGCGCAAGACGTAGAAGGAGATCTTCTCCTGATGTAAAGCGCCTACCTGGAGGACAAGAGGTGCAGTCTGGTAGTGTACAGCTTCAGTGAGAGTCTCGCCCGTGACCGAGGAGATAGACAGGGATCGGGCTAGCTGGGTCACGGGTAGCCGCCATCTTTGGACCAATGTGGCTGCAATAAAACTGCCCCAGAGTCGATGAAGGCAGTAGTCTGGTGAGTTTGTCCTGAGGGTGTCTGGATGGAAACTGGCATAGACAACCTTGGAGAGGTGGCATTCACACCTAGGGAGGCCTCTCCCACCGGGCCTAGGTGCAAAAGTTTCCCGGACGCTTGAGGACGTTGGGGACATCTCTGCCGGAAGTGATCAGGGTCACCGCAGTAGAGCCAGAGATTCAGCTCCAGACGACGAGTTCTCTCGTCAGGCGAGCTCGTTCCACCTGCATAGGAACCTCAAGAGTCGACTGGGACACTGGAACGGATTCTGGAAGACCGGCACCAGCTGGTGATGGTGACGGGACAGGCTTAGTCGCCGTTCTTGCCGGACCTTCTCCTCTCTCAGAAAAACGAGTATCGACCCTGGTGGCCAGTAGGATGAGTTTGTTCAGGGAGGTAGGAAGGTCTCGGGCGGAGAGCACGTCCTTCACCCGACTGGACAGGCCCTTCTTGAAGGTGGCTACTAGAGCGGCCTCATTCCAGTCTAGCTCTGCTGCCAGCGTGCGGAATTAGATGGCATAGTCGCCAACGGAGAAACTCCCTTGTGAGAGATTGAGTAGAGCAGTCTCTGCTGAAGACGCACGGGCAGGTTCCTCAAAGACAGAGCGAAACTCTGCCAGGAAGGTTCGGAGATTGGCAGTAATCGGGTCATCTTGGTCCCACAGTGGCGTGGCCCAGGCCAGGGCCCTACCCTCCAAGAGGCTGATGATGAAAGCCACTTTAGAGCGTTCAGTGGAGAACTGGCTGCTTAAAAGTTCAATGTGCATGGTGCTTTGAGTCAGGAATCCTCTGCACAACTTGGGGTCACCACCGTATTTGCTTGGGAGAGCCAGTCGAAGTTTCGAAGAGGCAGCAGGAGGTGGTGTGCGCTGGTCTGTAGTACGCTACTGTAAGGCGGCAGTCAATTGCTGGATGTGCTGTGATTGCTGCTGGATCTGCTGAGCCTGTTGGGCGACCACTCTGGCTACGTCACGGATGTCAGGCACCTCGCTGGGATCCATGGTTGGAGCCTACTGTAACGCCTGGAGTCGTGGATCCACTGAACCGTCACTAGCGATGGCACTAACCTCACCAGGGAGCGGAGTCTAAGGGGCCGCTGGTTTTCACCAGAGCCCGCCGCAAGGCGGGATGGACTTGCTGTGGCAGGCGACCCCCAGGTCGCTACCCCTGGCTTGGTTGCTAGTGACGGCAGGGGAGGCGTGGCAGGAGCAGTAGGCAGAGGTCTGTAGGCGTAATCGCAGGTGGCAGACAGTACTCAGGAACAATAGGGAGGCAGCGGACAGGGACTAGGGACTGGGAACAGCGGACAGGAACAAGGAACAAGGACTGAGGTCAGGAACAACAGGGAGCTGGGCCAAACGCTATGGGAAGCATGTAGTGGCTCCAACACCTGTCGTGGGGCAGGGCTGGGATTTATAGGAGAGTGTGTGAGCAGCAACCAATTAGGGGCGGACTGCCCCTTTAACTCTGAGACAGCCGGCGCGCGCGTGCCCTAGGAGGTGGGGACGCGCGCGCCGGCCGGCACAGCGACGGACAGGAGCGGGGCGAGGTGAGGCGCCCCCAGGGGCCGAAGTGGCAGCAGCGCCGGGTCCCTGCATGTGGACACCGGCGGCTGCAGGACAGGGTGAGGGGGTGCGGCGGCGGTCCGGAGCTCTGGACGCTGATGCAGCCCTGACAGATAGAGACAGTAGCAACACCTCATGGGGAAAACACAACAGCACACCTTCTTCCACTTGTGTGAACCTTAGGGAGTGACTTACTAGGGTTCCACAGACAGCACCCTGTGGTGGGACACCACAACAGGAAAACTGGGGTGACATTATGACTTTAATGCTTGCCTTATGTATGCTATCCATTTTCATTTTAATATTGGTGTGTATTGGTTAATACTGGTTAATAGTGGTGTGTTAGTGCCTCATTGTGTTGTTCACTCTTCTGCAGTTCACTTTGAGCCAGTGGGCAGATTTTTTTTATAAATGACAGAAGATCAGTTAGTTTATTTAACTGCAGCAGTGAAGAAGGTGCAAAGGGGCATGCACAGGGGTGTGCACAGGGACATGTACATGGGTGTGCTCAGGGGCGTGTACAGGAGTGTGCATGGTTGCCGGCCAATCAGCATTCATCTTCACTGAGCCAGACTGTGCAGAGCAGAAGGACAACTGACATCACTTCTTGCATTTGGTCTCTTTCTTTGCTGTTAGTAAAGACCAAATTGCCTTAGTGTTGGAGCATCAACCTCAGTTTTCCCGTGAGACACCTAGCGGCTGAATTTATAGCATTGTATTTCATAAAGAAAACAAGTAAAAAATAAGTGGAATAAATTGCAAAGCTGTGGTATATCACTTCTCCTCCTGATTTATCAATATTTTTTGGTAATGAAAGTGTCTATTTAAAGCCCTGTAAAACCCTGGGACCCTGTAAGATGTTTCTTGTATACTACAAGCACCCATAGTCACTGGTGAGAATCAGATGCTGCAGTGAGCTGTTCTGTGCATCTGCTATGTCACTGTCACAGCTCCACTACCGCGGGTGGCTTTATTATTGGGTATTTGCAGCCTCTAGACACAATCCTTCTCAGCATTGAGCAGTCCCAGGTAACAGCACAGGATTTAATTGTAGCGTTGCTGTCACAGATTCAGATCGGGCAGACAGGAGGTGTAGCTGTTCTCACTGCTGATCTCTTCCAGTCCAGGATCCCATTCATCCTTCTTGTTCTGTAAAGCAAATGTCACAGAATCACATTCTCTAAAAACACTCAGGGCAAAAACAACGAAAGGGTGAAATTAGCATCTTGTGTTTGCAAAGGGCTGTAGCATGCCTAAACTCTGCTAATTCATGCCTAGAAATGGTGTACAGAAGGTATTCTGCAGGGAGTACAGTGTTTGATAAGCCCGTAAACATCGCCAGTCATTCCATTCTTACCATCACAGTAAAAGGGACTTCTTACACGGCCCAATATCCCGGATAAGCAAGCACTGATCTGCTAGATCTCATACAAAGCCTATGACACGGCTCTACTATCCAGCAGCAAAGGCTGCACAGACATTATTAGGGATGTCCGTGCAGCCCTTGCTGTATATAGAAATTTTTTTACTTACCTCCCCGGTGTCCTTCTAGCTTTTCCCCGCTGTCAGAAGCCGCCGAGGAAACTTCTACACCCATCTCTGATGAGACAGTCTGACTCAGAAGTTTCAGCGGCAGCTGTTGGGAGCGGACAAAACCTAAAAGAACACTTGGGAACGTGCACAGGTATGTATGTTTATTATTTCTTTTTACACATTAGCTGTTGGCCTCGTATCGCTATTGCATGTAGCGATGTGCGGTAGGCAGCCGATGATTTGTCAACATGTTAAAAGAAAACGATCAGCTGATGATCATTTCTTTGGCTGATCGTTATCTTTTTATCAGAGAGTGATCTGCAACTTTTTTATTGCATATGTTTTACTTTCGGGGGGGCATTTATGAAGGTCCCGCCTAAGGCGTATGCTTATTCATATAATAAATATACCAGTGTTGGGCTGTTCATTTACAGGCGATGTATAGTGTTTTAGCTACAGTTTACTTGGTTCATCAGTCGCCAGATCCTCCACATTGACCACTGTAAAATGTCTGTGTAATAAGCAGGCCAAAGCAGTGCCTCACACTATGGAGCCACAAAAAGGCCTGCAAAAAATTCTGATAAGGGACCACGTCTATGGTAACTACTTTATGTAATTAAAGGGAAACTATCAGCAGATTAGACAAATCTAACCTGCTGATAGCTCCCTATTGCGCACAAGGAACTGAGGATGAAGATAGTTTTCTTACCTTCATTCTCATCACCATTCCCATGCAGTTTGTAGTGTAATTCTCTGTCCAGTAAGGCTGTTTGGAGCACTGGGGTGGGGTTACCACCCCTGTGCACCAATTCTGCCCACCCCTTTAATAACTCTGTAGCACATTTTGCTGTGGCCATGACTCTTTGGCATGTTCTAAGGCCACTTAAAGGCGACATAACTGATTGATTCACTGTACAAGGTTCACATGTTTTTTAACTTGTATTCGCAAGAAGAATGCACCGCTGATCTAGAGCAGATATAAGCCTGAGATCTTCGTCTGTTCTCCGGGAGAAGGGGGTTAATTTCTTTGAGTTGAGCAGAGAGGATCCCTGAGGTATAAGTTGTATAGCGCTCTCCTCCTTCCCTCCCCCTGCCTCTCTCTTATTCTCCATTTCCCAGTGGTCCGTGTATGATTTCCTCACCTCTCTCTTTTTATCTGGCTTCAAACAACCCAAGAGCTGCGCAGTTCAAAGACTTCCAGCCCAAGAGAATCTCCATGTGCTGCAGTCTAAAGCTAGAGCTGTGCAGCCACATATAGCAGTAATGAGTATGATCTCCACCGCATCACCCCTCTGGTGCTGACACAAACAAGCAGTGCCCTTAAAGGGCACGTCACTGACTGGCAGAGTGCTGGCATATCCGCACACATTCATAATCAGGAGGCAGGTGAATTCAGGTGTCTCCATTACCGGAACAGAGAATGGCGCTGATGCTCATTATACAGCGCAGCATGTTCATTACGGCCTGATTCATGGACGCCTGTCGCCATCGTTAAACAGCACCACAAACACCCAGTAACAATGACAGATCTAATAACCCCATCTTCCGTGCACTGAGATTCCTACCGGTGCCTCTAATGAGGGAGCTAAACATTGCATCACGATTAATTCTAGCTCTGGACAAATGCCTGGAAGCAGGACAGGTCCCCAGGGGGGAGAACACAGGACAACTTAACCACTAGCATGCCAGTAGGGGTGTGTGGCAGGTCAAATAAAACAAAGCATCAACATATAAGCTTGTACTATGTGATGTGTATAATTCTTCCTATGTGTAACCCACAGCACTCAACTTTTATCTTACAGGACACTGGGCAGAACCACAATAGATATAAAAAAAAATACCCAGATAGTTTATCCTGACGGCCACCCTGTGTAGCCTCTTATACAGATACTGAGACTAATGGCTGCCCTTCTCTATTCTGTGTTTTATCATATTCTAGAACTGGGAATCTCGGGAGTAGTTATAGGCTCCACCCAGATGGGAGGACTGCAAAGCAGGAAATAGTGAGAGGGCCTTATATCTTAGATTTGACCCTATGACTCAGAAACCTTGCTCGTTTACCGAGTTACAATTTTTAAACTTGTTAGCTTGTCTTGCAAAATGCTTTTAAACTAAGTTACTTGTAATCCAAGGTTTTATTGTAATTGAAAGACCTCTCAGCAAGTTTTTGCTGACTAAAATAAAAGCAGTGTATGATAGGTCTTCCTACCCTTAATCAGGAGATATAATTTTTATTTCGATATGAAATTTCAATTTCCAGCACTAAGATATAAGCTTTAGAAAGTTTATGAAAATTGAAATGAAAAGTGCTAAAGCCCACTGGGAATTCCTCTGGGCTGCAAAAGCTTAGCAGTGTTTAAATTGCTGGGCTTTTATAACCCATAGGAACACCCTGTGGGCTTTATCTCTTAATCTGCATACAATTGGCACTGGATCAATGTAATGAATTGAATTGTATTATGTAATGAGCCTCCTGAGTCAGGGTAAGATGCACTATTATACTCTGCCTTTACTTTAGTCAGCAAAAACACAAAAATCCTCAAAATACAAATAAGGTGATTGAATTCTCCCAGTGGCAGAAGATTGAGGCCCCATATACACATACTTAATCCTGTCCGTATATACGGATCCACAACTAAGGACATGATTACGTATGTGTATCTGTATCCGGCTGCATTTGCACAGACCCATCGATTGATCATGGCCTGATTAAGAATCCATAGCAAATATGGATGTATAAATATGTAAAATAAATGGGTACTATACTGGGTGCTTTATAGATCCATAATTGCCATTGTACAGTAAGTACAATTATGGCCATATTTTTAACTGTTGACTTCTATCCTTCTATTAGACAATGTCCATGTTTACATGCTCATGTTTTTTGGCAGTACAATTGTGTTCTTCTTTTTAGCCATTTGAGTCAAAATAACGTCCATTATTGTATGTGTTGCCCAGACGGCTGATTCAGAGTGGTGAAAAAAAAAATGCCCATGGTTTGAGCCTTAAAATGATTGTTTTAAGGCCCTATTACACCAAAAGATATCTGACAGATTATATTACAGATTTTTTTCAGCCAAAGCCAGGAATGGATTTGAAAAGAGGGGAAATCTCAGTCTTCTCTTTATGACCTGTTCTCTATTTATAGTCTGTTCCTGGCTTTGGCTGAAAAAATGTGTTAGATAATCTGTCAGACATTTTTTGGTGTAATAGGGCCCTTAAAGGAATTTGTAGACAAACATAGTCTCAATATTAATGTGTACACATGCATTCATTCATTTTATGATATCCGTAAAAATTAAGCTGTTTTGATTTACAATAAAAAAGACAGACTTTTCTGGTTAGCATTTGCAGCCTTACAAAAATAATTTTGGTAGTAGAAGAAAATTTTCTTCTGTTTTTGTGCGAAAAACAGGCAAAAAATGCGTGAACATAGCCTAGTAATTGTCAAGTTTGCGTTTATTTTGTGCTTTAATGTAGCTGTCATTGAATTACACAACTTTCCCATTTACAGCCCTCCCCCATACTGCTCTCTCTGTCCTGAGCCTGTGGGGTGAATGAATATACAATCTGGATCGGCAGCATCGCGGTCCTGCCCCCCTCCCAGCATCTCCGCAATGTAAACACGGTGCAGGCACTTTGTGTAACATTCCCCTCAGGATCGCCTCTTCCCTCCGAGCTTGTATGGAAATCATTTTGTGTGATTTGAATAATTTAAGAGCTTTGCAAATGTTTTCACTAATTGAGATTTGTGAGTTCATTTAACCTGCGGGAGGGGGAGGGAGGGGCAAGGAGGAATCAGCTGGAAGGGCCAACATACGAGGTGATGTGCAGGGTGAGAGTGTCACTGACGCTTAGGGCGGCTGCTTCTATGGTGGATCTGGCCTGATTATCTTATTGCAATGGAAGGCCACATGTTTCTGGATCCCTTGGACAGTGGCAAAATAGAGTCTAGAGCAAATAGCCAGGTTATCATTAGGTTAATGGTTAATTATACACTTGCTTGTATCCATGAAAACCCCCAACTGGCTACTATGTACAGACATGGTAGGTAGGTAGGTAGGTGGTAGGTACCCGCTTTGGTTTTATAATATTAGAGGTTGATATTATGATAGTATAGCTGCATACAAGGTTTTTCTGACCTGGATTAAAACTGTAACATTTTTAAAACTGTCAAATTTTTATGTCCTGTACAATCAGATTCCATAGGTACAGAAGTATCCTCCACTAGAAGCAATGATTTCTTAAACAGTCACATGTATAAGGATTACATGAGGGGCCCACCACTTTTATAGGGGTTTGTTTTCTGAGGTTCCAGTTGTACTTTGTAACAACACCTTTCATTTTACCATAAAATGTCCTGGGAACCACAAAAAAAATATTTGTGAGAGTAAAAAAAAAAAAATCCAAAGTGGGGGTTATTGCATTTACAATGTGATAAAACTGACATACAGTATCTTCATTATTCAGAGCAGTACAATAACAACAATACCCAATTCATATAGTTTTTATGTGTTGCTACTTTGCCCAAACCCCCCCCACACACACACACACACACACACAAAAAATATATATATATATTTTACCTTACCAGACTTTTTGGGGTGTCGTTTGATTACTTTTTGTGGCATTGTTTTCTGTAAAATTCGCCATGAGATGAGAAAAATACACATTGCAGTTATTGCGGGGTTAAAGAGAACCTGTAATCACCTTTAACGCTGCCCAAATCACCAAGTCATTGTTGCTCCGATCTCTCCTCATTTGGTTATAAGGAGAGACCTATCAATCAAAACCCATAGGCGGTAGTGGGGACCAACTCAATGAAACATGGTTTGAGCAGCATGAAAATATTGACAGGTTCCCTTTTATATGTTTAGTGTCTTTTGAGACAACTTTGTAGCAGAGGCACAAACCAAATTTAGTCACTACAAGCGGAGTCTTGGTTGTCCATACAATTATACAAGAGCAGAGACCATGAGCCAAATTTGCAGAAATGAGAACTCTGCATCCAAGGTCAGAGAACAGGACGCCGATTCAGATAACACAGATCCCATATGAAGGGAATTTCTGCCACTTTCTTTTACGCTTGGGATGTATGAATTATGAGTTATCAGTCATTATTCTCAATTACTTGATTTATGGCCGGACTGGCGATGCTTGTGCTGACCTTTATGTGTATGTCAATGATACATTACTGTGCTGTGTATTCTGCATGGTCGCATGTTTGTCGTCGGTTACAGGCAGTATTACATGCTCACACTTCTGTATACGGACGCTCAGTAGCAGATTTTGCAGATCTCCATGTTCTTCTCTTAATGAATTATGTTTGTTTAAAGTGCTTTTGGCCGTTGCCATGACAACCCATCCACCATGGACCGGCCCGCAGACAAATGTAGAAGCATCATTAACCCCTCAGCTTCCAGAGGGCAGGTAGGCACATTTTAGCAGTGAGCAGTAGTGCGGAGTGCAGCTGTGGGGAACATGATCGAAACACGTTTTTTTCCCTCTGACTTTTAATAAATTACTTATAGCGATGAACATTGCAGCTCAGAAATGTATAGGTTGTGTGTAATCCCTTGGTATCTCCCCATTCTTCTCTTGATCTATTAGCATTCTCTTACATTATGACATCCCTCTATCATCATCTTCTTCCATCGTCCTCTCCCTCATCATGCTCTCACTTTATCATCATCATCCCTATCAGTCTCTACTCCTCTACTAATCATCCTCTTATCATCCTCTTTCTTTATTATCCCCTGCGCCTCCCATTTACCATCTCCCCTATCATTCTCTTCCTTCATCATCCATTCCCCAACATCCTGTCCCCATCATCCTCCTCTCCCACCATTACTACATGCCCCATCCTCCTCTCCCTCATCATCCACTACCTACATTATCTTCTCCACATCCTCCTCTCTGTTCATCATCCTTTCTCATTCTCTTCCTCCATCATTCTCTCCCCCGATTATCATATCTTCTATCATCCTCCTTCCAATATAGTTACATAGTTAATACAGTTGAAGAAAGACACATGTCCATCAAGTTTAACCAAGGAGGGGATAGATACAGGGAAGGGGGAGGGGTGATAGGTTCTATACATATGCATTTATATTATTTTGGTCTAAGAACTTATCCAAGCCTATTTTGAAGCCCTCTACTGTTTTTGCTGTGACCAGATCCTGGGTGTCGCCTCCGGAGATTGAACCTTTTTTTCTCGGGGCGGAGGCAGTGCCCCCTTGTCCTTTGAGGGGGTTTTACCTGGAAAATATCTCTTCTCCAGACTAAATAAATTTAATTCTTTTAGTCTTTCCTCATAACTAAGATGCTCCATTCCCCTTGCTAATTTAGTTGCCCATCTTTGTACTCTTTCCAGTTCTAGGACATCCTATTTCTCAATCATCCTCTCTCCATCATCCCCTTTCCCGACCATGGTCCTCCCCCTTCCCCCTTTCTAACCATCAACCCACTCTCATTATACTTTTCCCATCATCCTCTGCCCATGATTCTTTTTCACCCCTATCCCATTATCCTTCATCCCCATCACCCTCTTCCCCATCATCCATCCTTTATTCCTACCATCCACTGTCTCCATCATTCTCTTTCCCTGTTAAACCTCCCCCTTCCCCACCATTCTTTCCCTCTGCTATCCTTCTCATATTCCCATTTCTCATCATTTCTTTATATTGCTGTTTTTCATTTATGTCCATTGAAATCACTTTGTTCCAGCTGGTACAGTGCCCCCCCCCCCCCTTCTCTCATATATATCTCCCTCCCAACCTCTAGCACCTATCCCTTGCCAACATGGCTGTGTTAACCCTCACTGTCTCTGGCAGCTGTGTTAGTGGTTGTTGTTCTGAGCTGTGGAGGAGGAGGGCGGCTGGCATGGGTGGGTTAACAGGCACAGTGCTGGGGGGTAGCATCTCTCTGTTCGCTCTGTGGCCTTCACAATGTGAATGTTGATTTCGCGACAGGAATTTTGTGTATTGTGCACGCTGAGTGGATTCTAAACGTGTCCTTCACAATGAGTTGTCATAGGAATGTCACTGGGTCAGAGCAGGGGGAACCAGCACCCCCTCATCTCTCCAAGCCTGCACTTATTCCATGTTCAGACCGCATTGCCTATATGTAACACGTGAGCAGAGTCTGGACACTGTGAGATCCCAATGCACTTTATAAACCTTGTCTTCAGCTAGAAGCTCTAGAAGGATCATGAGAAGCCATTGTAATTTGATTTTCTATATAATCCAAAGTAGTCCCAGGATGTCCTGACCGCTGAAGGTCATAAGTTGATTGTGATGCATTTAACTGATGTAAAAAAATGATTGATGCCCCATTACATGCCATATTTACCATCAATGTTGAACAGTCAAAGGCCCTGAGGGCATTAGAACCTACAACAAATGGGACAGAATTGACTACCTTAGAAATGGAACTCCATCCATCATGATATAGTTCTATATAAGCAGGGAAAGACTAATTGTTTGAAGAAAGCAGCGACTAGTTGCCAAAAGGGTCTCTTTCGAGTCCTATTCTGTTTTAATATGTGACATACTGTAGGTAAGGTTTGGTACATAAGGTTTGTCTGTTTGCTAACACTAAAGTGGCTGTATGGAAAATTAATTAAATTTATTATATAAATGACGGAAACAATAGAAACTGCAGCAAAATATTCCCCAAATGTTCCCAAACATAAAATAATGCACTTAATGCATAAGTAATCCTGTATTTAAAGGGGTATATAAAGAATATATACTTACTATCCCTCCGGTGACGATCGTCGTTCGGGGCGAACGGGGTCAGACAGCTTATTAACACACATTACAAAGTTATATAACTTTGTAATGTGTGTTAATGAAGCAGAAAAAGAAAACCGCCACACTACCCTTTTAAGTATTTTATTGTCAGTTCTGTGTTTGCGAAGACTTCAGAAGAGAAGGATTTAGGGATAGTGATTTCTGAAAAAAGCCTCTGAGTGTCTATTGAAATTTGATTTTGAAGAGGGGAGACAAAGGACCCCAAAGTATTTGTCAGATAACTTAGACAGTACTATTTAGTACTACTAAATGGTTTGCAGTGCGGTTGGTAGTGTGTCTCCAAAAAAATTCTGCCAACAAAGGTGTGTGTGGGGGGGATTATACCTTTTTTTATGGTGCTCTGCATACATCTATTTCAAAGAGTTTCAACTGGGACACTACCATTCAGATGAAACCTTCTCTGCTAACCACTCATGAAATAAGTACCTCAGAGCGACATGTAAAACTACATGGGCCATTTTGGAGGGAATTGTTTTTATTAAGAAACTGAACACAAGAACAAAGGGACCCAATCTGAGGTTAGTTGATAAGTGAAAGATCTGGAGCAACATGAGAAAATATTATTTTACTGAGAGAGTAGTAGATACCTGCCTCAGATTTCTATTCTGAGGTATAAATAAAGAAAATATTATAAGGGCAGGTGGTCTTTTTCTGTCAACAATCTTCCTGTGTTTGTAATTTAAGGCTGGGTTCACACTACATATATTTCAGGCAGTATTTGGTCCTCAAGTCAGGTCCTCATAGCAACCAAAACCAGGAGTGGATTGAAAACACAGAAAGGCTCTGTTCACACAATGTTGAAATTGAGTGGATGGCCGTCATATAACGGTAAATAACTGGCATTATTTCAATATAACAGCCATTGTTTTAAAATAACAGCAAAAATTTGCCATTAAATGACGGCCATCCACTCAATTACAACATTATGTGAACATAGCTTTTCTGTGTTTTCAATCCACTCCTGGTTTTGGTTGCTATACAGCCTCACAAATACAGCCTCAAATATACATAGTGTGAACCCAGCCTAAAAGGAGAAGTCTGGGTGGATTGTAAAAGCCGGCAGCAGGCAGGGGGGAAATTGACTCCAAGTACTAACTTACCTCTCCCCATGCCCGTGGTAAGCGGCGGGACTGGCCGCATTTTCCCCCGAGTTGTGATTTGGGGGGCAAAGGCCTGTCCTGGCTGATGGACAGCAGCTCATCCAATTAGTGACTGGAGCGGTGTCCCGCCCCAGACACTGATTGGTGGAGATCCCTGAGCCTGGCTGGGGTCCCGTGGCCAGTCCTGCTGCTCACCGTGGGCACGGGGAGAAGTAAAGCTGCGTCTACATGGAATGATTATCGTTCGAATTTTCGAGATAACCGGCTTGTGTAAACACAGCGAATGATCAAGCGACAAGCTTGACAAACATGATCTTTCAACATGTTCTCAAATCGTCGTTGGTCGTTCGCTAAAAATTTGCAGATCGCTCTGCGTAAACGCAGCATAGGTTCTTGTAATCAAGTAGTACTTGTAATCAATTTCCGCCCAGCCCCTGCCTGCTGCCGACATTTACTTTTCATGTAGCTGATGCTGCCATGCTGTGGCTTGGAGAAAAGAAACAACCCCCTCCTTTGGTTGAATCCACAATTCGGAACGGCTGCAAAATTTACCTTTGCAGCTATAGGGCACTCATTATGCTCTAGATTTGTGACTGATTTTAACACTTTCTGTGCATAGGGGTGAGATTGCCTATGAATCCACAACCCAATCTGTATGTAACTCATGTGGTTATTGCTGAGTATTTGTGACAGTTCTGCATGAAAAAATTCAAACACTTGTGGAATCACCTTAATGGGGTGTGTTCATTCCGAGTGCCTAGGGCAGCACCAGCTGTAAATACAACCCCGAGCTTTATACTAATCACATATATGCACATGCAGGGCCATGCTGCACAGATATATTGCATGTTGTTCTGCTGGTGCCAGGCGGTCTCTCTCTCTGTGAGTGGGTGACGCCAGCTTCGGAGGAAGGTCCCAATGAACTGAGCAAAATGTTCCTCTCAGGGCTGAACATAAACATGTTTGTGCCGCTCTTCTCCCAATGCAGCAGATGTGCCAGTTTGGAAGAAGGGGAAGTGTGTAGGAGTGGAGGACGGAGAGATCCGGAGTGCTGGCACTGAATGGGTTAAACCCATGTTGTCATTATTCAGATGTACAGTTGGGGATTCATCCATATATGTGAAGTGCACTCAGCATTCTCTATCAGGTACATCAACTGATGCCCCAATACCACCGTCTAAGAACCAGCTGCAAGTAGTTCAGGTTATACTCTAGATTTATGCAGACCAAGATTCATCATTGTGTATAAAAATATCAACAATTTTATAATAGACTTTAGGGAGGATTTAGAATATGCAACTTGTTTATCCCATTTTTAAAGCCTGCACATCTTCTTTATGCCAGTATTAGCTGAGAAAAGCTAATGCAAACCCAAGAGGTTTTTCAGGATAAAACAATTGATCTGTTCACAGCATAGGCTATCAATAGTTGATCGGTCGGGTGCCGACAGCCAGCTCCCTTCATCTGCTCCTGAATGAGCTGTTTGGTGCCCACCAGTGGCGTAGCCACCGTGGTCGCGGGGGTCGCCGCCGCGACCGGGCCCGCCACAAGGGGGGCCCGCGGGGCCCCCCGATCAATCACTCTTGTGACCGCAAGCATTGTTTTGCTTGCGGTCACAAGAGTCGGGCTCCGTCTTCCCCCGGCTGCTGCGCGGCTGCCGGGGGTGTCGCGTCTTACAGCGCGCGCATCCCAGAACTCCCTGCGCGCCTTGGGCCCTGACTTCCGGTTTCCGGCGCGCAGGGAGTTCTGGGATGCGCGCGCTGCCGGGGATAAGACGCGACACCCCCGGCAGCCGGGGACAGACCAGGAGGAGTGAGAATCAACGTGGGAGCGCGATGTCAGGTGAGTTAAGTTTTGTTTTTTTTATCAGCCTGTACGGGTGGGGGGAAAGGAGGGGGCCATCTATGAGGGTGGGGGGAAAGGAGGGGCCATCTATGAGGGTGGGGGGGAAAGGAGGGGGCCATCTATGAGGGTGGGGGGAAAGGAGGGGGCCATCTATGAGGGTGGGGGGAAAGGAGGGGGCCATCTATGAGGGTGGGGGGGAAAGGAGGGGGCCATCTATGAGGGTGGGGGGAAGAGGGGAGCATCTATGAGGGTGGGGGGGAAAGGAGGGGGCCATCTATGAGGGTGGGGGGAAAGGAGGGGCCATCTATGAGGGTGGGGGGGAAAGGAGGGGGCCATCTATGAGGGTGGGGGGAAAGGAGGGGGCCATCTATGAGGGTGGGGGGGAAAGGAGGGGGCCATCTATGAGGGTGGGGGGGAAAGGAGGGGGCCATCTATGAGGGTGGGGGGGAAAGGAGGGGGCCATCTATGAGGGTGGGGGGAAAGGAGGGGGCCATCTATGAGGGTGGGGGGAAGAGGGGAGCATCTATGAGGGTGGGGGGGAAAGGAGGGGGCCATCTATGAGGGTGGGGGGAAAGGAGGGGGCCATCTATGAGGGTGGGGGGAAAGGAGGGGGGCATCTATGAGGGTGGGGGGAAAGGAGGGGGCCATCTATGAGGGTGGGGGGGAAAGGAGGGGGCCATCTATGAGGGTGGGGGGAAGAGGGGAGCATCTATGAGGGTGGGGGGGGAAAGGAGGGGGCCATCTATGAGGGTGGGGGGAAAGGAGGGGGCCATCTATGAGGGTGGGGGGAAAGGAGGGGGGCATCTATGAGGGTGGGGGGAAAGGAGGGGGCCATCTATGAGGGTGGGGGGGAAAGGAGGGGGCCATCTATGAGGGTGGGGGGGAAAGGAGGGGGCCATCTATGAGGGTGGGGGGGAAAGGAGGGGGCCATCTATGAGGGTGGGGGGAAAGGAGGGGGCCATCTATGAGGGTGGGGGGGAAAGGAGGGGGCCATCTATGAGGGTGGGGGGGAAAGGAGGGGGCCATCTATGAGGGTGGGGGGAAGAGGGGAGCATCTATGAGGGTGGGGGGGAAAGGAGGGGGCCATCTATGAGGGTGGGGGGAAAGGAGGGGGCCATCTATGAGGGTGGGGGGAAAGGAGGGGGCCATCTATGAGGGTGGGGGGGAAAGGAGGGGGCCATCTATGAGGGTGGGGGGGAAAGGAGGGGGCCATCTATGAGGGTGGGGGAAAGGAGGGGGCCATCTATGAGGGTGGGGGGAAAGGAGGGGGCCATCTATGAGGGTGGGGGGGAAAGGAGGGGGCCATCTATGAGGGTGGGGGGAAAGGAGGGGGCCATCTATGAGGGTGGGGGGAAGGAGGGGGCCATCTATGAGGGTGGGGGGAAGGAGGGGGCCATCTATGAGGGTGGGGGGAAAGAGGAGCAATCTATGAGGGTGGGGGGAAAGAGGGGGGCCATCTATGAGGGTGGGGGGGGAAGGGGACCATCTATAAGGGAGGAAGGGGACCATCTATAAAGGGGGGGAAAGGGGACCATCTATAAGGGAGGGGGGGGAAGGGGACCATCTTTAAGGGAGGGGGGGGAAGGGGACCATCTATAAGGGAGGGGGGGAAGGGGACCATCTATAAGGGAGGGGGGGGGGAAGGGGACCATCTATAAGGGAGGGGGGGGGGGGGGAAGGGGACCATCTATAAGGGAGGGGGGGGGGGAAGGGGACCATCTATAAGGGAGGGGGGGGGGGAGAGGGGGCCATCTATAAGGGAGGGTGGGGGGAGAGGAGACCATCCATAAGGGAGGGTGAGGAGAGAGGGGGCCATCTATAAGGGAGGGGGTATAGGGGGCCATCTATAAGGGAGGGGGTAGAGGGGGCCATCTATAAGGGAGGGGGCCATCTATTTGGGGGGCAACATAGGGGGAGAGGGAATACACAGAGGGGGGCATATATTATTAGGAGGTCACAGAGTCAGGGCTACCCACTAAATGAGGGTGTAAAGGGGACAGTACAGATGTGCAGTGTGTATATAGATGAGGATGGTGTCAGAGTGTGGAGACTAATATGTCTGTCTGGCAGATTCTGTGGATTCGTGGCTCGGAGAAGTTCTCATAACGGCCCAGGGCAGATGGAGAAGAAGATGAAAAGGGAAGAACTCCGATCAGAAAAGACGTCTCCTGTGAGTCACCTGATATAACTGCACAGTAATGTATATGGTGTACAGGACCTGTGTGGAGCTGGGGCCACCTCTATATGACTGGATGAGGTGATTTAGTATACTGGATTTGGTCAGTAACAATATGGTGGTGATGGTAGTGGTTGTGGTGTGGCGGTAATGTTTCCTCCCTATATACTGGTATTACTGGTAATATTGGTCTCAGTATACAGGATTTGGTCGGTAACAGTATGGCGGTAATAGGTAATATCTGTCTTGGTGTGTGTGTGTGTGTGTATATATATATATATATATATATATATATATATATATATATATATATATATATATATATACATACAGTGGTACCTTGGTTTAAGAGTAACTTCGTTTAAGAGCGTTTTGGTTTAACTTGGACTTGGTTTAAGAACATTGCTTTGGTTTAAGAACTTCCTGTATTGGGTGGGAGCGCGAGTGGAGAAGGGGCATGGCCTGCATAGCGGGGTCTACAGCACTGTACTCTAAACACCTTCCAAATCATAGCAGATCCCCTTCAGGCTGGGGCTTACATCAGGGGACAGGACTGTGTGGGGGGGGGTAATCTCTCCATAGCTGTAACCCCTCTCTCCCCGGACAGAGAATGCTGCATGTATGTGCCCACATCTGTACTGCTCATTCCTTCATGCTCCCTGCAGTCTCTGTCAGCCCTTGTGTTTCCCATCCTCTCCATTACTGTACAGTACAGAATAATAAATATATTTGGGGTGCGGAACCAATTGTACATGATTTCTTATAGGAAAATTTGCTTTGGTTTAAGAGTGGATTTGGATTACAAGCACGGTCCTGGAACGAATTATGCTCATAATCCAAGGCACCACTGTGTGTGTGTATATATATATATATATATATATACACACACACACACACAACAATAGCATCACTTGGTCGTGAAAGGAGGGGGGGGGGGCCCCAAGTTGGCCTCTCGCACCAGGGCCCAGGAGACATTAGCTACGCCCCTGGTGCCCACACTACAGTGGTAGTGGAGTCGGAAGCAGATGGCTCTGTTTCCTTTGTAGTGGTGGTGCTGGTGTACTGCAACCTTGGCTCCAGTTCACTTCAATAGAAGCTAAGAATGCAGTACACAAGTGCCACCACCACACAGGGTACAGAGCCGACTGCTTCCGGCTCAGTTCTCACTGTAGTTTGGGCATCGAACAGTTAATCGGCAAGGGTGCCGGATGACAGCATCCAGCCAATCAACTATTGATAGCCTATACTGTGGACAGGCTATCAATTGTTTTATCCTGGAAAACCTCTTCAAGTGTCATGGGTCGAGAGGAGTAAATTTACACTAGTTTGAGTTTAAACACTCTGCATTTGTGGCTGGAAAACATGGATTCAGCCATAAAATGTTGCAAAACAGAATAGGGCTATGTTCACACAATGTAAGTCGTAAGCCGATGTTGCCGATTTTTCAACAATGGCCGTGATTACTACTGAAATTACATTATGCAACTGAGGGAATCCTGGCCGGAGTGTATACACATAGTATACGCTCCGGCTGGGATCGCTAGTGGCGCCGCAAACAACTGACATGTCAGTTTTCTGCGGCCGCTATTTATTGAATAGCGGCGGCAGAGAACTTGTCAGTTCGCACAATGGAGCCTGCACCCGCATCCCAATTCATCAGAAGTGAAGATCATCTGGACGCTACTGTGGTCATAGAACGTCCGATGGTTTACGCAGTGGAAACATGGCCTAAAACAGCGTACAATTCGCAAGAAAAATGATGCAGAAGATCCCCACTTTTTGTTCCAATTCCCCACCATTTTCCAGGTATCTGATGAGATCCATCCTGACCTCATACTTTTCATTGCTGAGCTACAACTGTATTCGGGTTGGACAATCCTCTGTGAGATAAACAGTGTGGACTCCGGACCGATACCATTTACCAGCACATTGTAACAAACTGAGAGAGATTTGTGTCGCTGCCCACAAAGAATAGAATAGTATAGTATAGTATACTATAGTATAGAATAGATAACAAACCATAAACTGTGAAAAGTATCAGTTACATTCAGACACGTTTTCAGGCTCCAAAATGTTTCCATTCACTGAGAGCAGCCAGAGATTTTGAAACTGGTGAGAATAAGGCTATGTTCACATATACTGTATAAGTATAAGCTGCTGATTTTATGCTTTGTATGCAATTTTTTTTTATTTTGATTAACATAACATAAAATCTGCAGTGTATGCTGTATGGAGTGTTGGGCAGTATGCAGTTTTGGCTGTGGTTGACACGATTCTCCACTGGGAAAAGAGGAGGGCTGATATTTAGCTATATATCAGGATCAGTGGGTCTGACCAAAGAGCACACACAGCAGAGTGTCTCAGGAGTGATTGCTGTGCGCAGTGTGCTCTGCTAATCACACATAGTCTGTCCTGATCTCTGATCCTGTTCAGCTCAGCAGCTGCTGCAGCTGCTCGCACCTTGTGTTTAATGCAGCCAGCTCTGCTTACACAGCATCTTCTGCGGAGTCTGCTGCTCTGGTTGAGTGCACTGGGTTGTAGTTGTCATACATTTTAGGCAGGGCTCATATAATGGGTCTTTACTAAAGTCCCACCCTTGTCACCGATGCAGGATTTGAAAGACGTAAAGACGTGCGCCTTTCAATAAATCCTAAGTATTCGAGCCTGCCATGTTGCTGCAATCTACACCAGCTTAGAGCTGGTGCAGACATGAATTGTAATAAATTTGTAACTGCTGTGTCGTTCTGCTTATTCACCTGGACAAGCGCAGCATAGATGGTCCAGAAATTGCAAAATGCTGTGCCTCTTAACTGATTTCAACCCTTTGAAGACTAATGGTGGTTTTACACGGAGCGATAATTCGCCCAATCGCACGATTAACGATTTTGAATGAACAATTTTTTTTTTTATAACAATCGGCGTTTAGACGGAACGATACATCGTACGGAATATTCGTTCTGCGATCGCTTAAGCCTATCTCACACATAGGGGAAATCGTTGAAAGACTGTTTACACTGAACAATCTGCGATTTTTTTGCGAACGATTAACGACGATTTGAGAACTTGTTGAAAGATCAAAATGAACGTTTTTTTCGCTCGTCGCTTGATCGTTCACTGCGTTTACACGTACGATTATCGTTCCAATTCGACCGTTATCATGCAAATTCGAACAATACATCGTTCCATGTAAAACCACCATAAGCCCAAACAAATCACCTACGGGGCTGTATGCGGTGTCATCAACACAATCACTAGTTTTTATTAATACTATATTTCTGTAGATCGGACTTTTGATCACTTTTTATACATTTTTTTTTATATAAAATGTAACAAAAAATCGGTAATCCTGGTGCTTTATTCCCTCTTTTCGTTTACGCCGTTCACGATGACGATTGTTATATTTTAATAGATTGGACAATTAAGTAGCTACAGTATATAATATGTTTATTTGTTTAATTATTTTTATATGTTTTATTTATATTATGGCATAGGGGGGGGGGGGCGATTTTAATTTTTATTGGGGGAGAGGCTTTGGGGTATTTTTTAAAAACATTTAAACTTTTTTTTTAATTCTCATTTTAAGTCCCCCTGAGGGACTTTTACATGCAATCATCAGATTGCATACACTGAAAAATGCTATGCCATAGGCATAGCATTGCTCAGTGTTACAGGCGCTCTGCTCATTGAGCTTGCCTGTGGCAGACTCAATCATCAGAGTGCCGATTAAACCGCACAGAGGTAGGTAAGAGACCTCCAGCGGTCCGTGAAAACGATCCCGATCGGTAAGTGAGAGAAGCTGCTCCTGTCACTTACACTTAAATGATGCGATAGCGCCGGGATCGAGACGTTTTAGGGGTTAATGACAGGCCGCAGTGCAATCCCTGCGCCCTTTCAATAATGGTGAGGGTCCGTCTACTAACTGCAGCCAGCTCTAACCTGCTATAAAGCGCACTCCGCTCTGGGGCGCTCTTCATAGCACCTTAGAGACCCAGGATGTAAAGTTACGTCCAGGGTCGTCTGGTGACAGACACCCATGACGTAACTGTATGTCCAGGGTCATCTAGGGGTTAACGGGGTTGTCCAGCGAAAATCTTTTTCTTTCAAATCAACTGGGGTCAGAAAGTTATATAGATTTGTAATTTACTTCCATTTAAAAATCTCCAGACTTCCCATATCTTTAGCTGCTGTATGTCCTGCAGGAAATGTTTTATTTTCAGTCTACCACAGTGCTCTCTGCTGACATCTCTGGCCAACACAGGAACTGTCCACAGCAAGATAGGTTTTCTTTGGGGATTCATAGAAAACAGAGACAGAGTTCCTGTCTCGGCCAAAGATGTCAGCAGAGAGCTCTGTGTCTGAAAATAAAACATTTCCTGCAGGACATACAGCAGCTGATAAGCATGGGAAGACTTGAGATTTTTTATAACAAATCTATATAACTTTCTGATATCAGTTGACTTGAAGGAAAAACAATTTCACTGGACAACCCCTTTATTTAACCCCTCCACTCTTAAAGTATTTTGGTTTGTTTGCAGAGCTGATGCTACATTTACATGAAATGATAATTCGCCCGATCGCATGATTAACGATGTCGGAGTAACGATTTTTTTTCATACTGATCAGCATTTAGACGGTACGCTATATCGTACGGAAAATTGGTTTTGCGATCGCTTAAGCCTATCTCACACATTCGTTAAATCGGTGAACGACTGTTCACATGGAACGATCTGCAAATTTTTTGCGAACGATCAACAACGATTTGAGAAGTTGTTGAAAGATCAAAATGAATGATTTCTCGCTCGTCGCTTGATCATTCACATCGTTTACACGTCCGATAATCGTTTAAATTCGATCGTTATCGTGCGAATTCGCACGATAATCGTTCCGTCTAAACGCAGCATAACACCTGAAAATAAAAAATACACATAATAATAAGAATAATATAAGAGGTATGGGTCCCTAGAGCCTCCATGTCTCTTCTACGCTTGGGGAATCCACATCTTCGTCACCCAGACCAAGGCATGTAAGAGTGTTCCTATCTGGACATTTATGGCATATCTATACAGATATACCACAATCTCAAGATAATTGTGTTCCCAAAATTGTCTAATAAATGTCTAATGTCCATAAATGTCTAACATATCCTTTAAAGCGTTACTGTCCTTTGTGGTAACCTGTCATGTCATCAGACATGTAAAAGTTACTGATCACACTGGCTGTCAATCAAATCTGATTTGTTTACTCAATAGACTGTAATGCAGCAAACAAGGTAAGATGAGCATCTCACCTCAGGCAGCACTCCTTCCTGTCTGCTGGGAGCAGCAACCTGCAAGAGGCTGCCAGCCCTGCATTCAGCATAGGTTTTCTGGCAGTAAGGAGTGCAACTGACAGTAAGTGATAAGGAGAGGGGTGCAGGGGAGAGGTATTGTCAAAATGTTTTTTCACACAGGTCAATTAAAGGGGTTATCCATATAGACATAGCTGTTTTCTTCTAGAAAGTATGCCAAACCTGCCCTCAGGCTGTGCGGGTTACTTCAACATTGCAACTGAGATGCAGTGCCTCACACAAACTCAGGACAAGAGTGGTGCTGTTTTTCTAATCCTTGATAACTTCTCTATTTACAAGGAAAGCGAGAGCAGCTGTACTGAACTGTAATAGAGTTGCCCTGCAGTCTGCTCTATGCAGTCTATTGCTTGGCACAACAAGAGATCACGGCCAGTTAGCCTGTGTTCACAAGTTCCTGAATTTTCCAGGATCGTATATTATGTCTGCAATAGTCCACAATCGTCATTTACAATCAGCAAAAAACATCCATAATGTACAGTATGTGCATTTAGTTGGCATGAAACACCTTTTTTGTTTTCACATTGCATTGTTTTTATTACTTTTTTTTCTTTAATCCCGAAAAGCAAGTTGTTTCATGAACGTGACCCGTGTTTGCATTCTAAAATATCAAAACTTGCGCACAATGTCAATGAGCAATGAATTTTACAGTAAGTCTACAACAAAAACATGAACGTTTTACACAACCATCTGGTTGGTGTAAACTGCGTTGTCTTTTTGCGCAACAAAAATGGCATGAAATAGCTCAAAATTTGGCAGCATCACTTGCAAAGCAAGATGACTTATTCACTTATCGAGTACATTTGAGTAGGGTACAGAGAACTCTATAACCTTATGCCTACTCTTCTAAAAACTTGGCCTAAAGTGTTTGCACAACAAAAAATACAGTGCAGAAAGTATTCAGACCATTTCCCTTTTTGTACCATTTTGTTTCCCCATCAGTCAGTACCCCATTATGAAAATGTAAAAACTGAATTTTAGAAATGTTAACAAATTTATTAAAATGAAAAAACTTAAAGGAGAAGTCCAGTGAAATTTTTTATTAAAGTATTGCATTGCCCCCCCAAAAGTTATACAAATCACCAACATACACTTATTACAGGAAATGCACATAGTGCTTTTTTCCCTGCACTTACTACTGCATCAAGGCTTCACTTCCTGGATAACATGGTGATGTCACGACCCGACTCCCATGGCAGTGGAAGTGCAGGGAAAAAAGCATTTTATGTGCATTTCCCATAATAAGTGTATATTGGTTATTTGTATAACTTTTGGGGGGCAATACAATACTTTAATAAAAATTTTCGCCGGACTTCTTAAAAGTGTCATTGTCAATATGAAAAACAATTAAAACGTCCAGTAGACGTGTCAAAAGTTTTGATGAGTGCTGAGAACAATCCGAGTGAACACCGATCATGAGAACTAGCCAGGTAAAGTCTGTTGTTGGAAAAATGTTTAAAATATATCATAAAGGGTTAATCCGATTTTCTATAACATAAATCATAAATAAGCTGTATAGCAACCCATGGTATACCTGATATGTCATATCGCCGCTAGGGGGCATAAGAGAGTGGTCACGCCATGAGCAGCTGGGGATTCACAGAGGGGTCACATTATCAGTAGCCGGAGACCTTTGCTCTAAGCCAGCACAGCCAATCGCTGCACCAGGCTAATTAACCATTTAAATGCTGCCATCAGAACTGACAACGACATTTAAATGGCTATTAAAAAAAGGCTTCCCTGGTGTCTTTTAGATCAATGCAATACATGTGTACTGCATTGATCTTTATGAGAGATCAGTGTATTTAGCATTGAAGTTCCCCAGGGGGACTAAAAGTTACAGTAAAAAAAAAGTTTTTCATTAATAAAAAAAAAAATCCCATAATAAAAGTTTAAAGGGGTTGTCCAGCAAAAAAAATTTCTTTCAAATCAACTGGTGTTAGAAAGTTGTATAGATTGGTAATTTACTTCTAAAGAGGAGCCGTTTGAAATTCCTGGCTCCCCTCTTCAGCCAATCAGTGCTGAAGAGGAGCACTGATTGGCTGAAGAGGAGCCGTTTAAAATTCCCGCCTCATCTCTTCAGCCAATCAATGCGCTGAAGATGGGAGCCGGGGATGTCGTATGACCTGCTGCGCGGGGCAGGTAACGTTTGCTCTTGGCCGCGGCGGTGGGGGCGATCGGAGCGGCGGCGGCGATGAAAACGGGGGGCGATCGGAGCGGCGGCAGCTGGCGATCGGAGCGGCGGCAGCTGGCGATCGGAGCGGCGGGGGTGGCGATCGGAGCGGGGGTGGCGATCAGAGCGGCGGCGGGGGTGGCAATCAAGCCGGTGCAGGGGGCTGCGGATGAGCGGGGGGCTGGGCTGCGAGCGTGGGGCCGGGCGGCGGACTATCGCGCGACGACTGTTTACACAGAACGATCGGCAAATTTTTTGCAATCGGCGAACGACGATTTATGAACATGCTAAAAGATCAAAATGAACGATTTTTCGATCGTTCGCCGCATTTACACGTACGATTATCGTTCGAATTCGATCGTTATCGCGAAAATTCGCCCGATAATCGCTCCGTGTAAACTTAGCATAAGGGTCCATTTACACAGAAAGATTATCTGACAGATTATCTGCCAAAGATTTGAAGTCAAAGCCAGGAATGGACTATAGGCAGAGATCTGGTCATAAAAGGAAAGCCTGAGATTTCTCCTCTTTTCAAATCCATTCCTGGCTTTGGCTTCAAATCTTTGGCAGATAATCTGTCAGATAATCTTTCTGTGTAAATGGATCTTAATGCTACGTTTACACGAAACGATTATTGGGCGAATTTTCACGATAACGAGCGAATTCGAACAATAATCGTACGTGTAAATGCGGCGAACGGTTGAAAAATCATTCATTTTGATCTTTTAACATGTTCATAAATCGTCGTTCGCCGATCGCAAAAAATTAGCCGATCGTTCCGTGTAAACAGTCGTCGCGCGATAGTCCGGCCACGCACCGCCCGCAGCCCCACCCGCACGGCAGCACTGATTGGCTGAAGAGGGGAGCCGGGAATTTCAAACGGCTCCCCTTCAGCCAATCAGTGCTGCCTTGCATTGATTGGCTGAAGAGATGAGCCTGGGAATTTCAAACGGCTCCCCTTCAGCCAATCAGTGCTGAAGAGGAGCACTGATTGGCTGAAGAGGAGCCGTTTGAAATTCCCGCCTCATCTCTTTAGCCAATCAATGCGCTGAAGATGGGAGCCGGGGATGTCGGAAGACCTGCTGCGCGGAGCAGGTAACGTATGCTCTTGGCCGCGGCGGTGGGGGCGATCGGAGCGGGGGGGGGGGCGATCGGAGCGGCGGGGGTGGCGATCGGAGTGGCAGGGGTGGCGATCGGGGCGGCGCAGAGGGCTGCGGTTGAGCGGGGGGCGGGCTGCGGGCGGGCCGGGCTGCGGGCGCGCGATCGCAAAATGACCGCAAAACGATTTTTCCGTACGATATATCGTACCGTCTAAACGCTGATCGTTATAAAAAAAATCGTTACTTCGAAATCGTTAATCGTACGATCGGGCCAATTATCGCTCCGTGTAAACTTAGCATAACTTTCTGACACCAGTTGATTTGAAAGAAAAATATTTTCGCTGGACAACCCCTTTAAATCTTCCCAGTCCCTTCCCATTTTATAGAAAAAATTACAGTAATCTCCAATCCCACAGAAGGCCTGGGGAATAAAGTCGCCCCTTAGGGAACCTGACTAAAATATAACTTATAATTAATAAATTAAAATAAAATATATAGCAGCGTAGATAGAAGAAAGAAAGTTAAAAGCACGATCTAAAGTGCTCCGATATAAACTGTGGATAGCACAGACCGAAAAACGATGCAATGTAGAGTCTATGCACAGCAGAGCACGATGTGAACGCTAGCTAAAACCCTATTAATAGCCCCTTCTACATGTTCTACAACAGCGTCCTCAGGAAGAATTGACTTTTCCCCTATCCACAGGAGGCTGCGGGGGATCCAACCTCTGAACCCCCCGGCGACCTCCATATCGGGCCCCACCGGCTCTGTTATGAATGGAGCCGTGGGTCCAGCATGTGACCCGTGGCTCTATTCATTCCTATGGAGAGATGGAAAGAGCCAAATACGGTGTTCTTCCGGCGTGTATCCAGGTGTGGGTATTACCACTCCTGGCCACCGTGACAAGTTGCCCCCAAAACACCAGAGCCCACCAGCTGCACACAACACCTGCACCAGCACCCCGGGCCACAGCACAATGAGGGTAATAGCCTGAGGAGGTGGAGAAGCACAGCTGGTACCTACTGTTTAGCCGAACTCAAAATATTCGGGTTGGGCAACGTTTTAAAACTGGAACACTCAGCTTTGATTCCCAATGGCTGAAGAGGTTGGTTGCAACCCTAGGGAGTCCTAAAAAAGATGTATGTTTTTCTGGCAGCCCTAAGGTGGCATCCAACTTCTGCAGCTGCCCTGAACCTGAACATTTTGACAGGTTCACTCAACACTACTGGTATCATTTAGGTACTGGATAGCCAGTTGCAGATGGAGGTGTAGCAGAACTGGAGACATTCAGGTAGCTAATATCAAGTTGCAGGTACAAGCTTAACGTGGATGGTCCAATATATGCAAAGGAGGGTCAGCGAGGTACACAAGGGTCAGACAGAGGCAACAGACACAGGTCAAATGCAAAGTAACACGGCAGGAACATACAGTGTCGAACTGGGGTACCTGGGCCCACCAGAGGAAATGACCAACAAAACACAAAAATCACTGAACTCAGGGAGAACAGCGAAAAAATCCAATGGAGTACTCATTTACAAGTCTCCACTGATTACCCCCTACAAAATTTGAATATGCAAAAAAGGGGTCAGTGGAGCCTCAGTTACGAGTCTCAAAACACGGGAATAGCCAGATATCCCTCTCTCCAGAGAAGGAGGGCCATTGCCAAGGGGTGCCTCCTAGTAGGTAGAGCACCAAACCGCCCTGATACTTGGTCCCTCAGGTCCTCACTCTGTTGCAAGCTTTGGGACCTAAATAGGGAAACACCAGGGTGGCCCCTGCAAGTCAAAGTCTAACTCTGTGGTGAGTATAACAACATAAGACAAGGGTTACCAAGGCTAGGCATCCATCCACAGAAAGCAGTTTCGGGGTATTTGCCCCTCGTCAGTGTGGAGTAGGATTCTGGCTACCGGGGGCAATGAAAAATAGACCAACAAAACACAACAATCACTGAACTCAGGGAGAACAGCGAAAAAATCAAATGGAGTACTCATTTACGAGTCTCCACTGATTGCCCCCTACAGAGGAAATGATCCTTGGGGCCCACCAATATAGAACCAGTGAGTCACGACATGCTAACCCAGTCCTTTCCTGGATTCATCTGTATCTGTGACAAATCCCTTGTGAATAACATTTTCAGTTGAACTAAAACTCTCAGAACCCCCTACATTTATACAGCTCTCAGGGTATGCTGGGAGTTGTAGTCTATAAGAGGACAACCCTTTCAATAAATCACTGTGTGCAGTCTCTCCTGGTGGCTGCAATTTGTGGGTGACAACCATCAGCTCTGAAGGTCCAGTAATACATCTGTCTACACTGTACAACAACTCCCAGCATATCCTGAGTGCTGCAGACTGTCAGTAAATGCTGGGAGTTGTAGTGCCTGCAGCTGTTGTAGTTGGGTCCTATACACTGGATGCTTTGTGGCATATAAT
This sequence comes from Dendropsophus ebraccatus, assembly GCF_027789765.1. NCBI lineage: Eukaryota > Metazoa > Chordata > Amphibia > Anura > Hylidae > Dendropsophus > Dendropsophus ebraccatus. Next base: position 102,573,726 of record NC_091457.1, on the reverse strand, counting down.
AATACAGAGATCTGTGGGGGCTCAGTGTAGGGAAGTGACCCCAGAACAGCACTAATATGGTAGGGGTAGATGTTTTTGTTCTATCCCCTATTAGTAATGTTCTGGGGTCACTTCTCTGCACTGAGCCCCCACAGATCTATGTATTCTTATATGCCACAAAGCATCCAGTGTATAGGACCCAACTAGAACAGCTGCAGGCACTACAACTCCCAGCATTTACTGACAGTCTGCAGCCCTGGACCTGGGAGCTCCTAGGCAGTTTAAAAGTCTGTAGTGTCCGCGGGGCTGGTTCAGTACACTACCACAAACCATAAACTGACCCATTGGTACACAGGCTCTGCACACTATAGAAGCGATTACAGTGCAATTACTAATGACTCACAGGTGACGTCTTCTCCGATTCTTGCTCACTTTTTGCTTTCTTCCCCATCTGGTGCAGTCATCATGAAGACTTCTCCGACCACAACTCATCTGCAGAGGGGCAGCTGGGGGTGACTGAGGAAGGGAGGCAGTTAGGTGTGACAGGGGGAGAAACTGGGGGGGGCAGGGGGAGGGGAGAAGATGGGGGGCAAGGGGAGCAACTGGGGGGGCAGGGAGTGTAGCTGGGGAAAAAGGGGCAGGGGGAGCAGCTGGTGTGATGGGGCAGAAGGAGAAGATGGGGCAGGGGAACAGCTGGTGGAGCAGAGGGAGCAGCTGGGGTGATAAGGGGAGCAGCTAGGGGGCAGGGGGAAAAGCTGTGGGGCAGGTGGAGCAGCTTGGGGGCAGGGGCAGCCGCTGGGGGGGCAGCAGCTGGGGGGGCAGAAGCTGGGGGGGGCAGCAGGGGCAGAGGGAGCAGCTGGGGGGCAGGGACAGCAGCTGGGGGGCAGGGGGAGCAGATGGGGGCAGGGGAGAAGCTGAAGGGGCAGGTGGAGCAGCGGGGGCCGGGGGAGCAGACAGGGCAGAGGGAGAGGATGGGGGGCAGGGGGAGCAGGCGGCGGGCAGAGGGAGAAGACGGAGGGCAGGGGGAGAAGGCAGGGGGAGAAGACGGGGGGCAGTGGGAGCAGACGGCGGGCAGAGGGAGAAGACAGTGGGCAGAGGGAGTGCACGGGAGCCCAGGGAGCAGACGGGGTGACAGGGGTAGAGAGGCAGGTTGGGCTGGTCCCCCCTTGCAGATTCTGGGCCTGTGTGAGCTTCCAACACAGGCCGGAAGCTCACAGCTGCAGTCCCGCAGTGCCCAGGTACCGCAGGGCTGTTAGTGTGGGGGGGGGGGCCCACCGGAGGATCCGCCGATCCTCCGGTGGCCCAGTCCGACACTGGGAACACACATCTTTGCTACGACAAAACCACAATATTGCTCATTGCTAGGTAGAAGATGCTGAGCCAGGAGAGGTGGAAGAGGACAGGTTTTTGGTATGCAAACAGCAATTAATAAGACAGCGAGATTGGCCACATGCCCCCTAGAAGAGGAATTAATATGGCAGCAGCCAGGGACAGCACACAAAGCATGGAGGCAAGAGCATGTGGCGGTGAGTGTGAGGGATAGTAATAGCTCTCAATACTTATGTCACTGCAATATTTTTGGTTTTTCTCTTCAATAAACTAACAATGATTTCAGTTTTCATTTTGTCATTATGTAATGTCATTTATGTACACAATTCTCTGATGTCTATTTAGTTTCAGTATATGTTTTACCTCAGATGTTGCGATCTATAGTAATCTGTTGTTTCTTTACAACCTCCTTATTTTGGGGCCTGTGTGCCCTGCCCCTCCCTCCTCCCTGACCCTTCTACGCCTCCCATCATCCTTCTAGTAATTCTTCTTTGATACAGTAGACAGTTGTGCTGAGGTGGATGGAACATAGATCGTTTGGCAGACTCTGACCTAGCAGAACCTGATCATTCACAACCTCCTGGGGAAGGCCATACAAGTGACCACCACTGGGGTAACATTGCACATGTCAGCAATATCCTGCAAGACAAGAGATTAATTCTTTGTGACAGGGGACCCTGGTGTTAGTGTGTCAGTCCAATGCTCAGGCGCATTATAAAGGGTTGTATACAGTAGAAGTCACATTCTGTGGATGCTTAGGGCAAAGTATGTAAAATTAAAGGGGAGGTAACCCTAAATGTAAGATCTTATAATAGTGCAGCTGCGTTATTAGTGCAGCATATCATATCAACTAGTCACATGCAGGTTCCCAGCACATAAAAAGCAATCCTGTTGACATTAAGCCACTTTTACACAGCAGTATTTGGCCCAGTATTATGTATCAGCTTGTAATCAAAATCAGAGGTTGAACCTACACAGAGATAAACTGTAATGGCAAGATCTGTGTCTCTTGAATTGTTAGACTATGTTCACACATAGTATTTACATCAGTCTTTTTTCAACCAAAACCAGGAGTGGGTTGAAAACACAGAAGAATGGAATCTTTCAAGGTTAATTTTGCCCTGTTAGTTCCACTCCTGGATTTGGTTGAAAAAAGACTGACCAAAAGACTGACGAAAATACTCTGTGTGAACATAGCCTTACTTAGCTTACTTTTAGTTACATAACTCATCTGACGGGAAGCCAGGAGAATGAACATTGTGGGACTATACCATTCTGGGGGTTGTGGTTGCGCTGCAAGCGGTTTTTCGGGGGATGGGGGGAAAGGGGTGGCTGTGGGCTGTCTTGGGGGAGGGGGGATGTAATGCTCATGAGTCCAAAAAACTGAAACAGGTAATAGCCTGGGACATCTGTAACATATTTGGAGTTCACCTCATTAACAAAATATAACTCCTTACCTCAGAAAAAAAAACTAAAGCCAGTAGGTCAGTAGTGACAGGTTCTCTTTATTGATGTAACCCCTTCCTTGCTGTGTTCCTGCTGCATTTTGGTCCCTTTTTACTCACACAGCACATTGTAAATCCAGTACATTAATAACCCACGTCCTCACTGACATGCCATGTATAGTGTTGTACTGTAAAACAACCCCCAGCACAGTGGCAGTCTGTTCTAAGTTTTACACTGCATTAAAGGGGTATTCCCCCCAAAATTATTTTTGCATTAATAGGTTGCCCACCCGTAGCTTTCCATCTCTCCAATCTAAAGTTATTACGGATTCTGCACAGTTTTGCCGTTATCTAGATGTAGTCACCCCCACGGAATGCATAGAATCATCAGCAATGAGTCCAACCCGACACGCTCCCTGCTCCCTGCCCCGACTCTCCGAGACGGCATCACGTGTCCTCAATGGGCCGGGTTAGGCTTCTAACCCAGCCAATCACACACTGTTTAACCCCATTCCCGCCCACCCTCCACTGTGTGCTCCCCCTCGCCACGAAGCTCACCTGGCTCACACCCTGTATCCCTTCACCCGGAGCGTACCCACACTCTGTGCTAAAAAAAAAAACTCCCCCCCTGCAGCTCACCCGGTGGCCGTACCTGCGAGTGCAGTCCCGTCCCCAGCCGCCTGCCTCCACCGTGTAATGTAGGCAGCTTCATGCTCCACTACCCTGCGCCTGTCATCCCTATAGAGCCGGCTTCAGTGCGGGCTCCCCGCATCACACTGTGCCCCCCCACCCCCACCCCCTTGCTAACACCCGGTAGACGCCCGCGCCCCCCTCCGCAGCTCACCCGGTGGCTGCTCCTGTCAGTGCAGTCCCGTCCCCGGCCTCCTGTCCTCACCATGTAATGTACACAGGCAGCTGCATCACACTGTGCCGCCGCCAATCCCCCCGCCCCCCCCCCCGCATCACACTGTGCCGCCGCCAACCCCCCCCATCACACTGTGCTGCCACCAACCCCCCCCCCCCCCCCCGCATCACACTGTGCCGCCGCCAATCCCCCCGCCCCCCCGCATCACACTGTGCCGCCGGCAATTCCCCCCTCCCCCCCCGCATCACACTGTAATGCCGCCAACCCCCCCGCCCCCCCGCATCACACTCTGCCGCCGCCGCCAATCCCCCCCCCCGCATCACACTGCCGCCCGCGGACCACCGACCCCCCCCTCCCTTCATCACCTTCTCAGCTCTGCTACACGGTCATCACCTTCTCAGCTCTGCTACACGGTCATCACCTTCTCAGCTCTGCTACACGGTCATCACCTTCTCAGCTCTGCTATACCGTCATCACCTTCTCAGCTCCGCTACAGTCATCACCTTTCCAGCTCCGCTACAACCTCATCACCTTCTCAGCTCTGCTACATCATGGACCAATCAGGCAGAAGCATTGCATGATGGGAAATGTAGTTTCCTATCTTGATTATAGACCATCTTTTAGAAAAACTTGTAAATCAGGAACAGCAGCAGCTAGAAAGACGGGGGACGGCTCAAAATACTCAGGGGGACTTGGTGAGTAAGACCAGCTAGGTTTGGGGGCATTTAATTTTTTTAGCTCTTGGGGGGAATACCCCTTTAAGCAGTGTCTATGGATGTGCAGGTTGGGGGAAGTGTCATAGCAGATGCCACCTAGTGGTGCTGTCCTGTAATTGGCCAGAAAAGGGAAAGGAAGTCCAGGTGTGAGTACTGCGTGAGTCAAGCTCTGAACCCACTCCCTAACTGAAGAGAATAAAAACAGCTGTATAAGAACAGCAGTGAGATTTTTACAATTGTATTGAAAGTACCTGTAGATTTTAAGGATCAGTACATAATAAGTAAAACAACATATTGAATATTTTGGTCTTTTCCATGTCCAAGTTTATTTAGTTTAATATCTTTTACAGTCAGATGGTTTTCTCCTAATATCAGTTGTTTGTTTGGTTTCAAGGTTTGGATTTACCATCAGTAATATATGGAGCTCTGACTTTTTATTGAAACCTCTCTGAGGCGGGTTTCACACTGCCTTAAATTTTAGCAAAAGCGCAAAAAAAAAAAAATATATCATGGGTTTTTTTATGCAAAAAAAACAGCAGACAGATGTTAACTGGAAGTTAAAGGAAATTTATGAAATGCCATACTTTACTTTGTGCAGCGTTTTTCTCTCCCCTCTGGTGTTTTTGAGGCTCTTTGTCAGTTTTTCCAAAATGTAGCATGCTGAGGGTGTGGTGTTTTTTTCCCGCTATCTGTGGCATTTCTCTCCCATACAGTTCAATGGAATTCCTTCAGTTTGTTTAAAAAAAGCCTGTCCCTTTGTGTACATTGTTTACTAGTGGTGTTTTTTGGGGCCCAATTAAGCTTTATTTCCTGGTGTGTGGCAGCATTCTGGAATCAGCTGCTGAAGCGAGACATTGCTGCAGTCGTTAATTGGCTGAGAAGAGACTCCTCCAGTTTCTGCTCAGCCAATCAGCGGCTGCAGCGGTGTCCTACCTCAGCCGCTTATTGGCTCAGCAGACATTGCAGGAGCCAGGGTTTGGTGCCAGGTCTAATGAGGAAGGAAGACATTGGGTGGTGAGTATGAAAGCATCTGAATGCTGTTGGACTATGTTCACACCCCCTCCCCCACCCCCAAACACACACACACTCTGAGTCCATCCCAGGAAGGGGGTCATGCTAACTCAAAAATCACACTTTAATTAAAAAAAAAAACTAAAGTTGCACAAAAGTTGAGTGTGAAGTCACCCTAACATTCTCAGGGCCCAGGGGACTTCTACATTATCTGATCCCATTGTTTTCATAATCCATCCTTTGCAGTTTTTGTCATGGAGTCTGTTTCCTCAGGTTTGTGAACAGAATATTCTGTCCTAATCTTTGCACCGGTAATATCTAAATAATCCCTGTCTGCTCTGCAGTAATCTCGCTTCTTCTTCACTCACATAATGTGCTAATCCCAGAACAGTACACAGCAGATGCAGAGGCCCCAGAAACTGTGTGACTGGAAGAATTGACAGGTGGTGATGACAGACATTCCTTTTTAGTCTACACAGCGACAAGGACTTCAGACTTGTCAGCTGTCCTGCGTTGTCCCAGGTTTTTAGAGGAGCAGTCAGTGACTGCTCTGCTATACTAAGTCTGAGGGACTGCCACCTGAGAGTAAACAGCTGAGAATTCCGCAACAGAGTTTCAGTCAAAATTACTCAAATTAAGAAATTCTGTCTCTTTTTCCCTTCTTTTTGGGGACGAGATGCGTAACTATCTCTGCAGCCTAACTTTTAGGGTGGTGTCCCTGTGATGTTGTGACGGAGGATCAGCCGGTCACTTGCTAGATGGTAGTGTGAGACGCCAGTCCGGTGGTGGTTGGCCAAGATACAGCCGGACCTTAAGATGTTACTTTGTGACGCCAGTGCCATTGGGGCACACATATGGTGGCACACCTGCTTATTTTAGAAGGCCAGTTGTACCCTTTTCCCATGTGGACAGTGTCCTGCCACCCACAGAAAGGGGAAATGTCCCAAGGCTGTAGTGTATACTGTGTCGAGGAGGGTTGAGGAATCACAGAGGCTCTTTATCATAAATAAGCTTGGTTTTACTTGAAATAACGTTACATGCAGGAGAGAAGTTCGGGTACCGCAGGGCTGTTAGTGTGTGGGGGGCCTCTTCCACCTCTCCTGGCTCAGCATCTTCTAGCAATGAGCAATATTGTGGTTTTGCCGTAGCAAAGATGTGTGTTCCCAGTGTCGGACTGGGCCACCGGAGGATCGGCGGATCCTCCGGTGGCCCAGTCCGACACTGGGAACACACATCTTTGCTACGGCAAAACCACAATATTGCTCATTGCTAGAAGATGCTGAGCCAGGAGAGGTGGAAGAGGACAGGTTTTTGGTATGCAAACAGCAATAAATAAGACAGCGAGATTGGCCACATGCCCCCTAGAAGAGGAATTAAAATGGCAGCAGCCAGGGACAGCACACAAAGCATGGAGGCAAGAGCATGTGGCGGTGAGTGTGAGGGATAGTAATAGCTCTCAATACTTATGTCACTGCAATATTTTTGTTTTTTCTCTTCAATAAACTAACAATGATTTCAGTTTTCATTTTGTCATTATGTAATGTCATTTATGTACACAATTCTCTGATGTCTATTTAGTTTTACTTGAAAGGTACTTGTGTGCAGCAAGTTATACAGCTTTACTTTAGCAAGATAAGTTACACTTGATAATTCCCTTGATAAAGCACTTTATAAGACACTTGACAGTACAATAACCAGATCTGCAACAGGAATAGGGTGAGGAGTACAGTCGTGCTGATTGAGTAGCGAGTTAAGAGATACAAGAGAGGAGGATGTCGTGAGAGTGTCAACCCAAGTAGTACTGTGCTCTGCCGGGATGTTGGAGGATGAGGTAGAATAATACTTAGAAGAAGAAGAGAACACTTGTGTCCATGTATTGACTTGTTAGTCTTCACACGACCTTATGCCCACTAGATTTGGGGGACCCATCCTAGAGGGTGACACAAGGCCCAAACCTTGTTACCTGGGATGAGCAAAATGCTGAGGGTTCCCTCCTGACAGTTGCGCTGCAAGATAGAGTTCCTAGGCTTATCGCAACTTTGCTCTATCTGGATCAGTTCCTAGCTTACTGCTGTCTATGGATACTGTCCTGGTCTGTGACTCTCCTAGTTCACATGGGTTGAGTTTGTCTCTGACTTGTTAGTGTTGGGCAGCGTCACTCAGAAGAAAACTGTTAGCTGTGTCCTTTCCTGCCCTGCTTCCTACCCACACGGGGTCTTGACTAAGACTGAACTTGAGTAGTTTTCTAGGAAAGGAAACTCCAGGAATGTTCATACAGAAAGGAAAAAATTAATAGGGTAATACTAGCTGAAGCGTGACTGCTTCTTTAAGGGCACATGGAACAGTATGACAAATCCAGTATAGGTGAAAAGGGAAATTAAAGTGATATATTGAACACTTGACATAAATTGACAGTTTCCTTTTTGGGTCATTGTTATGTTTTGGGTAACAGCTCTTTAAGAGTATTGTATTAATAATAATTTCCTGTGGGGTATAAAGAAGCAGCAGAAGAAATCCCACTATAGAGCAGGTGTCAAACTTTCCATCTCTCATCTGTGTGCAGCAGAGGAGTGAGTCACTGGCTTCTCGTCACGCTGCTAGATGGAACGACGATCAGACACATACGGAGCACAATTAACACACTAATTGATGTTACATGGGGATATCACTGACTAATCATGCTGTTAGAGGGGGCCTGTTGTGGGGTTATATATCATGACAGGATGAAGCCGGGATTTTAGGTTAGATCACGGGGGTTGGTTGTGTTGTTCATATCATTATTGGGAATATCTGTTTATTGTTATTATTGTTGTTGTTGAGGAAACCCCCTAATAGTTCTCTTGTACAGGGAGCTGTCTGTCTGATCTATAGATCTGTTTATTCTTAGCTTTCTGGTTCACAAAACTGACACATCATTGGAGCCCTGTAATGGCTAATATTAATAGTTGCTATCCAGGAAAAACTAAAATGGTCAAGAAGAGATCCCTAAGACTTATTATGGGGGGGTAAGCTGTTTAAGCCTTTGCAGTTATACACAGGAAATCATTGCAACCACTCTAAACATATTGCTGTATTGTGGTGAAGTATATGCTGGTTTACGTAAGCTCTGCCAATGGTGTTAGTTGTCAAGTCGCCAGTGCTAGTCCAGCACACAGGTGTGATGTTGATAGCTGCTTGTTTTGTTTGGCTAGCTGTATTCCCCAAAATGGTTGAAACCTTTCGGGTTGTTGTGGGTCCCTTCGGCTCTTGTCAAGGCAACCTGGAGTGGCAACTGACCCAATGGTATTGTCGGTACCACCACCCACAGAAGGGGGAAAAATAACCCAAGGTATGCGGTGGTGTGTGTATAGGTGCAGGTATGAGTAGAGATAGACAGAGTCCTGTGTGTTTATTTAAAAAATATAAAAATTTACTGTAAGGCTTTGCAGTATGACCGTAAACCTTTTTATTTTTTTTTTTTTTAATTTAAAGTTTTTATTTTCAAAGACAAGAAAAGAAAGTATACAATACAAATGGGAACTCGGGACGGCAAGTCCCTCTGGGGGAAAGGGGTAAATACAAGGAATGATGTAAATGCACAGAATGCAATCGTAATCGTGAACTGTAACAAAGAACAGTAGGAATGTCAACATCCGTAACATGACTAGAAAAAAACGGGATCAGTATTCCGGTTGATCTCAGCATAAGTCATTACAAAAACAATGTACTATCATATACAAGCTGTACTGCAGAGATAGGGGAGACAGAAGCAAGAAGACGACAAACAAAACACACCGGACAGGAGGGGACAAGACAACAAGAGAATCATAAAAGAGAGGCTGTCCCTGGCGGCAAAAGAAGGGGGGGCAACTAGGGACAGAAGGACGGTTTCAGGCCGTGGCGGTTCTATAAGAATCAGAATCTAGGAATAGGAGCCATTGGCCCCAAGTGGCCGTGTACCTCTTCACTGCTGCCGGGGACCGTAAACCTTTTACAGGCAATAGAAATCTTTGACACACAAACTTGAGTGCTAGACTTGGTAAGAAGTAGAGAGTAGAGGAGAGGAGTTTGCCTTGTAATCTGCCAGAACCTTGGTAGATATCTTTAGTAGTACTCATACAAAATTTTAGACTATATCTGACCACCTTCTGCTGCCCCCTGGTATTGTAGAACCTGTCCCAGTAAGGTAGTATAAGCCCCAGCCTTGGTTATCTAGGTGTAGCTAGGTGTCCGAGCTGTCCCAGTAACCTGCACTGCACAGTAGGATACATAGATCTTTACTTTACAGTAGCTTTGTCCTACTAAGATCAGCTCCTATCTCTTTAGGAGTTTGTCTTGGACTTTCTTGGCGTGTTTCTAGCATGGGCTAGGGTGTTCCTTGATGGCTACTCTCCCTTAATAGAGCTTATCACTGCACACTGAAAGAAGTGTTGATCTCTTGCTGCATCTGCTCACTCTGTCAGCTAGACTCAACTGCTTCAAGTGTCCCTGACAGGGGACCGGGACTAAGCCAGGCCCTGGCTTAGCTTCTGCAGGAACGATTTGCTTTGTGCCCTCTCTCACTGAGAATCTGACTAGAACTGAACTGCACTTCCTCCAACAGTAACTCCTCCTACAGGAGCCTTTGTGTGCCTGCCTGTGAGTGGTGGGGCAGGAGAAAGAATAAAGAGGATAGGATAGTAGAAAAGAACACCTCCTAGTGGTTAGCACATAACATACGGTATAAGGTATAAAAGACATTAATCCTTTGCGTCCTTCAGCTGTTCATAGAAATTAATAGTTAGTTAAATGGAGAAGTATACTTACCTGCATTCTGTAATATACTCTTGTTTTTGTTCTTGCACCGTTCCTCCGCTTGCCACGCCGTTTCTTCCTCTCAGATAATGAAATCAGCTTCTTTCCAGATCCACTCCGACACGCTCCTCTTCTTTTCCTCCCTCCAGCCGAGATGGGTTCACGTGATCCATGGGCAGATCAGCTAACCAATGAGAGCTAGCTCGGCCCATAGGAAGCATCAGAATGACCATCTGACATCTGTAATGCTGTTTAACAGCATCTCATCTCTGCTCTATCCCATTGAGCTTTACACCCCTTTCCCAGCCCCCCCCCCAGACTGTGCTTCCCCCTACCCCCCCCCCCCCCCCCCCCCCCCGCGCACTCACCCGCAGCACCCCAGCACTCTGAATCCCCGCCCCCTCACCGCCGCACTCACCCAAGACACCCCTCCCGGCGCTGACTGGCACTGCACTGTGTCCCCGTCCCCGACACCAGCAACCCCCCCCCCCCCCGCATGCTTTCCTGCATCCCCCGGCACTCCCCGGGAGCTCACCGGAACTGCACTGTGGCCCCGGAACACCTCCCTAGTTTTGGGGGCATTTTATTAGCTCTTGAGGGGAATACCCCTTTAACCTGAGAACGTTTTGACAGGTGCATAAGAGAAGAGAAAAACACCAGTGGTGGGACACCACAGTATTACAAGGGACTGGCCAGAAGAGCTTGACAGAAGGACAATGTCATCTCTTAACACCACAGGAGCCTGTAGGATTTACAAATTGATTTTCTTTACGGCCTTGCAAACAGAGCAAAAGAGGCGGAAACGGAAATTACGAGCGGATTCCGTTAAAAGAATTGACACAATTCAAAAGAATCCCCACAATTCTTTGAGTGGAGAGAGGAGGCGCTTGAAAAATCCCATTGAAGCAACCACAGACACATTTTGGTTTAATCTTATATCCACAAGTCATGGCTGACTTGCAGATCTCTAATAACCTGAACTGACACCATTGGTTACTATCTGGGCTATGGATTCGTGGTGGAGTCTGAGCTAGTTTTGTTTGGAGTTGGGAGAAATGTGCCGACTCCGACTGCAGCTAGAAAAATTAAACTATTGAATTTTCATATGAATCCTATAAATGTTACTTATTAATATATTTTATGTTCTATCAATCTAAAGGCCCTATTCAACGGAACGATTATCGTCGATAATCGTCCAGTTGAATAGAAGGCAACAATCAGCCGACATTGTTCATGTCGGCTGATCGTTGCGTCGTTTTGAAAGACAAACGAATCATACAGCAATGATCTGCTGCCGTCGCTCCGTGGAATAGGAGCGGCAACAGCAGACCGCTGCTGTATGCTATGGGCTGCCCGGACGATCTAGCGATCACCCGGGCAGCTCCCCCGAGCTTCCCCGGGGCCTTTTCCGCACTCATCCACTTACTGCTGCCTCTAAACTTCAGCCACTGCTGAGTGGAATGGCAAGATAGCTGAGCAATGTACAAGCAAACAGATTGGGCAAACCAAAAATGTAACACAGGAATGTCGGTACCTTAGTCTAATGTAGCAAAGCATATTAACTCTAGTGGAACAGTCGGTGTACATTCCACTCATGGCCTGCGGTAGTGAGCGGGGCTTCCCTTTGAGCTGGACCTAACTACCATATGGAGGCAGTAAGCGCCTAACTGCTGTAATGGATCAATGCACAGAGGGGGTCTAATTACTGTGGTCTAATTACTGTCCAGGAGCACAGCGGGGCCTACCTATTATATGGAGGCATAGAGAGGGCCTAGATACTATATAGGGGCTGCAGACAGAGGATTATCTACTATATGGGGGCACAGAGATGCCTAACTAGTATATAGAGGCACAGAGGAGCCTTACTACTATATCAGGGTGCAGATGGTCCTAGACTCTATGTAGAGGCACAAAGGGGTCTAACTACTGTATGAGGAACAGTGGGGTCTAACTACTATATGATGTACAAAGGGGTCTAACTACTTTATGGATGCACAGAGAAGCACCGCTTGCAACTACTGTTTGCAAGTAAAGGGAACTAACTACTGTATGGCTGACTACTAGCTATTATGTGGCTGCACAGAATGGGGGGGCAACTACTGTATGAGAGCATAGAGAGGAATATCTACTATATGGAGGCACAGAGGGGCCTCATTACTATATTGGGGCTGCACAGTTGTCTAACTACTATATGGGGGCACAGAGAGGGCTAAACACTAGGGGCACTGAGGGGACCTATCCAGTACAGGGAGGTGCAGATGGGGGCTTTTCTACTATATGATGGCACAGAGGAGGACTATCTATTATATTATATGGCACAGGGAGGCACAAAGTAGGCATTGTTACTGTGTGGAACAATGTAGATGGGGAGTTTGCACAAAACTGATGAATGATAATGGGTCTGGAGCGAAGAGACTAAAATGTTTGTCTGGCAGATACTGTATAGATAAATATTTACCAGGATAAGTCTTTCTAATGGCCGAGCTAGATGGAGAAGAAAAGAAAAAAGGAACAACTCCAATGGGAGAAGACACCCCTGTGAGTCACTGGATGTAACTGCACTGTAATCACATATATGTTGTTCAGAGGGGTAGGGGGTACTGGCCTTTGAACAGTGGTAGTTATATAGTAATAGTATGGTGGTATTAGTCACTATGTGATGGTAGTGGTCATGTTGTGGTGGTAATATTTTTTCTCATACTGGTATTATTGGTAGTATTGGTTTACTGGGTCTGGTCAGTAACATTGTGACGGTATGGTGATATAGTTGGCATGATGTTTTTGTTCTATCCTCTAATAATGCTGTTCTGGGGTCAATTCACACACGATCCTTCACAGAGCTATGGATTCTGATCTTCACCTCATACACCTTAGATTGACAGCCGAATCCACTGCGAGCGGCAGGTTTGGCCATCTAAAGTCTAAGGTGTATAGGGTCCTTTAGTCTTTAGCGGCGGCAGCTACCAGGGAACGAGGAGCAAGTTAGCGCTGATCTGACAAGTCGGCGCTTGCCACTCAATTTCAACATTGTGTGAGCATAGCCTTTCTGTGTTTTCAATCCACTCCTGGTTTTGGTTGCAATATGAGGACCACAATACTGACTAAAATATACTGTGTGTGAACCCAGCCTTATGGTGCATTTACACAGGCAGATTTATCTGACAGATTTTGGAAGCCAAAGTCAGGGATGGATTTGAAAAGAGGAGAAATCTCAAAAAGATTACCTGACAGATTACCTGGGAGATTGCTTTTTCAGTACAGAAGGAAACTCTTTTAGTACATAAAACCTATTACAGAGTTTCTTAAAATCGCTTGTACTGTTGATATTTAATGTTTTCAGAAAAATGACCCTGAAATGACAGTTACGCTTTAAAGCCAAAGCCAGAAACAGACTGTAAACAGAGATTAGGTTATAAAGGAAAGCCTGAGATTTCTCCTCTTTTCAAATCCATTCCTGGCTTTGGCTTCAAATCTTTGTCAGATAATCTGTCAGATAATCTTTCTGCGTAAATGGACCTTAAAACACTAGATGTGAACCCAGCCCAATCAATGTGATAAAACACACCTTTAGATGCTTGTGCTGCTGATCTTCCCTCTGCCTTCACTTAAATGAAAATTGACCAAATGATGGAGAAAAATAATCATATTCAGTATTTGATTAGCAGAACCTATCTCCTTGAGGGGAGAGTTCTGGCTGTGAGAGAAGCAATCACCATCCCTCCTATATAATTCATATATGAAGAGGTCTGCAGGCAGATAAGGTGTACGGCTTATCGTAACAACTGGTGACATCTAATCAATGTAATAAGGAATTAATGGAACGGGGGAAGAGTGAGCAGGACTTATAGATGTTCACCTGCAGCAACTCATGTATGGAGGATCAAGGAGGAGGTAAGAAATTCTGCAGCAGGCAGGTACTGGAAACATTTTGTCACTGTCTCATAGGCTCCTACTGCATTAACAGATTGCTCCAGTCATGCTCTGGAAGCACAGACACAGTGAAGACGAGAACAAAGCAATTTAAGAGTCCATTTACACAGAAAGATTATCTGAAATTATCTGCCAAAGATTTGAAGCCAAAGCCAGGAATGGATTTGAAAAGAGGAGAAATCTCAGGCTTTCCTTAATCTGTTACACTCTGTGTAAATGGACCCTGAAGGCCCTATTCCACGGAACGATTATCATCCGTGTTCGGCCGATATCGGCCGCAACGGACAATAATCGTTCCGTGGAATAGAGTGCAACGATCAGCCGACATCGTTCATGTCGGCTGATCGTTGCAGTCGCTTGTTTTTCAACATGTTGAAAAACAAGCGACTGATACAGCAACGATCTGCTGCCGTAGCTCCATTGAATAGGAGCATCGGCAGCAAACGCTACTGTATCCTATGGGCTGCCCGGAGGATCAGCGATCACCCGGGCAGCCCCTCCGCCCCTCCCTGCCGCACTCACCCGCTTGCTGCAGCCGCATCGAATAGCGGCGGCAGCGAGCGGGGAACGAGGAGAAAACGAGTGCTGAGAACGACCCGTGAAATAGGGCCTTAAGAGGTGGTCATATACACAAGGTCGTATTTACAGCTGCTCTATGCACTCACACTGAATAAATCCCATGATTCCACAAGCGACCACATTTTTTGCAATGGAATTTATGTACGCAGCAAAAATTGCATTGCAGTTACATGCAGATTTTGTTGCAGATTCACTGTGGATCCCTATACACAGAAAGTAGTGAAATCAAATCCACAACATTATGATCCCGTTCTGACCCATGTGGATTCAACCAAAGGGTGAAATTGATTTTTTTTGTATAGCCCACAGCATAGAAGTAGCATATAAAACAGAAGTGTGTGTGTTTCTTTCTTTTTATTATTCTTCAAGTACTGCTGCCCTAGGCACAGGATCAGGAGTGCCTAATAGTGAATACAGCCCTGCATACGCCTTAGAGACCCTATGCATCCTGCCACAAGACAGGATAGTATAAATGGCATGTGACATTTGTGTGATGTGCCCCCGGATGGTGTTATAGCGGTGGGACGGCCGGTCACTTGCTAGATGGAAGTGTGACGCCACTTCTTATGGTGGATAGGGTTTTGTCACGTGACACCAGTGCCTGGTAGGCACACAGGTGTTATGGCACGCCTACTTTTAAGGTGTAAGGCCGGTTGTACCCTTTTCCCCTGTGGTCGGTGTCCTGTTGGGTTGCTGCTTGGTCCTTTGGGATAGTGTAGTCATGAATGATATAGTAACAGGTGACCAGAGCGGTGTAGTGACCCTCCCTAATAGTAGTAGGACCCGCCACCCACAGAAAGGGGATATGTCCCAAGGTTGCGGTGCAAATGCTGTGCAGGTGGTAGTGAATAATCACAGACACCGTAGGTAGCGTTGACTTGTTTTACTATTGGCAAATGTGCAACAGGTAATACAGGGGTGCTTGGATATACACTTGACAAAGTTCCTATAAATATTGAGACGTAAAACCACCAGATCTGTCTGATAAGTGCTAAGTAGGATGTAGTATTGTTGAGAGAGTTGTACTGAGGTAGCGTAGTAGAAAGGAGGGTGCCTTGAGAGTCTCAACCCATGTAGTAATGTGCTCTGCTCTGGATGTTGGAGTATATAGAAGAATACTTGTAGAAGAAGAAGAAGAAGACAACCTGTGCCCATGTATTGATCTTTCTATAGTCTTCACACCACCTTATGCCCACTAGCTTTGTCTGAACCGTACTAATGGGTGACACAGGTCCCAGACCTTGTTACCTAGGATGAGAAGAGTGTTGAGGGTTCCCTGGCTGACACTTGAGCTGCGAGATGGAGTTCATAAACTTTCAAGTAACTCTGCTCCACCCGGATCAGTTCCTAGCTCTTTGGCTTTGTGATAGATACTGTCCTGCACTGTTGTAACTCCTAATCCTAGGTGTGGGTTGAGATAACCTGTTGGCTAGTCCTTTCCTGAAGGGTTTAGCACTGCATCATTCAGGGTATAGGCACTTAAAGAAAAAAGAGGGCTCTGTTCTGCATCCTACCCATGCGGGGTACTGGCTAAGACTACAACTTTTCTGGGGGGACCTGGCAGAGGGCCAGGGCCCAGGTAGAACCACTGTGGTGAGCTATCTGGTCTGTGTCCTTTGTCCACAGAAGCTCAGTTAAGACTCCTCCTTCTCCCAAGGGACTAACTTCTTATCCAGCGTGGGAGGTGCGCTGTGGTTGGGTGGAAAGAGTGCAACAGAAGAGCAGAAAGGGAAGAGGTGATAGGACAAAAGAATGTAAAGATCCTACTGGTTCACAGAATCTGGTACACACAAACACAATAGCCCTTTGAGACACTTCAGCTGTGCAGCTTCCTCACATCAACATATAGTACATCTAGTGGTCATCTTTAAATACTACTCTGGCTGCAATAAGACCACAAAAAAGTACAGACTTTTGCCAAGGGTGTGAACAGCAGTAACACCCCTAGTGGGACACCACATTTGGAGGTCTGGTACAGATTTTGCATTAGAGCACAGAAGCATCACACTAAGATGTAGTTAGCATTGATTATGCAACGTGATGCTTTTTAAGATGACAACAAACTATCTACAATTCATGCACTTATGGAGAAGGGTCTGTATTTGTCCTGGAAGGTGTGCAAACATACATGCACAGTGACATCTCCATGTGGGTGATGATCATTGGTCACTGATGACTTATCCTGTTGCTCCCATTTGATCCATGGCCCATGATGTGGGGGCTGCTGTGATACGCAATCACAAAGGTATCCCACAGTTTACAGAGTCAGTAGAAATATATAAACTCTTGCGCTTCCGCAGCGACCGCTCTCTTCACCTCATCCTCTCATGAACATCTTTGGTGCTCGATTTGGGCATTCTGTGCCCGTGGGATGCTGCTGGCAGATTGCCTGGAGCACAACTTGCCATCCTGCTCCACAGTGCCAGGGACCCTGGCAGCTGAACCCAGCAATATAGCTCTAATCATCTGGCATCTGTGCTTCTAATAGGGAGCATGTTAACTCATTAATTATAGGTCCCTTGCAAATACCTTGCCCCCAAAGTCCTCCTTATCTACCCTAGAATTAACACATGACAATTTTGGGAAGAACATGGCAACTAATACAGTAGTGACAGTAAAAGGTCAGTAACCCTTACACTCTAGAGCTTATAACATTACACAAGTGCTGTAAGATGAGTAGCTGATATCAGACACACATATGGATTTAAATGTTCTTAGCACTAGAGATATGCAACATAAAGTAGTGATCATAACGGCCAACGTATGAGGGATCAATATGTTGTATTTATTTGTCCTATAGTCAGCCATCCCAGCCAGAAATGTCTGATTACAGGAAAGAATACATTGTATGTACAAGTTGATCTGCATTAATAAAAAGGACCATTTAGACAGCACAATTGTTGGTAGTGAATGGCCACCTGAATGTTCAGTGGATCATTTGTGCAGCCATTCACTTTGATTATTGTTGACAGCAAATCCCCTATTTACACAAGTAGAGATGAGCAAATTTATGTTACAAACGACGCCAGCTGCCTTTGACCTCCATGCCGCTCCACCTTTGATCTTCATGCCGCTCCCAGTTTCCCATCACCGGATCCAGCTTTTCCAGGCACCCAGGGTGGAGCAGCATGGAGCAGCATGGAGATCAAAGGCAGTAGGCAGGGGCGTAGCTAATGTCTCTTGGGCCCTGGTGCAAGAGGTCAACTTGGGGCCCCCCCCTTCCTCGACCAAGCAATGCTATTGATATATCTCAAGACCGATATTACCAATAATACCAATATATAGGAAATATTATCACCATACTGTTACTAACCAAATCCTGTATACTGAGACCAATATTGCCAAAAATACCATTACACAAGGGGCAAATATTACCATCACCACCATATTGTTATCCAGTATACTAAATCCAATAAAACACTGTACCAGATTACAAGTAACAAATATTACCACCACATACTGACTAACACCACCGCTGCTACTAAATAATCCACTGTACACAGCTCACTATCACCGCATCCAGTCATATAGAGGAAGCCCCAGCTCTACACAGGCTCTGTACACCATATACATTACACTGCAGTTATATCCAGATGACTCACATGGGACGTCTTCTCTGATCGGAGTTCTTCCCTTTTTATCTTCTCCTGTCCTGGGCCGTTATGAGAACTTCTCTGAGCCACAAATCCACAGAATCTGCCAGACAGACATATTAGGCTCCTCACACTGACACCATCCTCATCTCTATACACACTGCACATCTGTATTGGCCCCTGTACGCCCTCATTTAGTGGGTAGCCCTGACACTATGTGATCCCACTATAGTACATGCATTCCTCTGTGTGGTCCACTATAGTACATGCCCTATTGTATAGGCCCCCCCCTCCCCGTAGTCCCCCTTTTAGATGGCCCCCAATGTTTCCCCTTATAGATGTCCCCATGTTGTCCCCATTATAGATGAACCCCTGTGTTGTCCCCCTTATGTTGCCCCCCATGTTATCCCCCTTATGTTGTCCCCCTTATGTTTTCCCCGATGTTAGCCCCCTTATGTTGTCCCCCATGTTAGCCTCCTTATGTTGTCCCCCATGTTATCCCCCTTATGTTGGCCCCCTTTTGCTGCCCCTCCCCATGTTAGCCCCCTTTTGCTGCCCCTCCCCCATGTTAGCCCCCTTATGTTGTCCCCCATGTTAGCCCCCTTTTGCTGCCCCCCCAATGTTAGCCCCCTTTTGCTGTCCCCCCATGTTAGCCCCCTTTTGCTGCCCCCCCATGTAAGCCCCCTTTGCTGCCCCCCATGTTAGCCCCCTTTTGCTGCCCCCCCATGTTAGCCCCCTTTTGCTGTCCCCCCATGTTAGCCCCCGTTTGCTGCCCCCCCATGTTAGCCCCCTTTGCTGCCCCCCATGTTAGCCCCCTTTTGCTGGCCCCCCATGTTAGCCCACTCTTGCTGCCCCCCCCCATGTTAGCCCCCTCTTGCTGCCTCCCCCCATGTTAGCCCCCTTTTGCTGCACCCCCCCATTGTTAGCCCCCTTTTGCTGCCTCCCCCCTATGTTATCCCCCTTTTGCTGCCTCCCCCCCATGTTAGCCCCATTTTACTGCCCCCCCTTGTTAGCCCCCTTTTGCTGCCTCCCCCCCATGTTAGCTCCCTTTTGCTGCACCCCCCCCCCATTGTTAGCCCCCTTTTGCTGCCTCCCCCCATGTTAGCCCCCTTTTGCTGCCTCCCCCCCATGTTAGCTCCCTTTTGCTGCCCCCCCATTGTTAGCCCCCCTTTGCTGCCTCCCCCCCATGTTAGCCCCATTTGCTGCCCCCCCCCCCAATGTTACCCCCCTAATTTTGCAAAGCAGATAAGAAAAAAAAAACAGCACACAACTCACTCCCCCGCCGTGGATCTTCTCTTCTGCAGTCCGGTCCCCGGCTGACATGCTGCTCCCCGACTCTGTCCTGGAAGCATACACTGAGCTCTGTGTGCGCCGGAGACATTACTTCCGGTACAGCAGGCGCTTGTTATAGACAAAAATATATAAAGGAGGTATGCGATCCCTAGAGATACAGTGCGTGTGATAGCGGTGTCCCCACTCATGTATATCAAACAGGAAAAACTATATCAAAGACTCATAAGACTTATACTAGATAATGTAGACTTGACACTAGATAATGTAGTGCAATACACATTTTATTGGATAAACAAAAAACAGCAGTGCTTCATATATACAGTGAAAAAGATTTCTTTAGAAGGCAAAAATAGCATCCATATTGGGTAGCAGATAAGCGGTACATAGATCGGTAGGTGGGTGGGTGTTCACGGTAAGAGTGGCTATTTCACCCTACCTTACTCTAGGAGACCGCTGGGACTTAAGTAACCTTAGTGCCCAGCGGAAAATGTCCCTATTCTTTGATAGATGAAAATACTTCGTTTAGGGGTGATGAGGTCGTCACCTCCTGTCGTTTGGTATCAGTCTTATGTCTGTATGATATATGTCAATACAGGGCTGTGCAGTATAAGTTCAAAACAACAAAAGTTATGATAGACACTGAGATCTAGAACAGCAGTTTTAGTTATTCCACAGGTCATCCGACGCGTTTCCCCCTTGGGTAGGGATATTTGGGTTCATCAGGGATGTTTAGTATGTGGATGGTCAGCCATATAATAGATCTGGTGAAGGTAAGTACAGACAGTGTATCAGTACCATGTTATATTGGCGTGAATGGATGGCTAAGGAAATAGTAAGAAAAGGTATGTGCACACTGAGGAAAAGGTGAGGAATTCAACTTGAAATTCAGCTTGAAATTCCTCCCGTAAAATATGTACAGAGCAAAGTCCCATTGTGTTCAATGGGTTTTCTGCTCTGTTGTTCACACTGCAGAGTTTCCGAGCAGAATTTTCTGCGGTAGATCTGCTAGAGGAATCCTATAGAAGTCAATGGGGGGCTTAAATTCTGCTTGAATTCTGCCTAAAAACTTTCAGCTACAATTCCTCGAGAATTGCTCAGTGTGCACATAGCCTTACAGAGAAACTGCACTAATAAGATTTCAGCCTCTAGATGTAAGCACTGCTCTTATATACTGCCAGCAAGCAGAGATCTTGAAAATGAAACAAAGTTTATTTAGAAAGTTACAAAATGTTTTATTCTAGTTTTAATTCTATAATCCCCAGGTAATAATGTACATATGTGTAAACAGGCAAGTATAATTCTCTGTAAATTACAGCAGATTAGACAGATTGATAGAGTAAAACTAAGTAATTTACTTACAGAGAATGTTTCTGTTCAGTTGCATTGTATGACCGGAAATAAAGCAAATGATAAATTACAGCATTGTCCCAGTGCTGGCGCACCCTGATCCTACCACCTCCATGTTCCATCTCCTCAGATCTTGGCCATTGAGCTGATCACAGATGGTTTTAGTCAGGCGATAAATGGATTCTTTGGCTGATATGATTACACTTTGGAGCAGTTATATTCTGTCTATTTGTAATGGCTCTAATCTTGTAAGTGGGGTTTTTGTGTGTATTCCTATCAAAACACTATGGGATTCTGTGGAGATGGTGAGATAGCAGCGCAGCACAAAAATAGAAACTGCTAGCCCAGGAAGGGCAAGTGAAGGTCGAACAGTGGCATCTGGTCGCATTGTATCAACAGACGGCAAAACCAACCCCATCATCATCTGGTATCACCGGAGTCCCATATGCAGATGATCAGGGCCAATGGGTATCACAGTGGACCATACAGGCAAGTCAATGACCCATCCCCTGCTAACATGACATTTTTGTGTATATAATATTAGAGGTTTAAAGAGAAGTTGCAGTAGTATCACCTGTAGGCAGTGGCATAGCTACCGCGGTCACATCGGTCGCCTCTGCAAACGGGCCTACCACACACCCACACCCACACCCACCCGCACTGACACACCCACCACCACCACCACTGGCTTCCCGTCCGATCAATCACTCTTGTGTTTTAGATGCTTTCTGTGCCGGAAGTAACAGCCCTGGTGCTTACTGAGCTCCTTGGTGCATGTGTTGCCCAGGAATCCCGGAGGGATCAGCCCGGGCCAGACCGACACTGCAGGGGAAGAGAGGAGAAGGGAGCAGCGACAAGGAAGCGAGTTATTAGTTGTGGGGGCCATCTACTGTATAAGGGGGACAACACAGGGGGACCATCTATAGGGGGGCAACACAGGGGGCTATCTACAAGGAGGACAACACGGGGGGCATTTATAAGGGGCACAACACAGGGGGGCATCTATAAGGGGGGCAGAGGGAGACTACACACAGGGGGCCAACTATAAGGGATAATACACATAGGAGCCATCTATAAGAGGGGATACACAGAGAGGGCCATCTATAGGAGGGAATACACAGAGGGGGCCATCTATAGGAGGGAATACACAGAGGGGGCCATCTATAAGAGAACACACAGAGATAGGCAATCTGTAAGGGAGACTACACAGAGGGGGGAATATATTCTGTGGATTTGTGACTTGAAGAAGTTTTCATAATGGGCAGATGGAGAAGAAAATGAAAAGGGAACTAATCTTATGAGAGAAGACGTCCCTTGTGAGTCACTTGATATAACTATACAGAGCTGGGTCTACCTCTATATGACTGTATGAGGTGATATTGATCGTTGTATAGTGGATCTTCATTAGCAGAGTGGTAAAGTTAGTCAGTATATGGTGGTAATATTTATTACTTGTAATCTGGTACTGTGTTTTATTGGTCTTAGCATACTGGATTTGGTCAGTAACAATATGGTGGTGATGGTAGTGGTTGTCGTGTGGTGGTAATATTTCCCCCTTGTATACTGGTATTATTGGTAATATTGGCCAGTATACAAGATTTGGTCAGTAACAGTATTATTATAATTATATGTATGATGATGATGATATTTCTTTCCTATATACTGGTACCTCTTGCACCAGGACCAAAGGGACATTAGCTACGCCCCTGCCTGTAGGTCAGAAATAGTTGAAGACCTGTGAGTTCCATTCCAGCTGTGCAACAATAGGGACTGTAGTGCCAATGTAGGATAAACCAACACTCTGGAATCAATGGGCCACCTATACAAAGAACACTTTAAAACCTTACATTCCAGCTAATAAGTTACACAAATGGGATACCCCACTCTATTACATTCATACACCCCTAACATGACCTAGTGATGAGGGTTATCAGACTGACAGCCTATTATTTATAACTGCATGATTCTGACTAATCCGAGGTGTCAGACCTGCTGCTCTCCAGCTTTGGCTGTCCAGGCATGAATGGATTTGTAAGTTTAAAGGGAACCAATCACACAAAAATTGGCTATAAAGCTAAGGAAACGTGCTGGTAGATCAGCCAGCACGCTTCCTAACCATCCCCCTGTCTCCTCCGTCACCTGTACATAGAGCCCGCAAAGTTAGTTTATTAGTCTCCCGGGCTCTATGCAAATTACCATGTAAGTAGTCACGGTGGGCGGGCGGCTTCTTCAAGTAGTCACGATGGGCGGGTGTCTTCTTCAAGAAGTCCGTGTCCTGGGCTTGCTCCAGCGCTGTAATCACGTCCCTCTGGGCGTGTGTAGAAAGCGCCGCATGGTGACGTCATTAGGGGGGGGGGGGGGGCGGCATTGCACGTCGGCCTGGCCGACGTCTTTACTAAGCTGCGCATGCGCATGCGCAGTGCAGCCAGAGAAGACGCTGCGGTACTTAGTAAAGACGTGCAATGACGCCCCCCCCCCCCAAATGACGTCACAATGCGGCGCTTTCTACACACGCCCAGGGGGGCGTGATTACAGCGCGTGAGCCAGCCCAGGACACGAACTACTTGAAGAAGACACCCGCCTACCGTGACTACTTGAAGAAGCCGCCCGCCCACCATGACTACTTACATGGTAATTTGCATAGAGCCCGGGAGACTAATAAACTAACTTTGCGGGCTCTATGTACAGGGGACGGAGGGTACAGGGGGATGGTTAGGAAGCGTGCTGGCTGATCTACCAGCACGTTTCCTTAGCTTTATAGCCATATTTTGTGTGATTGGTTCCCTTCAACATCACTGGACTAAACAACTCTCAGTCTGATTGATTAATATAATGGTGCGTTTACACAGACAGATTTATCTGACAGATTTTGGAAGCCAAAGCCAGGAATGGATTTGAAAAGAGGAGAAATCTCAGTCTTTCATTTATGACCTGTTCCCTGTCTATGGTCTGTTCCTGGCTTTGGCTTCAAAAATCTGTCAGATAAATCTACCTGTGTAAACGCACCATTAGGCTATGTTCACACTACGTAAAAGTACGGCCGTTGTTGCCGATCGCAACAATGACCATACTTTTGGCACGGTGGAACAATGCCTTACTTTTAATGGGATCCCAGCCGGAGCATATACACAACGTATACGCTCTGGCCAGGATCCCATACGGGGCCGCAAATAACTGACATGTAAGTTTTCTGCGGCCAGAATACAGTGAAAGCCCTGTCAGTTCACACAGTGAAGCGAGCGGCTCCGGCCACTCGCTTCACTGTGTGCTATGGGAAGCTCTGATGTGTGCGCGCTCTGATGCAGGCGCGCGCTGATGCGCCCGCATCGGAGCTCTGCGGCCAGAAAGATCATATGGCCGGTACTTAAGTACTTAAAAAGCAGTTCACTTTTTTTTTTTTTCGCCCCCCCCCCCCCCGGGTAGCCGCTGTCAAGTATACTTACAGCAGATGATCGGTGTCCCGTTCCCCTTGGTCAGTTCCGTCCCGCGGTGCCGTTCACATCGGGCGCGCGCTCACTTCCGCTGGCTCTGTGACTCCTCTTCTCTCCCTTATCATTTGAACGCCGGAAGTCACGCGCTTCCATAGAGAATGCATGGAACTGAGTGACTTCCGGCGTATAATCACTGGTCAGAGAAGAGGACTCGCAGCAGCTGGCGGAATTGAGCACGCGCCCGATGTGAACGGCACCGCGGGACGGAACTGACCGACGGGAACGAGACACCGATCATCTGCTGTAAGTATACTTGACAGCGGCTACCCGGGGGGGCGAAAAAAAAAAAAAGTGAACTGCTTCTTTAAGATGATCCGGCCAGAGACTGGTCGTTCTGTGACCCGGCCGGGGTCACGGAACGGCCGGTCTCATACGACGTGTGAACATAGCCTTAGTCTAGTTCACTGTTTCTGATTTACTGATTAATTTAATTCCAGTTTTTAAGTATTTTCTGCCATGCTCTATGTTGTATTTCTATCTTTTTCTTTCTGTAATTATTCAGTTTTATTTTTTATGATAAGCGGCTTTCAGTAAACACCAACGCTGCAGTTTTCATTTTTTCTGGCTAACTTCCCAGTGACCCCCTGGGACATCGTTGTAAATTTAGCCTCAGGCTCTAGGCGTCCCCACAGGCCTTAGTTTGTTGTCGACTACAAAATATGACATTGCATTTTCCTCCAGTCACATCGCACTCTCCCCTCCCCCAGGACATACGTCGAGAACTAAAGGAATTTACTCAAGAAAAAAGACATTAAGAAAACTTCTTCAGCAGTAGAGGAATAAAAAAAAAAAAAGTGGAGGTCACCGAAAGGAAAGGCATCCTGTGCATAGACAGCAAGCAGTGCAAGAAAGTGGTCTGCTGCATGCTATTGTCACTCCCATGACCACCAGGAGCAAATTATTATGGTATGACAGGAAATAGAAGCATCTTTCAGGGTCAATTAAAACTGTAAGACTGAAGCTAATAGCCAATAATACAGAAAAGAAGGTGCACCAGCTGGGGTTTCAGACGCTTCTCTTCTACTAATGGCCGGTGGTTGGCTGCACCTTCAATGCATTCAAGGACATTTCACTCTGCTGGAACTCAGTTGGCCAATATGCTACATGGAATGATGTCACAAGTCCCATCCTGACCCAGTCCAGCCTCCATTGATGCTTAACTGGCCATGACCTTGCTCTGCATATTGGCAAGCTGTGCTGTTTTAGGCTATGTTCACACTTCGTAAAAGTACGGCTGTACTTTTACCACGGTGGAACAATGCCTGTTGTTCTATGGGATCTCGGCCGGAGCGTACACACATCGCATGCGCTCAGGCCGGGATCCCATACGCCGCCGCAAACAACTGACATGTCAGTTTTCTGCGGCCGGAATTCAGTGAATTCCGGCCGCAGAAAGACCTGTCGGTTCACACAGTGAATCGAGCGGCTCCGGCCGCTCGCTTCACTGTGTGCTATGGTAAGCTCTGATGCGGGTGCGCAGAACGGCCAGAGACCGTCCGTTCTGTGACCTGGCCAGGGTCACGGAACGGCCGGTCTCTTACGTAGTGTGAACATAGCCTTATTGTCAGCAACTTACCTGACCGCGCTCCAGCGACGTCTATCCCGGCTGGAGCGCAGCGCCGCCGCTCCGCCTCCGCCGGCCGGAGCCGAGTGACGTCAAGGAGACCCGACGGCGTCCCTAGCAACCGGGGACGCCGTGGGGTCATGTGACTGCTGGCCGACACACAGCTAAGTGTTCAGCCACTCTGCCTGCAGTGCTGCAGCTGCTGTGCAAGTTTTATCAGGAGGCCGGACCAATCAGCTCTGGTCTGGACTCCTGCCACAGGTATTTAGTTCAGCTCTAGCCAGCAGAACATCGCTGGCTATTAGATTCGTTCTGGTCCCAGCTACCCCTGTCCTATTCCTGCGAATCCCCGTCCTAATTCCTTTTTGCCTGACTTACTCGTGTTCTGACCTCCGCCTGACTTTTTGACTATCCCTTGTGTTACTGATTCTGTACTGTGTTGCCCGTGTGGTTTTGACCCAGATTGTTCTATTACTCTTTATTGTGTCTGTCTGTCCGTATTGTTTTGTGTGTTAACTTACGTAGCGTAGGGAACGTCTTCGTGGTTGTCCGCGACCGCCTGGGGTCGATTGAGACAAGTAGGCAGGTGACAGTGGGTGGGTTCAGACCTAGGGCCCACTGTCTTGTCGTGTCTGTATCACCTGATTCTTACAGAATAGCCAGCCCTTATACTGCCACTTGCCTTATGGATAACAGGACCGCCATGGCTAACATTGTGGACCAGATGCAGAGGCTTAATACCATGGTCCAGGAGCTGGCGGTTAGGGTCCAAGACCAAGAGACTGCACCCCGACAGCTTACCATGACCTCCCCAGTACCCCCGGAACCACCTGTTCAACTCCCGGACAAATTTTCTGGAGACAGGAGAAAGTTCCATGCCTTTAGGGAGGGGTGCAAATTGTTTTTAGATTGCGCCCCCGATCCTCAGGAGATGAGAACCAGCGGGTGGGCATTGTTATGTCCCTTCTCCAGGGTCCACCTCAGGAGTGGGCATTTTCTCTACCTTCTGACTCGCCTGATTTGCTGACTACTGACCATTTTTTCGCTGCGCTGGGGTTATTATATGACGATCCTGACAGTGCCTCTAACGCAGAACGTCAGTTAACAAGCTTGAGACAGGGCTGTTGTCCAGTGGAAGACTACTGCTCTGAGTTCAGACAGTGGAGCGGTCTCTCCACATGGAACGACTCTGTGCTCCGGTACCAGTTTCGTGTAGGTCTTTGTGACCGCCTGAAAGATATGTTAGTAGCGTACCCCACTCCTGAGTCACTGGAGGATAGTATGACCTTGGCCATCCGGGTTGACCGCAGACTGAGGGACCGACAGAAGGAAAGGAGTACCTCTGATCATCCCAGGACCTCTGGCTCCCCACCTTCCCATCCCGTTTTTCCATCACCCGTAGAACCTATGCAGGTAGACGTCACTGATGCTAAAACCAGGCGAGCTCATCGGATGCAGAACAATCTGTGTTTCTACTGTGGGAAGACAGGTCACCAACTTCGACAATGCCCTTCTAGACCAAGCTCATCGCCGGGAAACTCCAGCGCCTGAGAGATTATCAAGGAGATCTCTCAGGCGCACAGGTACCCTTTAAAAATAAATTATTACCTATTTGCTTGTCCGTGGGAAATAAAACTATTTGGATATGCCCAGATCGATTCTGGATCTTCTGCTAATTTTATTAACTCCACGTTCTTTTCCAGTCTAGAGGTATTCTGCTTCAGTGTCCTGTAAACGTCACAGGAGCGGATTCTGCGCCCTTTGTGCAAGGTGATGTACGGTATGTCAAGGTAAGGTGGGTTCGGTTCATGTTGAGAGACTTGATTTCCTTCTCATGCACAATTTGTCATCTGATGTGATATTGGGATTGCCCTGGTTGGAGACCCACAACCCTGTTTTTGATTGGTCCAGCAGAGAACTTGTACGATGGGGCCCAGCATGTAGGTCTCACTGTATTACTGTTTCTTTGGCGGAATGTTCTCCAAGTAAGGAGGAGATTCCGGAATTTTTATGGGATTTTGCCGATGTCTTTGACGAAAGAGCTGTGGAAGGGCTCCCGCCTCACCGACCGTATGACTGTTCCATTGATTTAGTTCCCGGTGTTAAATACCCTCGAGGGCGAATTTTTAACCTGTCCTGTTCTGAGAGAGAAGCCATGCGGGAATACATTAAGGACAGTTTACGTAAAGGTCACATACGCCCCTCCTCTTTCCCTATGGGGGCCGGATTCTTTTTTGTTTGTAAAAAGGATGGGGGGTCTCCGGCCCTGTATTGACTACAGGGAACTAAACAAAATTACTGTAAAAGATCAGCATCCATTGCCATTGATACCTGATCTTTTTAATCACATAAGTGGAGCTAAGTGGTTCTCAAAAATTGACCTCCGGGGAGCATATAATTTAATCCGTATCAAGGAAGGAGACGAATGGAAAACCGCATTTAATACCCCAGAGGGCCACTTTGAGTACCTGGTCATGCCCTTTGGGTTATGTAATGCCCCAGCAGTTTTCCAGAGGTTTGTGAATTATGTTTTTCGTGAATATCTAGGACGTTTTTTGGTCGTGTATCTGGATGACATTTTAATCTTTTTTCCTGATTGGGGTTCGCATGTTAAGCACGTACGTACAGTGATGGAGCTTTTGAGACAACACAATCTATGTGCCAAATTATCAAAATGCCATTTTGGTATCCAAGAGATTTCCTTTTTAGGTTACAATATTACCCCCAACTCCTTTAGTATGGATCCTATTAAAGTAGCGGCCATCAAAAAATGGGAAAGACCTAACAACCTAAAAGCCCTTCAAAGGTTTCTGGGCTTTGCTAACTACTACAGAAAATTCATTAAGGGGTTCTCCCTCATTGCCAAACCCCTCACTGACCTGACTAGAAAGGGGGCGGATCTGGTACATTGGTCTCCCGAAGCCAAGAGGGCATTTGATACTCTTAGGCACTGTTTTTCAAAGGCTCCAGTACTGGTTCACCCAGATTTTGAGCGTGCATTTGTGGTAGAAGTGGACGCATCCGAGGTGGGGGTTGGAGCAGTATTGTCTCAAGGGTCAAGTACCCTGACCAATCTCCGACCCGTTGCGTTATGATATTGCGCTATGATATTGGCAATAGAGAGCTATTGGCCATCAAGATGGCCTTTGATGAGTGGCAGCATTTTTTAGAAGGTGCTAAACATAAGGTTACTGTACTGACTGACCACAAAAACTTGGTCTACCTCGATACAGCTAAGCGTCTCTCTCCACGTCAGGCCAGATGGGCCCTATTTTTTACTAGATTTTACTTTGAGATCACTTACCGACCTGGTTCTCGTAATATCAGGGCTGATGCCTTCTCCCGCAGCTTTAACCCTGATGATATCCCCGAAAGCCAGGTCGATACGATCTTAAAACCCGGTGTGGTGGTGTCAGTGTTACAACCAGATCTGGTGACCCTTATTGCAGAGTCCCAAGATGTGGCCCCACTTAACACTCCCGAGTCTCTCCTGTTTGTACCGCCGAATCTTCGCCTCCGTGTGTTAGAAGAAATTCATAGCTCTGTTTTGGCTGGTCATCCGGGTATTGCGGGCACTAAATATTTGCTCTCTCGCCACTTCTGGTGGCCATCCTGGGCCCGAGATGTCAAGGCATTTGTTGAGGCCTGCGAAATCTGTGCTCGGTCTAAGGTTCCTCGCAGGCCACCGGAGGGGCTTCTTCATCCCCTGCCGGTCCCTACGAGACCTTGGACGCACTTGTCTATGGATTTTATCACTGATTTACCTGTATCTAAGGGAAAGACGGTCATTGGGGTGGTGGTGGATCGCTTTTCTAAAATATGCCACCTTATTCCGCTGCGCAAACTCCCCAGTGCTCGCCTGCTAGCTACTTTGTTCATTAATCATATCCTACGATTGCATGGGGTTCCGGAAGACATTGTCTCAGATAGAGGTGTCCAGTTTGTTGCTAGTTTCTGGAGGGAGTTTTGTGGTAAACTAGGTATCTCATTGTCCTTCTCTTCTGCGTTCCATCCCCAGACTAATGGGCAGACGGAGAGGGTCAACCAGTCATTAGAACAGTTTTTAAGGTGTTTTGTGTCTGATACCCAGAACAAATGGCGCGACTCCATTTCTCTCGCCGAATTTGTGATCAATAATCACGAACAACGTTCCATTAAAATGTCGCCGTTCTTCTGCAATTATGGGTTTAACCCCAGATACTCCTAGGTTCACTCCGCCGACTCTCTAAATCCTTCAGCTGAAGCCATATTCTCTAAACTGTGCACAGTTTGGGCCCAAGCTCATCAGAACTTGGTCAAAGCCCAAAACTCCTACAAAAATTTGCTAACAAAAGACGTATATCTGGCCACCAATATACAGTAGGTGATAAGGTCTGGCTAGCTACTAAGAATCTTAAGTTGAGGGTACAGTCAGGGAAGCTGGCGCCCAAATACATTGGGCCATATACCATTATAGAGATTATAAATCCCGTTACGTTCAGACTCAAACTACCTACGGCGTTAAAAACTAATTCCGTATTTCACAAAGCATTGTTGAAAAAATATATTCCACCTGTCTCTCCATCACCTCCTCCTGCTCCAATCGTCATTCAGGGGGAGTTGGAGTATGAGGTGGAGAGAATTCTGGACTCCCGCTGGGTTCAGGGTTCATTACAATATTTGGTCCACTGGAGGGGCTACGGACCAGAAGAGCGTACCTGGGTAGCAACCAGGGACATGCATGCCCCTCATCTAGTCCAACGATACCATACTCGGAACCCGTCTAAACCTGGTCCATGTAATAAGGGTCCTGAGGCCCCTCCTGAAGGGGGGGGGTAATGTCAGCAACTTACCTGACCGCGCTCCAGCAACGTCTATCCCAGCTGGAGCGCAGCGCCGTCGCTCTGCCTCCGCCGGCCGGAGCCGAGTGACGTCACGAAGACCCGACGGCGTCCCTAGCAACCGGGGACGCCGTGGGGTCACGTGACTGCCGGCCGGCCGACACACAGCTGAGCTGCCTTGTGCTCAGGATGACGGTCGATTGAGGCAAGTAGGCAGGTGACAGTGGGTGGGTTCAGACCTAGGGCCCACTGTCTTGTCGTGCCTGTATCACCTGATCCTTGCACTTATAGTGCACTGTTGTGTGACACTGCTTGAAAATGCTCTTATTGTGAGAATGAAACATTGCAGATTTTGGTGAAATAAACACCACACTTTTTTAAATTTATTTTTCTGAGTGCGGCGGTTTCTTCTTACATCTATCACATATCTATCTATCTATCTACTATCTATCTATCTATCTATCTATCTATCTATCTATCTATCTATCTATCTATCTATCTCCTATCTATCTATCTATCTATCCCCTATCTATCTATCTATCTATCTATCTATCTATCACCTATCTATCTATCTATCTATCTATCTATCTATCGCATATCTATCTCTTTAAACTGTTGTTTGTTTGTTTTTTTTTAATAAACATTTCTTTGGCAATGTTTATATGGTGCTGCACCACCGTGATGATATGCTGGTTGTGCTTGATACAGCTCAGCCAGTGATGGTACTGTTGTGACACCAGTGCTAATTCAGCACACAGGTTTGGTGTTACCTTAGGCTCTTGTCACAGTGGTCCAGAGTGGGGAGATGACCCACCCGGACTGTTGGTACCACCACCCACAGAAAGGGGAGAGTGACCGAAGGAGTGTGTAGCTGAGGGGTTTAGGCGCTGGTGCAATGATCATTGAATCCCAGTAAAATAAGTACAGGATACGCTGGTTATAGACAACCTCTTTGGTACACCGGAGGGAAGGTCTGGCAAGTTCACTGACGTCGAGACATGTGATGGTGTCTAGTCATTGCTCCCACTAGCCAGAAACCTACTCCACACTGATGAGGGGCAAGAAACCCCGAAACAGCTGTCTGTGGATGGATACCTTGCTGAGGTGGTTTCCTTGACTGGAGAACGCCTTTGGCTTGGTTGTTCTTTTCCGGAGGGAAGGTCTGGCTAGTTCACTGACGTCGAGACATGTGATGGTGTCTCCCTCAGTGTTCTTTTGCATAACCTCTTTGGTACAGACTTGTGTTCATTGGATCTGTGCTGGGAGATACTTTAAAGCGACTCTGTACCCACAATCTGACCTTCGTATAGCTGCTTTTAATCCAAGATCTGTCCTGGGGTCTGTTCGGCAGGTGATGCAGTTATTGTCCTAAAAAACAACTTTTAAACTTTAGCCCCGTGCCCTACGGGAGTATCTGAGCCCTAACTTTGCACCACCCCTCCATTCCTCCTCCCCACCCTCTTCATCATTAGGAATGCCACTGGAACATTTTCTTCTGTCTGAACATTGCACAGGTGCCTTAACGATTCAGTCCATGTTCAGTAATGCATACACAGTCTAAGCCCTGGCTATTGGGCATAGGGCTGCCAGTTTAAAAGTTGTTTTTTAGGACAATAACTGCATCACCTGCTGAACGGACCCCAGGACAGATCTTGGATTAAAAGCAGCTATCCAAAGGTACAAGCAGTTTGGGGGGGTCAGATTGTGGGTACAGAGTCGCTCTAAGTGCTGAGGTAGAATAACCGTGCTGGTAAAGCTTAGTGTTGCGCAGTGAAGGAAAGAGGAAAGGAGTTTGTTGTGAGAGCCCCAACCCAGGGTAGTAGTGTGCTCTGCCAGAACTTGAGAGAGAGATATTTGAAAGAAGAGAAGAGTACTTGTGCCTGTGTTTCATCTAACCACCTTCTGCCTTGCAGTGTCGGGGTACCCATTCTATCATGGTGACACAAGCCCCAATCTTTGTTACCTGAGATTAGCTAAGTGTCAGAAATTATTCTGTGTCACCTGCGTTGCAAGACAGAGTACATAGACCTTTGTATACGGTTGCCGGTGTATATAGTGTTATTCTTAGTAGTGAAGGTCTCTAGGTTCTCCATACACGTATGTCCTCACTCTACTAACACAACTTAACTCGACCCGGACAGGGATCCTGGCAGAGCCAGGCCCTGGCTAAGTTCAGCAGGGATGCCTGTTCTGTGTGTGTGTCCTCCTCCCCAGAGAATAAGAGGGTAACTGACGCTACACCTCTCACCAAGTGACTACTTCCTACCAGGGTGTGTAAGAGTCCCTGTGAGGGGTGGAGAATAGACTGTGCAAAGAAAGACGTATAGAGATATAAAGGTAGAAAGAAAAGAAATATCTCCTTTGGACCACAAGATCACAGAATACAAAAAAAAGTAACCCTATGTTAACTACAGCTATGCAACATATATATACAAGCTCATACACAAAATACTGACATCTTGGGGTGAAACCATTAAATATCTTCATCACCAGGCTTTTGCGACATTTGCCAAATAAGGAACATCCGTGGTGGGATATCACATATACAAAGTATTCAGGGTTAAATTTATCAATAAGTGCAAATACAATTGCGGTAGGCAGGGCAGCCGTAGACCGGGGTAGCTGGTGCGGTGTTGGGGCAGCTCTGTGGGTCACTTGGGCACTTGTTATGGTAGCCTGCAGTGGCATTGAAACCCACCCTCGCACAAACTGGCACTGCTTCTGAGATTTCAGATAACCCAAGTGTAGACCTGGTGTGTACGTGCGGGTGCAGTAAGAATAGACTAGAATACAATAGCTTAACCAGAATAACATCTGTTTACTTAAGATCTTCAGTGCAATACAACAATATTTTGGCAACTGTAGGTGCAGGCAAAAGGTAGTAGCAGTATTTTGTAGAAAAGAGGAAATGGGAGTAGAGGAGCATCTTGATGGCCCTGTCCAAGGTAGCTGTGTATTCTGACTGGATAGCGTAGTGAAGAACAGATTAAGAAGATAGTAACTCAGGTATGCTGCCTTGTGTCATGTAGAAAGTATCCCTGGCGTGGACAAGGTGATCCTCAGAGGGCGTCCTTCCTCCTGAGGTGACTAGCACTACATACTAGCGGTGACTAAGGGTCCTATTAAACGGGACGATTATCGTGCGAAAAATCGTTAAATCGTTTGAATTTAAACTATAATCGTTCTGTGTAAATGCAGGCAACGATCGAAAAATCGTTCGTATGTCAATGATCGTTTATTTAAGGCCCTATTCCACCAACAGATCTGACGACAGATTATCTGCCAAAGATTTGAAGCCAAACCCAGGAACAGACTATAATCAGAGAACAGGTCATAAAGGAAAGACTGGATTTCTCCTCTTTTCAAATCCATTCCTGTGTTTGGCTTCAAATCTTTGGCAGATAATCTGTCGTCAGATCTGTTGGTGGAATAGGGCCTTTAGATCTGAACCTAAAATTATTGTTTATCGTTCACTAATCGTTCGCTAATCATTTGCTGTAATTCCACGTTCGTTCGCTCAAGTTTTTCACTAACGATTGCAATAACGATCATAGTAACGATTGATTATCGTTCTGTGTAATATGGTGAACGACTTCAGGCTAACAATAAACAATCTCGCTTGCGATCGTTTATCGTTAGTCGTTAATGGTTAAAAATCGCTCAGTGTAATAGGACCCTAACTGCACAAAAGAAAAGCTCTCTGTCTCTGTGTCTGTCTCTCTCCAATTCCACTGACTAGAGAACTCCAGAACTCCTCCCATGAGGAACTAACCTCCCTTTTTATAGGGGCGAACAAGAATCCCTTGTGATTGGTGGGGCTGTGTGTGCAAAAGAAAGAAGAGCTAGAATAGGAGAAAAAAGGGAGGGAAAATACCAATCATAAGATAAGACCAGACATGGGACAAATACAGTTCAACCCAATGCTTCCTTCAGCTGTGTTTAGCACAGAAAATAGAAAATACATACAGTGACACCTAGTGGGAAAAAACACATAGCACAGTTTCACTTCATCCTCTTTGTGAGAACCTGAGTGAGTTACTTTGCCCAAGTGCATAAGAAAGTTAGTGTCACACCTGTGCTGGGACACTACACAATAAGTTTTGTTTCCATGGTTAAGTCTTTATCAATGACCAGAGAAAGAGGACATACAAGTTAAAATTAAAACGTGTTAAGCTGAGAGGTTTTCTGCTACAAACATCTTGTTAGCCAACAGGTTTGTCAGTGTCAGTAATGTAATGTATAAATGTAATAGTCCTATAGGGGGACTACAAAAGTGTAAAATATATATATATTTTTTTTAAGTTTTAAAAAACATGGTATAGACCCTCCCCAATAATCGTTTAAACCACCCCCTTTAACCATTTGATAAATAAAACACATAAAAATAAAAAAATAAACATATATACCATAGCATGTGTAATTGTCTGATCTGTTAATATAAAAAAATATTATTCCTGTATGGTGAACGGCGTAAGCAAAAAGCAGTAGAAAAAAAACCTCTGGGACTGCTAATTTTTATTACATTTTATATTTAAAAAATTAATAAAAAGTGATTATTACATTCCATCTACACAAATATGATACTAATAAAATCTAGAGATTATGGCGCAAAAAGTTAAGCCCCATACAGCCCTATAGGTGGAAAAAATAAAAGCACTATAAGAGTCACAATAGGGCTGTTTTAATCATACCGATTTGCAAAAAAAGAAAGTTTTACTGTTAAAAAAAATAGTAAA
The DNA here is from genome assembly GCF_027789765.1 of Dendropsophus ebraccatus. Classification (NCBI taxonomy): domain Eukaryota; kingdom Metazoa; phylum Chordata; class Amphibia; order Anura; family Hylidae; genus Dendropsophus; species Dendropsophus ebraccatus. The sequence goes on along the minus strand of NC_091457.1, from coordinate 102,538,255 downwards.
ACATTAGAAACCATGCATATTGCTGTATTCATACTAACCTATTGAATAAAGATATCATGTCAGTTTTACCGTAAAAAGTGCATTATGTAAACATGGAAATGCCCCAAAATTAGCAGAATTTTCCCAATTTAACCCCATAAATAATATTTTGGGGGTTTCGTCCTATTTAAGTCCTATGGAAAATTTGCAAGGTAATTTCCATATAGCGAGTCGAGGGTAGTGTCTTCAGGGAATATTCTAGGATAAACAACAGGTTAGGTATGTCAACATTTAGCTATATATATATATATATATGTGTGTGTATATATATGTATATATACATAGCCCCTTAATGACCAAGGGCGTACATATACGCCCTGGTGTCGTTAAGGGCGTTCAGAGGGGGGCTGCGAGGCGAATCCGCTCTCAACTAGCGGGCATGGTCTGATCACCTAGCCCGCTAATTAGTCTTTTAAATGTAGCTGTCAAAGTTGACAGCTGCATTTAAATGGCTTCTTTTCCCCATAATTGGTGGTCTAGTGGGTGGATTGCCCCCCACAATGCCATTGTGGAGGAGAGATCTCCGCATCTGTACCAGCCTGGTGTCTGTGCCGTAATGGCACAGATTCTGGTTTGGCAATCTATTGCTCATGGCTGCTGTTAGTGTGTAAAAATGTAATAAAATGTTTTTTATTAATAAAAAATCCACTTCCCTAATGAAAGTCAGAACAATCCCCCTTTCCCCATATTATAAATAAAAATAAATAAATAAACATATTTGGTATTGCCGCGTGCGTAATTGCCTGAACTATTAAATTATTTTAACCCGGTGCTGGCCGGGTTCTGGTGTGGTGTTTTTGGGTCTGGTCCTGTGGCATGGGGGTCGCAGGGCCGTCCCATGGCCCCCGTTCCCTGGCTGTGCACGCCTGCGGGGTTGGTAGCCACTGACTAGCACGGTGTGGACTTAGTGTAGGGACCCATGTGTATCAGATACCGGCACAAGGTACATGGGGCAGTATGGCTTGATCAATTCATACACAAAATTCTGATGTGTTTTTTATTTAGCCTAGCGGCACTAGTATCAGCCATAGGTGTGAGGTGCAGCACTCTGTTTCTTCCCTGAACCGCATTAAATTATTTTATTCCTGATCTTGCACGGTAAACGGCGTGAGCGCAAAAAAACTCCAAAGTGCAAAATTGTGTATTTTTGGTTGCATCAGATCCAGAAAAATTGTAATAAAAAGTGATCAAAAAGTCGCGTATGCACAAACACGGTACCAAAAGAAAGTACAGATCATCGCACAAAAATTGCAAGAGGATGCGAATAGAGCAATTTTAAGGGACATTTATTTTTTTTTTAAAAAAGGTTTTAATTTTTAAAAGCCATTAAATAAAATAAAAGTTACATATCGTTGTAATCGTACTAACTTGTGGAAAATGTATAACAAGCCAGTTTTACCTTAGGACGAACAGCGTAAACACGAAACCTCCCCAAATGAAATAAAAATTGTGTGTTTTTTTGCAATTTCACCACACATTTAATTTTTTCGCAGTTTCACAGCATACTTTTTGCAAAAATTAATTAAGCCTGTCATTGCAAAGTACAATTAGTGGCGCAAAAAATAAGGGCTCATGTGGGTCTCTAGGTAAAAAAAATACAAGCGCTATGGCCTTTTAAACACAAGGAGGAAAAAACAAAAGCACAAAAATTGCTATTGGCCTGGTCCTTAAGCGGATAGTATATCACATATCTATCTAATATCTATCAAGCAACATGAGGCTTGTGCTGTAGCTGATTGGCCCAGCAGTGATCAGGAGTCTACCTAGGGCCCCAGGGCAAATGTTTGTATTTATAAAAATAATAATACATATATAATGTTAAGTAAGAGGGCTCTGTCCCTGGAAGCATCGCAGCAGGTGAGGAGTGATGTTAGCTCAGCTCTGAAGGTGAAGATACACTAAGCCCTGTGTGATACATGAAATATGGAAATATGGTTGGAATAATATGTCAGGTTGGAATAATGAGTCTCATCCAGGTGTAATGTGAAATGGTGCTCCTCGTGCTCCTGTTTGGATACATTAAAACCACTATACTAAAATCCACTATATAAACAAATATATTACCAATAAAACCAGTATATTCAGGACAAATAATACAGTCAGACCATGACCACTACGATTATCACATACAATGACTGGATCATACCACTGTACTATTAGTAAATAATATCACTATATAAATACCAATATTCTCCCTAAGCAGTTACCATATAGAGGTAGATACCGGTTCTGCAGACCTTATAAGTGTTTATAGTGCAGTTACATCCAGTTACTCACAGTGGGCATTTTCTCTGCATGAATTGCAGGTGACGCTTTTGTTTGTAGAAGTTGTTAGCTTTTTCTTTTCTGCTCCATCTGGCTGCAGCTATCATGAAGACTTCTCCTATCCGTGAATCATCTACGTAGAATCTACCAGACAAACAATTTAAGCTGCTACAGCATAATTTTCATATCTGTTCAAACTCTTTATGTGCATTGCTTCACACAATAACAGTGTTCACTTTGCGCCCCTTTATAAGCAGTTATGACAAATAAGTGTCTCCAAATTGTAGTCAGGCCACTATGTTAGACAAATAGTAGACAAATAATCCTGAAATAGGTTGGGTCCTTCTGTGCCATTTTAATATTGTTTAAGTCCCCTTAAAGAGTCACTGGCGATTTTAAGAAACGTTGTAATTGGGTTTATTGGGCAAATGTGGCATTATCTGCATTCAAATATTCCAGATAAGTAGCCCCCCACACACACACACACACCAGTATGTGTATGTAATAACACCCATGTAGCTAGTCCCCCCAGTAAATTGTATCCCCACATGTATGTAATGTCTATGACCACAAGAGTGACTGAATGCAGTGCTTTTAACTATATGCGCACCTTAGTTGCTTAAATAGATAAAGGTATCTGCACCAGTCCTCTCCTGTGCAGGGAAATAGCACATCACCCGGACACAGACAAGAACGGCTCACAGAGGGCACCAGCACCATTAGCCCAAAATGCAAGATGGCCAGTCTGGCCCTGGCTGTATGGTGCTTTTCGGTGTTGTTCTGTGCTGCTTTGGCACTCTGTCCTGCTCTGTGGCACTCTGGCCTGCTTTGTGTTGTTCTGTGCTGTTCTATGGCTGTATATGCTGCTTTATGGACAGGGCCGGTGTCACAGAATAAGGCATAAAGAAAGGAAAGTGAATGTACCATCATACCTGCGCTAAAGCACTGGAGGCGGACTGACCACCCTCAGTGGGAGGAAACATCCGCCCCTCTATGACGCGCTCCTTTAGCATACCTCCCAACATTTGCAAAGAGCAAAGAGGGACATGTGCGCCGCGGTCCCCATAGCCACGCCCCCATAGCGACCCTCCATAGCCACGCCCCTATAGCGACCCTCCTTCACGGCCGTTTTAATACATTGGTGAGCCCAGTGCACAGCCCTCAAGAGTGGCCCCCCCCCCTTCCCTTTTGGCACATTGTATAATGTACTGAATTTGCCCCCACACTGTATCAAGAGCCCCAATACATACAGTAGTTACCTTATAACACTATTTCCACCATACAGTGATTACATATTACATAAAAACTGCACTAAACAAAACAGAAAGCTATCATCAATGATACCATTACATAATACCGCCCTAACACTACAACCCTATAACAAAGTGCAGTTACATCCAGTGACTCACCGGGGGCGTCTTCTCCGATCAGAGTCTGTCACCTTTTCTTTTTCTCTCCATCCAGCCTGGGCCACCTTGAAGTCTTCTCCTGGCTGTGAATCTTCTCTCCAGAATCTGCCAGACAAATATTTTAGGCTCCAACACATACAGTAGTTAGGTCCCTTGTACCCCTATACGGTAGTTACACCCCTCTGTACCCCTATATAGTTACACCCCTCTGTGCCTCCATAGTTTTAAGGTGTCCCTGTAGTATATAGACCTTCATGTGCTCCTCCAGTTATATACAGACCTCCTGTGCGCTCCCCCATTAGTATATAGCCCCCCTGTGCACTCTCCCCAGTAGTATATAGTTCCCCTGTGCTCTCCCACAATAGTATATAGCCCCCCTGTGCTCTCCCCCAATAGTATATAGCCCCTCCGTGTTCTCCCACAATAGTATATGGCCCTCCTGTGCTCTCCCCCAATAGTATATAGCCCCTCTGTGCTCTCCCCAGTAGTATATAGCCCCCCTGTGCTCTCCCCCCAATAGTATATAGCCCCCCTGTGCTCTCCCCAATAGTAAATAGCCCCCCTGTGCTCTCCCCAATATATAGCCCCCCTGTGCTCCCCAATAGTATATAGCCCCCCTGTGTGCTCTCCCATTAGTATATAGCCCTCCTGTGCTCTCCAATAGTATATAGCCCCCCGTGCTCTCCCACAATAGTATATAGCCCCCCTGTGCTCTCCCCCCAATAGTATATAGCCCCCCTGTTCTCTCCCCCCAATATTATATAGCCTCCCTGTGCTTTCCCCCCAATAGTATATAGCCCCCCTGTGCTCTCCCCAATAGTATATAGCCCCCCTGTGCTCTCCCCAATATATAGACCCCCTGTGCTCTCCCCATAGTATATAGCCCCCTGTGCTCCCCAATATTATATAGACCCCTGTGCTCCCCAATAGTATATAGCTCCCATGTGCTCCCCAATAGTATATAGCTCCCATGTGCTCCCCAATAGTATATAGCTCCCCTGTGCTCCCCCATAGTATATAGCTCCCCTGTGCTCCCCCATAGTATATAGATCCCCTGTGCTCCCCAATAGTATATAGCTCCCCTGTGCTCCCCAATAGTATATAGCCCCCTGCTCTCCCAATAGTATATAGCCCCCTGTGCTCCCCATAGTATATAGCTCCCCTGTGCTCCCCCATAGTATATAGCTCCCCTGTGCTCCCCAATAGTATATAGCTCCCCTGTGCTCCCCCATAGTATATAGCTCCCCTGTGCTCCCCCATAGTATATAGCTCCCCTGTGCTCCCCCATAGTATATAGCCCCCCTGTGCTCCCCCATAGTATATAGCCCCCTGTGCTCCCCAATAGTATATAGCTCCCCTGTGCTCCCCCATAGTATATAGCCCCCTGTGCTCCCCCATAGTATATAGCTCCCCTGTGCTCCCCAATAGTATATAGCCCCCTGTGCTCCCCCATAGTATATAGCTTCCCCATAGTATATAGCTCCCCTGTGCTCCCCAATAGTATATAGCCCCCTGTGCTCCCCCATAGTATATAGTCCCCTATGCTCCCCCATAGTATATAGCTCCCCCATAGTATATAGCTCCCCTGTGCTCCCCCATAGTATATAGCCCCCTGTGCTCCCCCATAGTATATAGCTCCCCTGTGCTCCCCCATAGTATAAAGCCCCCTGTGCTCCCCCATAGTATATAGCCCCCTGTGCTCCCCCATAGTATATAGCCCCCTGTGTTCCCCCATAGTATATAGCCCCCTGTGCTCCCCCATAGTATATAGCCCCCTGTGCTCCCCCATAGTATATAGCTCCCATGTGCTCCCCAATAGTATATAGCTCCCCTGTGCTCCCCCATAGTATATAGCTCCCCTGTGCTCCCCCATAGTATATAGATCCCCTGTGCTCCCCAATAGTATATAGCTCCCCTGTGCTCCCCAATAGTATATAGCCCCCTGCTCTCCCAATAGTATATAGCCCCCTGTGCTCCCCCATAGTATATAGCTCCCCTGTGCTCCCCCATAGTATATAGCTCCCCTGTGCTCCCCAATAGTATATAGCTCCCCTGTGCTCCCCCATAGTATATAGCTCCCCTGTGCTCCCCCATAGTATATAGCTCCCCTGTGCTCCCCCATAGTATATAGCCCCCCTGTGCTCCCCCATAGTATATAGCCCCCTGTGCTCCCCAATAGTATATAGCTCCCCTGTGCTCCCCCATAGTATATAGCCCCCTGTGCTCCCCCATAGTATATAGCTCCCCTGTGCTCCCCAATAGTATATAGCCCCCTGTGCTCCCCCATAGTATATAGCTTCCCCATAGTATATAGCTCCCCTGTGCTCCCCAATAGTATATAGCCCCCTGTGCTCCCCCATAGTATATAGTCCCCTATGCTCCCCCATAGTATATAGCTCCCCCATAGTATATAGCTCCCCTGTGCTCCCCCATAGTATATAGCCCCCTGTGCTCCCCCATAGTATATAGCTCCCCTGTGCTCCCCCATAGTATAAAGCCCCCTGTGCTCCCCCATAGTATATAGCCCCCTGTGCTCCCCCATAGTATATAGCCCCCTGTGCTCCCCCATAGTATATAGCCCCCTGTGTTCCCCCATAGTATATAGCCCCCTGTGCTCCCCCATAGTATATAGCCCCCTGTGCTCCCCCATAGTATATAGCTCCCCTGTACTCCCCCATAGTATATAGCTCCCCTGTGCTCCCCCATAGTATATAGCTCCCCTGTGCTCCCCCATAGTATATAGCTCCCCTGTGCTCCCCCATAGTATATAGCCCCCTGTGCTCCCCAATAGTATATGTGCTCCCCCTCCCATATAACATTGAAAAAAACAAACTCTTTTACTCACCTAGGTCCACGCGTTCCTCTTCTCTTCCCTCTTGTGGCCACACTTCCTGCGGTCACAAGAGGCTGCACTCCCCTTACCCTCGCGCCGACGCTCCAGTGATGTCGGGCGCTAGAGGGAGAGTGCGGCCTCTTGTGACCGCAGGAAGTGCGGCCACAAGAGGTGCTGACAGAGAGGGAGCCAATGGATCTCTCTCTGTCAGTATCGCTGCCGCCGAAGCGCCGCAGCGGCAGCAGGCGGGGGCAGCAGCGGACGGGGGGGGCCCTGCAGGGGGAGCCATGGAGGGGTAAGTAGATTACCCATCCATGGCGCTCCCCCCTGACAGGCTGGTGGCCGGAGCCCTGTGCGACCACACTGGTCGCACATAGCAACGGCCGGCCTGCTCGGGGGGGCCCCTTTAACCAGTGGGCCCGGTGCACGTGCACCATGTGCCCTCTGGTTAAAGCGGCCCTGCCCTCCATAGCCACGCCCCCATAGTAACCCTCCATAGCCACTCCCCTACAGTCACCACATGCTGCTGACTGAATAGTACCCTATACGGTATCCAATCCCCCCCCCCAATGCCCTATATAGTATCCAATCCCCCATATAGCGCCCCACATAGTATCCAATCCCCCATTATAGTGCCCCACATAGTATACAATCCCCCATATAGTGCCCCACATAGTATCCAATGCCCCATATAATGCCCCACATAGTAGCCAATGCCCCCATATAGTGCCCCACATAGTAGCCAATGCCTCCATATAGTGCCCCACATAGTAGCCAATCCCCCCATATAGTGCCCCACATAGTAGCCAATCCCCCCATATAGTGCCCCACATAGTAGCCAATTGCCATATAGTGCCCCACATAGTAGCCAATCCCCCCATATAGTGCCCCACATAGTAGCCAATGCCCCATATATGCCCCACATACTAGCCAATCCCCCATATAGTGCCCCACATAGTAGCCAATCCCCATATAGTTCCCCACATAGTAGCCAATCCCCATATAGTGCCCCACATAGTAGCCAATCCCCATATAGTGCCCCACATAGTAGCCAATCCCTCTATATAGTGCCCCACATAGTAGCCAATCCCTCCATATAGTGCCCCACATAGTAGCCAATCCCTCCATATAGTGCCCCACAAAGTAGCCAATCCCTCCATATAGTGCCCCACATAGTAGCCAATGCCCCCATAGAGTGCCCCACATAGTAGCCAATGCCCCATATAGTGCCCACATAGTAGCCAATGTCCCCATATATGCCCCACATAGTAGCCAATCCCCCCATATAGTGCCCCACATAGTAGCCAATCCCCGTATAGTGCCCCACATAGTAGCCAATCCCCCCATATAGTGCCCCACATAGTATCCAATGCCCCCATATAGTGCCCCACATATTAGCCAATGCCCCCATATATGCCCCACATATTATCCAATCCCCCATATAGTGCCCCACATAGTAGCCAATGCCCCCATATATGCCCCACATATTATCCAATCCCCCATATAGTGCCCCACATAGTAGCCAATGTCCCCATATAGTGCCCCACATAGTAGCCAATGCCCCCATATATGCCCCACATCTTATCCAATCCCCCCATATAGTGCCCCACATAGTAGCCAATGCCCCATATATGCCCCACATACTAGCCAATCCCCCATATAGTGCCCCACATAGTAGCCAATCCCCATATAGTTCCTTACATAGTAGCCAATCCCCATATAGTGCCCCACATAGTAGCCAATCCCCATATAGTGCCCCACATAGTAGCCAATCCCTCTATATAGTGCCCCACATAGTAGCCAATCCCTCCATATAGTGCCCCACATAGTAGCCAATCCCTCCATATAGTGCCCCACAAAGTAGCCAATCCCTCCATATAGTGCCCCACATAGTAGCCAATGCCCCCATAGAGTGCCCCACATAGTAGCCAATGCCCCATATAGTGCCCACATAGTAGCCAATGTCCCCATATATGCCCCACATAGTAGCCAACCCCCCCATATAGTGCCCCACATAGTAGCCAATCCCCGTATAGTGCCCCACATAGTAGCCAATCCCCCCATATAGTGCCCCACATAGTATCCAATGCCCCCATATAGTGCCCCACATATTAGCCAATGCCCCCATATATGCCCCACATATTATCCAATCCCCCATATAGTGCCCCACATAGTAGCCAATGCCCCCAAATAGTGCCCCACATAGTAGCCAATGCCCCCATATAGTGCCCCACATAGTAGCCAATGCCCCCATATATGCCCCACATATTATCCAATCCCCCATATAGTGCCCCACATAGTAGCCAATGTCCCCATATAGTGCCCCACATAGTAGCCAATGCCCCCATATATGCCCCACATATTATCCAATCCCCCCATATAGTGCCCCACATAGTAGCCAATCCCCCATATAGTGCCCCACATAGTAGCCAATGCCCCATATAGTGCCCCACATAGTATCCAATGCCCCATATAGTGCCCCACATAGTATCCAATGCCCCATATAGTGCCCCACATAGTAACCAATGCCCCCATATAGTGCCCCACATAGTAGCCAATGCCCCCATATAGTGCCCCACATAGTAGCCAATCCCCATATAGTGCCCCACATAGTAGCCAATCCCCCCATATAGTGCCCCACATAGTAGCCAATGCCCCATATATGCCCCACATAGTAGCCAATCCCCCCATATAGTGCCCCACATAGTAGCCAATCCCTACATAGTGCCCCACATAGTAGCCAATCCCCCCATATAGTGCCTCACATAGTAGCCAATCCCCCCATATATGCCCCACATAGTAGCCAATCCCCCCATATAGTGCCCCACATAGTAGCCAATCCCCATATAGTGCCCCACATAGTAGCCAATCCCTCCATATAGTGCCCCACATAGTAGCCAATCCCTCCATATAGTGCCCCACATAGTAGCCAATCCCTCCATATAGTGCCCCACATAGTAGCCAATCCCTCCATATAGTGCCCCACATAGTAGCCAATGCCCCAAAGAGTGCCTCACATAGTAGGCAATGCCCCATATAGTGCCCACATAGTAGCCAATGTTCCCATATATGCCCCACATAGTAGCCAATCTCCCATATAGTGCCCACATAGTAGCCAATGCCCCCATATATGCCCCACATAGTAGCCAGTGCCCCCATATAGTGCCCACATAGTAGCCAATCCCCATATAGTGCCCCACATAGTAGCCAATGCCCCCATGTAGTGCTCCACATAGTAGCCAATCCCCCATATAGTGCCCCACATAGTAGCCAATGCCCCATATAGTGCCCCACATATTATCCAATCCACCATATAGTGCCTACATAGTAGCCAATCCCCCATATAGTGCCTACATAGTAGCCAATCCCCCATATAGCGCCCCACATAGTAGCCAATCCTCCCCTTTGTGTGGCCCGACCAGAAAAACAATAAAACAGTAACTCACCTGTCCGCCGGTCCCAGCATCTCCTCTCCCGTCATCCTCCGGGGCGGGCAGCGGGGTATAGAGTCACTGATTGTGCCGGAAGTAATTCATGATGGAGGCGGCAGGTCACTTCCGGCACAGTCACTGACTCTGTACCCCGCTGCCCGCCCCGGAGGATGACGGGAGTGCGCGCTCTGCCGGGAGAGGAGCTGCTGGGACCGGCGGACAGGTGAGTTACTGGTTTATTGTTTTTTCCGTTGGCGCCACATATAATGCCGGACACGGGGTGCCGTTCCGGGACCCCGGGACAGCACCCCGAAAAAGAGACTGTCCTGTGGAATCCGGGACAATTGGGAGGTATGCTTTAGAATCAATGGAGCTGTATCATAGAGGGGTGCTTCAGCCCGGGCCTGATGGTACATTCACTTTAACTGGGTTCACACTATGTATATTTGAGGCTGTATGTTTAAGGCTGTATAGCAACCAAAACAAGGAGTGGATTAAAAAAACACAGAAAGGCTCTGTTCACATAATGTTGTAATTGAGTGAATGGCCATCATTTAATGGCAAATATGTGCTGTTATTTTAAAACAACGGCTGTTATATTGAAATAATGGCCATTATTTACTGTTATATGGCGGCCATCCATTCAATTACAACATTATGTGAACAGAGCCTTTCTGTGTTTTCAATCCACTCCTGGTTTTGGTTGCTATGAGGACCTGACATGAGGACCAAATACAGCCTCAAATATACATAGTGTGAACCCTAAGGCACAAAGAGGGTCCCCTTACTGTTGGGAGCTTGTTTAGAGGAAGGTGTTGAAGTGCCTAAGATATTTGTGTGGCAGAGGGGGGCATCTATAAGAGGGCTACACAAAGGAGGACCAACTGTTTTACTGTCGCCACGTGAGTGGTCCACAAAGGGGCCCGCTGAGGCTCTGTCGCCCAAGGGCCCACAAAACCCTGGAGCCGGCCCTGTTTATGGAGATATGTGCTTTTTTTCTTGGTGCTGTTCTCTGGCGCTCTTTGTCTCTATGTCAATCTTTGTTTCCTTATGTTGTTATATGATGCTCTTTGCTGCTTTTGACATGCTTTGCTGCTCTGTAGTGCTCTTTCCTAGCTGGTGTGGCTCTATACTATTGTGTGCCTCTTTGTGCTGTTGTATTGTTTCACTGGATCTTGCTTTGTGTTGTTTTGTGGAGCTCTCTATAACATTTTGTTCTTCTCTATGTTGTTTTATTTTTTGATGCTTTTTGCTGCCCTGTGCTGCTCTATGCTACCCCATGTTTAGTGGAGCACTGTCCTGCTCTATGACACTGTGTCTCATTGTATGCCTCTCTATGTTGTTGTGAGCTCTTTCTAATCTAAACAATGCAAACTCTTTTTTTCTGCACAATGTTCTTTACAGACTTCAGCTCCTTGTCTTCATTTCAGCTTTTTGCACATTTGTGGTTTGAGTGGTTTTAATTAAGATTTTGTTCATCAGGTGTGTGGGCAGTGATGTGACCTGTCATCATTGCCCTCTTTGGCCCTTGGGTATCACTGTATATTTTGGGTAAGCAGCAGTAAGAGGAGAGTCTTGGCTCAGAGATGACTTTATCTTGTAAGAGTGTCACAATAGATTACTACCATACTACAGACCACACTGGAAAGAGTGGCGGTGGTGCTGAGGGGGGGTGGAGGGGATGGCGGCTGTTTCAGGATTAGGAACATTTTGTTTAAATCCTGTAACAAGGACTTGACACAAATATGCAGATTTAATCCTTAACCAGAGAGGGGTTCAGATTTTAGAGAAGCAAGAGCAGCTACAATCCCAAATCATTCAGTCATAAAGAATTAAGGAAGCGGAGATCAAGGTTTACCCCCACTGTACTGCGCTCTATCATTCACTTATAAGAGCTTTCATTCCTGCACACAGACCCTTGACTCCAGCTAATGCAAATAGAGGAGTGTGGTGAGGTGAGCTGAGCATGGGTCATCTACAGCCAATGCTCTGTTAAAGATCGCCACTTGCTGGTCATTTGGTGAATTTCACCCTCTAATTAAATATTCAAACATTGCCACCTGGTGGATGCAGAGTTACATGTGAAGAGCTGACTTATCAGCTGTGTTCCCACGTTTTTAACCTAGATTGTCTGTCTGGGCTCCGCAAAATGATCAGTATCAGGTGCGTCAGATTATTCATAATAAAGACTGTTGCTAAATCATGTCTTGCCAGCTGCTGCTCATAAGTCCCCGTTCACACAGAGCAAGAACGGCGGAATGCCGCCAGCCTCCATGTCATAATGACACTCTATGGAAGGCTTGTGCTCTGCATCTCTCACCGCTGAAGAATGAATTCCGCTGTTCTTGCTCTGTGTAAACGGAGCCTAAGGCTTAAAAAAAAAAAAACATTGTTGCCATACATTTTAATGTGTTTGTTTTCTGCAGTTCTCAAACACAAATATAGGAACACACTCCATACACTTTATACCAAAGTTGACATCATCTGTCAGTGGAACCTGGGGAGAGCCCCATACACTGTACACCTAAAGTATTAAGTGTATGGGGGTCTAAGGCTGGATTCATACATTCCCTGTTCACTCCATGAAGCACTCCATGCCATGCAGGGAAACAGTCCATTACAGGGATTCACCATCCATGCACTGCGGAATTAACAGGGAAAGTGTGAATGGTGGCTATGACAGGAGGTATTTTAAGAGTAGAAACCATTTCTGGAAGTACTTGTAACCAATTCAGGCAGCAAGCACCACACCATGACTGGTTAAAGAGAATATTCGGGTAGCAGAGAAGATCATAACAGTTCTGTTATTCAAGGCTCCTTTCCCTCCCTCTAGTCATCCTGAAAGCTAAACTACTTCACTGAGGAGAGGAGGCAGGTGCATTATGCATCTGCACACAGTATTCAATAGCTTCCCTATGTTGCCAAAACATCAGTAACATCAAGCATCACGACATGCACTCATCCCCTCTCATCTTGAAAGCTATACTTCCAAGATGGCCAGAGGGAAAAAGTGGAGCCCGTAGTGCACAACAGGTAGGACTGTGGTGCTCTAGTACTGCTTATGTACAGTATAGTACTCGCCCAGTGATGGTGATTGTCGTGACGCCAGTGCTAGTCCAGCACACAAGTGTGATGTTGGTACCTGATTTTTATGGCCGATTCGTACTGTTTCCCAAATGGTCGGTGACCTGCCAGACTGTGATGGGTCCCTTGGGCTTTTGTCGCGGTAGTCCTGAGTGGCAATTGACCAACCCGGACTATCGGTACCACCACCCACAGAGAGGGGAAAAATAACCCAAGGTGTGAGTCCCTGTGAATAAATAGAACAGCTTTACTGTGCAGTCTCTGAATATACAAGCCCCAGCCTTGGTTAACTGGGTGAAGCTTAGTGTCCGAGGGTGTCCCAGTTAACTTGCACTGAGAGATAGAATACGTAGACTTTCTGGTATCTTTGTTCTATCCAGGCTAGTTCCTCTTATGTTGTAGAATACTGCCCTGCACTTTGTAGAGTAGTTTTCGGTGTGGGCTGGGTTTATCCCCGACTTTCTCCCTCTTGTAGTGTCTAGCACTGCATAGTAGACATCGTGGATAAACTGTAAGAACTGAACTCACTGACACACTAGACTGAACTTCCTCCCAAAACAGGGCTAAGTAGCTACTTCCCCAGGGGCTGTGTGTGTCCGTCAAGAGCAGGGATCGGTAGAGAAAGAAAGAGCATCTCCTATAGGTCAACACAAAGTAACCCTTTGTTAGCTTCAGTTGTGCAACACATAACAAGGTTCAAAAGTAACACTAACACCTAGTGGTGAAACTATAGAATTCTACCTTCATCACCACTGAACTGAAGAGTGAACTTTGAGACAGGTGCCTAGGGCACTTAGCTGTAGGACACCACAAGACCTCTTCTGCTCTCTGGATAACCCCTTTAACTTAGTATGAAATAATTCTAGATTGATAACTTTAAGAGTGATTTATGTGCTAAACCAATGGAATTCTGAAACCTGGTAAATAGACATTTAATAGTCAATGAATTGGATCTAATGTATCTGGTGAAAATCAGATTTTTATCTGCCTAATCATAAAATGAGTCCTTTATAACCAGAGGAATCACTTGCACTATCTAGTGGAAGTGAGTGGTATCAAAAGATAACAGAAAGCGTGCGTGTATGGCTTGTGAGTGTGCTTTGTTCTGAAGTGTGTTTGTGGTGGAGTAAAGCTGTTATCCAGCGCTACAAATACATGTGTGGTGTGCCCCCAGATGATGTTGTAGCGGTGGGACGGCCGGTCATTTGCTAGGTGGAAGTGTTATGCCACTCCTTGTGGTGGATGGCCGAGGCACAGCCGGACCTTAAGGGTTTTGTCACATGATGCCAGTGCCTGGTGGGCACACAGGTGTGATGGCACACCTGCTTTTAGAGAGTAAGGCCGGTTGTACCCTTCTATCCTGTGGTCGGTGTCCTGTCGGGCTGCTGCAGGGTCTCTTGGGATTATGTCACAGATGGGTGCCAGAGTGGTATAGTAACCCTCCCAAATAGTGCTAGGACCCGCCACCCACAGAAAGGGAAAATGTCCCAAGGTTGCGGTGCAAGTGCTGTGCAGGCGGCAGTGAATAATCACAGACTCAGGTGATAACATTGACTTGGTTTACTACTTGTAAATGTGCAGCAGGTAATACAACAAATCTTGAATACACTTGATACAGTTCCAATAAATACACGAACATAGGACCACCAGATCTGTGGGATAAGTGCTGAGAAGAATGCTGTAGACTTGATAAGGTTGTACTGAGGTAGTAGTAGAGAGAAGAGTGCCGTAAGGGTCTCAACCCAATTAGTAATTTGCTCTGCCGGGATGTTGGAGTGTAACCCGCATTGCGTTGCTTTTTGGCTCTGTTCTGGATACTGTCCTGCACTGTAGTTACTCCTTGTCCTCGGCATGGGTTGAGGTGATCTATTGGCTAGTCCTCTCTTGAAGGGCTTAACAGTGCATTACACACTGTGTGTGGTGCTTAAAGAAAAAGGTTTGTAAGAGCTGACTGTTCTGCGTCCTACCCATGCAGGGTACTGACTAAGGGGCCTATTCCACGGAGCGGAATAGAGACAACGATCAGCCGTTCTGTTATCCTACTGGATAACAGAATCTGGGACATACACAAACAATAACCCTTTAGGATACTTCAGCTGTGCAGCTAGACCTTAGTTATACGATACAGCGACATCTAGTGGTCATCTCTGGTAATACTTCAGCTGTAACAAGATCACAAAAAAAGTACAGACTTTTACGTGGGGTGTAAAGGATAACAACACCCGCAGTGGGACACCGCACATGGCTACTTTTCCCCCTCTCTCGTCTCCAGTTCAGGTGTGGTTTGCAATTACGCTCCATTTACTTCAATGGAACTGAGTTCCAAACCCCACCCGATCTGGAGACAAGAGAGGGGAAAAGTGGCCATGTTTTTGTAGTGCTGGATAACCCCTTTAAGGGTAGAAACACAGAGACCGGATCCGCAGTTTTCATGCTGTGAGTATGCAAGTGACAGCCCCCTTAATTCCCCACCGGCCGATACATACCTTACCTGCTCCATGCTCCGGCTTGCTTTGGGGGTTCCAGAGTATGTAATCTCAGGCAAAGGATCCACAGCAGATTTCGCTGTAAGTTTGCAGAATGTAATTTGCTGTGTATCTGGTGTGTGTTTCTACCCTAAGAGGATATTTATCAAGCCTAATGCAAAGAAACTGTGTTTGCTTCTTTCATTGTTAGGCTATAGGCCATATTACATGGCCCAATGTTCTGGGGGAAGCAAGCAACAACGGGCAAGCTTAGCACTTGCTTCCCCCTCATTCCCTGCTCGCTGCCTGTGCCATTACTTGCAGAGATAGTGAGCAGGGAGCGGCGGAAGGGATCGACCCAAATGATCCTTACGTCATTGGGAGGCCCATTGAAGTCAGTGGCAGTCTGCTGCCGTCGATCCGATTACACAGGGCAACGCACTGCAGACCATTTTTTGACAAAATCATGATCGTTGCCTTGACTTTTGGATATGGGATGAACCCTCGCTTTCCTTTAAAAACACTCCAACAACAATACATGCAGACCACTAAGGCTCAAAAACACACTTTTTGATGTTAAGATGGCCACAGCTTTATTTAAATCACAGGACTAAAACAATCACAGGAGTCAGGTGAAGTGCTAGGTCACTGGGATTCACGTATACTGTGAGATCCCTAACTGCTACCATACAGCACTCGGCCAGACAGCAATGAAAGGGGGCGGCACGTTCTGGCTTGCCATTCTAGCAGAGCCAGTCTACTTTAAGGGCCCCAATGACCCAACTGAAGATCCATACTGTGCTTAACCACCGTGCCTGCCCCTGGATGACGTTACCATTCTGACATCCTTGAACGGAACCTGTCACGCCCCGTGCTGGGTCAGAGCCCGGACGATACCCCTTCCCGCTAGAGCCCCTTATACTCACCTCGTTCCCGAAGTCCCATTCCTAGAGCTGGTCCGGGGACGGAGATATCACCGGGGGAAGTCCAGCGCACGTGCTGCTGAGATGAGTCCGACACTCATAGAGAATGAATGGAGCAGTCATTCTCTATGGGCGTTGGACTCATTTCAGCAGCGTCGAACTCACCTCAGCTGCGCGCGCGCCCGACTTCCCATGGTAATATCTCCGTCCCGAGAACAGCTGAAGAAGCGGGACTTTGGAAACAAGGTGAGTATAAGCTGCTCTAGCGGGGGGTCGGCCGGGCTCTGACCAGGCACGAGGGGTGACAGGTCCTCTTTAAGGCTGGCCACTTCCAAGACTTAGCCTATTTACCACCATTTTACATCCTCTATGAGTTAAAAGGAGTCCACTATAACTTGCCTGCAACTTCCACCTGACTCCTGAGCCACTAATCCAAAGCTGTGACAGATAAAAAAAATATGCATATTTTACTTATTTATTTTTTAAATCTTTTACACATTTTTGCTCACGTAATTCAATGCCATGAAGGTATAAGTTAAAATTGAAAGTCCAGGCAAAACTAGGAAAATTGTGCAAAACAAGGCGAAACCTTGAGTCATCCTTCAGCACTCAGGAGAGGAAAAAACCTCTGTGGAGGAAACCCCTAGGGAACCATGGCTAAAGGATTGCCCTTCCCTTGGGCTTAGAGGCTTAATGTCAAACTTTAACTAATCAATACAGGCATTATTACACTTACGCAAACACTGGGCTGGGTGACAGGTATACAGAGAGGTCAGTGCTGACTGTCAGAGAAGATAGAGGGTGATGTTACTGTAGATTAACTCTTTGTTGTTCTGTTTTGGTGTGGGGGGGGGGTTCCCTCTCTCCATAGGAGAGCAATGAAGACAGGGGGAGAGCTTCAAACTGCTTTTTCATTATAAAAATTCATTTTTCGGCTAATAAACCCAATTACAAAGTTTCTTAAAATTGTCTGGACTATTAATTTCACAACAGTGACACTTCTTTTTTTGTCCATTTTATAGCTTTTATTTCGGCGCCATAATATGGCCATATTTTTGTCTCAAAAAGATGTCTGTAAAAAAGACAAACTAAGATGTTTTGGGAATGTAGCCTTAAGAAGACCTTTCAAAGAAGAAATCTGGAATCTTATTGGTTGCTATGGGCTTCACTGTTCCTACGTACAAGGTTTGGATAATCTCACATTTTATTACATATGTTATGCTATTTTCCCACATCTTTTTTTGTCCATATTTTGGCTGTCTTTTTTGCACCCAAAAACGACCGCATTATGCATAATGCGGGCATACTTTGGTGCCAATATGACGGTTGCAAAAAAAAAAAAGTTGTGTGGACACAGCTTAAAATTACTGTTATATTTTATTGTATCCAAGTAATTCTTAGTTTTTTTTTGTGACACAGTGAACTTTATATTAGTGGTACATTTTAATCAATACATTAAGCAATTGCTTCTGAAATACCCCAAATTTGGAAAGATTTGCATGAAATTTGATATTTTCTGCTCGTAATAGAAATAGCTGTGGTAACCAAGGGGGTTGGTAATGTCCTGTCAGGTTTAGCTTAGCAGTGTTGTGGCTGCTAGGTGGGTGTAGGGTCAATTGGGCACTTGTCACGGTAGTCTGAAGTGGCGTTTTTACCCACCCCTGGTGTGACGAGCTCCGTATCCACAGGTTTGGATAGCCCAAGTGTACGATTGTGTGCTGGTGCAAAAATTGAAGAGTCCAGTGACTTAACCAGAATAACATTGTTTACTTAGTGCTTCAGTGCAATACACAAAAAGTATAGCTTCAATAACTGCAGGTGCAGGTTGGAGACCAAAGAAGTGAATGTGAATCAGAAGAAAGTAGAGGAGTAGTAGTAGAGGAGCGTCTTGTGGGCCCTGTCCAATGTAACAACGTACTCTGCTGGGATAGTGTAGCTGAGAGTAGTAGAGAAGATACTCATTCTCATGTTTACTGACCACCTAATAGCCTACAGTCTCGGGTACCTATCCAGGCAGAAGGTCCTAGGTCCCTGTGCTGGGTGAGGCACACGTCCCGAACCTTTTCAGGATAGCCATGTGTTACGCAGTGGAATACATAAGCTAACTGCAAATTTGTTCCACTGGGGTCAGTGCCTAACTAGAAACAGGTGACTGTCCTGTACTGTGTAAAGAGTATCCCTGGCATGGACAAGGTTATACTCAGAGGACATCCTTTCCTCCTGAGGATACCATGATACTAAAACAGGGGTGGGGAACCTTTTCCATGTCGAGGGCCGGTCGGGGATTAATAAAATCATTTGAGGGCCGCACACAATGTTATACCATGCGTGGCAGTTAGTAGCGTGGGTTTGCAGCACCTGGGGCAAGGCAAAGTATTGTTCCCCTAGTGCCCCTGCTATTGTAGTTAACCCTCTGTGATGCCCCTTGTACCTGATGTGAATCCTTAGTGATGCCCAGTAGCCAGAGTTAACCCCCAGTGATGCCCCTGGTAGCCTAATTACCCCCCCCCCCCCAGTCATGTCCCTGGTAGCCTAGTTAACCCCCTCAGTTATGTCCCTGGTGGCCTAGTTAACCCCCTCAGTCATGTCCCTGGTGGCCTAGTTAACCCCCCAGTCACGTCCCTGGTGGCCTAGTTAGCCCCCAGTCATGCCCCTGGTGGCCTAGTTAAGCCCCTCAGTCATGTCCCTGGTGGCCTAGTTAACCCCCCCAGTCATGTCCCTGGTAGACTAGTTAAGCCCCCCAGTCATGTCCCTGGTAGACTAGTTAAGCCCCTCAGTCATGTCCCTGGTGGTCTAGTTAACCCCCCCAGTCATGTCCCTGGTAGACTAGTTAAGCCCCTCAGTCATGTCCCTTGTGGCCTAGTTAACCCCCAGTGCCTGCCCCAAATAAAAAAAATAAACATCCCATTCACCTTTCCTCAGCTCCCACGCTGTCCAGGTCCTCTTCTCCCTCCACTCTTCTGTGCCGGTCTTCTCCTGCAGGCGGCGCACAATGAAATGATGTCATCGCGCATGGCCCGCAGGAGTCAGAAGACGTGCGCCGCTCTGCTGGGGAAGGAGCCGGCACAGACACAGGAAGATGTTGTGTATGCCAGCGCGGCGCACATCACAAGAGAGCCGCAAACTGCAGGAGACAGAAGATGTGCGCCGCTCTGCTGGGGAAGGAGCCGGCACTCACAGCATCCTCCTGGCAGCTGTCACAGACACAGGAGGATGCGGTGAGTGTCGGCTCCTTCTCCTCAAGAGCGCCGCACGTCACAGGGGAGCCGCGGGCCGCATCCGGAGGTGTCAGGGGCCGGAGGTTCCCCGCCCCTGTACTAAAGGCTGGGTCTTGGTCAAACAAGACAGCTTTTGGGCAGCCATAGAGTTTCAACTACTGATGATAGAACATGAGGGCTGTTGTTCTGGCCATTAGGTCTTTTACAGGCATGAAAACTGTCCACTTTCTGTAGTGGTCGACCATCGTCCAGGCATAGGCTTAGCCAGATCTGGTTGGAGACAGATTCACATGGTCCAGGGCCACAATCTCGATTGGCCTAGAGGTACAAATAGGATGCAGAGATGCACGGGCATCCTTTGTCCCATCTTTGGCACAGTTGCAATCAGGGCTATTCTGGCACTAACTCTCAATGTTTGCTCTTATTTTGACCCAGTAAAATCGCCTTTGAATCGTGGTTTTGGTCTTGTAGACCCCAAAGTGGCCAGAATGGTCATGACACCCAGGATGAATTTGGAATCTCGCCTTGAAATGAGGATCTGCTGGTCTGTGGTAGGGTCCAGGGTAATCCTAAGGCCTCTCTGCAGGAACAAGCGTTTTCTTTGGCGCCAAAGCCTGTGTAACTTGATATCAGTGTAGGCTTTGCGTAACCTAAAGTGGTAACTTGCCTGTCAGCAGGTAGTCCTGGAGTTCTCCAAGAACACAGCTTTCAACCTGTAAGGTCTTCCATCTTGATGAGTCTTGATAGGGTTTTTTTGGGACCTTCTTCCGTTACCTTGACTGTAGCTACCCCTTGATGGGCAAATCAGTCATAAAAGAGGGGGTATCTCGACCTCCTCCCACTGGTCTTCACATTAGTTTTCCTACTGCGGTACTTGATGGTGAAGTGGTAGTTCGCCAGTCGGAAAGCCCACCTCTGCTCAAGGGCACCAATTCTAGTAGTGTTGAGGTGCGCCAGAGGATTGTTATCTGTGTAGACACTGAAGCTGGATGCTGCCAGGTTATCTTTAAACTTTTCGGTCACAGCCCAGACTAATGCCAGGAGCTCAAGCTTAAAGGAACTGCAGTTCTGGTCATTCTTTTCACTTTCTCTAAGGCTTCTACTGGCGTAGGCAATGATTCGTTCCTTGTTGTCTTGAACTTGAAACAAGACAGCATCAAGCCCTAGGTAACTGACATTGGTGTACAACTGGAATGGCTTTGTGTAATCTGGATATGCCACAATGTGGGTCTGTGTCAGCAAGCCTTAAGTGTTTTAAAAGCTTCTTATTGCTCCTCCTGTGAGTCAATGAGGAGCTTTTTACCAATAATCACTTTTGGGCATCCGCACAGCAAGTCTATCAAGGGCGCAGCAATCTGTGCAGTGTGGGATGAAGCAGCAGAAATAGCCCTCAAACCCCAGGAAACTTCTGACATCTTTCACACTTCTGGAAGTTGGCCAGTCCTTCACAACTGCAGTCTTCAGCAGATGGCACTTCAATGGCTTGATCTTTAGGCCTTGGGATATTAGTATGCTAAAGATTTCCGCCAAATGCTGTAAGTGGTCCAGATAGGAGCGAGAGTAGACAAGAACATCGTCTAGGTATAGCAGTAGGCTCTGAAAGTTGACGTGGCCCAGACATCATTCCATGAGGTGCTGGAAAGTCACAGGGGCATTACACGGGCCAAATGGTATGCCTGTGAACTTGAACAGTCCCAAGGGAGCTATGAATGCCTCCTTCTCCCTGTCTTCAGGCGTTATGGGGACTTGCCAGCATCCGCTGGTCAGATCGAGTGTGGAGAAGTAGGATGCAGACTGCAATACAGTGAGCAACTCTTCTATCTGGGGGAGAGGATAGGCATCCTTATGAGTTATGCTGTTGAGCTTCAAATAGTCAACGCCGAAGCGGATAGTGCCATCTTTCTTCTTGACCAAGACTATTGGTGCAGCCCAAGGACTTTGTCTGTCTTGGATCACCTTGGCATCTTTCATCTCCTGGATGAGTTTTTTTTCTACTGGCTGGTACATTGCTAAAGCCAGGGGCAATGACGCTCTTTGATAATCGGATGGTCTCCAGTGTCAATGTGGTGCTGCAGCAGGGTAGTTTTCCCATAATCCATTCTTACTGAACGCCTGATGATGCTTTTTTTACCAGGTTCAGGACTCCTTTGATGCGCTCTGGAGGCATGTTGACATCCCCTACATTCAAGTCAGACCACCAGGCGATGTGGTAGGTTCAGAGGCTGAGTGTGCTTTGGCTGACTTTTGGGTTGCCTTGAAACTCCCGGTTAGTACGTCTTTCGGGTTCAGCTGGCATAGTTCAGCTACTGCATGGTACTTGGGGAGCCGGGCTGGACTGTTACTGAGGTTGACAAGTCGCACGGGTCACTCTCCTGTTGGAGACAGTAACAAGGCTGTGTGCTTCTTTTACCAGTGGATGTCCATTCATGTCAATGGGGTGTAGATAGGCTTCATAGTCTTCATTCTCTATCCCTGGTCATGCGCGGCACCAGACTCTGCAAATCACTCCCTGTGTATTGGCAAACTTCTGTTGAGCGCTGAGTTTCTGAATAGCTTGTTGGACAACACACCTAGGGAGGAATGGAAGAGAGAGAGGCACCTTCAATAAACCTGTCCAGAATAATCCGCTCTGCATTCACAGGAGTGAAGGTGTCTATTTGGCATACAGCTCTGAAAGTAGTGTGTAGTGCAAGTACATAGTCTCTGAGAGTCTCACTTGGCTTCTGGTGCCTTTTATAAAATCTGAGTCTTACTTCCAAGGGCAACTGGATCTCAAACTCAGCCCGCAGCTTGGTCAGTATGGCATCTACGCTGGTCCTTCCAGCAGGATATCCATCTGTTGCTCAGGAGAGAGAAATTTAAGTGATCTGTGCAGGTGTTGATCCCCTGTAATATGGTTGGTTAGTGGGGCTCAGGAAGATAGAGGCAAGAAACATGAGGTAGTGACTAAGAAGGTATTGAGCAGAAGCAGAGGTGTAGCTTGACTTAAAGAAGGTACAGGGACCGTCTTGTGGGCCTTGTCCAAGGAAGAAGCTTAAACGGAGTTTGTAAAAAATAGTACTTAGTGCGAAGAAGAGAATACTCGTACTCGCGTATTCAACAGACTTCTGCCCAACCAGTTCAGGGAGTGCCAAGTTGGGTATTACAAGCTCTAGGCCCATACAACTGGGCGTAACAGACTGCCTGATAAGTAAGATACTTTAGCTTGTTCCCTTTATCTTACTGCGGATCAGTCCCTTGATTTCTTTTGAGTATCTTGAGAAAACTGGAGAAGGATACCTGTCGTGGACTACGTTTCCCTACAGGATGGTTACCCCTCCTGTGGGTTTAGTACCGCATAGAAGAAATCTTTTCCTTTCTCTTGCCTTAAGGCCCTATTCCACGGAACGATTATCGTCCGTATTCAGCCGATATCGACCGCTACGGACGATAATCGACCTGTGGAATAGAGTGCAACGATCAGCCGACATAGTTCATGTCGACTGATCGTTGCAGTCGCTTGTTTTTCAACATGTTGAAAAACAAGCGACTGATAAAGCAGCGATCTGCTGCCATCGCTCCGTTGAATGGGCGGCGGCAGCAGACGCTGCTGTATGCTATGGGCTGCCCGGACGATCAGCGATCACCCGGGCAGCCCCCCCGCAGCTCCCCGCCGCCCCTCCCGCTCGCTGCTGCCGCGCTGAATAGCGGCGGCAGCGAGCGGGGAACGAGGAGCAAACGAGGGCTGAGAGCGATCATTTGCTCCTCTAGACGGCTCATGGAATAGGGCCATTAGTCTCTCCAACTCCAGAACTAACTAACTAAGACCTCCCACCTTGAATAAACTAAGCTTATATTGGGGTGAACAGGTCTAACCTACTTTTGGTGGGCCTGTAAGAAGGAAAGAGCAAAGCAGTGTTAGAGGCTAAGAGCTGTATGTGGTACCTGCACCTGTGATTGGTCAGAAACATAAACAGCACAGTTAACCCTTGGCACACTTGGTGAGGGGGGTGAAAGTGCTAACAGCAGCGTAATCCCCTCGTGTGACACCTGACAGATTTACTTTTATTCAGGTGACATAAAACTTAGTGGACCTTGTGTACCTGGACACTACAGTGTATACTACCATGATCTGGAAAGTAGGAGCACATATCACTGCGGTCAGTTTCCTTTTATCGTTACAGGCCTCACATCCCCTGTTTATACAGGACAGTGTGTGGCCAACAATTTTGTACCTTGTTTTAAAGATCCAATCAGCCATGGATCAGGCATTTGCCAAGTCCTTGACTGATCAGTGTCACTTTTAAATGGGCCCCAGGAGATGATAATTGGCCAGTGTAAAAGGCCCTTAAGGAGAGTGATGGTGAAGAAGTAAGAAGAGAAGAAACAAAAGGGGAAGAAACAGATAGATCCAGGGTTGCTACAGGTGCACTGCAAGTAATAAATAAAAGGAAGATATAATAAGACATAGTAGATTCCTGACTTGGATATAGTTACACATTAGAACAATAGAAAAATACTCATGCAATGCTCAGGTGCAAAAGATAACTGTATAGACTAGTATGCTCCATGCACATATACAAATTGTGATGAAAACAATCTTAACCCATTTTGTCAGGGGGAGATAGTGAGTTGAATTTTATAATTGAATAAACAACTGCAGGATAATTTCTGGTATTTGGAGACCTTAAATCCCTAGGATGAATAAAGTATAGGTCCTTAAACAAACGAGGATTTTAAAATAGCATGGATTCTACAAGTCACATTAAATAAAGACTGCACACAAAGGCACACATTTAATCCATATCAGCAGAGGGTATGAGATGCTGTAAGGCAGCTATACCCAGACAAAAGAGATCTTAAAAATCTAATAAGCACCCACATGAAAGAAGGACAAGATTCAATTGATTATATAGAAGAAATGTAGAGAAAGTGGAGATGCGAAGTAGGACAGGACTGGAAGAAAACTGGGGCATCACAAACTCTTTTACTTTATGATAAAGCAGGTTTTACCCCCTGAAGTACAAAAGAAGCTAGATGATTCAAGCACATACTGTATTGTTCATTACCAAAGATTACAACAAAAGTGACGAAGACAGAAAAGAGGAAACTACTAAAATGAAGCCAAACTGACACAGAAGCAGCTAGATGAAAAATATGCAACTGG
Organism: Dendropsophus ebraccatus; assembly: GCF_027789765.1. Classification (NCBI taxonomy): domain Eukaryota; kingdom Metazoa; phylum Chordata; class Amphibia; order Anura; family Hylidae; genus Dendropsophus; species Dendropsophus ebraccatus. The sequence goes on along the minus strand of NC_091457.1, from coordinate 102,513,442 downwards.
GCTGTAATGGTGCTGTGGTCGCTAACCCTGATAGTTATAACATCCCATCCCTAGACGAGTAGCTCCCCCCTTACTTTCCCAATGACAGGCAGGATTTTAGGGGAATGAAAGGGGTTGACAATAGAGGTTCAGTGGGGGAAGTTATCGAAGGGCAAACCATTATGTACAAGATGGTAGAATTGTTGAAAAGCAAAATATTTCCATGTTGACAGGAAAGGCAGAAATTCTGATGTTTTCAATAGGATGAAAAACACTCTCTAAAATATCACAGAGGGGAAATTTATCTGATTTATGACCGTTTTCAACTGTAAAAAAAAAATTGAGAGACTTTTTGGTGGATTTCTACAGCACTAGGCACCTTTCACACAGTGGGCAGAGCCTGGTGTAAATGGGGTGTGGCTCATGTGTCCTCCCTAAATTGATTTCAGTTACATCAGTAAGCTGGCGTAAATCAAAGCTGAAATGAACTCTAGCTTAAAGCTGGTGCAGATTTATCTATGCCTCTTTTGATGCATCCCTTGGTTTTATTAGCGTTGGCAGCCACTACCTGGCACTGCTTACTAAAGTTGAGTTTACTGTCCACGAGTAACCCATTTGCTTTTCGGAAGCAGCTTTACCAAGTGTTTTATTATCCGACACATAATTATACCTATTATTTCTAAGGCCCATGGCATAACCTAACATTTATCCACATTGAACTTCATTTGCCATTTATCTGACCAAGCCTCTAGCTTCTCCAAATCTCTCTGTAATATAAAATTATCTTCCTCTGCGATGATTACTTTACCAAGTTTAGTGTCATCTGCAAATATTAAAATTCTACTCTGTAGCCCCTCTACAAGGTCATTAATAAATATATTAAAAAGAAGTGGACCCAATACTGAACCCTGCAAAACACCTCTTAATGAATCAGCCACTGCAGTTGCAGTTGCATATTGAAATGTGTGCTAGCTCTTATAGGGGTAGTGCGGCGGTAAACAATTTTTCACGGAATAACACACATTACAAAGTTATACAACTTTGTAATGTATGTTATGTCTGTGAATGGCCCCCTTCCCCGTGTCCAACCCCCCCCCACCCGTGTACCCGGAAGTGTTGTGCGCTATACATACCTGTCACGTGCCGACTCGTCTCCGATCTTCAGTCAGCGATGTTGTCTTCAGACGGCCGGGCCGAATCCCTCCGAGCGTCCTGAGTGCCGGTTGCCCTCTTCAGCGTCATCAGATGCTCAGGCGCGATTGGCTGAGCACAGTTATGCTCAGCCAATCGTGGCTGAGCAGCCGATGACGCAGCAGAGGGCGGCCGGCACTCAGGACGGACTGAGGGATTCGGCCGAAGACGACATCGCTGACTGAAGATCGGAGACGAGTCGGCACGTGACAGGTATGTATAGCGCACCACACTTCCGGGTACACGGGTGGGGGTGGTGGGACACGGGGAAGGGGGCCATTCACAGACATAACATACATTACAAAGTTGTATAACTTTGTAATGTGTGTTATTCTGTGAATAATTGTTTACCGCCGCACTACCCCTTTAAGCTAGTGTACATTTCAGCTACAATATATGCAGTTCTCTAGAGTAAATTGAAGTATTTCTGGTGCATAGGCCATGTCCCTCCCACTTTTTAGACTAGATTTCTGCGCAAATTTGAGCTTGAGCTCAATAAAGCTTGAGTTCAATAAAGACATCCACAGTTTCTCCATATCATCATTCATTGCTCCAATTTGTTTTGGCCACATGTGGTCTTAAGGAACCAATTCTTTAAAGTGCTACTGTAACCTCCTTTACGCTTCCTTCATTTCGTTGGTTAAAAGAGTCAACTGGGGGGGCTTCACAGCAGCTGGGCCCCATCTCCTGGGTGGGGTTAGGGCCCAACTGCCGAGGTGACACTGTCCACCAATAAAACAAAGCAGTTTTAGAGCAAAAAGACGACACAGACAAGTTTTATAAAGACCTATAACAATAGGCTTGACAGTATCACTTTAAAGTGGAATTCTACAACCAGACCCCAACTTCAGTAAACTTTAAAATTATACATAGCGGACATAAGAAAGTAAAATTTCCTTTATTTACAAATCTTCTCACTTCTCAACATGAGGGCAAGAAAGTATCTTGTTCAAAATCTTTGTACAAAAATATTCCTCTTGGTAATGATATGTACATAGAGTAATGAGCCCCGTTTAATTCAAGTATTATCCCCGACCACAGACACTGAAGTCACTGGGCATTGCCTAGAAAAGGAAAGCGCAGCAACATAATCACCTACTGTACATAAGCAGCCTAACAATAGATTGGGTGGTCGCAGAGTGAGGATTTGATTCGGCTGTTGCTTTCAGTTTGTCTTTCACCCCCACCCCTGCCAAAAGAACATCGGATACTGGGTATTGGCATTTTGTCAGTTCACAAGACCCTCAACAAGGTGAGGCTGCAGAAAGTTTACTTATTATGTCCAGCGCTGCCCACACTACTGCTGTTTCTCTGCTGGCAGCTTTCATCCTATTATTGTATCCCATATTGTGCAAACAAATCAAAAGGGAGAGTCCACTGAACTTATGATGCTTGAGTCACACAATGATCACACTACTCCATTTGCTCCATCCTCCTCTTCCTCCTCATCAGTAATGGCATTCATTAGCTCGTCCTCTGAGCCATGTGGTGCCGGTGGGTAGAACTGGTCACGGTCCAGATTGACATAAGTGACATTCAGATTAATGTAGTGGTCGCCCCATAAGGAGTTAGAGATGACCTCCATCTCACTGACCAGCTGGGAGAAGGTCGGTCGCTCCTCAGGGTGTGGACTCCAGCATTGCAACATCAGGGTGTAGCTGCCAAAACAGAGGAAACATGCATTAAATTTAGGAGGTCAGTTTTTGGGGATAGGCTCAAAATATGCTAGTGCCACAATTCAATGCTTTGTGACATACAGAAAATGAGAAAGGCCAAATAGGCATCTAAAGAGCCCCTGTCCCATAACAGCCCAGAATTCCATCGCCACAAACAGGACAATATTAAATGACAGCAGCAATCCAAATAATCCACAGACCTTTAGGCCAAGAGAGAATGGATGCAAATCTGTTACTAGACATTTAACCCTTTGCTATGCCCAGATTTTTTATTTTTTTTTGGGGGGGAGGGGTAATACGCTTGTTATTTAACTTGTGGTATTGATTTTTATTACTGTTACAGCATTCACTGCTGTTTTGTGTATTTGTCCTGCATCTCAAAAATGGAATAATAAGTTAGTTAAGAAGGCATATAGAACCCAAAATGGCCGCAAAAAAACATTAACTTATCCTGGAAAAACAGGTTTCCACCCTGCTATGTGGACAGAAAAATATAAAAACTTTATTTCTCTAGGAAAATGGTAAGAATTAGTTTTAATTGTAGTAAAAAATAATATTCATAACTAACTATAAAGATTTGGAATGTTTTCTGATTGTGGATCGGGTTACTACAGATCATTTGGTAATCTGCCCTAGCTTTAATATCACTGAGATTAAACCTTGTTATAGGAAAACATAAAAATATTCATATTCTAACAGTGACACATACATTCATTGCTAGGAATTGGATGACAGAATTCCTTCCATATTAGAAAATTCTACAAGGTATGCAATTTAACTACACTATGAAACAGATGATAGCTGACAGGGAAGGTAACAGGCAGGCTTTCAGGTAATCGTGGAAAAAATTGACCAACTAGTATTATAAAAATGACATAGAATAGAAATAATGAATGCTATGTTAACTGAAAATCTATTGTTATTATATATACTGTATATTGAAGGTGAAGGGGGAAAGTAGAAAAAGAGGACTGAAATATTTCCTTTTCTCTGTACGAATTGCACTGTATATAAAAAGTAATGTACTGTATACTGGATATAAATTTGTATGTGCAAAAAAATGTAAAAAAAGAATGGCTATAACTGTACTGAATAGAAAAATGCACCTCCAGCTCCTTATTGGAGCAGGAGTGTATTCCATTTTTGCTTGACTTATCTTCCACTGGGACCGGCCCAAGTTAACACCTTGCATACTCTTAGGGCCCTATTCCACGGGACGATTATCGTTCAGATTATCGTTAAATCGTTCGAATCTGAACGATAATCGTTCGGTTGAAATGCAGTTAACGATTAACGACCGAACGAGAAATCGTTGATCTTTTAATAAGACCTGGACCTATTTTTATCGTTGCTCGTTCGCAAATCGTTCGCATTGAATAAGACATCGTTCGGTCGTTCTCAATAGATACGAACGCAATAGCGAATAAATAGCGAAGAGAAACGATCGCAATTACGATCATAAGTAACGATTATCGTTCCATGGAAATGAGTGAACGTTTTCAGGTCTTTCGCAATAGCGGTCGTTTGAGATCGTTAATCGTTAACGATTATCCAAACGATAATCGCCCCGTGGAATAGGGCCCTTAGTCTGGAGCCTCGACTTACTGCATTCCCTGTGCAGTGAGCTGACTTGGGCTTGAGCTTGTTGATCATAGTATAATTGATTATTACTAACAACTATCATTCTGTGTAAAATGGTGAATGATTTCAGGTTAACGATAAACAATCTATTTGTTATAATCATACAGGCCCAAAGAATAGTTTTTAAAGAAAAGTTTTACCGCCATTTATATCACATGGTAAATGCCATAACAACGGAAGTGTTGAGAAATAAAAACATTCCACCAAACACAAGCTGTTCTAAGGCTAGTGCAATAAAAGTGTCCAGTCTAATGTAAATAAAACTTCCTAATTTTAGAGAGAGATATACAGGTTATAATATAAAGACTCACAGGGGGTCTGGGCAGTATTCCGGTTGTGGGAGACGTCTTCCCCTGTAGAGGTAACGGGTAATATCATATGGATCCACATCTGGATATGGGGGGGCTCCTCGTGTCATTAACTCCCACAGTAGCACCCCAAAAGACCACTGGAAGGAAAGAGGAATTACAGGTTAGTAATGGTCTCCTATAATTTGGTATTACATGGCCCCTCCCCAATTTTCCCGCCCTCTCACCACATCACTCTTGGTGGTAAATTTTTGGGTCTGTAAACTTTCAATTGCCATCCACTTCACTGGGAGACGTGCATTTTTATGGCGACGAACGCTATAATACTCCTTATCAAACACATCCCGAGCTAGGCCAAAATCTGCTACCTTCGCTTTATATGTCTCATCGAGCCTGGAAGACACAAGAGGAAATAAGCAACCCACAAAATATACAATGAAAACAAGAGGGTATTTACATCAAGGTGGGGAATGGGTGTATTGTAGCAATATAACATATTATTCCACTGGGGAGTGCGCAAACCAGCTGTTTTTTTGCTGAGAGATGCCCAGTTTGTTTGAGGGGGATGCACAGTGGCCTCTTCCTATGCCTGATTTACTATGATTTACTTCTTTAGGCAGGAGTAAATCATGGCGAAAATCTGCACTAGCTCTGAATGGCAGCCACCGATTCACCAGATTTACAGAGAGGACTGTGTCTCTCAGTAAACTCACAGCATTGGCCATGGGCCAGGGATTTAGCCAAAACCAGCGTACAGGTCGGTCTTGATAAATCACCCCCTCCCCCCCAAGAAGTATTATATTATGTTACATTTATCAAAATTATAATATGCTGAATGTTCTGTATATAATGCACAGACACCTTGGACCTCTAAGCTCTATCCAGTTAGTTACTTACATGCAGTTCCGGGCAGCCAGGTCTCTGTGCACAAACTTCATCTCAGCTAAATACTCCATTCCTCGGGAAACCTGCAGACCGAAGCCAACGAGATCCTTTACCGTTGGGTTCTGTGAAGACAAACGTGGCCATGTGTCATTATTACCTCTTTATCACATCCCCTCTCCAAAGTGTAGTTACATTCTACACAGCAGGCTCTATTTAGATGACTTACCCTGTCCTCACTGCGGATGAAGTGTCTCAGGTCTCCGTGTGACATATATGGAAGGGCGACCAGGGGAAGACCCTCCCGTGGCAGAAATATTCCAATGAGAGACAGGACATGGGGGTGATGAAATCCCTTCATGAGGATCCCCTCTCGAAGAAATTCCTCTACCTCCTCCACATCTGTGATCCCTAAAGGACGCAAGAAAATGCACAAAACTCAGAAGCATCTAACATCTAGAAAGCTGAAAATCCATTACTCATTCCAGGACTTGTACCCCTTTGTTCTATTCAGAGTTGCACATCCATAAACATATCACTGACCCTCTGCTTTGCAGCACAACATTTACTTACATCAGGAGTTATTTTACAATATATGCCCATACACCTCTTCACAGTTCCTGATTCATATGGGTCCCTAACCTAAAAGTTATAGTACAGTTACTTATCTTAAAGGGAAACTGACAGCAAGGATATTCATACACTCGAACAGCTAGTTTCCAGTTCCCTATTAAGTGAGCACTGCGTCAATGCCTCTCCCTTCGCTGTTTGATCCGGAATGTTGGTAGTACTTTTCTGGTGTCACACTTTTAGTGTTTCTTTTATGCACCTGTCCAAAAATTCTCAGGTTAAAACAAGTGGTGGTTGAGGTATTCTAACCCTTTAAGGACAAGGCCCAAAATGACCCAGTGGACCGTGCAAATTTTGATCTTTGCGCTTTCGTTTTTCCCTCCTCCCCTTCTAAGAGCTCTAGCACTTTCAGTTTTCTATATACAAGGCCATGTAATGGCTTGTTTGTTACAGGAATAGTTGTACTTTGTAACAGAGTCTTTCATTTTACCATAACGTGTATTACGGAATCCCAAATATATTATTTATGAAGATATAAATAGGTGAAATCGTAAAAAGAATGCAATATGGTAACGTTTGGGGGGTTCCTGTGTCTACGTAATGCACTATATGGTAAAAGTGACATGATACTATTACTCTATAGGTCAGTCCGAACACAACCATATGCCGGTTACACAGATTCTCTAATGTTATATATTTTTTTTTTAATGAAATCCTTTTTTTTGGCAATTAATTATTAATAAAATGGGCCTTTTATTAATACCATATTTGTGAAGATTGGACGTTTTGATCACTTTTTATTAATTTTTTTACATATATAATGTAACATAAAATCGTAATCTGCGCACTTTTTTCCCTCTTTTCGTCTACGCCGTTCGCAATGACGCTTGTTATATTTTAATAGATCGGACAATTACGCATGCTACGGTATATTATATTATATATATTATATACATTACTTTTATTTTCACCACTGATCATTGCTTTGCCATAGGCATAGCATTGATCAGTGTTATCGTCGATCTGCTCATTGAGCCTGCCTGTGCAGGCTCAGTGAACAGATTGCTGATCGGACCGCACAGAAGCAGGTGAGAGACCTCCGGCGGTCCGTTTTAACGATAGGGACCCCCGCAGTCACACTGCGGGGGTCCCGATTGGTAAGTGACAGGGGACTCCCCCTGTCACTTACACTTAAACGCAGTGGCCGCGGCGTTTAAGGAGTTAATGTCATGCTGCAGTACGATTGCTGCAGCGTGTCATTAACGGTGAGGTGCCAGCTGCTGATTGCAGCCAGCCCCCACCTGCTTCATAGCTCAGGACGTACCGGTACGTCCAGGGTCGTCTGGGCACAGACTTCCAGGACGTACCGGTATGTCCTAGGGGTTAAGTTTTCTCACTAGGTGTCACTGTTCTATATATGTATTAGTCCTATTGCACAGCTTAAGGAAGTAGTGGGTTAAGTTTTTTGTGCCATGTGCTGACCACTAGGAGGTGCTTTTTCTTTTCTACCTATCCTATCCTTGCTCTCTTACACTTACCCCATGTAGGAGGAGTTAGCTCCATGTGGGAGGAAGTGAGTAAGGTCAGTTCAGACTAGCTTTCAGTGTGAACAGATGCACCTAGAGACCAATAGTTTTTCTCAAGCAACTACTACTTACACTATGCAGTGCTAAGCACAAGTAAGGCAGAATAGCCACCAAGGATCACCCTAGCCCACACCAGGAACACCTGTACAAAGTGCAGGACAGACTCCTGATACAAGAGGAGCTGACCCCAATAGGACAAAGCTACCGTAAAGAAAAGGTCTACATTTCCTACTGCGCAGGTAACTGGGAAGTCTCGGACACCTCACTACACCCAGATAACCACAGCTGGGTCTCATGCTACCCACCTAGGACAGGTTCTACGACACTAGGGGGCAGAAGGCAGTCAGACGTAGTCTAAACATGAGTATGAGTATCACTTCACTTCAGATCTCTACTAAAGTTTTGGCAGAGTACAAAGGCTACATTGGGTATAGGACTCCTTTGGCAAACTCCTCTCCTCTTCTCTCTACCTTCTTCAAAGCACTACTACTGCTTCTACTCTTCTCAAGCACCTACCTCAAGCACCAAGTCAAGCACTCAAGCATGTAGCAAGATTATTTTTGTATGTGAAACGTGTACTGTTATCTTGCCTAAGTTATACAGTAAAGTTGTTCTATTTTTTATATCAAACACACAAGATTCAAGATTTTACCAACACGCTGGATCATGTGGTAAAAAGAAAGGTTCTTTGCAATGCTCACATAATAGATAAATGGAAACTGGCATTATAGATATATGCATCTCCGTGCTGTAATTTCTCTTTAAATTCCAGTTATATACAGAGCTGTGGCCAAAATTACATCATGTATCATAATCCAGTCACATATTCTATTATTTTGTTAATGTACAAACATGTGCCGAGGCCAGCACTTGGGTGTGGGAGAAATAGCTATTGGCTACCTACAGTGGCTGTACATAAGTTATTCTACGGTAGATAAAGTACAGTATTAACCAGACTTTGTAAAGTTACTTGATGTAGTCTCTCACAATATAATGAAGCAGCACATTGTACTTTATGGAATTTTAAGCTATTTGGAGGTGTTATTTTGCACAGTGCTTAAAGGAGACCTGTCACCCCCCGTGCCGGGGTGACAGGCTCCTGACCCCCAGCTAGATCCCCATATACAGACCTCATCTGGCTCCCGGAGCCGGTCCCGGGACGGAGATATCCCGGTCAGAAGCCGGGGCACGCTGTGGGGAGAGATCCGGCGTCCATAGAGAATGAATGGAGACGGACTTATCTCTGCAGCGCACGCACGGCTCCATTCATTCTCTATGGACGCTGAACCCTTCCCCATATAGTGCGCGTCGGCTTCTGACCGGGATATCTCCGTCCCGGGACCGGCTCCAGGAGCGGGACTCGGCCAGATGAGGTCTGTATAAGGGGATCTAGCTGATGGTCGGGAGCCTGTCACCCCGGCACGGGGGGTGACAGGTCCTCTTTAAAGAGAAACTATCAGCAGGTTAGAAGCATCTAACCGGCTGATATGTCCCTATAGTACACAGGGAGCTGAGGATGAAGCAGGGCCGTCATTGGGCATGGTAGGCGTCTGCCCGGGGGCCCTTGCATCCTAGGGGGCCCCTGCCCCAGTGGCAGACCTATCGCATGTGCAGCCGGGGCCCCGAGGAGGAGAGGGGCCAGCTGCGGCCGCTGCTCCCTGCCAGGCAAGGTTTTTAAACAGGGGCCTGGGGCTGCTTATAAAGATCTCTGCAGCCAAACGTCCCCTAATCAATTAAAGCAAGCAGGCTGCGGCTGGCTACATTGAGGTACGCACGCACGCTCTGCAATTTCCTCGGTGCCTAAGTGAGCAGCTGGAGTTTGGTGGCCTCACAGCCGCCTCCCGACCTCCTAGCCCCGGCACACAGGACCTGTGCAGTGCACGTGCACAGCTGCTGGAGTCTGCTCTCCCCCACCCGGGCAGTAGAGTGGCCTGCACTCCCCCCCCCCCCCCCTCGGAGGACGCAGTAGAACAACCCCTCCCCCCGAGCCCTCACCCGGGATAGAGCATCAGAGTGGGAGTGTTCTTGAGTATGCAATGGGATAAGTGTTCTCTGCTGAGTGTGCTGTGCTATGAAGTAAGGAGTGTGTGCTGTGTGTAATGGGGTATGTGTGCTGTGTGTAATGGGGTATGTGTGCTGTGTGTAATGGGGTATGTGTGCTGTGTGTAATGGAGTATGTGTGCTGTGTGTAATGGGGTATGTGTGCTGTGCTATGTGTAATGGAATATGTGTGCTGTACTATGTGTAATGGAATATGTGTGTTGTGTGTAATGGAATATGTGTGATGTGTGTAATGGAATATGTGTGCTGTGTGTAATGGAATATGTGTGCTGTGTGTAATGGAATATGTGTGCTGTGTGTAATGGAATATGTGTGCTGTGTGTAATGGAATATGTGTGCTGTGTGTAATGGAATATGTGTGCTGTGTGTAATGGGGTATGTGTGCTGTGTGTAATGGAATATGTGTGATGTGTGTAATGGGGTATGTGTGCTGTGTGTAATGGGGTATGTGTGCTGTGCTATGTGTAATGGGGTATGTGTGCTGTGTGTAATGGAATATGTGTGCTGTGTGTAATGAAATATGTGTGATGTGTGTAATGGAATATGTGTGATGTGTGTAATGGAATATGTGTGATGTGTGTAATGGGGTATGTGTGCTGTGCTATGTGTAATGGGGTATATGTGCTGTGTGTAATGGAGTATGTGTGCTGTGTGTAATGGAGTATGTGTGCTGTGTGTAATGGGGTATGTGTGCTGTGTGTAATGGGGTATGTGTGCTGTGTGTAATGGGGTATGTGTGCTGTGCTATGTGTAATGGGGTATGTGTGCTGTGTGTAATGGAGTATGTGTGCTGTGTGTAATGGAGTATGTGTGCTGTGTGTAATGGAGTATGTGTGCTGTGTGTAATGGGGTATGTTTGCTGTGTGTAATGGGGTATGTGTGCTGTGTGTAATGGGGTATGTGTGCTGTGTGTAATGGGGTATGTGTGCTGTGTGTAATGGGGTATGTGTGCTGTGCTATGTGTAATGGAATATGTGTGCTGTGTGTAATGGGGTATGTGTGCTGTGTGTAATGGGGTATGTGTGCTGTGTGTAATGGGGTATGTGTGCTGTGCTATGTGTAATGGAATATGTGTGCTGTGTGTAATGGGGTATGTGTGCTGTGTGTAATGGGGTATGTGTGCTGTGTGTAATGGGGTATGTGTGCTGTGTGTAATGGGGTATGTGTGCTGTGCTATGAAGTAAGGAGTGTGTGCTGTGTGTAATGGGGTATGGTAATGGGGTATGTGTGCTGTGCTGTGTGCCATGGGGTATGTGTGCTGTGCTGTGTGTAATGGGGTATGTGTGCTGTGCTGTGTGTAATGGGGTATGTGTGCTGTGCTGTGTGTAATGGGGTATGTGTGCTGTGCTGTGTGTAATGGGGTATGTGCACTGGGGGGTGTGCGCTGGGGTATGCTATGTGTGCTGTGCTATGTGTGCTGGGGTATGTGTGCTGCGCCATGCTATGTGTGCTGGGGTATGTGTGCTGTGCTATGCTATGTGTAATGGGGTATGTGTGCTGTGCTATGCTATGTGTAATGGGGTATGTGTGCTGGGGTATGCTATGTGTGCTGGGGTATGTTATGTGTGCTGGGGTATACTATGTGTGCTGGGGTATGTGTGCTGTGCTATGTGTGCTGGGGTATGTGTGCTGTGCTATGCTATGTGTAATGGGGTATGTGTGCTGGGGTATGTTATGTGTGCTGGGGTATGCTATGTGTGCTGTGCTATGCTATGTGTAATGGGGTATGTGTGCTGGGGTATGCTATGTGTGCTGGGGTATGCTATGTGTGCTGGGGTATGTGTGCTGTGCTGCTGAGAGACTGTTTTGTGAATTAAAGTTTATGTTAACAATAATTTGTATTTTTTATTGTACGTAATTGTACTGGCTAGGGGCGGGGTTGCATAGATGGGGGGGTTTTGATGGTGGCGGCCAGGGGGGGCTGGGGGCCAAATCGCACCTCTGCCCAGGGGCCCATAATGCTGTTAAGACGGCCCTGGGATGAAGGTAATTTTCTTACCTTGATCTTCTTTTTTGGGAACTTTGTAGTTTTTTAGATATGTAAATCAGGCGGTTTGGCGCATTTTCCCCTTTCTGTGGATGGCGGTAGCGACAGTCCGGGTGGGTCAACTTCCCACTCTGGACCACCATGATCAGAGCCCAAGGGACCCATCACAACCCGGCAGGTCATCAATCATTGGGGATCCAAATAGCCAGCCACTAAACAAAGCAGGTATATCACTACACCTGTGTGTTGATCTACCACTGACGTCACAAGAGTACCACTCTTGGTTGAGCTATACGCCAACCACCAGCATATTATCATCCCGGTGTTTAGGCACTAATACACAAGTGCAACACCACACCCTCCTCTATGTAAAGCACCAGATGAATATTCATTAAAAAGGGATGAGCCCACTGGAAAGGATTGGTGTACCGAGGGTAGTAGTCCCATCCACAGTGCACTATTCAGTCTAATTCACATATTTAATTAAACTACAAAATATACAGAAAAGGCACAGACAATCAAGGTAAGAAAATTAACTTCATCCTCAGTGCCATGTGCGCTATAGGGAGATGTCAGCAGGTTAGATGTTTAGTTTTGTTTTCCTTTAAGCAAATAAATACTGGGTGCAGCTTTGAATGTGACTGGAGCATATGACACATCCTAACAGTTATGCTTCCCACCCTTGTGGTCCTTACTGTTGAGAGACTTGACAGCACAGTGCATCTCCTTGCCATCCTCATCTATGTATGTTCCATGGTAAACACTCCCAAAGTGACCTGTGGGGAAGAGAAGGGAAATGAGAGTCATGTTCTGGACAATGAGGAGACCACATGTTTACAGAACTAAGCCCCGATCAACAAGATGGGTATGGTATATTAACATTGTATCTCCCTCATCTGTCTACCACCCTACCTGTGCTTTATGCTCTACTAATGACTTACACTTATCAACATAGGCTCTCACTCCTGTCTTCAGGACTTTACCCAAGCTGCCCCAGTTCTTTGGAATGCATTACCTAAAAATGTCATTCACCTCCAGTACCCAAAGCTTAAAACATAAAGCGGACCATAAAAAAAGCGAGGCACTTCAGCCCCTCTGTCTTTTGTCTCCAACCCTCTCCTCATAATCTGTAAGCAGGGCCCTCACTCCTTGTGTATGGTTAATATATGTGTATCTCTGTAATGTCTGATTTTGTCATGTATGTGCTGCGGAATCTGTTTGCACTATATAAATTATTATTATTTCTACCCTTGAAAAAACATGAACAAAAGGTATAATTACACTCACTGAAGAGAGCCTTTGAGGTATAGACTATGTTGATTGGCCAAAGGGGCTCCCAGATGGGTCTTATTGGAAAAACAAAGTCAAGGAGCGTCACAAGTGACATAATATTTAGAAGGGGAAACTACTCCCACTAGCTTGGTTTTGTACAGTTTGTGCTCTGACCTTTTCCTATTATCCGGTCACGGTGCGTGATGAGACGGCCTTCAGGGATCAGGACATCCTTCACTTCATCCAGCAGTTCTGGCCTCAGGTTATCAAGAAAGCTGGTGAGAAGGATGGGCATGGATCCGGCCCCAATGCTTCCACCAGAGTAAAGGCCGCCACGGTATGACACTCCCCCGGAGCTGCCACTTGGGATATCTGAGAGCAGAAGAGAAAATTCATCCCTTTGTATTGATGACTGTTATGTTGTCACCCAACTTTCCACACTCCGTGAATAGAAGCAAACATCTCTGTGTGCAGGTCTTAATGCACTGGAAATATAAGTTCTCCAATATCTCATTGCTTTGCAACATTATTCCCATTGATAAATTACATCAGTGACCACTTACAAGACTCCCTGTAGTCACCATGAGGAAAAGAGACTGGAGAGGCGATGGTTTGTCGGTTGTTATTCGCCAGTAGTTCCAGGTTTTCCGTTGCTGTAAATAAGTTAGAGTCTGGTTATAAATGGACACTAGTGTTCACTAGGCCAGCCATAGCCATTGTCCGCTTATCTTACCTTTCTTCTTTTCTTTTTTCCGTTGTTTTATTAAAAGAAAAACTAAAACTGCAACAACCAGAATTGAAGCGACTGTCCCCAGCACAATTCCCAGGACAGGGTCCAGTAGATTGAGGACAACCACATGACCCAAATCTGTACAAACACCATCGACGCAAACCTGGTGACAAAAGGAAGGTATAAGACTAGGGGGAAAAAATGGCACTATTCACTGACAGGGAGGTAACAGTCAGTCACTGACAGGGTGGAAACATTCACTGACAGGAAGATAGCAGTCATTCATTAACAATTGCAGGAGGCCACGTTCACTGACAAGAAAATAAAGTTTGGTATAATCTGGCCTGTACCTGAACAGATGCCCCCTGTGCTGGGATAACCACATCCTTCGGGATCTTACATACAATGTCATTCTCCCGGACTCTATGAGAACACTCTCTACCGTCCACTGTCATGGAGACATTAAGGCAACTATTTACCGGTGCCAGGAACTCATGCTGAAAAGGAAATATGTGAAGTTACTGGACAAATCAGAACTGACAGAAAATCCACAATCCTTTCCCCGTAGTAATAAGATGTTTCATATGTCACCTCTAGTGTCAAAACGTTTGCTTCGGCAACGTTATTAAAAACCCTCTGCATTTTATTTCCCCGTGGCTGTAGAAGTTGGATGCCACCCTAGGGACTCCTAAAAGACATGGATACAGCCACAGGCCGTATCTATATTTTCTTGAAAGCTCTATGGTGGCATCCATCTTGTGCAGCTGCTGGAAATCAAACACCAGGCATTTGGATTCAAATAACGTTGCTGATTCCAAATATTTTGAAAGGTTCGCTCAACACTAGTCACCTCATATCCCCAACACAGAGTGCTCTCAACTCTCATCACCCCATGTCAAATTACAACCCCCCCCCCACACCCAATAACACATCTTACCTGTCACTTATATAGAATGTTCTCACATGCCTGCTAAAACTTACTTCTCCCCTTTAAGATCAAATAATGTAAAAGAGTGCTGAGCTGACAATGATTGGCTGAGTGGCCTGTCAGCTCAGAGATCGCTCTGAAGCTGCAGCTGCAGTGCCTGGAAACGAGTGCATAGCGATGCAGGTAGGCAGCCGAGGATTTTGGTGTCAAACCATTGGACTCGATCAGCCAATAATCGTTGTCATTGGCTGATCATTGTCTCTATTATATGGGGCGATAAAAGGCCCTTAAGGTCCTATTACATGAAGGGATTATTGGCCGTATTTAACAGATACTCGTTTCGTGTAATGGAAGACAATGATCAGCTAACATGCACAACGATCAGCCTGTTAACGACAGCCACTGTCTCCTAAGGGCTGCTCAGATGATCTGACGATCACCCAGGCACCAATATCCCTGGGGGAACAAGGTCGGTGCTCGCTTGCTCTCCACACAGCCCCGTGTAATAGGGGCTTTACTGAAGCTGCACAGATCACCACATACCTCTATATATTTCCCACATTCTTAAGATCACCTCCTCATGTTCCCTCTACAGACCTTCTCCCTTACTTGTCCCATTTACAGATCCTCCCACCTCAGATGTGCCCTCTTCAGACCCCACACCAAACATGTCCTCTCCTACTGAGAGACTTATGTGATATGGTCTTACATGCGTCTCAATCTCGCTCTCCCCCTTTCTCAGCTCGAATTGCTTGTCGTCAAATGGGTGAATATTGTAGTTCTCAAAGTAGTGGAACTTTCCTGAGTAGTTATATAAGACTCCATCCAGCACCACACTCAGCACCCCATGCCACATCTTATTCTCCACTGTGGGCGTCCTGCAGAGGATACGGTTAGGAGAGAAGGGACCTTCACAGACCTGCAGAATACAAGGGGTTAATGCTAAAATGATTTAATGTTTAGAGGACATAGATAGACACATTCATACAGAAGCAAACCAGGTTTCCAAATGTTTTAAACATATTCACATGCTGTGATTATGAAATCACAGCAAATCCGCAGGATTTTACCATGATTTCTAGATGGTCATGGCCCTTAATTGTGACACGGCGGCTCATGTAAATATGCCCTTTCCTAGTAAGCCAAGTCAGAAATGTATGCCACAATAGTTACCTCCATTGTGTCTCAGATAAGAGTAACCACATGTGCCTCACTTTAGTAACAAAGTAATTCCATGCTTTTAAACAACAACAAGTCAATGTGGTAAGTGTTCATTGTCTACTACAATGGTTCCTTCCTGCAGCGCCTCTTTGCCCTTCTCCTCATTCCCTGACAGGCTAAGAGGTGGCAGTGGCAAAGATGGTGAAGTGACTGTGTACGTGCTGCTGCAGGCAAGAGGGGACATTGCCCCAGGTCCTCACTGGGGTACACAGGGCAAACCAGGGGGATACGCTCTGAAAGACCACCCTTGATGTTTAGTGTAACAATTCATGTTTAGTATTAGTTCTCAAAAGTTAGTTATCAAGTCAATTATTAGTAATCAATTAAGTTGCTTAGTTTTAGATGCTATCTGAAGCTTCATGTGTCTTCCATAGATATAGGAGCATGTTAGAAATTTGTGTCCGACACTGCAAAAATGAAAGGGCCCTATGCTGCATAAATGAAAGGGCAGGGAGTGCACCATAATACTCACCATAAGAAAGGTCTGACATCACAAGGAATCACAGAAATCACAAATGTTAGTATAATGCAGGCGCATGAGGTGTCAGAGACCTTTTTAGGGATATATGTTATGTTATAATATAGTATCTAACGTTAGATAACTGTTATATCACACATATATCCGTCTGCGTCTCTATACACTGCACAGGACAAGTGTCAAAGATGTGTTCCCAAGCTCCTGAAGTGCTGCAAACAGGAATGCCTCCTCACCCCAAACCCCCCTTCCATCCCTATCTCTGTTTCACTGACAGTGAGCTGGAAGCTGAGCCCTAAGGAGGCTCAGGGATAGGAGGAGAAGCAATTCAGCAATTTGGGGGCTTAGGAAAGCCTTTTTAACACTTTGCATGGGAGAATAAAAGCATTTTTCTACATTATGGAAGCATATATAGATATATGAAAGGTACAGTCTTCTTGACGTAACATTTATCTAACAGTGTCAGCAGTTTCGAATGTGAATTGCAGCTGACTGATCCACTTTCGGGGTACAGTCAGACATAGAGTGGTCTTCAGCTGCATGTTTTGTCTCTTGTTACGCATTTAAAACATTACTGTTGATTGTAGTAAGGTAGTAACTTTTAACATGTCATCAGACATGTCTCACTCCTATGCGCTCTACTCCTGTTCATGCTTTGTAATGAACAGGAGTCGGATTTCATTGACCGCCAGGGGGTAAAAAGAATGCTGGCGCCCAGTCTCTCCAGCTGTATCTTGGGACGGCAATCAGTAAGGGTACAGTAAGGGTGTAATAAAGACAACAATCAGCCGATGATCGTTGTCATCGGCTAATCATTGATATAGGTTCTAACCTAGAATTGTCAGCCACCGACCGCACACCGCTACGTGTAATAGCTGTGCGTGGCCGGAGACTGACGATATACATTACCTACCGAGGTTGCAGGGCTCCTCTCCCTCTGTACTTCTCCCCGGGTCCCATGCGCTGCAGCTGCAGAGTGGCCTGCCGCGGCCAGTGATTGACTGAGTGGCCTGTCAGCTGAGACAGGCCACTCTGAAGCTGGAACACGCGGACCCGGGGAGAAGCACAGAGGAATAGGAGCCCTGCAACCTGGACAGGTAATGTATAACGTTTAAACAAGGGTTGCAAGGACATCGGTAACGATGTCCCTGCAGCCCTTGTTAAACAATTATTGGGCCGTGTAATAGGCCCAGTAAACAAGCGCCGATCTAGCAGATTGGTGCTCGTTAACATTATCGGGCCCCCATCGGCCCGTCTAATAGTACCCTAAGGCTAAATTCACACGTCAGTATTTTTCATCCATTTTCCCAGACCAGGAAATACGGAATCCATTACCCATTGATTTCAATGGTGCTATTCATACATCGAGGTTTTTTGCGGATCCGCAATCTGTGACAAAAAACGGACATGTTGTAATACGGTCCGTAATTACGGAATGGACACCCCAATAGAAGTCTATGGAGAGCACATACCATCCGTATCACAGATCCGTTTTTTGTGACATCACCAAGCTCCTCCTGCCTGATAGAAATGACTGTAAAATGGCCCCCAGACAACCAGGTGACCTTTGTTGGGGGGTTAGTACAGCTAATGACATCATTTTTGCCATCCCCTTTTTTTTCTTCACTACACCTTTTTTTGCGGAGCCGCAAAAAAAACGGATAAAAATACAGAACACAATACGGATGCAAAACTGATGATTTTTTGAGGATTGCGGATGAAAAATATAGGATCCAGATTTTCATCCAGGAAAATATACTGACGTGTGGATGTGGCCTAACTTTCGATGACGTCAAAATGACAGTAATGCTTTGAAGCATGCTTTGACATGATTGGCTGAAGTTTACTGTTTTATTTTTTAATTCTTTTTTTTTTTCTTGTGATTTTCCAGGTTAGTCTGGCAAGTGGCAGATTATCGCTCCGTGTAATAAAGACAACGATCAGGCGAAAAAATGATCATCAGCTGATCGTTGTCATTTAAACTTGCTTAAAAATTATCAGCCGTGCATCACTATGTGTAGTGGTGCATGACCGACGGCTGATGATGGTGCAAAAATAATGACGTTTATTCTTACCTATGCTCCCCTGGTGTCCTGCAGGCCTCTCTGCCTGTGTTCCCTGCTTACCGCGACGCTTCTGGCCCCATCTCTGAAATGACAGGCTGCTCAGTCAATCACTAACTGGAGGCTGTCCCGTTTTAACCAGTCATTAACTGTGCAGCCTGTTACTGAAGAGACAGGGCCAGAAGCATCAGGGGTGAGCAGGAAACCCCAGCAGAAGGCTGCAGGACAACAGTGGAGCATAGGTAAGTATGAACTTTATTATTTTTTATGTAAAAAGCAAGGGCTGCACAGACATTGTTAATATTGCACAATAATCAAGTAATAGGTTTGGTAAGAGAGTGCCGATCAGCGATCACTTACTGTCAGGGGTCGGCTGTGTAATAGGGCCCTAGAGGCCATATTTCTCTGCCCGATTTGCCAAATAAGCAAGAGTCAATCTGCTAGATCGGCACTCGCTTACAAAGCCTATTACACAGCTTAAATGTCATGCGGCAAGGGCTGCATGGACATCGTTAACCAGAGTAAATAATAAACATATATACCTACCTGCCCACGCTCCCCACTGTCCTCTTGCCTCTGCAGATGACCAGAGCAACCACTGAATTTTTATACGCATGTCTGAAATGATAGGCGGGTCAGCCAAACACTGACTGAGATGGGACAGCATCGCAGCCAGTGATTGACTAAACGGCCTGTCACTTCAGAAAAGGGTGTAGAAGCTTCAGTGGTGGCTCCGGACAGCTGGAAAGAGGCAAGAGGAAACCGGGAAGCGTGGACAGGTAGGTATCTATGTTTATTATTTACTATATACTATATGGGCTGCCAACCGCACACTTCCTATTAAATGGAGCCATGCGTAGTCGGTGGGCGATGATTTTTCAATATGTTGAAAGGCAACAATCAGCCAATGATCGGCTCCTTGGCTGATTGATGTCTTTATTACATGGGGGATTGGGCAGATAATTGCCCCATGTAATTCAAGCCACCCAGCAGACCTAGCATCCAACTATTTGATTTCTCTTAGTCACAGCTCTGCTGCTATGGCCTTTTAAAGAGAGTGTGCAGTTCAGCCAGTCTGGTCTCTCTACCTCAGCCGTAAATGACATCCCCACGGTGACTATCACCATTCAAATCGCCCGCCATTCATGTCTTCGTCACCTCCGGCCGCCACCCTGTGATCTCCCTCATTTCCGGGTTCATGGGAGAGAAAAGGCTGCTGGTGCACTTGCGCACCGGCAGCCTTTTCATTGGCTGGAGCGCATCACATGGCTTCAAGCAAGCTCAGCCAATCAGGGCTGAGCAAGCTGGAAGCTATGTGATACGCTTAGCCAATGTAAAGGCTGCTGGTGCGCAAGTGCACCAGAAACCTTTTCCTTTCCCATTCACTTTAGCAGAAGACGCCGAGGAGGAAGAAGACCTGGCCCGCCCTCCGGCTCTGACGACATCGTCACAAGATATATAACTTTATAATGTGTGTTAAAGGGGTATTCCCCCCAAGAGCAAAAAAAATGTAATGCTCCCAAACCTAGCCAGTCTTACTCACCAAGTCCCCCTGAGTATTTTGAGCCGTATCACATCTTTCTAGCTGCTGCCGTTCCTGAGTTACAAGTTTTTCTAAAAGATGGTCTATTATCAAGATAGGAAACTACATTTCCCATCATGCAATGCTTATGCCTGATGATGGCGTAGCAGAGCTGAGATGGTGATGATGGCGTAGCAGAGCTGAGATGGCGTAGCAGAGCTGAGATGGTGTAGCTGAGATGAGCGCCATGCACGGATGAGCTGCGGAGTTGTTGGGGGGCCGCGGATGGGGCTTGTTGTTGTTACACAAGTGAGCCACGGGTGACATTGCATCACGCATGAGGGGGGGGGCGCCGGTAAGCTTGGATGGTGATGGAATGGCCCGCGGGGGTACCGCGGGCGACAGTCAGCCGCGGGTGACATGCAGCAATAGAGCCAAGCGATAGTGCTGCTGGTAAGCGCTGCCGCAGGTGACGGGAGATGCCGCGGATGAGCCCAGCGGGGGTGCTGGCGTTAAGCTGGGATGGTGATGGAGTGACCCAGGGGCGAGCGGCACGAGTGAGCCGTGGGTGACACTGAGCCGCGGGTGACGGTGGTGTGCAGCGACTGAGCCCAGCGGGGGGGGGGGGGGGGGGGGGTTGGGTGCTAAGGTGCCGCCGGTAAGTGCCACTGTTGAGCGCCGCAGCAGGTGACGGGAGGTGATGTGGATGGGGGGGGGGATGGTGTTGTGCCGCCAGTAAGGTCGCGGGTGACAGGTAAGAGACACGAGTGACAGGGGTGTGTCTGCAGCAATTGACCCAGGGTGGGGGGCGGGGGGAAGCCGCTGGTAAGCCCCACCACAGGTGACAGGAGGGTGGAGGGTACTGCCGGGGGGGGGGGGGGGGAGGGGACTCTGGGTGCTGCCGCGATTGAGCCCAGAGGGGGGGGGGAGGGTGCCGCGGGTGACGGGAGGGGACGCGGATGGGGGGGTGACAGGTAAGAGCCGCGGGTGACAGGTGTGTGTGTGCAGCAATTGACCCGGGGGGGGGGGGGGGGAACGGGTGACGGGAGGTGCCGCGGATGAGCCCGGCGGGTGACAGGTGAGGGAGGGGCACAGTCTGGGGCTGGGGGGGGATTCAAAAGGTACGGGTGACTGGTGTGGCTGCAGTTAGAGAGGGAGACAGTGACAGCTACACTGATCACTGTCTCCCTCTCTAACAGCAGCCACTGCCATCAGTGTCCTCCTTTACTTCAGTTTGGCTGGGTTAGAAGCACTAACCCGGCCCATTGAAGAGACTGAGGACACGTGATGCAGTCTCAGAGGCTGGGGGCCAGGAGCAGGGAGCGTTTCGGGTTGGACTGAGGTTTGATGATTCTATGCATTCTGTGGGGGTGAATGCATCTAGATAACAGCAAAACTGTGCAGAATCAATAATACATTGATATTGGAAAGATGGAAAGCTACAGGTGGGCAATGTATTAATGCAAAAATAATTTTGGGGGGAATACCCCTTTAAATAAGCTAAAAAAAAAAAATTTTGGTGGGAGTTGTCCTTTAAGAAAAGAGCAAAAGCTATAAAAGTACCAGAGGCGTAGCTAGGATTCACGGGGCCCCATAGCAAAAAACTTTATGGGGATAGATATAGATATATAGAGATATAGATATAGAATATATATATATATATATATATATATATATATATATATATATATATATTCGGTGATGTGGTAAAAAAAATAAATCTCTTGTGGCCAGAGGCAGAATCCTATGGTTATATACATAGGTGCAGGCGCAGACTACCTTTTGCTCAACCCTTTATTTACTGCAGTGTGTAAGTGACCCAGTGTTCTCTTACATGCTGCAACACAAAAAAGGGTTAATAGAGAAGACAATTAGCTCTCTCCTTCTACTCCTGCACTGATAACCCCCAACCTCTGCAGGAACTCAGAGAACAGAGGTCAGAGGTTATCAGAGTAGTCAGGCAGAGAGCTAATTGTCTTCTGTATTAACCCTTTCTTTGTTTTGCAGCATACTAGAGAACACTGGGTCACTTACACACTGCAGTTAATAAGGGGTTAAGCAAAAGGACACAGGAGGCTCTTATCTTCCCTGGGCCCCCTCCCTCCACGGGCCCCGTAGCAACCGCCTTCCCTGCCTCTATGGTAGCTACGCCACTGAAAAGTACCAATCTACATGTGTGTCAGATTATATGAGCTGTATTCCTTGTATTTGCTGCCAGGTATTAGGCCTGCTAGATCAGTTAGGAGCCATTCAAGTTTAGTTAAAGTTGGTGAGGCAGGTTTTTCTTTTGCTTCTTTTGTTTAGTTGTGTTTCCATAACCTAAGCATATAACTGAATGAGGTCAGTTGCCCCAAGGTCCTTCTGTGTGGATTGGAGCCTTTTTGTGTCTGCTGCAGGCTGTCTGTCTGGCCTACACAGTTACTTTTCTACCTAATAACTTACTATACATACTATATTATAATAATGCATATACTATATGTTTCATAGCTACACACACTTTCTGACCCCTAACCCCATATCGCCATTATACAGAGAAATCCTAGGGACCCTTCAATTATAGATCCAAGGGTACACTTACCTGCTTGTTGTCTTCAAACTGAACAGTTATACTGGATACAGAATCCAGGTTTGAGCCCTGAATAGTCAACTTGCTTCCCCTGTAGACAAAAACACAAATTGTTCCATCTAACGTAGTAAAAAAATTACCATAATGTTGTACTACAAGACGCAGAAAATAACCTGATTCCTGTTAGTGTTTTTTTTTTTTTTTACCCATTATGACATGAAAGCGAGGGGAGGGGTTGCCGACTCTTTTCAATAACAGCAAATGCAATTTATATAATCTATCGAAACGTAGAAGACTGCCAGCTGCGCTATTATTATTTTCTTTCTATTTCAAACTTAGGACGCTCGCTTTCAGCACCTTTACACAGCATGATTAATCAAGTAACCAGGCTGCACAAATGATTGTTGTATCGTTCATGCAACCATTTAAATACATCATCATTGGCCGCACATCATTTAGACAGAGAGCTGTACGGCTAATAGCGATGATTTTACTACCTGCAAAAAAGATCAAATTGCTCATTAACGACAATTGACCTGTGTAAAATGGCCTTTAGGCTCCACTCACACGGAGCAAAACTAGCGGAATCCCCCACCGTGGAATCCCACCAGCCTCCGTGTCATAATGAGAGTCTATGGGAGGCTCGCGCGACTCCTCTCTCTCCACGCTGAAGAATGGACATGCCCATTCTTCAGCGCAGAGAGATGCAGAGTGACGAGGCGCGCAGGCCTCCCATAGACTTTCATTATGACACAGAGGCTGGGGGGATTCCCTAGCGGGGACTCCGGCAGTTTTGCTCCATGTGATCCATCTGCTTGAAGTTTGTTTCAACCATCTACTATGGTAAATACTTTGAGAATCCAGATGGTAGCTATGACAACTGGAGGCCTCACTCAAGGCTCCAGCGCCATAACTACGAAAGCTGATCAGGCTCTGCCCTAAGGCAGACACAATTGATAAAGGAGCAGAGTGCACACTGCTGAGCACATCGTAGTTCTAGTGATCGACGGGGGTCTCAGCACCCGGACCACCATCGATACAAACCTCGGACATGTCACTATGCTTTAAGGCCAAAATTAGCCCGGTCCTGAAAGAGTTAAAGGGAATGTAGGGGATCAGAAAATGACCTATTGTTTGAATCATGTTTTTATGTTAAACATATTTTAAAAAAATATTTTTTTCTAATTTTCCATTTTAATGTCTTTATTATACATTGATCCTAAAATTATTCATTTTTACCACTTGGTATAACACTTAGCTGAGACAATACTCTCAGTAATGGCAAATTCTGACAATGTAAGTCTATGAGGCTCCATTGTTGGAATTAGTGACCAGCCAGGTGGTGGATCGCACTGCTTCCGTGCTTTCTCCCTGGCTATATCTCCCAATCGCATTATATTATAAAACAGAAGTTAGGTAAAGCTGTTTGTCACATAATAAGCCTTATTTACTTAGATTGTCGTGTTTTAGTCTAAGGGCCTGTTCACACTGTGTAAAAGTGGCGGAATTTCAGGCAGAACCAGCGCCACAGACGCAGTTTGAAATTCTGCCACTTTTACTCAGTGTGAACGGGCCCTTTAGTAAGTGAATAAATGGCACGTTTCCGGAACACTTTCCCCTCCTCAGCTAAAGTGCATATAATGCAAGTTACAAGACAGGTTTTAATAACAAAAAAGGCACCAACCCCATCCCTTTTCCAGTAAAGGGGGGGGGAGGGGGGCAGGAGTAAGGTGAAATACTTAATATGCTTCAAAACTAAAACCCAAACTTCCCATGACACTAGAATTGGCAGATATTTAGGTTGGAAAAACTGTAAAAAAAAAAATGAGGGTTTGACCAATATATCGGTTATGGTGGGTACTAAAGGAAAACATTCAGTTTTCAAGGACAAAATGACATGTGTGGGTTTCTTGTGATTTTTTAAGGCTAACAACATTAGTAAAACAAGAAACCAACAGGGAAAATATTATAAAACCCCTCAATTTAATGACAGAAACACGTTAGTAAATGAGGACAAATGTCTCACCGTGCCAAGCTGCAATTGGGTTGAATACTACTGACAACTGGGTTTGGCTTGTAGGTGAATGGCTGATGGTGAGGGGTCTGAGCACTGTCCAACCATAAGGTGATGTTTCTGAGCCCGAGGGAAGACACTGGAGGAGACACACAGCACAGGTCACCAGCTGGACACAACCTGGAGGGAAGACATGGACTATTAGATATCCACAAACAAGACTCATTCCTCATCTATGCACGTGGAGATGTGGACGTACAGAACTAATGACCAAAATCAGGCTAAAACCCTTTTAAATAACAAATGATTGCTCACTTATTGTACATGGTGCACTCCGAGTCTCCAATATACACAAGAGGTCTCTCTCCTGCATTCATATTCTGGCCCTTTAGCGTAAGACGAGATCCTCCAGATAAAGGCCCGAAAGATGGAGACACAGACATTAGCACCGGCTCCTGGTAGGAAACATCAGTTAGCTAGCAAGCAGAATCAACAACAGTGACACACACGCTAATGCAGTGTCCAGAGACCACTCTATGCCCCTGACCCCAATATTCTCAGACCATCCATATGCCAGAAGGGATTTCCTCACCACATAGTTGAACCCACTGAATGTGGCACTGCCATCCACGTAATACGCAACATTTTTCAGATTTTCCTTAATTGTTACAGTGAGGTCAGCAGGAGACGCAGCATCTGGGGGTCCCTCTGTCGATAATGTACACACCAGGCTGCAAAGTTAAGAAGCCCAATGAGATACTGAGGCTCACAATGCACAGCCTTCCAATAAAAAGCATGTCTTGTCCTCACCTTCTGCTGTTGCTCTTGTGTGGTTCCACAGAACATGGCCGTCGCCCCAGAAAAACTTGATGGGTCTGTGCTGTAATCGGTGCATTGGGTGGACCATTATATAGATTATGAGATTGGAAATCTCTGCCACAAATAGTGATAGTTGTCCGACCCCGTAAAGGAGCCACCTTAGGATAAAACTGCAGGAGAAAAAAGACAATAAGTAAGGACCATAAGGTGCTCAGGATGTGGTCACAGGATCAATGTAGCGGTCACAGGATCATCATCAGGACGTGGTCATGTCCATATTTGCAGGTTATTAAAGGGGTTGTCCGTTATAAGAAACAATACAACTACTTTTTTGCAAAAGCAGCACCACATCTGTCCGCAGGTTACATGTGGTATTACAATCCAGGTCAATTCACTTCAATGGAACTGAACTGCAAAACTACTGAACCACTGAAGACAAGAGTAGTGCTGTTTCTGGAAGAAACCAGCCATGTTTTTTTAATCCATGATAACCAGGTGTTTATCAGGTGTTTTTTTTCTTTTATTCTATATTTTTCTACTGCGTCCCATCTGTGCTAATGCTGTGTTCCCAGAGCACCCAGTCTGAGGGCAGGTTTTATTTCTCAGGCTATGTTCACACCACACTTTACAAACTATTATTTAACTACTCAAAAAAAAAAAACATTTAAGTGGAAAAGTGGCTGAAATTACAGATGTATTTTCAGTTGTTTTGGTTCTGGGTTTTTCAGATGTATTTTTGAACTGTTAACAACTATGTCAGAGCAAAGGGCAATTTAACTATTGATATGTGTATATATATATATATATATATATATATATATATATATATATATATATATATATATATACACACACATATATATATATATATATATATACACATACACACACAATTTTAAATACAGAGGAAACAGTAGATTTGACAATCAGCCTCTATATCATGTCTAAGTGGTAAAATTACATTATGGTCCGACATGAAATCCACACACCTTATACTTAAGTAACAGCTATTTCGTCTAATACTGACGACAGCCAGATTGTCACAGCCCCGTCACCCCTTACTCACATCACTAAAACAGTGATATAAGTCACATTGTAATCACATTCTTGGGGACCACACACCTTAAACTACAGTAACAGCCATTTCATATATTACTGTTGAGCTGACAACCAGCCCCTATATCATGTCAGAAGTTGTCACAGCCGTGCCCAATTACTGACATTACTGCAGGAGTGCTGCAATGTGATAACGTAAGAGCAATTCTTACCTCAGTAATTATTGGCGGGCAGATATTCTGATTCCATTCTCCTTGACAATCTTCCCTTCGAGAGCAGCCATTGTTACACCATCCACAGCCCATGAAACGAGGGACCCGAAGGCAGCGGCTACAGCTAAGGATGTGACGACAGCCAGGCCCGCTGGCACTGACCTTGGTCACCTGCAGAGAGATTAACAGTAAGACTGAGTTTATGACTGTCATCACAGCTCCATTAAAGAAGTACTCTGAGCTTTTTTTCCACACATATGGCTAACACACCCCCAGTATTCCTACAGTGTCATTAGTTTCATCCCAGCTCAGCCACAACCGTACTTTTCATTACTGCAGCCGATTCCCAGTCTGACAACCAGAAAACTAAAAACTAAATGTGAAGGACCTGACACCGATCTTCCTTTATGTTAGAGCTGGCAAGGAGAAAAGCTAAGTTAAAGTTGAATATCATATATTAGAAGTGTAGTGAAAAAACTCCACCCCCTCCCCCACAACAGGGAAATAGGAATTAGGATGGCAGAAAACCCACACATGCCACATTATTAAAACAACCACCACCTCTATATTGTTCTCTAATAGCAGCCTAGGGTGCACTATGTAAGCAAAAAAAAAGCTGGAGAGCTCCTTTAATATTTTTACCCACCTGGTTCCCAGTAATGAAAAGAAGGTCATCGCCAATACGGGTGACATCGGATGACACAGGATGGCTGCTGCTCAGGGGGAAGTTGGACAAAAATAGAGGATTACTGTTACGCTGCAGGATGACCTGTGGAGAAGGAGGGAGGAGATCAATGACATGCCAAAATTATGATAACACATAGACGACTCATTCTAATAATTGCACCTGCAGTAAACGACCATCTGAAGTTCCAAGGTGACCAATGGTAAGACTGTCGTGTGTGGTGACATATATGGCTGTCAGGAGGATACCATCCATACGTCCATTAAATAAATCCAGGCGTACCATTGGTGGAGTCACAAGAGTTGGAACATTCAAGCAACTGAAGTCGGTAACTGATGCAGAAACCTGAACCAGAAAAAAAATAAGTAATAAGCGATAGCTAACACTGTTCCATATATTGTCTTCATACCTTAGAAGTCATCACAGCCCTACCAATTCTATCTCTTTATATCTTATTCTACCCTCTGACACCGCTTCCCTCTTTGCTGTCACCATCCTTACATTTTGGGGGCAATAATGGTCATCTTGGTAGTAAGGGAGGCCTCGGGACAATTTTTCTGTATACTCATTGCTGCAGCATTTCTTCATTCCTTCTGTGATGGACCAGTCAATGAACTTCAGGGGGAAGGCGCACAATGCTGACTTTTTCAGAGGTTTCTCACTGTTTGGTTCACTCTGTGCAAAGGAAGCAAAGAGCACAAAGTCTCCAGGTTCAAGGTTCAGCTCAGTCGACAAGTCTTTCCCCACACCAACAACATGTGCCGACTGCAGAAGGTTGAAGATTTTGGGTTCTGACCTGCGCCGACGCTTCACTTCAACGCGACATTCAAGTACCAACTCCCGGTAGCTGCAAAGAAATGCAAAGATAAAAGTGCTGCTATGTTTTCTATTTTTCCCAATGGCTCTAAAACTAAGTGGCTGAAAGCCTGTCCTAACCTAAAACTTCTCCGGCTAAAGATCTGGATTTATTGCATCCAGTTTAGACAATCCACTGTGAGTAAAATGTTTTCTTCAGATCACTCTTTTTCCTGTCCTGTGTGGATTTGCAGCCATTTGCAGATTGTTTCTATTCACTGACAGAAAACAGATGTCTTGAAATAATCCTAAACAAAGTCTATATTACCAATCAGCTTTCAGCTATAATTTTCTGACTGGTGTCTGAAATGAGAGCTGTTAAGTACAGGCCGGAATGAGGCGCAGGCTTAGGGGAGACCTGCATGACTGGGCTTTGGTGGGACTGAAAGTTCTGGAAGGGGCTAGAAAGATAATGGACTAGGGCTATTAGTTAGATAAGAGGAGGGAAGGCGTGAAGGAGGAAAAAGGGGGAAGAATAGGGGGTGGGTCAACAGGGGGTAGGTTGCTGGAGATTGGGGAGCCAGGGGGTATGACATATAGATGATTGGGTAGTAGGTGGGCAGTTGGAGGGGTAGTAGTATTAAAGAAAGCACTGGGGGGGGGGGGGGGGCATAGCCAGTTTATCGGTCAGAACTAGACGCAAAACTCCCACCCGCCCTCCCCAGGTAAAAAAGGTGGCGTTTTCACTCCAGCTCCATCACTTCCTCCTCACCCTTCCCATGCCCTCTTGTTTTGCCCGCTCACCCACTAAGTTTGAATCCCTATGCCTGGGTTCTTGCCCTCTCAGACATTCTCTTTCCACTCTGTATGCCATGCTGGGCTCACCGGATCAGCCACCTCCCCCCTTCCTCACGGCCTGGGAGGAGGATCTGAACACATCCTTCACTGCAGTGCAGGTGGATACAGTGCTCACATGCACGCATTCCTCCTCGATCTCCTCCCGCATTCAGGAAGCGGGCTACAAGCTCCTCTCCCGTTGGTACCGGGTTCCTACCCGCCTCCACCGGATCTTCCCTGAGGTGTCCCCACAATGCTGGAGGGAATGCGGCGAGGAGGGCTCCCTCCACACATTCTGGAGCTGCCCCAAACTAGTGCCTTTTTGGAAAAAGGTGTGGCCTCCACCTTTACTGACTATCCTCTCCCTTTTTCGCCTGCCCTTTTTCTCTTGCATGTGTCCGACATCCCCCTCAGAAGTTACCATTCCTCAGTTATCCATCACTTGATCAACGCGGCCCGGGCATGTATACCTGCTCCGTGGCGCCAACCAGACTCTCCTAGCCTTGCACTGTGGATCAGGAAAGTGAAAGACATCAAACACTTGGAGGACCTGACTGCTCAGCTCCATGACCGAAACTCTCGGTTCTTTCGGACGTGGTTTTACTGGGATAAGTTCACCGAATCCCTTGAATACAGATCTCTGCTGACTCAGTGAGGAGCCGCCTGCTCCTCTGTCGCCACTCCCCTCGGCATTCCCACCTTGTCTAACTGCCCCCTTACTTTTACCCTTCCTCCTCCTCCCCCCCCCCCCTAACCCGCTGGTCTTCGGACCTCCTAGACTTTTGGTTTAGTGCTAGCTCACTCCCTATCCTACGTTTTAAGTTTGCTATGTTAAGTGATTACACTTTATGGGAGCCGTGGTTGGTTCTGCTTGTCTGAATATGAGTGCCTCAGCACCCTGCGAGACGCCAGTTGAATCCATTGTTGCATAAAAATGTGAAAATTTGGAAAAAATTAAAAAAAAAAAAAAAAAAAAAAAAAAAAGGTGGTGTTCTGGGTGGAGCATGGGGCGTGGATGGCTCGGCAGCTGGGTAAGGGGCGACAGTCTGGCATTTTCAATTTTGTCGCAGCAGTTGTTGGGAGTGTTGTGCCGGGGGGGGGGGGGGTTCTCAAAGTCGGAGTGGTACACTGGTGCTGGAAATGGAAGGGAGAACCAACAGGAGGTTATGGACACCCTAATTTATGAGGACATGGCGTTCTTTATTTGTAACCCAGGAATCATCAGGTTATTATGAGGGCACACAAGCATTTGATTTAGATGCCTCCGAGCCAAGTGCAATTCGTTTGGAGGTAGAACCTGTATAACTCGGGGGTGTTAAGTTGGGGACCGGTTTTGGGCTTTGAGTACCTCCTTTAGGTCTGTGGGGTTGTTGCTGTAATTGAGGGACCTCATAGGGTCGAGGTCAGGTTAAAATATTTGTAATTTTATACACCAATTGCTAGTCATGTAACCGGCTGCTATGGACAGCAGGGCTGTTTTTGTTGGCTTATACCTTCACACTCCTATTACTGTGGCAGCAGTTCTTACCTTTTCATGTCTTGATCTTTGGCGCTGAGACGTATAAGTCGACTGTGATAGGTTTTGGATTGTAGACTTTCTGGCTGCACAGTCAAGAAGTAGACAAAGTCTAAGGTCCTGAAGGTGTGGACATAGTGTATAGGATAAGCATCGAGGAATGGCTTGACAACTGTCATAGAGTGAAAGTTACTGTAAAACCCATCTTGAGATGTAAGGAGCCGCCTGATGGACACAGATGTTGTACCGTAATTCTTTATCACTGTGGAATCCACAGAAGATGCCACATAGAAGTTGATGTTCTTTAGATGTGGTACTACAGTAATCATAGTGCCCTGGGGGCTGGTGATACAATCTGGGCAATATAATGGAGCATTATTTTTCTGTTGGAACAGACAGGAGGAATAACTAATGCCAGTATCATGAAACTCATGTAAGAAGCAAAGTCCATTTAAAGAAGAGCCGCAGCTGTACAGGATATTCTCCTCTGGATCCATCACCAAGACCTTGCTGTCTGTGTCCTCTCCATGCCTTGGGCGGGCATTTCCCATTTGGCACTCAAAGCACAGCTTACAATCAGAATGGTTGGTGGGACCAGTGATGACATCTTCTACAAGGTGAAAGTCAGTGCTTCTGACCACATACAAATGATTGGTGGTGGCTAGAAACAGTATGGAGTCTTGGTCTTCTTTGGCAGCTGCACTCTGAATTGACCCCTGAGTGGTGAAGCTGGGCAGCACATAGCGAACATCAGGATCCAGAGATAGCGTGTAGTTTGCTGGACACTGCCATGTAGAGGCAGATGATGCCCAGAAGATGATGAAGAAAATCTGACAATACATCCACATTGTGAGAAAGTCTGGAGGAAACAATCCACGGCAGGGTCCTCAGTCACCCCAGAGGAAGGCAAAGGAATTGGTACAAAGCAGTCATCGTATGGAACCTGTATACAGAGAAGAATAATTGGTCACTATCACCTCAGTGGCTACAATATACATCTATACAACCGAGACAAAATAGAAGAAAGTGTTGAGCATTGTAGGGGGCATACACATCATATTTCTGCATTCACATTAAAACTGTGTATACCATCTTAAAAGGATGTATGATGCCTGCTTTCAGGTGTAGGTTCTCCTGACCTAGAGTACAGTGTGGCATAAAGGACAGAACACTATAAAAAGCATGTCTACCGTTGAGGGCAGCACAGCCCGATTCCAGTGTGACTGGTGAAGTAGGGTTATCAAAGGAGGATTTACTCTAAATACGTTCTTGAGAACAAAACACTGGAAAACATCATCATTTACCAGAGAAAATTCCAGAAAACACTGAGATACATCTAGTCTTATGCTCTAAGCACATCCAGGGTTGTCAGTCTGTTACATTAAGTCTGCAGCTTCGGATGTGACTGGAGTATAGTACCAGTACAATACTAGTTAAGAATTTCATGTTGTAGAGGGGTACTGGGATTCTTGAGATTTTAAGAGTACTCCATACAAGGCCCTGGGAATGCTGTGACTTGCAGTTCATCAAGTGTGTCGGAACAGAACTAGACACCACATATAATACACTGCTCTGCTGTCTGCCACATTGTGGCCCACAGTACAGCGTGCTGCATACCTATCTCCATAACTAGAGGAACAAGTTATAACTTGTGGCAGCCAATCTAAACCACACAGACCTCACTGGGGAGCACATGACACAGTTATTACAATGTATAGAGCAATCTTCATTTTTATGATAACCTCCATATCCTCTCTTAGATACATTGAGCATTAAAAATCTGACAGTAGAAGGAAATGCCAGTTACTTCCAGTTGTGGACATGTGACATAACACTGCATCTAAAGCTAGCCTTTTACATTTGATAAAAGTAGAAGCAACCATTAAATGCACAGTTGTCTGGTAAAGAATTGCTACGCTGATCCAGCCATACACATTTTATTCCATATCAGTGTCAGACTCCAACAGGAAGATGTAGGACATAACTGGGAATGTAACACAAGCCCGATAACTCTCCAGAAGGAGAGTTTCAAAGTCATGTCCTAAGGCATTCTATCAGTCAGACAGTGACTTGAACAGAAAGCTACCTTGCAGGGTACAGCTGCTCGTATGTGCTTCCCATAATTCTCAGTGTAGCATAAATGGCCTGTCAAGTCATACGTCTTTCTGATGCACTCCTCAAGAAAAAAAACCATTATCTCTTTGATACCATGACAAATGTAAAACATGGCAGACTTTATTTTGGACACTGATTGTAGTCATCAACACAGTAAAAAATTGTTTGTAACCAGAAAAAGTATTTTTTAGAAACTTCCAATTGACAGTAGGGCGAAAATATTAAAACACAGTATTTTATGTGCTGAAGTGTGTGCTAAAGCAAGATCCGCCAATTTTACATAAAATAGTGATAAACTCTCTCACACTAATATGAATATTTGGTCAAACAATAGACTATTGTGCTTTTCTCTCAGATATAGCAGACACAGTTGAAAGTATATAGACTTTGAAGACAATAGGCTTTTAGTTAAGTAACTTTGAGAAGTAGACATGAAGTGACTTGGGGTCTGTGGGGGTAAACGTAGGATCCTTATCCAGACTACTAAGGTTCAGCTGGAGGTCTTTACAGAAGAATTACCTATACCCACAGGTATGAACTTCTGCCTAATGCTGTCTATGGGCACAGAGTGACACAGATTCATTGATGTAGGCCCCACCTGGTGGGTAGAGATAGCCGACAGGGGTACCCCTTAGGAATCCTAATGAGTTAGCAGTAGAGACTCGGCCTATGCAATTATCTTGACTACTGACTTGTAGCTGGAATGATCCTCAGGACAAGAGAAGACTACATCAGCCCAGCGTTAATAGTATTTAGTCCTGAAGTTCCACAGTCCCTGTCTCGCGATGCTCATGCTGGACATGGCTAGGGTATCAGAGTATAGAAGAAAGATAATAGTCCCGCTCATGGGTCCTGGCCGACTGGCCAGGGCCGAGTGAAATACCTTAGCATGCTCTTTGTAGTGCTGCTTCTGATGCACAGACTAATACCAACTAAACTAACTCAGTCCTAACCCCAATATATATAACCTTAGCCCCTGGGGTAACTAGCTCAGGGATAGGCTAAAGTGTAGTGTATAGAACAGTGGCATGACTCATACAGTCAATAGAGGAAATCAGTTAATCCTTGGTGTAGTCTACCTTCAGTCATGCAAAGAATTCAGTCACACCTGGTGGCGGGAATTGCATACCACAGACTTTAGTCTGGAAACATATACATACATGGTACCGAACTATACTTGTCAAAAAAGAACAGTGGACCCCCGCTCTGGAACACTGCAATAGGCTCAGTAAGCGAGCGCTGATCTAGCATATTGGTGCTCACTTATATTAGTTATCGGGACAAGTAATACGGCTCTAAGGGGGTTACATGCAGGGTGGCCCTACCTTTTTATGAACCAGATAGCGTTATCCATGGCAACTAGTCACACTGTGAGTTAAGGCTAAAAATGATCTGATTGCTTCTCTGATGGCATCATTGTACAGTATTTGCCCAAATAACAGGGGTCAGCATCATATCCTGTTTTCATTGATGAAATCATCGGTCTTCAACCTTGTGGTTACATAAAGTTTCACAATCCTGGACAAAAATAACCACACAACTTCATTAACCCCATCAGCAACTAGTAAAAAATAAACCACCGCCGCCTCCCCAATAAATACAGGATGCACCCTAGGTCACAAACAGCAGCTCCGGTGTGTGTGTGTGCGTGCGTGTGTGGAGGGGGGGGGGGGTCTATATACACATACACTATATACAACATTTGGCTGTTTATATCTGCTCTTGGGGAAGTTTTGTGAGACTGGTAATTACATAATGCCTTTTTATTCATTATTAAGGTCCGAAGAAGTGCATTGGAAAAACAGCACTCGTTGTTACTACAAATTGCCGCTGTCTTGTAATAAAATTATTGGCAGTGTGAAATGGTTCAGCCCTATATACGATGCTGCCAATAATCAGATTCCAATCCTGGATAAAAACACAGGTTTTTGCAATGCATTTTTTCTAAAACATAATAAAAATGCCAAAATAAAAATGCTGCCAGAGTATGGCCGTCATTCAAACATGCCTAGCTGGGAACCTGGCCATTATAAGGGTGGTTTAGTTGGGGAAGGTGGCTGCCGTTATCTCCACATCAATTAAAATAAAAAAAATACATTCCAGTATCTTTAAATGCGGCACCCGGAGGACCCTGGCACCACGCGCACACACTACACCGCAAATTACTAAACCATGTTCACAGATGAGCAGAGCTGAGGAAGCGCAACCAACAAGGCAACAGACAGACACCCATGCCGGTCCCCCATCCTTCGATTAGCATATCACTCTCCTAAAATATATTGCTCCTTCTACTTCTTTAACAAGACTAGCATACTTCTCTCTTAAAACTATCTGTGCTAGTGGATGACCCAGTCCCTTCCACTATCTAGTACTCTGCTGCTAGGAAAAGCCACACTCAATAACTGTAAGTTTCCGTTGGATCGAGTCCCAGGTAATGTTTGAGCAACTCTAGACGTCACTGTTTCCTCGTCCCTGTGCTTCATAGGACACAGAAAGTTTATTCAGCAGTGATGCCACCAACTATAAAACTATATAAAATACAGTACTGACCACCCAATACTGAAACAAAAATAAGCAACCAATAGTTATAAAGCTACAGAAAAAAAAGCCTTTCCCAAACCAGAAGCGGCTGAGAGCAATAGGTTGTAGTCGCCAGTCTTACAATTAGCCTCATCCCAGCCTTAGGCGATATTCTCACATCATTTTTTATGTCTATTCTACACCTAAATACATTTGTAATACACCTAACACCATGTCCTATTGATTTCAGTGTGCAGAAAAAAAGAAAAAAAAAAAGTCTATTCTTTGCATGTATTGTACCCTCAATGATTCCACTGAAAGTAAAGGTGTTTTCTGTGCAAAATGTACTGATGAGCTATTCACAGGATCAGTCATCAGTCACTGGGGCACCCCTGCCAATGATCGTTTCAGTACTCACACTACACAGTGAACAGGAGTGGAAGTAAGGGTATGATCACACTGAGTAAATCAGGCAGAATTCCGCAGAGGAACTCTCCGCCACAGAATTACGCCTGCCACAGTGTGCCATAGCCTGTCTATGGAAGACCGCACGCTCCTCTGCTGCCGCCGCTCTCCGCTCAGAGAAGTGACATGTGACTTCTTAGGGTTATGTTCACATGACATTTTTGGCCGCGCGTCGCGCTACGGCACAAATCAGTGATAAAAGGATGCTGCCGTGCAGCCCGAAGTGCGGCCGGTGGCCACATTGACTTAAATGAGCAGGACGGAGTCATTACGTGACAACGTTCTGCTCATTTGCGGGACGTACACGGCTTTTGTGCAGGACTCAAAAGCGTAGTCGAGTACAGATTGCAGATCAGTCCTCTGTAGACAGGTTATGTTTGAAGGAAACACTCAGGTATAATTGAATCTCTTCTCCCTAATGTGTTGGAGCTGTGGTCTAGGGGTAACTCACCTGTCTAGAGACCTGCCAGCAGTTCATTCTCTGGTTCGAATCCCTTGATGGAAATTGAATATATGTCTTTTTTTTCTCATTATTGTATCATTTTTAAGGCTATGTTCACACACAGTATTTTTGCTCTGAATTTTGGTCAGTATTTTGCAACCAAAACCAGAAGTGTATTAAAACACAGAAAGGCTATGTTCTCACACTGTTGAAATTGAGCTGATGGCCATCATTTAATGGCAAATATTGCATGTTGTTTTAAAATAACAGTAATTATTTGCTATTAAATGGCGGCCATCCACTCAATTTCAACAGTGTTAGGACATAGCCTTTCTGTGTTTTCAATACACTTCTGGTTTTGGTTGCAAAATACTGACCAAAATACTGAGCAAAAATACTGTGTGTGAACATAGCCTTAAAAATGATACAATAATGAGGGGGGGAAAAAACAACAGGAGGCCGGGCAGCATTGATTATTCATTAAGAGAGGGAGGAGGATGCATGCCAGAGTGTGGCACTAACAACTGCTCTGTGGCTCTTTAGTACAGTAACAACACACCCAAAATAGGGCCAAAAGCCCAAAAAACACACCTACATGGTCCCTAAATCTAAAATGTAACTTTTAATTGGCTTCTGTTAAAATAGTAACTGTATATAACTGC
This sequence comes from Dendropsophus ebraccatus, assembly GCF_027789765.1. Lineage (NCBI taxonomy): Eukaryota > Metazoa > Chordata > Amphibia > Anura > Hylidae > Dendropsophus > Dendropsophus ebraccatus. Next base: position 102,476,646 of record NC_091457.1, on the reverse strand, counting down.
TCATTAAAACCTTTCGGAATCATTTACATTGCAGTATGTGAATGCCCCAAAGTCTATGTGGGTAAAACAGTACAGGAGTTTCGGAGGAGAATTTCTAAACATCTGAGTACGATTAGGAACGCTGAAGACACACCAATATCGAGACATATACGTACCCATCATGCTGGGAAATGTGAAGCCCTACACTTTATAGGGATCTCCCAACCAAAACTGGGACCACGTAAAGGCTGCCTGGATAAAATACTGTTGAGAGAAGAGGCAAGGTGGATACACCGCCTCTCTACCATGAGCCCCCAAGGGCTTAATGAAGGTTTTTCTTTTACGGCTTTTTTGTAATCCTTTATCTTTAACTGCATATTAGCCCGTGATATGTATCTAAAAAGATAATTACTTATGTTTATCTGTTTCCCCTATTTAACTGACTCATCTTATTAAATGGTACCCCATCACTTGCCACTGGTATATTTATCTCACCTCCCATCTAAGTAATTCTCTTGAGTCCATCTAGGAGTATATTTATTTACATCTGAATATGGAATATACTTACCATCCATGTAACATGTAGTAATTCATATGTTAATACTGTTTCAGGTGATATTATAGACATGAATACAATTTAATACTGTAGGTGATAGTCACATAGGGACGCATATGTAGCATGAAGAATAGGAGTCCAAGGAGTTAATACTCTAGAGGTGGTGCTGGACACTGGCCTGATCACATGACCGGAGCCTAGACCATGTGAGAGTCATGTGACGATTACATCAGAAACATGTGACCGTTGGTCACGTGACAGCGTCACGCGATCCGGAAGTCTTTCTGGTGATAGTGACGATATACAGAGGCTCTCCCATCACGATTGGAGCAGAGGAACAGGATGGGCAATACGTAGGTAAGAGACGTCACCAGCTGTGTATCTAGGTACGCCCACTGTCTTTGTTTGCCGGTTCTGGCGTCTGACGTAGTCAGAGGTGATTGGTGGTCCATATCCAACAGGGATGACAATGGTCCTTTAATGGACATGATTGGTGGTCTGAGTATTTGACCTTAGGGGATGTTAATCATGGCCTATAAATAGGGGCAAATTCCGGCGCCGCATTGTCATAAGCCCTCCTCCTGATGACGCCCATGACTGGGCGAAACTAGTTGAGGGGCTATGCGGTTTTTGTTTTAATATACCACAATTAGTCCCAGTGTCCACATATATACTTATCAGTAGTGATCAGGGTATAGTCTGCAGCTACCTGATTCACTTTATCCCTACTAGGGACGTATCTACCATATACTAATAAGTAGGACAGTTGTGTGTGTGTGTGTTTTAACGAGCAGTTATATACAGTTACTATTTTAACAGAAGCCAATTAAAAGTTACATTTTAGATTTAGGGACCATGTAGCTGTGTTTTTTGGGCTTTTGGCCCTATTTTGGGTGTGTTGTTTAACCCTTTAAGGACATGGCCCATTTTCGTTTTTACGTTTTCGGTTTTTCCTCCTTGTGTTTAAAAGGTCATAGCACTTGCATTTTTCCACCTAGAAACCCACATGACCCCTTATTTCTTGCGTCACTAATTGTACTTTGCAATTACAGGCTGAATTTTTGCATAAAGTACACTGCGAAACCAGAAAAAAATTCAAAGTGTGGTGAAATTGAAAAAAAAAACGCATTTCTTTTATTTGGGGGAAATGTGTTTTTACGCCATTCGCCCTGGGGTAAAACTGACTTGTTATGCATGTTCCTCAAGTCGTTACGATTAAAACGATATATAACATGTATAACTTATATTGTATCTGATGGCCTGTAAAAAATTCAAACCGTTGTTAACCAATATACGTTCCTTAAAATCGCTCCATTCCCAGGCTTATAGCGCTTTTATCCTTTGGTCTATGGGGCTGTGCGAGGTGTCATTTTTTGCGCCATGATGTGATCTTTCTATCGGTACCTTGATTGCGCATATACGACTTTTTGATCGCTTTTTATTACATTTTTTCTGGATTTGATGCGACCAAAAATGCGCAATTTTGCACTTTGGGATTTTTTTTGCGCTGACGCCGTTTACCGTACGAGATCAGGAATGTGATTAATTAATAGTTCGGGCGATTACGCACGCGGCGATACCAAACATGTTTATTTATTTATTTATTTGTTTACTTTTATTTAAAACCTGGGGAAAGGGGGGTGATTCAGACTTTTATTAGGGGAGGGGGCTTTTTACTATTAACAACACGTTTTTTTTTTTTTTTTACACATATACTAGAAGCCCCCCTGGGGGACTTCTAGTATATACACTGTGATCTCTCATAGAGATCTCTGCAGCATAGATATGCTGCAGAGATCCATGAGATCGGCACTCGTTTGCTTTCGGCTGCTGCAGCCGGAAACAAACGAGTGCCGAGCCGAGGACGGCGCCATCTTGGACGCGTCCCCGGCCGGCATCAGTAACGGAGATCGCTCCTCCGGGACAAGGTCCCGGAGGAGCGATCTCCCCCACTAGACACCAGGGAAACGTTGCCTCCGGTAATCGGAGGCAGCTGTCAACTTTGACAGCTGCCTCCGATTAGCTAATTAGCGGGCACGGCGATCGGACCGTGCCCGCTAATAGCGGCGGTCCCGGGCTACACGCGGCACCCGGGATCGCGGCACTTCAAAGCGGGGCCGCCGCGCGGCCCCGCTTTGAAGTGCTAATGAGGACATAGGACGTACCGGTACGTCCTATGTCCTTAAGAGGTTAATATCCACCTAGTGCAATCCCTATAGGCACTCATTTTTGTCTTTAGTACAGTAGGAGACATAAGATTGTACATAATCCACTGCACTGAAAATCACCAAAAAGGCACCATGCTTACTGGGGGCTGCCAGCTACAGCACACTGTCAGCATCTTAGGTAGGGCCCAGGAGCTGACAGATTCCCTTTAAGGCCCTATTACACGGAACGATAATCGTCCTGTCTAATAAAACAACAATTAGCCAACATGAACGATGTCAGCAGATCATTGTAGTTGTTTCAACATTTTGAAAGACAAACAACTCAAATAGCAGTGCCTGAAAAGGCTGTTTTTTTAACTGCTAGAAATGCTGGACAAAACACAAAGGCCCAGATTTATCTAATTGAGTAAAACTGACACTGGTGTAAATTGCCCAGGGCAACCAATCACAGCGCAGCTTACAGCTCTGGTAAAATGAAAGCCGAGATGTGGGCAGTTTACACAAGGTTTACTTTTGCACAGTTTGATAAATGTTTGCCAAAAGGGTGTGTATATATGTGGTGTCCCACCAGGGGTGGTACTGTTACATACACCCTTCGCAAAAGTCTGTACTTTTTGTGGTCTTATTATGATGAAAGTAGTATTAAGAATTGGCCACTAGATGTCGCTGTATTGTGTATTAGTGTATGGAAGCTGCACAGCTGAAGGATAGCAAAGGGTTATTGTGTTTATGCGTTACCAAAATCTGTAGACCAGTAGGATATTTGCTTTCTTCTTTCCTATGACCTCTCCTCTCTTTTCCTCTATTGCACTCTTTTCACCCAATCACAGCGCACCCTACATGCTGTAGAGGAGGTTAGTCTCATGGGTGGGGGAGGAGCAAGACGGTGTGGAGAAAGGACGCAAACTAGGCAGCTCTCCACAGCCGTCCTATCGGGGCCCTGGCCCTCTGCCATGTCCACGAGTAGTCAGTCTTAACCAGTACCCCGCATAGGTAGGACGCAGGACAGTACACTATTACCAACCTTCTCACAAGTACCTGCACTATGCAGTGTTAAACCTCTCAGGAGAGGACTAGCCAAAAGAGAACCTCAACCCACACCGTGGACAAGGAGAAGTCACAGAGCAGGACAGTAACCACTATACAGCCACAGAGCCAAGAACTGGTCTGGACAGAGCAAAGTTGCAGTAAGCCTAGGAACTCTGTCTCACAGCGCAAGCGTCAGGAGGGAAACCTCAGCATTTCACTCAACCCAGGTAACAAGGTCTGGGCCTGTGTTACCCATTAGTACGGTTCGGCCAACGCTAGTGGGAATAAGGTGGTGTGAAGACTGAAGTCAAAGGTCAATACCCAGGCGCAGGTGTTCTTCTTATTCTTCTAAGCATTCTACCTCATCCTCCGATATCCCGGCAGAGCACATTACTACATGGGTTGAGACTCTTACGGCATCTTCCTCTCTGCTACTCTACCTCAACACAACTATCTCCTACACTGCACTTATCCTATAGATCTGGTAGTCCTATGTTCAAGTCTTCATTGGAACTTTGTCAAGTGTATATCAGAGACCTTCTGTATTACCTGTTGCACATTTACAAGTAGTAAACTAACTCAACGTTACTCCAAGAGTCTGTAGTCATTCACATCCACCTACACAGCATACACACCGCAACCTTGGCACACTTCCCCTTTCTGTGGGTGGTGGGTCCTACTATCTGGGAGGGTCATTACACCACTCTGGCCACCTGTGACTACATCATCTGTAACACTATCCCAAGGGACCCGGTAGCAAGCTGGCAGGACACTGACCACAGAGGAAAAGGGTACAGCCAACCTGATAAACTTAAAGCAGGCGTGCCATCACACCTGTGTGCCCACCAGTCACGTGACAACCCATTAAGGTCCGGCTGCATCTCGGCCATCCACCACATGGGTGGTGTCACACTACAACACCTAGCAAGTGACCGGCCGTCTCTCCGATATAACACCTCCAGGGGCACACCACATATATACATATATTTATATAAATTATATGATGGAGATATATAGATATATTGTCACACAGAGCAGCTTATCCTAAAACAACAGGTATGCTTCAAATAAATATCATGGGCGGTTGTGTTTTACAGGTGATCTACGCTGCATGATAGGCAACTTGTGTCACCTACAACAACACTGATTGTACAAGTGTTTTTTTTACAAGGGCAAAGTGTGTCTACAAATGTCACACTCAGCTAAATGTGTGCCACAAGCTGTCATGTTCAAGAGAGAAAAGAAGCGAAAACCCAGTAAAATGTGAGGAATTCAGAGCAGTGACCCCTTCTCAGACAGTTCCTAATGTTCACCTCTCTAATAGAGCAGACACACCTTAAAGGGAATGTAACATCAGAAAATGACCTAATGTTTAAATTAAGTTTTCATATTAAACATATTTTTAAAGAATTGTTGGGGGGGGGGGGGTGTTTGTTTTTTTCTTCAAATTTTCCCTTTTACTATCTGTATTATAAAAAAAATTCTGAAATCTTTTCATTCTCTCCACTAGGTCTCAAATGAAGCTAAGATTTCCTGCTGTGTCTGTGGTTATAAGAGGAAGCTGCTGTAAAGTGATGTGTACAACATTACAGCGTCAGGTGACACCAGTAGAAAGATAGCATCAATACAAGAAAATAGCAGCTCTCTGTGGAATGACCTCTTTACAGGTCACAGAGTACACTCAGTAATGTTTCACATTCAATTCACTGCCTAGTCCAATACTAAAGAAAAAAAATTCATAAACAATTTGTAATCACAGAATGGAATTAAAACTTAAAGGGGTTATCCAGCGCTACAAAAACATGGCTACATTTCCCCCTACTGTTGTCTCCAGTTCAGGTGCAGTTTGCAATTAAGCTCCATTTACTTCAATGGAACGGAGTTTCAAAACCCTGCCCAAACTGGAGACAACAGTAGGGGGAAAGTGGCCATGTTTTTGTAGCGCTGGATAATCCCTTTAACTTTTAATACTTCCAATAAAAGCAATACTCTCAGGAGTAAAAAAGGTATCGCCTGAAAGATAGGTGTTCCAAACGTAGCCAGCTAGACACTGATATAGTCTGAAGATACAGACCTACACATGTAGCCTATGTTAACTTGATCACAATGACATTTAATGGCAATAAACTCGGCGACCTACCTGACACAATTGTTGCATCAGGGATCATGTTAACCCTGGTTAGATCTATGACAATATACAAGACAAGTGAGTGGCTATATACCGCATCTATCATGTCTCAGCAGCGCATACCATACCTGCGGATGATCATTATCTTCCTTACATCGGGTCTCCAGACGATTTGAGGACATGAAACGGATTGAGACCGACCTTTGTGGGAATCGGATGAGTATACGATTATAGGACATCTGATGGCCCACGATCATTGTTTTGTTATTGCCAGCCAGTGTATTGTTGTTGTTTGGTGCCAGCAATACGTGTGTACATGCATCCACTGTATCTGAGATGTTTGATATGTTGAAGTGATATGTGATTGATATACATCTGTGACACGAGGGTAGTTACATCTGGTTCCAGTGTTTATACAGCTTCAGTCCACAAATCACTGCACGCGATATATCTGTATTTCCGATATACATCATCTGCATTATGCGGTCGTCTTAAGCAGCGGTATATCAGTCTGTTGTGGGTCGGGAGCCACCTGCATATGCAGCATTGATGGGTCACTGCACATTGAGCCAGATTTAGCCCTCACTCCAGGCTAGCTCACCATTTAGTGTGCATGTCTGTCACCAACAGCAAGTCAGTTTCTTGAATTGTTTTGCCACACTGGATTTATCGGTTTATTGCTGCTGTAGGTGTACCATCTTATAGATCTATTTATGTTTTGATTCATATGACAACATTGTATACTACCCTAATCATCACAATATCACGTATTACACACACGTATCTGACCTAGTGCTTTCTATGGTGGTTATTTATGTATATTGGAGATTTATAATATTGGACCTTCTATTTAATTGTTTTGGCTACAATACTACATCATGTATTGATTGAGACAACAATACATCCTATACTGAATAATTTTATCTAGAGGGCGTTTGTTTACATCAGCGTATTTAAAGGCTCTATTCCACAGAACAATTATCTTCCGTATTCGGCCGATAGAGTGCAATGATCAGCAGACATCGTTCATGTCGGCTGATCGTTGCAGTCGCTTGTTTTGTCAAAATGTTAAAAAACAAGCGACTGATACAGCAACGATCTTCTACAGTCTCTCCATTGAATAGGAGCATCGGCAGCAGACGCTGCTGTATCCTATGGGCTGCCCGGACGATCAGTGATCACCCGGGCAGACCCCCCCCCCCCCCCCCCCCCCCCCCGCACTCACCCGCTTGCTGCTGCCGCGTTGAATAGCGGCGGCAGCGAGCGGGGAACGAGGAGCAAACGAGCGCTCGTTTGCTCCTCTAAAATGGCCCGTGTTATAGGGCCTTAACTGTCTACGTGGGTAGTTCCACAAGTTAATTGTTTACATCGGTGCATCAGAGATTAAGTGATAACACGTTATCCACAATCTGTTTACGTTGGTGCATTAGACATAAATTATTTACCTATATTTTATCTATACATAGGGTATCACATTAGCATCAATAGTCCAGATAGGACAGTACTATCTAGTGAAATAGTTAACTTACTATAGAGTAAGTATAGGAGGTAGGGTTAGGTTCCGGTGCGGGGCCGCCCTTTTCTGGGAGTATACTCCGCCTAGGGCAGGCTACACTAGGGCAGATAATAGGGTAATCCAGGGCCCTTTGCCCCAGCCCGATTTGTCCCACCTATCCCTCCCCTACAACCGAGGCCACATATCTCTGGACACAGACATCATAGGGTGTCCCGAGTATAGGTCTGAATCTTGAGACTATATCAGTGTCTTGCTGGCTATGTTTAGTACACCTATCTTTCAGGTGATACCATTTTTTATATGTTTTGTTTATCTGTGGGGAATATAGATTACAGTATTGCTTTTATTGGAGGTATTAAAAGTGAAGTTTTAATTCCATTCTGTAATTACAGAATGTTTCACATTCATCTTAAGGGACAGGGTCTGTGTATCGTTGTCCACTATGTCTACGATTCTTGCAGTAAAGGATGTCACTAAATGCTGTTAAAAAAAGCTCAGGATGGCAGCCCCATAACAATGTACTACAGGTCAAATAAAAAAAAAAAATTACAGTAAGAAAATAGAAACCGATTAGAATAAAATAAAACTTTTAAGTATCTGATTCTAAAATCTAGGTGAAACATTCTCTTTAAAGGCCAGTATAAGGGTCTTATTCCATGGAGCGATAAGCCATCAGCCGAATCATCGACCAATCTTTGCTTTAGGTCCAGATCTAAAATAATTGTCTGCCGACAGCGCATCGCTATGTTAAATAGCAATGCACGGTCGACGTCTAACGACTGTATAAACTGTTCATACATTACCTGTCCACACTCAGGGTCTCCTCCTGCCGTTTGCTTGCTTCCCGGCACTGCCCGCTGCAGCTTCTCTGAGCTGACAGGCTGCTCAGCCAATCACTGTCCCGGACCAGCAGCTGTGTTGGGAAGCAAGCAGAGGGCAGGAGAAGACTGGGAGCGTGGAGAGTTAATGTATGAACGATATCCGTGCAGCCCTTGCTTAACGATAATCGAGCCGTGTGATAGGCTCAGTAAGCCATTCAGAGGCCTTATTCCTGCACCTCAAGGGCTTATTCCCACATCCCGTATATTACGAAGGCTATGGACAGGGAAGCCCTTACATGTCAGTGTATTTTTGCAGATTTTTTTTTTTTTTCTTTTGCAGTAACGTCTGCAAAGATTGTTGATTCCGTAGACTTCTATTTGTGTGTCTGTGCCACAATTACGGTCTGCACTAAGACATTTTTTTTGCGGATCTGCAAAAAATTGCAGATGTTTGAATAGGCATATAACACAGATCCTCAATTACGGACACATTTTGCAGACATGTGAATAAGGCCCTGTTCCCACTGAGCAAAACTAGCGGAATTGTCCACCGCGGAAAGCAGTTAGCCTCACACTCATAATGGGAGTCTATGGGAGCCGCGCGCTCATGCTCTATCCGCGCTGAAGAATGAACAAGAATGAACATGCCTAACAGAAAATCTGTACTAAGCTCTCCTAGCTACTATTTCTAATACCAATGTCATATCAGGAAGACCCTTTGCACCAAGAACCAGGGCTCAGGTGCAGTTATTACCTCACCATTCCTTATAGCTCCGGAGACCATGTAATACAAGGGCCTGCTGCTGTTACTTAGTAGTTCACCACTCATAGATGGGTATCCTAAACTAGGAAGCCCCCTCTATGGCATCCATGTGACCTTGTAAGAGGTGCTCATGGAAGTTCTCTTAAAATGGTAGGACATAGTGGTCAACTGTAGTTCTTCACAAATTGCTTGATAGTTGCAAAGTAAAAAATAAAATCCATTATAATGTTAGAGAGCTCCCCAAGGGTTTTCATGGCCTTGTGGCAGGTACAATGGGGGAGATTTATCAAACATGGTGTAAAGTGAAACTGGCCCAGTTGCCCCTAGCAACCAATCAGATTCCACCTTTCATTTTCCAAAGAGTCTGTGAGGAATGAAAAGTGGAATTTGATGAATGGGACAACCTGTCACCCCTGGACGGCCCACCGAACCCACCCTACCCCGCGGGAGGCAACCAGCGCAGGACATGTGTGATGATGTGTGACATTATAATATGGTCAGTCTAAGCAGCTGTCTGGACCACCCATATTATAATATAATGCGATGTCGGCCGGCCAGATGTAATAATGGCACAGCGGGACAGAGTTTGACATGACTGAGTTAGGAGGACAACGGTTGTTATGGATGCAGCTCAAGAGTGCTGTCATATTGACTGTCTGCTCCAAATTACAAGTTATAAGTTTACAGTGCGCACTGAGAATCAAACACCCTGACACATTGATGGTTAAGGTGGATCTCCTTTATTCAAAGATGGCAGCCAGTTTATATACCCTGGGGTGTGTGTTCTACTAAGGCTCGTGTCAGTACTTCATTGGCCGAGGTACAAAATGAGTTAGTTGCGTAGGACTAGTGTTATGTACATAAGCTTTAAGGAATGTAAATATCTCTACTCGTTCAGAAGGTCAGCGCCATATAGTAATGGCTGCACTAAATATACAAAATATCACATCCTCAACAAATAAGGATCCCCTTTACAACCCGACAGGCAAGATCATCTAATAAACCCCCTATAATGCCCATCTGTTAACAGGATTGTTAAAAAAAGTCATACTTTTTTTGTCATACTAATCCTGATCCCTTGCAGCTGCTGTTCCGAAGCTTCCCATTCCCAGCTGTCACCATTACTTCCTGTGATTGGCTGAGCAGGACACGACTCACCACTAGATCCAGGAAGTGGTGTGACAAGTAGGAGGTAGCAGCAGTGGATGGGGGTAGGCAAGTATGAATTTAATTCTGATGTGCCTGTGACTATATATATATATATATATATATATATATATATATATAGAGGGGGAAAAACTTTTATTGACCTCTGCAGCTTTGTGTCCTTCCAGATAATTATACTATATATTGAGCTGGTGCACCGCCCCTCCTCCACTGGGTGTGACAGCCAGATTCATTAATATTCTTTCTGCCTAACTAGATAATAGAGGCCTCATTCGTATGTGGATTCTACAGCGTGTGAATATTCATGTAATAGCATCAGACATGTCATATAAGACCCATTGTTATGGTCTTATGATGACCACAGTGGCTTCTGCAAATTCCCCCCACAACTTGTAGTGGCCATGCAGCAGCATGCATGTGACCTCAGAGCCCGCAGGCTGCACACCCTACATCACCTTCATACAGATTTGCAGTAGCTGCAGTTTGGAGATATCACACATTCAGCTTTATACTCTGTGCTGTGTACACACAGTCCTGCCTCATCACTTACAACAGATTCCTATTACCTGCAGCCATTGCCCTTCCTGCATTCCAGGCCTCTGAGCACAATAACCTGTAGATTCCTGTGCCCTTAGGGTGGGGCTGACTGTGAAAGTAGCAGAATGGAAAATGTACACCCTCCCGGGATTAACACTATAATGACTGCATAATATTACTAAGGTCCAAGAAGCAGAAAGCAGCAGTGACATCCAGTCTATCCAAGAGGTGGTTAGTGGGTTCTCTACAACAATGATCACATATCGTAACACTTAAAGGCTAATGCTTGATGGTTACAAAACACACCTCACCTGTTGGTTTCAGCAAAACTCAACCCTTTTGTTGAGGACAAATACTATGGTACTACTTTTTGAATCCGCTTCTGGTTTTGGCCTTAAAACTAAATCTTATAACCTGAACATGTAAGCGGGCCCCAAGCATTCTTTTCTCCTCTGTTGGGGAAACTGTAAGATACTCCTCGAATTTGTCTGGTGGTTTCTAAAGTAACTGCCAGCTTTTGTGTATCCTACAATCACTCCCTGCCACAGCCTTCCATTTCTCACACGGTTGTGCCAGCCACTTCATATAGATTTGCCCTGGGCTTCCATGGCTACTTGTGACCACTGGGTCACTACCATTCAGGAAGTCTTTCCCAATCATCTATGGCTGCGGATGTGTCACTCTATGCAGCATGGTCCCAAACCACACAATTCTCCCAAACCTTATGTTTCCTCTTTTCACACAGCCCACACAGAGTTTCTTCCTCACCAGGCTGAAGTCTCACATAGTCCCTATGACTCCCATGCCAGTTTACAAACTACGAATGACTCAGGCCTTGCTGGCATTTCTCCATTTGAGGGTCTCTACCTCAAACCTTAGGAAAGCCACTGCACAGCTCTGCCTGGAGTCTCCCTGTTGCCAATTCCAGACACGCTAGGTTCCCTTGGCACGTCATATGGTTTCATCATACGCTCCCTATTTGATGTCACAAACTGCCCCATGTACATTTCTTTCTGCTTTGTCCTTCAAGAGTTGTGGCACCACAGCAAGCAATACCTGGGCATGCTCAGATATTGGACCCTCTTCCTGCAGGCTGCCGGCCTGAAAACAATCCCCCTCACCCCCTGGGCACTCTGACAGAGTAGAGCAGCATCACTAAACACCACAATCTGACAACCCACCATGAGAGTATAGCACAATATACACAATAGACACATGGCAACGGTAAAACACACCAAACATGCTCTGCAGTTCATGCACCCATAGTCCTACATTCAGGTGAGGAAAAGAAGTCCAGCCTAATGATAGAGATATCACTAAGGCTGCATTCACACGTTCCGGGAAGTTGTCCGTGCTCACGGACAATTTTACAGCTCATTGCTTTCTATTGGGCTATTCAGATGTTCTGTGATTTCACGGATCAGTGATCCGTTCCGTTAAAAAATTGGACATGTCATTACTCGGAACGGATGCACGGAAAGGATTCCCCATAGAAATCAATGAGATCCGTGTTTTTCACGGATGTGACATCCGTGTTCATCCGTGAAAAACACGGATGTGATGTAATCAATGTAATTTAAAATGCTTTAACACAGATCCATGAAAAAAAAACGGACACGGATACAAAACGGATGAAAAATGGACTGTTTTGCACGGATCACGGAGGTTGCTGCCGGACCACAATCACGGACCGAGAAAAACACTGGACATGTGAATGCAGCCTTAGCGTCCTATTACACAGGACGATTATTGTGCGAAAAATTGTTATATAGTTTAAATTTAAAAAATAACCATTCTGTGTAACTGCAGGAAACGATCGAAAAATCGCTCATATGCTGTTGTTCGTTGATTTTAGGCCCTATTACACGGGCCGACAGTGAGGAGCAAACGAACGCTCGTTTGCTCCTCCTTCCCCTCTTGCTGCTGCTGCTATTTCACGCGGCAGCAACAAGAGAGTGAGTCTGGGGAGGGCCAGATGGAGCTGCAGGGGGGCTGCGCGGGTGATCGCTGATCGTCCGGGCAGCCCATAGAATATAGTGGCGGTCTGCTGCCACCGCTCCTATTCCACGGCTATATAAGTCATTTGTCTTTCAACATGTTGAAAGACAAATTACTTCAACGATCAGCCGACATGAACGATGTCGGCTGATTGTTGCCTCCTAATTCACGGGACGATTGGTTCGTTCGCTGTAATTCCACATTTGTTCGATCAAGTTCTGCATTTTTTCACTAGTCGTTCAGTGTAATTGCACATTGTTTATTGTCTGCTGGGGTCAGAAGGAATAAACAATCATAGTAAAGGCCCAATTCCACAGAACGATTATCGCCCCCCCGCCCCTTCGCTGCTGCTGTGTGCAATAGCGGCGGCAGCGAGCGGGGAACAAGGAGCAAACAAGCCCTAATAGCGCTTGTTTGCTCCTCACTGTCGGCCCGTGGAATAGGGCCTTAACAATCACAATAATTATCGTAGTAACAATCATAACTAACGACTATCGTTCTGTGTAATATGGTGAACGAATTCAGGTTAACGCTAAACAATCTCGTTTGCGTTCGTTTATCATTAGTCGTTGTTCGTTAAAAATCGCTCCCTAAGACTGCAGCCTAACTGTGCTTATTCTCCTTTGTACTATAAACCTTATAACCTCTACCTGTTATTTGGAGACTGATCAGAGATATGTTTGACTTTGGACTTGTAAGGTGTGAGTGTGAAGGTCTTTTGAGTATAAACTATGTTAAAAACTGTTGCAGAATCCAGAGGACAAAGGGTAGGGATATCCAGTGATACCGCTATGTGGGATTGCTGTGGCTTACAAAAGGAATGAGCATCTTTTGAGCCTAGTACTGGAAAATGGTCTGGCATGGTGGCACTAGTGAATTGCTGGGTAGAGGCATAAGTTATTGCCAGCCAGGGTGTGTGTAGATAATTAAGACACATTACAGTGCTGCTAAGCATGTCTAGTAGGCCAGCAGCTGGCAAATTAGGGCACAGGCTAGTCTTTCTTCAGGAGAGGTGGATGGGCTGGAGATTGTTGATGCAGTGGTGGACTGGTTTTTGAGAATTGAGTTCTGTTGAACTCAATGGAAAAAAAAACAGCTGTCAATTCCGATTCAGTAAAATTTTACAGCCATAAAATTAAGTACAATGTTGTTTTTTACAGTTCAATGAAGTATTTTTTTTACACTTTTTAGGCATGACAAAAAGGGGTTGTTTGCAAATTGCACAGTAATATTTGCTGTAGGAAAAAAAGATGATCTTCTAAAAAAAAATTTTAATAGATTTTTTCTAAGCTTAAAACATTCACTAAAAAACTGTGCGCGCATAGCCTGAGGGAGTATCGGTTCAGCTGCTTTTCACAAGCATTGTCTGGGTGTTAGGCTGCGTGCACACTACGGAATTGCCGCGTATAACCCGCGGTGTATTCCGTCGCTCGTCCCGCTTTTCCACCGGTGCCATAGACACTGTTCTGTGCACGGGCGGATTACGCGTTCCGTCGAAAGAATTGACATGTCAATTCTTTTGACGGAACGCGTAATCCGCCCGTGCATAGAATAGTGTCTATGGCACCGGCGGAAATGCGCGCCGCCGCGTGCGGAGACGAGCAACGGAATACGCCGCGGGTTATACGCGGCAATTCCGTAGTGTGCACGCAGCCTTACAGCGCAGAAGGCAAACTAATGAGCTGACTGCTACTCTTCTGGTTAGGAAGGCTCAACCATGGTGGAAGGTGGCTTGCAGTGTTCTGTGTGGGCTGCCATAGAAGCAGTATATATAGGAGGAGTGTATTGTCAGCCTGAGAGTAGGTGGCTGTTAGGAGTCTGCTGGGTCTGTGAAGACAATAGGCATGATATAGGGCACCTGGAGAAGGCTGTAGGTAAAGGGAATGTATCACCTGGATACTGGAACTGGAATGTTATTTTTTCCTGTTTTTGTTTACTAATTGTAATTTTTTAGATTCTACTTTAAAGCAACTTATTATGGGGGCTACCATCTTGACTAAGCTCCTTTTAACAGCATTTAGCGAAATGCTTTCCGACAAGCCTCATGGGCATAGACACACTAAACATCTCTAGATCCTATTTTTTTTTGCATGGGACACACTTGTGAGCATGATTTCTAATCCATGGAAAGGTGATTTCACATTATGGGGAAAGCAAAGCTGTTATTGTCTTTTTTTATCTTATCACTGTATTGCTTTACAGACCACTTTCCAGCAGCCTCCTCCTTATCATCAAGGACAGAACAGGAAGTCTCGGCTTAGGGCCCTATTACACAGGACGATCATCATGTGAAAATTTGTTATATTGTTTAAATGCTGGTTTAAAAAAAAAAAAAAAAAGACTAAACACATGAAGTCCCAGCAGTACAGTGTGTGACAACTCAATGTTCCATCAATCACATGACTGCCTTCTCTGTGAGCGCAGATGACCTGGGAAACACTGGACTTCCTGTGTTTAGACTCTAGTTTTCCATGATAACCAAATAAAGTAAAATAATGAATGTAAATTGCAAACTTGCTTTTTTTCACATCTATTGATTTAGGTTTTAAAGGTTATAACGACAGGGACACTTTAAGTAAAGTTGTACTTTTACAATTACATTGGTCTGCAACTGTCTTCTTTTAGGCTGGGTTCACACTACGTATATTTCAGTCAGTATTGTGGTCCTCATATTGCAACCAAAACCAGGAGTGGATTAAAAACACAGAAAGGATCTGTTCACACAATGGTGAAATTGAGTGGATGGCCGTCATATAACAGTAAATAACTGCCATTATTTCAATATAACAGCCGTTGTTTTAAAATAACAGCAAATATTTGCCATTAAATGACGGCCATCCACTCAATTTCAACATTGTGTGAACATAGCCTTTCTGTGTATTCAATCCACTCCTGGTTTTGGTTGCAATATGAGGACCACAATACTGACTGAAATATACGTAGTGTGAACCCAGCCTTAAAGTGAAACCAAGCAAAAGAGCAATAATCCCCTAGAAGCAGCAGTGAAATCACTGAGAATGCATCATATCTAGAGATGAGCAAACCGGGTTCCCGTTCGAGTCGATCCGAACCTGAACGTTCAGTATTTGATTAGCGGTGGCTGCTGAACTTGGATAAAGCTCTAAGGTTGTCTGGAAAACATGGATAGAGTCATTGGCTGTATGCATGTTTTCCACATAGCTTTAAGGCTTTATCCAACTTCAGCAGCCACCACTAATCAAATGCCGAAAGTTCGGGTTCGGATTGACTCGAGCATGCTCGAGGTTCGCTCATCTCTAATCATATCCATTCACTTGTGAGCAGCAGTGATATCAGCAAGAACACAACCTATTTATTCAGTAGAGAGCAGCAGTGACATCACTGAGAATACAGCCTATCCATTCTGTAGAGACTAGCAGTGACATCACCTTGCATGGGCCGATGGGAGGCAGGGAATGAGTGCGGATCTCACTAAGCAATAGGTCTTTTTCAAATTTTCCTCCTGAAGGGGTACTCTGGCCATTTAAATTTTTTATTTTATTGCTACCCTTGCATAGAACATAATAAAGATCCTATTCTTACCCAATCATGCTCCTCTCATAGCTCCAGGTCCCCCACTAAACAATCCCGTAACTGCTTCCAAGACAGATCTATCTAAGCTGTGACAGCCCATTCAGCAAATCACTGCCCGTGGCGTTGTCCCGCTTTAGTGGCTGGCTAAGTGGGCTGTTAGGCCTTATTCACACTTCCCGTGAAATTGTCCGTGGTTGCGGATCTGCAACCACGGACAATTTTAGGGACCATTGAAGTGAATGTGGCCATTCACATGATCCTTGTTGCGATCCGCACCGCGAAAAAATAGGACATGTCGTAGTGCGGATCGCGGCACGGATCACCCCCCCTCCGGCCTGCCGCAGAGATGATAGGAGAGCATGATGTGGGGGGCTCCGGCTAGAGGATCTGTGCTGCAGACCTCATCCGGATCGTGGATCGTGGCATGGATCGTGTGAGTGAGCCCTGTCAAGACAAGTCTATCTCGGAAGTAGCGGACGCAATTTTCAGTAGGGGTCTGAAGATGTGACAGGAGGACCCCGGGTGTGGGGGGGGGGGGGGGGTTGGGGGCGCGCATCACATTTTCAGCTGTGGCTCTTGTATAATGAAGCACAAACAGTGACTAAAACATACAGCTGCAGTGTAACACATGTACACCAGTTTGTTTTTGGACTTCCTCCCAGAAAACCAATGTAAATTTTTCTCTTTCCCCTCATGTCTTCTTTTGGCAGTGATTCTTTCTGACATTTTCCAGCTTCTACACAACCTTTTATTCTTCTATTACTGAATTAAGCAACTGGTGACGGGGATTACAGGATTACAACACACCCAGGGCACAGAGCCAGCACTGGAAGACTACAAGTCTCAGCATAACCCACCAGTTTCTCAGTTTTTACAATATAAAATCCCTCCTCACTGTACACCATGAAATTACAGATCTCAGTGTAACCTCTAGTCTCCCTTGACACATCTTCATAGATGTCCAGATACTGTAGGACTACAAGTCCCAACAGACTTTCCCAATACTTGTAGAACTACAGGACCCAACGTGTCTGGCAGAGCCACACACTGCTGCTAAACATCTGGAGAGCTGCCACACCTGCTGTAATGTAAGAGAACTCACCGTCACTTTAATTATATAATCCTCAAGAAACAGACACTTAGTACACAGGAAATGATGCTGATAAAGTGCGAGCGAAGTAAACAAAGGAGTGCCACAAAAATCCCCAGGCGCAACCAATTCCAAGAATCCAGCCCATGGGGGAAACCTCAGTCCCATTTAATGGAGCAAAGATCTGGGGGAGCAGCGTCTATAGCAATATCCCCCCCACTCCATCCCACTATTCTGAGACCACTAATCTCAGCAAATCCCCCCCCCCCCCCCCCCCCCACACACACACACACACACACACACACAAGCTCAGGGCCTCACTTCTCCCAGTATACATGTCAGCATATTGGTAGATTTACACATTTTAGGGGTGTTTTTTTGCCCCGATGAAAACACATTTTTTTTGTAATAAAGTAACATGACTCTAAGCCAAAATGGGAGCAAAAACAATCAAGACTTAGGGTTCGCACACACACTGAAAATATTCTGCAAACCATCGTATATACGCTGAACATGCTTTTAAAGAGTCGGTGCCAGTTGTAATGACAATCACAATATGCTGGAGAAGGGGGCATTTTATAACAAGTAGGGGCCAAAGGGGCTATGACCTATTACCACAGAGGTCAGAGCAGCTATCTAGTAGCGTGAGAGAAGGAGTACATTGCTACATAACCAGGCAGATTGCTGTATAGAAAAGCAGTAAAGATGGCCATAGTGGATTGTGGACCATATGTAACCTGTATGACCTTCAGCAAGGCCCCCCCCCCCTAAGACTATGGTGACCCATAAGGAAAATCTACACGTAGACTGATAACTTATGACAATCTACTGGACACCAACAGTGGATCTAACTTTCCAGATGGCCAGTTGTAGTAATCTCTTTGTATATACTAGCTGTCAACGCTGACTGTCGCTTAGTAATGCCCAAGAAATGTAAAAGGTGCCAGTCTCGTACAGATTCCATCCAATGGACCGTCCACTGTGCCCACTGGTCATGTGTTGTTGGTGCCTCTGATCCTGGGATAGCACAGGGCACAACGTATTAGAGAACCATCCCCAACAGTGATTACAGGAACATTCCCAGCAGCAAAATCTGGCAACAATCCCAGAGTAAAAATTCCCAGCAGAAAGCAAGGAATCCCAGGCAGGCATAGGAGCAGCTACAGACATGGATCTTACCTGCCCAGAGTTAAGGAATGTGTCCAGGGAGCGGGGGCAGCGAGAGGCTGGAAGTTCTAGTCTGACCAGGAGGAGGTGAATGGATCCTACAGCTGAAAGGAGCAGAGTATGAGACATGGGGAGGGAGCAGTGAACTCCACCCTCAGCCAGAGGCAGTTTGTATTACACAATCTGCAGCTCTTCACATTGAAACCAAGCGCAGCCACCTACCTGCCCCACCTCGGCCTTCCAGTACAGCCCTGTACTGTCTCCAAACTGCAGAACACTGCAGGGGAGCACTATGAGGACGTATGTCAGTGAATTTCCTCTTTACTGGAGCAGTGATCTGTGTTTCCTTAAACAACCTTTTTTTTTTCATTGAAGCAATGCAGAAACTCCATATCATGCTATTTATTCCTCCACAGATTTGTACTCTTACATCACATCCACCATTTTATGCATAATAAAGGGCCTAGCACAAACTTGAAGGAAAAAAAACACACATTTTTTTTAACAAGGACCCTCATAGGCAAAACTTGTGCGCATTTTTTTCAAGTTATTAACTTGTGCACCATGTAGATGGAGTGGGGATAGCAAGGGGGCCTGGCAT
Organism: Dendropsophus ebraccatus; assembly: GCF_027789765.1. NCBI lineage: Eukaryota > Metazoa > Chordata > Amphibia > Anura > Hylidae > Dendropsophus > Dendropsophus ebraccatus. The sequence continues at coordinate 102,457,574 of NC_091457.1, read as the reverse complement.
CATACACAGGGAGCCGTGTTCTCCCTATGCGTCAAATTTATCGATTCTTGCACCTGCATTAGCCTGTTGTGCATCAACCTCCGCTACGCTGGATTCCTCAGGAGGCATGTGTCTCTTGATATATCCAGGGGCACAAATCTAGCGCAAAAAAAAAGGTCTCTTAATAAATGTGCCCCTTATTGTATTCACATCCATATGGCCAATATACGCTTTTACAAAACAGACTTCATCCTTACTGAAACTCAAAATGCCCTTGTTCACATGGTGCTATTGGACCTATCACATTTCTTATACAGGAAAAGTGATCATCAGGAGCCTTGTTTCCTCCCATAACATAGAAGCATCTCAGCATCATGCATCTATGGTACTGCTACTCCCTGGCCTCATTCTCCTGCCAGATGTCCAGACCTTGCTTAGTGGGGCTACACTTGTACATCTCCAAAAGGCTCCACAAGTAGATAGCACATAATGAGGAAGCCCATACCTCATTCCATGGCACTGATATCATGATGGACAACCAACAAGAACGTGTAGCCAGTTATTACAGTGAGCACAGGAGGGTAAAAGCATTGTAGTGAGTGCATGCGTAGTTCAAAACAAACAAACAAAAAAATCATGGACTAAGGGTCCTTTAAAGGGGCTATCCAGCGCTACAAAAACATGGCCACTTTCCCCCTACTGTTTTCTCCAGATTGGGTGGGGTTTTGAAACTCAGTTCCATTGAATTAAATGGAGCTTAATTGCGAACCGCGCGTGAACTGGAGACAACAGTAGGGGGAAAAGTGGCCATGGTTTTGTAGTGCTGGATAACCCCTTTAACATGTAATAAAACAGATAATTTACTTAAGAACTTGTTTAGCGAACAACAAGCAATGACTTTTTTCTTCTAAATGATAGGCGATTAGATGAAAAGATAAATCGATACAAAAAGATGATAGAATTGTAATATATACTGATCCCTGCGAATGACAAGTGTTTAAACTGAAAGGCTGGCAAACTATTAACAATGATTTTGAGGTCAGCTCAAAAGATGCGATCAACGGCATGCAAGCAAATTTTCATTTGTTGGTTGATTATTGCCGCGTTTACACCAGAAGATTATGTCTTAAATTCAAAAGGTTTAGTGATATATTGCACAATAATTGGCCGTGTAAAAATCTCTTTCATTTGCTTCAGTGTTTTTCCTGCCAGATACTACAAATCCCTTTTTCCAAATTTCATGCAGGATGCTCTTAGGGCATGTTCACATGATCAAACTCTGTGTGGGTTCCCTATTGAAATCCTTATGAAAAATAGTTCCCATTATTTTCAGTGGGAATGTGCACTGTAGACCTTTTCCTTATAGATTCACTTTGTAAATCTACATTATGGCTATGTGCACACTGAGCAATTCTCAAGGAATTGAAGCTGAAAGTTTTCAGGCAGAATTTAAGCCCCCCATTGACTTCTATAGGATTCCTCTAGCAGATCTACAGCGGAAAATTCTGCTAGGAAATTCTGCAGTGTGAACAACAGAGCAGAAAACCCATTGAACACAATGGGACTTTGCTCTGTACATATTTTACAGGAGGAATTTCAAGCTTAATTTCAAGCTTAATTTCAAGCTGAATTCCTCACCTTTTCCTCAGTGTGCACATAGCCTATGGGGGAAAAATGCAACTCACTTGCATGAACCATGTTGGGCAGCCTTGATGCAGATAAGCTCCATTTAATTGGGCTAATCTGCATCCAAAAGCATGACAAACTCTGTGGCTTTTTTGCCTGAAGGTTTTTACAAGTGTTTTGGGTGTCTTTTTATATTTATTCAATTTTATTTATTCATTTTTGCTATTTTTTGTTTCCTATACAGATGCATTTAGAAAAAATCCAGTAGCAAAATGCTAAAGAGAAATGCACCAAAAGTGAAAAGTCAAAAACTGAAATGGTGGATAGGCCATCAATATTAGGGTAGGTTCAAACTAAGGAATTCTAGAGGAAAGTTTTCTGCTTGAAATTCCTCGTCAAGGGTATGTGCACACGGAGCAATTCTCGCGGAATTCCGCCCGAATTCCGCCATAAAAAGCGGGCGGAATCCGCGTGGAATTCCGCCCGTGTAAATGCAACATTGCTCTTTCCATAGAGAACAATGGGATTTCCGACTGCCCGTGCACACAGAGTAAATTTCCGTCCGGAATTCCGCGCAGAATCCGCATTCCGCCCGAAGAATGTACATGTCAATTCTTTGGGCGGATTCCGCTAGAGGAATCTTATAGAAGTCAATGGGGTTTGAATTCTGCTGGTAATTCCGCTTGCATTCCGCTTGATTTCTGCGCGGATTCCGCTCAAATTCCGCTCGAATTCCGCCAGAGCAGAAAAGGCGAGGAATTTCAAGCAGAAATTTTTCAGCTACAATTCCTCGAGAATTGCTCAGTGTGCAAGGGCCCCTATTCAGCTGTGGCAGAATTTAAGTCACCATTGACTTCTATAGGATTCCTCTAGTAGAATCTGCCCAAAGAATTAACATGTCAATTCTTTGGGCAGAAAGCGGATCAATGGCAGAAAATTCTGCAGAGTGAACAACAGAGCAGGAATCCCATAGAACACAATGGGACATTGCTCTGTACATATTTTACGGGAAAAATTTCAAGCTGAAATAAGAGCGAATTCCTCTTCAATTTCTCACCTATTCCTCAGTGTGAACCTACCCCAAGATTGGTCTGACTGTGCTGTGCAGTTGTTTGAAGAGGCCACGGTGCTTCAATGTAAACTGAGAACTTCCTACAGTTGCCATACTTTTAGTAGCAGTGGTGCGAGATCCGGTCTCAGTAAATACATTGAAGCACCGTGGCCTCTTCAAACAACTGCACAGCACAGTCAGACCAATCTTAGGGTAGGTTCACACTGAGGTGAGGAATTGAAGAGGAATCCGCTCTTATTTCAGCTTAAAATTCCTCCCATAAAATATGTACAGAGCAATGTCCCATTGTGTTCAATGGGATTTCTGCTCTGTTGTTCACACTGCCGAATTTTCTGCTGCTGGTCTGCTCTGCTCTCTGCCCAAAGAATCGACATGTTAATCCTTTGGGCAGATTCTGCTAGAGGAATACTATAGAAGTCAATGGGGGCTTAAATTCTGCTTGCATTCTGCCAGAGCTCAATAGACAAGGATTTTCAAGCAGAAAACATTCCTCTACAATTCCTCAGTGTGATGCTCACTTCCTACAGTTGCCATACTTTTAGTAGCAGTGGTGCAAGATCCGGAGGACAGGCAATCAATTTTTAAAACTTAGATAATCCTTTTATATATTACTTTTAATTCTTTTGTACACAAAATAATCACTGAGGGAGATTTACTGGGACACTCTTAGAAGTGTTAAACAAACCTCAAAAAAGTGGCAAAATCCAAGCGCTCAGCATTCAACTCTGAAGAAGTTGGCTGCCGGCCTAGGGAGTCCTGAAAAACAAGGGTACAGCTCATGTCTTCCAGGCAGTTCTCACGTTGCATCCACCTTCTTCAGGCAGCAGGATTCAAATGCCAATCGTTAGGGTATGTTCAGACAGAGAAATCCGCACAGAGAAATTCCAGCGGATTCCATCGCTCGTCCCCACTCGTGGTCGCGAGCATTTCTGCCTGTCCCATAGACTCCATTGTATGGTCGGGCAAATTCACCCAACCACAGAATGAAGTCTATGGGACGGGCAGAAATGCGCGCGACCACAAGCAGGGACAGGCTACGGAATTCGCCAGAACTTCTCCACGCGGATTCCAGTCTGAACATAACCTCAGGGCTTGTGAAACTTTCAGCAGGTTCACTCATCTCTACTCAGTGGCAGTCTGTAGACTCTCTTGCTCTGCAATTGCATACGCTGTTCAGTGTGGTATGATAGCCACTTTATTTCTGCAACACTTAGGTGTGCTGGGTTGTTCGTGCGGCCTATTAAATTTATCATAGTCTGCTTACCGTTTACCCAAAAACCTGATATCAGGTTATTTTAATGGCTGCTCAAAAAAAAAAAGCCTTTTTACATACTCCTAGAGCCTTTAGGTTATGTTCACACACAGTATTTTTTGCTCAGTTTTGTGGTCAGTATTTTGCAACCAAAACCAGGAGTGGATTGAAAACACAGAAAGGCTATGTTAATATTGAGGGGATGGCCGTTATTTTAAAACAATGGCCATATTTTTGAAATTTGCCATTAAATGGCAGCCATCCACTAAATTTCAACAGTATGTGAACATAGCCTTTCTGTGTTTTCAATCCACTCCTGGTTTTGGTTGCAAAATACTGACCAAAAATACTGTGTGAACATAGCCTTAATCTGCATTTAAACAATTCACAGCATGTGTAAATAGAATTTTTTTTTAAATAGTAGAAATAGTATTTTTCAAAATGTAGTCTTCGGTTGGGTATGGGGGTGGTCTGTCTTTAGAGGGGAATCTAACTGTAAAGGTCCCCATACAATTTATAGTAATGTTGTCTGAACCCACCTGTGTTCTCTATGGGCAGGGGGTTAGTTGCAGTGGTCTGCAATTTATCCCCCACCCCATAAAGAATACAAGAATATTTGGCCATGCTAAACATTCAGGTGCAGAAGAATAAGATAACTTTTGGATGAACGTTATACGTAATACGTTCTATAAATTTTTAATGGGGTTTTCATGGGCCTTAAAAATGTGGCAACACCAAGGTTAACTCCTTTATTATATTTTTTTACATGAGGCTGGAAACACACACCTCAGTTTTGTTTTGTTTTTTAAAACGGTCACTGTGTTGTGTTTTTTTGGTGCCAAAACCAGAAGGGGATTCAAATGGAATGGGAAATAAAAAGGGAGGACTTGTACCTTTCTTTTCTATTAGATGCACTTCTGGTTTTGGCACGAAAATTGCCGTGAGTGTTTCCAGACTAAAAGATTTTTTTTGAAAATGTTTTTTCTTTAAAGATTTTATTAGTTTTATTTTATTTTTAGTTCCAGTAATCGACTTGCTCAATTATACTTTTATATTTCATTGTACAAGTCAGTAAAATCCTGCCTTCATTATGACTAGAGATGAGCAAACCGGGTTCGGGTTTGAGTCCATCCGAACCCGAACGTTCGGCATTTGATTAGCAGTGGCTGCTGAACTTGGATAAATCTCTAAGGTTGTCTGGAAAACATGGATACAGCCAATGACTATATCCATGTTTTCCACATAGCTTCAGCAGCCACCGCTAATCAAATGCTGAACGTTCGGGTTCGGACGGACTCGAGTATGCTAAAGGTTCGCTCATCTCTAATTATGACCCATCAGCAAACCATGATGGATCGCAGGGGCAGACTGGGTGGAACCCCATCTAACTACTTGCTGCATATCTACTCACAATGTAATCAAATGGGTAAAGTCTACAATTAGGGTACTATTACATGGGCTGATAGGGGCCCGATATTAAATGTAAACGAGCGCCGATCTACTAGATGGGCGCTTGTTTACTGGGTCTATTACACGGCCCGATGATCGTTTAACAAGGGCTGCAGGGACATAGTTACCGATGTCCTTGCAGCCCTTGTTTAAACTTTATACATTACTTACCTGTCCAGGCTGCAGGGCTCCTCCTGCTCTGTGCTTCTCCCCGGGTCTGCAGGCTCCAGCTTTGGAGCAGCCTGTCTCAGCTGACAGGCCACTCAGCCAATCACTGTCCGCGGCGGTCCTGGCCTGTGATTGGCTGAGCGGCCTGTCAGCTGAGACACACCACGACTCTGAAGCTGGAGCCCGCGGACCCGGGGAGAAGCACAGAGCAAGAGGAGCCCTGCAGCATGGATAGGTAATGTATTCTGTTTGCATATCATCATCACGGTCGGCGCTCAACAATTATAGGTCAGAACCTATATCAACGATCAGCCGATGACAACAATCATTGGCTGATCGCTGTCTTTATTGCACAGAACGATAATCAGCCAGAAAGGGCCGATTATTGTTCTGTGTAATAGTACCCTTACAGTGATTTCTGACCCCAGCTGTTGGAGTAGACTGTCAGCTATATGTTAGGATAGGATAAGTCATAACACAATTATTGGTCTGAATTCTAGGACTTATGATCATCCCTAAAAACACAAAAAGGGACAGAGGTGCTATACATCCCATTCTAACACATACACAGCAAGCAGCCAAAAGTATCAAAGTGCACAAAGCCTGTGATGGAGTCAAAGCACCGCTCTAGCACTAAAGTCCCTTCATTCTGGGAGTCAGTACAGGTCCAGTGGCACCAGGATTCCTAGCAGTATATCTTTGCTTACTATCATAGGGATATCTCTATGTCCGCTAAAAAATTTTAAATAAAAATTCAGATGACCATGTAAATAAAATCATGCGCTTTATCTGACTTTATATGTCTCTTAAAGGACAGATCCAGGTAACTCCTGCTACATCTTTAGTGCAGGTCCTCATATAAAAATTTACAGGTCTGAATGACAGTGTGCAAAATACTCCAATCAAATCCAGAGCTGCATTTTATTCTGTAGTTAGCATTTACTCTGCAATACCTCAATGCTCCCCCTGCTGGTCCCCAGTGTATACTGCCAAGTTATATATAGTGGTAGATGTAGTGTTTACAAAAGGCACTGTAGATACAACTAAGTATCTCAGAATGTAGTGCAGCATTGTATCAGGTGGCTTTAGTGCAGTCAGAATTGCGATGTAACTAAAGAATAAGACAATATAGTGGCAAAAATATTACTGTAGCGATGAATGGGGCTGGAACATAAGATGCAATAATCAATCTTTGACTGCAGCTCTGGATGTGACCTGAGTATAATACCTGATAGAAGTGAAATGAACGTGTCACATAATGTAGCGAAGCTTATTTTATAAATCATTTTAAGTTCTGACCTTGCTAAATTATTTGCAGTCAGACAACATGCAATATAAGAAGAGACGTGTACAGACAATGTGGCTGCTACCGGCCCTTAATGTGCCCAGTAGACATGTGAGTGATGTATAAGGAGTAGTGGCAGACCACATGCTGCACTTATATTGTATGGTAATGTTCATGCATCCAGCGCAGAAGATACTAGAAAACCAGACAATGCTTCATATACAAACATTGCAAATGTCTCTGTGGAGATTCCAGCACTTTGACTTCAGTGCAGTGTTAGTGTCATGGAAAGACTGCTGGATGGAGGCTCCATTATCTTTGGTTAAGGAGAGGTTTGTGGAGTCACAGTGTCAGTATGTGGGAGAGCTCAGGATAAACAATTTCTCCTCCTCTTTGCGGATCCAGCGCAGAAGACGGGAGACACCATTCACAGCTGAAGACTTTGTTGCCAAGGGGCTGAAACAGACGTAGAGTTCAAAAGCCTCCGTCACCTAAAGGGAGCATAAGAAACGTAAGATGGAAAACGTAAGATTCATCACCTTAATTAGGCTGGGTTCACACTATGTATATTTGAGGCTGTATTTGTGAGGCTGTATAGCAACCAAAACCAGGAGTGGATTGAAAACACAGAAAGGATCTGTTCACATAATGTTGTAATTGAGTGGATGGCCGTCATTTAATGGCAAATTTTTGCTGTTATTTTAAAACAACGGCTGTTATATTGAAATGATGGCAGTTATTTACCGTTATATGACGGCCATCCACTCAATTTCAACATTGTGTGAACAGAGCCTTTCTGTGTTTTCAATCCACTCCTGGTTTTGGTTGCTATGAGGACCTGACTTGAGGACCAAATACTGCCTGAAGTATACAGTGTGTGAACCCAGCCTCAAACTGTTAATATGTGGCTGCCATATTGCTGGAAAGTGATGACAACTGTACTGATCACTGCAAGGTTTTACTTTCCTGCTGTTTGGTTATATCAGTTCACTCTGAAGCTGCTTATACAATCAGACGATTCAGGACATGCATTGAAGGGGTATTCCTTGCGCTTAAAGTTATCCCCTATTTACAGGACAAGGCATAAGACGCTGATCAAAAGAGGTCTGACTATGGGACCAGACCGATCACAATGCTGAACTTGGGACAGCTCTGAAGCCCCATAATAATTAACAGTGCTGACGCACAGCACTCTATTTATTTGGATAGAGATGGGCTTATATTTCGAGTTGGGAATAATTAAAGGACCACTACAAACTCCAGTGAATAAAGCTAAAAGATCCTAATAGATTTTGTTATAATTCCTCAACATTTTAAATAGTCAGTGTTGTTTGTAAAAACTTTTGACATAATGTCATGACATGTCATAGATACGGGTCTGGGTGTTCAGTCAGGCTCATAATGTAAGTCTATGAAACAGACTTTTTTTTTAACACATAGTGGGTGTGGACTGCGCTACAGCGCGATCCTCTCCCTACTCATTCTTCCGATCAGTACTGGTCTGAACACTCAGACCTGGACAAACAACAGATTCACTTTAACGATCTTTGCTTCTGGTTAGTGAATGAGAACACTGGCTACTAGTGCAGGGGTTGTCACAGTTGATCAGAGGTCTTTTGTAATAAGCCATGCCCCAGCTGGACAGAACCAGGTTTTAACATCTAGCTTTACACAACTTTTAAATTCTGTGAAATCTTTGTCCACTGGATGAGTGACATAGAAGTCCTCAAGGCAAATAAATGACTGGAAAAATGCACCAAATTCATTATACACCACCCAACGATATTTGATATTGGTATACGGTAAGAGTGCAATCTAGAGAAATGGAGTGAAAAATGCTGCAAATATAAATTTTCCTCAAAATATATTACAAAGCTGCATAATGGGACCTAAGCTTTATTATGAGAAGTCTGGGCCCATCCTCTAGGTGTAGGGTCTTCTGGTACTCACCCAGGCTAGGATATTCTCTTGCGGTCCCATGTGGTAGATGGTTGTGAGCGGGTGTGAGCTACAGTGGGCTCTGCCATGTAGATATTGGTACAGGGAAACCAGGCGCTTCTGTTCTCCTTCTGTGTTGTAAGGAGCAGTCATCTCTGGACTGTGGAGACATTACATAATCATCAGCACTAGTGTCACATTGTAAAATTAACCCTTACATGGAAGTAATGTTTTTATATTAAAGAGGTCTCCACTAGAGATGAGCGAACCTCGAGCATGCTCAAGTCCATCCAAACCCGATCATTCGGCATTTGATTAGCGGTGGCTTCTGAAGTTGGATAAAGCCCTAAGGCTATTTGGAAAACATGGGTATAGTCATTGGCTGTTTCCATGTTTTCCAGACAACCTTAGAGCTTTATCCAACTTCAGCAGCCACCGCTAATCAAATGCCGAATGATCACGTTCGGATGGACTCGAGCATGCTCGAGGTTCGCTCATCTCTAGTATCCACACATTGCAGCCACTTATGTAGAAGAGTCTGAGGAGGGGCAGCAGAATCTGAGCGACAAATGCAAGATTCTTGCAAAGGGCTAAAGTGCTGTCTTTTTGTCCATCCATCCTGCTGTCCCATTCCTCAGACTCATCAAGACATCTGGTTTAAGTAAATATCCCCATCCAACATCATCATCACATAGTCAAGATGCCCCCTTGTTCCCCTTATTAGCGTACGTGTACACTACTGAATTTGCACAGATAACTTCCAGCGGATTCCGTGTGCACTCCCGCTTGAATCTCCACCCATCCCATAGACTCCAACCTATGCCCAGGCAGATTCCGTCCCCCCCCCCCAGAAGACTTGACATTACAATTCTTTGGGTGGATAGCGTAATCTTGCCTGCACATAGAATGGAGCCTATGGGATCAGCGGAACTTCAAACGGGAGCGGGGATGGGGGAGCGATGGAATCCGCTGGAAGTTATCCACGCAGATTCTGTAGTGTGCACATACCCTGACAGAACTTCTGAACTCAGCATTTAACCCTCAGTGTGCCGCCTTATGAGAAGTTGCAGGGTGGTAGCTATCTGGTGATGCTATAGGCCAGCGCAATAGAGAAACTAAACAAGAACACTGAATTACAAACAACGAGCCTGTCTCCACGTTCTCCAGGCAGCCTTTTGGCTGCACCCAACTTCTGCAGCCAGGAACTTTGAGCAAGTCCCTCTTGTGCTCAATAGACTCCAATGGTTTTTCGGAGCCCCACATTCTAGCCTTGACTGACCTTTCCTTTTGAGGGTAGCCTCGTCACCAGCCTGTCACTGAATTTGTCCTCCTTAATCAGCCATGCAAGCCAATGCAAAATCACAGCATTTTGGATTGTCAGCCTTGTAGGAGAGACATTTTTTGTATGATTCGCCATCCCATCATTTGTGGAACCAGTTTTTCCATACTAGTTGGCCTGGTCGGCTTTCTAGAACGACACTTGTACATGGCTTGAATCTTGTTTAGTCATTGGGCTGCCCGGACTTTCTTCTATAAAATATACACCCAGTGGTTTTAAATAGCTTCACCCAACACAAAATGCATTTTCTACCTGAAGCACATTTACCAAATGTATTCTGAAAGTCTGGCTGTACTGTCACCACAGATCTTGTTCTAGCAAATTCAAACACGTAAAAGCTTTTTGCTTTGATGTCACCCTCATATGTCACACTATGTAAGCGCCTTTCAGATTTGGCTCTTCAAAATAAAAGTTGTTGGTTATGGAAAACTATGCCAGTTTTGCTTTGATTTTCAACCATTTACCACTTACTTAAACTAAAGGTCTTTATTCTTGCACCATACTTTTTGAATCACCCTGTCGAATTTGTGTTTCATTTTCTACTTGCAGTCAGTGAACTGAAAACCCTAACCTACTTAGTCCAGCTCAAACAGCTATCCAAAATAATCTAGGAGCCTAAACTGAATAAACCGCTAAAACCTTTGACTTAATAGTTTGTTAGGGATATGGTCAAAAACCATATGGTTTCTGATGTGGAGACCACAATGATTTCATTCTCAGGAGCACTATGGTTTAATCTTAAAAACATCTTCTACTAAAGTCAATGGGAGATGGAAAACTTTCTGGAAAAATAAGTGATGTCACTTTTCTGCACAGTGCTATTCTGAGGCTCCCTCTAAATTAAGAGGGGGCTTCAGGATAAGACTCCATTGTACTGGTTCCAATTGATCGGAGAAAACTGTGTGACAAGTCCTTACATGTACTAAAGGGGTTATCCAGCGCTACAAAGACATGGCCACTTTTCCCCCTACTCTTGTCTCCAGTTTAGGTGTGGTTTGTAATTAACCTCCATTTACTTCAATGGAACAGAGTTTCAAAACCCCACCCAAACTGGAGACAAGAGGAGGGGGAAAAGTTGCCATGTTTTTGTAGCGCTGGATAACCCCTTTAATGCAGGTAAAATTTTTCAGTTTGCAGTCAAGTCTGTTGACCTAAGGTGAGGTTCACATTTCCACTAAGCTCCTTTGAAAGTTCTGTTAATTTTGCAGGATCTAATAGGACAAAAGGCTGCAAAATAAATGGGCACCAGCTGGAAACCCAATGAATCCCATTGAAGTCAATGGATTTCTCAGGTATCCTTTTGAACCAGTTAGCGTCTTTTATTGAAACCATGTTATTGGACCATCTGGCCTTTCAGACCGATGCTCCCAACAGAAATGTCAACTCAGCCTTACAAAAGGATAAACTACACCAAATAAAATTGTAGAATATCCTCAGCTTTGCAACTTTCCACCCTGCCTATGGCACTTCTGTGAATAAGTGGATGAGGCTTAGCAGAAGGGAACATGGTCTCTCACAGCCTGGTGGATTTAACATAACTACTCCAGCTTATACCTGGAAAAGATGACAAAGAGTGAGAAAGATGTTACAAATTTATTAAGAGGCCTGCCTTAATACATGGGGGAGCTTTATCGGAAGTTCTGTTTATTTTGCAGAATCTGAGCAGACAAAAGAATAAAATACTGCAAGCAGTAATTTTTTGCCAGCTAAAATCCAACAAAATAAATGATTACCTGTTGGACCCCCCTGTAGTCTATAGGAACTCTTGGGTGTCCATCTGCATCAGCTAGTATCCGTTCTTGAACGGACCAACCGGCTGTAAATTCTCTCAACAGAGTGAGATCCTAGTCTTTAAAAAAAATAAGTTTAAAATACACTAATCTTAATAAAATTCCTCTTGAAGTGACACTGTCACCCCCTTTGTGCATTCTGACATCTCTACACAGGTGTAAAGGGTAAATTTAGCGTTTTTCATACCTTATTTTATATCATACGTCATGGTGCTTGTTCAAGTAAAAAGTCATCTTTTATCAGCTGCAGATTATGTTAAGTGGGCGGGCCTCGCAGCATTAGTGCCACTTAGCCCCGCCCACAATGCCACCATTGGCCCCGTCCCCCTCAAAAGCCATTGGAACAGGCTGGCCTAAAGGTCTAGGCCCCACCCCCTCTAGGTCGGCCCACCAATGACCTTAAGGGGGCAGGGCCAATGGTGGCATTGTGGGCGGGGCTAAGTGGCGCTAATGCCGCGAAGCCCCGCCCACTTAACACAATCTGCAGTTCATAAAAGATCCCTTTTTACTTGAACAAGCACCATGATGTAAGATATAAAATGAGGTATGAAAACTGCTAAATTTACCCTTTACACTTGTGTAGAGATGTCAGAATGCAAAAAGGGGGTGACAGTGTTACTTTAAGTTCCAGAAGTCTGCAATCAGTGATAAAGGTTCCGTTACAAAACACTGGAAAATCCTGCTCAGAGGCCATGTCTACCTACAGAAAGCAACGGAGTGGGCGATACTGATCTCCAGTGCATTTGCAGATCCGTCAAGTTAATCCTTCTCACCTGGTGAAGAGTCCGGAGCTCTTGGATTTGTATAGGAAATGTCTCAATTCTGGGATCCCAACTTGTGCAACATAGTAAAGCGAGGCCCCCAGAGCTTCCTTCAGTGATGCCCATGCTCCTCTTTTCTCCAGGCGCTCCACTATCTTTCTCTTGCAGTCAGAGACAGTGAAGAAGTCCTCGCGGTCAGTTGACACCATTAGGAGGAGCAGCTCTGGCTTGTGGCTCAGGTATGAGATATGTGTATGGAAGAAACCAGATGGGTTAAACTTTGGAAGACACACAGGGGTCCAGGCCTCGCCTTCCCTGAAAGAGCTGGATGATGTTACCAAGTTGAAGAGCAGGTGGATGTCAATGGGATGCAGATACTGGTCCTTCTTCCTGACCAGGGTGACCAGCTGCTGCCTGGACATTAGGATAGAGAAGACTAGGCTCTTGGCCTTAGCTTGCTGGAGACAGTATGTGACAGTATCCCGCAACCCTGAGGCTAAAGGTAAACAGCGGACGGCAGCAAGGAGGAAACTAGGGTCAGTGTCCATGGAGTTGAGAAGGTTGTCTGTAATACGCTCAGAACCAGAGAGCAGTCGGCGCAGGTCGTAACTGGGTCGCTGCTGAAAGAGGTGATGAAGCTGAGTCCCAGTAACCAAGCTGACAATCTGGTAGTATACATACAGCAGCTCCTGTGCAATCTCTTGTTCCGATTGCCGAGTATGAGACACTGAGACCAGTACCAGCGGGGAGCGCCGAACAAACACCACCGTGTAGCCATCTGCCAGAGAAAGGTATTATGTCATACGGATATAGAAGGGAATTTTTCATTTGCAGTGTAAGTTTTTATGTAGCATGTGCATAATTTACAAGTGTGTGCGGCACAAATCACACAGTCGCACGGAAAACTTACAAGTACGACTGTTCAGAGGTTGTGTAGACTTGCACAAAGACTAAAAAGTCACAGATAATAAATGAACATTGTCTATAGGATGAGCCATAAATATATCCCACACTGACGCACACATTTATTATTTGGATGGCAAACCAGGAACCAAAAGTTGCTAATTTTTGATGCACCTGTCTGTGAACAATTCTCACCAACATTTGTTTCTGAAAAAGCTGGGTGACAACGGCTCTGGCTATACGTCAATTCTCGGCCACACAACCCCTTGTACAAGTGAATGGGGTCTTACTGTGACACACAGGCAACTGCATTACTCCAGCTGCAGAAAATCCATCCTTGAATGAGTGAAAGGGTAGTGCAACACACTGATTACTGGTTATGCAATCAGGAGTCACCATGTAGGCCCAGCCTAATGGTGCGTTTACACAGGCAGATTTATCTGACAGATTTTGGAAGCCAAAACCAGGAATGTATTTGAAAAAAGGAGAAATCTTAGTCTTTCCTTTATGATTCATTCCCTGTTTATGGTCTGTTCCTGGCTTTGGCTTAAAAAATCTGTCAGATAAATCTGCCTGTGTAAACGCACCATAATGGTGCGTTCACACCTACAGGATCTGCAGCTGATTTTCTGCAGCAGATTTCATTTAAATAACTGAACACAGCATCAAATCTGCTGCAGATCCTGTAGGTGTGAACGCACCCTAAGGCTGCATTTACACGTTCCTTGTTCCGCACGGAACACGGACGTGGAATGCTTGAAACAGGAACTGTACAGATATGCGCCACGCTGTAATGACATAGCCGCATGGCTGATTCATTACAGCATGATGCATATGAATACAGTTCCCCCGCTCCCAGCATCTTATCACAGTTGCTGCCCGGGCGGGGGGAGAATCAGTTACATGCATTCCACATCCGTGTTCAGTGAGGAACATGGAACGTGTGAATGCAGCCTTACAGGGGCTGTCACCCAGCTTTCCCAGAGTACTGAATGTCTACTTGTACAGAGTGCCAAATAGGAACTGTGGCAATACTGTATCACCAGAATGATAGATAGAGAGGTGTCATTTTGCCAAAAAATGTTTCCCTATAGAGTCAATAGCTGTGTTAACCCATAAGTTTTTATACGTTTAACATGCGCGTTAAACGTAGATCACAAAAACAAAGTGTGGCCCCTGCCTTATACTGCTCCGTAGCCTTTCAGAGGAGTAAAGGATTACAGATCAGGACTACACAGGTCAGTACCTGCATGGATGGACCGGATGGCATTTTTGTCCGTCTCCAGAAATGACACAAGTGCCATCATGACTCCGGCCGTACTGGACAGAGCCTCCTCTGACTGGTAGCGAGAATACACTGGTTTCCCTGCTTCACTCAGCACAAACACATGCTTCTGGTGTTGGTACCACTCATCCAGTGGATGCAATTCTCCATCATCTTCTTGGCTTACGGACGGTGCAGGATCCATGTCCCCAAACTGGGGACCTACCCCCTTGTCCTGTTCCTCACCATGGGTGGAGCTTACACTCAACTGTGTACTGAGCTTGCTGAAGTCCTGAGTGATCTCCTCCATGTTCTCCATTTCCTCCTCTGGTCCACCATTCCCAGAGCCGGTCTCCTCCACCTCTTTGGTGAGGTCCTCATATGACTGAGCGTGGACAAACATGGCTTCATCCTGGCTGGCCCCTGGGGATAGAATAAGTTAAAGAGCAAATCTGCTTAACAGGGAAGTCCGCCAAAATAATTTTAAGATATGTTATTGCCCAACAAAAGTTATGAATGACTGATGGTGCATTTACACAGGCAGATTTATCTGACAGATTTTGGAAGCCAAAACCAGGAATGGATTGGAAAAGAGGAGAAATCTCAGTCTTTCCTTTATGACCCATTCCCTGCTTATGGTCTGTTCCTGGCTTTGGCTTCAAAAATCTGTCAGATAAATCTGCCTGTGTAAACGCACCATAATAGTCACTTATTATGTGAAACACACCTATAGTGCATTTTCCCTGCAAACGGCGTGTTCAGGTCTCTGTAAAGTTGGTGATGTTATGTCTAGAGATGAGCGAACCTCGAGCATGCTCGAGTCCATCCGAACCTGAACTTTCGGCATTTGATTAGCAGTGGCTGCTGAACTTGGATAAAGCCCTAAGGCTATATCCATGTTTTCCAGACAACCTTAGAGCTTTATCCAACTTCAGCAGCCACCACTAATCAAATGCTGAATGATCGGGTTTGGATGGACTCAAGCATGCTCGAGGTTCTCTCATCTCTAGTTATGTCACATAAACTGCCAACATCTGCTGCAGCGGTGGGACAGACTGGAGCATCAGGAGTCGGCAGTTTATGTGACGTGACATCACCAACTTTACAGAGACCTGAACACTTCATGCTGTAGTAAGTGCAGGGAAAATGCACTATAGGTGAGTTTACTATAATAAGTGTCTATTAGTAATTTCATTACTTTGGTTGGGCAATAACATATCTTAAAATTATTTTACCCGAACTTCCCATTTAAGGAGCGAAGACTGGATTGCAGAACTGACACTCACCGGGTTCGGTTCCCTGGATCAGTGTGGGGGCTGGGCTCTCAGACCGATCATTTCCTTGTTCAACGGACAAAGATGAAACCACGGTGGACGTAGCAGTCTCCCACTGCAATTTTTTATCCACATCTGAAGCCATGAGCTCTGTATGAAGGAGACCTAAATGTCACTGCTGCAGAATGGCGACAAATGGTGAACTGGACTGCGCACATTTAGTGGTCACCAACCAGCAGCTGCAGAACCACTACTCCCACCATGCCCTGACAGCCTGAGCTATATACATACATTAATCTCCTATATTATATAAGGTCCAACCAAACCTGGCTGGTGCCCCCTTACCTGGCCTCACTGACAGCTCCCATACACAGCACTGAGGTCAGAGCCTTCCCCGGTGCACTCTGGGGGTTGTAGTTTTCTGGTTCATGTACTGCAGGAAGACAGTGAAAGGTCACAGGGTCAGTGCCTGGCGGACCGTATACTATAGAAAGGACTAGGCCCTGCACAGCTGTCTGACAGGTCCGCCCTCTGTATATACCACGCATCTATATATACCCCGCATTTACTACAGACAGATCCCCATATAACGTCAGGAATGGGATACAGTAATAACCTTTAAACAAAACACACGGCACACCAACCCTTTGCAAGGGGACTACGACTCCCAGCATACCGTGCACGCTCCTCACAACACTCAGCTTTTTAGCTTGAGCAAGGACTACACTTCCCGGCATCCCTCCAACACCTTAGTTTACGTCGCGTTATTTCCGTTGTTTCTGAAGGGGGAAGGACTACAATTCCCGCGATGCTGTGCGGGAGGAGTGTATGACGTATTTCCGCTCCTGCGCAGAAGCCGCTGTCGTCTATTAGTGAGAGGAAGAGACGGTGAGGCTCGGTGGCTAAGGCGCTTTGACGGGTAATGGAGCCCGGGGAGGAGGCGGTGGGCTGGGTGTGTGGTGTAAGGTTATCCGGTGACACTGCGGATAGGCTGGGCTTTGTAGTTCTCCAAGGTGATAGTAAACCTGATTAAGCGCGCTGGGGATTCTAGTTGCGCAGGATGGAGACCCAAGGGCCAGCCTGACCTGGCGCTGAGCATGCCGGGAGTTATCTTCTATATACTGCTGGATCCTGTAGTACCTGTAGCGCCCCTTCTGTTACTACAGTGTCGTGTTATGCTCTATGATAGCTTGCAGGTCACATGATCTACCAGACATTTATAGCACCTGGCGCCATCTCTCTGCCGCCTTGTTGGTCACAATTAGAGTCAATGGGTTTTGTTTTTTTCAGCCTTCATGAATATTCTGACACTTTTCATCCCAGGCAGAATCCAGGTTGACATAAAAAACGTGAATTTAGGCCACTTGTGCGCGGTCCTCACCAATAGAAGCAGTAGATGCTCTACTATCCGTGACCGTGTGCTCCTGTGTAGTATAACAGGAGCTCCATCATGTGCGGGGGAGGGGCGGCAGTGATTGTGAGTGACAGCTCCATCAGCCCGTCTGACATTGTATTAATAATCTGCCATTCCTTCTTACTCCTGCACTATGATGAAAGGGAGCAGCATTCTCCTTACCTCGGATTCTGTTCACCGTGTAGATTGTTGAGCTGCCTGTGTTTTCTTCTTACAGATTCATCTTTAAGTGGCGTAAACTTAAGGCAGTAAAAATGTGGGACGGTCCACGACAACCAGTCCCTGGATATCGGTGAGTATTTGATGTTTCCAAAAAAAAAAAAAAAACTTTTTTAAATTTGATTGCTTTCTGAGTGAAAAGTATAACACCATAACATAGAGGAACCTTCAAATGGTACTTTTCACACGCTCAAGAATACTAAAGGGGTTTTCCAGGCTGAAATGATAGATGGCCTATGAATAATAATTATTAGATATGCATCTCAGGCCTTATTCATGGCTGATAGAAATTGATATTCAGTGCAAAATAAGCCAATTTCAGCTTCATGGTCTCATTTTAAAGGAATATGAGGCATGCGCCGCACATGTAATGGCGTGCTGCAGATTTATTTATACATGGCAGATCAGAAATGTTTTGTCTTTTTAGTAGTTGTTTGAATGAGTGTCATACCATCTAAGCTTCATATCCAGGTGATTGGACTGATCCTTTAATGCCCCATAGACTATTTTTAATGCAAGTTCTTTTCTTAACAGGGTTTGCCCTGGAGAATCATTTCCACCTAGGATGCCACAGGGCGCTCATCCAAGAATGCGAGGACGACCACCTTTTCCCTTCCGGGATGGACCTAGGGCTCTTAATCCTCGTTTTGGTGGCCCTGGAGTTCCTCCCTTTATGCACAGAGACAGGGACGTGGCCATGGATGGATGCTGGGAAGAGGGCAGAATGTTGCCCGAAGAACAAATGCACCACTCTAGAAGGGGAAGGCCTAACATGAACTATAGGGCAATGGCTTTCAGTGAAGAGGAGGTGACAGACATGCACTACGGAGAGATGGGTGGCCCAGAAAATGAGTTCAGGGCTCGTTTAGCCCCAGATATGGACTACAGAGACAGAGAAGCACCCAGTTTAGATCAGAGAGGGATACCTGATGTAGATTACCGGCAAGAGGAAGGACCAGCCATTGCCTATAGAGAGAGACTTCCACCCCCTCCTATCTTTAGAGAAAGGGAGAGCTTTGAATACAGGAGGCGAATGCATGCAGAGAGGGAGACACTGGAACAGCACAGGCATAGCATAACCACAACAATGAATTATGCAGAGGGGGAAATGGAGGAACTGGAGTACAAGCGCCGCTTGGATGCTTTACAAGAAATTGTCTTGAGGCAGCGAGAATCCTCAGAGTTAATGAGCAGGGACAGGGAGCCCACAGACATGGTACTCAGAGAGCGGGAAAAGATGGTAAGGGATAGATCTTCAGTAGAATACAAGGAAAGAGGGATTCCCACACATTTCCGAGAGTCTGCGGACCTGGACTTAAGGTTCAGGAAGCCAGATGTTCATTTCATGGACCAAGAAAGAGGACAGGACTACAGGGAGAGAATGATTATTGACTACTCGCAAATTGAGAACGCAGAGCAGACGTACCCAGAGAAAAAGGCCCTAGGCGCTGAGTACATGGAGGTAGATTATAAATCTGAGAATTTACAGAGTGATACGAACCTGAAAAAGACAGGTAGCATAGTGAGCAGAGACCTGAAGTCTACTGGGGCGTCAGATGCTGCTTATAAAAAGAGGGAAATAAAGACTTCAGGAATAAATAGTGACACAGACTATCGAGGTAAAGATAGCACAGACTCAGATTACCGGGGAAAGAAAACAGATTCAGACTACCGGGATAACACAGATTCATATTACAGAGATGTGGAGGTTGTTGACTCCTACTACCGGGACAAAGAAAGTGCTGATTCAGATTACCGGGAAAGAGAGAGTGCAGATTCAGACTACCGGAAGAGTGCAGATAACAGAATTGCAAAGGCTCCTGAGACAATGGACACAGTGGATGAGACTTCTAAGCCATTGAAAAGTCAAAAAGAGCTCAAGGATGTAATGGCAGCTCCTGATCTAGTGCCAAAGTCTCTCTCCAGTACAGAGCAAAGGATTCCCTTCCTATCTTATGACAAACCACAGGTTTCACCTCTGTCCAAGATGAATAGTAAGACACTTGGTCAGGAGGGAGCACTGTCTGCAGCTACGGGAGGAGTGCAAAGCAAGTCAGACAAATGTAGCTACCCTGGGAAGCTAGATGTAGACTTCAGAGATCAGCCTAAACAAGAAGCTCTTAACCTAGAAACCAAAGAAGCAGGAAACAAAGTCATGGAATACTCAGCAGACACCAAGTTGCTCTGTCCCAGTGATCAAGACTTGCGCAACAAAGAGAGCTTCAGTAAGGATTCCGCTCAGGGTGGCGGTGATCAAGACTTCCGAACGGGTAAATATATACAGAAAAAGGATGAGGATTTTCGAGCAAGGGAGGACCAAACTCCAGCAGCCTCCCTTACCCAGAACTCTCTGCTGTATGACTTCATAAGATTGGCAGCTAAGGAGTTAAGGCAGCAGCAAGCGAAAGATGTTCTGAAGGAGACTGAGGGACAGGCGGTCACTCGTACACCTGAGAAACCAGCAATGGTTAAAATGCCTAACTCTGCTTCAAGCACCACCAAGTCAGTAGAAGAACCCACCTCAGGGGTTGAGTTTTTGGGCCGACAGGACGCAGACTACAGGAACAAGGATTACAATGATGTTGATTTACGAGTTGGTTCTGGCCTGGACAAAAAATCTCATGAAGATCTTCAGCCTGGGAGTAAGGTATTAATACAGGATTGATTGTACAGTTGTATCTGTCAGGAAGTTTATACTTTCCCCTATAGAGAATCAGAGGGCAAAGAGATCCTTGTAGATATGTTATTAGGTAGGTGACCAAGAAGCTTAGCAATCATTACATTACAGACACAGAAACATCTGTCAATGTAAGTGCTTCATACTATATACCGCTGATCGCTTGTGCCATGTGCCGCCGGCACTTATCTCCTGTCACCATGAATGATTGGTGACAGGGGATAAAAAGTGATGTCGCCCCCCACCCCCCCTGTCACCCCCGTCCCCGAGTCACCCTCCCCTACCCCATATACTCACCTGGCTGGTTATGAAGTGCGCATGCGCTCCACAACCAGCCAAGCTCTGAAAATTTAAAGTGACAGAGACCAATTTGGTCTGTCACTGAACTATGATTACTGTGATAGAAAATATCACAGTAATCATAGTAATACAGTGAACATGAATGTATAAAGTACAAAAAGTGACAAACATACAAAAAAATAAAACACACACTTTTTATTATAGTAATAATTGCAGTTTACTCCCAAATTACCCCTAACCCCCCCCAGATTACCCGTAACCACCGCAGGTTGCCCGTAACCACCGCACGTTGCCCATAACCACCCCAGGTTGTCCGTAATCACGTCAGATTGCACGTAACCCCCCAGATCACCCGTAACCACCGCACGTTGCCCGTAACCACCACACGTTGCCCGTAACCACCGCACGTTGCCAGTGACCCCCTCCAGATTGTCCGTAATCACCCCAGATTGCCTGTAACCACCCCAAATTACATGTAACCACCCCAGATTAGCTATAAGCACTTCACTCTATCCGTAACAATTCTAGATTGTCTGTAACCCCCCCAGGTTGCCCGTAATCATGCCAGATTACATGTAACCCCCCAGATTGCACGCAACCACCGCACGTCGCCTCTGACCACCGCACGTCGCCTCTGACCACCGCACGTCGCCTCTGACCACCCCAAATTGCCAGTGACCCCCTCCAGATTGTCCGCAACCACCCCAGATTGTCCGCAACCACCGCAGGTTGCCCGCAACCACCCCAGGTTGCCCGCGACCACCCCAGGTTGCCCGCGACCACCCCAGGTTGCCCGCGACCACCCCAGGTTGCCCGCGACCACCCCATGTTGCCCGTATCTACCCCAGACTGCCCGTATCTACCCCAGGCTGCCCGTGTCTACCCCAGGCTGCCCGTAACCACCTCAGGCTGCCCGTAACCACCCCAGACTGTCCGTAACCACCTCACATTACCTGTAATCTAATTTTTTTTATTGTATTTTAGTAACTGCGCTATTCTAATAACTGTTACTAGCTGCGGTTTTGCTCCAGCAAATTGGCGCTCCTTCCCTTCTGAGCCCTGCTGTGTGCCCATACAGTGGTTTATGCCCACATATGGGGTACCGTTGTACTCAGGAGAACCTGCGTTACAGATTTTGGGGTACATTTTTTTCTCCTGTTCCTTGTGAAATTTAGAAATTTCAAACTAAACCAACATATTTTTGGAAAAATTCAAGTTTTTCATTTTTACTGGCCAATTTTGAATACTTTCCTCTAATACCTGTGGGGCCAAAATGCTCATCCTACCCCAAGATGAATTCTTTGAGGGTTGTACTTTCCGAAATGGGGTGACTTTTGGGGGGATTCTATTCTGTAGACATTACAGGGGCTCTGCAAACGCACCTGGCGCTCAGAAACTTCTTCAGAAAAATCTGCAGAGAAAATGCTAATTGGCGCTCCTTCCCTTCTGAGCCCGGCTGTGTGCCCATACAGTGGTTTATGCCCACATATGGGGTACCGTTCTACTCAGGAGAACCTGCGTTACAGATTTTGGGGTGAATTGTTCCTCGTGAAATTGAGAAATTTCAAACTAAAGGAACATATTATTGGAAAAATTCGAGTTTTTCATTTTTACTGTCTACTTTTGAATACTTTCCTCTAATACCTGTGGGGTCAAAATGCTCACCACACACCAAGATGAATTCTTTGAGGGGTGCACTTTCCAAAATGGGGTGACTTATGGCGAGATTTTACTCCGCTGGCACTACAGGGGCTCTGCAAACACACCTGGCGCTCAGAAACTTCTTCAGCAAAATCTGCATTGAAAAAGCTAATTGGCGCTCCTTTCCTTCTGAGCCCTGCTGTGTGCCCATGCAGTGGTTTATGCTCACATATGAGGTACCTTTTTACTCAGGAGAACCTGCGTTACAAATTTTGGGGTACTTTTTTTCTCTTGTTCCTCGTGAAATTGAGAAATTTCAAACTAAAGGAACATATTATTGGAAAAATTCGAGTTTTTCATTTTTACTGTCTAATTTTGAATACTTTCCTCTAACACCTGTGGGGTCAAATTGCTCATCCTACCCGAAGATGAATTCTTTGAGGGGTTTACTTTCCAAAATGGGGTGACTTATGGTTTTTTTTTCTCTCTGCTGACACTACAGGGGCTCTGCAAATGCACCTGGCGCTCGGAAACTTCTTCAGCAAAATCTGCAATGGAAAAGCTAATTGGCGCTCCTTCCCTTCTGAGCCCCGCTGTGTGCCCATGCAGTGGTTTACGCCCACATATGGGGTACCGTAGTACTCAAGAGAACCCGTGTTACAAATTTTGGGGTGCTTTTTCTCTCATGTTCCTTTTGAAAATGAGAAACTTTAATCTAAATGTATATATTGGAAAATTTTAATTTTTCATTTTTTTACTGCCTAATGGTGAATACTTTCCTCCAGCCCCTGTAGGGTTAAAATGCTCATTATACCCCTAGATTAATTCTTTAAGGTGTCTAGTTTCCAAAATGGGGTCACTTATGGGGGTTTCCAGTATGCAAACCTCCTAAATCAACTTAAAATAAGAACTGGTCCCTAAAAAAAATCAGTTTTGGAAACTTTCACGAAAATGTGGTAATTTGCTGATAAATTTCTAAGCCCCGTAACACCCTAAAAAAGTAAAATATGTTTATGAAATGAAGCCAGAATAAAGAGGACATATTGGTAATGTGACTTAGTAACTAATTTATGTAATACAACTTTCTTTTTTTAGAAGCAGAGAATTTCAAAGTTCATAAAATGCAAATTTTTTCAATTTTTCATGATATTTTGATGTTTTTCACAAAAAAAACCACAAAGTAGTGACCAAATTTTGCCACTAATATAAAGTGCCATATGTGACGAAAAAACAATCTCAGAATCGCTAGCATACGTTAAAGCATCACTGAGCTATAAGCGCATAAAGTGAGACAGGTCAGATTTTGAAAAATGAGCCTGGTCTTTTAGGTGCAAATAGGCTTGGTCTTGAAGGGGTTAATCATATAAGTGAGGAGCATCAGTTGTAGGAAAGTGCAGTATAGTGGAGAAGAAGGTATCTAGTGTGATCTAACATTCATATTAGTAGGTTTATCTAATTCAATGTTTTTTTTTTTTTTTTTCTTTTTCAGGATAAAGACTATAGAAGGGGTTCTATCCCTGATGGTGCCACCAGGATTATATGGCTGGATGGTCTCCCAACTGGAGGATCTAGAGAAGATGTAAGCATGCGGTGTGTCCTCATAGTAATGTGTCTCTACCAAAAAGGAGAACATTGTTGATGCGGAGGGAGTAGAAGTAGAATGTTTTTCTCTTCCTCGGGTAGATGGAGACAGTTTTTTTTTTCCTCAGTCTTTACCCCCTTGTAGTTTTATAATTGAATGCTTCCGGTTATACACTCACCGACCACTTTATTAGGTACACCTGTCCAACTGCACGTTACCACTTAATTTCTAATCGGCCAATCATATGGCGGCAACTCAGTGCTTTTAGGCATGTAGACATGGTCAAGACAATCTCCTGCAGTTCAAACCGAGCATCAGTATGGGGAAGAAAGGTGATTTGAGTGCCTTTGAACGTGGCATGGTTGTTGGTGCCAGAAGGGCTGGTCTGAGTATTTCAGAAACTGCTGATCTACTGGGATTTTCACGCACAACCATCTCTAGGGTTTACAGACAATGGGCCGAAAAAGAAAAAACCTCCAGTGAGCGGCAGTTCTGTGGGCGGAAATGCCTTGTTGATGCCAGAGGTCAGAGGAGAATGGGCAGACTGGTTCGAGCTGATAGAAAGGCAACAGTGACTCAAATAGCCAACCGTTACAACCAAGGTAGGCAGAAGAGCATCTCTGAACGCACAGTACGTCGAACTTTGAGGCAAATGGGCTACAGCAGCAGAAGACCACCCGTTACTAGCATGGTGTACCTAATAAAGTGGCCGGTGAGTGTATAATCACCTGTCCATGAACGTGGGGAGGGTGCAGCTCAGTAGGAGTCACTAATTAATGCTGTGTTCTAAAAGAGAAGAGCTGAATACAGCTAATACTGGATGTTAATGGAGAATGTGATTTACAGTAATCCACATCCTCCTGTCTTGTAGGGCACCATCAGTCTTTGAGTTATTAAGTGGTAATAGAACCTGAGAGATGTCTCCTCATGACACTGAGCACAGGCACCCTCCAGCACTGTGGTGCCAACAGCAAATGGAGCATGTCGCTGATCTGCATGGAGTATGATTGATTTTTTTTTTCCCTCCACTTTCATTCTCATAATGTGAGCAGGGATGCTGATAGTCATACATTAGATTGGATTTGCTTAGGGTGCATTTACACAGAGATTTCTGACAGATCTTTGAAGCCAGGAACAGACTACAAACAGAGATCAGGTCATAAAGGAAAGACTGAGATTTCTCCTGTTTTCAAATCAATTCCTGGCTTAGGCTTCCAAAATCTGGCAGATAAATTGTTGTAAGCTCACCATAAGAGGCATCCATAAAGATTCCGGTTTCACTGAATCTGGCAGCAACATTCACGTCATTCTTCCGTTTGATAACAAAATACAATCGTGTTGTGTTTCTCTAGCACCTGATAATCTGGCATCTGGAATTTCGGGTATTGTTCGATATGATCATGCCAAGTTGGTAATATGCACAGGCATATTTTGATGATACTAGGGCTGGTGGGCGGTACCAACCCTGCGTGGTCATATCCATGTGTACCCAAACCTCTGACCACGAAATGGATTTCATGATGTTTGGGTCAGGGTGCTTTGTGACATGTTCAAATAAAGTAATTTCTTATCTTTAGATGGCATAGTTTCTGTGGGATGTCATTTTGTGGAGGTGTATTGTATATTCAGTGTCGTTATCCCACCTGAATATCTCATATTTGGTTATTGCTTTTCCTGACTTGTAGGTGTTTACGTTTTAGGAATGGTCAGGGTCCATCGGGGTCTGCATCTTGCAATTGGTACTCACTATGATCACAAATGTTAAATAGAAATAAAAATCTTTGGAATACCCCTTTAAAGATGGCACTCTTATGCTGGTCATTTAAAACATTTACAACAACGGTTACTGCTAGGGTGCTGACCCTAGTTAACCATCAGTATTGGGGCTTTGGACCCCACCAATGAGGGGGTTGGTAAGTGTTTCCGATTATATTTTGGATTTTGTTTTCTTATAGCTTACTTTGATTTTCCACACAGGAGGTGAGCAGTGTAGTAATAGAATGTGGCCATGTCAATAGTTGTGAGCACCAATCCTTCTTGTATTATGTTCTGGACTTTGGTTAACACTGGATCTCTTATTTATGGGGCTTTTAGAGCATATACTTTTTTTTTTTTTTTTGCAGGGCTCAAAAATGTGGTGAATTGTGTTTTTGTGTCCCATGAAACACAAACAGTATAAGCTCTCAATACTTTTAGTACATCAAATTGATCCTGGAGCTGTACTGTTGTATACTTTGGCATCCCATTCACCCAGGTCACTGACGCGAACCACAAAAGTTAGTCTGGGGCTACATGGCAATTCCTGATCATCAGACCAGACCCGCTATCTTGCACTGCCTTGTCACACAGATGGCTGCTGTTTCATGTTCCAACACGCTTCTCCAGATTACATGTAACATATACACATGTAACCATTAAAGTGTCACTGTCGTTAAAATTTTTATTGCAGAAATCAATAGTACAGGCGATTTTAAGAAACTTTTTAATCGGGTTTATTAGCCAAAAAATGAATTTTTTTATCATGAAAAAGCAGTTTGAAGCTCTCCCTCTGTCTTTATGGTTTTCCTATGGAGAGAGAAAGTAAAGGCAGCAAAACAAGACAACAAAGAATTAATTTACATTCACATCAGGGGCTCTCTCCTCTGACAGTCACCACTGACCTCTGAATAGCACTGTGAATAGTCCCCCACTGAGCAATCCTTTGTTCTCAGCTGCCCGCTAATCTCCCTCCTTCCCCCTCCCCTCTTCATAGACCAGACAGATCCGACTGATGAAAAAACAGTCAAGATTTGCCGATTCTGAGCAGTGGATGACAGAAAGGAGAGGAGGGGGGACCTGGGAAAAGGCATTTTACATGCAGATAATGGCATATTTGCCTAATAAACCTAATTACAAAGTTTCTTAAAATGGCCTGGACTATTGATTTCTGTAAAAAAAAATTTAACGACCGTGACACTTTAAAATTAAAAATATGAGTGGTGATGGCCTTTCTTGCAAGAGCTTACAGTCTATGATTTTATAGTGGAGTATTATTTACCTTATTGCCTCTATAGGAGTAGTTACTGGTTCTATCAGGGCCGCAGATGTTTGATGATAGTTTGTCAGCCACATCACAGTTGTGACATTACCAGGCGTTAGCTCCTTTAAAAATTCCCTAGTATGGTAGTAACAGAATTGCTGTTTTTAGTGCTGCAGAATCTGTTGGTGCTATATAAAGAATAACTGTGGGGGCACTCCAAAGCGCACACACAGCCTGCTGCAGCCATAGCACGCATACACACAGTCTGCTACAAATACACACACACACACACACAACCTGCTGCAGTCATAGCATACACACACACAGCCTGCTACACATAAAAACACACACACACACACAACTTGCTGCAGTCATAGCACACATACACACAGCCTGCTGCAGTCATAGCGCACACAGCCTGCTGCAGCCATAGTGCGCGCACACACACAGCCTGCTGCAGCCATAGCAGACACACACAGTCATGGCCAAAAGTTTTAAGAATGATACAAATATTAATTTTTAAAAAGTCAACTGCTTTAGTTTTTAAAATGGCAATTTGCATATACTCCAGAATGTTATAAAGAGTGATCAGCTTAACAGCAATTACTTGCTAAGTCAATATTTGCTTAGAAAATGAACTTTATCCCCCAAAACACATTTCAACAGCATTGCAGCCCTGCCCTAAAAGGACCAGCTAATGATTGCTCCATTAGCACAGTTGGGGGTGTTGATGAGCAAAGATCAGTCTGTCATGATTAAGTAAGAATGACACAACTGGGTACTTGGCATCATTGTTTCTCTTCTGTTAACCATGATTAACCCCTTAAGGTCAAAGCCTATTTTCGTTTTTGCGCTTTTGCTTATTCCATTTTAAGTTTAAAAGTCCATAGCGCTTGCATTTTTTCACCTAGAGACGTATATGAGCGCTTATTTTTTGCGAAACCAATTGTACTTTGCAATGACCGGCATTATTTTTCCATAACACATGCTGCGAAACCGGAAAAAAATCATTTGCGCTGTCAAATTGAAAAAAAAACGAATTTGTTTTGATTTCGGGGAGTTTTGCATTTACGCCGTCCGTCCTATGGTAAAACTGACTTGTTATGCATGTTCCTCAAGTCGTTACGATTACTATGATATATAACATGTATAACTTATATTGTATCTGATGGCCTGTAAAAAATTCAAACCATTGTTAACAAATATACGTTCCTTAAAATCGCTCCATTCCCAGGCTTATAGCGCTTTTATCCTTTGGTCTATGGGGCTGTGTGAGGTGTCAGTTTTTGCGCCATGATGTGTTCTTTCTATCGGTACCTTGATTGCGCATATACGACTTTTTGATCGTTTTTTATTACATTTTTTCTGGATTTGATGCGACCAAAAATGCGCAATTTTGCACTTTGGAATTTTTTTGCGCTGACGCCGTTTACCGTGCGAGATTAGGAATGTGATTAATTAATAGTTCGGGCGATTACGCACGCGGCGATACTAAATATGTTTATTTATTAATTTATATTTATAAAATGGGAAAAGGGGGGTGATTTGGACTTTTATTAGGGGAGGGGATTTTTTATTAATAAAAACACTTTTTTACTTTTTTTTTTTTACATGGACTAGAAGCCCCCCTGGGGGGCTTGTATATACATAGCACTGATCTCTCATAGAGATCAATGCTGTGTATATACACAGCAAAGATCGATTAGATCGGTCATAGATTACTATGGCCTGCTGCAGGCCATAGCAATCTATTGCCGAGCCGGGATCAGCGTCATTCCGACGCTGAGGCCCGGCACGGGCAGAAGAACGGATCTCCCCCCCCCCCCCGCGATCGCATCGCGGGGGGGAGATCCAACCCACATGACACCAGGGATAGTGTGCATAAAGCACTTCAATGCAGCTGTCAGGTTTGACAGCTGCATTGAAGTGCTTAATTAGCCGGCGCGGCAACGGGACCCGCGCCGGCTAACAGAGGCACTGCCCGGCTGCACGTGTCAGCCGGAATCAGCGCCGTTCAGAGCGGGGTCCCGGCGGGACCCCGCTCTGAACACCCCCCGCGGCGCCATGACGTATCAGATACGTCATGGGTCGCTAAGGGGTTAAAGAAACATGTGCAGTCATCATTGCACTGCACAAAAATGGCCTAACTGGGAAGAGTATCGCAGCTTGAAAGATTGCACCTCAGTCAACAATCTATCGCATCATCAAGAACTTCAAGAAAAGAGCTTTGATTGTTGCCAAAAAGGCTCCAGGGCGCCCAAGAAAGACCAGCAAGCGCCTGGACCGTCTCTTTAAAGTGTTTCAGCTGCAGGATCGGGCTACCAGCAGTGCAGAGCTTGCTCAGGAATGGCAGCAGGCAGGTGTGAGTGTTTCTGCACGCACTGTGAGGCGGAGACTCTTGGAGCAAGGCCTGGTCTCAAGGAGGGCAGCAAAGAAGCCACTTCTCTCCAGAAAAAACATCAGGGACAGACTGATATTCTGCAAAAGGTACAGGGAGTAAACTGCTGAGGACTGGGGTAAAGTCATTTTCTCTGATGAATCCCCTTTCCGATTGTTTGAGACATCTGGAAAACAGCTTATTTGGAGAAGACGAGGTGAGCGCTACCACAAGTCTTGTCTCAGGCCAACTGTAAAGCATCCTGAAACCATTCATGTGTGGGGTTGCTTCTCAGCCAAGGGAATCGGCTCTCTCACAGTCTTGCCTAAAAACACAGCCATGAATAAAGAATGGTACCAGAATGTCCTCCAAGAGCAACTTCTCCCAACCGTCCAAGAGCAGTTTGGCGATCAACAATGCCTTTTCCAGCATGATGGAGCACCTTGCCATAAAGCAAAGGTGATAATTAAATGGCTCAGGGAACAAAACATAAAGATTTTGGGTCCATGGCCTGGAAACTCCCCAGATCTTAATCCACTGCAAATATTGACTTGCTGCTTTAACTCATTCAAACTGTCAATATAAGCTTTTGTTACTTATAATATGATTGCAATTATATTTCTGTATGTGATAAAAAAATCTGAAAAACACACATAAAAACCAGAGGACAGCAGATCATGTGAAAATATAATATTTGTGTCATTCTCAAAACTTTTGGCCATGACTGTACACACACACACACACACACACACACAACCTGCTGCAGCCATAGGACACACACAATGCTCTGCAGCCATAACACACACACACACACACAGCTGCAGCCATAGAACACTGTAGAAAAACACACAATCTTCTCCCAGAGAGAACTCCACATTGAGGACAAAGGTTACTGCTTCACTACTTAGGTCTTCTCCTCATCCTCCTCTATATTACACAGGATATCTTCAAATTACACTTGTTCTCATATACAGTCATTCAGCATTCAGGAAGAGAACAGCACAGATCTCCTTCTCCCTCCCCTCCCCCCCCCCCCACAATGGACTCTTCCAGCTCAGAAACAAGCTGCCAAATTGTGACCGCCAACTTTTTCCCGACCACCCTTATCTAATAGGGCCAATGTCCTATTAAAATGTTATTATATTGATGAGCAAAACTTCAATTCTAAATTTATTAAAGATTTTTTTAAGGCTGGAGTCGGTACATTTTTTTTTCTACTCCAGACAAAAGTAGCTCCGACTCCACAGCCCTGATATTACTTATAGGAGGCACATGCAGATGAGGGATTACTGATAGATACACTTATTGCAGATGAGGTTATAAAAACACTGAGGCGACACATCAATGTAGATGGGACGTTACTGATACATGTAAGTCTATTATATTCCTCCTCTGATTGGAACTCTGTTTCACAGATTCTCTCTGCACTGGCCAGTGCATGCCCCCTGCCCGAACACGGCGTGAACCTCATAGGATACATTCCAGGTGAGTAATGACTGTTCTGTAAGTGATCCCCACAGCTGAAATGCTGCAAATCAATGAAAAGAGTCAGCTTCATAGAAAGATAACTTGTTCTGCTCCTCAACCTCTGTAGCTAGTCCTGCTTATAGAAATTCATAGATAGCAGACGCAGGAAAAGATGTACACTACATTTTTGTCATAGATGGATAATATTTGAGCCTCTTTTTTTAGTCATTTCGTTCTATATCCCCTAATTGCCTACCGTCAGAATCAGGAATAAAAGGCTCTAGAAATAAATGGAGGCTAAAAGAGGATCATCCTAGGGGCAGCAGTGGGTTGGACAAAATGGATTCTCTTCTGTGCTTGATCCTTTTATTCACTTAACATCTAAATCTTGAGTCTCCTTCAGCCATTGTGATCATAAATGGGTAATATCTCAAACATAATGTTAGCTGATGTACAAAACCTTAGGGTGCATTCATACGTTCTGTGTTCGCTCCGTGGATCATGGACAACACAGATGGTGAATGCCTGTCCTGGATTGTTTCCCTGCACGGCATCATGTAACAATATCATGCTGGGAGTGGAGAAACAGTTTGAATTTCTACAGCTATGTCACTACAGTGCCGGGAGATTCAACGGTTTCCCCACTCCCGGCATGATATTGGTACATCAGGCCATGGGGGAAACAGTGCAGAACAAGCTTTCACCATCTGTGGTTCACAGAGTGAACACGGTATGTGTGAATGCAGCTTTAGGGTGACCACACACAATGCAGTTGCGTTGACCATGCATATGTTGTGCTTGTTTGCTATTTAGTGCTTAAGATTTAATTGCTAAAACAAGTATTAATAAAATACAGGTTAACAACAGAAGTAGTTACTGCATCTGGCCCACTGCACTGCAACCCAGTTGTGTGTTCTCACCTTTACAGAGACCATACAGCTACATTATCAGGTTACAGATACCACAACAAGATTCATCAACTCAGGCGAGTATTACTAAAGGCCCTATTACACTAAACGATTATTGGCCTTACTTGGCCGATTACCAACCATTCAGGCCGATAATCGTTTATTGTAATAGCACATGTTGAGAGGCCACGATTGGCCAACATACACTGTCTACTGATCGTGGTCTTTCAACATGTTGAAAGATCACGATTTGTGCAGCTATTGTCTGTTGCACAATCGCAACAGGAGCGGCAGCAGCAGACCACTGTTGACTTCAATTGGTCCCTGATCGATCTAAGGACAATTTGGATAGACCCTGATAGATCTCTGCTCCCTTATTGATGTCTGTGTGTGTAATGGCACAGGCAGCAAGCGGGGAACGAGTGGGAAGCGAACGCTGACACGTCTGTGCTCACTTTCCCCCGTAACATCATAATATGGCCTTTGGGCAGCACAGAGGAGAGCCTTAGTCTGTAGATGGGGTGGGGATTGTTTCCTCTGGAGTAGCCTAGTTCTCCTGATATCATGGCTGGCAATCCCCCGCATGTATTGCAGGCAGCTTATGTAATTGGATTGTAAGTAAAGTTATATTTGCAGGACCGGATTGTGGTAAAGTTGATGTAATTATTCCTTGTGCAGATTCTGAATGTGGCAGGAGCAGAACACAATTCTTTGTCTTCCTGTTCCTCCATCTCTATGTACTGATTCCAGTGTTATGTCCTCCCCTTTTTAGGCTTGGTACTTAAGAATGCTTTATCAGGCCTCATTCACATGTCTGTAATGTGGGATCCACATTTTGCGAACCTCTTCGTAGACTGATAGGCTGCAATTGCGGGTCCGTATTAGGACCTGTCTTTTTTTTTTTTTTTTTTTTTTTTTTTTTTGCGGCAGGGATTACCACCCCATACACACGTACAAATGTATGAACGCAGCCATTGACATGTATGGGTCCTTAGTACTATCCGCAATTGCAGACAGAACTACGAAATGTGTGAAAAAAAGCGTAAGGGTATTGTTGCATGTCCAGGTCGTCTATAGAAATATCTGGAACGTTCTATATCTGGAACGTGGAAGATCTAAATGGGGTCCTTACTGTTTATTCCTTAAATATGAGGTTTTCTGTAGTATTTCTCTAGTTTTACATCTCGGGAAGTAGCAAAGCATTTTGCTTCTCTGCAGGATTGTTAGAGGATTCTTGTAATAACAGACAACTAGTTGAAGCAGTTGCAAAATGTATTCCAGTTGCATTTCTGGTCCTAATATAAAAGATTATTAGAGGGCAACCTCTTCTTGAAAATATAAGTCAGAGTGGAAAACTGCTGCGAGGAGTTTCTGTCCGTCCATAAGACCTGATGCTTCTGTAGATGACCCAGTGGTGTTGGTTTATCAGAGAACCAACATTCACTATTGCTGATAATGACATTATAGTTAGGGTATGAGATTTTTGCAATTTCCCCTAATGTCACCAATCTGAAAGAATTGGGAAGACACAAACCATTTCTAATATTCCACTGTAATTCTTCATACAGACCAGGCCCTGGGACACTGTGACTCTGACAGGAATGTGCGAAGTCACAGCCTAAGGGCACTTTGTACAGGATGACGGCCTTATGTATAGGCCCAGCAGTGAAAACCAATGAAGGTGTTTACTGATCACACAATTTGTGAGGCCCCACAAGTCATTGTTTCTCACCTGCACCTCTCCCATTACTGCTTACAATAATAAAAGGGAATGGAAGCGATCAATCGTTTGTACGCTTTTTAAATCCCAGTAGTTGGGCATTGTGAAAGCTCCTTTCCGTAACTGTTCGTTCATTCTGTGCGTTTTTTTGTTGTGTGTAACAAGCGTTTTGATTGGTGCACTCCCATGTATCTCAATAAGTTCTACAATCTAATCAGAAAACTCCCATGTATCTCAATAAGTTCTACAATCTAATCAGAAAACTCATGTTAAAAAGATGGCAGAAACCTAGTAAACACAATCTTAGTGTAAGTTTTAGAGATGCCTGTTCATTCTAGCTTCTTCCATATCAATTCTTTGTAGCAGTAGTACTTATTATGGTGCAGGAATTAGTTAAACATTTAGTCATATCACTGATCTACATGAGTACACAGGGACAGAGCTAGTCAGCAATGTATCCACTACTCCTGTGCCGTCCTGTGTTACCTGTGCTCTAGTGTATATATATCATTTGTCAGTGAGTGTAACTGAATGTACTGGGATCACAGTAAAACTGTATATCTTTCCGGGGGAGGGGAGCTGTAAGTAAATGCCATTTCTCTTGATCTAATACTAACTGACGTCCCGTCTGTATCACATGCTGTCCCCAGGTTACAGCTTCGGCTCTGTCTGCGTGGAGTTTTCCCTCGTGGAAGAGGCCGTCGGATGCATGGAAGCCAACAAGGTTACTTTGCCCACCTGTTCAGCGGTGCTCTGGAAGGATGGAGAGGAGGGGAGACAGGGAAAACCTAGAGAGTCTCCTATGGCTCCAGCAGACATTCCGCTAGTTTGTAGGGTGCAGCCTTTTACCTGCTCCTGACACACTAGGGGAACATCTGAGTGTCATGTAACCATTGTGTACTAAGTCCTTGCCCCAGCGGGCTCAGGGTCTCTGTTAAGTAAGGCAGGAAATGTATCTTATATAGCATGTAATGCAGGAAAATTCTTAATACTCAAGATGTCATGTATACTAAAAGTGGCTGATGTGCAGACCGTGTTCTGCTTTACTCAGCTTAAACATTGTCTCAGAAAAGTAAAATGGAGCCAGGAACAGGTGCGCATAGCATGAACACCACAAGACGGGGCTGAGAGGCTCAGCGATGAGAGTGCATATTAAATGGGAAATCCAGTCAAAAACCTACGACTGCACCTTTCCCACCACTGTCTGAACAGGATGAGAAAATACCTGCCGCCACTTGCTGTAGTCAGTTCTAAGTATTTTGCACCAAAATGATCCAGTATAATTGAAGAAGGTAGTTTACACCTTTATGGCTGAGCAGAATCAGATCCTCAGCGAGGTCAAAGTACACCCAAAAACTTCTGATGGTGATGAAACTTGACATGAGGTCTCCCACCATATAATACAACCGTTCCAAAAATAGATAGGTTAGAGTCATCTCAATTTTCAAAATGGTCAGTGTTCACTGAATGCTAGGAGAGGCTTTAGCCTAGTGGTGCTTCCACTGTGAAGGAAAGATGGCAATTCTGGGGCTACCATATTGTGCCCCATACTCCCTTTCTTTTCCATGTACGGCACACTGCCCTGTAGCAATGTTTAGCTCACAGAGGCAGAGTTTGAGGCTGCATAGTCTTAAACTGGCCATACACCCAAGGTAAATTGGCCAAATGGCTGATTTTGACAATTTTAGTCAGTTAACGTTTACGTCCATGGCAGACTTCTCTCTTCTAAAAATGTAATCTGCCCCGGCTTTTTTGTCCGTTATTGACTGCAACTAGATATACATATATGGCATGATTGCATGAGTTTGGACAAGTAGTCACCACTTTGTGGTTTGTCAGTTTAGATGCCGATAGTATCGTTCACGTGAATGATCTAAAGGGGCAATAAATTGCCTGCATGCTGGCTCATCATATTCTTATGTGTAGCCAGCTTTAGCCAAAGTAGAGAGATGCACAGCCCCTCTCATTTCTGCCATACACCTGAGATAAGCCACTAAGTGCTTGTTGAGCATTTGGTCATGTCCAGGAAAACCTTGCTGTTTGTGCCTTATTTTATTTTTTTATTTTCAGTCAGTGCATTTTGTTCCTGTGTGTTCCCTCTGACTGTTTTTAGCATTCTTTCCTTTTTACATACTACTTACTTGGATGCTCACTGGGCTCTACCTGTATAGTAACAGATTATGTACAGCTGCTTAGGCTTGTCCGCCAGTAAATAATAGTAATTATGAGTGTGCTGTAAGCTAAGGGGAGGTACAGTGGAAGGTAATTGCAGTAGGGACCAAGCACTCAGGAGCAGAAGGTATTATACCGTAAGGGAGTTCTTACATGCACTGCATGTTTTTTTTAAAGCTAAAACCAGTTGTGGATAGTAGTAAATATAAAGAACCAATGCCACGTCTACTTTTACCAATAGCGTCAACATCAGGCCTCTCTTACACAGTGCAGTTTTTCTTAGTGTTTGCAGCCGCAAGGAAGTGAGAACTAGGTGCACATCACAATGGAGTAGATGAGTTATTCCGCACAACAGTTCAAAGTTGCTTGTGAAATTTATTTGGAAAATAAGCTCATGCTGTGGCTGCAGTGTAGATCATTGACGAAAGAGCTGTGGCAGCTGTATGTGCCTTGCCCATGCAGTGTGCGCTGTTACAGCTGCCACAGCCCTTTCTTCAATGACCTACACTACAGTAGAGATGATTAAACAGGGCAGAGGTTCAGGTTTTTACAAACCCGAACCATGGGCATTTGACTCCCGCTGCCTTCCCGTTCCATGGGGAAGGTGGAGACAGCCCAAGTACCGCCTGGAAAACAGGAATACAGCCTAGGTAATAGGCTGTATCCCTATTTTCTGTTTTCCAGGCGGTACTCGGGCTGTCTCCACCTTCCCCACGGAACGGGAAGGCAGCAGGAGTCAAATGCCCATGGTTTGGGTTCGTACGAACTGGAACCCCTGCCCTGTTCGATCATCTCTACACTACAGCCACAGCAATCTGATGAAGGTCCTCATGACCGAAACGTCATATGTATATTTAATACTTGGATTGCTTTTCCAAATAAATTTTACAAGCAACTTTGAACTGTTGTGCGGAGTACCTCTCTATTTTACGGGGACAACCCTTCTCCTGCACCCAAAGAATGGGTCCATCCTTTGTGGAGGAATTAGATGATGATGATGATGATAGGTGCTACTACCAAACACAGTGGAAACCCACTCTCCTCTCAGAGCTGCGCTGAGTTTTCCCACTGGTCAAGCTGATTTCCACAGCTAAGGCCAAAACCACACTTATGCAGTTACCAATAGCTGCACAGTGTTTCAGATAATCCCTGCAACGTTGCATGCCAAGTGGTGAAGAAATGTTGGATGTGGTTTTGGCGGCATTCTGGATCACAAATATGGAAACACCACCTAACACTCACGGTAATCTGTAGATAAACAACTTATTGTATAAGGATACAACCAACTAAAATATTTTCTAAAGTAGTGGACCCCATTAGGCCAAGAGCCATATGGTAAGGCCAGT